>NC_090826.1:131046692-132414407 GCF_028021215.1 Eschrichtius robustus | reverse complement strand
CAAGGAAAACATGGGCTGTGGGGCAAAGAGAGACAATACTGCCGAGGTCCAAGAGCTCTGCTGTCCAAAACACTTCTGAAAGAGCTGGGCAAAAGAGAAAGAGCATTTCCTAAATGACCAGAGGGAGAAGAGTTCTAGAGGCCAACAGGCCATCTGGCTGCATACACAGCATCACCGGTTGGCTGACGTCTGTGGCCAGCGGAGCATAGGGACGTCAGAGCTGCTGGCAGAGCTGTGAGAAACTGTTAGCCCCACATACAACCTGGTTAGGGTAATCCCAGGAGACCAAGGGAACAACTGAAATGCATGAACAAAATATGAGGGAGGGTCCAAAAATACTTGGAGAGAGCAACTCATGGAAACAACAGGACTTCCTGCCCGTCAAGGATGGATGGGCTCTGGGTATTGAAGTTTGGGGTACTACTATAAATCTGATTTGATGTCATAGCCACATATCTGGTTGTGCCACAATAAGATATGGATCTTCCAGTTATAAGGACTGAGGCTCCTGGTTTAAATTGTAATACACCCCTTTAAGTACCCAACAGGTCAGAAGTATCATTTTGCTCAAGAACCCTCATTTATAATCCCTTTACAGGGAAGGAACATTGTAACAAACTCCAAACACAAGCTTCAGATGGAACCTCCTCTTCACCCTCCCTTTGCATATGCGGCCCAGCTACTCTATCTGGAAGTAGCCCTACAGGTTGAGAGTTCACAACCCATGCAGCTCTGGAAAGACTGGGGTCACACTCAGATCAGATGAGGGGTAATGTCAAGGCAGAACTGTTGACACACTTCCTAGGAGATCCCACCTCGTTTTAGTCCTCCCATGTATGGCTGATTTGGATAGAAGACCCTCCATAAGAATAAGGCTCCTTAGTGCTTTTTACCTTGTACTGGTGTTGTTTGGGCACAACAAATCATCCCTTTGCCTCTATTGTAAACTTCTTAAGAGCACAATCCTTAGCCACTCACTGTTTTTACCTCTGTAACTCCCAGGATAGTGGTAAATATTGTAAGGGAGGGAGGGACAGAGGGAGGGAGAGAGGAAGAAAGGAAGGAAGGGAGGGAGGGAAGGTATTTGGAGCAGAAATGCTATACCACCAGAGATTCCAGTGACATATCGATAAACCCATTCATATTATAGGGAAGCTTTTACTTTGTCAGGTGAAGAGTTCTTGGCTCATGCTGGGAAATTACTTGAAGGACAAAGTAATTCAACACACTCTTCCTCTGGTCAGTTTCAGCACTTCATCCCATTTAAGGTTTCACATTTAAAAATCATAAAAATAACTAATCTGAAGAATGCAGTAATAGGATTGGCCAGGGTCCATGAATCCCTGGAAATGTTCTCACAAAGTCATTGCAGAAACCCAATGTTGTGTGTCTAAGTGGTCTCCTGGGTGAAAACACAGCTCCCTCCTAAGGGATGTGACTTGGAGTATGAATGGAGTTTTAGCTTGGGTTAGAGATGTGGGCACTAGTTTCAGTTGACTGATTCCTGGGCCCCAAGTACACTGCATTGCAGCTTCTGAATACCACCTACTCCAGTAAAATTGCTCCAACTAAGGTTACTGAGAACTTCCTTATAGGTAAAATCAACAGCCCCCTTATAATCCTTATTTCACTTACTCTTTCTGCAACTTTTAGCACCTCCCATGTACCTGCTCCTTCAAATCTCTTCTCTTTTAGCTTCTGAGTTTTTTTATTTCTATTCTAGTTGCTCTTTCTTAATCTCCTTGTAGTCATCTCTTGCCCTGTCCATCCCTAACCTGTTAATGTCCTCTAGTGATTATCCTTGGCCCTTTGCCAATTCAATCTACTCCTCTGGCAAGGACTCCAAATTCCCACTTCCCACTCTACCACCCAGCCCTTCTCAGTTGGCTTCTATAGGGGCATTAAGCCCTAGTGCATCCATTGTATATAACTAATTAACTTCTATGTATCTAAAATGGGAGTAGCTATCAACCATCCTGGGGGAGAATTGGGAAAATAGTCACTCAAATCATTTCCTGTAGGGCTTCATTCTCTCCAAGAACCTTTACTGGGGTTGGATAGCATTGGATCCCTAGAGCCAACTGCTTAGGGGACAGCTCCACTTGGCTGTTTCACAGATTCCTCAAAGCCACACTTCAATAACAAATCTATTGCCTTCTCTCATAATTCCTCTTCTCCTGTGTTTCCTAATTTGATGAAGACTGTCACTATATTACTACTTCCTGATTTTTCTATTTTTAGACATAATCTGTTAATTATCTACTGTGGAAGATAAGGATAAGGTGTTTTCTCACACACACACCCTTGTCCCCAATACACTGTCTAGCCCTTCATCCTACTTGTATTTAGAATTTTTGTAGGACAAATATTCTGCGTTTATATTATTATAACTATGTAAATACATTTCATAACTGAGCCATGTAATATATACTATAATGACTTTTCCTTTCTGCACAACTTTCTGTTTTCCCTGGAGATAACTGTTGTCTTTTGTTTGTTTGTTTGCTTAGATTTCTATAAACATACCCTTAATTTCTTTTCATGTACTCATCAGTAATTCAGCTCCAAACTCTCCTCCAACTGTGTAAACATCGTTAGTGTATTAGGCTTCTTGTCAATTTTACCGCCTTAAAGAAACTGCCTATAGATGGACTTCACTGTTGATATCTCACTGGCTCCCTGTGGAAGGCCTTATGTCAGTACGCTTAGATCATTTTTCTTGGGTTTGTCATATTTCCAGAGAAGGCTCTTTTCATCTGTTTCTTGAAGGATAAAGATGTGGTTGCCAAAATTCTGAGAGCCTGGTAAGAGCTGAAGAACAGGGGTGTCTCAATCTCAGTATGAAAACTTTCACTAACTCACTGTATTTTCAATATGATATTCACATACTCGACTCTATATGGTGTCCATTTTATCCCTTCAAGAGAAGAACTCTCTACTCTTCTGTCAGCGTAGAAGTGGGAAGTCATATTCTTATACAGATGGGGAAATGATTTGGGGGTCCAACTCTTTCAAGTAATTTGGACCACTTCTCCTGGTTTTATATTCTCCTTCGTTTCTACTTCCAGAGTGTCCATTACCTGTGCTTCCTGAGACTTTGAGGGGTATTTTCTGGTTCATCTCACCTTCCTATTTAGTTTTCCCCACTGCTTACTTAACATTAGGATTCCACTTTCTCCAGTACGTTAATCAATTACCACTCTTCCATCTATTGCCTAGCTTCTAAAATTTTGTTACTTTTGTATTTTTCCTGTTCTTTTTGTTCTTATGGTTTATGTATTTATAAAAATCCCATTATCATCTCTTTAATAGAGTTTTGGCAGGGAGAAATATAATGCATGTGTTCAAATTTACCTTCTTTAAATAAAAGTCCCCTAGCCTTTTAATTATACCTCTTGCTACTCTTCCAAACCCACTCTACTTGTGGTTCTTCAAATGTGCTACTTCCTCTCTCTCTCTCACACATACACACACACACATTTTCATGTTACTCTCTCTGCCAGACTGGCTTTCTTACTCCCCCTTCCCCCACCTCTGCCGAGGAACTCCTGTTAATCCTTCACCAGGAGCTCTCACCTCCACCAGGACACTTCCCAGACCCCCTCCTATGACCCTATAGCTCCCTGGGCATCTGCCCACCACGGCACTTATCCTCCTGGATAATAACTGCTTATTTACTTTTCTGTTCTTACCCACCTGACTTTAAAGACACACTAACAGGTCTCTCACAAGGCCTTCTTCCTCCCGGGATGCCTCTGGCAAAAGAACAGTTCTTTTAACTAAGTGGGAAATGAGAGACTATATGAGATGCTCCCCTAAGGCAGTGTTTCTGACCAAGAGCTTCAGTGCAAGTAATGAAAATTATTATTATTATTATTATTATTATTATTATTATTATTATTATTATTATTATTAAAAGTCTCTCTCCTAGATTATTTGTCAAAGTCAGACCAAAAATTAACTGCCCTCAAAATTACTCATAGTGCTTTTTAGTCAAAGCACTTTAAACTTTGGGTTTGTTTATTTATTTATTTATTTATGGCTGTGTTGGGTCTTCATTTCTGTGCGAGGGCTTTCTCTAGTTGCGGCAAGTGGGGGCCACTCTTCATCGCGGTGCGCGGGCCTCTCATTACCGCGGCCTCTCTTGTTGCGGAGCAAAGGCTCCAGATGCGCAGGCTCAGTAATTGTGGCTCACGGGCCCAGTTGCTCCGCGGCATGTGGGATCTTCCCAGACCAGGGCTCGAACCCGTGTCCCCTGCATTGGCAGGCAGATTCTCAACCACTGCGCCACCAGGGAAGCCCCTAGTCAAAGTACTTTAGCACTCATCAATTAATTATGGTAATTTACCATCATTAGTTAGCTAATTAAATTTGAACTGAACCTACAGAGGAGAAAGACCAATTTGGAAATATCACTCCAGGCAGAATGTCCATAGGCCCAGCTCCTAATTTCTTAACCTTCCATAAAAAATAGTGGGCTCTGGGCTGGACCTGGGCCAAGCAACCAACCCAAGGGTTCGTCCTCCTCATTATGCCATCTGAGCCCAGTTCCTCTCCTCTCCAGAGTTTCGACAGCAAACATTTCTGAAAGTGTCCTCCCAGGTGATATACCCATCAGAATCCAACATTCTAATTTTTAATCAGAAACAAAAGGTCATCTCTAACATAAATATACACAAAATGCAGAGATTCTCTGGCCCTTATTCTTGCAACAAAAGGGGGAATAAAATGGCTAGAACTATAAACCAAGCAACTCTTGAAGTGTCTGAGGACTGCTTAAAAAGTGGTCTTGTTAGTATGCCAATAAAATGGACAACCTAGGAGAAATGGACAATTTCTTAGAAAGGTACAATCTCCTAAGACTTAACCAGGAAGAAATAAAAAATATGAACAGACAAATTACCAGAACTGAAATTGAACCAGTAATTTTAAAACTCCCAACAAACAGAAGTCCAGAACCAGATGGCTTCACAGATGAATTCTACCAAACATTCAGAGAAGAATTAACACCTACCCTTCTGAAACTATTCCAAAAAACTGCAGAGGAAGGGACACTTCTGAACTCATTCTATGAGGTCACCATCACCCTGATACCAACACCAGACAAAGATATCACACACAAAAAAGAAAATTACAGGCCAATATTACTAATGAACATAGATGTAAAAATCCTCAACAAAATATAAGCAAACCAAATCCAAGAATACATTAAAACAATCATATACCATGATCAAGTGGGATTTATCCCAGGGATGCAAGAATTTTTCAATATCTGCAAATCAATCAATGGGATATAACACATTAACAAAATGAATAATAAAAACCATATGATCATCTCAATAGAGGCAAAAAAAGCTTTTGATAAAATGCAACATCCATTTATGATCAAAACTTTCCAGAAAGTGGGCATGAAGGGAACATACTTCAATATAATGAAGGCCATATATGACAAACCACAGCTAATATCATACTCAACGGTGAAAAGCTGAAAGCATTTCTTCTAAGATCAGGAACGAGATAAGGATGCCCACTCTCACCATTTTTATTCAACATAGTTTTGGAAGTCATAGCCACAGCAATCAGAGAAGAAAAAGAAATAAAAGGAATACAAATTGGAAAGGAAGAATTAAAACCGTCACTATTTGCAGATGACATGATACTACACATAGAAAATCCTAAAGAGGCCACCAGAAAGCTACTAGAGCTCATCAATGAATTTGATAAAGTTTCAGGATACAAAATATACAGAAGTCTGTTGCATTTCTATACACTAAGAACAAAGTATCAGAAAGAGAAATTAAAGAAATAATCACATTTACCATCGCATCAAAAAGAATAAAATACCTAGGAATAAACCTACCTAAGGAGTTAAAAGACCTATACTCGGAAAACTGTAAGACATTGATGAAAGAAATTGAACATGACACACACAGATGGAAAGATATACCATGTTCTTGAATTGGAAGAATCAATATTGTTAAAATGACAGTACTACCCAAGGCAATCTACAGATTCAATGCAATCCCTATCAAAATACCAATGACATTTTTCACAGAACTAGAAGAAAAAATTTTTTAATTTGTATGGAAACCAAAAGACCCTGAATAGCCAAAATGATCTTGAGAAAGAAGAATGGAGCTGGAGGAATCATGCGCCCTGAGTTCAGACTATACTACAAAGGGACGAAGTGAGAGAGCGGCATGGACACATATACACTACCAAATGTATAATGGATGGCTGGTGGGGGGCAGCCGCATGGCACAGGGAGATCAGCTCAGTGCTTTGTTACCGCCTAGAGGGGTGGGATAGGGAGGATGGGAGGGAAATGCAAGAGGGAGGAGATATGGGGATATGTGTATATGTATAGCTGATTCACTTTGTTATAAATCAGAAACTAACATACCATTGTGGGGCAACTGTACTCCAATAAAGATGTTTAAAAAAAAAACAAACCCAAGGTCATCAGAAAAAAAAAAAGAAAAATGTAAACTATGGTGAACCATAGGCAAGTCCAAAGAGACAAAGGGAAGGTCAGCTTTTACTAGGGATTAGGAGAAAATTGGGGAGGGTTGTTTGAATAAAATTTATTGGAGAAGAATGAAAAAAAAAGCTACATTAATCAAAACAGTATGGTACTGGCACCAAGACAGACTTATAGATCAATGGAACAGGATAGAAAGCCCAGAAATAAACCCACACACTTATGGTAAATTAACGTATGACAAAGGAGGCGATAATATACAATGGAGAAAAGACAGTCTCTTCAATAAGTGGTGCTGGGAAAACTGGACAGCTACATACATGTAAAAGAATGAAATTAGAACATTCTCTAACACCATATTCAAAAACAAACTCAGAATGGATTAAAAACCTAAATGTAAGACCGGATACTACAAAACTCTAGAGGAAAACATAGGCAGAACACTCTTTGACATAAGTCGCAGCAATAATTTTTTGGATCATCTCCTAAAGTAAAGGAAATAAAATAAAAAATAAACAAATGGGATCTATTTGAACTTAAAACCGTTTGCACAGCAAAGAAAACCATCGACAAACAAGAAGACAACCTACTGAATGGGAGAAAATATTTACAAGTGATATGACCGATAAGGGATTAATAGCCAACCGATAAGGGATTAATAGCCAACATATATAAACAGCTCATACAACTTAACATCAAAAAAAAAAAAAAACCCAATCAAAAAATGGGCAGAAGAACTGAACAGACATTCTTCCAAAGAGGAAATGCAGATGACCAACAGGCACATGAAAAGATGCTCAGCATCAGGGAAATGCAAATCAAAACCAAAATGAGATATCACCTTACACCTGTCAGAGTGGCTATCATCAGAAAGAACACAAATAGCAAATGTTGGTGAGGATGTGGAGAAAAGGGGACACTTGTGCACTGTTAGTGGGAATGTAAATTGGTACAGCCACTGTGGAAAACAGCATGGAAGTTTCTCAAAAAACTGATAATAGAATTACCATATGACCCAGCAATTCCACCCCTTGGTATATATCCGGAAAAAAAAAAAAAAACCCCACTAATTCAAAAAGATACATGCACCACAATGTTCATAGCAGCATTATTTACAATTGCCAAGATATGGAAGCAGCCTAAGTGTCCATCAACAGATGAATGGATAAAGAAGATGTGGTACATATGTACAATAGACTACTACTCAGCCATAAAAAGAACAAAATTTTGGCATTCACAGCAACATGGATGGCCTTGGAGGGCATTATGCTAAGTGAAATAAGTCAGACAGGGAAAGACCAATACTGTATGATATCACTTATATGTTTGTGGAATCTAAAAAAACAACAGACTAGTGAATATAACAAAAAAGAAGCAGATTCACAGATACAGAGAACAAACTAGTGGTTATCACTGGGGAGAGGGAAGAGGGGAGAGGCAAAAAAGGCATAGAGGATTAAGAGGCACAAACTATTAGGTATAAGATAAGCTACAAGGATGTATTGTACAACACGGAATATAGCCAATATTTTATAATAACTATAAATGGACTATAAGCTTTAAAAATTGTTAATCACTATTTTGTACACACCTGTAACTTTTATAATATTGCACAGCAACAAGTCTTAAATTTAAATAAATAAATAAATAAATATAGTAGGGACTTCCCTGGTGGCGCAGTGGTTAAGAATCCACCTATCAGTGCAGGGGACACTGAGTTTGATCCCTGGTCCGGGAAGATCCCACATGCCACGGAACAACTAAGCCCATGCGCCACAACTATTGAGCCCACACACCACAACAACTGAAGCCCACGCGCCCCAGAGCCCACGCACCACAACTACTGAAGCCAGCATGCTCTAGTGCCTGCATGCTGCAACTACTGAGCCTGTGTGCTGCAACTACTGAAGCCCATGCACCTAGAGCCCGTGCTCCGCAACAAGAGAAACCACCGCAATGAGAAGCCTGCGCACTGCAACGAAGAGTAGTCCCTCCTTGCCACAACTAGAGAAAGCCCACACACAGCAACGAAGACCCAACGCAGCCAAAAAAATTAAAAATAAATAAACATAGTAAATCATCAAAAAACCTGGTCTTGTTGGGGGCAGAGGTTTGGGGGCAGTACGGAAACAATGGAATGGAAGAAGGCAAGCTTCTACTTGGGGAACTAGTATTTTCATAATACAAAACAGACTCCCAGATTTATTTCTCTTCCATAAATAAGAGACATGGCCTTTCACTTGAAATTTGTGGAGCTTTCCACTTCTTAATGCAAAGGAAAGTGAATAGGAGAATTACCTGGTGCGTGTTGTAGCCTCACATATGCATTGAAATTGCTAGAAACATGTTCATGGAACATTAGTCCCAAAGCAGTCTGATAAGCCCCCATTTGCTTATCCTGAGATGTAGTGCTCCTATTCCATTAAGGAACCCCCCACCCCAAACTGTAGCCACCCTGGTTTTTTCCCCTTAGGATAAAGATGAGGCCCAAATGTCTCAGGATGCAGTGATTTTTCTAAAAATACCGAAAGACTTTAATGCATTCTCACTGCAGATTGCTTATGATGGAGTCTGATTATGAGGCTGTTATCATTATATCACATAATATTAATAAAGATAACAGCAATAATAATAGTAACAAGTTTCAGGTGCTTTCACAGTTTACATTTGAGCTTGTGAAATACTTGAGAAATATTTTATTATCTCCATTTTTACATGGAATTAGGTTCCTGTAGAGAAAGTGACTTGCCCAAGGTCACAAAGATAGTTGGTGATACAGCCGAGATTCCAACCCTGGTTGTTTGATGCCAGTTATGAGAGAGCTCCCATTCTCTCCACGTGCATTAGGATGCTTATGGCTGCAAATAAAAGAAACCTCAGCTAAAAATCCAAAGAAAGAGCAGTTGATTCAGCGCTTCAATGACATCATCAAGGACCCAGGTTCTTTCCATTTTTCTTCTCTACTACCTCTATTGTGTCAAATGCCTTCCCCTCATGGTTTCAAGATGCTACCACAATCCTAGGCATCACCTGTGTAGACAAAGTATAGAGACAAAAGGGACTATCTTTATAACATGTCGCTTTTTAGAAAGCAGGGGCAACTTCCCTTCACATCTCATTGGTCACAATTTCATCATATGCCTTTATCTCAACTTGCCAATCACTTGCCAAGTGGTATCATCTTGATTAGCTTACCAACCAATATTCAACGCTCTAAGGCTGGGAAAGGGCCCAGTCACTGCTGAATAAAATGAATTCTCAGAGGAAGATAAATAAAATTTGTCAGCAAAGAAGAATGGAGAAATGCTCTGGGGTTGGCTACCAGCAATGGCTGTCACTCCATCAACATGCCAGACTATCTTCTAAAACATCCTGCTATCAAATACTGAAACAAAACACCTGGTAATTCTATAACCATAATGATACTTGGAGTGTGAGAGAAAAGTCAAGTCCAATATGATTAAATACATGTAGTGCTAGATACACAACACTGTAGAGGGAACTCCACTAACGGGAGATGAAGAGACCTGAGTTCTACTAACTAGATGGATGGTCTTAACCTGCCTAATCTTGACTTGTTCCTTTTTCATATTGAATAACAATGCCTGCCTCTATCTACCTCACAGAATTTTTCTTAACATAAATGGCTTACTATATTGTTATTGTCACTAAGCTGAAGTCATTTTCCAATGAATAAATGCAAAGGGGAAGAGTTCTGGTTTTGAAGGCTTGTTGACTGTTCCTCTTGTTGGGTCCTCCCCACCTGTTCCTTCTCCTCCCCAGGTCTCAGACAAACCTGAAACATGTGCTGTGAATCCTCCACTCCTGGTGCCTGGCCCTAAACCAAGGACTAAGATGTCTGTCAGTCAGCATCTGAGTGGGTTTTCAGAAATCACTGTAATGTACACATTGAACCCACTGTCTGTCTTTTCATTTTAGAGAAGCAATGTGATGAGGGAGGGGGTGTCCAGGTTCACAGTGATCCCAATGAAGCTGAGGAGACCCAGGGAACTATAAGTGCTTTGACCCCTTTTGTTTCTTTGCAATGTAAGAGATGCTTCATCAAGCACCTTTATCTCTCACAAGATTCCTGGCTATCTTTCTCCATTGCTCTTCCCTGTCTCTGGTCATATCCTTCAGCCTGAGATTCATTCTCTGATTTCAACTTGGCTGCATCTCTCTTATTCACTGAGTCAAACTTTACTCTTAGAGTTATCCTAACAGTGTGCCCACACCACTCAATTTGTTCTTATTTACTACAGTGGTTCTAGTTTACTTTCATTCCTATAATTCAGAAAGTTTTTAGCTAATTGCCTGTGAAAGAGCACATCATGGGGGCGGATCTTCGAGATGGCAGAGGAGTAAGACATGGAGATCACCTTCTTCCTCACAAATACATCAAAAAAATACATCTACATGTGGAACAACCCCTACAGACCACCTACTGAACATGGGCAGAAGACCTCAGACTTCCCAAAAGGCAAAATCCCCATGTACCTGGGTAGGGAAAAAGAAAAAAGAAAAAACAGAGACAAAAGAATAGGGATGGGATGGGCACCTCTGAGAGGCAGCTGTGAAAGAGGAAAGTTTCCACACACTAGGGAGCCCCTTCACTGGCAGAGATGGGGGGTGGGTGGGGGGAAGCTTCGGAGCCACAGAGGAGAGCACAGCAACAGGGGTGCAGAGGGCAAAGCGGAGAGATTCCTGCACAGAGGATCAGTGCCGACCAGCACTCACCAGCCCGAGAGGCTTGTCTGCTCACCTGCCGGGGAGGGTGGAGGGTGGGGGCTGGGAGCTGAGGCTCAGGCTTTGGAGGTCAGACCCCAGGGAGAGGACTGGGGTTGGCTGCATGAACACAGCCTGAAGGGGGCTAGTGCACCACAGGTAGCTGGGAGGGAGTCAGGGAAAAAGTCTGGACCTGCCTAAGAGGCAAGAGACCATTGTTTTGGAGTGCTCAAAGAGAGGGGATTCCTTCCCTGTGTGCCCACAGAAGGCAGAGCACCGTCTAAGTGAGCTCCAGAGAAGAGACAGGCACGAGCCACACCTATCAGCTCGGACCCCAGAGATGGGCATAAAATGCTAACGCTGCTGCCACTGCCACTAAGAATCCTGTGTGCAAGCACAGGCCACTACCCATACCCCCGACCCTGGGAGCCTGTGCAGCACACCACTGCCAGGGTCCCGAGATCCAGGGACAAATTCCCCAGGAAAACACACGGTGCACCTCAGGCTGTTGCAATGTCATGATGGCCTCTGCCGCCGCTGGCTCACCCCACATTCCAATTACGACTACCGTACCCCTCCCTCTCCCCGGCCTGAGAGAGAAAGAGAGCCCTAATCAGCCGCTGCTTTAACCCCCTCCTGTCTGGGCAGGGAAGAGATGCCTGAGGGCGACCTACACACAGAATGGGGCCAAAACCAAAGCTGAACCCCAGGAGCTGTGCGAACAAAGAAGAGAAAGAGAAATTTCTCCGAGCAGGCTCAGGAGCAGTGGACTAAATCTCCACAATCAACTTGATGTACCCTGCATCTGTGGAATACCTGAATAGACAACAAACGTTCCCAAAATTGAGGTGGTAGACTTTGGGAGCAGCTGTACACTTGGGGTTTGCTGTCTGTGACTGAATTGTTTCTGATTTTTATGTTTATCTTAGTTTAGCTTTTAGTGCTTCTTATTAGTGGTGGTTTTGTTTATTGGTTTGGTTGCTCTCTTCTTTTCTTATTTATTTATTTTTTCTTCCTTTTTTGTTCTTCCTTTTCTTCTGAGCCGTGTGGCTGACAGGGTCTTGGTGCTCTGGCCTGGGGTCAGGCCTGAGCCTCCAAGGTGGGAGAGCCAAGTCTAGGACACTAGACCACCAGAGACCTCCCAGCCCCACGTAATATCAATCCGCGAGAGCTCTCCCAGAGATCTCCGTCTCAACACTAAGACCCAGCTCCACCCAATGGCCAGCAAGCTCCTGTGCTGGACACCCCATGCCAAACAACTAGCAAGACATGAACACAACCTCACCCATTAGCAGAGAGGCTGTCTAAAAGCATACTAAGTTCACAGACACCCCAGAACACACCACCAGACGCGGCCCTGCCCACCAGAAAGACAAGATCCAGTCCCACCCACCAGAACACAGGCATGTCCCCTCGACCAGGAAGCCTACACAGCCCACTGAACCAACCTCACCCACTGGGGGCAGACACCAAAAAAAACGGGAACTATGAACCTGCAGCCTGCAAAAAAAGGAGACCCCAAACACAGTAAGTTAAACAAAATGAGAAGACAGAGAAATATGCAGCAGATAAAGGAGCAACGTAAAAACCCACCAGACCAAACAAATGAAGAGGAAATAGGCAGTCTACCTGAAAAAGAATTCAGAATAATGATTGTAAAGATGATCCAAAATCTTGGAAACAGAATGAATAAAATACAAGAAACATTTAACAAGGACCTAGAAGAACTAAAGAGCAAACAAACAATGATGAACAACACAATAAATGAAATTTAAAATTCTCTAGAAGGAATCAATAGCAGAATAACTGAGGCAGAAGAATGGATAAGTGACCTTAAAGATAAAATAGTGGAAATAACTGCTGCAGAGCAGAATAAAGAAAAAAGAATGAACAGAATTAAGGACAGTGTCAGAGACCTCTGGGACAAAATTTAATGCACCAACATTCAAATTATAGGGGTTCCAGAAGAAGAGAAAAAGAAAGGTTCTGAGAAAATAATTGAAGAGATTATAGTTGAAAACTTCCCTAACATGGGAAAGGAAATAGCCAATCAAGTCCAGGAAACGCAGAGAATCCCATACAGGATAAATCCAAGGAGAAACACGCCAAGACACATATTAATCAAACTATCAAAAATTAAATCCAAACAAAAAATATTAAAAGCAGCAAGGGAAAAGCAACAAATAACATACAAGGGAATCCCCATAAGGTTAACAGCTGATCTTTCAGCAGAAACTCTGCAAGCCAGAAGGGAGTGGCAGGACATATTTAAAGTGATCAAAGGGAAAAACCTACAACCAAGATTACTCTACCCAGCAAGGATGTCATTCAGATTTGATGGAGAAATTAAAACCTTTACAGACAAGCAAAAGTTAAGAGACTTCAGCACCACCAAACCAGCTTTACAACAAATGCTAAAGGAATTTCTCTAGGCAGGAAACACAAGAGAAGGAAAAGACCTACAAAAACAAACCCAAAACAATTAAGAAAATGGTAATAGGAACACAGATATTGATAATTACCTTAAATGTAAATGGATTAAATGCTCTAATCAAAAGACATAGACTGGCTAAATGGATAGAAAAACAAGACCTGTATATATGCTATCTACAAGAGACCCACTTCAGACCTAGGGACACATACAGACTGAAAGTGAGGGGATGGAAAAAGATATTCCATGTAAATGGAAATCAAAGGAAAGCTGGAGTAGTAATTCTCATATCAGACAAAATAGACTTTAAAATAAAGACTATTATAAGAGACAAAGAAGGACACTACATAATGATCAAGGGATCAATGCAACAAGAAGATATAACAATTGTAAATATTTATGCATCCAACAAAGGAGCACCTCAATACATGAGGCAAATGCTAACGCCATAAAAGGGGAAATTGACAGTAACATAATCATAGTAGGGGAATTTAACACCCCACTTTCACCAATGGACAGATCATCCAAAATGAAAATAAATAAATAAGGAAACACAAGCTTTAAATGACACATTAGACAAGACGGACTTAATTGATATTTATAGGATATTCCATCCAAAAACAACAGAATACTCTTTCTTCTCAAGTGCTCATGGAACATTCTCCAGGATAGATAGTATTTTGGGTCACAAATCAAGTCTTGGTAAATTTAGGAAAATTGAAATTGTATCAAGTATCTTTTCTGATCAGAAGGCTATGAGACTAGATATCAATTACAGGAAAAAAAACTGTAAAAAATACAAACACATGGAGGCTAAACAATACACTACTAAATAACCAAGTGATCACTGAAGAAATCAAAGAGGAAATGAAAAAATACCTAGAAACAAATGACAAAGAAAACACGACGACCCAGAACCTATGGGATGCAGCAAAAGCAGTTCTAAGAGGGAAGTTTATAGCAATACAATCTTACCTCAAGAAACAAGAAAAATCTCAAACAACCTAAACCTAAACCTAAACCTAAAGCAATTAGAGAAAGGAGAACAACAACAACAAAAAAACCAAAGTTAGCAGAAGGAAAGAAATCATAAAGATCAGATCAGAAATAAATGAAAAAGAAATGAAGAAAACTATAATGAAGATCAATAAAACTAAAAGCTGGTTCCTTGAAAAGATAAACAAAATTGATAAACCATTAGCCAGACTCATCAAGAAAAAGAGGGAGAAGACTCAAATCAACAGAATTAGAGATGAAAAAGAAGTAACAACTGACACTGCAGAAAATACAAAGGATCATGAGAAATTACTACAAGTAACTATATGCCAATAAAATGGACAACCTGGAAGAAATGGACACAGTCTAAGAAAAGCACAACCTTCTGAGACTGAACCAGAAAGAAATAGAAAATATAAACAGACCAATCACAAGCACTGAAATTGAAACTATGATTTAAAATCTTCCAGCAAAAGCCCAGGAACAGACGGATTCACAGGCAAATTCTCTCAAACATTTAGAGAAGATATAACACCTATCCCTCTCAAACTCTTCCAAAATATAGCAGAGGGAGGAACACTCCCAAACTCATTCTACAAGGCCACAATCACCCTGATACCAAACCAGACAAACATGTCACAAAAAAAGAAAACTACAGGCCAATATCACTGATGAACATAGATGCAAAAATCCTCAACAAAATACTAGCAAACAGAATCCAACAGCACATTAAAAGGATCATACATCATGATCAAGTGGGGTTTATCCCAGGAATGCAAGGATTCCTCAATATACGCAAATCAATGTGATACACCATATTAAAAAACTGAAGGAGAAAAACCATATGATCATCTCAATAGATGCAGAAAAAGTTTTCAACAAAATTCAACACCCATTTATGATAAAAACTCTCCAGAAAGTAGGCATAGAGGGAACCTACCTCAACATAATAAAGGCCATATATGACAAACCCACAGCCAACATCTTTCTCAATGGTGAGAAACTGAAACCATTTCCTCTAAGATCAGGAACAAGACAAGGTTGGCCACTCTCACCGCTAGTATTCAACATAGTTTTGGAAGTTTTAACCATGCCAATTAGAGAAGAAAAAGAAATAACAGGAATCCAAATCGGAAAAGAAGAAGTAAAACTGTCACTGTTTGCAGATGACACGATACTATACATAGAGAATCCTAAAGATCCTATCAGAAAACTACTAGAGCTAATCAATTAATTGGGTAAAGTAGCAGGATACAAAATTAATGCACAGAAATCTCTTGCATTCCTATAAAATAACGACAAAAAATCTGAAAGAGAAATTAAGGAAACACTCCCATTTACCATTGCAATAAAAGAATAAAATACCTAGGAATAAACCTACCTAAGGAGACAAAGACCTGTATGCAGAAAACTATAAGACACTGATGAAAGAAATTAAACATGATACAAACAGATGGAGAGATATACCATGTTCTTGGATTGGAAGAATCAATACTGTGAAAACGGCTATCCTACCCAAAGCAATCTACAGATTCAATGCAATCCCTATCAAACTACCAATGGCATTTTTCACAGAACTAGAACAAAAAATTTGACAATTTGTATGGAAACACAAAATATCCCAAATAACCAAAGCAATCTTGAGAAAGAAAAATGGAGCTGGAGGAATCAGGCTCCCTGACTTCAGACTATACTACAAAGCTACAGTAATCAAGACAGTATGGTATGGCACAAAATCAGAAATACAGATCAATGGAACAGGGTAGAAAGCCCAGAGATAGTCCCACACACATATGGTCACCTTATCTTTGATAAAGGATGCAAGAATATATGGAGAAAAGACAGTCTCTTCAATAAGTGGTGCTGGGAAAACTGCACAGCTACAGGTAAAAGAATGAAATGAGAACACTTCCTAATACCATACAAAAAAAATAAACTCAAAATGGATTAAAGACCTAAATGTAAGGGCAGCCACTATAAAACTCTTAGAGGAAAACATAGGCAGAACACTCTATGACATAAATCACAGCAAAACCCTTTTTGACCTGCCTCCTAGAGAAATGGAAGTAAAAACAAAAATAAACAAATGGGACCTGATGAAACTTAAAAGCTTTTGCACAGCAAAGGAAACCATAAACAAGATGAAAAGACAACCCTCAGAATGGGAGAAAATATTTGCAAACGAAGCAATTGTCAAAGGATTAATCTCCAAAATATACAAGCAGCTCAATATCAAAAAAAAACCCAAACCAAAAATGGGCGGAAGACCTAAATAGACATTTTTCCAAGGAAGATATACAGATTCCCAACAAACACATGAAAGGATGCTCAATGTCACTAATCATTAGAGAAATGCAAATCAAAACCACAATGAGGTATCCCCTCACACCAGTCAGAATGGCCATCATCAAAAAATCTACAAACAATAAATGCTGGAGAGGGTGTGGAGAAAAGGGAACCCTCTTGCACCACTGGTGGGAATGTAAATTGATACAACCACTATGGAGAACAGTATGGAGGTTCCTTAAAAAACTAAAAATACAACTACCATAGGACACAGCAATACCACTAGTGGGCATATACCCTAAGAAAACCATAATTCAAAAAGAGACATGTACCACAATGTTCACTGCAGCACTATTTACAATAGCCAGGATACGGAAGCAACCTAAGTGTCTATCGACAGATGAATGGATAAAGAAGATGCGGCACATATATACAATGGAATATTACTCAGCCATAAAAGGAAATGAAGTTGAGTTATTTGTAGTGAGGTGGATGGACCTAGAGTTTGTCATACAGAGTGAAGTAAGTCAGAAAGAGAAAAACAAATACCAAATGCTAACACATATATATATGGAACCTAAAAACAAAAAATGGTTCTGATGAACCTAGGGGCAGGACAGGAATAAAGATGCAGACATAGAGAATGGACTTCAGGACATGGGGAGGGGGAAGGGTAATCTGGGACGAAGTGAGAGAGTAGCACTGACATATATACACTACCAAATGTAAAATAGATAGCTAGTGAGAAGCAGCCACATAGCACAAGGAGATCAGCTCGGTGCTTTGTGACCACCTAGAGGGATGGGAAAGGGAGGGTGGGAGGGAGATGCAAGAGGGAGTGGATATGGGGATATATGTATATGTATAGCTGATTCACTTTGTTATACAGCAGAAACTAACACAACATTGTAAAGCAATTATACTCCAATAAAGATGTTATAAAAAAGTAAAAATTTAAAAAAAAAAGAGCACATCATAAAACCATGTTCAGTTGAAGTGGAAGAGACATAGAGATCATCTAGTTTCTCGCTACTCACAGTGTGGTCTGCAGATTAGCAACTGGCACCTTCTAAAGGCTCATTAGAAACGCAGACTCTCAGGCCAGCCCCAGACGGACTGATACAGAATCCACATTAAACAAGATCCTCAGGTGATTCATATGCATATTAAAGTTTGAGAAGTGTTGATCTAAATCAACTACCTCATTTCACCATAAGTCAAGTGACTTCTCTAAGGTCTCACAGCAAATTAGTGGCTGAATTGGACTAGATCTCGGGTCTTCTGATTACTAAAACTGTACCACACTACCTCTTAAATACCACTGATTCATTTTTATATTTAGCTAGTTCATCCAGCTTTCATTTCCACATAGGATAGTAGGCATTGACATATAGTAGGCACTGACATAAAAATACACCAGTATTTGTGTTACAAATTCACTTCTTTTACCCACTACTATGTATTATTTTGATAACATGGATTCATTGTATTCTATACAATGATAAGCCTTCTTATCTTTCATTCCTTGAAGTAATTAACTCACCAGGACTTTCTCTGGTCCAAATAATGACATGAGTAGAGCTTCTCTTTACTGCCTTCTACTCACCTCTTCCTTTCCCACCCCCCTTTTAGGACTCCATCAACTGGATTTACAACTAGTCTCTCTAACTAATAATATTTTATTTAAGTCCTATACCTACATCTATAAATGAAAATAATCTAAAGTTTTTATTTTAGTTTATTTCTTGGTGAAGATCTTGAGATTAAAATTATGATTGCTTCATAAAACGAACTGGGGAGTTTGATCAATTATCTTAAAATCTGTGGATCTCCTAAATGAAGAATTTTGTGGGTCATACTCTGTGACTCCTCTATATTTTGAACACTTTTACAAGGTCATCCTATTTGAAGGATCAAAACTAACTAAAATCAAAAGCGGAATAATTCTTTTAGATAAAATATACTTCCATGTCTGCATCTTTCTGGTACCTCTTGAGCAGACTGGGGCAAGGAGAGAGGAATGGAGAAGGAGAAATATGTCCCTCAGACCTCCCACTCCATCCCTCACTGTCTCCTACCCTGAAATAGATAGTCTCACGTATCTGTAATGTTGTTTATCTACCCATTACCTCCACCCATGACATATCCATTAGCATTCTTCCAACTTTTTATCCTGTATCAAGCAGCTAAAGAAACCCAGCCTAAGAGTCCTAGGTTCCATTGCAGTACATTCTCGGGGTTTTTCCATTTCAGCGCTCTCAAAGTAGGGAAGGAACATTTGGACAGCTCACAGTCACACTCAGGCCATCTGATGAGGCATATGTCAGCAGGCATGGGAACATCTATGGGGGACTCTGAGGTCCTCCCTGATCTAGAAAGATGTGGTCATGATTCATGTTTCTGCAGCAAATGACGAGAAAGAACAGAGCCTGCCACTTATTAGCAACTGTCTGTGCTGTCTTTGTCCTCACATGCTGTATTTCCCAGTTTAGAATTGTCTCATAACCTCAGGAATAGCCTGCATTTAGAATTTCCTGGGTAACAAAGAAAAACCTATAATTTTATCACTACCACTCTTGCCCCTCAGTTTTCTTTGAGAAATCTTTGTGATTGGAAGAAGCTAAGGAATATACAGGAAGTCTGAAGAGTCTTAAAACTTATTGCTCAAAGACAAATGTTTCCCTATCTTGATTAATAGGTCAAGCAGGCAATTGCTTCTGTAATGTGGTCTGAAGACCTTAATCAACGAAAGGTCTGCTTACCTCATACATTTCCCTCTCTCTGGCCTGAAATTCGGCCACTAATTTGCTGATGGGAAGGCCCTCCTTCTCTTTCTGTGTTGCAGGGATGGAAGGGACACGAGACAATGCATCTGAATTCACGTCTCCCTCAGTTTGCCCAGGACTAACCTTGCTCTGAATTTTTCACATATGTTCAGGAGGGTAGAGGGGGTTCCAGGTGGGTACTGGGGGCCATAGGGAGGAGGATGCTTGGGAGAGAGTAGGACTCACAGAGAGACAAACTTTGGTAAACTGGAAGATACCCATCCTAATGCAATACTCTATAAAATCCAGGAAGAAGCAAAGTTTGCAGTGACTCTCGGCCTCCTCCAGCTCCAAGAATTTCCTTCTCTTGACAAGGGAACTCTTCCCACCCAGCAACTGAGTAGGAGAATAAGGAGGTGTAGAAAAAAAAGAAAAGCAGCAAGCAACATTTTCTGAGGTAGCCTGAACATAAAAAATAGCTTATTTATGTACATGTTAATTTTATGCAAGTAATCCCAGAATTATAAGTTGCTTTTACTATTTCCAGCATGTGGATCTGTGGAAAAATCTTCCTATTATTCCAATACCAAAGAAGTGACCAAACAATTTGAGAATTACAATAGGAGGTAAAATATGGGAACAGTGACAAGGTGGTCTCAGAGGTATCTGTAGGCACAGTTGTTAGTTCACGCTTCACGTTCTGAGTTGAAGATACAGAGAGGCCCAATCTATATACACAGATCCAGGAGACTGAACTCCCTAGAGAATATGTTTATTCATTCCTTCATCCATTCAACAAATACTAAGTAATCTGTAATATGAGTCAGGAATGCCTACTATGGGCTAGTCACTGGCAGCCGAGATATTAAAACACTGCTCTCAACAGTCAAAGAACTTAAAATTACAATGGGATGTGGTAAACTGTAGAGGTAGAAATGGCAGGGTCTTGGGGTAGAATAAAGAAATGGCATCCAACTTAGAGAAAGTGGAGTGTGTGCGTGCGTGCCTCTGTGTGTGTGTGTGTGTGTGTGTGTGTGTGTGTGTGTGTGTGTGTTGAGGAATAACATGGCATGCATTGAGGAACAAAAGAAACTTTCTTGCTGGAGAATATACTGTGAGGAGGATGCCAGGAAATAAACCTGGAGAAGCTAGCAGGGGTTGCTCATGAAGAGCAGTGTATACCATGTTAAGGAATGTACACTTCACCCTGCAAATAAAAACTGCTTTTTATGGACAGAATTCAATCAAGGGCATATTATAGTCAAACTTAGTTATGAAGTGCAATCCTCTGCCAGCTGTCTGGACGATGAGTTGAAGGAGGTAAACAATGGAGGTAGGGAGAGCAATTAGGAGTCGCTGTTGTGGTTAGGAGAGAGGTGATAGGAGCCTGAAGTAGGGAAGTGGTTGTGGGGATGAGACAGGAATAGAATGAGAGCTCTATGGGAGGCGAAACCAGCCACATTTGGAGGTAGATTGAATGAGAAGGGAAGAAAGGGAGATGTTCAGGATGGCCCTCAAATGTCTTACTTAAGTGATTAGTAAATGGTGGGGCCACCAATCTAGCTAGAGAACACAGGAGGAAGTTTGCTAAGAAAGATGATGAATTCACCATAGCCGTGTTAGGTTTGTTGGGGTGAGTAGCAACCTGGCGTGGATTTCCGGCAAGTCATTCAACAGAAGGATCTGAAAGATCTCTGCAAGAGGTCTGAGATTTAGGAGTTATCAGCAGCAAGGTGATGATTTAAACCATAAAAGTGGGTGCACTGACCCTGAGAGAATATGTAAAATGAGAAGAGAGCTGAACTAACAATGTAACCTTTAAGGAACACCAAAATGTAAGGGGTGAGAAGAGAGAGTAGTGTCCATCCACAGGAGATCTAGAGGAAGGGTCATAAAGAAAAACCAGAAGAGTGAGACTACATGAAAGCCAAAATAGGAAAGAGATTCAATAACCTGCATCAAATGCAACAGAAGTACAGCAAAACATAAGGTCTTAAACATCCCACTGGATATGGTAGCTAAGAGATCATTGGTCATTTTAACTTGATCATTTTAATGGAATGATGGCACCAGAAGCCAAGTTAAGAAACTTAAAAAGAAATGGGAAGTGAAGAAGTAGAGACAGAAAGTACAGCCCACTCTAAAGAGTTTTTGCATGAGAAAGGAAGAGGTTGTTGAGAGCTAGAAGATGTGGATTCAAGGGAAGCTTCTAACATCAGAGGCAACTTGAGCAAGCTGATAGAGGGGGAGAAGATACAGGATAGAGGGGGATGAACGATGTGACAAAGTTCCAGAAAAGGCAGGAAGCACCAGGATCAAGAGCACAGGTGAAGGGATTAACCTTGAAAAGAGGTGAGAGTCAGGAGAACAGCAATCGTTTTCCTGGGAGGTTGCTGCATGGAAGGCTGAGCAGCCTCTATGGGTGAGGACTGCAGAGGAAGTTGAGACTTTGAGGAGATCCAGGTCTCAGTTAAGGAAAGGAGGTGGAGGAGTTTTCTGAAAACTCTTTGGGGCAGAAAGAGTGTATGTTTACAGCAGATAAGGGGGCTAAATGTCACCAACACCCTCAAAGAATTCTCAGGTCCTTGGTAGGGGCAGAAAACAGTCTGACTTAAACTCAGTAGATGTTTCAATAAGTCTAAAAGTCCTCCATCTAATGAGGAAGGATTTCAATGTGACCATGACTTCTACATCCTATAAAACGTTAACAGTACCATTAGTAATGCAAGGAAACCTTCTTATGCCAGAGTAAATAAAAAATAAAGGTGTGAGCTTAGATATGAGACAAGGTGGCTCTGAGCAGGAATTTATGTTTCTGCTAAGTTGGTTTCTGCTCACTCACATTCTTTTGTCTTTTTTCATTTACATTTCTGGGTTCTTTTCCCATTATGGTGACTATTTACTTGACAGATGATAGAAGGCCAGCTAAGGATGGAGTACGATTAGCATATAAACAAGATTTTAAAATAGCTGGAACAGAGAAGGACTTTAGAGCCTGCTAATCACTGGAGACTTGACCTCGAGAGAAAGTGCACTTGGGGAATCCTCAGCCGGCCCTAAGAATGCCCTGCCTTGCCTCCGGTGACCTAGAGTGAGTCACCATTTAACTTGGCTATAAGCTGCCACCGCACCTTTAATTTAGCTCTAATATTCTAAAAAAAAAAAAAAAAAAGCTTAGGCACAAATATAGAGTACTTGAAGGAAATGTTGAATAGTGTAAAAGTAAAGACCTTAGACTCAGACCAGAGTCAAATGGCAGTTGCCATGCCAAGCTTTATTTCCCTTAGCAAGTTACCAGAACTCTCAGTAAGAGAAGTCACCAACTAAGCTAAGTCATCTATGGGTCAAGTTCTTTACGTACATAACCAGAATATCCCCAACTCTACCAGCTTCCTGGCTCAGCCGCCCCCAGTGTAATAGTCTGAGCCCCTACCTAACCATACTAAGTTAGAGAAGTCAGTTATCTTTTCCAGAATTTCCCAGGTGGATACAAATGTTCTTCGAACTCCTGCTGTCAGCGCATTTCTTACCCCCTTTCACCATCTCCCTTCTGAGATGCTGTCCTCTCTCCTTTTCCAGTGTTGAGTGGATATGGCCCCTGCTCCTTAGGCCGCCACACAGCACGAACAGAAAGCTTTCCCTGAAAGTCTGTGATAATGGAGGCAATTGCAGACCAGAAAGCAGACTGAAGTGGAATATCACACATCAGGCCAGGCAGCATCTCTTGCTAATCTTCCATGTACCCGGGATCTCAACCCGCCATTGTGAGCTTTCCACCATCCTCTCTTTCCTCTGTACTCCAGGGCCAGGAAACAGACATTTTCTCTTACTTTATTACTCAGGGAATTTCCAGGTCCCCTTGGTGCACTGCCTCATCTCCCCTGTGCATTACCTTCAACAACTACAGAGGGCTCTCTATGTGAGTTTCTACTCTGGGCTCTACCCCAAACAACACAAAGAATCATCAGAGCTTTGAAACAGCAATTTTTCTGGCACAAGCCCCAGGTCACACGTGTGGTCTGAGATCACTGTCCCATAAGTAGCTATCATAAGTAGAAAGGAAGGGAGGGAATAGAAAAGTTATTCTCTCCCTGTCCTCGCAAAGGCCTGGGTCCTGAGGTTCTGGGATTCTATTTTCCTGTTATACATATATCACTTTAAATCCTCACAATGACATTCTAAGACATGTATTATTATCCCCATTTCACAGACGAGGAAGTTTAAGCTGAGAGAATTGAAATAATTTGCCCAGGGTCATAAAGCTAATAAGTAACAAGAGTCACAGTTAGAACTCAGTGGTAAACTGCTGCTCCCTCTTGGGAGTCCAGCTAGCTTGAGACCATGCTGTGAGGAAGCCCAGTCAGCCACATGGAGAGAGAAAAAAGCCTCACAGAGAAGCATCAAGAAACCAGGCATGTGAGTGAAGCCTTCTAAGACTTTCCAGCCCATGTTAGGCAGCAGCTGACTACAGACAAGTGAATGACCCCCATCAATGTCACATTGGACAAAATTATCTGGCCAAAACCTACCCAAATTTCTTACCATTCCTGTTTTTAAATCCAAAATGTTAGAGACCTTCAGGAGGCTCCACTAAGGAAGGTAGGTCACTCAGAAACCAGACTGCTTTCTCACAGACTCATTTCTCCTGAAGAATCTGCCTGCGCAGTTGGCAAAGAATGACGTAGCCCTGTAGGACCAGAAAAAACGCCCAAAGGTAGAGCAGATTCTGGCTGAGAACTGACCCAAACCACAGTTTTGAATTTCAGGAAAGAAATCTAATTATATTTCTGTCTACCCATTTCATTGCTACAGTGTATGTGTGCGTGTGTGTGTGTGAGCACTTATGCTTAGCGTCCTCTATGCAGGCAAGCAATTTCACCACTTGTGTTCCATCTCCATAAACCTGAGAAATGGCCTCCTATGTTCATTCATGTAAAACATGTTCACAAAGCAGCTTCTGTGTAGCAGGCGCCATTCTAGGCCCAATGGATTCCACCACAAAAAGGGCAGGCATGGCTCTGCCTGCTCTCAAGGAACTTCAGCTAGGAAACCAAGCAAGAAATAAGGAAACAAATCAATAAAATATAAAAATTAGGGGTTCATAGTAAGAATTATGAAGAAAACAATGTGAGATCTAGGGCTCGAGCATGATGGAGGGAGGTGGGGTATGGCAGGGAACAGTGTCTAGTTTTAAAGTCCCCTCTGAAAAAGTGACTTTTGAGCAAAGACTTGAATGAATCCAGGGAGGGAACTGAGTGGAGAAATGGAGGAAGAATATTCCAGGAGGAGGGGAAAGCACACGTAAAGGCCCTGAGGAAGAAATAGGCTGGGGCTACTCTCGGAGAGCAAGAGGGCTGTGTGGCTGGAGTGGAGGCGGGGAAGTGGGGAGACTGGGGAGATGCATGGGGGTCACGTGGCGGAGCCTTCACACCACAGGGGGGAGAGCGGATGTTCTTCTAGCGTGTTGTGGGAAGGCGTTGGAGGGCTTTGAGCAGCACACTCTGGCCCGCTGTGTGAAAAATAGACTCTAGAGGGGACCAAGTGGAAGCAGAGAAATTGGGCTATTTTTTTTTTTTAACAGTAATTTAAAGTTTATTCCAGCTATAATGCAGGGTATTCTGATTTTAAGGCAGCATCACAGGGCATACTTCTGAGTCCATTCCCGAGATATTCTGTTGTACTTATCTCTGTCTGTTTTAAAGATCTATGCAATCTCTGGCACTAGGGGGTCATCTGGGTTCGGATCACATAGCAGTGAACAAATGGATAAAAGAACTTTAGAAATAGTTAATATCTGGATGATAAATTCTTGTTGTAAATGCAACCTTAGGTGGTTTGAAGGGGTAGTCTGTAGGAAAATGAATTGTCAGAAAGAACACACGGGCTTCCCTGGTGGCGCAGTGGTTGAGAATCTGCCTGCCAATGCAGGGGACACGGGTTCGAGCCCTGGTCTGGGAAGATCCCACATGCCACGGAGCAACTAGGCCCGTGAGCCACAACTACTGAGCCTGTGCGTCTGGAGCCTGTCCTCCGCAACAAGAGAGGCCACAATAGTGAGAGGCCCGCGCACCGCGATGAAGAGCGGCCCCCACTTGCCGCAACTAGAGAAAGCCCTGGCACGGAAACGAAGACCCAACACAGCCATAAATAATAAATAAATAAATAAATAAATAAATAAAAATTTTTTTTTTAGAAAAGTGAAAAGATACATAAATGCAAAAGCATGAGAATTTAAAAAAAAAAAAAAAAAAAAAGAACACACCGCCTTGATATGGGCTATCATTAGGTCCCATAATTCTGGCTTGCCAATGAAACATATCATCCCCAACTGGACCTGCAGAACATTGTCTAGACTGCAATTGTCTAGAACAGCAGTGATAGCGGCCTGAACTGGAGTGGTAAGAAGTGATAAGACAGGGGATGTTTTGAAGGTGGAGTGCCTCAATTACGCACACATAATTATTATTCAGATCCAGTTCCTCAGCTCTGAAATGTGGAAGCATTTTCACTTTTTAAACTGATGATGAAAAATGCTGAGCTGGGTACTCCATCAGTGGCCCGGGAGGCAGTGTTTGGCATTCCAAGCCTGCCCCCGGAGTGCAGAGATGCCCAAATCACCAGGACAGCTCTAGGATGGGGAGATGAGCGGATTTTATTTGGTCCCAAAGGAAAGCTCCATTCAACGATGTGTCAGGGCTGCCTGCTGGTTCCTGCCTAGGCGGACAGATCAGACAACTTTCCAGTCAGTCACACGACGATTCATTGTGTTTGTCCTATCTGCCATCTTGGAGGAGGGAGATCTGAGTTTTGTGGCATGTTCCTTGGAGAATGACGTAATTAAATTTTTTGAGGCCTGACTAATATTCCGTAATAGGTAGAACTAGTTTCTGGGCAGAGGAGGACCAGTTTGCATAAGGAACCCAGGATCTTCTAAGAAGGAAGTAACCTAGTCCCCTACATGTTTTCCCTCACGATTTAAAATTAGGGGGGAAAATGGTGGCCCCGACCATGTTTCATTGGCAGAAGGAGATTCCAAAGGCCCCAAAGGCAGGAAAGGCAAAGGGATGCCATGATGGGGACACCAGCCAATCACAGGAGCCTGAGGTTCGTGGGGCTGAGCCAGTTCTGGGAGAGCAGTGGTTGAGGCACAAAGCCTCGCAGTGCAGTTCCAGGGCCTGTGGCTTAGAGAGCCATAACTTCAGAGCCCAAGTATGGGGTTCCTCAATGGAATGGTAGTGATGAGAGTCTAGACCTGTGAAGACATCACAGTATTACAAACAGCTTCCAACAGTGGAGCCATGTGACAGCAAGAAAAACAAGCAGCACAGGATTGATCAGATACCACCTTGTCACCTCCCGGTGTTTGAACGTATCTCTGGATCACTTTGGACTGAATGAGCCCCTGGTCTTCATGGACAGTGGGAGAAGGAAGGGCCTTCGGATGAGCTCTGTACGTCCCGAAAATGAGGACAGATGAGGACCCTACTGATTAACTGAGGAGATAAAAAGCACCACATATTTGGTAATGGACATATACATGGTATGGTGTGTGGTATACCACATATATGGTAAGATACCTCTATAGAGAGAGAGAGAACAGACTGCCTTATATCATAAAAATGTGGCACTGGCTACATTTACTAGTAAGGAAATGGGTAATTTATCTTTTTACTTGTTCTTGTTTTCAGATTTTCTACAATGGACATGCATTACTTTTTCCAGAAAAGAAAAAAAAAAAAGTAAATTAAAGAAGAGAATATTTTAGTCCACACCCGTCACCCTGCCAGCAAGTGCCCCTGTGGGTGACCCCAGGAACCCATAGCCACTGATGACTTCCGGGTGCTCTTCTGGCTCCTGTGATGGTCAGAGGTGGTGACTCTTAGGCCAGTGAGTAGCTAGAGCCTGCTGTCCTCTCAGCAGGCATCCTGGCCAGCCTGACCTCGGAGTTGAAGTGAGTTTCCCCAGCCCAGGAGAGGATGGTGGCAGGACCCTCCTCCACCTCCTGTTATTGATCTGGGCTCCCTCAACTGTTCAGGGGGCTCCACGAGGAGACCACTGAGGGATGTCAGGTGGGGATTCCCATACAAGTTCTCTGGCTCCACACGTGTACTTTACAGAGAGAGTTTCACTTCAAGTACCAGGCATCACACACACAGAGCAAAAAATAGAACCTCTCTTGTGAGATTTGCATGCCACAGCCTATCCTCCTGGGGTCACTTCATTGCCACAAACATTTATATATTACCTTCACATGGTCAGAGCTCTGAGCTGAAGGCTGAGGGGGACAAAGATGAAAACCCCGACTCTCTGCCTTCAAAGAACCTCCAGCCCAGAGGGAAGCAGGAGACGTAGAAAAGGCTCTGACACAGGAAGAATGCATTGTGAAAACAGAGACCAGCAGGTCAGCTCGTGACTGACTCCCTCCTACACCAGCCATAACTACTTCTGGTATCAGGTCCTGCCTTCAACACTTTTCTCAGATGAGTCCCCTGGCATCCATTCCCACTACCTCTGCAATGGTTCTGCCCTCTCCAGCTCTCACCAAGACCTGCACACCAGCCTCAGACCATCGTTCAATCCAAGAGGCACTGCCAGAATTTTTCTAAAATCCCCTCTCCTCCTTGAAAGTATTCAACAGCCTCCTCTGACCTTCTGTGTGAAGTCTTAACTCTTTGACACAGCATTCGGTGCCTTTCCTAATATAACCTATCTTTCCTATCTTTTTCTTACTGCCCTCTAGCCCTTAGCAAACCCCTACAGCCATCCCTCGTGCCCTCCCTGACCCCAGCCAGAACACTCCGACAAGACCAGACTTATCAACATTCCTCAAATGTAACACAGCCTAGAAGATCCTCTTCCTTAATCTCTGCTTGGTAGGAGTCTATTTATTCTTCAAGGTGCAATTTAAATGTCTCCTTTTCCGCAGAGCCTTCTTCAGATCTTGAGTCAGAATTAATCCTACCTTGGACCATAACAGTACTTTGCTTATATCTTCTTAATTGCATTCATCATATGCTTTGCCATCCTCCGCTTAACCTTGAGCTCCCAGAAAACAAACATCACATGTCATTCCCCTTGGTGTCCCCCCACAATACAGGTCCTAGCAGACAGCAGACACTTGTTTGTTACTTATTGAATCAAGATGCAAGTCATTCTTATGTTTTCAATACAAAAAAAAAAAAAAAATTTAGGAAGTATCATGGCTCAGGCATTGGTTCACAGATCCTAGATGGTTATGAGGTACTAATTGGTCCAAGGATTGATACCCTGATATAAATCTTTATCATTTAATTTTGTTCAGTGAATTTACTTACATTGATCTCTCCCCCCCACACCTGCCACACATATACACACACACACAGATATATAGATATATACATATATATGTACATACACATACACACTACTGAATCTGTTGTTTCCCTAGAGAACCTTGACTAATAAAGCAATCAACTCTGGACAGGCTGGAAAACTAAGCAGCTCCTGCCAATACAGAGGGCCTGGCCCCAGTGGCTATTGCATGTCAATTCAGTACAATTATTCATATAGGAACACTTTTTCCCAAGCCCTTATATTTCTTCCACATGGAGGGACAGCCATTAGTGTGACACTCCTGACCGTCTCCACCCCTCACTCACCCAGTTGGTGAGTTAAATGGAGAAACTAGATGAGTTACCCACCCTCTTCCTCTTCTTCCTGTTCCCCTTTGCCTTTTCATGCTCTAAGTCTTACCTGGAAGGATGTCCAGCTGTACCCGTGGCAGGGTAGACAAGTCTGCCTAACTCTGTACTCAGCTAGTAGGGCCATTTGATTCTCATTATAAGCTGCATCTTCCAACTTAGCCTCTATCAGTAATAAAGAAAAAAATTTTTTTCTCCATTTTTACTGTTTTATTTCCTGTTCAGAACCCTCAGCAGAGAAGAGGTCCCCAGGTAATGCTCATATCTTGACTTCACAGCTTCTGAAGTGTCCACCTAAGGAACAGCCGACTAGGCGTCCTCAGACATCTCCTAAGGGCCCTGGAGTGGCCTTGAGGTTGTGGGTCCAACCCCCCGTGGTATCGAGGAGGATTATTATACTTGCTTCTGCCTGTGGGAAGATCTGAGAGGCAAATCAGAACACGTATGTGAAATTTTCTGTAAAGCGTATCCCAGTATGTAAATACGAGGTGGAATTATTGTTGCAGCTGTTGTAATCCTGCTAGTGTAGGGTCCCAGAGGCCCACCCTACTAAATTCTACCGTTTCCCGGCATCCTCAGGAGCTGTCTTACATGCGCTCCACCAGCGCACCAGCTACCACGTGGCTCCGGCAAAGCACTTCCCATAGCGTCCTCCACGTCTCGCCAGACACTTAGTTACCTGTGGCAAGATATGGAAGAGCTCACTTCCCCTCCCCCCACGTGGGGTTACAAGTTTCTCAGCCTCCTGAAGCAGGATGTTCCTGCCCAGTGTCTTGTGGAGTTTACAAGAACTCTGCAACCTCTTGCAGCCAGTTCCCTCTCCCTTAGGGCAGGCGCCAGGGCTCAGACAGGTTTGCATGACAGATGCTGGGCTCACCCCATCACTCCTCCCCTCAGAAACCCAAGGCCCTGTTACCAGGCCAAGATGGTGGTGCTTGGTTCCTGCTTCCAGAGGACAAGGGATCTTCTGGGAGGCTCCTGAGTCCCTGGCTGGATCACTGGACCAATTTGCCAGAGATGCCCACACATGGCTGAATTCCAGGGGTGGATACAGTACACCCTATATTATAATCCGTGACTGACGTGACCAGGCCTCAGGTCCCCCTACAGCAGTTACACAGGTGCCCTCAATAAAGAGGGCCCTCCTGATCTCATCCCGATTTCCCGGCCGACCCACTTTCAAACCCAACCTCTGGGTTCCCCTCGATTCCTTCTCTCTCTCTCTCTCTCTCTCTCCCCCTCCCTCTCTTTCTCCCTCTTTCTCCCCCCAACCTCCCTCCCTCCCTCCATCTCTCCTTCAGTTGTCCAAATAGAGGGGGTGGGGTAAGAAGGGTGAGATGTGGGGGAAGGCACAAACAAGAATCCACCTGGGGATACTTTCCCTCCATCGCTCAAGCAGATAATGTATTTTATGTTTTGCCAGTCCTCAGAGAGAGAGTTGGGAGCTTTCACCCTGCGCTGCGTGCACTCACCTCCCTTGGGAAGAAGGCAACATTCCAGCATAGAGTGATCCCACACCCACGGTAAGCTTTGCAGCCTTAATTCCCAGGCAGTCACGATTTCTGTGGACGGGGCCAGAAGGATGGAGAGCGTGTGAGACGGATGGTGCACCTGCCCTTTAAACTTGGCCAGAGAGAAAAGAAACTCTGCTTTCTAGATGGCAACAGCAATACCATCTCGAGCTGCTGGCTCCACTTTGTGGAACATTCTTGCACAGTAAGTCTCATCCTGTCTGCCAGCCTGAGCCAGCTGGTTTCCTTCTCTGTAGGTCATTCTCTAGGGAGGGTTGGGGTGGGGGAGGAGAGACTGGGCAGGAGAAGGGTGTTTAGAGCATGAAAAGGTTCAGGAAGGGTTTTGTTCTCTTCCAAAAAAGGACTGAGCCAGCAGAGCCTAGGAATTCCCCTTCACAAGCCGGTGGTGTTGAGGACACAGACAAGGGATGCTATAAATTTAGCACTGATTGTCCCTCATCTGGACCATAAGAGGCCTCTGATGCCTTAACTTCAGCCCTGCTGCTGGAACATATGTGGCAAATGCTGTGATTGCAAACTCCTAGGGAACACAGCTTGGGAGCAAGCTGGACCCTCACTCTGTGTGGGAGTGCGGGGGCTGAAACCAAGACACACATCTGGGAGGATGCTGTCAGAGGGTGACAAGAAGACATGCAAGAGCATCCAAAGGGCCCCTAGGATGAGGGGCTTGTGCTGGCGTGAGGTTTGGTGTCACATCTTCCCCCCAAACCCTTCCCACCTGTCTCCCCAGCTTCGGCAAAAACAAAATGTCAAATAATAGGGAGGAATGTTGGTCCGCAAACTTGGTTGTACGAGAAATGAATGTCACGCGGATTTATTGACTTTAATTTAAATCTGACTCAGAGTCCTTTACCCTCCAGTCTGGTGGGAAATCCAGCCCAGTCATTCCTCACTCCCCATACCTTAGGGCTGTGCAAAGGACCCCAGGGATGCTTCTGAGCCCAAAATATTGGTGAGGACCCTCCAGCCCACACAGGTAACTGCACTGTACCCTCCACATGACCCCTTGAAATCTAACCTCGCTGTGACTTTCTCCCAACCTTAGATGGGGACTGGGGGGCTGCAAGCCCATTCCCCCGGGGCCTGGGTCTCACCCTCCTAGGAGTGCCGTCCCCTCCAAAATCTTGCCCAGCCCCAGAGGCACTGTCAGGGAGAGAAGCAGGGGTCCTCACTCTTTGAGAGGCTCTCTGACCACCCCACCCCTCCCTTCCCAGAGAAAAGGAATCTCTCCTTCTCTCCTCTCTCACCTCTTTCCCCTCGAAGGGCATAGCTTCCCTCACTCCTCCCTCCAAGAAACCCAGGATAGTACCTGTGTGAGTTTAAGGCAGTGAGCTCAAACTGGAAGCTGGCAGGACAAATAATCCTGCAGATATGATTTAAATGTTGGACAAGACAGATGAGGATCCAGTTTCCGGGGAGCTTGCATTCTATTCTATGTTGGGGACATAGAAACAGGCATGGGGAGGGTGAGTAACCACATGCAGACCAGGGATAAACAGCATCCTTTCAGACAGTGCTAAGGACTGGGATGAAAATATACCAAGGGGATAGGAGGGAGAGTAAGAGTACTCTTGAGATTGAGAGGTCAGGGGAGTTTCTCCACGAAGGTGTCCTGTGAGCTGAGGCCTGAAGGACAAGGAGCCTGGCACATGGAGATCGATGGGAAGAGCATGCCAGGCAGGGAAACACCAGTACAAAACCTCAAGTTGGGTACACACTTGACTTTTAGGAGTAACAGACAAAAGGCCAGTGGGACTGTTGAGCTGACTTCAGAGTTGGGGTTAGGGGCTTGAATTCAGGGGAAGAAAGACCCTCAAGAGGGAAAGCTTTTACAAAGGAGATAAGTGAGTCCTGGAACAATGCAGCAGGCTGGAGTCTAAGGAGAGAGGTGGCCAATTAGGGACACTCTGGATATGAAGAAGCATGGCCATGGACTCTAGAAGCACTGATGATTGATCTGGAGTACTAAGCTTCCCTTTTCCGGGTTATACTTTTCTTGTGGTAGTGTCAGGTCCTTGGGAAAATTCTATCAAATAGCTATAGCTTTGAATTAGCTGTTTTGGGGAGATAAAGTCCAGGCTGTGTTCTTGTTTTGGGGACTAGACCACAGGGAGCTCTATAGACGCGGTTACAAGCCCAAGGTAATCAGCAGAGCAAACTGAAGTCAGACGGAGCTGGGAGGAGCCTATGACTTGAGGGACGTGTGGGAACTCGTTGGTGATTTTCAGAAACACCTGGGGAAGGGATGGGATTCCTGAGACATGCAGGGTGGGCACTTAGACCATGACAGCTGGATATTAACAGCGGGGACTGCTGATGGCTGGAAAATCTCTTAAAAGAGAAGTAGAACTGGATAGATGGCTGAGATTTAGATCATATTTGGAAGAATGGAATTGGCTCTCCAACACAAAATACAAAGCCTTCTTTCAAGAACTTCCTTTCCTAATTATCTCAAAGCTGCAACAATTAAGCTCCTGAAAGCACTGATCAGAAAAGCAGTGTCTCCCCTCTTCTACTTGGCTATATTGCTCTTCCTTCAGGCATCACTGGAAGGAGGGTCCTCATGTGGCCAAGATTGCTTAGAGGACCTGATAAATCTTCCCTGATACAATGCCAAGGGTGAGATGGAAGATATGGATGGGAGAGCTCGGCTCACGTAAAGGCCTGGAAAGGCCTGGCATAGGAAGGGGGATGGGCAGGATGACTTTCCAAAACTCCTACTATAATCTAACTTATTCAGTTAATTCATTCAATAGGCTCGGGAGGCATCGGTGATGCCTGTCCATGTGGAACTTATATTCTAGCAGGTGAAAACAGATAATAAATAATAAAAGCATAAAAAATACATCAGCCATATGGTATCGTGGAGAGAGACAAACGCTTTAGAAAGAAAATGTAGAAGAAGATAAGGGAGATCAGGAGTATTGGGAAGAAGGCCCATTGCACTTTTAATACCGTGGTCAGAGTACAGTGACATTTGAGTGAAGCACGAAAGAGGTGAGAGAGGAGAACATTTCCAGAAGAGGGAACAGCCAGTGCGAAGGACCTAAGATGGGAATGTGGCCAGTGCGTTCCAAAAACAGCCAAGAGGCCAGCCTGGCTGGGCCGTCAGAGGGAACACAGGGTAAAGAGGTGACGGGGCCTGTCATGTGGGGCCCTGTAAGCCGCTGTTAGAACTTAGGGCCCACCAGCTGAACAGAACTGCGATGAGCTCCATTACAGCAGGGGCTACACATTCTCATCTCTGCCTCGCCAACACCTGGCACGTTACCTGCACCCATGAAATACTTGCTGAGTGAATCACTGCCTCTGAAGGGAGCTCTTTATGCTGTCCCAGTACGTGGGCCAGTGCTGAGTCATCAACACGGGCCCCCATTTCCTCTCCCCCGCACTTACACACCCCGCTCCAGCCCTGTAAGCACCCCTGATGCAACATCAGCATTATCACCACCCAAAGGTGTGTTCTCACCCACCCTAAAGGAGGACATCATGCATCTCCAGAGACCAATTATTTGAAACTCTTGGAGAAAAGGGCTGGGAATGTAGGTCACCGCGACCAAATGAAACAAATCAGCCAGTCAACCTTACCTCCAGGCCCTGCATCCCTGACTCCACTTTTATGGTTCTGAATCACCTCAGCCTGCCTCCCTCCCTCCTTCCTGCATCCTCCCCTCTCTCTTCCTCGCACAGAGTCCATTCACTGAGCACTGAAGATTTCCTCAGGAAGGAATTTCTGTGCAGAGTCAAGACATGTATAACACAAGGCACACTCATAAGTAAGGGAGATGGGTGTACTCTTTTTTTTTTTTCCTGAGACAGTACAAGTCAGCATATCAAATTTCTCCCAGAATCTAAAGTGTCAGCCAACAATTGAAAGAAAAAAGGGATGATCACAGCCCCATTCCCCTACCCGACTCCTACCCTACCACAATACCCGAAAATCAGGGCCCCACGTGCCTATGAGAGACCAGGGGGTCAGCTCAGGCCAGCAGGTTCTTATGGGACCTCTCTCCCAGAAAAGAGTAGAGTGATACCCCTGGGCCAGGACTGTCACCCTGGAAACTAGATATGACTGGGGAAACTTGAAATGAAGCTTTGCAAATGCTTTTCAAATGATTGGGTCCCACCAACATCGTCCATTGCCTCTCAGAGCTGCAGTAATCTCCTCCCTCCCCAGATTTACTAAAAGCCCCCTTGCACTTTCCCTCAGTCTCTCCCTCCTTGGGCAGCTGCCAGTCTCACAAGACTAAGAAAGAAGGCCAGCACCTGCCAGCCCTGCAGGAACACCCACTGCGCGGGTACACTCAGGATCAGGAACAAACAATGTGAATGAATGTAAAGGCGCTCTAGAAAGGTAATCACTTTAGACAGATGTTACTCAGAGGTCAGCGGGGTTACTATGCTCCTTAAAATATACATCTGTTTGGCTCAAACCCCCATTTTGTAGCCTAGGGAAAAATCTACTGCCTGCCTTGAGATTTCGGCAAATTGCAAGGGAACCTATATCCTTCTCTCACGTCTGGCTCCAATTTCCTCCCCTTACTGAATTCTTATTTTCTGCTCTCCATAATTCTGCACCTTCTTCTCCCAACCCTATCCTCTTGACTAAAAGCAATCATTTTTACAAGCATCGTACGTTAGCCGAATTTTTATTGATGGTTTGTAGGTCATGAGGGATGGGTTACATTTTCTCACCACATAGCAAACAACCTAACATCTGATACTAGATGTCCCATTTCTTGAACATTCTCTAGGGATTTCTCACTGGCCAGACCATGCCTGAATATGCAGCAGCAAGGCTCCCTCTCTCCCTCACTCCCCCAGGAATTCCACCCACTCCTGGCTCAGAGCACTGGAGCTCCCTCCCCTGCTTTGCATATCCAAAGCCAATCTAGGTGTACAATGGAACCAAAACCATTTGACTCCTTTAGAAGGGCCAACTTTCCAAGACACTTGCTTTAAATGGTGCTCCTTTTCCTCTGTTTCACCAATAAAATTAATTAATTATAATTCATTAGGAAGCGAAGGAAATTTCTTCCATTTCACTCTATAAGCTCACTCCATGATTTGTAGCATTTACTGCCTGCTCTTTTTTAGGTCCTGAGCTTCCAATTCCATTCATGGCTGAAGAAATGGACTTCCCTACCTTGGATCTTGCGCGCCTCTCCCCCCTTTATTTCCCCCCATTGCCCCACCCCAAACAGCACCAGCACTCCGGCTCTTGTAAATAATGTCTTGACTTTACCAGTTATAACTGCTGCAAATGCCTCTGCCACCGAGTGGTCTAAATAAAGGGGCTTAACCTGGGGTCTAGGAACCCCTTGGGAAGCTAGGCAGAACCACAGAATGCCCATTCATCCCTAAAACTGTAGGCAACTATGTGCATTTTTCTGAAGAGAGGAGTTATAACTTTAATAATATATTCCCCCCAAAGGTTTTAACCACTTATCAGATAGCCAGAGAACAGAGCTCTGTATCAACAATGCAGCCTCAGGTGCTTAAACCAGGTCACTATTTAATTGGCAGTTTGGGAAAAAGAAGAAATCATTATTTTTTTTAAAGTAATTTTTCCAAAATAGCTGCTATGAGAGTTGTAAAAAACCAACAAGATTTAAGAGCAGGGAGAATGAAAATACAAATTCTTATTTTTTACAGAGAGTTTTTAAAAATGTGATTCAATAACCCAGTGCCTAATAGCTAATGCCTTTTCAGAGACATCGATAAAGTGATTCTGAGATGCAGACATTTACTCCTATATATAACATTCTGAAGAGTCTGGTTTTATAATCTTAAAAAACTAACCATAAAAACAAAGATGAATCAGATACATATATTTATTGTATTCACTGGAGAACAACTTAGTTCAGATAAAACAATTGCAACAAATGAACCCAAAGTTAAGGATGGACGGAAGCCTAGAGCCAATTAAAGTGAAATGGGAAAGAGATTTTAAGTCTGAAAATTGAAGATAAGGGTTGGTAATGATCCTACCATCTAACCAAACACACAACTGCTACTGTTCTGGATGACTTGATGCGTTTTTAATTATATCAAGCGTTTGACTCTAGTTTGAAAAAAATGAAATTGACCTTCATCTCTTTCCCCCATCATTCAGAAAGAGAAACATCCCTGTCTCCCCACACAGTGTCTCTACACAGAGACACAGTTGTGCAGTGCCATTAAAATTATATCATAAATTATAGAGAAAGAATGCTCACCATCTCCTGATCTGTGTTTACCTCATATTCATTCTCAGTTGAATGTGGAAATATTTAGTTTTGCTTCATTTACATTGTTAATAGTCTTACACTAGATTATCAGAAAACAGATGAGAAAGAAGGCCTTTAGAATGTGAAAATGGTTTAAAAGCCTTAGTTGAACTTGCCCTGTGGAAGACAATATTACACTTAAGTTCCAGGCAAAAGGGTCCCTGGCCTGGACCTAAGTATTAGAGGGGATCCCATACCTCACAGCACACACACGCACACACACACACACACACAGAAGATCATGTGAACACCTCTGTCACTTGGGGTCTGGTGCTCAGAGCTGGTGCAGAGCAACACACAATCCCAAAGATCCACTCTTGCTTCTAGCACCCTTCAGGCCCCAAGACAATACTTCACATCTTTTGCCCATGTCCTCAAAACAGAAGGCAGCTGTGTCTGGAAGCCATGAAGGTTTTGTGGGTTTTGTCCTGCAGACATTGAACCATAGGGAGAATTCGAGCAACAGAAGAACTTAGGTATAAGAGAAGAGACAAATTAACTTGTCAAATCCTCCTCTCAGCATAAGTGCGATACTTCTTGCATACCAAATGGTTGTTTCCTAGTAAGTGCCAGGTGTCTATTTTCTTCCATCTCTTTGTATTCTAATTTAAGGTTCCAGAAGTAATCACAAACGATCACAGTATTTACCACAGATGCAGGTAGCAGCTGAGGAACATTATGCAATATTAAACAAATCATACCACCCTTAAATTTGTGTATATGGTTGAAGCATGGTATCAATATTTTTATTGGTAACTAGAAGAATATTGAAAGCTAAAATTGTAAATGGTTTTATCCTTGTAAAATTACTTTAAAATATATTTAATTAAATTTCAAGAAAAATCAAATTAAAATTCAGTTTATTTAAAATACTTATATTCAATACTTCTTCAAGGAAGATAGAGTAGACACACTTCAATATACCTATTTCTTCCATTAACAACCTTGGACATTATACATAAAATAAAGATAAGAAGTCTCTGAAAGTTAGAAAGAAGAAGGAAGACTGACTAGAGACTTCAGAACCCAAGGAATGGCAGAGTGATGAGTTCCCTGGGTTTTCTTTTTGCCTCATGCATCCCAGACTTAGAGCTAAACAACCCAGCAGCTCAGAAACACCAACAGGCAGACAAAACAAGCCCCAATAAAAGCCTTCTCTCTCTAGCCAAAGAAATAGGACAAGGGCAGCCTAGCAGACAGAAAGCTTTTTATATTATAATAACTCTACTCCAGCCAGACACAATAGAAAATATCTGCGGCCCCACTCCCGCCCATGCCAGCAGTTAAAGTGGGAGCCTAGACATCCCCCCACACAAGACTGTAATTAGGCACCTCAACACCCTCAGGTGGTGTCAGAGAAGGTCATGTAGGGTGCCTGGACTTTCACCCTCATCACCAGTAATGAGCTCCCCCTAGCCTGTGTTGTCAGTGGAGGACACACTGAGAGCCCAGACCTGCACCCCATCCAGCAGTAACAAGGTGCCCCTCACCCCTCACTCCCCTCTCAGGTGTTGTCAGAGGAGGCCTAGTGGAGAGTCAGGACTTTCACCACTGCTGGTAACAAGGTCACTCTAACTGCAGAGTCAGTGGAGACCACACGGGGAGCTGGAACTCTCACCTCCACCTGGCAGTAACAAGGAGCAGCTCCCTCGGGGTCAGCTGTCAACAGAGAACAAGTGGGGAACTTGGACTTCTACCTCCACTTTGCAGTGCTGAAGTGATGCCTCCCATTCCCCTGACAGAGTGGTACCAAAAAGCCAATAAAAACAGGTTTAACAAAATCTAGAGCCTCAGAACACAGTATAAAAATATTTAATTTTCAATTGAAAATCACTCATCACATCAACAACCAGAAAGATCTCAAACTGAATGAAAAAAAGACAGTTAATAGATGCCAACACTGAGATGAAAGATGTTAGAATAATCCGACAAAGATTTTAAAGCAGGCATGTTGAAAGTGCTTCAAGGAACAATTAAGAACACGCATGAAACAAAGAAAAACACAGACAGTCTCAGCAAAGAAATAGGAAGTGTCAACAAAGAAATAAAAGATGCAAAGGAGAACCAAATGGAAACTGTAGAACTAAAAAACTATAACCAAAATAAAAGTTCAGTGGATGGACTCAACAGTGAGCTGAAAGACAGAACAATAGGAACTGCTCAATCTAAACAAAGAGAAAGTAGATTTATAAAAAATTAATGGTGTCTCAGAGACCTGTGGGACCATAACAAAATTTTCATATTCACATCAATGCAGTTATAAAGGAGAAAGAGGGTGGGGCTAAAGAAGTACTCAAAGAAATAACGGCTGAAAACCTTCCAAATTTGACAAGAGACATAAATATACAGATTAAAGAAGCTTAGCAAACCCCAAACAGGATACACTCAAAGAAATCCATGCCTAGATATATTATAATTAAACTCCTGAAAACTAAAGACAAAGGAAAAAATTGAAAAAAGTCAGAGAAAAACACCTTGCCTATAGGGGAAAAATAATTTGAACGACAGTGGTTTCTCATCACAAACCATGGAGGTCAGAAGAGTTTTTTCCAAGTAAAAATATTTTACAATATTTTTCAAGTGCTGAAAGAAAAGAGTTATAAACCCAGAATCCTATCCAGCAAAAATGTTATCTAGGAATAAAGGAGAAATCAAGATATTCTCAAATGAAGGAAAACTAAGAGAATTTGTCACCAAGAAGACCTACCCTAAGAGAATAGCTAAAGGAAGTTCTCTAAACAGAAAAAGAATTATAAAAGAAGGGAAGAAAAAATGTAAGCCAAAAATATAAGTAAATACAATAGACTTTCCTTCTCCTCTTGAGTTTCTAAATTATTTTTGATGGTTGAAGCAAAAATGATACTACTGTCTGATATGGTTCTAAATGTATGTAGAGGGAAATTTAAGACAATTATATAATAAATGGGGAAGTGTAAAGGGCTATAAGAGAGGCAAAGCCTCAAACTGGTAAATTGACAACACCAACAGACAGTGATAAGTCATATATATATATATATATATATATATATATATATATATATATATATATATATGTAAAAATGTAATTCCTAGAACCACCATTTAAATAGCTATACAAAGAGATACACTCAAAAACACTACAGATAAATCAAAATGGAATTCTAAAGAATAAGTACCCCACAGGAAGACAGGAAAAAGAAAACAGAAATGAAAAAAAAATGAGAGAAGAATGAGGGAAAAAAAGGAAATGGCATATTCTGACCTTATCAATAATTACATTAAATGTAAATGGTCAAAATACACCAATTAAAAGAGAGATATTGGGAGAGTAGATTAAAAAACATGACCCAACTGTATACTGTCTAAAAGAAACTCACTTTAAACATGACAGTGTAAGCAGATGAAAGTAAAAGGGTGGAGAGAGATATATAATGCAAACATTAATCAAAGGGAATAAGGAGTGACTATATTAATATCAGATAAAGTAAACTTCAAAGCAAAGAAATTACCAGACCCAGAGGGGTATGTATGTTATATAAATAGGAAAGGGTCAATCCACCAAGAAGACATAGCAATCCTAAATGTGTATGCACCGAACAATGGGGTGTAAAATATGTGAAGAAAAAACAGATAGAACTGAAAGAAGAAATAGACAAATTCACAATTATAGTTGGAGACTTCAACACCCTTCCCTCAACAATTGTTATAATAACTAGACATAAAGTCATAAAGGATATAGAAGAACTCATCATCAACCAACAATATAATCAACATTTATAGAACACTCCACTTAACAACAGCAGAATACGTGTTCTTTTCAAGTGCCCACAAAACATATACCAAGATAGACCATAGCCTGGGCCATAAAACAAATCTCAACAAATGTAAAAGAATTTAAATTATACAGTGTATGTTTTCTGAACAAAATGGAATCAAACTAAAAATCAATAACTGAAAGATAACAGGAAAATCTCCAAACGCTTGGAAACTAAACAACACACTTCTAAATAATCCATGGGTCAAAGAAGAAGTCTGAAGGAAATTTTTAAAATATATCAAAATGAAAGAAAATAAAAACACAACATATCAAAATTTGTGAGACACAGGTAAAGCAGTATTAAGAGGTAAATTTATAACACTAAATGCATATGTTAGAAATGAGAAAAAGTCTCAAATCAATAATCCAAGCTCCCATCTCAAGAACCTAGAAAATGAAAGGCAAAATAAACCCAAAGTGAAAAGAAGGAAATAATAATGATACAAGCAGAAATCAAGGAAATTGATAACATAGAAAAATCAATGAAATAAAAAGTAGATTCTTTGAGAAGACCAATAAAATTGGCAATACTCTAGCAAGACGGACAAAAAGGGGGAGAAAGAGAGAGAGAGAAGGAGAGAGAGGGAACAAATTACCAATATCAGGAATGAAACAGTGGGTACAGTATTGCTACAGACTCTGCAGATGTTAAAAGGAATACCAATGAATACTACAAAAAACTCTACAGACCTACATCTGGCAAATGGACCAATCCCTTGAAAAATAAAAACTACCACAACTCACCCAATATGAAATAGATCATTTGAATAGCCCTATAACTATTAAGGAAGTTGAATTTTTAACTTAAAAGCTCCCAAAAAAGAAATCTCCAGAACCATGTGGTTTCACTGGAGAATTCTACCAAACATTTAATGAAGAATTAATACCAATTCTATACAATCTCTCCAGAAAATGGAAGAGGAGGGAACACTTCCCCATTCATTTTATGCAGCTAGTATTACCTGATACCAAAACCGAACAAAAATGGTACATAAAAAGAAAACTCAGACCAATATCCCTTGTGAATTTAGACACCAAGATACTTAACAAAATATTAGCAAATAGAATTAAGCAATATGAAAAAAGAATTATACACCATGACCAAGTGGGGTTTATTTCAGGGATGCAAAGCTGGTTCAATGTTTGAAAAGCAATTGTAATCCACCAGTCAACAAATCAAATAATGAAAATCACATGATTATATTAATTAATGCAGAAAAAATTTTGGCAAAATTAAATATTCATTCATGATACAAATTCTCAGAAAAATAGGAACAGAGGGAACTACCCTGACTTGATAAAAAGAATCTATAAAAACCTACAGCTAACATTACACTTAGTGGTGAAAGACTAGATGCTTTTCCTCTAAAATCTGGAACAAGGTAGGATGTCTGCTGTCACCACTCTTACTCAACATAGTGCCAGAAGTTTTAGCCAGTGCAATAATGCAAAGGAAATAAAAGGCACACAGACTAGAAAACATTAAAATATGAAACAAAACTGTCCCTATTTGCAGATGACATGATTGTCTACATAGACTATCCCAAGGAATCTATTTTAAAAAATAATAAAACTCCTAGAACAAATAAGTGAATTTAGAAAGGTTACAGGAGTCAAGATAAATATGCAAAAACCCATTGTTTTTATATAGACTAGCACTGAATACATAAACATCTTAATTAAAAATAAAATACCATTAACAATCACACATAGAAAGTAAATGGGTGTAAACCTAACAAAACATATACCGGGCTTGTATGCTGAAAACTATGCAATGATGATTAAGAAAATCAAAGAAGATCTAAATAAATAGATATATCATGTTTATGGATTAGAAGACTCAAATTAATAAAGATGTCAATTTTCCCCAAATTGTTATACAGGTTTAACACAATTCCTATCAATATCCGGGCAAGACTTTTCGTAGATATGGACAAGATTCTTCTAAAATTTATACAGAAAGGCAAAGGAACTTGAATAGCTAAAACCATTTTGAAATAAAGGAATAAAGTAGAAGGAATAAATCTACCCTATTCCAAGACTTATTGTGTAGCTATAGTTATTAAGACTGTGTGATACTGGTGGAGAGATAGACACACAGATCAATGGACAGAACAGAGAGCCGAGATATAGGCCCATACAAATATGCCCACTGATTTTTGACAAACATGCAAAAGCAATTCAACAGAGGAAATATAGCCTTTTCAATAAATGACGCTGGAGCAATTGGATATCCATAGGAAAAAAAAAAAAAAAAACATTGACCTAAATCTCACACCTTATACAAAATTTAACTTAAAATGGATCACAGACTTAAATGTAAAACACAAAACTATAAACTTTTAGAAAAAATGGGAGAAAATCTTTAGGATCTAGTGCTAGGCAAAGAATTCTTAGACTTGACACTGAAAGCACCATCCAAAAAAAGGAAAAAATGATAAATTTCCATGGATTAAGAAGAAAGTGGGGGAGAGAAAGAAGTGTGTGGTTATAAAAGAGCAACATGAGGGATTCTTGTGGTGGTAGAAATGTTCTTTATCTTAACTATCAATTTCAATACCCTGGTTGCGAAATTGTGCTATAATTTTATAAGATAATATCATTGAAAAAACTGGGTAAAGGGTATATGGGATCTCTCTGTATTATTTCTTATAACTGCATGTGAATCTACAATTATCTGAAAATAAAAAATTTAATTTAAAAATTCCATGCATTAGTTATAATTTGTTTTTCTTTTTTTTTTTTTTGAATTTCATTTTATTTTTTTATACAGCAGGTTCTTATTAGTTACCTCTTTTATATATATTAGTGTATATATGTCAATCTTGATCTCCCAATTCATCCCACCACCACCACCACCCCCGTTTTTCTTTTAATTTTAATATATAATTGTAAATGCTTTAGAAAAAATATCTTCAGTAACATACATGAAAAATAATGTCAAATTTTCACTTTTCAACATTTACTTCCATTTATAACTTTGATGAAAATATACTCAAATGCCATTCTGATGACATCATTCCCTTGTTTAAAAATCTTTCCATGGCTTTCCAAGGCCTATAGCATAAAAACTCCTTAGCTTGGCATTCAAAGACATTCCTCTTCCAAACACTTGCCGATCAACCCAGACTCACCCTTCACTCCCACCCACTGGTGCACACTCCTCTCCCCAACTCTTGACAACTTGAAGTTCCTTAATGTGCCTTGCTGCTTCATGCCTCTCTGCCTGTTCACCCTGCCCCTAAACACCTTCACAGCTTTCAAGACTCTGCTAAACCCACCTCTTCTAGGATCTCTTGCCTGTTCCTCCCCTTAAGAACCCAGACCAAGGAGAATTCACCATCCATCTGCAGCAGCACCGTGTAACTTGTACATCTATCTTGGTAGCTAACACTCAGTTGCTGACATGTCTTTCCCTCTTCTAGTCTGTGAATGCCTTGAGGATGAGGACTGTGTAATTCTACCTTTGCAGCTCCTGTGCTTCATATAGTGCCTAACACACAGCAGGTGGTCAAAATGTTTGTGCAACGGCTGACTATCCAGCTCACATGACTCCCGCTTTCTGGTGGTTTCCTTGTCCTACCTTTTTCTCATCCTTTCCCCCCAAAAAATTCATTCCTTACTCTCCTAAAGTCCCTTAGATTTTTGTTCACAGGACAGTCAGCTGTGTACATGCTTGCCTAAGAGTTCCTCAAGGATGGGCAGAGTGCATTTTTCAGACACACTGTAGACACAGCAAAGAGTTCAACCTTGATTGATAAACAAGGTGTTCAACCAACTGAGTGGACAAATGAATGAACGACCTTGAAATACCTTGCAAAGTATACAATGTAGGTTATTTTTTAACTTTACTCCAGGACCTTTTAAAAAGAGAGGGACAGAAGGACAGAAAAATACACAGAATACCTATAACTCACAAGGAAGTGCCCTACACAGCAGCAGCACAGATAGGGAAGAATGAATACATGGTTGGAATCATGAACATCACTGTACAGCTTTTAAGTTTGGGGTTAGGTCCTTTGAATTGTTCTTTGGGGCTGATGGAAGAAGGGGTGGTGAGAAATCATCACATCATTTCCAGCTACTTAGAGAAGAATCCCAGTGTGAGTCCTATTTTTCACATATAGGGAAAAAAGAGACACAAAGACATGTCTAATCATCACACGGCACATTTCAGTTTTATGCACAGTCCCAGCCTTAAGGAATTTACAATCTACTTTCCATTGTAATCGTTCCAAACATTTGCCTTTAGAGCAGTTTAATGTAATAAGGAAATAATGCATGGGAAAGGGTATGCGCTGTAGTTTCAAACAGGCCTGAGTTCAAGCCCGGCTTAATTCTTTGCTAGTTATAGGAGCCTGCCACTTAATCTGTTTCCTTCGCTGTAAAATGCAATATCAGACCACTTACACATGGGACAGGTATGAGAATTAAATAAGATAATGTATGTAAATTGCGGAGCATAATGCCTGGTACACAGTAGGCCACTAAATTATGACCGTTCCTTTCCCCATCAAAGGCACCAATCTCTGGATTATGAACTTCCAAACACCTTCAGGTGAAATATTTTTCTCATTTAAACTGTATTAGAAGCCAAAGTTATAACACCAGGAGAATACCTAAGAAAAGTATGATATGTGTTAAAAATGTTATGCTAGAAACCCTGCAGCGCTCTCAATAAATACTTGTTGACTGACAAATGCATTGTCAGATCATAAAAATCACACAGATGGAAGGAGATAACAGCATAAAAAGGTACTTTGGAATCAGCACAGGATAAAGATTACACTTCAATAAGTATTTTATTTTTATAAGCAACAGTAAAGGTAACTGGAAATCACTGGGGAAAAAAATCAGGTTTTCTTTTACAGACACAAGTTTATATGAACACCTAGAGGCACAGTACCCAAAATGCTGGCATCTCACTGGCAAAATTGCTAAATTGGAAGCAAGAGTGTTCCAGGTACTTAGGGGTGTGTGTGTGTATTCGTGACATCTGTGGACACCTCCTCCCACATGACCCAGGGAGCAGGAGACCCAGATGTCCTACACACCCGTGACCTACAGACTCATGACCTAAACACCCATGACCGAAGCACCCATTCAAACACTTCCTGGAGCATCATTGTCTCGAAGACACGGTTTACATAACAAATGTTTATTGAGCTTTACTGTGTTCCTGGTACCATGCTGGGCTCAGGGACACTAAGATGGGTGGATCATGATCCCTGCCCTCAAGAGGAGAGGTAGACATACAAATAAACAATTGCGAGTAGAGAGTGACTGGGCATGTATAAGGACACGTGGAGGCACAAAGAAAGGACTGGTCCACTTAACCTGAAGGATTAAGGAACTATTTCTCAGAGGTAGTAACAATTGAGCCAGACCTTAAAAGATAAGACGCTTTCCATGCCAACAGAGTGTAAAGGCAATCTAGGCAGGGGAACCCCTAGGACAAAGGCCCAAAGTCTAAATATAGAGGTGAACTCAGGGAACTGTGGGCAGTTCCATGAGAACTGGGGCATTTGTGAGTCATATATAATGTACGTATACATAGCATCTTACATGCACAGTATATACATATCTTCCTATCCGTGTGAAATTGGCAGCAAATAATTATTCCCATTTTGTTGATGCATGTACCACGAACTTACACTCCCTATTCCATGAGCTAATCAGTTCACCTAATATTTTTTAACTAAACACCTGGAGTTATTGGTTATAGGTTGTTAAATGGCCCTCAGTCATCTATGCCTTGCTCCCCATAGGATCCTGAATTTCTATGTGACAGGGCACACACAGTGATGAAGGTCCTGGGAAGGATGGGAAGGAAGAGAGACTGAAGGATAGAGGGACACAGCTTCCCAGTAGGGGCATCTCAATGGCCCAACAAAATAACTCAACATCCTGGAAAAATAAACATTTCGGAATTGTCAAGAAATTTTCTAGAAATGTGAGTAATACATGAATCAGCTATGTACATTGTGAAACCTAAGACTTACGTTGCTTATTTCACAATATCAAAATTTAAAAATTTTCCATCAAGAAAAAAATAAAAACAAAGACAAGACATGCCAATTTGTGGAGAGACCCACAGCACCCTAGGGTTTTGTGCCACTACAGATCATCTTATTTATGCTACAGAAATAGTCGATATGTCCACAACAGGTATCACTAAATGATCTCAGTATGTCTTCTCACTGAACCTGAGATAAGGGGATAAGGAGAGGTCAAAAACTAGAGTGGAAGCATCCCTTGTGCTGTTAAAAATAAGTGCTGTTAGGCACCATCGAAATGGCTCTATGGTTGCATTAAAATAGCCACTTCAAAATGTCACCTACACAATTTTGCATCTCAGGTCTGCCATGAAAGGGTTATGTGACCTTTCCAAAGGTCACATAATTTCTTTAAGCTTCTGATTCCTCTCCTGTAAAATGAAGACCTGGACCAAATAACTTCCAAAGTCCCATTCTGACAGTTTACAATTCTGACTTTCCTTTTTACCACATCTAGTTATCCCAAGCCACTATCTGTACTAACAACCAATTACCTGGGGCAGCAGAAGTCTAACCCCTAGTCCCGAAGACACATGTGTGAATTTTTGACCCAAACAGCACAGTTCACTTGAAATGCTCCATGGGCCCACCTGATCAGTGCTTTCGCCCCACACCTTGGGCAAACGTGCACTAGAAGTAAATCAGCAAGAAAATGATTGCTGCCCCCAAAGCAGTGACTTGAAAATCAGTATTTACCTTGCCTTCTGTGGTTTCATTTCCTGCCCGGAAATGGAGCTGGGTGCTGCAGATGGGGCCTGAGATGACAAACACTTCTGATATAGGTTCTGAGTTCAGTATGGTTTCCTTTGCTGTGAGATATCGCTAAAACACTACAGAATTTTTCTTTACGTGGGATCAGGCAGAAAGCACAATTCAGATGGACTTCACTTTGGATTTCCTACTTTGGATGAAATTAGATGGAGCACCACCCTCCAAAGTGCTTTCCAGACTCAAGGAACCCCCAGGGTAGGTAAGGAAAGAGGAGGCACCCAAGGATTCCAGCAGCCAGTAGGCAACAGGTATGAGAAACACAGCTGCACTGGGCACCCTGCCAGGAGGACCACAGAGCTGCCCCAGAAAGAGCCCACCCCCAGCTCAGCAACACTGCGTCACAGCCTTCTACTGGGGCAGTGAGCTCTGTCTACATATTTGTAAGGGCATTTAAGGCAGTGTTTCAAAGCATGAATTATAAAGCCAGAGACCAGGCCAGTAGACTATAAAAGGGACCTGTCATAGAGTCAAGAATGCCTAACTATAATCCCACTTTTAGTTCCATTTCACGAGAAAACAAACCGTATTAGCAAGGACACCCAATCGATAAGCAGAAGCCCAGACAAATAATAAGACGCTCCATGACTTGGAATGTTGCCAGCACAAGCCTGATGCTATGAACAATGGATGCAGTAACCCAGGGAAACCAGTCGCATAATTGAGTTCACACAATACCTCACCTACTTTTATTCTCTTTTGCCCTCCGCAAAAAGCAGGACTCTGAACCCAAATTCATATGACTCCACAGGAAGATGTGAGGTAGAAGTGTGAAAAGTATCCTATTTTTTAGTACTTAGAACTTGGGGGAAAGAAGCAGACTTGAATATCCCAGATTTCCAACCAAAGACTCCAATATTTTGCATTTTTGCAGCATCTTTATACAAAAATCCTCAAACCACTTCTGCTTGTCTGATATTAGCATCTCAGGGAAGCAGCCAGGAGTTTGTTGAAGCATTTTAAAGAGCACTTAATATTCAAAGCCCTTTTGAATTTTGAAAAATGAGGGAAAATACAAATAAAACCATTTTTCATCCTGGGTCAAACCCTCTATTGGCAATCTGAAATTTCTCTCAAAATTCAAGGTTTCCCAAAATCAATGTGGTATCCTAAATTGGATCCTAAAACAGAGAAAAGGACATTAGTGGATGAATTGGTGAAATCCAAAGAGTCCATAGTTCAATCATTAGTATAATACCAATGCTAATTTCTCAGTGCTAATTTCTAAATGCACCATGGTTACATTAGATGTCGACCCTAGGGGAAACTGAGTGAAAGCTATGTAAGATCCCTGTATTTTCTTTGTAACTTGTCTATAGATCTAAAATTATTCCCGAGTGTATTCAAATATTTATTTTTAAAGTAGCAAAAAAATAGTAAGTCAAGATTTCTTTGCCAAAGAAACTTTGGTGAGTGAAAGGGGTGGGGATTACTATTCTCTCTCCCCATTGAAAAACATATTAAAAAGACAAAAATCTCCAGCTTTTTACTAGAGATCATCCAAAAGATGGTGGCCAACTCCACTTCTCCTCAAGGTAACATGTTGGGAAGCTAAAGGGAACTGGGAGCTCCAGGATGTGGGCTCTCCAGTCTGTAAAACAGAGATAATGACCTCTCTCTCAAGTGTCTCAATGGGGAATCAAGGACACAAAAGAGGTAGAGCACTTGACCTGTGTCAGGAGCTAGGTGAGTGGCATTGTCCTTTGCTCCTTCTCAGGACATCCCCACTGGCGGGTCCTGTCAGCCCCTCAGGGAAACCTTACAGGTGGTCCCTCTGGGTGGAAGGATGGCTCCTCTATCTTGGCAGGAGGGCTCCCCGTGTTCATGGCCTCAGAGGACCTGCTGGATGTCTTAGCTCCTGGACAGTGAGCTGTGGTCTCTCAGCCCCACCTCTAGAAGCAGCTTATACTCTGCTGGGCTCCTTGTCAAACTCTCTGGGGGCAGCTCTGTCCTCGCACCACTTTTTAAAGAACAGCCCACCCATCACTCTGTGGGGATAGGGAGACAGAAAAAACTACCACTTACTTAACGGATTTACTTTTCAGTAAGAGTGAGAAGGGAAAAAATGAGTCATGAGCTGAGGCTGGGGGCTCAGCACTTGCCCCACAGAGTGGCACTGTGCAAGCCACAAGGTGGGTCATTTCTAGAGCAACCTTTGCTCCCCTTGGCTTGGCCCAGCTTTTAATATGTTGCACTGACTCACTGTCTTTTGCTTCAAGGAAATTCTTAAATTAACTAGACCTTGACACTGTACGACAGTGTACAGCCCATTCGTTCTTCCCGGCATTGTCCAGTCTTGTGGATAGAGAATATTTTGGTGAAAGTCCCAAGTTTTTTTGTCCTATCTCCATAGGTTGTGAATTTTCCTGAGTAATCTCTATTCCAAATATTCTGCCTTATTGATCCTAGAAACCACCCAAATGTCCCAGAAACTGAAAATGTTTTAGTATTATTCTCTCCCTGACGGCCTCATCTACCTAAAGGTGACATGTTCTGCCAGCCCCTGGGCTTTCTTCAGAAGTAGTCAGGGTACCCATCAGGTGTGTGGGTACCATCAAGGACACTTCTCATGCTTGTTGGCCACTTAGCATCTGAATCCTTCCTTTGTCTGGGGAGTCCCTCTCCCTGTCAAGCAGAGCTGGTCTCCCTCTGTGGAATTGTCAACGACAGATATTTGCTTACTGGCCTCCTTTGCAGCAGATGGGCTAGCCTTGAACTAGGCTCTACCAATCAAATGAACCTAGTTCAGACTTTAAATTGGAAACTAGTTATACAAAAGAGCAGGAGTCACCCAGAATCCATTCTGGTGTGGGGACGGCTCCACCCAGCTTACTGACATAGCAGTGGTGGCAGATTCAGAGCAGTTTCCAGCACTTACTGTCAGTGTGGCAGGGGTACAAGCTGCAGTGTCTGTGCTTAGCAGGAGCTGCCCTGGGTCTTCACCAGACCAGTTCTCCAGCACAATTTGGATATTTCCCCTGGCCGAGTAGCCCCAGAGCCTGGCCTTTTGACCTTTCTGGAAATTCTACGAACCAGAGCCTACTTCACGGGTCAGCAACCTGTGTGGTCACACAGGGCCCCAGGCTCAGCATGATCCTGTGCTTAGTTAAATGGTCTGCTGCTCATCTTCCAATCCTTCAAAGTTTTCACCAAGAAGCCTCACAGTTTCATTTTGCACTGGGCCCTGCAAATTAAGTAGCCGAGCCTGCTGTGAGCTAGCTAATATACTTTAGGTTAAGGGGTTCTTAACCTTTTGTGTGCCCTGGAGCCCTTTGGAGGTCTGATGAAGCCTATGAAGTATATAAGGAACATTTTGAAATGCACAAAATGAAATACATAGGAAGCCAGTTATATTAAAATATAGTTAAATTTTTTAAACAAATATATGATAGCATAATATGTGTGATTTTTTATTAGTACATTAAATAAATCTAGTGGCAGGTCTAGTAACTGCTGTTGCCCAGAAGTAGTATTTTGGAATGCCTGCAACAACTGAAATGTGACTTGAAAATACCTACGACTTTTTTTTTTTAAGATTTTTTTTTAATATATATTTATTTTTATTTACTTATTTATTTATTTTTGGCTGCATTGGGTCTTTGTTGCTGCACATGGGCTTTCTCTAGTTGCAGCGAGAGGGGGCTACTCTTCGTTGCAGTGTGCAGGCTTCTCATTGCGGTGGTTTCTCTTGTGGCGGAGCACGGGCTTCAGTAGTTGTGGCACATGGGCTCAGCTGTTGTGGCTCACGGGCTTAGTTGCTCTGCAGCATGTGCGATCTTCCTGGCCCAGGGCTCGAACCCGTGTCCCCTGCATTGGCAGGCGGATTCTTAACCACTGTGCCACCAGGGAAGACCCCCTATGACTTTTAAAGGTGATAAGGTCACAGGTATCTGATTTGTTGTCTATATTCATAACTTAAAGAAATGCTACATTCAGTGAGAGATTTTTTAAAGTGATCCATCCAAGTCACAGTGCCCTTATTTTTTGATTAAAATTTAATTGTAAAACTTAATTAATTAAAATTTAATTTAAATAAATTCCTTTTCTGCTTCAACTAGCCAGAGCTGTTATTTTGTTGCTTACAAAGAGAAGCCTGTAGGATACAGGTACCTGATGTGACCCAGGCCCCAGGACGAGTCCTGAGTATGCCAGAAAACAAGCAAACACAACAGTCATAGTGGTCCGAGGTGAGTCAAAGGCGTATCCAACATAGCTCTGCCTCAGCTGTTAGGATCTTAGAAGAGAAAGTGTCAGTGGTGACAGTCCAGGATGCTGTCTGTGAAACATGTGACAAGCCCTATGTGTGTGGTATAAACCAAGTGATCTAGATGTCTGAGCAAGTGGAGGTCCCTTCCAGCTGGGAAGGTCAGCTATTAATAACGGTTCTACCTTATGAGAAGGGACATAAAACACATAACAGTATAATCATTGCTCCAATGTCCACGGCAAGTTAACAGAATGTTGAAGAATCTCCTTCCTCAATTTCCCAAATCCTAATCCAGAATTCTTTGTTCTAGCCGCATTACCTCTCAGGTATTTCAACATGAGTGTGTTTTTTGACAGATCTCAAAGGAAATATGATAAAAAACATACCTCCTCAGGTACTATTCTCTTGTTCCCCTTCCACTCCTCCTTTTGGGACAGCGGACTCAAAAGCCCTTCAACACAAAGGGAATATCTATCCTTTGGACACACTTGAGAAACCTGGGTTTGTTCAGAAAGTGGAAAACAATCCATTCGCAGATATCTTGAATTTTCCTAAGTTGTTTTATATCCATTATTATCTTGAGCTCTGGGCATATATCATTACCCCTGTTTTATAGATGAGGAAACCAAGGGTCAGAGAGGTTGCGACTTGCTCAAGGTCACAGAGCAAGAAAGAAAACCCAGGTTTCTTGCTTCTTAGTCCAGTGTCCTTTCCTCTGCCCATAACTCTCCTACGAGCAGATCATAACAAAAGGGGAGGCCGTCTCTGAAAGGGAAGTAAAATCATGCAGATCGTCAAAAAACCAAGACACCCACACCCCAAATTCTGGACAACAGGTGTCACCTAGGAGAGGAGAGGCTCGAAAAAGAAAACAGATCACCAAATCCTCTGGCCCCGAGCAGGCTTCAGTTTGAGCCCCCAACATGGGACAGAATTCCTTTGGCCAGTGCCCAGCACACAGAGTCCTTCCCATTCCTGCCTGGGACTTAGGCTCATAACAACAGCAACAGCAGGAAAAGGGCTTCATGAACATAAAAATAAACAAACTTTCTATTTTTAGCAGGGCTGCAGCTGTGAGAGCTTCATTATTTGCTTTTTAGCTGCAGCATTCTGCGGGAGGAGAGGCAAGCGGGGAGGGGGTGGGAGACGAGGACAACTAGGGACAGTCATACTGGGAGCCAAATTTTCCATTGCTGAACCTAATTACACACAGGCCCCAGAAACCCACGTCCAGCCTGGAAGTCTGTGGAGTCTGCAGGTCTGGAAAAACTGGAGAGCAACAAGCAGGAAGCCAGCCGGTGACTGGGCTCTCCTCTGGCCATATATAGAAATAAATCATCTTTTGCCCAATTGGTTTTTAGAGCTACTGAAAACCGTGTTGTAGTGACTCCATCAGAGGAGTGGAAGACAAGCTTGTGAGTAGAGACCTTTCAACTCTTAACTTGGGCTCTAGCGAGAACCTGTGTGAATCTCACAGAAACTCAGATCCAGCATCTTCCAGGCTTAAACCCGGCTGGGGTCCAGAATTCCCAATAAGCCTGCAGCGTTTTTCTCCTGCCCAGCCCTCGCTGATAGCAGTCAATAGCAAGATCTTGAGAAAGGACAACCCTGATGTTGGAGGTGGGGAGAAACAGGAGCTGTGGTTCCTCCTTTCTGTTTGCCTGAAACAGGATTGGACATTATGAGAAGGGAGTTCCAAGGCCACCACAGAGGAGGGACCTTTCCTTATACATGTCACAGTGGTTTTAGGAAACCTATGCACCTGATCTGATTTCAGAAGTACCTCTTTAGCTGTGCAAATACCTTTGGCTGTGCCATACCCTGACCCCATGGCATCTTTAATTACATTCTTTTCCCCTCCTGTGGCCCTTTTCATGCATGGTCACAACTATATTTTCAGTCCTTCTGAGCAGACAGAATTGCAGACCCCAAAGCAGTCCTGAGGAAGGAAAGAACCCAATGCTTCAGGCGCTTACAAGGAAATAAGTGCCCAAGCAAGGGTACCATGCTCTTCCATGCTGGGAGAGAGTCTCTACAACTTCCCTGATGTGGCCTTATGGCTGGCGGTCTTCATTCACTGGCAAATGTTTACCGAGCAACCCACTGTACCGTCACTTGCATTCCAGTGTGGGGAAGAAATAAACAGACAATGTCATCACCGTGGGGCAGGCTCTATGATGGGTAAGCACAGAGTCCTGTGGGAACACAGAGGACTGGCTTCTACCGCAGTCCTGGAGAGTCAAGATCTTTTCCGAGAAGATGGTGGCGAGCTGGCACCCAGGCAGGTAGAGATCGGGTAGGGGCAAGAGTTTCTCCTCAAACACTCCCTATGAAAGGGTAGTTCTCAAATAATAACATGGTAAGAGGACATAGCAGGGCTAAAATATAAGAGAACTTAACCCCAGCACCTCAAAAATAGTCCCTCCCAATAACATTTATCATTTTACCCCATAACACTACTAAGCAAACCAATTGCTGTCAAATTACAAGAAAAAAGACAGTATCATAATCTATTTGACTGTGAATTTTGACAGCTAACAATGTAAGCCCTGGAATCTTGAGGTTGGAAGGGATCATATGGGCTACCGAATCCTCTCACCACATATAAAAATCCCTTCTACAGTATCCCTGCCAGATGGTCACCCAGGCTCTGCTCAAATTGCTCCAGTAATGGAGAGCTCTCCACGGATCAAGGCAACTAGTTATTAATAGTTAGTTTTAAAAGCAGGAGCTGGAGTGTGTAGTGGCCTCCTACCCAGTTGAATTTCACTCTCCCAGCCTTTCCACACTCCAATAAATCCTACAAAAGGCCACCAGATTAACTTTGAAAGTGGTCAGTCCATTGTTCAAAATCTGCAGTGACTCCAACTACTGACATACAAATTCTAACCTCCTTCTAAAAGACTAGAAGAGCCCATATCAAAATGTAACATTGGTTATATTTGGTCATGAGGTTTATGGATGATATTTTGTTTTTCTCCTTCATACTTTTGAGTTTTTCCCTAGTTTTCTGTGAGACAGAGAGAGAGAGATTAAGAAAGGTAATAAAATAATGTTATTTACGAAAAAGTCCTACCGTGTTTATTCGTTCATGTTGTACCCAATTTAGAAATCTTTCACTCTCTTTCCCAGTCTTTAAATTCTTCTGCACCTCCTAGATTCTGGCCAGCCCACCTCTATGTTTCCTTGAGTGCTCCAGCCCTTACAGCCCTTAAATCCAAAGTATAAAATTGAGCACTTTATTATAAGCAGTTTTCTACTATCTGTTAATCATCTCATGAGATGTGGTCCGTTCCACATCAGACTGTAAATTGCTTAAGGACCATATCATAGTGCCTACCTAGCACAAGGCAGAGGCTACTGTAGATTCTCCATGAATATTTGCTAATGGATAGATGGATGGATGAAATTCCATTGGGTGTATTTATTAGCTCAGTTGGTTAGAGCACAGTTCAAATGATCAGAGCACAGCTCTAATAAGTTTTGCATGTCATCTGATCCTATGCTTCTCAAACTAGGGTGCCCAAAACCCTGGAGGAATACGGAAAAGTAAGTCAAGTGTATATGAAGCCACAAGATATTAAATAATGTCTTCCTAAAGCAAAAATGTCCTCCTTTGGGGGAATATTCTGGTGGAAAAGTATGAGAAGCACTTTTGCAGCCCATCCCTTTCCAAGTGCAGAAATTCCATCCAAGGCTGACATCCAGATACTGCTTGAGTTCATCCGTTGAGGCTTTGCTTCTAGATACGTTCAGATGCCAATAGGTCTACACCCCACCAAGAGATGTTCCTGGAAGGTATCATTCATCCTGTGTACAACAATGTAGAGATCACTGGTCTAGGAGCCAGAACACCTTGGTTCCAGCCCAGTTATGCAACTACTGTGGGCTACCAGCCTCTTCAAGCCCCCAGTCTCTCATCTACTCTGCCCTCCCAACAAACGTTGGGTTAAATTAAATAATACATTTGAAATGTCTTTGTAAACTGAAATTTATGTGCAAGCTTCAGTTATTATTATTGCTGTCTTTATCATCCCAGAATCAGTGAACTTCATTGTGTCCCATGGGCACAGAGGCTGTTTCCCAAACCTGTCCTGTTGACTAAGGCGGGTAGCAGTGGAGCTCTGAATTCAGAAAGTTGTAGGTGGAAACCTGACTCTAGTGTAAGCTCCACCAGACTAGAGTCTCATTCATTTTTATATATCTCATGTTTTGCATAATATTTAGAATATATATATATATATATATATATATATGCTGAATTAATGTGTTTCTGTTTATTGGGATTTCTGCCTTCCATCATTTACCTGATCTTTGGCAAAATTAAAAATTTTCCAAATCCCAGTCTCCTTATCTGTTAGAGAAGTATAATAGTATCTCATAGTGTTAAAAATGCATAAGCTGCCTGGCACATAGGAAGCAATAAGTCAACGGCAGTTAAAACAAAGGGAGAGGGTGAGTGTATTTCTGCAACTTGGTAAATGAAGGCTAAACTATTATTTTATGGTTTTGTCAGCCCTTCCTTTTACCTGTTATGAAAGAGCCAGCCTAGGGAAAGGAAGGTTGTTTGCAGCAAGGTTGATGTTCTGAGTCACTGAACTAGTTAAGGAAGCAAATTTCAAAGGCACAGTTACTTTGTGGGCCCTCAGGGCAAAAGGAATAAACAATTCCAGTCTTCACAAAAACTTCTTCCAGAATGAATACGCTTGGGCAGGGCAAGCTGGGGTTTTCCAGAGGTCTCTCTGACAAAGTGACAAGAAATGTTTTACCTAGGCCATGGAAATGCTATATGAAACCCACACAATGGGCTCACTCAATAAACTGATCAGTAGACCGAGAGCAGGAGACAAGGGGAGCCAAAAAGAGAGGCGAAATGAGAGTTCTGTGGAGCCCTCCTCCCACCCTGAGACCCCTGCCAGAAAAATGGAATCCTGAGGCCCTTTGTTTACATGTGCACTAAGCCAATGATGAATCCCAACAAAGAGCGCTGTGTGCAGTGCCGCCAGTTCCAGAGACGGTGCTGGAAAAACAGCTTTCGAGACACAGCCCCAGGAGGCTGGGAGGCAGAAAGAGAAAATGAAGACTGAGCCCCTTCGTGCCCCAGAGGTAGAAGCAAAGGGCCTTCCGAGCTATCACCACCCTCACCGGCCCCACTGCTGGAAGGGGTGCTCCATCTCTAGAACTTACAGGAGCGCTCAAGAAAGCATAAAGCACGTGGAGCAGAGGGGCACAGGTGTGTGGGGAGACATGGTGATTATCAGAGGAGACATTTAAAAGTTTCCTGAACTTCCCCCAGTGTCAAGATTTGGAGCTACAGTTATGAAAGTAATATTTTCCCTGGCATCTTGGATGCAGCATTGAAGACATTTTGGATGCTGCATGGAAAAGAGCTCCCAAGAAAAGTATATTGTCACTGCTCTTTTTAGAGGAGCTTTCATAATTAGAGTAATTTATGTCAGAATTAGACAGTTTAGGGAACAGAGATCTAATTGCAAGAGATAAATATAATAACTGGTATGAAAACAGCCTCTCAAAATCTGTTTAGAAATCCAAAGCCAAAATGAAAAAGCAATGTATTTTAAAAGGGCTGTAAGGGGTGGGCAGGAGTGAGGGGTGGGCGGAGGTGGGGAGAGGAAATGCTTTCTCAGAATAGTTATAATTTAGCTGGAAAACTCACTGTTTTTTGGATAACCTGCTAAAACTGAACACAAATGAGACTAAAAATAAAAGATAGCATCTGCAGAAAATACTTGGCTAAGGTAAAAAGAACAAGGTTTTGCTACCTTCATGAGGCAAAGGCCATGGAGACTGTAGAATTAGGGATGCCCATTGGCTCAAAACCAGGCCAGGACTCTTGTCCACAAAGACCCCATGTACACGTGGTGAAAGGGCCTGTCGGGCCACCCTGACTCCCGACCACATGGAGTCCATCTCAGCTTCCTGCAGCACTCTTTTACAGCTCTGCCATTCACCTGTCTGTCCAAACCCCTCTGGAATCCATTTATGTTGCCAGCTCGTGCCACCTCTGGGAGATAAGCCATCCCATAAATTCACTACCTGCAGCGCAGTGTAGTATTTCCACTGACTTCTCCTGCACTTGCCTCCCTTGTGGTTCCGCGGTGCTGCTACGTTTCAGGATCTGGTGAACAAGTCTGTGCTCGTCTTATCCACACCATTTATAAGCTGACCGTTTCCTCCTAACAGCCTGCATCTTGTCAACAGCCCTTCTGACTTCCAGTGGGTGCCTTAAGGATCCAGGCTGCTGTTCAGGTACTTCCTGAAGTACCCGTGTACACTTTTAGACCCTCGCCCAAGTGTCGCAGGCAAGAATATACCACCGGTTAAGGTGAGAGTAAGACAATGTTCTCAATTTAATATTTTCCCTCCCTGAAGAACAGGCCCATTTGGGCGCAGCACTGTCCTGGTGCACACACGTTATATTCGACATGGCTTCTGGACTCAGAGGGTTTGCAAACTGATGGGACAGTGTCTTCATGCAGCACAAGGCCAACAGTGAAAGTCAACCTGTCTGATATGGGGCATTTTCAAGAAAGAAAAGCTAGTGTGGCAGTCCTGGCCTTCATAGCAGGCTAAGGTTCTATGCTAAATACCCCCTTGATTTTCACAACCCTCTGAGAGGCAAGCAACACCTTTTGTCCCCAGTATACTGATGTGAAACCAGAGCTTAGCAGGTGCTAGAGTTAGTAGGGGGAAGTCACTCAAATCTCCAGTCTCAGTTCACAAATCTGCTTATTTTGGCTTCTTTTTTTTTTCTTAATTAGATGTTAATGCTCTGTTTCACTCCATTTAGAGCCCACTAACCTCTTGACCACTCTCAAATATCTTTACTAAAAATATGAAAAATAATGAGGATTAAGCAAAATGTAACAGCACCATGGTGGCCTGGGGCCATCCATGAGGTCATCAGACTTGGGATTTCACTGCCAAGAGAATAAAATAGTAGGTGGGTGCCCTAACATGCTTTTTTGTAAGGGATGCGTCATCCGCCCAGAGTGAGAACATCGTGGCCAGTCGCCCACTCCTTTACTTCTACCATAATTGCATCTTCCTGGTAATGCCAGTCCCTCAACAGACTTGGCAGCCTTGGCAAACCAATGTGAGTGGATCCGCCATCTTGCCCACTGCTCTCTCTGCCACAGAAGCTGTTGGCCTTCCTCACTGAGACATCACAGAGATACCACCTTATGGATAGGCCCAAGATTTTCTTTCCACCATTGACAGGCATGTCCATCAAGCCCTAAGCTCAAATCAATTGCCTCAGTTTCTCTTGTTTAATTTCTTCCCGTTCTCTCTTAAAAGCAACCCTAAGAATCGTCATGTAGGCCAGAGCCAATCTGTAATGTTGCTCTAGATTTCCAGGAAAGCATCTTCTGTAACCCTTCCTCAATAGACCTCATTCCAGGCCTGAACATGACCCTTGCTCACATGTGGAATTCCTTAACAGAAGGTGACTTCCTCCTCTACTTGATGATATAGTAGTAAAAGGATGGATTGAGGGGTTGGAAACACTCAGACTCCAATCTGGGTTCCCCCATTTATGAGTTATGTGACTGGGAGGAAGTTACTTAGCTACTCTGAACCTCAGTTTCCTCATCTGTAAAACGAGGATGATACTACGTCTCATAACTGTGTTGTGAAAGGCTGAATGATACGTTATGGGCAAAGCTCCTGGCACAGTGCCAAGTGTCCTTAGCATGAAAGGAAATCTCCATTCCCAAATCCTCAGGCCAGCATTCAAGGCCTCACTTTGCCCCCTGCCCCTACCCCATCCCTTGCTCAGGGCTCTGTTAGACTCTGGCTTTAAACTCCGAGAGTGTCAGAGGAACCAACTCTATGTAGGTAGACAGTTGTAAGCTCAAAATGTGGTTACAGATTGAGCGTCTCCCATCTTGGTTAGCACATCTACTAAGGGAAGCCCCTCATCTGGACACTTCTAAGCAATCTCCTCAGCCCAATCTTCCAATCTCTGCTGGCCCTACCTGACCACCTGTTAGCCCACCTGCTTCTGGGACCCACCTTCCCCCTCTTGTTCAAATCCAGACTAAGTTTTCTCCACCTGGGTTTCTGGGAAGAAGGTCTCATCTAATTTCCTTCCATTGGAGGAAAACTTTCTTTTCTCTCTTTCCTTAATCATCTTTGGCACTTCTGACTGGAGGGCTGGGTTTTCTCTTTGGTCTTTCAACTCAGAGCCATTTGGTTTCTCCATCGCTAACAGAAACAGATCTCTTATTCCTCAGTCGAAACAGCTGGCTGCACTAGTCATTTTAACACCCACACGCAGAGGCCAAAGGACACCAGCACTCAAGCACAGGAGCTGGTGGGCAAGACACGGCTCAGCACCTGGCACCTGGGCACCTGGCGAAAATAATCAAGAGGGCAGCATCTCAGGTCCACGTCATGGAAGGACCTCTGAGGAGGCCCCTAGACACTCCAGGGCCAGGTTCTGTCATCAACCCCCCCTCCCCCCACACACACAGTACCTGGGAGACACTGAGCTCCCTGCCATGGGTAATCAGAAGCTTTGTGTCTGGAGTCCTCCATCCCACGCTGGTGCAGCTCTTTCATTTCCTAGCTTTCCAGGTGCTGGACTCCAGACCCACCAGCTCTGAATAAAAAGTGGATAGAGGGCAACTGAGGATGAGAGGGGAAGCACCTTTGAGAACTTTGTGAAGGCAGTTTTCCCCTCCATCTCTGCTTCTGACAGCTCCTGCTGGACCACACTGTTTCTTACTGCCTTTGGTGAGCAGTGCAGAGACTTTTCCAAGGTGTTGCGTGCACCCCACCAAACACACCGTGCTGACCAGGGGAGCCCACCACGTCCTTTGTCCAGATAAGGCACTGGAGCCTTCACCCAATCTGCCCCACGGCCTCCCTCTCCAACACCTCCCACCCCCTTTCCAAGAAGCCTGCTCCATTAGGAAGGGCTGGGCGATTTTCACTTAAGCCCACTTTTTCCCGAATTAGGTCTCAGATCCCTGGGAACTTTGGTGCCTCCGTGAAAGCGACTGGGACTGGTTCCGCAGGCTCCTGAGCGGCTGTGTCCTGCAGGAGGCGTGTTCCGGGACCGACAGGGCACCGACACTTAAGGGCGGGGCAGGGAGGGGGTAACTGGCGGGAAGTCGGGGTGGGAGGGAGGGCGAGTCTGGGCCGTGTGCGCCCAAGTCCAAGGGCACCCGTCCGCCGCGGGCCCCAGGGTGGCGAGTTTGGGCCGAGCCCAGGGAGTGGGAGAAGGAGCGAGTCTGATTCAGGAAGTCGAGCCTCTGACATCAGGGGCAGGACGGAGTTGGAGTGAAACCTCAAAAATGGGAGGCGCCGGCCAGCGGGAGGGCAGGGAACATAGAGGGCGCCTTTCTCGCAGCCGGAGGCAGGTACGCGCAGCGCGGGGCGGCCCCCGCTGACCCTCCACCTGGGCCTGGCCCGCGCGGGACCCACAGCGGCTTCCAAGGAGACACCAGGACCTCGCCCCTGCGCCCGATCCCTGGTGCACGGGCAGCACCCGGCGGACCCCCTAGCGACCACGCCTGCAGGAAGCCCTCCGGTGGACTCAAGGGTGAGTCTCAAGATTTTTTGTGGTGGTTGTGTGTGTGTGTTTTAAAACACTTTTTGAGCTGCCCTCCGTTTGCAAGGGGGCTTCCCACTCCCTCCTTTCTTTAGAAGATTGAGACTAGCCCCCTAGATAAGTGAAATTTAAGGATTGTTTCCAAACAGCCTCTTGCCCCTTCGCAACTTCACTTCCAGTGTTCCCCCGCTTTGCGAGGGTTCTTGGCAGCCTTACTTCTGCTTCTGGGCTCAGTCCACATGGGTTCCTAGTGGGGTTTGGGGTGGAGTTCTCCGACTCCCGTTGACAACAGCTGCCGGCAGGAGCGGCTTGAAAGGGACAGAGGGACATTCAGTTTGCTAACAAAAAAGTCAAGACCTGAGACCCTCCAAAAATCACCCCAGGCTCAGAGGTTTCTAAATTATTCTAGGTGAAGCCAAATTTTCAAGGGGTCTAAGAAACTGGCCACCGCGAAAATATGGCCTGGAGCCAGGGCTGGAATGGGAACCTGTCTGCTCTTCCCCGAGCCTCTGGGGGGATCTGCCTTGACACAGACTGCTTCCTAACTTCTTTACCTCTCTCGACAGACCCACTCCCAGTCCCTCACCCCACCCATGAAGGTAAAATGGAGGACACAATGAGACCTGTTTCCCTAGTATTTTGAAGAGTTTCACAGGAATACATTAGAGTTAAACTATGGTCATTAGCTAGTGGGAACACCAGTCCTGCCTAACCGAAAGGGAAACTGAAGCAGACAGGCACTGCCCTAATTTCTTAGAGAACACTGGCAGCCCACATGCTAGCTGCCTTGCAGGACTGCTCCACAGATTCTGTTGAATGAGGAAGGGTGGTACACTTGAGCATCTGAGAAGCACTTTCCTTCCAAAGCTGTTGCATTTCATTCACTCAGCTGAAGTTCATAAGAACCTGCAGCTAATCTGAAGGGACCCTCATTCTGAAGTCCTGTTGGATAAGGGGAGATATGGAACAGGACTGGAAGACAGCATTGATGCTAGGTTGTTCCTAACCTCTGTACAAATGGTTTGCAAGTTCCACCTAGAGAATTCAGCAAGGATGTCACCATCAACCTCCTGGTCTGATGTGTCTACCTTCCGCCTGTGCTGGGCTGGGGAGGCAGCTGTATTAAAACATCTGATCAAGTCCTTCATTTCGTCTGAAATTCTGGCTCCCCATCCCCACCCCAGATACAATTTTAGGAAAGAAATGTATTGCAAAACAAATGTTCCTCCAGCCTTCAAACTTTGTTAATATTTCGCCTGTGGAGTAAAGAAAGGATCTTTTCTGTCCTCTTCCCTGAAGACTAACACCAAGAGAGTAATGAACACTCAACAAGCGGAGTCACTGATTTAATCAAACAGGGATGTACCTCCGTCCCATCCATTCATTCAACAGTTACTGCACCCACTGTGTGACAGGCAGTACGCCGGGGCCTTGGAGTCCAATTATCATGATACAGTTTCTGCATTTGAGGACATGAAATCCGGTAAATGAGACAGAGAAACAAACTACAGTTCAGAATAATACACATCATCACAGCAATAGCTACGGGACACTAAAACAATCCAAAGGAGGGAGTGAATAAATCCCCCAGGAATTATCTGCAGAAATGATGTTTGAGCAGGTTTTGAAAATGATTAGGCATTCCCAGGAAAAGGGTATTCCAGACAGAGGAAAGAGTATCTGCAAAATCAATGGCAGGTTGGGGGAATTGCAAGTAATGGGGATTACACTACTGTACAAAGAATGGTGAGCTCTTTCCTGTAGCAGTGGGAAGTCATTTTTTAAACAGGGAAACAGTATGGTCAGATTTGTGTTTGGAGAGAGAACTGATGGCCAGATGGAGGCTGACTTGGAGAGATGAGGAACAGAGATAAGGAAGACCTCAACTAAGATAATGGCAGAGGGAACTGAGAAAAGGGCATGGACTTTGGTGGTGTTTAGGAAGTAGAGTCAAAGGTACCCGGTGACCAAGTGAATGTGGCAAAGGAGGAATGAGCGGAACAGAGGATTATAAGGTGTTGAGCTGGGGGTGGGGAGATGCACCGTGACGCTTGCAATGGAAACCACATGAACGAGGGGAGGAGTGGGCTTGGGAAGCAGATTTTGGAAGAAAACGATGAACACTTTGGACACATTTAAGTTGGATGTACTCAGGGGGTGTCCAGGTGAAGATATATGGGAGGCAGTGGGCACACAGGTCTGGAGCCCAAGGAGAGGCAGAGGCTGCTCCAACGTAACTCTCTCAGATGCTGTACAGAAAAGCAGTGTCAAAGGAAGCTAAAGAGGCCTGATCACACTGTCAATGAGACCACTTGACCCTGAAGAGTCTTGGATTTGTCAGTAATGGCCTACAGGTATTATTTTCATACCACACAGTGACTTCCAGATGACTCTCTCTAGACTCCCAAGGTTTTCCCCAGATGCCTTGCACGGTGATACCTAAAATGTTGGCGAGAACCCTAAAATGGCACACAGGTGGGACAGATGCATTTAACCAAACAAGTAAATCCCCAGAACTCATACCCCAAGTCTAGTCATGGCACCTGTGTGGGAGAGTCCTACCTTCATTAAAACAAGAAGGACAACTTTCTCAGACTAATTCTAAACCTCTATAGAGTGGTCCTTTAGGTCTGGCTGCCAATGCCCAGATCAGGATCTTATGTGTCCTGGTGTGGAAGAAAAAAACCTTGAACTTGGAACTAGACAGACATGGGTTTAATTCTTGCCTTGAACACTTACTAGCTGCCCTTGAACAAGTCTTTGAATCGCTCAGGTTCATTTCCCTTATATTTAAAATGGAGATAATTGTATCTCACCAGGGCAATAGTCAGAATCAGAATCAAATTGAAAAAGAAAGTACATTTAATGTGCTGCATAAATTGTAAGGTTCTATAAAAATGTAAGCGGTTTTTATTAGTAGTACTAGTCTTTCCTCTTGAAGCTACCAAATCAGATGGACTGTGTAGGTGCAGGATCTGGGCAGCGTCTTAGGCCCAGACTTGCAGCGTTTTAACTGCATGAAATATTTTAAGGCAGTAATTATAAAAGTCTCCTTCCATCAGAGCAATGACATGCATCTATTCTGGCCACTTCTCTTTTCACTCCTTACCTAATGTGGTCAGAGACCAAAGAAGTAAATGCTCTCCTAAAGCGTATGCAGGTTGCGCGGTGCACAAGGGCTCCTGGGAGCTCATGGGGCTGAAAGCAGTCAGGATTCCACTTGCTAAGCCACACACCCACCCCCTTTGCAGCCAAGCCCACCCAGAGGGGACACTTTTTTCCTAATCGTCACCAATGTGCTAGTTGAACCAGTAGTGGCCCTGAATCTGAGCATCTTTTGATGGCTTAGATGTCTCTGTGTCTTCTCCCAGCCAGAGAAGCCTGACATATTCCAACCCAGTGAAGCTCAAGTTTTATGCCAACATCCAAACTTTCAAGTAAACAGACTTCCTATAGGGGCTGGTTGTTGAATGAAGAAAAGGAAATAACCACAGACTCAGAGACTTCAAATGGAAAAACACTTTAGAGATGAGCCAGCCCCTCCCCCTCACTTCACAGATGAGCAAACCAAGGTTCAGGGAGGGAAGTGTGTGCCCGGGTCAACAGCTGGTTTAATGGAGGGACCAGAATCCAAGTTCAGGAATAGCGAACACTCTCTGGGCTTTCTATCACCTGGACCTTCTGTGCCTCACACACAGGGACACACGCAGGCACTCAAGTGCTGGCAGAGAGGAAAAGCGAGAAGATTCTACTTGAAGGCTGAATCTTCCCCGAGTGGTCTCTGGGGATAACCAGGAGCAGACCTTCAGGAGATGTGGGCAGATCTCCTCCTTTAAAACAATCTCCATACCACACCCATCCCTTCTGTTTCCTCGATGTCAATCCTTAAACTATTCTCAAGAATTCCCAGAGATACCTCAAGAAGGAAAACGGCATTGGGTGCCTTAATGAACTAAAGCCTGTTTAGTGTTTCATGAAACTTATCATGAAGACTGTTTCCAGACCAGTGGGTGGGTCAGCATTACACATCAAATATGATATTCAACTGACCATTCGATGAGAAAGGCTCTAAGCGAATCACAGGAGCTAGTGAGACTCATCACAGGCACAGTAAGAGATAAAACCGTCACAGACAGACTTTCCCTCTCCAAGCAGCAAAAGGAAAATCTACAGCAAATTTTTGGATGGGCAATCCCCAGGGCCACCGACCAGCTCAGGTTTCTGACATTTCTCCCACATCAGCCCGAGCCATCTGAACAGAGCACCACCTGGGGACGTCAGTGGCCCCTTAGTGGAGACAGGGCAAGGGTAGCTGAGTTCCAAAACGAACTTCACACAAACACAAGATTCCTTTCTTAGGGCAGCTCCCAAGGGGCTATGGCAGTGTCCGAACCAAATCCTGGCCCTGGGAAGAGACTTCCTCCCACGTCTGTAAGCAAACTGCTCCATGGAATTTGTTGCTAAGAAATGAAGGAAAACCGAATCATAGCCGTGCTTCTTAGTCAAAATTGAAGATTGTGTTTGTAAGTCATTGCAGACTTGCCCTTGCTCTTAACTGTCTATAACTCCTTCCTGTGAGGATGTTTTTCAGTAGACTTTTATTCTCTCTCCTTAGATACAATCCTAATTTCAAGCCAGACAGGCTTAAGTAAAGCCCATCAGCAATTTCTTTTCATTTTCCAGGCAAGTCATAAGAGAAAACTGGCAGAAGAGAAGGGGGGAAAAGTGTAATAGCAATAAGGATAGTTGTATGTTATAGTTCTTTTAGTCTTCAAATTGTCCTGAGAAGGAAAAGCTGCGGGTACACAGGTTTAGAGATGTGTATGGAGGCTGGGGATTGGGGACAGAGAAAGAGGCAGGGGAAACTGGGACGTTCAATTAGCTTTACTGTTAATGGGAACAGAATGGCACACGGTGCACATGCTGGGTCTTAACCTAAATGAGGTGTGACCGCGGCCACCTTAAATAAGAGAAGAGAAGAGCTGCATGCAAGTCCAGAGCCTGCTTTTCCCACCCCAACCCAAGGAAGATCCTGAGGCTGTGTCCTTGCTAGGTTTCTAATCTTAGGTTCCTATGCAGCTCCACCAATGGGACAAGGTGCCGGCTTTCAAAAGCCCTTCTGCTGTAAAAGTCCCACCGTAGCCTGACGTTCCAGAGAGCCACTCAGGCACACGGGCCCGAAATCACCCAGGAACTAACGCTGGGGTCAAAGTGACCTTCCCAGTGATCAGGGACCGGGAGCAAACAAATGTCCATCCAACTTTTCTTGCTCCCGTGAATCTGTAGTGTGCACACTAGGCTCTCCAGAGCTATTTGCTGAATAGTGGTGCTAAGAATTTGAGGCACACAAAAATGACAGCCACTGCTGCCTCCCAGCAACCCACCAGGTTGCTTTACGAGCACATCACGGTGGTTTACTCAACATCATGCTGGGGAGAAGTGGCAAGGCTGGAAGAGAACACACCACTCTCAGGGCCAGCCCTGCAGACTTACCCCATCTGTCAAACTCCTTTCTTGTAAGTGACTGATGGCTCCCACCCTCCCCTCCCTCACTCCGCCTTCCATTCCTGACCTGAAACATCCCCCCGCTCCTGCCCAAGGCCCACAGTCGGCTGAGTAGCAGTTGCCAGTGCAACCTGGCCATGGCCTAGATTAAAACCTCCAGACTCATTACATGGGTGACCCACCCTATCCCATAATGAGACCTCCCCTGGGAGAGGGGAGCACACTGGCACAGCACACCACCCAGACATGACCTGCTTGCTCAGAGCTCTCCTGGTTTCCAAATTAGAAACTCAGACCCTGCCCTGTGCGATATTTGGCCCAAAGCCTTCTCTGGTTCAGGAAAAAAGCAATGATGCACCGGGTGCCTTAGGACACTTGCTGATTTCCAGCTACTGTGTTCTTTGTAGTTTTGCACGAAGACATCATTGACCCCTCTGAGGAAAGAGCTGATTTTTACTGTGTTTTCAATGGATGGATAGCACAGGTTTCCACGGCTGGATGTGGAAAGAATATCTCATTTCCAGACAGAGATACTGCATTTCCCCCTCCCTGTCTGGGACAAGAGGAAGGGATACAGTCACAGAGCATGTGACACACGGGGAAGAAGGTCTGATGCTCCTGACTGACATTTTCCAGGAATAAGTCTTCAGTGGTTTCAAAAATATTATTCCTTCAATAAGGAATACTTCAGCCACTGAGGTATGTGGTCATTCAACATTTGGTATTGGAGTGGATGAATAAATACACACTAAAAAGATAATCAGTGACGTTATACTTCTCAAACCATGAATAATGGAAACTACTCCATTCTTTTCCATTTAACCATCAATCAGCTTTCAAGAAATTTTGTGTTATCTCCTCCCACTTTTTTTATTGAGGTGAAATTCACATTACATAAAATTAACCACTTTACTGTGAAAAATTCAGTGGCATTTAGTACATTCACGATGCTGTAGAACCACCACCTCTATCTACTTCCAAAATACTTTCATCATTGCAAAATAAGCCCCCATGCCCATTAAGTAGTTACCTCCTATTGCTCCCTCTTCCCAGCCCGTGGCAACTACCAATCTGCATTTATGGATTTATCTATTCTGATATTTCTTATAAATGGAACCATACAATGTATGCCCTTTTGTGTCTGGCTTCTTTCATTTAGCATAATGTTTTCAAGGTTCATTCACGTTTTAGCATTTATTGGTGCTTCGTGCTTTTTCATGGCTGAATAATATTCCATTGTGTGTATGTATCACCATTTGTTTACCTATTCATCTGTTGATAGACATTTGGGTTGTTTCTACCTTTCGGCTATTGTGAACAGGGCTGCTGTGAACATGCAGGTACAAGGATTTGTTTCATACCTATTTTCAATTGTTTTGGGTAGATACCCAGCAGTGGAATTGCTGGATCATAGGGTAACTCTATGTTTAACTTTTTGAGGAATGACCAAACTGTTCTCTCTTCTCCCACATTTTAATCAACATATTTATAAATTCAGTTTCCTTTCTTGAGGATAAAGTGCATATTAAGTGGCATGCTTTCCCATGCCTGGTCCCTTATTTGTTGCCTTTAATCTTATGCTTTAAGGAAAGATATTAAACCTGGCTTCTTGTGGTCCTAGAGATGCAGCGTTATTTGGATGCTTGAGATGGATAATATTTGGGTAAACTATAAATCCTTCTTGGTGCAGCTGAGTAGTAAGCAACAGATAACACCAGCAACATTTATGGAGGACCTTATGTGTGCCGGGCACTGCATTAAGAAAGTCACATACTTCTCACTTAACCCTCATGACAGTTCAACTATGATACCTACTTTACAGAAGAGGAAAACTAAGGTTTCTACCAAGAGCAAAGTTCTCTTCCTCTGGCTCCAGAGTATTATCTGTAAGCCTCTCCTACAAAGAAATTCTGCAACTGCCACCAATGATGAATCAGAAGCTGTTCAATACCTTGGGAGCTTACAGTCTACTTTGGTGGATGGATAGATAAAGAGGCAATTATAATACAGTGTCATCAATGTTATGATAGGTGTCACAACAGGGAGGAAGTGCACTTAGCCCAGCTCTAGGTGACAGACTTACCAGAGGAGACAAAATCTAAGTCAAAGTTGTTATTTCCTTTATAAATAAATGAGCCTTTTTGCCCCTTGGTAAGGCTTGACCCTCCCCCATCCTCCCTTTGGCAACACCACCTCATCATTCCCAGTGCCCAGTGTCTGGCACACAGTAGCTGCTCATTAAACACAGGTTAATAAACACGTGTGCTTCTGCAGATGGAACTTCCAGCCTCTGTCACACTGTTACGGAACTCCAATGCCTGGAACTCAACTCATATGCTTTCTCAAAAAAGCTGTGGCCCAGGCACGAGGGGAAGGAAATTAGAAAAAGCCTAGAAGGGCTTCTGTTGTTCTCTCTACATCTGAACAGGCTCGCGTACATGAGAAGACAAGAGAAGAGGGGGAAGAAGGGTGGGGAGACAGGGGGGACTGTGAAGTCTGCAGAGGTGCCTGGGATCCTGAAGCAGAACTGGAATGAACTGCTAAACCTCTCTACCAAACTGTACGTTCTCCATTTCATCTCAAGGTCGTGTTGTTACTTCAAGACTCCTAGCTCATGGCTATCCGGTATCTGGGGCAATCCACCTCACCAGCAGGGACAAGAATCAGTAGCCTCACAGAAAGGTCTAGACTCTCCCCAGTGGATAATTCTCCCTCCTCTTTCCCAGGGGTTTTCAGTGAGACTGGTTCACGTTCAGCACCTCTCTACAAAAGGAGAACTGTAAAAACTCTTAGGAGCCCTGCTGGCCTTGCTTTAGAAAGCAGGAGCTGTCCCAGCGTGGCTCTGGCTGCATTTTTTTCATACACATTTCTTAAATGTCTTTGTGTGTGCCAGGCACTATACTGGAGGCCGTGGGGAATTTAAAAAACAAAAACAGGCACAGATCCCACCTGCAGGGGCCTACTTCCTATGCCTAGGAAACTGCCAGCCCTTAGCTGTAGTCCTGCCCCCTCATCCAGAGGTGGAAGAAACAGCCTCCCCCGTGGGATCAGAGCCTGTCCTGGGATCTCTGCTTGCTGGTGCCACCCTCTCTTCACCCACCACCCAGGCTCTGTATGGTGTGACTCTCAGCATCCCTGACACCTGCTTCATCCCTGGTCAGCCGGCTCCCCGGGCTCTGACCAACTTACCTAAGCCATAAGCTGCTGCTTTGGGCTCCTACCCCAACTGTGAAAGCAAGGCCTTCTTGTTCTGCACAGGGCCCAGTCCTGGTCCCCATCCACTGCTGTAACCCTACTCTGTTATAGCACCCGTGACCTGGTCCTGCAGAGGCCAATGCAAAGCTTGTGGAGATATGAGGGCTCAGTCTCCCAGGAAGGAAAATGTGGACACCCTGGCCTGCAGGAGGTAATATACAGCCTCACAAAGGCACTCTCAACTCTGGGTCTTTTCTATCCCATAACCATTCAGTCAGTTCACTAATCAAATGGACAAGCATTTATTGAGCATCTACTATGTGCCAACAATGAACTAGGCATGGAGATTCCTAGAGGAAAAGACTCTCAAACAGTCTATAGTCAAGTGGGAAAGCAGACATGAACAGCATCTGTACCATAAGAATACAACAGTAAGACAACACAAGTATCCAACAGTATCTTTCACCCATTGTCAAGGAGGTAATGTAGGAGAGAGGGACAGAAATGTTCAACCATGATGATCTCTATGTAACCCATGACTGCAGAAAAAGCCCCAGGCCACTAAATTTTCCTTTCTCTTACCCTATCTGGTGGGGGCAGTACAGTACAAAGGTCAATCTCTGCTGCAGTTCTACAGGCCAGAGCATTCCTCACGGGCTCTGCCTGAGATAACCAAAGCGTCTTGCCATGCTACACACAGCAGTCATCAATCACTGTGGTCCCTTCTGCATCCTTGAACTCCCCACCGCTGGATCACAGCAGGGCTCACAAGCTCAACACCCACGAGGCCTGACAGATAAAGCTAACATTTATGGAACACTTACTCTGTGCCGTGTGCTGCTTTAACGACATGATACAGATGATTTAACTCATCTGATTTCCATAACAATTCAATGACATAGAATCTCTTCTGATTCTTCTTTTATAGTTGAGGAAACTGAGGCACAGAGGGGTAAAGGGACTTTCCGAGGTCAGACAGCTAGTGAATGCGGGAGGGGCAACCTTTGACCCAAGCTGATCCGCCTGAAGGAGTAACACAGGCGGTGTGGGAATACGGGCAGGACCGGCTGTGCTGGAAGCTGTGGCTCAAACAACGTCTCTTCACTGGTCACATCTACCTCAGGGGCTTCCAGCTTGCAATCTGTGGTCTAGGTTTGCCCTTCTTGCAGAAAAATCTCATTTGGTTTCTACCAACCTTGGGCTAAATGTTAACAGTATTATTACATGGGTAAGCTAAGTGTGTGTGTGTGTGTGTGTGTGTGTGTGTGTGTGTGTGTGTGTGTGTGTGTGTGTGTGTGTGTGTGTGTGTATGAGAGAGAGAGAGAGAGATCCCTTTGAACTTGTGCCAACTGGAACCAGCTTTGGTTACCCTTGTGGCCCCAGATTTGAATTCAGGATTATCACCAAATTTAAGAACATACAAAGGAATAAAGCGTATTTGGAGTTGAGAGGGAAGGAGGCAGAAAACTCACTATCCACTCAAATTTTCTTACACAATAATCTGCTTTCATGGTTAAACATGAAAAACATCCCCTGAAGGTCCTTGGCCCAGCGTATCATCAGTTACCCCCTGCCCTGTCCTTGAACATTCAAGTCATAGTAAGTAAGAAGGTAAGGAGGGAGAGAAGGTCTCCCAGTAGCAGCCCTTCTCCTCAGGCCACTGGAATGCCATGGATTAGAGCAGCTGGCTGGGAGAGGGCCGAGCAGGAGTGAGCTGCTTGTTGCCATGGTAACAATGGGAGATTCAAAGTCCCCAGATCTTGGCCCGCTGCCTAGGCCACCTTGATTGGATTCTTTCTCTGAGCCAGCTGTGCTTTCTTGAGCAGTCTGGAATCTCTTCGTTCTCATCCCCTCTGCATTTAATCATTCCATTCTCCCTGCAGGTGCCAACTCAAATCACACCCTCCTTGAAGCCTTGCCTAGATTCCTCATTGGAATTAACAGCTTCCTCTGTGCTGCTCCCATAACCATTTGTTGGCATTTCCCCTGGCACACTTAACTAGTCATGCTTCATAGTTCCCCTGTGCTCATCCATTTCCCAAACAAAAAATAAATTCCTTGACTTCACAGTCTACATCTTTAGTTCAGTTTGGAATCCCTTACCCAGGTAGTTGGCAGGTTTCTACATCTTGTTAGGCAGCATTAGCTGGGAGAGCCCTAGAAAAGAGAGAAGTTCCTTGTGCACACAGCAGGTTCTCAACTAATGTGCACTGAATTGAATTGCACGCTGCTGTGCTGCAGAGAGGGGAGAGGGCGGTTCCTGGCCTCCTTGGACTCAATTGTGTCAACAACCCAGGTTCAGGGAAGGAAGAAAAAAGCCAGCAAAGAGTTCCTCCCTCTGGAAAAAAAACAGGGAGAGCTTTTTGCCGTAATAACAGTGCTACACACACACGTACTCTACTCAGTCGGCTTGACATCTGAAAATTACCAGATGGAATGATGTCAATTCATGACACCAAAATATGTTAGGAACACAGCCAATCGGGGCTTTCCAAAAACGTGACGATAACCTCACTTTCAAGTGATATAGTCAGAATATTCAATATGGCACCCCGTGAGGCAAAGGCCCATATCGATTTGAGGCCAGTGATCTTTGGAAGTCAGGTCTCGCTGCTGTCACCTCTGTTTCTTGGCACTGACAGCCTCACTGGAGATTCAAAAGTAGCCAGTCACCAGAAGAGGCCTGCAGAGTGTGCTTGCAGTCTGGAATGCCCCAGAATATCTGGCATCTGAGCACACTCTGAGCCCAAGCTGAATGGATTCTCCAAACGCAGAATGCTGAAATTCCAATTGGTAGATTTTTTCTTTTCCTGAGTAGCTTCCATCTGGCCACAGTGCTGGGTGAGAACCCAGAAACCAGGGTGGCAGAGTGGAATGAGCACTGGATATTTATGGGTAGAACTGCCACATCTTCCATGATCAGCTGTGAGGCCTGGGGCAATTCACTTAATTTCAGTGAACCTCAGTTTCCTCGTCTATAAATATGGTCATTCATTAATTCAGCAAATACTTTCCAAGAACAAAACAGGTCCCTGGATGCCCTAGTGGGAATCGATTCTGTCTAGAGTGGAAGAAAGATGATTCAATAAAATGAACCTAAAGTGGGTTGAGGGCTATGGTAATAGTATAGGAACAGTGATGGGGCACAGGACAGGGGTTCTAAACGTAACGAGGTCACAGAAAGTTTCCCAAGTGGGATGATATTTCAGCAGAGACTAAATGCATAGAGACCAGGAGACTGGGGGGTATTGGTTGGGGTGGGATTGGGAGAGAGTTGGGGGTTTCAGATAAAGAAGCTTGCAAGAGGCCCTAAAGCTGGAGGGACCACAAATCTCAGGGAGTCTGAGAAATGGAAGGCTTTGTAAACTGGAAAAGTGACTGGTTGCCATTGTTTGCTCCTCTCTTGCTGCTTTTTAGGAGTTAGTGGAGTAAGGAGAGTATCACTCTGGGAAATGGGAAAACTAGAACCCAGTCTGCCCTTAGCCACTGACCAGCTTTGCAATTTTAAACAAATTTTGAACACCCATTTCTGTTCTTTAGTTTATTCATCTGTGAAATAGGGCAAGAAATCCCTTCCCTCCTCACACTACAGTGGATTTAATGAAGAAATGTTTGCAGAAGCTGTTAAAAAATTAAAACGAGTTATAAGTGCAGGGTCTTTGCTAGGACTTTCCCCAATCATAAATAAACGCAAGCCCATTCAGACTGGAGAAGTGATTGCATCAGAGTTTTTTTTCCCCCCCTGCCTCCCTTCCCAAGGGATCAGGAGATAAATAGCAGTTTCCTTCTGATTGGCTTGGTGATATTTCATTTCAGTTCATAATCCGATTTTGTCTAAGGGAGAAAGTATGCTATTAATAAAAGGGTTTTTTTTAAATTGTAATATTTGTGATTACTGAGCCTGGCTAGTTAGGGCAGACTGCCCATGAGCCCAGGGTGGGGCTTAATCCTGCTCTGGCCAAGGCATACTTCGAATTACAAGCGGGATCAGGTAAGAGAGTGTAGCCTCTGAAACACTGACGCTGTTACGTGTCTTCTGCTCACCAACTTTCAGGGCTCCCCTGGGGCCCATTACTGTACACCAAACCTATGTCGAGCCTTCCCAGCCCCCTGAAATCTCACCAGCCTTGCCGGTACCACCTCATTTCCCACTCTTCCTCAGGAGGTTTCTTCACTGCCTTCCCAGTCCCAAACTCTGTATGTGCTGGCTTCTGGACCTCTGCTCTTGCTTTCCCATCCTACGCAGCTCAGCCCAGTTTCCCTTCTCCCACCCAAATGTCCAACCCTCCATGTGATAACACCCAGCACAGGGGCCCCACCCAACCTCCATCTCCTCCAGGCGGCCTCTCCCTTAAAACCTAAGCCAGGCTTCCCTGGTGGCGCAGTGGTTAAGAATCTGCCTGCCAAGCAGGGGACACGGGTTCAAGCCCTGGTCCAGGAAGATCCCACATGCCATGGAGCAACTAAGCCCGTGCACCACAACTACTGAGCCTGAGCTCTAGAGCCTGCGAGCCACAACTACTGAGCCCACGTGCCACAACTACTGAAGCCCGTGCACCTAGAGCCCATGCTCCGCAACAAGAGAAGCCACTTCAATGAGAAGCCCGTGCACCGCAACGAAGAGTAGCCCCCACTCACCGCAACTAGAGAAAGCCCGTGTGCAGCAACAAAGACCCAACTCAGCCAAAAATAAATAAAAATAAAAAATAAATTAAAAAAAAAAAAAACCTAAGCCAACATCGATCTCTCTCCTTTCTAACCGTGCATGATTTTGGCACTTCCTGATATTTACCTTAGCCTTTAATTGCTTGTATTATTTTTGAAAATTAAACTGTGAAGAGCATTATCAGTCTATAAAGAATCTCATGTATATATTATTTGACTTTTACAACAACACTGGATGGTGAGTGGAGTCAGTGGGATTAGTATCTGAGATGGGGAACCTGAGGCTTGGAGATTCGGGGACCTGCACTGTCACCTGTCAGGACTTACCATGTTCCAAATTTCATTAAGAAACCCTCCTAGAATGGGAACCAGATCATAACTTCTTTTTTCCCCTCAGCACCATGTTGATCACACAGCAGATAGTTATTAACTAACGTTTCTTGAAATGAAATCCATAAGCAACTACCGGAAATATAATTGGAATGGCATATTTCATTGATGCACATCATTGCTATTAGTACTATTAGCCTCTTCACGTATAAAGAACAGTATGCTTGCAGCATTATTTTTATTATAGTGACCCAGTAAACAACCTAAGGGAGGCTCTCACATGTTCTATACAAATCTCCCCACCCCTGCCCCCGGGGGTCAATCAGAGGGCAGCCACTCATGCAGGTTCTGCTCACAACAAGCAGCGTGGCCCCACTGCCTCCTGGCAAAGGATGGAATGTGCTTATCAGAACTTGCCTAGCAGGGTTGACATGCTGGGCTAGCCCTTGGAAATCTGGAGTCATTTGGGCACATGGAGGATCCAGGTTGCCCAGAACCGCTGCAGAGCCAGGTGCAAGAGCCTCGAGGTTGGGGTGGGGTAAGGGTGGGGTCCATCCATCCATTCTGGGTTGGAGGTAGGAAGACCTCCCAGCGTGGGAGCCAATTTTCTAAGAATTTCAGGCCACTGTGACTACCTGGCAGAACTGAGGAGTGTTGTTTGTTGCATGTCCCTACATCTACCTGGAATAATACCAATTATGACTCTCGATTTTGTACAGTTCCTAACAGCCTAGGAGCACATTCACATGCACTGTTGCTTTGACACAAGGACCCTCCCTGCCAGGCAGGTACTTACTTCCAGTTGGTTGTTGACTTTGGAAAGTGCCTGCATACAGTCAGACCTTCAGAACTGTACCAAAGGACTGAGAGGAAAGCCAACCGCCTCCCAGCCCTGCCCCCCTTGCCCTTCCATAGAGGCAACAATGTTATCTGTCACTTTCTTGTGTCTCTTCCCAGATTTCCCCCATCTTGGAGATGAAGAAGCTGAGGCCCAAAGCAACTGAATGACCTTCCCGAGGACGCATACTGAGTAAGTCACGGGTGAGAATTTGAACTGGCTTCTCACACCACTATGAACTTCCCCTGCACTCCAGGCTATATTTTAGCCAAGAATTCAGCTCATGAAAATCTACAAGCGTGTAAACAAATAAACCCAGATAAATGTCAAAGCCAGAACTGGAGGCCTGGAGCTCCACAGGCTGTCCACTGAGAAGCAGAGCTGCCTACCCCTCTCAGGGCACTCCAAGACCCTTCTCTGGCTGCTCCAAGCCAACTCCCATCTCCAGGACTCTCTCCTGCCTTCCACCTAGCAGGGGCAGGACCACGCATCCTGACCGTTTTGCTCTATCAAAGTGTTCCCACCCAGTGTTCTATTTCTTCAAGGCCCTGATACTTTGAGGGTTGGTCTGATAACAATATGTGTGTGTGTGTGTGTGTGTGTGTGTGTGTGTGTGTGTGTGTGAGTGTGTGTGTGTGTGTGTGTATACATATATACATATATATATATGTATACACACACACACATTCTGGGCTGCTAAGGAAAGATAAAACTTAAGGCTGGTGCAGAGCCTGCAGGCGGTCCAGGCCTGAGGCCACAGGTAGAGAGCTGGGAGGCAAGATCAGAATTCCCTGGCCTTTCCCACCATCCCCCCACCTCCCAGTGGCCCCACGTGCTTTCCAGAGAGTCTTCCATAAAGCTTTGAGGCCTCCAGGCAATAATGGAGCAGGGGTGGTGGATGGGGAGGAGTGAGGGGGTGGGGCTGAGGGAAGAGCGAGTGTGTGTGTGTGTGTGTGTGTGTGCGCGCGTGTGCGTGTGCGTACACTTTGGTATCTATGAGGAACTCCCCTAGCCCACAGTCCCCAGCAGTTTCCTCCATCCATACTCCCAAATCACTCATGGGCAATACCTGCAGCCTCCTTTGGGAAGGTCATTTCAGGGGTGGAGAGGAAGATAAGATATTTGGGGGCAAAGGCACGCAAGTTGAGGGCATCAGGGATGAGGTGAAGCCAGTGGCAGTTGCAGAATTTCTCTAGAACAGGGGCTTAGGGGTAACAGTCTATTTGCACAGAAGCACCTAAAGCTGCATTTGATGAGACTGAGCAAATATCATCTGTATCAAAGAAATAGGGTACTGAGGCAAAAAAGGGGGTGCTCTTGCCTGAGTGGGGGCTCGATAAATATTTTAGCACACTCATGTACGTCCTCTGCATTCACCAACAGTTATTTATCAAAACTGTGAAAAAAAAATATCTACATGCAACGTTAGGGATACAGATGTAAACGCATACAGACAGAAAGTGAAGGTTCATTCTCCAGCAACATCAACTCTGTACTACCCGCCCTCTGGACGGAGCCTGTGACCCAAAGTCTGATGAACCTGAAATATTCCACACTGTGCATTCCGCAGGGGTGAGTTATGATTGGAATGAGAATATTTCTGCTAACTCCATGATTTGGCCTTTACATTTTAAGCCTTAATATTGCAGTAAGGTAGCTTGCGGCTTTTAATTGCCCTGAGCTTTTGTTAACATTAAATGAAGGGAGGAAATGGAAAGGAAAATAAAACCGTATCTGTATTGCTTTTGAGTTGCATAATTGTATATTTTTGCCACCCCATTAGTTTTCAACTATTCCAGCCCATAAACCTCTCCCCCGCCACCACCAAGGAAAGTAAGTCAGTCATTCGGTTATCACTGCAAAGTTTGCCAAATTCTCAGTTCTCTTCTCTAATATTAAAGAGAATGATGCATCTTTAAATTGAGTTTATTTTTTAATTACCACCTGTGGGAGACCCTGAATCACACAGGTGCTTGGTCATCTTTTTGCTTTTTAAAAAAACACACCTTCCTTCTAAGCAGATATGACACTGGAAGACTTAAACATCAGTTATTGGAGTCAGCCACAAAGTGTCCCCTTTATTTGGGGACCAGAGAAGGCACCACCCCTTCCCAACTGCTTCTAACTCGAAGATGACCTCAGAGCCTCAACTCACACTTTCCAAAAGTAAAACTTGCCTCAGTGCTTTACCACACCCACGAAAATTGGCTCCAAAATCTTTTACCAAATAGTTTCGAAGAGTGAAAATAAGAACAGTATAACCCAGGTATGTCACTGTAACCATGGCTACAGGTTTTATTAGCACTAATACCAGGATGTGGTCAGACTGGATATATACAGACGACAAACACAAGCCTGAGTGGTGTCAGAGTATGTGCCCGCGAACTTTCCAAATTGAAAACGTAGTCCTTAATGACTATGATTCATAAAGGACCTGAGGCGGGTGGAGGTGGGGATGGTGGCAGTGGGTCAGGGGGAAGAGAAGGTTTAGGGCAGAGGGCTGCATCGGTAAGAGAAGTCAGGGTTCTAATTTTAGCTGTAATTCAGCTTTAACACAATCCTCTAATATGCCACTGCTTGCATTTAGATTGCAATTTTCCCTTCTCGATGTTTTTTCACAGGTCTTGTCTGTTCTTCACAACAATCTTGAGAGATATCTGAGATGGCTAATAGCCTCACTTCTCAGATGAGAAAAGGGCTCAGAAAGCTTAACTGATTTGCCCAAGGTCAGAGGCTTGGAGGACAACTGAACCGGGACTAGAACTGGGTCCTCTTAATATTCTTTCCACTGCACCCCTCCGCCAGCATTTTGCATTCTCCTTGGGACATTATGATATGTATTAATTCCTCTTGCAAACATCCCGCATCCTTATTATTTGTCTAATTAGCCAGAGACCAGGATCAATCCATTAAACTGGAGGTGACAACTGGAAAGTAAGGCTTGCCTTTTGTCTTTTGTCCTCATCTCTTTTTCAAGCCCCCTGCGTGGTTCTCCCCTTCATGGATGACAGCACAAAGAATAGGTAATGTCGTCCCTACTCCGGAGGGAGGGTGTGGTCCAGGGGCTACAGGCTTAATATGCCTCCAGGGACCAGGTAGGTGTCAGGACTGGGTGAAGCCGGCAGGGTGGGGACTGGGGTACAGGTTCGGGGAACATCGGTCCTTCTAAAGCTCCAGCAGATTATAGCTATGTGGGAGGTTAGTGTGACCAAATTTTAGGACTCGCTAAAGATTGAGAATTTTATATGGAATCAGAGGAGAAAAAAAAAGTAAAATAGAAGTGCCTGGGCTGCCAGTGAATACTCTACGGAGTTTTATGCCTTTGGGTCCCCAGCACCCACTGTCATACGTGACATATTGCCCTTCTCTTCTTGTATTTTTGGTCCTATTAAAATGTGAGCTCCTTGAGGTCACAGAAGGTGTTTTAGTCCATCAAGAGTGTATCCATAGGGTGTGGCACACATGGCAGGCTTTCAAATGCTTGACAGATGAATGATTGGTGAATACCCTTTCGTCCTAGAAAAGATAAGTCCTCAGCGTCCTTCTGGAGAATGGCAGCTCTAGAGTACAGCAGTTACAGCAGGGTGTTTTGCACTTTAGTAGCTCTATGGCCTTGGGCAAATTACTTAGTCTCTGATAGGCTAGGTTTCCTCATCTGTATAATGGGGATTAAAAGACCCACCTCCTGAGTTGCTGAACGAGGCAATGTCTGTAGAGCCTTGATTACACATGCAGAGTTGCGCACTTAGTAAGAACACAACACACACAAATGGTGGCTTTTGGATTCAATAGATCATTCCCTGTTCCTGTGAAAGGTGATAAGACATTATGCCAAGCCTCTGTTTTTGAGGCTTTGGCCTCCTGAGGTATCTATGTCAAAAGAGGCCAGTCAAAGGAAAACAAGTGAGCATTCTAGCTGAAATGAAGAGGAGAAAGTTGATAGTGATGGACAGAACAAGGCATCCCTAAGAAACTAGATCCTGGAGGTCACGAGGACTGAAAGAGGGGCGGCAGCTGAGAATGAATGGAAATAAAATTAGCAAGAAAGCAGGGGAAAGGCAAATGGGTCTGCCCTGATTCCTAGGATTGGCTGACTCACTCCCACCGGTTCACAGAACAGTTGATCAGACTCTGCTTATGAATTCTGTAATGAATGGAAGCTTTTGCCTTTCACACAGTATGAGTAGTATAATAACAAATAGGGTGCTATATGGTTTTCAAGGCAATTTTAAGGCCCCCACTGTGTGAAGTGTACTTAGCCTACACGCTTTACACACATTATCTTTACACACGTCATTCACTCACTCACGCACTCATTCATTCATTCATCCATTCAACAAATACTTATTGCCAGCCCACTTTCTGCCAGGCACTGTTCTGGGGAGAAAGAATAAAATGATGTAGCACAGTGGAAAAAACACCTCGCCCTCTGAGAAGTGTGCTCAAATCTCTGTTTACAGAAGAGAAAACTAAACTCAAAGTACTTAAGTGGATGTTGCCCAGACTCCACGCCAGTGTTAGCGAAGGAGGCAAAATTCTTTTTTTTTTTTTTTTTGAGGGATAACTCTGTTTTTTTTTTTTTCATCTTACTATATCATTTTTTTAAACATCTTTAATGGAGTATAATTGCTTTACAATGGTGTGTTAGTTTCTGCTTTATAACAAAGTGAATCAGCTATATGTATACGTATATCCCCAAGGAGGCAAAATTCTTGGTGCATGTTTTCTGGTTTAGGAGAAAAATCAGGAAGTTATCATGATGATCTAGGGACATAAACATGAGGAAGTCTGTAACTTGCTAACAGGCTGGGGGTACTGCATTCGATCACATTTAGCACAGCTGGAATTTTCAGAGTATCGGAGAGACACGATTTTTAGTGTTTAATCCTAAGAGTGACTGAAAGCGACTAATTATTGTCAGAGTCTATGACATGGACCCTTTGGAGACAATGTAATTAGGGAAGAGAATGGAGAAGAGAGAGGGAAGAGGGCGGGAGAAAGAGTAAAGGAGAATAAAGTGGCTAGAGATTTTAGGCCATCCATAACAGAAAGCCCAGATGAAAACCCTTTTAAATTCCTTTCATTGTTCTTAAATTATTCTCTAATTATTTTCCTCACATCATCTTTGAGTAGAGAGAAGGTGCCGTTTTCCTCCTCTGTATTTCCTAGCATAGCTTAATTAATACTTGATTGACTGAAAGATTGACTCAATTGAACCTGGAGTGAAATGGAGCTTTTTAATTTTCTTTCTGCTGAACCTGAAATAGAGCATATAGTAATTAGGAAAGGATCCCTTGTTATCAGAAAGTCCCAGCCACAATGAGCTCTCTGTAACTGAGCAAAAGGAAGGTAGATGATTATTTAGGAGCTGATAAAGCACACTCCCCACTCCCTTCTGCTTTCAGTGATATGGGAGTTTCTTGATCATTATTTCTTCCTTAAATGAGTTACTTGGCTGGAAGATCCGTCTGGATGGTGGGCTAAATGGTGGATAATTGTCATCAAAGTCTGGCCACAGATGTGACTGATGGCCTCTTTTCTATGCCTTTCATTGCCCCTGTTCTCTCCCCAGTGACCTCGGTTGACTAATTTACATTTTTTTTTCAAGATCTCTTTTCTTTTAGGACCCTTGGGTTAACCAGAATGACTTCATTCATTCATTCAGGGACATTCCCGACTCTGAGCATCTACACAGAATAAGACAGGCGAGGGCCCAGTTCTCACTGAACTTATTTTCCAGAGCAGGAAGACAGTCCATAAATGCATACACTACAGTGACAAGAGCATCACGTGTGACTCCGAAATTTTAGAGTGGGAAGAACTACCAAGGCCATAAGACAGGATGGTGTGCTAGAGGTTGATGGGGGCTGGGCTTCTTAGATGACTTGGTCGAGAAAGGCTTCGTGTTGAGGTAACATCTGTGGTTACAAGTGAGTGGAAATGCCTTTGTGTGGAACTCTGCATGTTAGGAAGCAGTCGGCCACGCCAAGATCTGAGAGAAAATGTACCAGAGGGACAAGCAAGTTCCTGAGGGGTGGACAGCTCTGGAGTAGGTGTGTCCAGGGCACAGCGAGTGAGAAGGGGTTACAGGATGAGATTAGAGATGGAGGCAGAGCCAGCTGATGGAAGCACTTGTGGGGTATTTTTATTCAATACTTTCCAGGCATTGGGAAGCCGTGGGGGTGGGGAAGGGGGGGGGGCTCGTGTGGGGAGAAGAGGCTATAAAGAGGGAAGAGTAGAATCAGAGAGACTGGTTAGGAAGCTGTGCAGTAATCCAGGTGAGGGGTGATGGTGACCTAGCCATGAAATGGACAGAAGTGGGATGCGGGATATATTCTGGAGATAGAAGGGATGAGACCAGCTGAGGGGTGGGAGTGGTGTCAAGCAAGAGGGGTACATGAGTCTCCTGGGGCTACCGTGACAACGTACTGCACGCTGGGTGGCTTAAACAACAGAAATGTATTGCCTCACAGCTCTGGAGGCTAGAAATCTGAAATCAAGGTGTTGGCAGGGTTGGTTCCTTCTGAACCAACAGCTTTCCTTCTGAAAGCTGTGAAGGAAGGATCTGTTCCAGGCCGCTCTCCTTGGCTTGTCAACGGCCATCTTCTCTAAATGCCCCTTCATTGTCTTCCCTCTGTGCAAGTCTACCTCTATGTCCAGATTTCCCCTTTTCATAAGGAAACCAGCCATATTGGATTATGGACCCACTTTACTCCCGTATGACCTCATCTTAACTAATTACATCTGCAAAAATGCTGTGTCCAAATAAGGTCATATTTTGAGATAGGGGTTAGGATTATAACATATAAATATATCATATGTATATATATATATACACATATATATGATTCTTTGTGCTTTTCTGTATTCTTTTACTTTTTCAAAGAAAACAAATAATTACAATGTAGTCAACAAGGGCTGTGATGGTAGGTTATTGGCTCCATGAGAGCTCAGAAGAGAAAGAAATGGATTCGGGGAGGTCTGCAGGCAGAGGACTGACAGTCACAGAAGACCTCCCAGAGGAGGCTGGAAGGACAAGGAGTTTCCCTGTGAACGGACCAAAGGGAAGAGGTGAGAAGACATTCCAGGCAGGTGGAACAGCACGTGCCAAAGAATGGCAGTGTGAGAGAGCAGGAAGCTCGGGAGAATTTGAAGAAATGTGGCAATAAGGGTGGTGGTGGGAGACGAGGTTAGGGTGAGAGCAGAGGCCAACAGCTCACAAGCGATTTGTCCCTCTTGCCGAGGAGTTGCGATGATCGTGCAAGTGACGAAGAGCCAAAGACAGGCTGAGCAGGGGGAGCATGACCCCATGTGGATTTTAGAAGATGAACCGAAGGAAGGAAAACTAGAGACCAGTCTGAGGGCTTGGACAAATGCGATAACAACGAGGGTGAAGAGGAGGGTGCCTGTGCTCCTCGGGATGCTTTCTCTGCTTCTCCACCCTCTGCCCTCTATACTCATGCCACCACAGCTGCCTGGCTTGAGCCCTGCTTCACCTTCGGCACTCTCGGGCTCCAGCTCTCTCCTAGACCATGCCAAGCTCTTTCCCACTCCGGGCCTTCGCCCTGCTGTTCCTGCCACCTGCACGCAACTGGACCCTTGTCATCCCTCCAACCTCAGTTCAAAGTCACCTCCTCAGAGGCCATGCCGACTGTTTGCTTTATAGCACCAACAGCATATCTTGGCTTCTTTGTTTGTGCACCTGTTTACTATCTGCCTTCTCCCTGCAGAAAGTAAGTAGCTTTACCATATCTGCATCATTCATGACTATGTATGCAGTGCCTGGGAAGGAACTGACACATACTAGGAGTTCATTAAATGCACTGGCAGAAGGAAAGAAGGGAGAGAGGGAAGGAACAAAAAGACAGTTTGGTGCGGGGGAAGGATGGAGGCTCATGTCCCGCTCTGCCCAGTGATATGAGATCCACGGGGGGTGAAAAGGCTGTATCCACACCCTCATAGTGCTGCCTCTGAGTGATGCCTGTACATGTTTTAATTCTGAAATGGTTGCTTTGCAAAAGAATGATGAGTGTAGTAAGAGTCTCCTTACTACATGAAAACTATAGAGAAAGGAGAAAAAAAATGCCTTTTAAAGGAGACCTAAAGAATCAGTCATGACTCCAGAACCAGCCCAAATTCTAAAAAGGCAAACAAAATCATCATTAGCTAAGAAGTCGAGGGTGTTTCTTTGGCCAGCCTATTCCTTTGGGGTCAAATAATAAGGGCACACATCTATGGCCAGGCGTGGCTCCAAGAGGCTCTACATCTACTGACTCATTTAGTTTCCACAACAGCCTACTATTATCAGCTCCATTTTACGCATGAGGAAAGTGAGCCCCTGGGTTAAGTAACCTGCCCAACGTGATAGACTTAGTGAGTAGCAGCATCAGGATTCGAACCCAGGATATTCGGTCCCGGAACCGGCACTCTGAAGCACTTAGCTAAACCCCTCTTGGGTCAAAGCTGCACCACAGAAGAGTTGTTAAATGTATCACATATTTGTTATAATCATTGCCAACGTTAGCTTTTTGTCACTTGTGTGAGGTAGGATGGGCTAATTGCTATAGCGAATAATCCTTAAATCTCAGTGGCTTCCCCCAACAAAGGTTTCTTTCTCATTCGTTCCACTGTTCACTGTGGTCAGCGAGGTGCTCTGCTAGCACTCATTCAGGAACATCTTCCACCTCTGCTGTCCCAGGGGCCCTGGAGTCCTCCCCTGGGCCCTTTGCATCTGGCCAGCCAGTGAGCAAGCAGAGAGAGAACGTGGAGGCCCTTGGGGGAGAGTTCAGGAGCCAGGCCCATGTTCCTTTGGCCAGAACTCAGTCACACAGCTCCAGAGGTGTCAGGGGGCTGAGAGGCATAGACTAGCCTGAGCCCAGGATGAGGACGTGGTGGGCATCTTGCCTAGTGCTGCCTCCATAGTTAACTGTACGGACTTCTGTAGGGGAAACCTGGCAGGAGGGGTGCTGGGAGTCAGAAGACACTGGTTCTGGCCCTGAATCCACCAGTTGTCAACTGTGTGACCTCCAGCAAGTCACAGCTTCTTTTGGTCCCAGATTCCTTATCAATAAAGTGAGGGAACCCAACCAGATGACCCATCTCTGGATTATTCCAATTCAGAATGTCTACATGACAAAGCATCATTTTATTATTTTTAATAACCATGGTACCTTAATCGTTTCTGTACTGATGACCTATTTGTGCTTTTGTTCAAAATTGCAATCATAATTATAACATTGATTCTGACGGAAAATACTATCTATTTTCTTCTAATACTCAATATCCAGTTCCACACCATGTATGCATACTCTGGGGGGAAAAAAAGAGGATCCAATTTTGTATTTGGACTAGTTACTTGAAGCAATTAATTAAATTGGGGGAAATACAGACATCTATTTCATCATGCCTTGAGCCTTGAGGTTTTAAGTTATAAGCGTAATATTCCACTAGCAGATTATTTTCTGTGATCTGACAATTTTTGTACAAAACAGTACTTACATCTATTAGAGGGCATCTGAGCATGCCAGGTTAGCAAGGTGAGAAACATCAAGAAAATACATATCCAGAGCAGCAGAGTTAAGAACTGCTGACTGAGGTTCCACCCGTGCCCTAGCTGCCAGAGAGCCTTAGTTTCCGAAGTGTGTGATATTGTAACCACAGGGATTTTGCAAGGACTGCAGGGTGGTTTTGGGAGCTGGGACAAGGTATGGGCAGGCAGGGTGGAGAGGCCTGGGGCTGAAAAAGAGGTTTTAAACCCTCAGGAGAGATGGCGAGAGTCAGGTAGAGCCTGTTGGATGGGATTCCTATTTTAGGAATATACCAGAGTTGGAGACCAGAGAGGAGACTAGGGCTAGAAGAAGAAGAGCAGAGCACAGCCCAGAGACAGTCCTCATGTCCCTCCGCCTCACAGTTCTCTCACCGCATCCGCTGGAGAACACCCAAGTCAGGCGCTTATCCCACCCAACGCCACCACCCTCACCCTCGTCCCGGTGCCATTTTCCCTGAACAACTGCAGTCGTCTCCTCCCGCTCCTGCCCTTGCCAATCTGTTCTCTCTCACCCCAGTGACAGTGTTCTTTATGAAACTCAGATCTATTCTGTCCCCTCCTTGCTTGAAATCCCATGGCCCTTACAGTACACACCAGCCATTGACATGGCTTAGCAGGCCCTGAAGGTGTAGGGCCACCTGCCTCGAGGGCTTCACGTCACCCCACTGTCACCCCCACTCACTGCTGCTGCGTCCAGCCACACCGTCCTTTCAGGTCCTTTGCAGGAGAAGCAACAGGTCCATGTTCATCTGAAAAAAATACAATGAACACATTATTTCCTGTGTTTCCAGACTTCGCGGTGGGGGGGACAGTTTATCATGTATTAACAATTGAACTCATTGCTTTAAATTTAGAGGCACTTCATCTGAAAAGGTATTGGAGAGTTGAAAGAAAACACATCACGCATATTACTTGAAAGTGCTTTAGATAAGTTTAGTCTATGTCCTCAAGAGTTTTCAGACACCCTGACCACATGTTTGCTGTTTTTGTCATTCAGATCTTAGTGAAGCCATCCCCACCCAGAGCCTGCTCTGGCTTCCCTGATGGGTATCACTCACTTTCACAGCATCCCGGGCTTCTCCTTCATAGCAACTATATACTCACACACCGGTCTGCGGGGTTCTTTGATGAGTGTTTGCTTCCCACACCAGACTTTGAGCAAAAAAGGGACAAGGATGGAGTCTGCCTGCTCCTGGATACCCAGGACCCAACACAGTTCCCAGCGTGTACTAGGTGCCGCATAAGTAGTCCCTGAAAGAATGACTGAGCAGACTCTGTCCTGATTGTCATTTCCTTTTCACCTCTTAATCCCCTCCAGGCCAGCTTGCTTACTCCTTCCCCTGCGCCGCTCCCATGCCCTTTACACAGAGTTTGACCACAGGACCCTTGATCACACTGTGCTTCTGCTATCTTTGTCTCTGCTCCTTACGAGAGAGGGAGGAGCTCAGGATCTGAATGCACAGGGCCAGACACAGAGTGGGTGTTCCGTGAATGTTTATTGCATTGAACTGTGACCTCCACGAGAGTAGCTCTGGCCCAGATGCCCTGACTACACAAGAGCAAGAAGTAACACCCAAGGAGGCTCCCTGCAGCAGGCCCTGGTGCTGCTGTGTATGAAAATAAACCTCTTTCCCACTCTCCTCGCCCATGATCCATCCATCCTCTCACTCAGCACATGGCTTCTGAGCTTACAGAAAAGGGTCATCAGCTCAACCTCCTCATTCAGCAGTTTTTGAACCTGATAATTGTCCAGAAACACTTGGGTTGTTTGTTATAAACATAAATTCCTGGGCGTACCCTAGACCTACTGAATCAGGGTCTCCAGGAGTGTAACTCGGGAATCTGCATGCTTTAATCCCTTGGTGACACGCTTGGTGACTCCCTTCCCTGGCCAGAAGGCCAACCTGCCATCATCTGAGATCTTTGGGTGAGGAGATAAAGCAAGCACACTGATGACCACAACACAAGGTATGGGCTCAATGGAACATTTGAGGAAAGGCACAAGGGAAGGTCTTTGCCCCCAAGTTACAATTATGAGGTGGCCCCCCACACATACCCAGGAGTCTGCAGCTGCAGCAGAGGAATCTTCTAAGGCTCTGAGAGAAACCTGACCCTCCTGCTTCACCCCACCCCCTACAAGAAGCCCAAAGATTTAAACCATTTGGAAATCACTCTGGAGAAGGTTTCAGGGATTTCAATTGGGTGCCATCATGATCCTTAACATTAACATTTCTAGAAAGCATCTGCTATCCAGCAGACACTATTCTTCAGATTTACACGTATTATTTCACCTAATAGACAGAAATTACAAGAGGCCAGTGCAAAGGAGAATGCCCTTCCCCCTTCTTGGGGAGCTCCAGAAGCAACAGCAGTCTGAGGGCCAGCCCTAGACACAACTCCGGAGCAGCTCTCGGCTCTCAGGGATGGATCAGACATCCCTGTGGCAGGAGCCATCCCAGTACACTTCCAGGGGTTCCAAAGCCTGGAGGGAAGCTGGGGCCTGCAGAGGGCTAGGTGCTCTCCCCAGGTCTCATTTTATGAGCTCAACAGTCCTCCAGACACCATCAGATGTCCCCCAAGCGACCCTTTTCCATTCCTGTTGCTGGATGCCGTAGTCTAGAATTACAGCCACAGAACTGCAGACCAGTTCTAAGCGGGGAGGTCACCTGTGAAGCCCTTTTCATTTGAATGGGGGGGGGCGGTTCATGGTTCCCTGGCCATGACGACTGGCCTACAGGTGAGGGATGGGGAAGAAAAGCTCAAGGCTAGAATTAGTCCGCTGTTATGGGGAGATCACTCGCTATTTTACAGATTATGTTTTATAGTATTTTACAGTTTACGAAATGCATTAAACATATTGAGCTCTTAATCTTCACAACCTCATTACAAGGGAAGCTTATTAGCTTCATTTTGTAGCTGAAGTTCGGTAACCGGCCAAGGTCACAAGAGTTGAGCCAGGGCGCAAACCCAGGTCTTCTGGCTCCAGGATCTCTGTTCTCCATCAACACCTCACATGCAGGCAGACAGACGGCTTGTGGGAAGAAAGAATGGATGAGTGACTCTCTCCCAGCTAGATACTACGAAGGATATAGAGATGAATACTGCTCACTTTCAAGAAAACTGAAAGGACCTTTTCCCCTCTTCTCCCTCCTCATAACCACCCCCGCAACCACAATCAAGGTTGCTTAGCACCTATTGTTGGTTTTACAAGAATAGATGAATTGTTTTTCAAACAGTGTCAGCTCTCAGTGATACTTGAGAGCTAACCAAAGGATGGGGTCTCCCAAGAGCATTTCTAAGGCTCAAAGTGTGGCTCCTTTTGCAAAAACGTTCATAGAAGCTCTAACTTTTAATTCATACCACCAAGGAGATATTTGATTGTTTCCTGGAAATGCTAATAATACAAAGCTCATCAATATCAATACTAATGAAACACTATAGATGAACAGAGCTCAGCAAGTAACGTGGGGGGCCTAGAAGAGAATTCTTAGATTAAAAAATATAAAGAATACCTTTTAATTGAATTTTCCCCAGACAGGATTCCCAACCGTTAATGAATACTCTCTTTGGCTGTATGGAGAGTAGACTCAAATAAGTATCTTTAGGAATCCAGAAGTGAATTACTGACTTAGCTTTAGCTTGAAAAGAAATCTGTTTATTCACAGGCTATTTTAGATGCCATGGGATGGATGAGTTTGAGACAAAGGTTGGGATGGGTGGGAGGGCCTGGAACATTGAAATAAAGACATAATTCAAATGCATGCTTTTAATTCATCCAATTAAGCATCCTCAGTTGGAATTTGCTCCTTCTATTTGCCTTTTGGCATGATCCCTTAGTGATAATAAGATCCCTGGAATGTACAAGGCTCCATGATACCAGAAACCTTATCTTTGTCGTTCATTCCTGAATCCTCAATACCTAACACAGTGTGTGGCACATATTAGGTGCTCAATAAATGTTTGCTAAATGGATGAAACATCTTCTCTTAAAACACCTACCAGAGGTTTTCAGATCCTGTTATCTTTTCCTGAAGGGCAGCTCTGATCACAACACCCTCCTACTACAAAGCCCCCCAAATAAACACACCCTATGAAGGCCCTCTCTACCTTGGCCACAGCCTACAGTCCTTCCCTCTCCCACCCTGAGCTCGAGGCTCACCAGAAGGCCCCTCGTTCTCCTGCTTATGTTCTAGAACTTTCACCGTCTGGAATCTTTGAACATCCTTTTCACACGTTTTTCTGTCAAGATCCTACTAATCTCTCAAGATGCTCTATTCTCAAGTGGCTCTACTTTTACGAAACTGCCCTAATATTCTCCAAGGGCTTGATGCCCTTCTTCTCTCTCCCTGGCTGAACCCAAGAGTGGGCTCTGATTCACATATGCTCCCCACAGAGACCAGCACGACCCCTGGCACAGCAAAGTTTGTCAGCAAGTGTTGTTTGCTGCTGTCTAATTGAATCACAGAAATGCAGTGCAAGGAGCATCTGGTCCCCGAAAGTGTATGTGTAGGGTCAGGTTAGAGAAAAGCACCTAACAACAGAGCAGAAAAATCCCTCTGGATGGGCCAAAGAATACTGGGCCATACAAGGCTCAGGTCAAAGCAAAGGTTACAGCAAAGGGAGAAGGAGAACCCAGAGGAGAGGCAAGTGGTGTGAGAAGGAGCAAGCAGCGAAGTGGCCCCGCTGAGGGGCTATGGGGAGACCAAGGGTGGTTTTCCTCTATAAAGAGCCTGTGTGTTTGATGGCGTGTGGGTAGGTCCATGGCGTGAGATGTTTCCAGACACTCAGAGGGGCTCAGGCAAAGCCTCCAGCAAGGAGACATAACTTCTCAGGATGCTCTTCTTTGTTGCACGTTGAATTTAAGTTCAGGTGCCATATGCTTTCTATAAACCTCCCCTTGGGCGGGACTGGATTTTTACTGTATGTATCTTCATGCATTTGTGAGGTGCCTGACAATGGGAAATAAATCTCTTTGTAGTCTTCTTCTGCAACAGACGGGGATAAATGTTTCAGTCAACCTGAGGGATAGCAAAGGATTGTAAGATTCTATAAATTCTGGGCTACTTGCCAAAAATGGGTTAATTCCACACGAAAGAATAGGAGGCCCAGAGCAACACCTGTGAACGGCTCACCCCTTGGGGATCGGGAGCCAAACCTCCCAGAATCCATTAAGGCCAGCTCTGCCACTCCCTCACTGTGTGACCTGTGCCTCCGTCTCTTCAGCTGTAGGATGGGGGGAATAACTGTACCTCTTTCATAAGGTTGTGATGAAGACTAAATGAGTCGATAGGTGCAAAGTGCCTAGAACAGTGCCTGGAATATAATAAGTGCCAGCTTACAGCATGATGTCAGGCTCCATGGGCCAAATGGCACAGGTACCAATTTATACAATTGCATAAACTGCATAAATAATGTTATGAGGGGATAGGTCCACATGCCTGCAGACCAGGATGGAGATCCTGGGTGTGCCTGGATGGACACGTGGGCACTGGGTACGTAGGACACTTACAGAGTGTGTTATCCAAGGAATTAGACCCCCAAGGACAACCGCTGGGACACCACGTGTAACACACCACCCAGGTGTGTAACACACACATTTATGCTCCAGTGCAGGACAACCCAGTGAAGCCCAGACTTCAAAATGATTCCGGACCCAGGTCCCCCAGTGCTTCCCTCCATTCACAATGCACCATCCCATTGCTCACTTAAAAGATCATTCACATGAAGGTGATTTAGAAAAGTATCAAATAAAATACAAATATAAAGTCATCGTCCTTAGTTTTTCTGCTCGCCCAGCAGCCTCAGGAGAGCGCTGGACCCATTGTTCAGAGCTCTGGGTGTTCATCACAGCTCTGTGTGTCCTCAAACATGTCACCTCAGCACTACGGGCCTCAGATTCTGCATCTTTAAGTGAGAGAGCTGGTCAGGATGATTTATAAGGTCTGCAGCCTGGGCAATGTCTTTTTTATTTTCCTGAGCAATGTCTTATGCCAAGAGGTCTCTTCAATTTCTTTGAATTATCCCTGTCCTCCCAGTCTTGTTTAGACCCGAGAACCTGTGGATTCCAGAACTGAAGGCGCCTCTAAGACCTTATACTTCAGAGCTGAGGCCTGAGATATATGAAGACAGTTGGAGAAGGTGCCACAGGAAGAGGGGCCACTCTGGACCAGCAACCAGAACAGTCCCGGCTGTAAGCTGAGCTCAGAATAGGAGTAGAGGGACATCCAGGGACCCCATCCCAGTTTCCAAGCACCATCACTGATCAGCCTGCAAAACTCTTTCCACTGCAAAGAAAGGGAACAGGCAGGGAAGGAGACTTGGGAATCTTTGGCTGGGGGACAGAAAGCAGAGACAAGGGTAATGAGGGAGAGGAAGGTAGAAACAGAGAGAACTGGTTTCCCACCCAAAGCACGGTGAGTCCTTGCCAGGCACAGGAGTGGGGTATAAGGAGGGGGGAGACATGGAGCAGGGAAAAGAGCATGAAGGGACAGCAAGGAAGGCAGGAGTGAGGCAGGATGAGGACTGATGACCTCCTAGCCTGGGGAGCTCCAAGTCCCCTATGACAGCCAGCAAGACTTGGACATTTGATCTTGTGCTTAAGCTTTAATTAGTGTTGAAAATGGCAAGTTCACAGAAGGTCAGATATGGAGCTGTCCTGTGGGGAGTATGTGTTCAACACCTATCAGGTGAGCTGCAGTGGAGAACTACTCCTGTAGAGGGTCCAGGGAGCCAACCCCTTAACCAGAACACTGTGAATACACACATTGATTTATTTATCTGACAATTGCAGAGCACTTACTATGTGCCAGGTCTGATATGCTATTCCTTTTTATATACTAAGTCCCATACAGTTGTACATAGCAAGAATTAGTTAATACTTAATTGACTAAATGCATGTGTTTATCTTGTTTATAGAGTCTCAATACAATTTCAGTGAACTCTGGAAACCTTTGATTTCCTCCCATTTCCTAAGCCTAAAATCAAGGACGTTATTAAAAATTACAGACCATTCCCACTGCATATCTCTTAAATTATCTGTTTTTCTCTCTTTAGGTGCTATCCGTGGCATGCCCAAACCCAAAGCTGGTAGAGGAATAAGTTACAAGTGGGCAATTCTGCAACCTGTCACGCCCAGGCCTTGCTGGTGAGCTGAGAGGCTCCTCTGGTCCCATCTAGCCAAGCACCATGGAGAAAATCAGCGCCTTCTTTAGCGCCATCTGGGACACCGTCTCGGCCAAACACCAAGAGGGCCTCTTCAACAGCATCTGTCTAGGCATCCTGCTGGGGCTGCCCCTACTGGTGATCATCACCCTCCTCTTCATCTGTTGCCATTGCTGCTGGAGCCGGGCAGGCAAAAGTGGCCAACAGCCAGAGCGAAACAAGGGGAAGAAGAAGAAGAAAAAGAAGGCTGAAGAAGACCTCTGGATCTCCGCTCAGCCCAAGCTTCTCCAGATGGAAAAGAGGCCATCACTGCCCGTCTAGTTAGACAGGAGGCAGAAGTGTCCTCCCCTGGGGGCTCAGCTGCCTTCCAACCACACACAGGGTAGGGAGCAGAAATCCCTGAAGTGATGCACTCACGTCCACAGAGGAGCTGCTCAACCAAGGAGCAAACCTCAGACTGAGTATCCCGATGGAGGGCATTCCCGGGGAACACATGGACAAGCCTTGGGTGCTGTCTCGGCATCTATGTGTCCAATAGCAACGCTCTTTACTACAGACTCAGGCATGCCTTCCACCCACCTCCGGCACATTCCATATGCAAAAGCACAAGGAACATGTATCCATACATCTTGACATATCTCCCAAATGCACACATGCACACCACACACACAAACACACACACACACACACACACAAATTCAGGCAACAGGTACCTGGGCAAGTATATACTGTTCATCAAATGGTCACTGAATGTCTACTTTGTACAAGGCACTAAACAAGGCAGTACATTATCTGCTCTTGGAAAAACATCTCATAGGAAAGCCTGGCAGACCCGGGCACACATGCACAATTACATAACCGGACAAGAGGCCTACGCACTGTCAATGCCATACACCACTCAGGTTAGAGATGTATGCTCTTCTGTTCCCATCCCTACATAGCCTTTTACTGGAGATCTTCATTTTAGGACATTCCAGCAACCCGGTACAGTCCCCGTTCCTGTATATTGATACAGACACACCAAGTTCCTGTGCTTCTGACCTCTCACCTGGAGGAAAAGTTTAAAGTGTGATGGATCAAAATTCATCGAAAGCTATTGTCTTGCAAATCATGACAAGGTCCTCAACACCACTGATGGGTGTTCAATGTAGTCCAAGACCTCTCTTTGAGACGCTACCCCCAGAACCACTCAGCAAAACTCCCTTCTCCAAGCGAGGACAAACGGCTCCTGGTAGTGACCGCTAGGAGGCTATGGAGACCAGGTGTACGCCATCCACTTCAGTGGACTACCGTTGTGTACCTGTGCAATATATGTTTCACAGATGGGAAGGGGGTGCTACCCCTGAGCTAGGGATCCCCTATGAAACCAAAGGTTTTCAGCAGGGAAGGAATTAAGACAATCACAGGTACAGTCTCACAGAAGGCACACTGGAAACAATTTCATAAGGTTGTCATGGATGCATGGTATGTTGCAGATGGGACGCAGAAGTTACAGAGTTTAAATGAAAGTAGGACGAAGCTATACAGAGGTTGATCAATATTTATCTTGAAGCTCAGGCAAGTGCCTTGCACACAGTCGATACTCACAACTGTCTGTGGATGCTGTCGGATATGTGATGATGTTAAGGGTAAACTTGTAACACCTCCCCAATTCCCCCAAGTGACCTTCTCTTCTAAGTGAGCCCACTAATTGCTGCAACAGATGGAAGTTGGTTATTGAATTCTGCAGGAAGAGGGTGCATGCAGGACCAAGGGTCGGGTTGACAAGTGTGCCCTGAGAGCCATGAGGACATGTAAGCTAGGTCCGCGCAGAGTTGAGGAGAGTGTCTTCCCACCGGGCTGAGGTTGGGGGGCCGAATTAATCCACTCATAGGGTGAACTGGTTGGTATTTTGATTGTATTGTGACCATATCACAAAGATGGATAATTTCCAACTTGGGAGCAGGTTGGGCTCTAAAAGTTCATTTGCAAATCTGCTGGGTAGCTCTCTTGAAATGTTTTCCCACGGAAGCTCTTCTAAATGGTGGTGAAATTGCAACTTAATTAAAAATGTAGCTAAACTATGATATTTATAGAAGCAAAAGCTAAATTCTGAAAGACTGTGTTCATGGAAAAATGTACTCTATTTGTTCACTTGGGCTAGCTGGTACTCAACTGCCCTCCAGGTAAAGTCCAGGTCTAGTCCTATGGATGGGAGGTGTCTGGTAGCAACTGCTGCACCAAGGTCTTCTCACAGGTGACCCTGTGAAGCATAATTCAGGCCTGCTTATATTTTAAAACCAGTCATGTTCACCCTCTCACCCTAAGTGACCCTGGGCACTCAGGCTCCTCATGCATAAACCTCTTTGACCAGAGAAAGAAGCACCCTCTGATGCTCTGTCCCCTTGTCATATGGAGACTTGTCGTGGAGTAGCTGGCTGTCCCCTTCACATCCCAGGATGACTTGTCTTCTCCCCACACAACATGCATGTGCCTCCCCACATACCCCGCTGCCCAGCAGGGTGAGTTGCTCTTTCAGTCTCCAACTCTCAGCCCCCCTAAAACGGATGACCTGGGGGAGACGTGGAGGCTGATGGCCGAGACTGGTGTCAGATATAATCTAGGAGAGAGGATCTCCGGGATCAGGGACCGCACAAGTGCCATGGTTGCCTTGACAACCGGCTGCTAGTTTGAATTAAGAGAGCAGTCGGTAGTCATTGCCATGACAAGGCCTCTGTCTCCAGGGGCAGTGCCCCACCGTCTCCTCACAGAATGGACCTGCTCTACGTCCAGGTATGAAACACCCAGAAACACACTTCTCAGTTGCTTCTGTACCCAGGTTTGGAGACCCAAACCCTGAAAGAGGCTTATCTTTTTCCCACCCAACCTCCCCGAAAACCTTCACTGGAGTACCCAGAATAGTCTGCCAATTTTTGTTGAATACGTGGGTGCGTGAAAGGAGCTCAAAGCAATAATTGGAGTCCACTACCTTTTCTTCCCACTTCATTCTCATCTTTCTCTCCCCTGTTTTCTTCTCTTATTCCCCTCCTCTCTGGGCACCACCCCAGCTCCATTCCTCTATCCCTCTCCATTTTTACTCCTTCTTCCCAGCCTCTGTCCCAGAACAGCCACTGGCAGCCAGGGGTGCCTCAGGACTGGGGCCTACTTGGCCCATCTTGGGGAGGTTAAGCTAACAGAGGGCAAAAAGGATGGTAAAGAAGAGGCCTCCTAAACCAGCCCAGGCTGGGGGAGGAGCCCCCAGGCCCAGCACTTCTGAATGGTCAGAAGAGGTCTTCCTCCCACTGCTTAATGGATTCGCTTTGGGTTTCTTGGGGGGAGGGGAAGATGTAGAAAAAAGGGCAGTTACCTCTTCAGGAAGAATATAAATGGTCCAAGTTGTATAGTACTTGTCAGTATTTTTTTTTTTTTCTGGAAAATTCAAACACACCAAGAGAAGAACTTATTTAAATAAAATACTTTGAAAATGAAAAGCCATGCCTGGTCTCCTCACTTATGGAATCAGATAGTTATTTTCTTGACATTGGAGATTACCGTCTCCCAGACATCACTCAAAATGATGGATGCTGTGACTTCCTCTGGGACACCAAATGCCCAGCCATCCCCAGGCACTGCCTTCCCCGGCAGAGTCAGAGGTCCAAGGACTAGGGATGAACTCTCGCACCGCTACCTGCAGAGCAGACACCTCGAAGACTAGGCACCCTCCGAGGTGCCAGTTGCAGAAAAACACACTGACGTTCCTTGGCAACACTTAGAGAACGTTCCCATCAATGAGGTCAAAGGGGAAAATAGCAAAGACTAAGTAAAAACAGACTGCTGAGTTAAATATGGTGCTGGAAAGGGGAGAGACCGAAAGCTTCTATAGTAGCTGCAAGGGAGACAGATAGATAAATAGAGGAGAGCAGGTGGAAGATATAGAAACAGAGACAGACAGACACACACGTGTACGGATGTATAAATGTGTATCTTTTCCAAGTCGGCCATAGCTTTGCATTGGTTAAGAAATGTAATGAGTTAGATGCTCCTGATTCCTCCCTTGATGATGCTAAGCTGGCATTAAAGCAGAAACTATCTAGAGCAGTGCTGTCCAACAGAACTAGGAATGATGGGAATCTTTCTACCCTGTCCGATATGGTACCATTAGCCATATATGGCTATTTAAACTAATTAAAATTAAATAAAGTTAAAGGTCCAGTAGCTGAGTTACACCAGCCACATTTCACTTGCTCAACAACCACACACGGTTGGTGGCTACCATCCTGGAGAACATGGGCCGAGACGCCTGTGGGGGGAGGGGTCAAACACGCTGGCAAAGCACCATGTTTACTGCACTTCAAGCACCTAGGCAGCCCCGAGCCTCATCTCTTCCGAGGCAGGCTGATTATTCCTGTAGCTGTACTTGATCCCTGGGCTCCCTTCCCCATCACCACACATCCCATGACCAACTGAGGACAGAGACCCTTCACTCAGCTCTCTGATCCTTCCTCCAAGACTTCTAAAACTTTCCACCCTAGAGGAAGGAACGTTGCCCAGACAGCATCTGGGGTAGAGGCAGCTGCTGCACACCTGAGTGGATGCCGGAGCTCAATGCCATCAGCTCCACCTGCCCAGGCTCAGCCCTGACCTTGGGGGTGTGAATGTAAATCTGGACAATGCTATGAGCATTCTCAACTCACCAGAACACTCTGCACTGACCTCTTGCCCTTTGCCCTTAGTATTATTCCCAGATTCAAAGTCACAGGATTACAAGATTGAAGAGTCCCTTTAACACAGCTTGCAGTCTCTGCCATAGGTTCAAAGGGACGTTTTCAAATACCTGTGACACTTCATTCAGGAACAGCCATGCGTGCAGGTATCTAACTCCCTCTTGAGGCTATTTATTCCATTAACATTTTTTTTTATAAATTTATTTATTTATTTTTGGCTGCGTTGGATCTTCACTGCTGCGTGTGGGCTTTCTCTAGTTGCAGAGAGCAGGGGCTTCTCTTCACTGTGGTGCGCGGGCTTCTCATTCCAGTGGATTCTCTTGTTGCAGAGCACAGGCTCTAGGCACACGGGCTTCAGTAGTTGTGGCTCGTGGGCTCAGTAGTTGTGGCTCATGGGCTCAGTAGTTGTGGCTCGTGGGCTCTAGAGCACAGGCTCAGTAGTTGTGGCACACGGGCTTCGTTGCTCCGCGGCATGTGGGATCTTCCCGGACCAGGGATCGAACCCATGTCCCCTGCACTGGCAGGCAGATTCTTAACCACTGCACAACCAGGAAAGTCCCCCCTTTAACATGTTTTTTAAATTTTATTTATTTATTTTATTTTTGGCTGTGTTGGGTCTTCGTTTCTGTGCCAGGGCTTTCTCTAGTTGCGGCAAGCGGGGGCCACTCTTCATCACGGTGCATGGGCCTCTCACTATCGTGGCCTCTCTTGTTGCGGAGCACAGGCTCCAGACGCGCAGGCTCAGTAGTTGTGGCTCACGGGCCCAGTTGCTCCACGGCATGCGGGATCTTCCCAGACCAGGGCTCGAACCCGTGTCCCCTGCACTAACAGGCAGACTCCCAACCACTGCGCCACCGGGGAAGCCCCCCCTTTAACATTTTTGATTCTAGTATGTGCCAAGCACATCAGGTGGCAGCAATATAAAGTCATCTGGAGGGGCTCACAGCCTGGCTGTGGGAACAGACAAGCAAAAAGACCATTATAGTACGGTATGGTCACTGCTTCCTAAGAGGGAAGTTTCAAAGCTGGAGTCAGGGCAGGCTGTGGGGAGACGGGGGAGGGGGGGTCATTCAGAAGCTGTCCCCCAGAAGAGAGCTGCAGAGGAGGCAACCGGGAAAGGAGGGCACCATTTGCATCTGCATACAACTTGAAAGTGCAGCCTGGTGAGGACCACTGTAAGTGTGGGAGGCTAGGACTGGGGTTGTCCAGACTCTGAGGTTAACTCCAACTTCCATTGTTGTGTAATTTAGGCCCAGGACTTAATCTCCATGCAGAATTAATGACACTACCTATCTCACAGGGATGAGAGGATTAAATGAGATAATGCATACAAGCATTTAGCACAGGGCCTGGCTTACTATAAGTGCTCAGTAAATGTTCATTATTATTAAGGACAGAAGGAAGATCATGAGAGAGTTGTGTCCTCGAAGTCAAAGGAGAAGAAACTTTCAAGAAGAAAGCCAGAGTCTGTAGAGTCAGATGGTGCAGACAGGCCAAATGAGATAGGGACTGAAAATAATGTACATCTTCTATTCCCATTGATGTAATACGTTCCTTAATTTCACCACACACTGCACTGTCCACAGTATTATTAATACTCTTTGAATTAAGGGCTCCCAATTTACAGTACGTGACAGGTGAACTTCTTAAGTAGCTATCCCGCCTCACCTCAAGCCACCCTAGGGTGACAGCGCCTCCTGGTGGCCAGATCAGGAGAGAGTTTGAGTCAACATCTTTTTCACCTTACAAGAGTGTTTGCCTTAGAACAACAATCCAGCTACGTCACAGGTCCTCAAACTAAATGTGCTAAGGACTCACTGGGTTTTATGTGATAGTCACAAACCTGTCAGGGTCAACGATGCCACGCTCATTTGCTAGATAAGGGATTTTCATAACCCTAAGTCTTAGCTGCTGTTAAAACATATTTCTGGTGAAGTATTCCAGATTTTACATCACTGCCTAGGAAAGCTTCCCTAACTACACAAGTTTTCACATCACAACAAGATCAGACTGTATGGTAACCATGTTCCTGTGTTCCCAGCACTCTAGCCCATTCTCACCTGCATTAGAATTAGCCATTATGAGGCCAGAATTCTAACTGTCTTATTCAGCGCTGTATCTCCAGTTCCTAGCGTGGAGCCTGGTGCATACTATATGCTAAAAAAATGCATTGATTAGGGGAAGAAAAGAAAGAGAATCACTGGGTGTTTCTCACAAGTGCAGAGACCCAGTCCCTCTCTGCCCTTCTGCTGGATTTATTACATCTTGGACGAGACCAGACAAGCTGCTCTTCTAACAAGAACTCTAGGTAAATGACAGTGGTCTCTGAACCATACCTTGACAAATATTGATATTATCTAGATATTCAGAAACCAAAAGCATTCTATCGTCAAATAAGTTTGTAAAGCACTGCATACCATGACTTTCCCACTCCTCCTTGGAATGTGCAATGCAGGTATCACATTAAAGGTTCTAATGGGTACTGGAATAAGGAAATGGTGTAACTCCGCTGAACTCAGCTTTCCCAAGCTTATTTGACCACGTAACCTCTTCTTCTAGCACCTCTGGAGGAGCAAGGGTTCCAAAGAACACCATCTGGGAAATGCTGCCGTGGAGGGTTTGTGTACCCCCATGCTTCATCTGTTCGTCTTTTACTGCTAACACCTCAATTCATATCATCCCCAAGGAAACCCCTTTCGAAATGTAGAGATTCTCCTTTACCTTTACAAACCTTTCTTTCTCACTCTGCCCTTTCTCTTTCTTCTGTGAGCCATAATAATCCTATTGGTGGTTATTCATAGCAAATATACCTTAGAGCTAGCTAGGGATACACCTCTATCAAGGAAAAAAAAAAAAAAAATCCAAAAGCTCTGAGTGAAGTTATGGAGACTAAAGATGCAAGACCTCTATCTTACCATTCCAGCGTGCTTCTACCTCATAATTATGGGCACTTTCAATACCTCATTTGACTCTTGCAGCAACTGACGCAGTGAGTAAATCAGGGACTGACGTCATCCCCATTTTAGAAAAGAAGAAAGTGAGGCCCAGAAAGGTAAGCAACTCACGTACACCTGGAACCCTGAAGACCAAAGTCTTCAGACTCCTGTCCTAGTGCCCCTTGTGCACACAGGGCATCATGGTCCAGGCCACTCTGCTGATCCGGGCTCCTCAGAGACTGTTAACTTGCAGGAGCACCTCCGTTGGGTCAGAAACTTATAGAATCCCGTAACGGGCTCTGCCCACAAGCCTTCAGACACCCAACTGTCTCCTTCAGATGTTCCACCCTGTAGCATGAGCCCTGACAGTTCTGTTTTTTCTTTTTTGTAATCCAAGTGCCTGACTTCAGCTTTGATTGCAGAGGCGTCCATTTCAAAGAGGCACCCACTTCAAAGGCCACTGTGCAGGATAAACACACTACCAGCCACACAGCTGGACAAGGACCCAGGCCACCTCCCACACTGCGGCTCCTTTGTTTTAGAGATCCTGGTCGATTTCAATAACGAACCATTTGGGCCCCTTGATTTTTTTTCTTCTCTTCCTGCACTTGAAATTCCCGCTCCTATGTTTTAAATTCACCAGTGAAGAGTGACCCCCTCGAAATCCTAGGCCCCCGCTGCAGACTCCAATAAAAGGAGAACCCTAGGCGTGCTCTCTCTCTCGAGCTCATTTTCTCTCTCTCTCCCTCCCACACACAACCTCACAATGTGGCCTCCTGTGTGCCGTGTAATTTCCAGGTCTTGCAAGTAATAAACCTTTATTTTTCAAAGGTTCCTGACGGCTATTGCTGAAGGGTATCATACAATTACAATAAGAACTCAAGGGCCAGTCCAACCAAAACATTGGGTATTGATAGGCTGAGACCAGCCGAGAACACAGACAGCCGTACCTGCCTCCTATCCTTCTCTAATCAAACCTAATTTTCTTCACTTGCCAAAATAAAGAACTGGTTTCATCCCACCGTTCTTTTACTTAAATTGCAATACTACAATACCTTTGTTTTCTATTTCTGTCATTATAAGTGCACTGCAATTTATCCACATTATAGAATGAACAGGCTTTTCTGGGCTAACCTGAGAACCTAACTTCTTTCTATAACATTGGCGTCGGAACTCAACCCATTTCCCCCGTAGCAACATCCAACCAACAGAAGGACTTTGGAAGTGGATTCATTTGCACTTTAGGAACTGCCTAAAACCCCTTCCAGGGGTGCCCCCCGCTCCCCTTGCCGGACCACCAGCCCAGTGGACCAGGTCACGGGACAGAGTCCCCGTCTGACGAGGCAGCCTCTTCAAAGTGTTTCCCAGTTACCTGTTTTGTGCAGCAGCACTGCCTGCGCAACCACCAAGCACTGGCTGGATGCTGAGTCGTACCCCACAGGCTGACTCTCCAGGTCATTCTACCCAGGAAGGAAGGAACGTGAAGACCCCCAGAACTTCCCTTTCTGGAGGAGAGGAAAGTGGCGCTGAGGCTAGAGGCTCCCGGCAGGACCACACTGCCATCTGCTGGCCCGGCCGCGTACAGCGCGCCCCGCTGCGCTGGGAGGCTGCCCTCAAACGTTATTGATTGATCCGCACTCTTTATTGACAGAAACACCTTCCCCGATCCTCTCCACCGCCCTGGGGAAGGGCTTAAGGGAACCACTTGGAAATTCTTTTAGCGGAAGACTTCCTCCAGTAAGTGACTACGTTTTGCCGAGAGCATTTCATTATTTATAATTGTTTTTCCACTGCCATGCTGTACCCCCATTGACACTCCATTCTGTCCACAGCCTGTCTCTCTTCACACACCACACCTGGTCCTTTTCTTTCACGTCATCCCTTTGATCACAGTTCCTTGGGTCATTTTTTTTTTTCTTTCTCCCTTCAGCATTTCCTAGCTTTAAGGATCCTTGAATCCCTGAGAATTCCAAGTTAAAAAGTAGAATTCCTTTTTTTTTTTTTTTTTTTTTTTGGCCGCAGGGCTTGCGGGGGGAATCGACCAGGGATTGAACCCAAGCCCTCAGCAGTGAAAGCGCAGAGGCCTAAACACGGGACCACCAGGGAACTCCCAGAAGTAGAACTCTTGACATCATGTGACAAACATAAAAGTCGGGACCCTCTTCCCAGAGGAAGCTACTGTCAAGAACAACCAGCTCTAAACTCTGCCATGAAAGGACCCCTCCCCTCCCTTTACCACCCACCCCCCTCAAATCCCGTTAATCCTTCCTCCGAAATATTATTTAACCTATGCTCTTCTTCCCTCTCCCACAATTTCTGCCTCAGGCGAAGGAAGTCAGTACCTATTGCCTATTGCAATAACCCTTAACTTGTCTGTGAATCTCCACTCTTTCCCTAAAACTGCCCTCCACGCCTCCCCCTATTCTCTATGCTGTCACCAGACTGATGTTTCCAAAATACAAGCCTCACTACAAGTGTCACTCCAAGGTTTAAACACCCCTGAGTGTTCTCCACTGCCCCCCTTTTGCATCTTAGCCATGGTTCTCAGCCCCAGTTGCACATTAGAAGCCCCTGGAGCCTTAACAAACTCAGAGGCACAGGACTCAGCTGAGACCCACTGAAGCAGCATCTCTGGAGATGAAGTAGGATCCGGCTGGTAACAGCTCCAGCTGATTGTGCTAAACAGTGCAACCTGAGACCACAGTGCTTGCGTGGCCGAGACCCGTCCCTGCCCATCTCTCCATCAAGGCTCCTCACCAGCCACTCCTCAACCCCCTAGAAACCATCTTCCTCCCTCAAACACACCACACGCCACCCTTTCTCATCTTTGCCATCAAGTGTCCTCATCCCAAGGTGCCCTGCCTCCCCCAGGCCTCTCGCTTCTCCCCTGGCAAACGCAGATTCCTCCTTCCGGACGTAATGCTGACACCACACCCACAATGCTTTCTACGGCACCCCACTCTGCTCACAGCATTCTCGCCGTCGCAGTGCCCACTGTCGTGGTCTGTCCCCATGGCCGTCCCCACCACACTGCGAGCAGGGGCTGCGTTCTGCTCATCAAGGCTTTGCTAGTATCTTGCATGGAACAGGCAGTGGCTCGGAGACTTTGTCAACTGCTTGTGATACTTCTGTCCTCGCTTTTACCCCAGTGCCTGGCTGTGCCACCTGTGCCTTCTATGACAGCTTTTGTTTTCTTCGGTTTGTCCTAACCGGTAGGAATTGTCCCTTAAGCTTCAAAACCCTGATGGCTCATAACCTGACTCTAAGAAATGTGTCTGACCCTTGAAAAAGCAGGTCTATCCAGAAATCTATTCTGGGGCCTATATTCAGCTACCAGAGCAGGAGTTGCCAGAGCCGGTCATGTTAAAATGAGGTTAGGCACAGAGACTGAGGTCTGGAATGTTCTCCTCAGTCAGACAAACATCCTTTGAAAATGAGCTTCCCACCTCCCACACTTTCTTCTTTGCCCCAGTGGAATCCTTGAATGGGTCAACTGAGGTTTTCTCTGTCCTGTCCCTTCAGGGCAGCAAGGACCCTACAGGCAAAAGAATGCAAGAAACAACTCCAGTTTCCCACAAGCCCTCTTCTTGGCCAGCGGTGGGAAAACACCAGGGTTGGTGAACACGGACGGGGCTGTGCTGCTGCCACCATCACAGACGCCTCCCGAGCAAACAGGCCATCAGAGGGTGCCCCCTGCGCCACCAGAGCTACTCAGAGAGCGGCCACCCATCCCGCAGCAGCCCTGGCCCAGAGCTGCTGAGTCAGAAGGGCTGCGGCCCAGCAATCCTGCTCCACCAGGCACATGTGACAAGCGCAGTTAAATTTGGGAAGCACCACCCACGATGCACCCAACCCCACCCCCGCTCCGAATCCTTCCGGGGTTTGATCCACTTTGCAAAGGAGGCTTTTCTTTTCTAAAAAGGCTGCACCCACTGGGATGAGCACAGGGCTCCTGGGTCACCAAGGTGAGAACTCTGTGTGCAAACAGGAGACCAGAGGCCTCGGAACTGAGAAGCTGTGCAAAGGGAGCTTTAAAACGGACAAGGAAGTTAGCTCAGGCTCCAGCCCTGAGGAAGCTGGACCAAACTAAAGACATCTGGCCAGCCTCTGCAAATATCTACTCCTCAGAGAGGCCCGTGGAGTCCCCCACTTCTGCCACCAATCTCCCCCACCATCTCTTAATCCTACTATAAGTTTCTTCCATGGCACTCATCACTTCTGGGAATTGTACGTGTATCTGTTTTTTATTGTCAGTCTCCACCAGTAGAATATAAGCACAAGGGCAGGAATCTTGTCTTTGGTTCACTTCTATAGCAGCAGGGCTTAGAGTAGAACCCAGCACAGAATAGGGCTTAATCAATATTTGTTGAATGAATGAGTTAATGAGTGGATGAATGACAGCACACATAATCCAGTAGTGCAAGGACCATGTCTGGCTTGCTTACCTCTGTGAGCTCACCGCTGGCTCCCCAGTGCCCAGAACACTGCCTGATAAGCAGGCAGACACTTAAATTCTCCTTGAATCGATGAGAGAGGTGCAAGCACGCTTTTTAACCATTAGCCCCAACACTGACACTGTACTTCATCCAGACCACACACTCTGATAAGACCGAGAAGTTACCAGGGCATTGCTCAGTACATGTGTATAGGGAGCCAAGGGGATGCTGAAAATTTTAAAGGTTGACAAACACTGTTTCGGAAGTATGGCTTGGCATTCAGCCAGAGGTTAAAACCTGGAGAACCCGAGGCAATAAACAACTCCAGCATCCTCAAGGAGGACCGCAGCTTTTAGGGCACTCGTCTTCCTCCCCACTCACCCACTTCTCCTGGTTCCAAATACCATTATTTGCTATCACACCAGTCAGAGGCCACGGCCAACCAAACTCCATTATAATGCACAGATTGTACCTTTGCTTGCACTTAGGTTAAATTTAGAATTCAAGTGTACTTATGTGGGGAAAACAACACAAGGCAAATGTTTTTTAATCAGGTGGTTTATTTATTTATTTATTTTTTCTCGAATAGGAAATTAAGTTTCTTCAATGGTCACTGACTTTGCCACAGAAAAACCTTCCAAAGTGACAGGAAAATAAGCCAAAAGGATCTGACCTTGCCAAGTGTCCACTCAAACAATAAGCCTCTGGTGCTGAGCACTTTCAGGAAACTCAGGGGTCCGACAGAGCGGAGTGGGGGAGGGGGAGGGCAGGGGCAGGAGGGAGAGAGGAGGGAGGCTCAGGACTTGACAGTACGAAAGGGAGTCACAGAAAAGGGTCTTTGGGAGGAACCAATTACCAAGAGAGTCAAATTATTTAAAGTTGAAATAAGTGAGAATTTATTCACAACATATGCAGATCTACAAGAGTGATAATGCAGATGGCTGGAAAGGGGGCACTTAAAAATAGCAGTGACATGGAAGCTGGGGTTTCCAGCATGCTGCATACTGGTCAGAACACAGCAAAATTCAAATCCCTCTTGGTCCCTTTTGGTTCCCTTTATTCTTCCTCATAACATCAGCCATTTTTTTTAAAAGGGGAAGATTTATGCCTTTTTCCCCGGAAAAGATTTTACCAATTTTCCAGTGGTAATGGAAGGTAAGTTTCAGGATACCTCAGCCCCTTGTCGTCAAACCCCTCTTTGGTGTTTCTTTTTAGACAGAAGATTTGTATTAGCAGAGCCCTGAATATATATACCAATTTCCAGAGATTTCCAATTGAAGAAGTACTATAGGTGATTCTTTATCCCTTTTTTTTTTTTTGCCCTAATCCCGTATATTTGTCACTGAAGATAGAGCAGAAAACCTTGCAGTTCCAGGGCTGTCTCTCCCATACACATTGTGCAGCTATTTTTGTGTTGATTTTCAGGCCCACAATACAGGTGGGCAAAATGCAGGTGACAAGGAAGTGAGCTATATGGTTGGAAGCTTGGTGACAGGCTTTGTCCTGCAGGTTATCCAGCCATCTCAGAAGCCAGGGGCTGTGAGCACCCCTCAAACTTCCATCAGCCAGTCATCAGTACCCACCCCACCCCACGCTTACACAGGCCCCAACCCCGGGCTGGTCTCCTCTTGTGTGATAAGTGCACGAATGGGCCGTCAGAATGTTCTCGAATTTTCTCCCAGTGTTCGCTTCTTTCTGCCCAGGACACGCTCCCCGCTGTAGCCATGAGGGCGGATCTTCAACTCCACAAAAGGAATGGAGAATTCATGTCCTTTCCATGGCTCCCAGTTCACCCCCTACATTAAATAAATAAGTAAACAAATTAAATAACTAACGAAATAAAACAAATAAATAAGCCAACATCAAGAAGAGGCACCTGGGAGAGGGTGGGGTGGATTATGGTACCAAAGAATGTTTCTTTGCCAGGGAAACTACTCTGTCTCTGCTTAGGGGAGAGATTGGGGTATATATAAAGGAAGTGAGACAGGAATCTAGAAGCGTGCTCCCTCTGCTGGGCAGCTGAGGTTAGACAGGCTGACAATTTGGAAGCCCCCTGCGGTTGGAGGATCGGGGGTGTGAGCCGAGGAGGCGGGCAAGGCCAGAGGAGCAACAAAGGTAACACGGGGTCAACCTGGCCAGCAATGATCAAATTATCTTTGCTTCACTCTTTTCCTTTACAAAAAATTAAAGGCAACAGTAAACATATTAATTGGCCAATTGTGGAAAATCATTTTCAATTTAGACTGTTTAGATATTAGCTCTGGGATAATAAATAGCCTGCTGAAAACTAAATTTCATTTTACGACTTTTGACTGGTGAGCACAATAATATTTAATTCACTTAATAACCTTGCAAGCTGGCCAATAAAGAGCCCAAGTGACCAATTTTATGTATTTTAATTTGTGAGGTAAATAATAAACAAGAAGCTAAATGCCTTGCAGACTGTGAAAAGCACATTAACCAGATGAATGTCTTTTATTAGCAAATATGGGGATGGTTTAGGGCATGCTGGCTGCTCATTTCAAATATTTGATCTCTGATCACAGGCTTCCCTGAGTCAGCCCACATGCTGCCACCATGATTCACGGGCACACCCTCCATGGCTCCCCTGGGGACAAATTTCTTCTTCCCTTTGAAAAATTACATAAGGACTGGGAGTCCCTGCTGCCTGGTTAGGACCAAAGCAATCAAAATGTACCTGGACTTTAGATGTACTCATATTTACAGTCATATTGGTACAATATGTATGAGTTCTGGGGAGAGGTGCCTTCCTGAAGGCTAGGATCAAGATCCAGGATGGGAAATGAGAAACCCAGGAAGGGGAGAGTTCATGGAGGGGATGGATTAATGATGAGTAGGAACAAAGATGCAATTTTTAAGAAGCTGTGAGGGAACAGGCAGGAGATGCCTGGAAACTGGGGAGGAATCTAGGCCATGTTCACGGGGCAAGAGGATGCAAGAAATCACTGACTGGAAAGTTGCAGAGCAAGGGAGGGGTGAGGAGGCCTCGCCAACTCTTGGCCCTGTGTGCACACTCCTGAAGTGGAGAAACCGATTTAGCACAACGTTCTGGGCAGACTTTGGGTGTCTCTGGATGAAGTGGATCCAAGGGTGGGTCTGACATAAGACAGAAAACTTTGTTTTCCCCGTGATCAAAGGACTGAGAAAAATAGCTCTGGTTTAACTGGATGAACGACTAGAAAGAATTCTGAAGTGTCTGTTATGGATAAAATGTTTGTGTCCCTCCCCCGCCAAATTGCATATGTTGAAGCCCTGACCCATAACATGATGGTATTTGGAGATGGCGCCTTTGGGAGGTAATTAGGGTTAGATGACGTCATGAGGGTAGGTCAACCACGGTGGGATCAGTGCCCTTATAAGAAGAGAAGGACAGACCAGAGCTCTCTCTCTCTCTCTCTCTCTCTGCACTATGTGAGGATGCTGTGAAAAGGTGGCCATCCACAAGCCAGAAAGAGCTCTCATCAGGAACTGAATCTGCTGGGAACTTGATCTTGGACTTCCCAGCCTCCAGAACCATGAGAAATAAATGTCTGTTGTCTAAGCCATGCCGGCTATATTATTTTGTTACAGCAGCTTGAGCTGACCAAGACAGTGGCCATGTGTGAACTCGTAAAGTGAGATGGTGTGGGACCCATATCATCTCTATTAAGCAGTGGGCAGCCTGAGTACCTCCCTGCACTGAGTAAGGGTGCAGCATTGGTGGGAATGTAGAGTGGGGAGGGGCTGCAGCAGATGGGCAAGGAGGGCCTTGACCTCCAGGCCATGGAGCCTGGAGAAGAAGCCTTACTGCCCTGACTGCTGGCATCAGAAGGAGAGGGTCAGCCAAAACAGTCTGGAGGGTGTCACTCTAGGAACACAATATGGGAAAAGCCTGGGACAAAAAAGATGTTCACCTGTCACCTACCTCACTATGCTTGGTCTCCCCGTATCTGCCATTAGGGTTGGCCAAGTGGCAGTTCTTGTACCACCAGCCGCCATGATGCGTCAGGGCACAGTTGCTGAGGGCGATATCATTGTCTCTGTCAAAGGTTGTAAACTTCCATCCATTGTGGTAACTAAGAGCGTCCCCTGCAGGAGAGAAGAGATGAGAGGGGAGAGCCCAAGTTTCACCCCTGAGGGCGTGATCAAACTCTGACCTGAAAGAGGACTGGGGGCAGGAAAACCTCCAGGCATGAAAACGCCAGGGATCCAGTCCGTTAGGCCACAAGGAGCCACTCTTTTCTCAAAATCGCCAAGGTGAGAACACGATACGGATGAACAGATTCTTTCCTGGCTTGTCACCCAAACTTCAGGCCTGTTTCTCCAATAGCTTTAAAAGCATTTTCACTTAGAGGCCTCACAGTAAAATATACAAACACCCAAAACCAAACTCCTCGACACTCCCCATGGTACCTGACCACCCTCACACAACTAACCCCCTTTCTGTGCTCCTGTCTCTGCTTGAGCCTCCTCCCAGTCACCCAGACTGGGTACCCCCGAGCCACATCTGACAATCCTGTGTACCCCATTATCGAGCCCTTCCTTCTGCAGACCACTCCCATACACCCCTGCACCCACGGCTGCCACCCTGGGCTGTTCTCATCTCTCTCCAGGCCTGTGTTAATACAACAGCCTTCCTAGCTCTTCCTAAGCTTAAGCGTCCATTTTCATCATCTCAGGCCTACTTCCTCCCACATGGAGTGAATTACTCCTCCTGGCTTTTCAGGCCTGTAACTTGGCGGTACCCTCTGCACAATCTCATAGCCCGCTATCCCCACAGGCGCCCTCCACGTGTGAAGTGGACGCATCCATCGTCCATGCCTCTGCTCACCTGTTTCTCTCTGCCCTTCATCACTCCAAATCCTCACCATTCCTCAAAGCCCAGCTCAACCCCACTCCTGAGGGAGATTCTCCTTATTAATCCTCCCACACGCCCTCTTAACACACACACCTGAACTTCTAGAGCCCTTCTGGGCACATAGGTACAATTAAACGCTTCGTTAATCCTATCTAGAAATCTGCCTTAATTATTTTACTTGTATTCTACTATTTCCCCCATCACATTTGTCATCCTTTTATAAGTTTACTTTTTAATTCAGTTCATAAAAGGCAATAAGGGCTCATATCAATCCCAAGCTTAATCAAGTTCTGTTCCTACAATAACAATACTTCCATTTAATCTGATCTCTGAGTTACCCATCACCTTCACATATACATTCTCATTTGATGCCCACAATAAGCCTGAGGGGTGGTGGGTCAGGCAGCTCTTAATCCCATAAGGAAACAAACTCACAGAGGTTAGACTCTAGGAATTTGTCACGGTCCCACAGTCCAGAAGCAGCAGAGCCAGGACTCAAATCTCCGACCTGAGATTCCAAGCCCAGAGTTCCTTCTGAGACACCGATTCACAGGAAGCTTCCTTATTTCAACAGCAGGCTTTGATTATGCCTAACAAGGACAAGCTGTCTCTGACCATCTACAGCAATGGTTCTCAAAGGGGACCCTGGACCGCCAGCAGCTGCAGCACCTGGAACTTGTTAGAAATGCACGGTCCCAGGTCCACCCCAGACCTACAAAACCAGAAACTCCACGGTCATACCCTGCAGTCTGTGCTTTAACAAGTCCTTCAGATGACAGCAAGCCCTTCTGATGCCAGCTAAAGCTTGAGAACTTTTGTCCTGAAACCTCATTCATTCATTCAGAAAACATCAGGTATGCCTGCTATGGCCCAGCACCATGCTAGGCTCTGGGAATACAAACAGTGGTCCTTGCTCTCAAGAACTTAGTTGCAGGTGGCTGGGGACAGATACACAGTTGACAACACATTGTGTAAAGGGAAGGTCCCAGTTTGACCCTCTGATCTGGGAGATCAAACAGTGGCTCCTTCATGCCTCACCTAAGACACAGCAAAACCTCTGCCCGCATTCATTCTCTCCAATCAAAGAAGGGCAAATTGTCACATCTATTCATAGACATTTCCCCCTCTCCTCAGATTCCCTGCAGACAGTTCCCTACAGCTCCAAATACCACACAATGGTTCCCTTAGCAACAATTACCTGACCTGCACATAAAGTTCCCAGAGCTGTTTTCTAAGAATCTGTGCACAGGCTATGTCTTAAAGGTCTCTTTGTGGTTATCTAACCTTGGGCATTGGGATAAAGAAAGGTGAAGCAGGTTGTAGCCTGAGTGTGAGAGTTTTTTCCCCCGCAGATGGGTTTTCTACCTTCTAGAAACTGAAGCCACACTTATGTTCCGAGTATAGATAGTGAGTGTTCTCATAAATCAAAAACTAATTTTTCTTTGGTCATCAGGCCCTGGCCAAGACAGTATTCTGATTTATTAAGCTTATCTCCTCAAGAAAGATAAAAGTAGAAAAGCCAAAGATGGTTAGACTCCTAGACTCCCTCCCCACTGCTGGAGTTTTAGGAGAAAACACTGATGAGAGATACGTGCCCCACTTCTAGGCTAATGGCTTTGGGTGGGAGCTCATTCTTCTCGGGTGGTGGGTGGGAGGAGTTGGTGGCAGGCCCATAAGAGGTCTGAACCCAAGCCCAGGATGGGGCTGCTGAGCTGGTCAGCACCCATCTCATCAAAGTATCACTCTGGGGCCAACTCTTCTCCTCTAGTACTAGGAAAGATGACCCAGGCAGCTGAGCCATCTCAGACCAGAAAAAGCTGTTAACATCATTTCCCCTTTAAGTCACACACAGACACAGGACCACATGTCTGGATCTTAAACATCTTCTACCCCGGGACCAGGAATTGGCCAATGAAAGAGTGATATGTACCATCGCTAGCTTTCTCTTTTGTCCATGTGTTCAACAATGTTTTCTTTCTAAGTGCCAGTACTTAAAAATCCGCTTCAAAGCTAGGAAGGCACTGGCATTTGGGGTGGAACAATCCTTCACTGTGGGTATTTGGCATCCCTGGCCCCAGCCCACTGAATGCTGGTAGAGTTCCTCAGTCTACCAGCACATTTCTAAGTGCCCCCAGGGGGTGGGCCATCCCTGCTTGAGCAACTCTGAGTCTCCGGCAAGTGGGACTTGAAATCAGCTGCAAATGATTGGTTAGCCCACAGAAGGTCTTCTGCACCACCCCGAATGTCTAGCTATTTATGTTTTCATTATAATCTCCAAATGGATGAATAGCAGCCTCTTGAAGGTAGAGTTCATAGACTGTCCTACCTGTCTCACTCCAAGGTTCAGAATCAGAAAGTCAATTGACATGGCCTTACCTTGCTGGAGTTTCCTTTGGGGAGGAATTATGGGCTTTCTGATTTAACTTCAGTGGAAGCAAAAGTTGAGGGCCCACCTGGACAGTCTGAGTAGGGGAAGAGTCTGAAACCTCACCTTCCCACCAGAGCTGTACACCTCTAGTTCCAAAAAGAGCTATAACAGGGTTAAAAGCTGGGGAGAGCTGGCACATGCCTGGAGATATCAGAATGTTCACTTTCTATTTGAATGCCATGCCCTCTAAAAAGTACCTCATCATCTAGGACATGAGTACCCAGAAGCTTCCTAACTTTCCAAATCCTCCTAGGGGACCAATCAGCACATATAAGGAAAGCTAAAACTCCACTAACCCCGCCACTGTAATTCCGAATGTAAAAATAAGAATGATAGTACACAGGGGAAGACTAGACTGTTGTCTAAATGTTGCATGAGTTCAAAGTCTCTCAAGGCTTCCTATTAAAAAACACATCCTCCACTGACCAGCACCGTTGGCCTGAACAACCTTAGAATGGGAATTATACCCTAATCACGGTTAAAATGCAAATAGAGTCCCTGGGAGGAGAATCACAGTAATTCACAAATATGTTGACTCCTTTTCACTCATTTTTCTCATTAGCATCAGTTCATTTACTGGATTAAGACAGGCCTCAGAAAAGGTACATTTGAATAATAGAGGGAAGGGGATTGGGTAGCCTGGGAGGGCAGTCCTGAGTGAGGTCCCCAGCATAAGTCCCATGAGGGCAGTGGGTTTCAGGGAGAGATGTGGGCACAGGTGCCAAAGGGAAACAGCTCAACCCCGTATCTTGTCTGCAGAAGGTTCCATGAATGGAGTCTCTGAAGACTGGGATTCTTCAGCCTGAGAAAGGAAGGCTGACTGATCACGATGGTCAAGACTGAATGGTATTGGGAAGAAAAGGGATGACCAGATATTTGCCATGTGAGCAGGAGGAGGCCCGAGGGGTCTGATGAAATAAAGTTCATATTTTATGGCAAGACAATAAAAATTTTTAAATAAAATTTTTCTTTGCCCATTTGGGCTTCTTCCCTCCCCTTTAGTGTGTACCATGCATCTGGGTTAACCAGACTTCCTTAGGAGATGACACTCCCTCTTAATCTCATCAAGGGGCCATCATGACCCATGACCCACTACTTTGTACATGTAGATCTGGATTGTCTAAACTGTCAACAATACATCATTTGACATATAACCCTTTGTCTCAAAAACTTATATAACTGTGCTTTGACCTCTAACAGGTAGAACAGTCCTCAGAGCTTTCTGAAAGACTGCCTCCCTGCTTAAAATCCTCAGGTTGGCTTGAATAAGAATTTCCATTTCTTTCTTAGATCAACTATTGATTACTTTATTTCACTGACAAGTCTAAGGGAGATGGTAACATTCACACCCCTTCCACCTACTGGCTGGGAGAGCCAATGCGACCTGATCTTAGCTACAGCTGGGGGGAGGGGGAGGGGAGGCAGCGTGCTTAGTCCTACAAGAGGGCATCTTTAAATTAAATCCCCCTCATTCGATTAATATGCTTATAATCATCTGAATGTCCATCCGTGTTTCCTAATTGCATTTTAACTGGCTTTGTTCTATGCCTGACTTTCGTGTTTTATATATTTTTTTTAATTAATTAATTTTTATTTTTGGCTGTGTTGGGTCTTCGTTTCTGTGCGAGGGCTTTCTCCAGTTGCGGCGAGTGGGGGCCACTCTTAATCGCGGTGCGCGGGCCTCTCACTGTTGCGGCCTCTCCCGTTGCGGATCACAGGCTCCAGACACGCAGGCTCAGTAGTTGTGGCTCACGGGCTTAGTTGCTCCGTGGCATATGGGATCTTCCCAGACCAGGGCTCGAACCCGTGTCCCCTGCATTGGCAGGCAGATTCTTAACCACTGTGCCACCAGGGAAGCCCTCGTGTTTTATATTATACTTTGTACAATGTAAAACGGTTGCCAGCCTTTTTCCAGCCTATGGAGACCAGGACCAGCAAGGAAAGAAGGGACAGCACCCAAAGCAGTACAGACTCTTCTAGCTGCAGTGGCTTTTCTCCCAAAGACTGTTTTTCCCTGAATCAATTCTTTGCACACTTCCTCCCACCCCCAACCCCTACTCGGGACCCTTGAAATGTACCCCGTGTCTGTCGCCCAAACTCCTCATACTCTGGTAGGTTCCTACCCCTCCCGCTTTGTCTCCTCGCATGTTACCATGTCACCAAACTCACCTCTTCACTGACCCTCTGAAAGCTATTTTGGGCCTCAGATTCTATTCTTTACAATATAAAACACCCATAGATTATCTAGAAAGGTCGTACTAGCAGGATCATCTTTCAAACTCACCTACTCTGTGCCAGGCTCCACACTAAGCACTGGGAAACAAGAGCAAGTGCAAAATTCATGTGATTTTTTAAAAAAATTAAATTACAAGACCTGAAAGAAATTTTGCATCAGTAGTTGGCCAGTTCCAGTCATGGCCCCGGACACTCAGGGGTGTCTGTTCACAGCCCTCCACCATCAGGGCGTTCTCAAGTAGACACTTTTGAGAACGTCTGCAGGCTTCAAGGGTACACCCCAATTTCCTTGTGTCTGCTCAGCCTTTGCTCACCCCTGGACTCCCCCAGGCCTGGAGAGCCCCCCACCCCCTTTCCTCCTATCTGAAAGTTCTAGCCTTTCAGACCCAACTCCAGCCCACTGTCCCGCAGGGAGCTTCTGGCAATCCCTTCGGTCCTCAATGTACCCACCTCTCCACACTCCTGTAGCTCTCTATTCTCCTTACCACTTATTTGACTCTTTGCAGAAGTTGCCTTACATTATTATTTATCTATTTACATGTGCGTCTAAGGGGAGAGACCACGTCTTACACAGTCAGTCGATTTGGCTCATAACACATTCCTACATAGTTCCACCAAAGTCAAAAACATGCTAAGTCAAACACCAGACTTACCTGTTAGGGTTTAAAGACCATAAATACAGGTTTAAAGTATACTAGTAAAACAATAACCACACCTTGCCTCTTAAAGAAAATACTCAGGGATATAATTCCAGTATTTCTGTCACGCTGCTTAATTTTGTTCTTTTCCTTCACAACTGAACACACCATCAACTGGCTTAAATCCAGTGAGCAGCTAACATTCCCCTACTTTCAGCTGAACTGCTCATTTCTGTGTTGTCACAGTTGTGTGGCGTTAATGAGACCTATACTTCTTATTGTTTGAATCAGCACTTTCATTCTTCTGTCTTTACTTATGGCAAAGTGCCACAAAATATTTAAATAATGCACGCACACATACTGCTATGCAAGAACGGCGGTCACACTGCTGAAGCCGAATGAGTGGTGGGCAGACACCACAAAATCTCTCAGAACGTGGGTGCATCAGCTAATGTACAACAGCCCGAATTGGGGGAGTACAAGAGGAGGGATTTTACTGGTGGGGGATCAGTGTGTAATGTACAGAAGTTCCAATTTTATGATAGTCGAAGACTGCTTCAATGATTCTGTTTAATCCCCTGCAGGGAGCAGGGCCTCACTTGTCAGTGAGGACAATTCACCTTCACAGAACAATATTCTAACCCCCCGAGACCCATGGCAGGTGGCCGACCAATCCTCAGACACACAGAGCAGGAGACCCCAGCAGGAAGGACACGTTTTGTCTTACCTGCTGTGCCTCTGTATTTCCCAACCGTCAGCCTGTACCGCTCCTTGCTGGAGGCTACTTGGAAGGAGTCATATATGGCATAGGCAGACTCGCTGGCAGTCTGTAAGTCCACTCTCACCTCATAGCGGGTAGGCGTGCCTGTGGTGAGGTTGTGTAGCTTGTCGAGTCCTAAGAGTCAGGAATGGAATTCCGGTAACCAATCAACCGGTGTGTGAGCACCCGCCAGTGGCATCAGAGACTTTCAGCCCGCAAAGCTGCCCTAGCCTTTACCTCCTCTGCTAATGGGGGCCTTCCCTACACCACCTCTTCTGGGGGGCTCATTTTCTCATCCCATTATGTCTTTGGCACAGTCATGTTTCTGAGTGTGGAAGCCACATCCTCTGGGAGGGAGCGGAGGGGTTAATCGTGGGATGAATCTGCCCCCACTGACTCCTTCTCTCTCAAGCAGAAGCTGTTCTAGCTATCATCCGCTTATCTCACCAAGTGGGAGAGGAGATCACCTACTGACTCTAAGGTCACCGAAGGGATTTTTGTACCAAGCAAACCACAAACATCATCTACTCTATCAGACGCTGAGTATCCAGATTATGATTTTTTTAATTCTTCATTTCCCAGTTGATGCTTTTGGCTATTTCATTCTCTACGAACATCTGCTCCAGGATAGAGCAGACGTAAAAGGGAAAAAACAATGCCATAACGACTGGCATTACTAGAATTTCAGGGACTCATAGGACCTCCCAGTGAGAGCCCAGAGTCCCGATCAATCAACTATTTTTCTCCTCGTGTGGTTTCTGAAAGGTTCAGGCTGCAGGCAGATTGTGCGGGCCTTAGATGTAGCACAAAGCCCACCCACCTGTGACAGTCCCACCCTCTCACACGCCCAGAGCACATGAGAACCTTCCCAGTGACACGGCCACACCAACGCCCTGGTCAGCAGGTTCCTCAGAGAGTCCCTGTCGCTTGGAGCTCTGCCTGAACGTGGTGAGCTTCCTCAAGCTGCCTGACCAGCTTTTCAGGGGGGACTCTCCCCTTTGCACCTCAGCCTTTATGGATGCTCAAAGGTCATACCAAGCCAGAACTCCCTCATGGGGTCCCCGAAGCCTTCCACGTAGGTCCGCCAGCGCTTGAAGAAATCCAGCTGCCCCGTGTTCCGCCTCTGGAAGACCTGAAGAGGGAGATGGACGTTTCCCTCTGACACACCTGAACAGACGCGGCTGAGTGACAGCACCGTGGACGGGGGCTGCCCTGAGGACGGGCAGAGGGGACAGAAGGTAAAACTGACAGATGTGGCGATCGACTGGAAGTGGAGCTGAGAGACAGGAGGATGTCCAGACCGCCTCTCGTGGTTTGGGCTCGCAGCGCTGAGGGCAATTCACTCAGCCGATCGCCGGGAAAGGGGCTGTGAGAGAGGACAGTTTCCGTGAGTGCAGCAGAGCTCATCTGGGGACCTGGTAAGTGTGAGTGACTTCTGAGGTATCCTGGTGAACGAAGATGCCATAGGAACCACTGAATGTAAGGGCTGGAGTTCTCAGGAGAGAGCCAGGCTGGACTTAGAAGGTGACTGTGTATCTGAGATGGTGCTGGGTGCTCAGCAAGCCCCCTTTCACTCTCCTCACCCCCGGAACACAGGGAGACTTTCTTTTTCAGCCTTTCTTGCAGTTACGCTGGAACCATATGACTTGTTCCAACCACAGGCCTGTAAGCGGGAGCACAGCTTATGGGCTGGGGGTTTCCACACTCTCTCTTCCATTGCCCTGGGCCACGGTGCCACGGTGAAGGCCACATGATGACAGGGCAGGGCCACAGGCTGTAATCAGCCTGAATTCCTGAGTCACCGCTTAGAAGTGACTTCGCACACGTGATAAAAAACCTTTTATGGGTTAAGTAATCGAAATTTGGGGTTGGTTTGCTACTGCAGCATAGCCCATTCCATCCTAACGAACATGGAAAGCCACCAGGACATAGAGAGGAAGATGAAGCCACTGGAAGGATGAGACCACCCGGGAAGAAAACAGGAACTGGAAAGAGAAAGTGGCCTAGAATGAAGCCTTGCAGACCCCAAGATATAAAAGCCACACACAGCAGGGTAAGTGCATTAAGGAGAAAGAGGAGCCACTAGTGATGTGAAGGACCACTGGGCAAATGTGGAATCAGAAAGGCCGCTGGAGAAAGGTGTGCCCAATAGTGTCAAATGCTGGTGAGAAGTCAGGGAGCATGAGGTCCAAACTGTCCACAGAATCTGGTGACACGGAATCGCCAGTGACTTGAGCAAAGGCTGTGCTAGTGAGCGACAAGAGCGGAAGGCAAACCGGACCAGGCTGAAGAGTGAGTGAGAAGGGACGATGTGGAAACGGAGGTGGGACTGTTTCATGAGAGTACAGGCTGCTTTCTTTCCAAAACTTCCTCGATTTGAGGAAGGGAGGCAGTTCCAGTCAGGGTACATTGGATTCTTTTCTATGAAGTAAACCTAAAAAGTACCTAAAAGCTAAACACACCTATGTATGCTAAGTCCTCCTGGCCTTGAGAGCCACGCTAGACACCATCCTAGCTGACGTCACAAATGAGTCGGGAACTCCCCAAGGCTGGAGTGGCATCTTCCTCTCCGCCTACTTTCTTTCATGTTCATTCAAAAGCAGACGCCCAACACAAAATCCAATCCCCCTCCTTTCCACCATGCTTCACACCACAGTGCCTTGAAGTCAAGCACTTTATCTTGAATCTGATGAGGTAAACCTCCTGATACTTGAGCATTCTTGACACTTTTCTCTGGGAAGAGACGGGGAGGGAGGAGAGAGCAGCTTGCCCACAACAATGCCCAGAGGTCCAAGTGGGAGCTCACGGCCAGCTCCTGAAGCACCAATCCCTGTCTTCTGGCCCAGGAGGCACTGAACGAAGGCGGCAGTGGGTGGGAGTCCTGGCAGGGGGTTGGCGAGTCCATCATTTCTATTCCTGAGCCTCAGTCAGTTTGTTGCCCAACAGGTTAGAAGCGGGAAGGAGGTGTCTACCTCAGAGGTGCTGGGAGGACTCATGAGACAGGACGCGTGAAAAGGATACAGAGCCTCTGAGCAGAACTTAGGGATGGTCGTGGCGAACAACGACCCACTGCACTAACACTGCTGTTCCCTTTCCCATCTTTTCACGTTTCCGTCTTTTAGAGACGTCCCCTTCCTTTTCTGGCTTCCTTTGTTTCTTTTTTCATTTATTCACTCGTGTAACAATCACTTGTTGAGCATTTGTTAAGGGCTGAGTCCAGGGCAAGAATATACAATGCCATTTTACAGATGTGAAAGTTCCGAAAAGCAAACAGCCAGAGTCACACAGCTAACTATTCAGTGGCTGATGCAGAGATAAAACACTGCCTCCTCATCTTTCCATGAGAAAGTCTGAGAAAACCAGCTCTACAGACCCTGTTGTTCAAAAAGCATGTCGTAAGATCCTGAGGCTAACTGTTAATTTCCTAGCACGGCACCTGGGACTACTCCTGTACCACCGACAGTGGAATCCTAGGGCAGACATGGGCACCAATGTTTGGTTCCACACACCTTGCATCAAATTCCGTTCCCACTGATATAATTAGTTACACTATAAGGTCAGGCTCAAATCTGATCCTGTCCTCCTAGGACACAGGCTTTACAAAGGCATTTGGTCTCTATCTCTAATCAATGAACATAGTGCCCAAGCATTTTTTTACTTGTTTTTTTCTTTGTTTTACTAATGCTTCAGCTTGGCTAGGGAAACTCCAAAAAAATGGTTCTGATGCTCTTGGTGTCACTATTTAGACCCAGCTCTCTACTTACTAGCGGTGTCCTTGGGCAAGTTAGTTAACCTTGACAAGCCTCACTTCTCTAAACTATTAGATCAAGAATGTTAATAGCCCATTTGCCATTCTCTTAAATCAAGGCTTCAGCAAGGTCATCAATCATGATAAATCATAAAGTATAGAGGCCAGAGTCTGGCACAGACAGATATAATAAGTGACTATTATATCTCAATAAATGTTAGCTTGCGTTTTATGACATCAGATTCCAAATGAACTGACCCAGGGGATCATTTGTACATCTCGATCAGTCAGCCTTAACTGACTCAATCAGAATCTAGTCTATTCCCTTCTATGAGGTGAAAATACCTTGCAATGAACTATCTGGGGTAACAAAAGCCCCTTAGCGAGTAAGTCTCAAAGGAGAAAAAAATCTCTTTCTGTCTGGTTCTACACAACAGAGCTTCACTGCACTCTAGAACTTACTCACAGTCCTGAATGACTAAACCAAGAGGAAAAACTGAAAATCTCATTTAAATGCCTGTGGAAAGAGCCTCTCATGTAGTCCTTAGGACTTGCAGGATGGAAAACAAAGATGGAAATATTTGAGACGCTTAAGTGTTCCCTGATAGTCTTCATTCCAGCCTCCCACCCATAGCCTCAGTTACCTCACGGCAGAGTTCTGGCCTGTTAATCAAATTGGGTTTCTGCTGCATGGAATGGAGAAGAATCTCCTTAAAGGGATTTGAGAAGCTCAATTTATAAGAGCAATGTATTCATATGATGATCATCTTTCAATGACAGCAGACTCCTGAACCCCCCAAAACATGGAAACCGTGAGTAAAAGATTTGGTAGAGAAGTTTTCAGGACTCCATATATTTTCTGGAGTGTGGTAGCTTTGAGGAGAACCCTATAGAATTTCAGTTCATGTATTATCTTCAGGAGTCTGGGTGAGAAAACAAGACTTGGGAGGGGGTGGGGGACTGGCATTGGTTAGAACTCCGAGTGATTTTGTTATTTCTGGAACTGACGTCTGTGTTCCGGTAAAGGTCACTTGCATGGGCAAGATGTAGAAGGCAAGATCCTTGAGGTCAGGGATTTTTGTCTGTTTGGTTCACTGCTGGTTCTTGAGTATGTAAAACAGTACTTGACACATAGTACGCACTCAATAAATATTTGTGGGAAAATCATGGGTACTCCCAGGCAGACAGACTAGCAGATCTCTTTCAAAAGGTTGCCCTAGACACACATGTCCTGCCCTGTGCGAGGCTGGCTTTCAAAAAGGTCACACTGGACAGTACAAACATCCTGCCAATGGGCATCTGTGGGCACAAAGGCAGGGAACTGGCTTCAAGCCTGAAGGGACAGAATGCTTAGAATTACAATGGTGCTAATGAGAAGCAGCAGGTACAGCCTTGTGAGCCTGGTCAGGTGGAAGGCCTCCCATGTTACATTCTGTTCCATTATTTTTATAAATCAATCAGGAATTTCCCCCATCCAATCCCATTACTGTGTTTCAGCTATCAGATGCAGCTGTGTGGATAATAAGTTTTCTTCTTTGCTGCTTATTAGATGGTATCATTTTATCCATGGCTGCTCAAGTGTCTTTGGTTTTGCAGGCCCCTGAGCGAATGTGTAAATGAACATAGTTGGAGCTCTGTGAGATCATGCTTTCTCCTCCCCACAGTGAGTGGTGGAAGCACAGTGGGTAAGACTGCAGGCTGGTTTGGAGCAGTGAGAGCCTCTCTCTGTTCGGGTACAGGAAGAAGGGGGCGGGGAAGATGGAAAGATCAGATTGAAACTCTCAAAAGCAGCCATCACATAATTGGATCAGGCAGATGCAATCAAAGAAGGTACCATGTGGTTTAATGGCCCACAGAGAGTAAAACCTCCACACAGAAGAGGGACAGTCAGAACACTGCCAAGTTTCCTTCTCTCAGGTTTTAGCCTTTCGTATCAAAGTTCCAAAGGCCTTGCTTCTGTACTGTGGAGCCAGGATACAGAACTTGGACAACGGCTCCAATTCAGAGGACTGAGCCCGCAAAGAGGCCATGTGTTTCCATCTTGGATGGCCTGAGATGACCCATTGGGAAGACCAATGATCCAGGAGGCTGGAGTCCTAAAATCTGGTCCCAACTTTGTTATTAACTCATGTGACTTAGCCAAGCCACTTCTCCTTTTGGGCTTCAATTTACCTATCTATAAAATATGAACAATAATCTCTCTCACTTACTCTATAGCTTATGTGTGAGGGTCATGTTTACGAGAGTGCTTTGCACAGAGTAAAATGTAGGTAACACATGTGTAAAGGGCATTAGTAGACAGTGACAAACCCACAAGCCTTCCCAATCATCAGCCTTAGTTTACAAAGCCTGCTCTATCCCAGGAGTGAAGTACTTCAGGCTCTATTCTTCCAGTGGGGTGGGATCTCTTTAAAAACAGCGGCAAGCCACCAAAGCTCCTCCCTCCCATGTATGAAGAAGAAATAGAGCTTCCTGGCCCGAGAAACGAGACACTGCCCAGGGCTCTGTGTGACTCACGATCCAGCCGCCTCCATCCGTGTCCATGTCACAGTACACCTGCAGGGGCCAACTGGCATCCCCGTGCAGGTAGATGGTGTAGAGACCACTGGCGACGTTGCTATTCTGCTGAACTTGACTGCAGTCCGAAGGGTGTGGAAAACGGGCACCAACTAGGAGCCAAGCAGAGGGACAGTGTCGTTAGGAGAAGGGCAAGGGAGGAGGGGAGTGGGGCTTGTCCCCTATTTTAACATTATTATGTTTAGAAATTATTTTGGAACCTCCTACTACTTTGCTTCTTCCAACTCTTCACTCACATCTTTTCTTTCTCACTCATTCTGATCTCCTCAAACCCTCCAAATGTATTAGAAATAAGGTCAAGTTCACATCATTTCCTCCTCCTCCGACCCAACTCCCCTCTCACCAAATAACACTCTATTTCACTCCCCTCCTTCATCTCTCTACCATGGGATGGATTTCTTTTGAACTCATGACCCACTTCCATTTCCCCCTGTCTAGAGAAATCCAGAATCGTGTAGCCACTTGCTCTTCCTTGGACACCTCTTCTGGCCTCTTCAATGCTTGTCCTCCACTGCATTCTTATTCAGAGTGCACGAGCTCACGTTACCTGTGGAAAGGGTGGTGGATACACTCCTGCTCCGGCGATCACCCTTAAAGGCAACCAAGGAGACAGGGAGGGTGACACCCTGCTCAAGGCCTTGCAACTCAAACCTCTGGTCCCCTCTTCCAAGCTGCACCTCCTACCAAACAAAGGAGACAGTAGACATTCATTTATCACCCCCAGCACCCTAGGTGTCAACAGCATTCCCTGGTGCTAATGACAGAAGCTCCCTGGGAGGGTAGAGTTTTGTCTCTTTGAGGGCTCATTGGCAAACCAGAATCCAAGTAGGTTCCAGCTGCTTCTCTGAAGGGCTGTGCCATGGAGATTCAGCACTTCTGGGAGCTCTAGCTGGGAACCAGCACCTGGCACTGCCACTGGGGGAGCACCTGCTAGGTGTCCTGGCGACCTCTGCCCCCCAAATACATGCTGGGGCACCAACCTCAGCCACCACTGGAAGCAAGAGGCTGGCAACACCAGGCTGAGAAGTTAATGGGGAAGGTGAAGCGGGCTATGGTTATCTGTGAGGCAGGGAGATGGTTGGTTTTTCAATAACCTTTCTTCTGAAACTGCTTTACTCCCTCCATAAACATAGGGTGAACTTTCCTGGCAGGACTGTCAGAAGCATTAACTGAGATAATGAATAAATCAAAGGGCCCTTGCTTTTCTCCTTCCTCCCTTCTTTTTTCCTTGTGAAGGAGAGAGAATAATAACTTTCCACTTGGACAAGTTACGAAAATGTTCTGGCCTTCAGATTCCAGACGGAAGGTATAATTCTTGAAATAAGGGTTAATCAATTCATTCAATAAATATTTATTGAACACCAACCATGTGCTAAGTTCCAAGCACTTTAGATACAAGGATAGTCAAAACAGACAAAAATTCCCTGTCCTCAGGGTGCTAACATTTATTGGGGAAGACAGACATTAAACAAAATAACATGGAGCAGATTGTGTGGCCAGCAGATATGTGATGGTCAGCTAGGAAGGAGCAGGCACAAAGCTTAGTCCTATAAAATGAGACCACACGGGACTTCCCTGGTGGCGCAGTGGTTAAGAATCCACCTGCCAATGCGGGTTCGAGCCCTGGTTCACGAAGATCCCACATGCCGCAGAGCGACTAAGCCCATGCGCCACAACTACTGAGCCTGCGCTCTAGAGCCCGCAAGCCACAACTACTGAAGACCGCACACCTAGAGCCCGTGCTCCACAACAAGAGAAGACACTGCAATGAGAAGCCCGTGCACCGCAACAAAGAGTAGCCCCCACTCGCCACAACTAGAGAAAAGCCCACGCACAGCAACAAAGACCCAATGCAGCCATAAATAAATAAATAAATAAATAAATTTATTTTAAAAAAATGAGACCACACATAAACTGTTCACAAATGACCAAGTTTAGCATTGTCCCTTGCACATAGATGGTGATCAATAAGGATCAACGCGTTCATCAGCAGGTTGCCATGGGACCAACTGTCAAGCTGGTTGGCCCAAGTGAGTTGCTTCATAGGGAGGCTGGGCAGGGGCAGAAGAGAAAAGACAAGGAACATCCAGTACCTTGACAGTGCCATCTGGGAATTGGTAGGTCAGAATATAGCCATCGATCTGAGCAGAGGGGGGTGTCCAGGTCAATACCCCACCAGACTGTGTTACAGCAGACGGATGAAGGTTTTGGGGAGGGTCAATGTCTGTATATAAAACACCAAGTAGTTATTATTACTAAGGTAATGAGAAAAGGTAATTTTTGAGGTGTTGGCTTATGTTTTCTCCCTACATATCCTCTCATTTTTCTTCCTCCCATCAAGCAGGTAGCAGGCTCCATTCTTCCTTGCCACAAGGCCTTTAGGATCTGTGTTTCTAAAAGTATAAACCCATCGAGGACAAGAGGATTGAGGAGCAGGGAGTTGGGTGAGTCCCAGAGGGAGTGAACCTGGGCTCCCACTTCCCCAGGAGATCTCCAGAGAGCAGTGGGTATGAGCAATCTCGATCAGCAGACAGATTCCCTGAGATGGCAGCACTCCCAAAGTGGCAAGGAAGGATGAGGGAAGGCAGATCTAGAAGGTCCCTGCACACAGACACCAGAGGCACTCAGCAAACAGCTACCCAGAAGGATGACCGAAATACTGGATGGGACTCCCTGGCCTTGGAAAACCACCGAAGACCTTACAGACAGCCCTGGGGAAGGAGCGTGACCCTAAATTTCCTGAGATTTCCAACTAACAATCAGAATGGGAGCTTATGATGGAAATTAAGTTGGTATAGAAATATAAAGTTTGGGGAATTCCCTGGCAGTCCAGTGGTTAGAACTCCACGCTTCCACAGCAGGGGTCCCAGGTTTGATCCCTGGTCAGGGAACTAAGATCCCACAAGCCCCATGGTGGCATAGCCAAAAAAGAAAAAAGAAATATAAAGTTCTATGTCTTATATAACTAAGTATGCAGTCTAAGATGCATACCCTGTACAGAATGGGGAAGCAGGGGAGGTGCTTGTATAAAGGAGGAGAGAAAGGAAGAAAGGGTAGTAGAGATGTAGGAAAAGCAGAGATTTCTTCTGGTTCCTATGCACTTTCCCATTCAAACACCAGAGGGAAAGTGTGGGTGCGTGTGTGCACTGTAGACCAGGAAAACTAAATCTCAGCAAAAATTCTAGTCAACACCACAATAATTGGTCAGACAACTCATTTTTTTAACCAAACAAGATATGAATGGAAATTTCCATTTTGAAAAATCATTATAATAGGAGGTGATTTTAATTTAGAAGTTTCCAAAAAAGATGTCTCCAAGCTATTTTCTACCCAGTAGCATTTCAGCCGAGAACTGAATTGCAGTATTTTAATAGAAATCAGGCAGCTGTTGCTTTGAATTAGGATGTTTTGACAAATTTTGAGTTTCTGTAACATCAGCTTAGTGTGACTTTCTAAAACATAATATCTGGTATGGATTTTCTTCCATCCATCACACGGAAAAACTGAATTTCCTGCTTTCAAAATCAAAGCAAAACCTTAACTATTTAAATATCTCAGGTTGGCTTCTGCCACCTCTTTGACTGCCCACCCATCCCTGGGTTATGAACTTCAGATGTCGTCTTAGTTATTTCCACATTTCTACAAAGTAGAAAGAGGAAATATTTTTGTCTTTAAAAATGGGGAAAGTGAAGCAAAGAGAAGATAAAGAAGGAAGAGTGGAAGGAAGGAATAAAGGAAAGAAGAAGAGACAGGAAGACAGAGAGAGAGGGGAAGGAGGAAGGGAGGGAAGGGTAGGGGAGAAGGAAGGAGGAAGGTGCTGGTTGCCTCGGGAGAGCAGCACTGGGTTGTGGAAAAGAGTTTTTCTTTCTACATACCTTTGTTTAGTTTGAAAAATTTTACTATAAGCATGTATTACTTCTTTGATTAAAAACTTCTGTTCATCGCAACTAACAAAAATAATAAAGGAATCAAGGCACCTCTAATGCCAGTGGCCACGCATGGCGTACTCGGCCACACAGGGGACTGCCCAGGCCTTGCCCAGACTGTCTAAAGAGGCCCACGGACGTCAGGGTGGGCTCAGTGATCCCGTCAGGTCCCTCTGAGGCCTGATCGCCGTGATGCTCGGCGACACCCAGGGCCTCATCACGCAGAGAAAAGACAAGCAGTCCAGGCCCCTTTGGTCGCCAACTGTAGTTAGGGGAAGAAGACGCTCCACCACTGCCACCAGTCTGGAGATGGAAGCAGAAGAGGCTCCTTGCCTCCCTCCTCCCTAAACTGAGGCCCAGCCGGGTTCTCACAGCCAGGGCAGAGAGCCTGGGAGCTGGCCTGGGTGAGGGGGGTAGGAAGGGAGGCTACCTTTTGCACAGCCATCTTGAAGAATCACACAGTCTTACTTTCACACCACTTCTTCTACACTCTTTCATCTTCATCTGAACTGTCCTGTCAACATACATTACTTTAAAAAGGTGAAAAGGGAAGCACTTTGAAGAATGCCCACAGGTGAAACACTGTGTTCCCGGCTCCCCTCCCCAGCCGAAGTGGAGGAAGACTGTTTCCTGATAGGTATGAAGAGTTTGATGTCCCCGTCGTCCCTGACAGTACCTGTCGGGGCCATGGTGTCGGCCTTCCTGCTCTCCCGGTCCCCCTTCTGGGCCCACACGTGGACCGTGTACTCCACGCCCGGCCTCAGGCCCGTCAGGATGGTACTGCTCTCCTCCTTGCCCACCGGAACCTCCCCGGAGTCTCCGTCAGCAGAGGTGTAGCGCACCAGGTACCTGTCAATCACGGCCTGCACCGGGTCCCAGGAGATGGTGGCCGTGTTCTCTGTCACCTGGTCGGTCGCCAGGTTTTTGGGGCTGTCAATGTCTGAAAGGAAAAATGCTGATCAATATGCACTATTTATAGGCCACAGAGTGCAGAAGCTCACAGCCATTTTTCTTGGGGTGACACCCTTTCAGGTTTTGTGGTTTTTCCATCTTGCATGCTCTAACTGCATCATGGACATATGTCTTCTCTCCCCAGAAAGACTTTGACTCCTCAAGGAGAAAGCACAGTAGACCAAAATCTAAGCATCTCTACTATTACCTCTACCAAGAGTTTAGCAAAACAAATTTCTTTTTTCGTTTAATAAGCATATGTCAAAATGCCCACTATATGTAAGGCATGGGACCAGGCAGTGTGCAGGGTCCAGTTCAAGAAGACATGGTCTCTGCTCACAAGCAGCTAATACTGATAATTTTGTTTCTAGCATCATGTCAACGAAGACCTCCCATTTCATACAAGAAGATTCTACCAGCCAGATGCAAATGTAAGCTCCCAGAGGAAGAGGGCTGTATTCTACTCCCTCGGGGTTCCTACTGCCTAGTAAGGAAGAGGGCCCATGGAAAATGCTCAATATATGTTATTAAACGACTCAGCAAACTTAAAATCGAGTTTTAATATCCTTTAGCATATATAGATTCACTTGTAATGCTGGTTTGCTGGCTAAATCATGGTACAGAAATATAATCATACATCTCCTTCACAATAAAATGAGAATATAACCTAGAAATTATACCTGAAAATAACACAATATTGTAAATCAACTATACTTCGATTAAAAAAAAGAGCATAACATAGAAATTACCCTTATCCTCCAAACTAGAATTATCATATGATTCATTTACAGTAAATAAACCACATACAACTACTCACTCTGGTGGATATAAAGTCTACTTTTTTGAAGTTGAATTTTGAACATATTATGATTAACATGAATGACATTTCATTTCATTTCCTGTTTCCAATCACAAACTCAACAGGAGACCCTCAGTACTGAACAAAAGATTCACACACTCAGAGGAACAGTGGCTGGACATACCATGCAGTCATGGCAGGCGTGTAGCTTGGAGACTGCCAGGTGGACCTGACTTGTAAAGAAACCAATTAAAGGGAAATAAGAGATGGCCTGTAGTCTATTATGAAGGAACGCCATCATGCTCTTCAATAAATCATCAACTCTGCCAGTGTGAGTTCAGGAAAGCAAAACATGACCAGCCATAGGCTTAACAGGACAGGGCTTACATTCCCGAAGAAAGATGTTCCATTACCTGTCAGGGCCATGGTGTCGGCCTTCCTGCTCTCCCGGTCCCCCTTCTGGGCCCACACGTGGACCGTGTACTCCACGCCTGGCCTCAGGCCCGTCAGGACGGTGCTGCTCTGCTCCTTCCCCACCGGAAACTCCCCGGAGTCTCCGTCAGCAGAGGTGTAGCGCACCAGGTACTTGTAGATGACGGCCTGCACAGGATCCCAGGAGACGGTAGCCGTGTTCTCCGTCACCTGGTCGGTCACCAGGTTTTGGGGGCTGTCAATTTCTTTTTAAAAAGAAAAGGCTGAATTTTAGAGCCAAGCGGGGACATCCCACCACCCCATCATCATTCACGTTATCTTTATTAACAATACAGTTCCATTGAAAACATTTTCCAGGGAAACAATCCACTGGATACTAAAACTGGAAGGAATTAGATCTTCTCCACATGTATCAACATGAAAACTTTCTGTCCTTCTAGTTCCCACGAAAATAAAAATCTCCTGAGCAACAAGATAAGCCACCCAAATGGCGATTGAAACAACCTCTTTTGTTATCTCCATGGTATCTAGCTATTTTGTTTCACAGAATTTGAGAGCTGAGAAGTTACATCTTTCAAGCTTCTTCTCTTGTATAAAAGGGGAGGAGAAGGGAGACCCAGCGAAATGAAAAGACTCCGAGATCCAACTGTTTTCTTGTGTTAAAACCTAGACCTGTTCCCTCTGAATTTTGAGCCCTCCCACCTTCTCAAGAACTTTGTTCCCTTTCATCTACCCTCTCTTACCTGCATCATCAGTCTCTCCTCCTCTACCATTATTCCCAGACAAACAAGCTCTAGATCTCTCATCCCCCTGCTCCCCATAACTGACAGACTTCTCAGGAGAACCCTCTGCATATCTCAGTTTCACTCCTCACCTCCCATTCACTCCTCAGCTCAATGAAGTTTGGCATTTTCTACAGCACACCACTACAACTGCTAGTCTAGGTCACCAACAACTTGATGTTGCCAAATCCTATGGACACTTGCCATCCTCACGTTGCTCGACCTTTGAGCAGCATTTGTCAGAGCTGGGCCACTCCCTCTGTCTTGAAACACTCTCGGCTCTTGGCTTTCATGACTACACACTCCCCTGGGTTTCTCCTAACCCCTAACTCCCCCTCTTCAGTCTCCTTCATCAGCAACCTGAAAATGTCAGGGTGCTCAAGGTTTCCTCTCTTCCTCTCTCTCTACAGGTGATCTCACCCATGTCCACAGCTTTCAATACCAGCCAGATGCTCACAGCTCCCCAATCTGTATCAACTCTGAGCCCTTGACTTGTATCTACAACAGCATATCCACCACAGTGCCTAGCATGTATTAGACACTCAATAAATATTTGTGGAATCAATAAATAAGTCACTCAATTAACCAAGGAATCTCATGAGTATCTCAGGCTCAAATATCTAGAAGTCTTAACGTACCTCCTCAAACCTATTTATCACTCAGAAGATGATGCCCCAATCTTCCATGTTACTCAAGTCAGAAACGCAGGTCATACTTGGCCCCTCACTTTCTTCCTGTCCCACACCTCATCCATCAACAAATACTGTCATTTACGCCTCCAAAATATGTGCCCAGATATCCCCTTTTCTCATCCCTACCGCCATCACACTTGTCCAAATCATCACCGCCTCTCCTCCGACTTTATTAAACTTCCCCCTCCTACCCTTATCATCTCTTCCATTTATTCTCCTCACTCTGGCGTGAATAACTGTTTAACAATGAATATCGCATCATGCCACTCTTCTTCTGATAAATGTAGCACGCTCCCTCTTTGAAGCACCGTGTGGTCTTGTATGATCTGACCCTTCCTCCTTCCCCCATCGTCTCATGCCACTTTCTCTCCCATCCTCTATGCTCCAGCGACACCAGCCTCCTTTCAGTTCTTCAACCATCTCATGCTGTTCCAGCTCAGGGCCATCACACATATTCTTCCCTCTGCCCAAAATGGCTACTTTTCCCCAATACACATTCTCCCCTTCCTCTGCAAGCACACTGTCCAACAGACCTCTCTGCAACGATGGGAACAGTCCATAATCTGCACTGCCCAATCCAGTAGCAATCAGTCACATGTGGCTACTGACAGTTGGAAATGTGGCTAGTATGACTGAGGAAATAATTTTTAAATTTTTGTTAATTAATTAAAATTTAAAGAGCCACATGTAGCTAGTGGCCACTGTGTTGGGTGGGATAGTAGAACAGAACTGTAAGCCGGGCACACGGCCCTCCAGCTAAAGACTTCATTTCCCAGCCCCCCTTGTACTGAGGTCTGGCACTGTGTCTTGGATCTGGCCAGCGGAATGTGAGAAGTGATGTGTGCGGTGCAGTCATGCTCTTCCCTTTCCATTACCCCTTTCCACTGGCTGGAGTGAGGATAGGTGATGCCCATGTAGATGCAGGCAACTCCCTAGGAATGGCTGAGCAACAGTACAGAAGGAGCACAGGTCTCCTGTACCACGGAGCTCCCCTATCAGCCTTGGTCCCTTACACTCTGACCATTCCACAAGAGAGAAATAAATCTTCTTTCTTCTTTAAGCCGCTGTTATTTGGGTGTTTCTGTCGATGTGTATCTTAACTATTACTCCCCCATTCCATCCTTGCCCTGTTATTCTCTACACCTACACCACGTTTATCTTGTTCACAGAACTTATTATACTTATAAATGTGTTTGCTTGTTGATTGTCTTTCCCACTGGACTTCAAGAGAGTAGGAAGCATATTTATTTTGTTCACTGCTGTAGCCCAGGCCTGGCACTTAGAAATGTTCATTAAAATTTAGCTACATCTTGAAATGAACACAGAGCTCCAGCTGCCAAGGGTAACACTTGTTCCTTTAAACTAAGCACCATATATTAAGTAAAAAATAAAATAAAATAGATTGCCGCAAAAAAGTACTTTAACCCAGTGTTTTTAAGAATTTTATATTGGCTTTACCTTATTCCCTATGATTTCCTATAACTGATTAAAAACACAGGCTTTGGAAAACAGTTTTAAGATATTCATGGAACTGCTCAGTACTGAGCCCATTACTGTGCTTTGTTCTTTCTTTAGGTGAACAGAGTTTTTTTTACAGCAAACTCTCCTAAAATAGTCCACAGTCCTTGAGGTCATGGGCCACAAAAGCAGCAGTGCCATAATTCAACAGTAGTAGATCAGCCTACAGTAAAAACCCTAGTTTGTTTTTCTCTTCTCTCCTGTTACCTGTTGGGGCCTTGGTGTCGGCCTTCCTGCTCTCCCGGTCCCCCTTCTGGGCCCACACGTGGACCGTGTACTCCACGCCTGGCCTCAGGCCCGTCAGGACGGTGCTGCTCTGCTCCTTCCCCACCAGGACCTCCCCGGAGTCTCCGTCAGCAGAGGTGTAGCGCACCAGGTACTTGTCGATGACGGCCTGCACCGGGTCCCAGGAGACGGTGGCCGTGTTCTCCGTCACCCGGTCGGTCACCAGGTTTTGGGGGCTGTCAATTTCTTTAAGAAAATGTTTGGGAAAACCTAAGCTTTGAAGCCATGTAAAAGATACCCACCACCCCATCACTGTGATTTTTATCTCCTAGAGCCCTTCTGGCACAAGGCAATGGTATTCCCATCCAGAGGGCTTGGTGGGAGTCAAGGAAGAAAGTAACCCTTGGTTCTCCATCTCAAAGGACTGCTCATTATAAACTTGACATGCTTTCTTGGCTTTCAGCTCCCTAAAATGTGGCAGGAACAGTGTCTTCTTAGCAACATTATGGCACATCAAAACAATCAATTAAACATCTGCCATGACTTCAGGGTATCTAATTTATCATTTTATCAGCGGCTACTTCCCAAGCAATCATTCTGAAAGTATTATCACGAGCATTGCAATGACCAGAGCCTATCAGTGTCTTTGCTGAGTCTGCTAAAAACACGGCCACTGCACAACTTTACTTCTGTCTTCTGGTTGGTTGAGTGGTTCCCCATTGGCAGCTGTCACTGTCAGGGAAGAGCAGCACTTGAGGTCACCACTAGAACTCAGTCTTTTTTGATCTTTAAGATTCTCTTTGCAAAGTCTCTCAACTCAAGCCGCATCTTTTGGCACCATGTGCACCCAAATTCACACCCTCAAAATTCAATTCTAATTGACCATCTTTTTCTTATTACCTGTTGGAGCCGTGGTGTCGGCCTTCCTGCTCTCCCGGTCCCCCTTCTGGGCCCACACGTGGACCGTGTACTCCACGCCCGGCCTCAGGCCCGTCAGGACGGTGCTGCTCTGCTCCTTCCCCACTGGAACCTCCCCAGAGTCTCCGTCAGCAGAGGTGTAGCGCACCAGGTACCTGTCAATCACGGCCTGCACCGGGTCCCAGGAGATGGTGGCCGTGTTCTCTGTCACCTGGTCGGTCGCCAGGTTTTTGGGGCTGTCAATGTCTGAAAGAAAAAATGCTGATCAATATGCACTATTTATAGGCCACAGAGTGCAGAAGCTCACAGCCATTTTTCTTGGGGTGACACCCTTTCAGGTTTTGTGGTTTTTCCATCTTGCATGCTCTAACTGCATCATGGACATATGTCTTCTCTCCCCAGAAAGACTTTGACTCCTCAAGGAGAAAGCACAGTAGACCAAAATCTAAGCATCTCTACTATTACCTCTACCAAGAGTTTAGCAAAACAAATTTCTTTTTTCGTTTAATAAGCATATGTCAAAAAACGCCCACTATATGTAAGGCATAGGACCAGGCAGTGTGCAGGGTCCAGTTCAAGAAGACATGGTCTCTGCTCACAAGCAGCTAATACTGATAATTTTGTTTCTAGCATCATGTCAACGAAGACCTCCCATTTCATACAAGAAGATTCTACCAGCCAGATGCAAATGTAAGCTCCCAGAGGAAGAGGGCTGTATTCTACTCCCTCGGGGTTCCCACTGCCTAGTAAGGAAGAGGGCCCATGGAAAATGCTCAATATATGTTATTAAACGACTCAGCAAAATTAAAATTGAGTTTTAATATCCTTTAGCATATATAGATTCACTTGTAATGCTGGTTTGCTGGCTAAATCATGGTACAGAAATATAATCATACATCTCCTTCACAATAAAATGAGAATATAACCTAGAAATTATACCTGAAAATAACACAATATTGTAAATTAACTATACTTCAATTAAAAAAAAGAGCATAACATAGAAATTACCCTTATCCTCCAAACTAGAATTATCAAATGATTCATTTACAGTAAATAAAACACATACAACTACTCACTCTGGTGGATATAAAGTCTACTTTTTTGAAGTTGAATTTTGAACATATTATGATTAACATGAATGACATTTCATTTCATTTCCTGTTTCCAATCACAAACTCAACAGGAGACCCTCAATACTGAACAAAAGATTCACACACTCAGAGGAACAGTGGCTGGACATACCATGCAGTCATGGCAGGTGTGTAGCTTGGAGACTGCCAGGTGGACCTGACTTGTAAAGAAACCAATTAAAGGGAAATAAGAGATGGCTTGTAGTCTATTATGAAGGAACGCCATCATGCTCTTCAATAAATCATCAACTCTGCCAGTGTGAGTTCAGGAAAGCAAAACATGACCAGCCATAGGCTTAACAGGACAGGGCTTACATTCCCGAAGAAAGATGTTCCATTACCTGTCAGGGCCATGGTGTCGGCCTTCCTGCTCTCCCGGTCCCCCTTCTGGGCCCACACGTGGACCGTGTACTCCACGCCTGGCCTCAGGCCCGTCAGGACGGTGCTGCTCTGCTCCTTCCCCACCAGGACCTCCCCGGAGTCTCCGTCAGCAGAGGTGTAGCGCACCAGGTACTTGTCGATGACGGCCTGCACCGGGTCCCAGGAGACGGTGGCCGTGTTCTCCGTCACCCGGTCGGTCACCAGGTTTTGGGGGCTGTCAATTTCTTTAAGAAAATGTTTGGGAAAACCTAAGCTTTGAAGCCATGTAAAAGATACCCACCACCCCATCACTGTGATTTTTATCTCCTAGAGCCCTTCTGGCACAAGGCAATGGTATTCCCATCCAGAGGGCTTGGTGGGAGTCAAGGAAGAAAGTAACCCTTGGTTCTCCATCTCAAAGGACTGCTCATTATAAACTTGACATGCTTTCTTGGCTTTCAGCTCCCTAAAATGTGGCAGGAACAGTGTCTTCTTAGCAACATTATGGCACATCAAAACAATCAATTAAACATCTGCCATGACTTCAGGGTATCTAATTTATCATTTTATCAGCGGCTACTTCCCAAGCAATCATTCTGAAAGTATTATCACGAGCATTGCAATGACCAGAGCCTATCAGTGTCTTTGCTGAGTCTGCTAAAAACACGGCCACTGCACAACTTTACTTCTGTCTTCTGGTTGGTTGAGTGGTTCCCCATTGGCAGCTGTCACTGTCAGGGAAGAGCAGCACTTGAGGTCACCACTAGAACTCAGTCTTTTTTGATCTTTAAGATTCTCTTTGCAAAGTCTCTCAACTCAAGCCGCATCTTTTGGCACCATGTGCACCCAAATTCACACCCTCAAAATTCAATTCTAATTGACCATCTTTTTCTTATTACCTGTTGGAGCCGTGGTGTCGGCCTTCCTGCTCTCCCGGTCCCCCTTCTGGGCCCACATGTGGACCGTGTACTCCACGCCCGGCCTCAGGCCCATCAGGACGGTGCTGCTCTGCTCCTTCCCCACCGGAACCTCCCCAGAGTCTCCGTCAGCAGAGGTGTAGCGCACCAGGTACCTGTCAATCACGGCCTGCACCGGGTCCCAGGAGATGGTGGCCGTGTTCTCTGTCACCTGGTCGGTCACCAGGTTTTGGGGGCTGTCAATGTCTGAAAGGAAAAGTGCACTATTAATAAGCACCAAAGAGTGAGACGATGTCTCTTGGGTGAGGTAGCCTCCGTTCTAATGGTTTTCCCATCTCCTTTGTGGGTTTTCAGTTGTTTCATGGACATAGATCTCACCACAGCTGGACTCTTGGATCCTCAAGGAGGCAGCACAGGACAGCAGAATGAGCACTAGATCAGAGTCACAAGAGCTACATTCCAGTCCCAGCCTGAGACGCAGAGTGGAGGTGCAGGAGCAGCCTTGGGCTGGGGACAGGGAACTAGGCCCAGCTCTGCCATCAGCCAGCGGTGGCCCTGACAACTCTGCTGCCTCTGGCTGGGTCTCCATTCCTCATTTGTAAAATGTGGGCCTTGCCAAACAGATTTTAAGGTACCGTAATATTCCATGAATATTCCACAAATCTGACTCCATGACATCATCAGCTAACTTTGTGAATTGTAGAAATCATTCACTTCTCTGTATCTGAGGTTTCTCAACTGTAAAATGGGCATATTGATTCCTGCTCTACCCGTCTCAGCAAAGTCCTCTGAGTACCAACTAAATGAGGAATATAATTCTCATTCCTTGCTGGTAGGAACGTAAAATAGTGCCACCGCTCTGGAAACAATTTGGCAGCTCCCCAAAAAGTTAAACATAGAATTACCATATGACCCAGGAATACCACTCCGAAGTATATAGCCAAAAGAATTGAAAACATATGTCCATACAAAAATTTGTACACAAAAACTCGTAGCATCATTATTTATAGTAGCCAAAAAGTGGAAACAACCCAAATGCTCATAAACTGACAAATGGATAAACAAAATGTATTATATCCATATAATGGAATATTATTCAGCAATCAAGTGAAACATTGACACAAGCTACAACATGGATGAACCTTGAAAATATTATGCTTAGTGAATGAAGCCAGTCACAAAAGGCCACATATTATATGAATCTATTTATATGAAATGTCCAGAATAAGGAAATCTCTAGAGACAGAAAGTAGTAGTTTCCTAAGGCTGGGGGAAGTAGGGATGGGAAAGACTGCTAATGGTATGGGGGTTGCTTTTGGGGTGATGAAAATATTCTGAATTAGACAGTGGTGATGGTTGCACTACTCTGCACATACTAAAAACCACTGAATTACACACTTTAAAAGGGTGGATTTTATAGTATGTAAATTATAACTCAATAAGTCTATTCTTAAAAAATGAGGAAACAGAGATGAAAGAACTTTAAAAAGTAGGAACCGTTACTGTATAAAAATGCAAGCTTAGGATCCTCAGAACGGAGCACACAGCACTCAAAAGAGGATTTATCCACTAAGAAAGGAATAACACTTCCCTGTTCCAAAGAGATTAGAGCAAAAGCCATTTCCTGAAAGTACTTAGCTCACAGATCCTAACATGTGGTTTCTTTTTATTTCTTCCCTTCCAAGAAGAAATATTTAATGATTGATCACAAAGGAAATACACAGTTGGAGGAACAGTGGGTGGATAAAACCAATCACCATTTACCTTCACAAGATCAAAGTACGAGGCCAAATATGAGCTCTTCATTATGATATAATGTGTAAAAACGGAGTGAGGGTTGGTGTGTGGTTTGACAGAAGTCTACCATCCTGCTCTTCCATAAATCATCAATTCTGCCAGTTTTAGAACAGAAAAACAAAACTTGACCTGCCATAGACAGTATGACAGGGCTTACATTCCCGAAGAAAGATCCTCCATTACCTGTCAGGGCCGTGGTGTCGGCCTTCCTGCTCTCCCGGTCCCCCTTCTGGGCCCACACGTGGACCGTGTACTCCACGCCTGGCCTCAGGCCCGTCAGGACGGTGCTGCTCTGCTCCTTCCCCACCAGGACCTCCCCGGAGTCTCCGTCAGCAGAGGTGTAGCGCACCAGGTACTTGTCGATGACGGCCTGCACTGGGTCCCAGGAGACAGTGGCCGTGTTCTCTGTCACCTGGTCGGTCACCAGGTTTTTGGGGCTGTCAATTTCTTTAAGAAAATGTTTGGGAAAACCTAAGCTTTGAAGCCATGTAAAAGATACCCACCACCCCATCACTGCGATTTTTATCTCCTAGAGCCCTCCTAACACAAGGCAATGGTATTCCCATCCAGAGGGCCTGGTGGGAGTCGAGGAAGAAAGTAACCCCTGGTTCTCCATCTCAAAGGACTGCTCATTATAAACTTGACATGCTTTCCTGGCTTTCAGCTCCCTAAAATGTGGGAGGAACAATGTCTTCTTAGCAACATTATGGCACATCAAAACAATCAATTAAACATCTGCCATGACTTCAGGGTATCTAATTTATCATTTTATCAGGGGTTACTTCCCAAGCAATCATTCTGAAAGTATTATCACGAGCATTGCAATGACCAGAGCCTATCAGTGTCTTTGCTGGGTCTGCTAAAAACACAGCCACTGCACAACTTTACTTCTGTCTTCTGGTTGGTTGAGTGGTTCCATGGGCAGCTGTCATTGTCAGGGAAGAAGAGCAGCACTTGAGATCACCACTAGAACTCACTGTCTTTTTTGGTCTTTAAGATTCTCTTTGCAAAGTCTCTCAACTCAAGCCGCATCTTTTGGCACCATGTGCACCCAAATTCACACCCTCAAAATTCAATTCTAATTGACCATCTTTTTCTTATTACCTGTCGGGGCCGTGGTGTCGGCCTTCCTGCTCTCCCGGTCCCCCTTCTGGGCCCACACGTGGACCGTGTACTCCACGCCCGGCCTCAGGCCCGTCAGGACGGTGCTGCTCTCCTCCTTCCCCACCGGAACCTCCCCGAAGTCTCCGTCAGCAGAGGTGTAGCGCACCAGGTACCTGTCAATCACGGCCTGCACTGGGTCCCAGGAGATGGTGGCCGTGTTCTCTGTCACTTGGTCGGTCACCAGGTTTTGGGGGCTGTCAATGTCTGAAAGGAAAATGAGGATCAATAAACACTATTACTAGAGTGAGATCTTGTGGCCATGCTGTTTGGGCTGCGGCAGCTTCCTTTTCTTAGAATGTTCCTATCTCACATGTCAGTTTTCAGTTGTTTCATGGATGTAGACCTCTTTCTACATCTGGACTTGTGGGTTTTCAAGGAGGCAGAACAGGACAGCAGAGTGAGCAGTAGGGCCCAGAGTCGGAAGAGCTGTGGCCCTGGACAACTCTGCTGCCTCTGGCTGGGCTTCAGCTTCTTGATCTGTCAATCTGGACTTCCGGTTGGATGGACTCCAAGGTCCCTTCGAGAACTAATGTTCCATGCATGCCTCTCATTTCATAAATTACTAACTTGTTTTGTGAACTTGGGCAAGGCACTTCACTTCTCCGCATTCGTAACATTGAGTTGTTAATAGTTATTGTACGTATCTCTCTGAGTAGTTCTGAAAACCAAGACAAAAAATGTCATGTAGAAAGGGGCCTTGAGGGCTTCCCTGGTGGTGCAGTGGTTAAGAATCCGCCTGCCAATGCAGGGAACACGGGTTCGAGCCCTGGTCCGGGAAGATCCCACATGCCGTGGAGCAACTAAGCCCGGGCGCCACAACTACTGAGCCCGCCTGCCACAACTACTGAAGCCTGCGCACCTAGAGCCTGTGCTCCACAACAAGAGAAGCCACCGCAATGAGAAGCCTGCGCACTGCAACGAAGAGTAGCCCCTGCTCGCCGCAACTAGAGAAAGCCCACGCGCAGCAATGAAGACCCAACGCAGCCAAAGATAAATAAATAAACAAATAAATAAGAAGAAAAGGTCCTTGAAAATATTAAAGTATCACAGTGCTTATAGGGAAAAAAAGCAGGCGGAGATAATATTAGTGTATACCTTGTAGAGATGGGTATTATGTGAGTTAATAACATGCCCCTTAGGACAGTTCCTGGTACAGAGTGGATGTCCAATGACCATACGCTATTTTAAATGATACCAGTTTGTTGATATTTTATGAATGTACAGGATTATGTTCCTCCATACTACACACAGGGAAGGTGTTCGAATATGTATTCACCAAGAAAATAATAGCGTTTCTTTGTTCCACATACGGGCATATCTCATTTTATTGTGCTTCTCTTTATTATGCATCAAAGATATTGCACTTTTTACAAATTGAGAGTTTGTGGCAACCCTGCATCCAGCAAGTCTACTGGCATCATTCTGCATGTGCCAATAGCATTTGCTCACTTTGTGTCTCTGTGTCACATTTTGGTAATTCTCATAATATTTCAAACTTTTTCATTATTATTTTATTTGCTATGATAATCTGTGATCACTGATCTTTGATGTTACTACAATTTGCTGAAGGCTTACATGATGATTAACAGTTTTTAGCAATAAAATATTTTTAAATTAAGCTATATACTTTTTTAGACATAACACTATGGCACACTTAATAGATACAGTGCAATGTAAACACCACTTTTATATGCACTGGGAAACAAAAAAATTCATGTGACTTTCTATATTGTGATGTTCACTTTATTGTGGTCGTCTGGAACCGAACTCACAACATCTCTGAGGTATGCCTATAGCTCATTTCAAAAGCCATTACCCTAAGGTCCTGTCACATATATGCAACGGTATGTTCAAGTGGGACTATTCTTATCTTGGTTTAGGCTGTGACCCCCAAGAAAATTGGTATTTACTTTCCAACCTGAGGGCCCACAGCCAAGGCAGGACCAACAAGTTTTGTGGCCTTTGATTGACCAACCAACTCCAGACTACGACAGAGGCTGGAGAGTACAAACAGGTGGGACTTAAAAGAGTGGATTTCTTTGGAGAGAGTTACACCGTGAGTCCCATGGGTGACAGCCAAGCCTCGAATAAGCAGTTGCAATGGGATCCCTTACGGAGCTGCTTATGTATACTCCAGAGCAAAAGCTCTCAACCAGGGGTGATCAGCAATGTCTGAAGATATTTTTGGTTCTTTCAGTTCAGTGTGGAATGGGGAGGCTCATGGCATCAAATGGGTAGAGGTCAGGGATGTTGCTAAACATCCTACAATGCACAAGACAGACCCCTGCAACAAAGAATCATCAACAGTGCCAAGGCTGAGAAACCCTGCCCAAAGCTTGGGGAACACCGTGGGCTGGTGTCTGACACGTGCCTAAAATATCTGAGAGGTGAGAAAATAGCTGGTTGTGCTGCTGCAGAGCAACAAGAGGCTGCAGCATTGCAACAGACCCATACATCTGGTTGCACGGACAAAGGATGCATGTGTGTCCCCCATGGACCAGATGTGGGCCAAAGAAAGGAGAGCCCACCTGGGACTGTTTTAGAAGCTGTCCAAGAGGATCACCCAGAGGGGTGAGGTGGGGTCACCTCACCCCTCACCAGAGAAGGGCACTGGAGGGCACCCCCAGATGTATGGGCAGAGGGGAGTAGGAGACCAGTAGGAGACATGCATGTATCTACAGAATCACTACAGTGAAAGAGGACAGATGAGGTGTCTCTGAAGAACACAAGGAAGTGTTCCATGAAGGGAAAGTTAGTTTTAACCCTTGTTAGGCCCCATGACAGACCCAAGCCAGCCGTGACTATTACTGTCAAGCAAGATCCCTCACCTCTCCTCCTCCCGACACCCCTTACCTCCCACGTACCAAACATAAACGCGCCAGGAACTCGAGTTTGCACTCTGGAAGGACAGTGCTTAAAGAATGGACTGGAAATACAAGAGAAGCCGAGCATGCCCCCTTCAACGGCAGGCAGTTAGCCCACAAAAGGCCCAAGCTGATGGAGAGGAGCAGGTTTAAAGTTACATAAAGTACGTACAATTGCATGGACGTAGACATCTTAATTACTAAAATGATACATATTGGAGGCTAGAAGTGACTAGACATTTGCTTAGTTTGAGCTAATAAAACGTTATTATTTCTGCGTAAAACGCTCATCCAAAGAGCAGAAACAAAAATAAGCACCACAGAAAGGCTTTATTTATTTATTTATTTATTTAACATCTTTATTGGAGTACAATTGCTTTACAATGGTGTGTTAGTTCCTGCTGTATAGCAAATTGAATCAGCTATACATATACATATATCCCCATATCTCTTCCCTCTTGCATCTCCCTCCCACCCTCCCTTTCCCATCCCTCTAGGTGGACACAAAGCACCGAGCTGATCTCCCTGTGCTATTCGGCTGCTTCCCACTAGCTATCGGTTTTACATTTGGTAGTGTATATATATATCAATGCCACTCTCTCACTTCGTCCCAGTTTACCCTTCCCCCTCCCCGTGTCCTCAAGTCCATTCTCTGTGTCTGCGTCTTTATTCCTGTCCTGCCCCTAGGTTCTTCAGAACCTTTTTTTTTTTTAGATTTCATATATATGTGTTAGCATATGGTATTTGTTTTTCTCTTTCTGACTTACTTCATTCCGTATGACAGTCTCTAGATCCATCCACCTCACTACAAATAACTCAATTTTGTTTCTTTTTACGGCTGAGTAATATTCCATTGTATATATGTACCACTTCTTCTTTATCCATTCATCTGTCAATGGACACTTAGGTTGCTTCCATGTCTTGGCTATTGTAAATAGAGCTGCAATGAACACTGTGGTACATGACTCTTTTTGAATCATGGTTTTCTCAGGGTATATGCCTAGTAGTGGGATTCCTGAGTCGTATGGTAGTTCTATTTTTAGTTTTTTAAGGAACCTCTATACTGTTCTCCATAGTGGCTGTATCAATTTACATTCCCACCAACTGTGCAAGAAGGTTCCCTTTTCTCCACACCCTCACCAGCATTTATTGTTTGTAGATTTTTGATGATGGCCATTCTGACCAGTGTGAGATGACACCTCATTGTACTACTGATTTGCATTTCTCTAATGATTAGTGATGTTGAGCATCTTTTCATGTGTTTATTGGCAATCTGTATATCTTCTTTGGAGAAATGTCTATTTAGGTCTTCTGCCCATTTTTGAATTCGGTTGTTTGTTTTTTTGATTTGAGCTGCATGAGCTGCTTGTATATTTTGGAGATTAATCCTTTGTCCATTGCTTCGTTTGCAAATATTTTCTTCCATTCTGAAGGTTGTCTTTTCGTCTTATGGTTTCCTTTGCTGTGCAAAAGCTTTTAAGTTTCATTAGGTCCCATTTGTTTTTGTTTTTATTTCCATTTCTCTAGGAGGTGGGTCCAAAAGGATCTTGCTGTGATTTATGTCATAGAGTGTTCTGCCTATGTTTTCCTCTAAGAGTTTGATAGTGTCTGGCCTTACATTTCGGTCTTTAATCCATTTTGAGTTTAGTTTTGTGTATGGTGTTGGGGAATGTTCTAATTTCATTCTTTTCCATGTAGCTGTCCAGTTTTCCCAGCACCACTTATTGAAGAGGCTGTCTTTTCTCCATTGTATATGCTTGCCTCCTTTATCAAAGATAAGGTGACCATATGTGTGTGGGTTTTTCTCTGGGCTTTCTATCCTGTTCCATTGATCTGTATTTCTGTTTTTGTGCCAGTACCATACTGTCTTGATTACTGTAGCTTTGTAGTATAGTCTGAAGTCAGGGAGTCTGATTCCTCCAGCTCCGTTTTTCTTTCTCAAGATTGCTTTGGCTAGTCAGGGTCTTTTGTGTTTTCATATATATTTTGAAATTTTTTGTTCTAGTTCTGTGAAAAATGCCATTGGTAGTTTGATAGGGATTGCATTGAATCTGTAGGTTGCTTTGGGTAGTAGAGTCATTTTCACAATGTTTATTCTTCCAATCCAAGAACATGGTATATCTCTCCATCTGTTGGTATCATCTTTAATTTCTTTCATCAGTGTCTTATAGTTTTCTTTTGTCTCCTTAGGTAGGTTTATTCCTAGGTATTTTATTCTTTTTGTTGCATTGGTAAATGGGAGTGTTTCCTTAATTTCTCTTTCAGATTTTTCATCATTAGTGTATAGGAATGCAAGAGATTTCTGTGCATTAATTTTGTATCCTGCTACTTTACCAAATTCATTGATTAGCTCCAGTAGTTTTCTGGTAGCCTCTTTAGGATTCTCTATGTATAGTATCATGTCATCTGCAAACAGTGACAGCTTTACTTCTTCTTTTCCTATTTGGATTCCTTTTATTTCTTTTTCTTCTATGATTGCTGTGGCTAAAACTTCCAAAACTATGTTGAATACTAGTGGTGAGAGTGGACAACCTTGTCTTGTTCCTGATCTTAGAGGAAATGGTTTCAGTTTTTCACCATTGAAATGATGTTGGCTATGGGTTTGTCATATATGGCCTTTATTATGTTGAGGTAAGTTCCCCCTATGCCTACTTTCTGGAGGGTTTTTATCATAAATGGGTGTTGAATTTTGTCGAAAGCTTTTTCTGCATCTATTGAGATGATCATATGGCTTTTCTCCTTCAATTTGTTAATACGGTTTATCACATTGATTGATTTGCATATATTAAAGAAACCTTGCATTCCTGGGATAAACCCCACTTGATCATGGTGTATGATCCTTTTAGTGTGCTGTTGGATTCTGTTTGCTAGTATTCTATTGAGGATTTTTGCATCTATGTTCATCACTGATACTGGCCTGTAGTTTTCTTTCTTTGTGACATCTTTGTCTGGTTTTGGTATCAGGGTGGTGGTGGCCTCATAGAATGAGTTTGGGAGTGTTCCTCCCTCTGCTATATTTTGGAAGAGTTTGACAAGGATAGGTGTTTGTTAGCTCTTCTCTAAATATTTCATAGAATTTACCTGTGAAGCCATCTGGTCCTGGGTTTTTGTTTGTTGGAAGATTTTTAATCACAGTCTCAATTTCAGTGCTTGTGATTGGTCTGTTTATATTTTCTATTTCTTCCTGGTTCAGTCTTGAAAGGTTGTGCTTTTCTAAGAATTTGTCCATTTCTTCCAGGTTGTCCATTTCCCCTTTTATGGCTGTGTTTCCTTATTTATTTTCTGCTTGGGTGATCTATCCATTGGTGTAAGTGGGGTGTTAAAGTCCTCTACTATTATTGTGTTACTGTCGATTCCCCTCTTATTAGCATTTGCCTTAGGTATTGAGGTGCTCCTATGTTGGGTGCATAAATATTTACAATTGTTATATCGTCTTCTTGGATTGATCCCTTGATCATTACGTAGTGTCCTTCTTTGTCTCTTGGAATAGTCTTTACTTTAAAGTCTATTTTGTCTGATATGAGAATTGCTACTCCAGCTTTCTCCTGATTTCCATTTGCATGGAATATCTTTTCCCATCCCCTCACTTTCAGCCTGTATGTGTCCCTAGGTCTGAAGTGGGTTTTTGGTAGACAGCATATATATGGGTCTTGTTTTTGCATCCATTCAGCCCATCTATGTCTTTTGGTTGGAGCATTTAATCCATTTACATTTAAGGTAATTATCGATATCTGTGTTCCTATTACCATTTTCTTAATTGTTTTGGGTTTGTTATTGTAGGTCTTTCACAGAAAGGCTTTAAACCGGTGAGGAGCAAAGAAAATTTGGTTTTGGATCAACCATCCCTCAGCATGATAGTTACTTGTGCTTTCTTCATATTTATTCTTTATGAAGGTGAAGCCTTTAGGCATTAATAACAAAGCAGGTGCACAGGCAGAGAACAAAGGACAATGAGCAATAATGTCAATGTTTAAAGACCAAACTTTGGTCTTTAACCAAACAGGACAAGCTATGCATTCTAAGAGAAGCCATTCAATGGAAGAAAGGGGTACACAATTTACTATGCAAGGATACCAGCCTGCTCATCCTTGAGCCTCCCTTTCAGCCAAGGTCAGAGAAGGAAAACCAACCTAGACGGACATCAGCTTAGCAGTGACACAGTGATGATGCATGATCCATTACCTGTCGGGGCCTTGGTGTCGGCCTCCCTGCTCTCCTGGTCCCCCTTCTGGGCCCACACGTGGACCGTGTACTCCACGCCCGGCCTCAGGCCCGTCAGGACGGTGCTGCTCTGCTCCTTCCCCACCGGAACCTCCCCGGAGTCTCCGTCAGCAGAGGTGTAGCGCACCAGGTACCTGTCAATCACGGCCTGCACTGGGTCCCAGGAGACGGTGACCGTGTTCTCTGTCACCCCGTTGGTCACCAGGTTTTGGGGGCTGTCAATTTCTTTAAGAAAGATGAAAGAGTGTATCATTTGCCAACTCTGTAATTCGTGAAAGGCCAGCACACAAACAACCAAAATGATGACCTCAACAAATTTCAGAGTCTGTTATATGCCAATGGTTGGGATAACTTAAGGGTTTAATTAAGCAAGCGGTCTGAAATTTCCAAGAATGAGTTATTTGCATTCAGACAAAGCCAATATTCAGTCTCAACTCTATAAACTTTTTCCACAAGTTGCCTTTGGATAAAAAGAATTCGTCTTCATATACAAATTTCTCCTCTACCCTGGGTTTACATAATACACTCTTTTTAGTTCCTGGCTCCTTGTACCTGAAAGCAATTATACTTCAATAAATCTGTGCAACCACTCTAACATTTTCTTTTGGAAGAAAAATATCCCAGAAGTAGGACCTGTCAGTTCTTTCCATATAAAACATTATGTCTGAGGCCATAGAAATGGGAGACTTTTAAAGTGAAGGTATTTGAGGTCTAGGCTGATAAAAATAATCCGACTTGTAGAATCTGTCTGGGTTTCTATGCAGTTAAACTGGCTTGAAACGTGGGCTACACTATTTCCTGGTTGCTAACTTTGGACAAACTGTATAACTTAAGTCTTGGTCTCCTCATCTCTACAAAGAAGGAACTATCAGTACCTACTTCTGGGTTATGGTGAATAGTACATGAGATATTGCATAGTAAGTGCTGAAATATGAGCTCTTTTTTATTACTAATGTCACTTGAGGTATGAAATATCACTTTCTCCTCAAAAATAAAAACTCTTAAAAAGTCAAAAAAACAAGGAATTGGGTGCAATGATTAGCATGCCTTTATGATCCTGTTTCAAAAACCACCTCCTTGAAAAACTGAGCTTTCTGTGATAGCAGCTGCATTTCAAACCTGTGCACCATCACTTGCCAGCTCGGCCAGGCCAGCTCAGTGGGGTACACAGCCAAGGGAGGACTTGCTAGAAGGAGCACAGGACACCTGACATGAAAGACACACAGACAGCTGACATGAAAGGACAAACAATTTATCCTGGGATTCTATGCTGGCTTCAACGCCCCAGCCTCATCTTCCCTACTCCACCCTCTCACAGACCTACCCACCATAAACACCACTAAAGATGACATTATTAACATAAGTGCATATTAAGACATGACAGAAAACCAACCTGTCATATTCCCACACCTTAGGTCTCTGCATATGCTGCTCTCACTGCTAACAGCCGCACATCCTTCTAGATTCCGTTCAGGGGTCACCTATTCCTATAGGCTGCCGTGACCCCTCTTACCCCCACTTTTTTTCAGGTTCCCATACTTCCAGGGTTATTTGTTTGCTCTGGAACATAACTCACTGCACTTTGTCTTTTTCACTTGTCTCCTCTACCCAGAGGATTGTGAATGCCATATGAGCACAAACTGTGCTTTTACCTTTGTACCCCCAAAGCCTAGCTCTGTGCCTGACACCCCCAGCAATACCACACCCCAGTGGCTCCCCGTGATCTGGGGTGCTTTACTTGCACCACGCCCACCTGTGAAAGGGGAAGCCTCTTCTCCATTCCAACTTCCACTGTCTTAAAAAGGCTGACCCACATGCTCTTTCTTTTCACAGCACTCAAAATCCTAGTGAATGGAGGGCCGTGTGTAATATAAACCAGGAGCTGGTAATCTAGAGCCCATGGGCCAAATCTGACCCACTGCCTATTTTTATAAATCAAGTTTTATTGGAACACAGTCATGCTAGTTCATTTCCATACTATCTATGGCTGTTTTCTCATTTCAATGGCAGAGTTGAGCCGTTGCAACAGAGACTGTATGGTCCCCAAAGCTGAAAATATTTACTATCTGGCCTTTTACAGAAGGTTTCCTGACCTCGACTTTAAACAAATCTAGGTCTCACCATCCTTACTGTTAACTTCTCCTTCCCCTGGAGGAGACAAGGCCCATCTGGCCCCAGGAGGCTATGCAACACAAAGTGCTTCAAGGCCAAATGCAGATTAACATTTCTGTGCACTGAACGTTTGTGTCCCTCCACAAAAATTTATATGTTGAAGCCCTAACCTCCAATTTGATGGTATTTAGAGGTGGAACCTTTGGGAGGTAATTAGGTTTAGAAGAGGTCATGAGGATGGGGGCCCCCACGATGGGATTAGTGCCTTCCTAAGAAGAAGAGGAGACCAGAACTTCCTCTCTCCACCATGTAAGGAAGAAGGTGGCCATCTGTAAGCCAAGAAGAGAGCTCTCACCAATAAATGAACCAACTGGCACCCAGATCATGGGACTTTCCAGGCTCCAGAACTGCTGGAAATAAATTTCTGTTATTTAAGCCACCCAGTCTATGGTATTTTGCTATAGCAGCCCAAACAGACTAAGACACATTTTAAGAAATAAGCATGACTATCATTTATGTAGCACTCTCTATGTCAGGCACTTACATGAATTAACTCATGTAACCCTCACACTAACCCAGTGATGTAGACATTCATATGCCCCATTTTACAGACAAGAATCTGAGGAACAGAGGCGAAGCAACTTGCCCCAAATCACTCAGCTAGTAAATGGTAGAGCTGAGATTAAAACTTGGACAGTCAAGCTTCTGAAACGATATTCCTAACCAATTATCAGCTTCTCTGAGAGTCTCTACACTAATTGTCCACAACAAAGGCCAATCAATAAGTGAATTGTTTTCTATGACTCCTGCCAACTGTTTGGAACCTCAAGTGGACTCCAGAATTAGGCTTCTCTGAACTCAAGGACAGTGCCAGAGGAGGTTTTAAGCAGAAGGAATGTCTGGGATACGCCCCCATGCAGACTCAGGACACCCGCAGGCCCCAGCCGAGCAGAACACAACTGGATGGAGTAAGGGAGCCCTCACAGTTTCTGAAAGCTTCAAGTCAGAATTGGTACATTTGGTAAATGTTGACTCAAGAGGGAAACCATTTCCATGGTCTGAAAGAGAGCTCCAGGTTACAGGCAACATGCCTGTACAGTCACTGCAAACTGAGATGAGCATTCAAATTCACTGTCAGCCAAATGTTTTGAGTTTTAACGTCCAAAACATGAAAATTAGACAGTGATCCTCTACTCCAAGGGAGTTGCATATGGAATTCCAACCCAAATAAGTATGACCTTCTGTATCAAATAAAAAGGATGGTCTCTTTTGCTTGAGGTTAAAAAGGAAAAAATTCATAATTATGAAATTTGAAATTGCTTTTGCAACCCCACACCCCCACACCTGCAAACAAAAAAGTTGATGCTAGGTGGGCATCAGCCTCCTGATTCAAAAATCAATCTTCTCCTTGCCATGAGGAAACCTGTTTATTCAGAGATGGGAGACAGTAAGAATGAGAGAAGACTCCCATCCTTCTGTTACCTGTGAGGGCCTTGGTGTCGGCCTTCTTGCTCTCCTGGTTGCCCCTCTCAGCCCACACGTAGACTTTGTACACCTCTCCCGGCTTCAGGCCCGTCAGGACGGTGCTGCTCTGCTCCCTGTGCACAGCTGTGTCCTTCGTCTCCCCGTCAGTGGAGATGTAGCGCACCACATACTTATCAATGACAGCCTGGACTGGGTTCCAGGAGACCATCGCTGTGTCTTCTGTCACTCGATCAGTGACCACATTGGTTGGACTATCAATTTCTTCATAAAAATATATGAGAAAGAAAAAGTAGAGAAGGCATCTGGCTGATCAAGATCACAAATGTTTCAAGATCGAGTGCATCTGGGTGAGCTGGTTCCATAGTCTATGCAATGCAAGAGGCCCTCTCCATCATCTGTGACAGGTGGACAACTGGCCTCTGCTTGAACCCTAAGCTGAGAAAGGTCTTCCTGATGGACTTCCATTTTATAATCACTGAGCACGTTAGAGAAAACTCCTCCAAGTGTGGCCACTTGAAGTATTACTCCTTCGAGTATGTCTACCCTCGGTGGGCATATAGAATACACCTAATTCCTCTTCCTGGACACCATCCAGCAAGTATTCAAGAATAATTCTCATTCTCCTTCCTAATTCTCCTTTTATCAAACAGCTTCACCTCGCTAATTTATGCACTTATAAGTTAAAAACTATTATATTATATTATATTAATTATATATATTATATTATAAACTTATATTATCAACTTCCCAACTTCCAACTTATAAAAACAATTATAGTATATCATATCATACTATATTATGTTATAAATTTATACTATCAACTTCCCAACTTCCAACTTAGAGTTTCTAGACCTGGCACTTACATCTAAACATGCTCTTGTCTTTCCCTTTTCAGAGAAAAATTCCCCAAACTCAGTTCATTCATTCAACAATTCACTGAGCATCCATCCCATGCCATGGCCATGTGATGGCACTCAGGAATCACCAATTAACAAAACAGTCAGAAATCCCTGCTCATGCAGACTTTATATTCTAGAAGCACCAACCCAGAACAAAATGCCCTCCATGTCCCAGACACTTTACCCCCCAATAACATAGCCTCATCCCACAGTCTCAGAAAAATCCCTAAGTTTTTCATACTTGTCCCAGTTACCCCAGGGGCTCTCAACCTTTGCCAACATTGGACACCTACTAAGTACCACCACCAGAGGGTCTACTTCAGCATGTCTGAAATACACCCTGATATCTCTATTTTAAAAACAAGTAAGCAAAACTCTACAGGTGATTCTGATGTACCTCAGAGGTTGAGAACCTTCACATTAAGCCACATCTCCCCCATTTTTTGCATATAATACATGTCCTGGATCCACCAATTATCCTTGTTATACTTTATCTTATGGATTCCATTTATAATTTAGTCTTTCATCCAACATGGCCACTTTCCTTTCCAGCTTCTTATCATTTGCAAACCATCTGAGTGCAGCCATCAAGGTCACTAATAAAGATGCTTGCCCTGAGAACCCTACTTACAAATAGATCGGGATCCTTTTGGGTAAAGACACACAAAAAAGTCTCTTACTGGACTTCCCTGGTGGCGCAGTGGTTAAGAATCCGCCTGCCAATGCGGGGGACATGGGTTCGAGCCCTGGTCCGGGAAGATCCCACGTGCCGTGGAGCAACTAAGCCCGTGGGCCACAACTACTGAGCCTGCGCTCTAGAGCCCACAAGCCACAACTACTGAGCTTACGTGCCACTACTACTGAAGCCCGCGGGCCTAGAGCCCGTGCTCCGCAACAAGAGAAGCCACCACAATGAGAAGACGGTGCACCGCAACAAAGAGTAGCCCCTGCTTGCCGCAACTAGAGAAAAGACCACATGCAGCAATGAAGACCCAACACAGCCAAAAATAAAAATAAAATTAAAAAAAAAAAAAGTCTCTTACTCTCAGAAACCTAAGCATTTTTCTTCTTCCCCATCTTGTAGTTCTCTTGGCCAAGAATTTTCCAGCAGAGATGTTACAACTTTACATAGCTACATTCTTTAACATCAGCTACAATGCACCTTTCTTAAGCACAGTGGCCATGTTTTATTTGTGTGCAAGGAAATGAAATACATTCCATCACCAGAGACAGTGCATATTTTATTTAATAAATCAACTGCCATTTACTGACCACATATTAAGTGCCAGGTGCTTTTCATATATTACTTTAGCAGACTTCATAGCAACAACATAAGGCATTTATCAGATTCTCCATGTACTAATTTGGGAAATTAATAACGGTTACCATTTTTAGATCACTAATTATATGCAAGACTCAGAGAGATTAGATAATTTGCCCAAGGTCACACAGATAGTAAATGGTAGTTCCTGACTCATTCTTTAAACAATCACTGAGTGCCTACTTGGAGCTGGGGACTCAGCAGTGTTATGAGTTGTGTCCCCCGCCCTTTGCAAAGGTATATCTAAGTGCTAAACCGCAGTACATCAACATGTGACCTCATTTAGAAATAGGGTCTTTCTAGAGATAATCAAGTTAAAATAAGGTCATTAGGGTGGGCCTGATCCAATATGCCTGCTGTGCTTATAAAAGGGGGAAATTTGGACACAGAGGCAGACACATACAAGGAAAGACAAGATGAAGAGACGCGGGAAGAAGACAGCCATGTGACTGCAGTGCTTCATCTACAAGTCAAAGAACGCAAGGATTGCCAATGAACACCAGAGGCTGGAAGAGACATAGAAGGAACACCTTGAGCTGTCAGAGAGAGCGTGGCCTTGCTGACACCTTGATTTCAGACTTCTAGCCTCCATAACCATGAGACATTCAATGTCTGTTTTAAGCCACCCAGTTTTTGGTACTTGGTTATAGCAGCCCTAGGAAACTAATATAAGCAATGAAGAGAATAAAGACTCTCTACCAGGGAGCTTACGTTCTCCTGGAAGAGCCAGACAATAAACAAGCGGGGATAGTATTGGGAAGCTCAATAGGGCAAGGTAAAGGAATTAGAAAGCGAGGAACAAAAGATATTTGTGATTTTAGAAGAAAGGTCAGCGAGAAGGTAACAGCTGAGCAAAGACTGAAATGAAATGAGCCATTGGGCCATGTGCAATCTGGGGAACCTCATTCCAGGCAGAGGGAGCAGCAAGTTCAAAGCCCCTGCTCCATGTATTTGGGGAACAGCAGGAGGCCAGTGCATCCGGACAGAGTAAGTGAGGAGGTCGAGCGGCTGGAGGTGAGGCCAATGAGGTGAGGAGGCAAGTGGATGCCTTTGAAAGTCATTGTAACAACTTGGCTTTAGCACTGAATGAGATGAGAAGCTTCTGGGGGGTTTTCACAGGAGAATGACATGATCTGACTTGTTTTATAAAAGGACCCCTCTGGCTGCTGGAGACAGTACAGACTATTGCAGGTCAAGAGTGGAGGTCACCTAGGAAGCTGCTACCACAGTTTATGTATGAGATGACAGGAACGTGGACAACTGTGGCAGATGAAAGTGGGCTGGGGAGATTTCAAAGATAGAGCTGCCAGAATCTGCTCATGAATTTGATGTGGGCTATAAGGACTTGTTGGTTTGGGTCTTTAGCAATTTGCAGAAAGGGGTGACCATTTACAGAGATGGGGAGATCTGAGGGAGGGCAGGGTTTGCAGTAGAAGCTAGGGAGAGGAATGAGACCAATGGGAGAGGAATGGGACATATTAACTGGTAGAGCCAAGATCTGAACCCAGTCCTACCTACCAAAGACTACACATTTCCACCTTATACCACTATAGGCTAAGAGGCACTACCATCGGCCTCTTCTTATGGAACTACGACCACTACTAAGAATGATAATACTAAACTACAAATAAAATAGATAAAGTATGATCTGAAAATTTCTTGCAACCTGAAACCCAGAAGCACTAGTGGATTGGAACTTGGAGTGGCAACTAGAAAGAGGAAATGGTCCCAGTCTGTTGCCTCGGGGAGACAGGGGCTGGGCATACCTCATACCCACTTGGTAGAGTGGGCCTCTTGGGATGAAAGGGCAGTGCAGTCAGAACACAGACACCAACAGGGCCATGTCCTGGGCCTCTAGGGGCTCGAGCAGGCTCTAAGAGGATGCTCAGGAGAAAGTGTACACAGCAGGGGAGAGGACTCCCACCTCATCCCGTTGCCCCTTTCTGTGCATAGCATGATTCCGCACATGACAGGGAGGTAACGAAGAGAGCCTCCAGTGGTGATATGTCAATAGGGGGAAACTGGTGCCAAATCGGGAGTGGGGACATTTGGACTGGAAAAGTGAAGATGGGGAACACCCAGAGAGTCCTGCCTCTTGAAGTCCCTGGCCCTCATCCTCTCCCGCATCTGTACAACCCGCAGTCCCAGAAGTGCCTCCCACCACCTCTCCCTGCTCCAGATCAGTGTGTGCCACCACGGCTGCCAGGACGCTCAGCACAGGCCCACGGCTTTGAAGGGTCAGGGCTGCCTGTGTGTGCAGCCCTCTCAAGATCCATCACATCCACCTGGGTGGATGGAGGAAATATTATGTTATTATTATGAGGTTTGATAGAGTAATGTATGAAAAGCTCCTGGCACATAGTATGTGGTCAATCAATGGCAGCTGGTTTTTTTCGACACATTAGAGTTTTGTAGGTTATTTGCAAGAAGTGAGCTTATGTAACACACCTTTTCTTAGAGATAAAAAGCACATAGGCGTGAACGTGAGATGAGGGGCTACCTCTGGGGATTACACAATTTAGCTCTGTGGCAGCCACTATAGTACTCTAACATCTGGGAAAGCAGAGATCAGAAAGATGAGAGAATGACCCTCAAAGAAGAAACTGAATGTTGTCTTTCCATCACTTTCTATGGATTGAGGCCAGTCCTTCCCACTTGGCTGAACAGGGATAAGCTGCCACCAGTGATTACGGGAACCGATTCAGGAGAGTATAGATTTCTGACACAAGGCCTGATTTCTGACACATAGCCCTGAATCTCCTTTCCCCGCCAACAGTCCCAGAACCCCCAGGAATGGAGGAGAACCAGGAATAGGCATCCTGGCTATGAAGAGTGAGAAGGTAGGAAGGAAAAATAGAATCATACCATGTCAGGGTTACAGAGACCAAGCCCAGAGAGGAGATGTGACTTCTCCAAACGCATAAAGCCAGTGAGAGGCTGGGCCAGCCTGGAACTCAGGACTCCCTGCCCCTTTTCTCTCAACTCCCTAACAACAACGACAACTTAAGTCAACAGAAGGCTCTTCAAAGAGCTGCTCTTCTCCTTGATAAATTTCAGGATGGGAATCAGACGCCAAGATACAGATGCAGAAGGAAAGCCTCAGTGATACTGTGACCCCGCACAATACGCCACATCACTGGAAGAAGCCAGCTTAGCAGGACCAAAACCTCCCTCTCTGCCAAGAAGGAATGTGAAGATCATAAACAGTTTTTGCCGTGGAACAAAGTCTTCCTGTAGCTGCAGCAGCTGGCCAGATCCTAGAGGAGTCCCAGCAGCAGCCTCAACTGGGAGACAGGCCCTGCCGCCCCGGCCCCAGCTTCCTCCTCAGGCTGCAACTTCCCACCTGCTGGACACTAGCTGCCCTGGTGGGACCTTTCTCAGGGCCACTGATGTTACAGAGATTTAAAACAAGATTTAAGAGGCTCAATAGGTAGGATTCACTTTTGAGTGCATGTATTGGAATAAAGGTAAGCCCCATGTCAGAGATTTAATTTACAAAACTGAGGATATAGAAAAAGCTAATTAAGAGCTCTAGACACATCAGGAAAGATTATTCCACTTTATAACAAGACTCACCACAGGATAGGGTAGGGCACGGCTGTCCTCAGTCTATGCTGGCAAACCCAACAGCACGGGTCCACACTCCAGCCCATGGCCACAGGCATTAGGAACAGCCTTCTCCATTCGCAATGGCCACTTGTGAGTCACCCAGTTGGCGCAGTGGAAAATGGAACAACCAAGGTCTGAAATCCATCCATGAGGATATTATGGGTTTGGAGGCAGAGATGGGGAACAGGGCCCATGCTACTGGTTTGAAGGTGAGTTCACGGAAGAGGTGCCTCTGGACTATAGTAGCTATGCTTTCTCAGGTCTCCTCTACTGCTTTTCATTGTGGCAATAAAATTACTCAAAAGGCACCATTTGTAGAGAATGTACGCAGAGAGATCAACCCACCTTCCTGCTATCCTCTAGCTTTGCTTCTGGAAAGCGAACCTAAATTCAAATGCCATTCACTAGTTCACTCTGAATCTCCTAAACTTTGTAGGCTTCAATTTTCTCACCTGTGAAATGGGAATAATAATGCTTACAATGCTATTAGAAGGACGGAAGATAATGTTTATGAAGCCCCACGGTACCTAGAACACAAAAATGCTAGAGATCCTCATTGTTTTTCAGCTACTGGATGTATGTGTGGGGAGGCTGTGAGAGACAGGAGTTCTGAGTGTTGACAGGAGCTCATCTTGAAACAAGAAGGAGTTTGAGAAGGAAAGTTTTGGGGGCTGGGCCATTTCAAAATGAAGCATTGTGTTTGGGAAGCAATAAAAAGCGAAAAGGATAATAAGAGTCGCCAAAACTTCTATTTCATAACATAGTCTAAGGGGAAAAGTTCTGAGAAAATTGTTAACAAGTGACTATGCTAGGCTGTATGCTCTGCTGTGCGTGGGAGCGTGGGAGATTATAACAAAGCAAGCGGTCCTTTGTTTTAGACTCACCATGGAAAGGCATGAATCATAGACATGATTAAAAAATCATAATCATAAAAAAAATAAGAGAAGGGACTTGAAACGCATTTAGTCCAACCTTTCATTTTACAGATGGAGAAATGAAGAATAAAGGGATAGCATCACCTCTTAGTTAGGGGCCTGCCTCTCTTGTCATTTGATGTGAAGTGGCTGTGACGCTGTGATGGAGGAGTTCAGGGACATTTCTCCCTGGAGACACTGGCCTGGCCGGTGCTTGCTTCTCCGGAAACTGATCTGTTTCTAAAGGCTTGCCTGCCTAGAAGTGCCTTTCAGTGCACTTTGAGTATGTTAACAGGGTAAGCATTTTCAATCGACGCTTTCACTTTCGTGGTATTAGTTCCACTGAGTGACCCGTTAAATGGAAAATACTTGAACTGTGACATTTCCTCCCTGCACGTGCTTATGCCATTCTTATATTCCAGTGTGTTTTTCCATCTCATGGAATGCAAAACACCTGGGGAAAAGAAAGATTCTTTTTTTTTCCCCTTACATTAATTGTCTAGCCAGGTTTGAGAGTGTTTCCTGACCTTAGAAATTATTGTGTCTTTTATTTTCATGTTGGTAAGACATATAACACAAATTTATTTGCAATCCAATAAAATATCCCATCCTGCTTTTAGAATAGAATTGACAATAAAAAAACATTTCTTGAATGCTCATCTTCTAGTTGGGATAATATGCTTGAAAGGTTAACTAGCAATTCAAGGCCATATGTAATTAAATGCTCTAGAAATTCAAAGGCAAAGATGGCTGCCATTTAATATTGTCCTAGAAGGCCTCAGTGGAGCAGCCAACGTTGGAGATGACCCAGAAGGATGAGTGATATTACTGCTGTGAGCCCGTGAAGGGCAGGGACCAGGGCTCATCATCTTTGGAAGTATCTAAAGGGCTTGTGTCCCTAGGACCCAGTGGTACTCTGCAATTAATGTTTGCTGAACTGAATTAATTGATAGCTAGAGATAACAGTGGAGAATTTTCTAGGCAAGGGTAACAACACGACCAAACCCACGAGGTAGAGATAAGCCTTCTGTGTTAGGGAGCCCCAAGAACAGTCCAGCTGCAGGAAGGCTTCCTGTTGGGAAGTTTTGAGAACAATGGCCCAGGTTGGAGGGGCCCACAGCGGCCAAGATAAAAGAAGTCTATGTTATCCAAAGACAATGAGGTGTCACAGAATTTTTTTTTTTTTTAGTTAGGGAGTAAACAGTATGAAAATTAACCAGAAATAATGGACAGAGAAGTAAAAGTAGGTGGCATTTTAGTTTTGGGTCCACCAAAGTGGACATCCTGGGTTCAAATCCCAGCCCTATCATTTCCTGGCTGGGCGACCTTGAGCTTAATTTCTCCAAGCCTCAGTTGTCTTATATGTGACTTGGAAATAATAATAGGACCTACCACACAGGATTATGATGCGAACCAAATGAGATAATTTATGAGAAGTGCTTAGTGGTATAATGCCTGGTGCATGGTAGGCTCTCAATTAATTCACAGCTAAAGAGAAAGGCACTAGAACCAAGGAAAGACTTGCCATTTTCCAATTCACCAATGTGTTTCACTAGTCCACCATTCAGGCAGGCTGCACAGTCTATACTGTATGGTTGAAAATTAAAGTATATTTTATCCTTTATAATTGCCCAACTCTATAACTCTTTCACACTCCAGATATGCAACCTATTAGGCAGCTGAAATAGTGAATTCAATTCTTGCACCATCTCACCCTTCTTCTCACCACCCCAACCAGCTACTGCCAGGACTGAACTGAACAGAACTACAAAACTTTTCAAGGAAGTCTCAAAATGCAAAGATCCCTTCTTTGCCAGCTCCAAGGATTAGCCTCTAGCGGGTGGCTGTAGGCTCTAGATCACCACCGCCCGACTCGACTTGGCAGGAGCACAGGGTGACCGCAGGAGGCTCACAATTCAATACAGGCTCAAGCACTGCCTAAAAACTAAAACTTACATAGGATATCTTGCATATATAACTACAAGGATTTCAAATTCTTTTCTGATTAATAAATTACAAACTTACCGTCGAATGTTACTGATTTATAGCAACGTTTGTCATTGTATATCTTCTCAATCTGCAGATGCTAAATCTATTGCTACTCCCATGTGAAAGTCTTTAATATCTTTTGACATTTTAAAGCAAACTCCCTGAGTGTGTTTGTCATGAAAACACCACAGGAATGACAAGAAAAAAATTACAAATCACCTGTCTTAAGTAATGTGGAGCTGTGTGCCTAGGTCCAAGATAATAAATGCCTTAAAAATAACCCAGTGATTGAAGCTATTAAAATAAGCAGAAAGGTGTTGGAAGTGGCCTTTCCCCTTGACTCCAGGATCCTGGAGGAGATTTTCAATGGCAAAAAATATTTGAAATAGAAGAAGTTTGCTTCCCCTCTCCTGCTCCCCAAAAGATGTCAGTACACAAAGAGACAGGCTGTCTCTACACACAGATCCCAGAGTTTTTAATCCAAAGAGGAGTCAGCCAAGAAAATATCAGAATACAAACATGAGATGCATTCATAGTGTCTCCCCGTCATTCTTACCTGTCCTGCCATTCAGGAGAATCGGCTTGCCCTCCAGGTCTCCCCTCATGGGGACGACTGCGATCTTATATTCTGTCCCTGGCTGCAGACCTAGAAACAAGCAGCCAGTGCTGGGTGTGAGTACGGGCTCCAGACCCTCGAGCCCTAGCACTGCTCTTCCCCAGGATTTCTCCTGTGAGGGTGTGGAGAGGGCTATGCTTCTCTCCTCAAGACTACAATCTACCTAAGGCAGCTAAAGAGCTGCAGGACCAGTGGAATACGAGGCATCATTGCAGAGCTTATCAGTCACGAAGCGCGGGCCAGAGTGGATGAGATGAAGTTAATGGAGTTCCAGTTCCTTCCTTGGACCACTGAGAACTTATTTCCCAATTGTATTTACAGCCCAAATGTTTTTCTGCTCCCAACAATCCTTTTCCCTCAAAAGTTTCTTTCCTCCCCATTGTAATAATTAGCTTAATTTTTCCCTCTTTATTTTCTTTGCTTTAATTTGCCCTTTCTTTTTCTTTTTTTCTCTTTGTTTGTTGTTTCTCTGTAGCGGCAACTTGAATGATTGTTCCTCATGACACAAACATTCAGACTCTGGTGGTGAACCGCAGGCAAACAGCAGCATGTATGAGGCACACACGCGATTTGCCACCCCACAAAACATTGAGAACCCCAAGATGACCTCTCAAGACAGGATGCAGGGAGTAGACGGCAGGACAAGGCCCCAGAGGAGGACTCACCGTAGAGCTAAAAAGCCTCAGGGCCCCTCACCTGCACCAGCCCCTTCCAAGGCCATGTGCTGAATCGGGTATTCGTGCTTGTGTATTACTTTTCTTAAAGAGGACACTGAAAATTGTACAAACTTCAGGTGTCACAAAACATTACCCAGCCCTACGTGGCCCCGTTCTGTTTGCAGCCGTCTGATTTCCAGCTCTCCCAGAGTTAGCTCAGTCACTGGGATAGGAGCGCCCTACCCCAGGCCGCCTAGCTCAACTCCTTCCACATATGGCACTGAACAAACCAACTCAGTCAACCAATTTCTCTCTCTCTCTCGCCCTCTCTCTCTCTCTCTCTGTCACACACACACACACACACACACACACACACACAAACACAGTTCTTCCAAAAGAAATGTCTGTGTCCCATCAAATCCACCCCGAGACACAGACAGGGGCTTCCAGAGGGTTAGCTGACTTGGGAGAATATTTCAGATGTGTTCTCTGTTACCCAGGTGCTCCGAGCTTCCAGAGGCAGTGCCGGAATGCTGGAGCAGAGACCCCGGGTCCCCAGAGCGGGCTCACCTCTGGGAGTTCCCGGGTCAGGGTTCAGGTGATTCCCAAGGCCCCAGGACCCTCTGAGCACACCTGAGCGCTACAGATGCTGGTCCCCTCCGCACACACTGTCCCCGCCTCAGCATCCACCAGCAAACATCTCACATCCCCAGTGTTGGCTCTTACCCGTGATGTCGTACCGGCTCTTGGGGTCACTGCTCTTGGGCACGCTGACCTCGGCCACCTCTTGCCCTGTCAGGGGGCCATACTGCAGCTTGTAGTAGTCCACCCTGGTGGGGGGATTCTCCCACTCCACATCGAGGGAGTTCTCAGTCTCATCCGTCACCCAGGCAGTGCCAAGCATGGCAAGATCTAGGGCAGGGGTCAGGGAGGGCAAGAGAAAGCAGTGAACAGCAGGGGCCCGCAGGTCTGGAACAAGACACTGGCTACCAGGTCAGCTCCCTTTCTTGACACACTGAAAGCAGGCTGCAGCCCCAGGACACAGTCCTTAGAAGGTGTCCGAGAACTACCGAAGTAGCAAGTAATTGTTGGTTTTCACATTGTCCGTGGAGGATAGACTGTCCTTCGGGAAAGCCTCTTCCCCATCCCACCCCATCAGAGGCCATGCAGTCTTCCCTGTCCCCGCTGCTGTGGCCAAGCCCTGAACCTCGCCTCCTAGGCCAGCCATCCAACCCACTCGGTCAGGGTTCACACTGCTCTGAACTAAACACTCACCCTTCAGCTGCAGAGCCCCTGCCCACAGAGACTCAACCTCAGGATGAGAAGCTCAAGGCCCCTCCATGGAGAGTTTGGGAAATGCATTTCAAATTTTCTGGAGCATAACACTGGTAATACAACCAGCTCTTTCCTCAGTCTCCCAAATTACAGCTCCTTCCCCTTCTCTCAAATTCTCCTATAAGGATTAAACATAGGCAAAACTATAAAGTAGGAGAATTTTAAGTTGGTCCTTCTCAGTATTCTTCCTGCACCTTCTACCAAATTTTAGCACCTCCACCAGGAACCTGGTGTCCTCAGCTGCCCCACCGGCCCATCCTGTGAAGGAAGAGAGTTACTGTGCACATTTATTCAAAGTAAAGTATTCTTTTAAGTGAGTGCAGTGTTTTATTTTATTTTATTTGTACTTTGGCCACACTGAGCCAAACCCAGGGATCAAGCCCAGGCCTCTGCAATCCTAACCACTAGACCACCAGCGAACTCCCATAGTAAAGTATTAATGGCTAAATGTTCACCCCTCCACTCAGAAAAAGATGAAAATATAATGCTTATTACAGAGGAATGGATCGCTGATGTGGCTCTGTGGGAAGAACCGTTGGGTGGTGTTGAAGAGGGGTCTGGGGTCTCTGGGAACATTTTGAGTTCCACTGTCCATATCCCAGGCCGATGTCACCTGGCCTGAAGTTTGGAACAGGAAAGACAAGCCCCCGGACTTTCAGCCTCGCCCCCTTCCTCACCTCCAGTGCCTTGGTTCTGAAGGTGTTCCCACCAGACTGACGGACCCCTTGTCAAGGACGCAGGACAGAGAATTTGTGCATCAGTCAAGGGGTGAACTCTACGCTCTCAAGGTCCCATGGCTCTGAATGTTTCTGATTCCCTCTGTTATGGATAAAGAAACTCACAGAGCATTTTCTCTGAAGCACTCCTGCCCAAGCTCTGCCTTCTACCTGCCCGCCTCCAGGTTCTTCCCTCAAAGATGGGAATTCCTTGAGGGAACAGGTCAAGAGGCGAGTAATGAAAGTGACTCAAGGATTACAGAAGGGGCCCTACATGGCTCACAAGTGAAAAAGCAGGATCTTAATGAAAATGTTCAAGACGATTATGGGGATAAGTGTCTCTCCGGCTGAGGCTCCCCGGAGGAGCAAACCAGAATGGGTTTCACTTGAATCAGATTAGAAAGACGACTTCACCGTCACAGGATTTCACAAGTCCCTAGAGCAAGAAGCCTAGAGGGGTTGCTAAGACTTCCAGAACAGGTGTCTCGGCTCTTCATTGAGAGGCTGTGAGCCCCATCCTGTCTAAATGCAGAGGCAGCCACAGACAAACATGGGGAAAGAGAAAAGGAGCCCGACAGCTGGGAGCTGGCCCGGCTCTCATAGGTGGGCCTTGGTGTTCTCCTGTTGAACCTAAACAATTCCACAGGACATCAACAGCAGACAAGGTGCTCTGTGGCCATGCCAAATTAAGGCCAAACAAGACGATTCCAAGATCACGTCTGCACCCAGGCAAAACATGAACGAAACATTGTCCAATTCACAAAAATGAGTAAACATCCTGCCTCCTGACTGGTATGAGTGACTGTTCCTTTTATACCAATGACAGCTTTAGTCTCCAGCTAGTCTGCCCTCTTTCCAGATAAGATTCACTAAGATACCAATCAAAGGATTACCCCCAGTTCCTGACAGCATGCAATCCAAAGCAAATCCCTGCTTCCTTAACTCTTCCCCCAAATCACCTAACACAAGCCCAACTTCTACACCAGTCCCCTCTTACACTGTCTTACTGAGACACCCATGGTCCCCCATGGTGTGTGTGCTCCGATGCTGCAACCATCAATAAACCCAACTTGTTCAACTACAGGGGTGCCCTGAGGGGTCTTTGGCTGGAGGGTGTTGACAAAGGCAATCACAAATTGCCCTCCCAAGCATGACAAGTCCTTCGTGGCTCTTTCCAACACTGAGCTATCCCTACCCTATTCTACCCTTACCACCAAAAAGGACAGGCAGTCTGATGATTCTCCAAAGACACTGCATGTCAAAGGCCCATCCACCTGGATGCCCCTGGATTTTCCTCAAGAGTTTAGGGCAAGATGGAGGCAGCTCATTTTTATCAGCATCTAGAACAGTGCCTGGCACATAGTAAATGTTCAATAAAGTATGCTGAGAAAAGGAATGAATCCGAATCACTCAAACAACTAGGTTTCTCCAAACCCTTGAAGATCTAGGCTGCCTCAAGTACTTTCGTGAGAAAATAAGAATTTCTAAAGAATAAGCAATGATGCTTGTCCTTCCAAGCATTTTGACAGCATTTAGTGGTGCCCTGGAGACTCCATCCCTCCAGATCCATCCTCCTTCCTGCTCTGTATCCCAGATTATGACCTCTACGAAATGCATTAGCCTGGTTCCCTGGACCTCTGGTTTCTGGTTACATTCAGCCATTGAGAGTCACCAGAAGAGGGCAACTGATCTCCTTCACTCCCTCCTGGTGGGGACACAGTAGACTGCCTGCAGCCCTCTACCATCAGGCAGCCCTCTCCTAAAGCCCTTTCTGGGTCCCAGTACCAACTTCCATCCCCTGCCCCTTCAGACTGGGGTGGATCCCCACTGATGCTAGTCCTAGAGTGTTTCATCATCCAAACCCTACCTACACCTCTATCAATAACCTCTTCATTAAACTTTCTTCAGCTACCCCGTTTGTACCCTCTCTTTTCTGCTGAGATGAATCTAATTGATACAGGTGACTTCAGCAGACCCCCAGCCATACCAGCTTGATCTTGCTGAATGGTCGCAGTGGCTCAGTGAGGGCCTGCGGATGCAGGTGTACTCCACGGCTGCCTGTGTGTGGGTGCAGGGCAATCAGACCTTACTAATCTCAGGGGTGGAGAAGATGCTGTGAGCCCTAAACCAGCAGGCTCCATCACTGGCTTGGAGGACCCAATAATCATGGAGGAGACAGAGAGGAACAAGAATGGAGACTTTTCTTCAGAACCTAGGATTGCAGCAGCTATGTTTTCCAAACCCCAAATCAGGGCAATGGCCTGGGGTAGTAGAAGGGTCCTCGTGAGGACAATGGAAGAAAATGCTTAAAACAGAGCCTCTACGGGGAAACCTGGGGCATCTGGCTGCTTCCTCACCTGTGGTGGCGAGTAGATGCTGTGGGCTGCTGGAAATCTCTTTCATCACGTTGCGCAGGGTGACTATGTACTTGGTTCCAGGCAGCAAGCCAAGGATCTCATAGCTGTGCTGCTCCTTGGGCACTTGGATCTGCTTGATAGAGAGCTCCTTCCCCAGGGGGTAGTAGCTGAGGAGGTAGTGGTCCACCTGGCTGGAGGGCTCCCAGCTCACCAGCAGGGAATCCTCTGTGCTTCTGAGCAGCTGCAGGCCCTGGGGGGAGACCACTGCACACAGAACAGGGACAAGCATGCAGACGGTGAGGAAAGAAGGGTGGGAATCCATAGCCAATACGTATTCATTGAGCACCTACTTTATACTTAACACTATGACGGTGGGTGTGGAGGATACAGAGCCTGTGTAAGGCAGCACTGTGGACCCCCAAAAGTTATTATCTGGCTAGGAGTTAATATTGACCCCCTATGTTGCCAGAGCTGCTCCAAGTCTTTGTTCAAAACCCTCCAACCTCCACCTTCAGCAGGAGTTAACATAAATCTTTAAATTAAATGGTCCAGGGATGAGAAAGGAAGCTACAAACAAACAAACAAAAAAGATGGAACCAGCTGGGACCAAGATGGTGAATCTGACCTCTGACAGACCCTGAGTTTCACTCTACGCTGATTTTACTACATTAGCGTATTAAATGACACACCTACCAGCAGCCATGGCTGGGACTTTAAGGACCAAAAAAGGATGAAAAGAGAGTGGCTCCCCACTCCCTCGAAAAAGCACTGCCCCTTCTCAGGCAGACTAAAGCATATGCCTCTCCACCATTGGCCCCACTCCTACTCCCTTTGTCTTTATTCATTAGGATTAAATCTCTCTTGCCAGGTGTGCGAGAAGGTGATCTGTGAACTTAGTTCCCACTTCTCCATTCTTTGGCCACTGAATAAAGCTTGTGCTTTGTGGATTTCAGCTCAAGTTTTGTTACCGGCTGTAGAACCAGAACCCTCCCCTAACCAGGCAGAGAGCCTCAGCAGGGCTAGGGCCCGAGCAGGGGCCATAAGACTTCATTCAGTAACACCTAACACAGGCACACACCATCAGGTAAGACTATGGCCCTCAAACCAGCAGTATCAGCATCTCCTTGGAACTTGTTAGAAATGCAAGTTCTCGGGCCGTCCCTCAGACCTGCTGAACCAGAACCTCCGGGAGGGGCCCAGGAATCTGTGTTTTAACAGGCCCTCCAGGGGATTCTGATGTAGGCGAAAGGTGGGGGGGGGTGCCCTTCTTAGGACAAAATGTAATTGATGGTTAAACGGTGCCGTGGGGACCGCCGGGCCAAGTTAAGAGGAGAGGCGGGCCAAGGCGCTTCTCTGCTCTCACCCTGGGCGCAGTCGAGGCTGGTGAAGCCCTCCTCGCAGTAGCACTCGCCCGTGTCGCAGAAGCCGTGGCCGCTGCAGTCGCCCGGGCAGCGCCGCTCGCTGCAGTCCTCAGACGTGAAGTCCTCGTGGCACTGGCAGACGCCGCGCACGCACACGCCGTGCCCGCTGCAGTTCTCCGCGCAGGCGGGGTAGGCGCAGTCGGCCCCCACGTACGGCTGCTCGCACAGGCAGCGGCCGTCCACGCAGCGCCCGTGGCCGCTGCACGCGCCGGGGCAGGCGGGCCGCTCGCAGTCGGCGCCCTCCCAGCCCTGCTCGCAGTAGCAGCTGCAGGTGTCCGGGGAGAAGGTCCCGTGGCCGCTGCAATGGCGGCTCAGACCTGCCCGAGAGAGGAAAACAGTCAGCTGGGACTTGAGGGCTTGTGAGTGGGGAATCTCCTTGCCTGGGGACCCTAACAGCAGGCTGGTGATTTCAGGGTCCTGCACGGCTCTTTCTGTGGAGGAGGGTAGGGCCTACGGGGAAGATAAGGAGTCTGCCCTTTCCAACCTGGGCCAGAGGAGGACCTGCGAAATCTATTGATATATTTTATGCCTGAATAGCCACAGGGACCACATTTGCCTTTCCCTTTTCATCCCGAGCGCTCCTTTGACTTCTCTTGGTTCCCTCCCCTGTGAATGGTGCTAATTGCTTAGTACCTTTCTATGAAGGCGCCTTAAATGCTCCAACCTGGATGTCAGCGGGCCAGCTTACACTAAGGGACAGGGCTCCTGGGCCAGGCAGGAGAGCTCCAGGCTGCGTGGGAGCTTGCCTTGGTTGGAGGGGGCTGGACCTAGCAAGGCTGGGTCCTTGGGAAATGATCCCAAATTGAAGCCTGGAAAAGTGGACCTGCAGAAGCTATAAAATAGCCCAGTCTCATTATGGGGGTGACAGATGGGAGAAGGATTAAACAGGCTCCCCCCTCTAACCGCAGACAGCAAGAGGCAGTTGGAGGGCGGGCCAGTCAGCCCTGTCTCTACGCCAGCCCCAGCTCCTGTCTCAGAACACCCTCTTTCCTTCCTAAAAACTTTTGACATCGAGGTCCCTCAGGGGCAGTTCCATGCTGTTTTTATCCATGACAGCCTCCTCCGTGCCTAGTTCTGTGTCTGGCTTATAAGAGGCGCTCTTAACAGTAGCGATTTCTTCAGGCATTAAAATATATGCCAAAGTATCACTGCTTATTATCATTTGGATCAGCCTGGCAGTTTATGCTGAAAAAAAAAATGTGGTGATGGGAGGGCTCACTATTTGTAAAATCAAATTGTAGTACTTTATTACTGATAAAAGAGTTCACAGGTTTCTGGCTAATGGCCGGGAATCTTCTGTACATCATCTGTAGTTCTCAGAACTAGACTAGCTGATAGAATTCTCCTCAATGGACAGTTGAGGAAACTTAAGGAATTTGCCCAAAGTCACACAGCTAAAGAATGGCAGAACTGGGATTTGTACCCAATCCTGTCTAGCTCCAAGGCCATTGAACTTTCCTCTCTAACCCGTTGCTTTCCCTTACAATAGAGACTGGATCCCCAGGTAAAACTGCACCCAAAAGCGTTCTCATCCGGAAGCACTGACCCAAGAGTCCAGACTCACTTTAAGAGTTGCTGGTCCCTCCCTGCTCAGGCTTGAAGATAACCCCTGGAGCTAAGCGCCAATGGTGGCACCCCGTAGAGAAAACCCAGAGTGAGAGGCGGGGTGCTCATGAGGCTGACGGAACACATGAAGGTGCTCATTCAGTGTTTGTTGAATGGATGCCAGGTGGTGAGCTCACCAGCAGCTCCTGGGCAGCAGCGCTGGGCACTATACCGCTCCTTCACCTCCGCCATCTCTTCCTCCAGCTTCTTCACCCGAGCCAGGAGGTCCTGGATGCTGCCTGCTAACTCGCAGTCCTTCTGGGGCGTCTGCAGGCGGATGTTGTGCCTGAAGATGATATTCTGTTCCTCAACCTCCCCTGGGGCCAGGAGTGAGTCTCCATCATCACGGAGGGGCTGAGGGTCAGCCGCCACCTGGACCAGGGCGGACTTGGGCACATCAATCTTGTAGGTGTGGCTGACGGTGACCTGTTGCTCCCTCTCGCTGCAGCCAGAAGACTCGAGAGTGGCCGGGGCTGAGGCCACCAAGAGCACAGAGCCAAACAGGAGCCCCAGGGGGAAGCAGAACATCCCCTGGAGACCCATCCTTGGAGTGACGGGGAGCAGATGCTCCAGGAGGCCTGCATCCAGAAAAACATGCAAAAGTAAGCCATGGAGATTAGCTGATGGAAACTGGCCTTTTGAACGGATTCTAAGAGTCCACAGGAAGCTGAGAAACCAGAAGAGAGATTTCCTCCTGTATGGAGGACCTGAGCTAGATTATTTTTTGTTCCTTCTTCACACATTGCGCATTCTTGCCTCCTGTCTTTGCTGACACTCTTCCTACTCCCTCGAGGCCCTCCTCTTCATCTCTGATTCTGTATTTCACCTGCACTTCAGTAATAACAAGAACAACGTCTTGTAGCCAGGGCATACTGTGTGCCAGGCTTTGCTCGCCCTAATCCCTGATCTATACATTGACCCTAATACCATCCCCACACTGACAACACCAACAATCATAGCTGCACATAGAGCACAAGCTGTGTGCCAGGCACTGTTCTAAATGTTCTACATTTATAAGTTCATTCAATCGTCACAACAACCCTTCATGGAATATACTGTTACCCCCATTTTAGAGATAGGGAAACTGAGGCACAGCTACCTCAAATGGCTTGCCCGCAGGCACACGGCCGAGAGTGGCAGAATTTCAACCCAGGAAATCTGGCTCTAGAGTCTGTTCTGGTCACGATAACATCATACTGCCTCACACAGATGAGGAGGCAAAGGCTCAAGGGATACAGCATGTTGACCTGGGTACCACGGTAGGAAAGGGCAGAGCCTGTACTCAGCCCCCGGGCCAGTGTGCTGCTCACCACCTCTGCCCACAAGCCAGCAAAAGAAGAGAATTTCTAATAAAAATACCTTCTGCACGAAGTCTTCTCTCACGCCCCCTGCCTCACCCCAGCTGGAAACTAGCTCTCCTTCTGCTAAGCATTCAGAAAAACGTATTGGTCCCTCTGTGCATCTCTTGGCAGTTATTCTTGTGTTGTAATCACTCTTGTATGCAGCTCATGTCCATGCGAGGCTGTAAGCCTCTTAAGGACAGGACCCAAGGCCAGTTCCTCTCGGGGACCTCGGAGAGGTCCTGAGGCAGGAGCAGAGAGGCCCATGTGCTGAGGGCTTCAGTCAGCCTCCACTCCTCCAGCGCTCAGGTGGTTAGTAAGTCAGACCACCCGGACCAGAGCTGGCTGTTAGGTTGTGCCACCTGTACCGCCAGCAGGAGGTGAGGGCCTCCAGCACCATCAGTGTGTAAGAGGACCCCTCTCCCCTGGTGCCCCCGGCCCCCCTCTGGGATGGCACATTCTTGACCACTAGCAAGCCGAGTCAGGGCAGACCACAGGGACTGGGTTTGTGCCTCGCATTGACTTACAGGCACTCAGTCACCAGGACATCTCGCAGTCAGGCTGTCATCCAGAAACCAACCTGCAGAGCTGCCTCTTGACAATGGACTTCTGTGACCAACTCGAGACTCGTAAGCATTTGGACCAGAGATTGAAGAAGTCAGGAAGCCTAGTCCTTTCCTGGTGTCCCATGCAAACCCGGGCTCTCCTTCCCCACTGTGCAAGGCAACTGTGATGTACTGAAAGGGCAAATCGGACAGGTCCTAGGTGTCTAGCCTTGCGAAGGCTACCTTATCCTAAGCTTTAGTCTCCTCAGCCGTTAAGTGGGAATGACAGTGCCTGCTTGACTGCGTTGTATGTGGAAAGCACTTAGCGCCATGCCAAGCACATAGTAAGGGCCCAATAAATGTTTTGAGGTTTGTTTGGTTTTCAATCAACTACTGAGTATGACTTCCTTTTCTCTGTTATCTTTTTTTATTGGGAAGGGTGATATCAATATTGAAAAGAACATACAACATAAATTGTATAGTTTTAATGGATTGTTATAAAGGCAACAGCCGTGGAACCGCCACCCAAGTTAAGAACTAGAATGTTGTGGACCTGGAAGGTATCATACTTAGTAAATAAGTCAGACAGAGAAAAACAAATACTGTATGTTTTCACTTATATGTGGAATCTAAAAAACAAAACAAATAAATATAAGAAAACAGAAACAGACTCACAGATATAGAGAACAAACTAGTGGTTACCAGAGGGTGTGGGGTGAGGAGAGGGACAAAAGAGGTGAAGTGGATTAAGAGGTACACACTACTAGGTATAAAATAAATAAGTTACAAGGATATAACGTACAGCAGAGGGAATATAGTCAATATTTTATAACTTTGTATGGCTTGTGACTTATGAAAATATCAAATTACTATGTTGTACACCTGAAACTAATATAATGTAGTAAGTCAACTACACTTCAGTTAAAAATTTTTTAAAAAGAACTAGAATATTGCTAGCTCCTAGAAGTCCCCCACGTGCCCTCATATGATGCTGCCTCTTCTCCAAATACGTAGTTGAAGTCAGCAAAACACCATCAAAAGAATTGACCTGGGCAGATAACTTCAGAAAAGGAAGAAAACTTCCTAGTCATGAAACCAAATTCCAATACTGTGTAAAATCTTTAATTCTTGAGTCATCATTTATTCACTATCAGAAAGTGGAGGAAATAGATGCTGAAGGACCCTGGCAGAATTGTGATGTAAAAAAATAATAATAACATTACAATAATATTAAATGTTATGTGTCAAGTTGCTGCTACGTGCCAGACACTGGCTACGTGCGTTAAGCCTCATACTTAATCCTCATGGAAGATTGGTGCTACTCTCCTTACCCTGGGTGAGGAACCAGGTGTTGAAAGTAAACTCACTTACCAGGAGCTGCTCAACTAGTAAGCGGCACAGTCAGGATTCTAACTTAAGTGCATTTGATTGCAAGCCTGTGCTTGTTCTGCATCGATATGACTGACATTCTGATACAAAAAACAAATGAGTTCAGTGTATACCATTTCTATGCAATCCCCTCCTTTGGAAAAATGTCCTGTATGTTGTACCCAAAGGTCATGCCACCACTGCGAACTAAACAGAATGACTCCAAAGGAAAGTTCTTCTTCATGTTACCCCTTTGCCCCACGCTCCTTCTTGGCTCTTTCTATTATCTGAAGCATGTATGATTGATAATAGTAATAGCTCACCTTTTCTGAGCACTTACTACATCCCAGAAACTGGATGCAACACCTTGCAGAGGTAATGGAATGGTCAGTGAGACATTACTTGTTGTCAGGTGATTTGGACAGTGGGTAATAAGTGCCCATACAGTTTAAAGAAAGCTGCTCTACCGAAGGTTTTTCTGGGGCTGGGAGGTTGAGGTAAACAGGAGGTGGAGGGTAAGAGACCAGTGCCTGCCCCATGCCTGGAGGAATTCAGAGATGGGATTTTGCCTAGAACAGGCTGCATAGCAGACATTGGAGGGAGGCCACAGTGGGAGGGGCTTGCACCCCAGAGTGTGGGGAGACAAGGATGTCTAAGTCCTGCCATAGGTCAAGTCCATGCCACACCAACAATGCCGCTGGGGCCAGAGTTACGGTGCAGCCCCACAGCTCACCCCGGTGGGCAAACTACCAGAGGAGGTGACAGAAGGTAGAATGCGGACTGTCTGAATAAAAGAGGGGGCAGGTGGAGCCAGCACTTGGCAGCTGCCATAACAAGGGCTTCTGACAACCAGAGGGAACTGCGCCAGCCGCCGCTAAATAAAGATACCTTGTCCCTTCTCTTCTGACATCCCTCCCTGCCTCAGTCAGCAACGTGCCAGTTGGACTGGGGGGATGCAGGAAAGAAAGCACAGGGCCAACCACGGTCCCCTGCCCTCCCGCTCATCCGTGGATTCCAGCATCGGCCTAAACTGGGTGAAAAGAAAAGACGTGGTCTGGATGGGAGACTGAGGCTCTGATACGGGGAATGGACCTGGCTTTCACAAAAGGGCTCTCTTCCAACCCCCAAAATGACCAGAAAGGCTCTGGAATCTGCTTGAGACTTTTGTCAGAGGGTAGGGGAGGTGAAGTGCACCAGTAGAGTGATTGGAAGGCAGGTATAGGATAAAAATTATGATATTTCACCATTGCTATCTTCAAAAGTTCAGCCCAGTGATAAATCAGTCACACACACTCATTCTCTGCTTACTCCCTAGGATGGAAACTGAGGCTCAGAGGCAACAAGCAATGTGCCCGTGATTATGCAATGAGAGTGCAAGATCGCAGATTGGAACCCAGACACATGGTGTCCGCTAACTGAGCTGTTAACACCTGAGCGCTCTGCCATCACCAATAACCACACCGATGGATCTGAAAAGCACCTACTACAGACGGGCTGCACGCGAGTTTGCACTGTCAAAACTCCCCTTCCCAGGCAAGAATAGAGCTAAAAAGGCAGGCTTCAGACCTCTCTGTCCACTGTTGGCATCCAACCCCCCAACCCCAGCCTGTGGCTCACCATTCTCCAAGATATAAATGGAGTGCAGATGGTTTTCAGCAGTTCTGAACGAATGCAAAAAAGCCATGGACTCTTGCCATAAGCCGCAGCAGGGCTGCGCATAGCCGTCTCACAGTGTTTGCGTTTGAAGCCTGGAATAGGAGTAACCCCAGAAGCCCCTGTAGGAGCGTTCACTGTCACCCGTCCTTCCGAGTTATAGCAAGATGTTCTCGTTAATTACAGCCTCTCGGATGCCACACATTGAGCTCAGATTTTCCTGGGCAGGGTGATTGCTCGAAAGAAGATGAGAGCAGGGAAGTCCTCAACCTAGCACTTCTGTCAAGGGTAATGAGCAGGGGGAGAAGCCTTCTGGCTCTCTCCCTTCCACACGTGGCAGGAGGGTCAGCACAAGGAAGGGATGACCTCACCTACTCTTCCATGCACAGCGACCACAGACCGAGCTCTACAAGGATGGGGAGGGGGTGGTGAGGGCAGCTAATGTGACTCAGAGAAATGCGGGATAATAAGTTTCTGAACGGGAATGATTATTCTGTTGAGGAATAGTTTCCCACGGAAAGAGAGGTAACTGCTAAAGGAATGGACCAAAGGGCGTTGGCATGCTGGGAATGTGCACGCAGGAAACCAGACGTCCACAAGAATCAGTCTCATTGACTGAACGTGTCTTTAATTCTGACTGCAGGACGGGTGGTAGGTGACGTGGGGAAATGGGAGCCGGGCCACGTTAAGACTCAGGACAAATGCTGCCTGCTACTGCTATTTTGAGAAAGGCTCTTTGAGGTGTGCCCTGCTGACGATGAACTGGAAACACCGTGAAAAGGGTGGACGGTCCTCCTGGTTCGGCCCTGAAGGCACACTGATGTCACTGGCCTCTACATCTATGCCCTATTCATTCTCTCTTGGCGGCCACATCTACCCCTGTGGCTGTAACTTCCAGCCACACACTGACAGCTCCCAAATCTGTGTGTGAGTCCCTAGCCCAGACATCCCTATAAGCTCAGGGGTGACAGCGGCCATGACTGTGTAGATCCCCTCCATATTCACAGCCTCACAGCACAGTCCCTGCCAAAGTAATATTTTGTGTAAATAATAATAGCCACTGGGTTTTCTGCATGTGTCTTTATTAGATGACAGGTACTATGCCGGACAGTTTATAGACATTATTCTCATTTAATCCTCAAAATCCTGGGAGTCAATTGATGTCATTCTTTGTTACAGGTGCTCAGAGAGGTTAAGTTGCCTAAGGACGCACAGCTAATAAGCAGCAAAGCTGGGATCAACACCAGGTCAGTCCCTTCCCCATATCTGTGTTCTTTATCTCTTTGCTATATATACTGCCTCAAATGAAAAAAAAAATCCAATGAGAAGATTACTACATGTGAAAAAGAGACCAAATGCCCTCCTTCCCGGATATTTAAGAGAGGGGTTCTCCTGGAAATAAAGGAAACCCAAGGCATACTGAATGCTCAGTTAAACATAAGCTGCTCAGTAACTAAATCCTTTGCCTGTACTTTTCTCTGCGCAGTACCAAGGATGATCCCCTGGAAAGATAAATTAGTGTTTGTCCCATAGAGAGGTTAAATTCTAGTCACTTCTCATGAGAGGCTGGAAAATTCCCTTCCTAGGAAACACAAAGCAGATGAAGACTTCTGTCTGTAGGGGCAGTTACCAACCAAGCCTTTGGCCAGAGGAGAAGGATGGGCTCTGATCCCAGATGGTCCTCTCCAATCTTAGGGCTGATGATCTTCGTGTGACCTCATTTCCTCCAAAGAAGGGCAGGAATAAAATATACTACTTACACCAAAGAGAGTGGCAGCCAATTCCTTAGCCACCGTTACAGATCTTTCTACTTAAATTTGGGGCTTTCTCTGGTTCCCTTATGACTTCATCTTGCCCTTACAGTTAACCACAAGCAAATAAGAGCACTACTTTGGGTTTTAGAAAAACTGTATTATCTTGGGTTTCTAGTGGAATCACTTAAAAAGAAGATATTCTATCCCCAAATGACAGGGTGGACATCATTGAACTATGAAGGAAAAATGAGGGAGGTGGGTAGCTAGGGATGCATCGATGTCACAAAAGTCCCCTGGAAAATTTACTCCTTCCCCAAACTCCCTTGGGCATATTCTACCAGTGATCTACAGCCTGGACACTGAGTGAATCTAGGGTCTTTTGACCCAAATACTCAGCCTAGGAGAGCAAGTTCTCGTGCAACTGAGGACTTGCCCTGGCTCAACTCATCCTGGACTGGAGACCTTAGGTAATGGGTTTCACCTCTGTGTCTCTTTCTCCTTCAGTTTGCAAGCACATATGATGCACAAGGCCGTACTGTTTCTGTTGGGTCCGACTCCAGACAGACCCATTATATACAACACTTTTATTTCTAGTCTCTGCAACATTGAACTCTCTACACAGGCATTCCCTATAGCAGCGGTCCCCAACCTTTTTGGCACCAGGGACCAGTTTCATGGAAGACAGTTTTCCCACGGACAGGGAGGGTGGGTGGGGTGGAGGGTTCAGGCGGTAGTGCGAGCGATGAGGGGGATGGCTCAACCAATCCACGGCCTGGGGGCTGGGGACCCCTGCCCTATAGGACACGAGGCAGCTGGGTGTGGGTGAGAATGAAAAATTGATTTCATGTGATAAGGCTTAATATGGTCATATTGCAAGCATCATTTTCCCCCCCCCCCCCAGCCACCCCGGCCACTCTTCTAGCTCAGTAGAATACGCCCAATGAATGTCCAAAAAATCTTTGTGGAGACCTCACAACGCCATGCAATACCCCTTCTCCCAAAGAACTCTTTCCATCAAGTCTGCCATATGCCATAGGCTGTAAAAGACAAAGGGTGGCATTTGCTGACCCAGCCTCAGCACTCAATCACTTTTTCACAGGTGGCCACAGGCTTGTGTGATTGTTTTGTTCTATCAACTGAATCTTGATCCACCTTGCAAAGGCTCAAATGGGTGATGAGAATGGTGGCTACCATTTTCTAAGCACTTATCATGTGCCAACCTCTGTGCTAAGCACTTTTAAAATCTCTTCCTGAACATCAGGCAAAGATGTTCATTTATCCCACAGGAAGGTCACAAAAAGACCTTTTGCTTTCATGGGAATGCACAGGCTCATGCACGAGGAGGAGATAAAAAGGACACAAGGGCAAAAATTCAGGGACCTCAAACCACATCAAACCAAATACCCAGTATCCAAAATGACTAAGTATTACCTTATATACAATTAGCCTGATTCCCCATGGTCCTTAGGGCGTCTGATGACAAACTCTACTTCAGCTGATTGATAATGAAGAGAGGCACATGATGAAAAGTTGCAATTCCTTTCTTTAGTTTAGTGTGTGGTTTTCCACATATTGAAATAACTTTAAAGTTCCAGCCTTCTATCAAAGAGGAGAGGCTTTTCCTTGTTAATTTCCGAGGCCTTGCACTGCTCCACCCACTCTCCCTGGGTCTCTCTGAAGCCAAGAGCACATATTCAGATGGTGGTTGGTTGGCATTAGCAGTGAGTCTACTGCGGTGAAACCCGGCAAAGCCCCTGCCCACCCAGGGGTCAGGTCTGAGATCTTAGCACCATCACCTCCCAGGCTGGCAGCTCCACATGCTGCTGCAGAACCTAAACCATCATCTCATGTCTGTATCCAGACCCTATAGGGACAAAGGCTCTGGAATGAGCGCTGGGTGGACAAGAGTTTCCACTGGGTCTGGGCACGATTTCCTCGGGCATCTTCTCAGGAACAGACCTCAGTCTACCCTTCATTTCAAACCACAGAACAGGGCTAGAATGGAAACAGAAGCCACAAGATGATTTGAAGTCATGCTGTCCTATTTTCCGTCTTCTAGGAGTCAGTTGCAGCCCACATACTTGGGGACATAGCAGGATTCAGAATTGCATAAAAGAATATCAGGTGGTTTTTTTCCCTCCTCCCTGGGAAACTGATACTGATGTTGGTACTCTCTATTCCTTCCTGAGTCCCTTCTCCCAACACCTTAACTCTGAGTCTCCAACAAATGTCCAAAGGCCAAAAATCACTGATTTTTTTTTCCATGAAGATCCTGTGTTCTGCCAGCTACCAATCTATAGTCCTGGCTGAGCAGGTGTCACCTGATACTTTAGTGATACTTTGGCTTCTCCAAGAACCAATGGCCTTTGGGCACTGTGGTGAACCTATGTCCAGATGTGGGCAGTTTCTCATTTTTATGTTAGGACTTGTTCTTTTTTTAATGCTTATATAAGCAACTCAGTCTTGTGCTTTCAAGTGATTGTTCTCACTCATTCTTTCTCTCTCCTTCCCCCAGCTCTCTCCCAAACATAAAAATAAATAAATAGATAAATAAATAAAAAGACCTCCAAAAATTAGCCCACCATATCATTTCTTGCAATGTTTCAAAATGTTTTCTTTGCGGCATTGTGAGGGTAATAGCATGAGAATGTTGAGAAGTTGTCCTCTTACAAATAAGAATCAAAACTGATAAAATTAAATATTTGAATAAACTTCAAAGCTCTTCAAGTACATTCACAAACATCATCTTAATTGGTATATACAAAATCCAGAAAAAGGAAAAGTTATAATAGTTTCCTGATCACAACTAAAATAAAAGTGCCATTTTAGGATTAAAAAAGTGAGCTATAACAGATAAATTACAAAAAATAAGATCTTACATTGTAAAGAAGTGAACAACAACAACAACAAAATAGAGATGAGAACACGTTAGACTTAAAAGAAACGTTTAACATAAAAATCTATTACTCCAGGTAGAAATTTCCCTACAACACAGACTGCATCTGGCCAAGTAAGAAGAATATTGTACTTAGCCCAGTCGCGGAACCAAGTATACTACTATCTAAGGACACATTACTCAGGTCCTGGGAAATATTTCGTAATTGGGTTTTCACTCCTTATGGAGGTGATAGGAGACCAGTTACACTGCCTGGATATTCAGGCTCAGGAACTGAGGCACGTGAATTTCATCCCACCTGGCCACCGTCCTCCCTCACACAGGTAAAATCTTCAGAGATTGGTGCTCTTACCTCGGAGGCTGCTGGGCACCACTTCCAACAATTCTGCCACCCGGAAGCCAGGCCCCTGGGGCTGCAGACCTTGGTGCTTGTCTGTCCCTCGTTCTCTCCTCTCCTTGGCTTCCCTCTCTGAGTTTAAATCCCATCCAGATGAGGGGAGGAGCCAAGAAGGACTCTTGGGTCTTCCCTTCTCTTCCAGGCAAAAATTCAATTAAGAGATAATGAGCAACTCTTTCTTACTCTAACTAGGAAAGGAAAAAAATGCATACACATTTCCCCCTCCATTTTTACTTCAATTACACAGCAGCTAAAAATACAGGAGGCTGTTTCCATTTAAGTAGGTCCAGAATAAGGTTATTGAAAGAGTTTGCATGTCTCCTGGCCAAGAGCTTGGTTTGAAAGTGCGTTCATAAAGTCTCTTTCTCTCTTTTTCTGTTTCAACCACTCTGGGATTTATTGCCTACCATTTTTAAAATAGGAAGAGACCTTCATCACAGAAAGAAATGAGCAGAGACCCTCAGAGACAGAACCTCCTGCAATTGCCCCACCTCCTCCCTCCATCAGCCCACAGCTGGGAGTGGCGGGGTTCTGAGCACACCTGAGAGCAGTAGCAGACCCAGGGAGTCCATTCCACAGCCCATTCTGCCCCCTGCCCCTTCCCAGAGGCCTCCCACACACCAGCCACAGAAGACCCCCAGCACCAGGAAAGCACAGAGGTGCCCTTTCACAACACCCTTCCCCTTTTGCCATCAGATGGCCAGGCCTTTACACTTTCTATAAACCAGAGCTATTCCAATAGGTCACAGCCCTAACCTCCACCCCTCTCCCGCCCTGCTTGAGGCAGATTCTGGAACGCAGATCTACAACGTGATGGAAGGAGCCCACGTGTTTTCCATTCACCTCCATAGACATCAAATGTTGTCGGAGGGAGAGAAGGAGGAGGACAGGAGAGATGGGGGATCAAGGAGTTGCCCCCAGAAGTGTGAGGGTGCGTCCAGAGCCAGATTGCTTGTGTCTGAATCTTGTGTCTGCTACTTGCAAATGACCTTTGACTTAACCCCTTCCTGCCTCTGTTTACGTCTTTCTAAAAGAGGAATAATATGGTTATGGTGAGGATTAAATGAGTTGATACATGTAAAGAATTTTGACTAGTCCCAGGGACACAATGATGGTTCAATAAACGTTAGTTTTGGGGGGGGGGAGGGATAAATTAGGAATTTGGGGTTAACAGATACATACTACTGTATATAAAATAAAGAACAAGGACCTACTGTACAGCACAGGGAACTTTATTCAATATCTTGTAATAAGGACTTCCCTGGTGGTCTGGTGTTTAAGACTCTGCCCCTCCAATGCAGGAGGTGTGGGTTCAATCCCTAGTCGGGGAACAAAGATCCTGTGTGCCGCGCAGTGTGGCCAAAAAACAAAAACAAAAACAAAAACAAAAAACCAATATCTTATAATAACCTATAATGGAAAAGAACCTGAAAAGAAATTTTTTTCCCCCACTGGCCTGAAGGGAAGAAAAAAAATCAAAGGAGAGGAGTTGGGTCCTTCATCAGGTCAGCATTGCACCAAGAGAAGGAAACAGCCATAAGATTAAGACACAGTGCAACAGAGTTCAGAGGAAGCAAGAATCCAGAGCCAGATGTGACCACAGGCCATAAGCCCCTTCACCCGGTCCAAGACAGAATTCACAGAGATTGGTGATGGGAACAGGGGCAGAGGGTGCTTTGGATTTGCCACAGGTTGTTAGGGGGATGTTGGAGCTGTTTTAGTTAACTCTCTAGGAAGGGTGACTTCAGCTGGAACCTGAGTTGCAGGATTTCTTCTCAGTAGCCCTCATATGGAGACCTGTAGTGCTGGTTGGCTTTTCCATGTGTTTATGCAGAGGCTCTGTAACTTCAATATGAGCTCCTGGAGAATAAGGACTTAGTTTTCCTCTTTTCCCCTCACTATCTATGATATTGCAAAGTACATAATATGTTCCCTTAAATTCCATCATTTATGCCTCAAGATGCCTAAGGACAAAGCACATTCCCCAAACATATCAGGCCTAATCCACAGTGGAAGGCATTGGTTTGTCTGTCTATTGAACAGCCTTGCCCTTCCTCTTTCCTGAGAAAACCCCAATTTTATTTAGATATCCACTCACCTCTTCCTGATCTTGGGCTTCAGAGGAGTCTGGGCTCCAGGAGGTGAGTTCTGACTGACCTAAACCAACCAGTAATCCCATGGTCTTTGCCACTGACTGATTCAGACAGGAACATGCAATGCATTTGGGATCAGTTGTAGGGAGAGGCTGCTGGCAGGGCTTCAAGGAAAGGTCTTCACTCAAAAAATAAATAAATGACCCAAAGAGGAGACAGACATCGTTACATCTTTATATAACACCTGAAACTGTGTCAGATGCCTTGCAACCAAGTGTAAGGGGTCCTAGCCAAAGACGAAGAAAATGTATCAAGTGTGGCCATGCAGAAAGATGGAAGGAATCTGGGTTTTTTATGACACTACTGAGCTACTGAATTCACTGCCCCTCAAGTTTTCCTACTTCAGAACTTTCTTGAGTTAGGATTTTGTTTCTTAGAATTGAAAGCATTCTAAGGGATTCCACATTGCTCAGTTAATTTCTTGGTAGCAAAGAGATTTATGGACATCCTGTTGAGAATATAGTGAGAGAGATGTAGGGAACTCCAGGAAGAAATTGTTACAGCCAGGGACAGGCCATAACTTGGAGTCTGGGAAGTCAGTTTCCAAAGCTTTCTGTTCTTCTAGCTATACTGTATTGCCTTCAGTTTGAGAGTCCATGGTGGATTTTAAATGACCATAGATTCTTTGCAGCTTCTCCCTGCGAGAGGTTGGGTCTATTTCCCCACCACTTGAACCTGGCCTACGTTTGTGATTTCCTTTGCCCTATAGGATGTGACACTAAGCGACACTATGAACCTGAGCTTGGGCCTTAAGTGGCCTTGCAGCTTCTGCTCTCACCCTCTTGGAATACAAGTGCCTTCTGAGGATGAAGGAGAATGAGGAGAAAGAGGCCTCACCATCCTAGCTGAGGCCGCAGACACACGAATGAGCCCAGCCAATACTATGTGAGCCATCCCAGTTCAGTCTACCCCAAACTGCCAACCCACAGAATTATGAACAAATAAGTAATTATTTTAAGTCTCTGTATTTTGGACAGGTTTGCTATGCAACAATGGAAAAATGATACAGAGCCTATACCCAAACTAGGGGAATAGTTTAACTCGAAACTAATTTCACCCCTTTATTTCACCCAAATAAGTGTAACCAATTCCAGAACAACCTGGAAAAAAACAAAGTTGCTGGATCAAATGGTGGTTCAACCAACATGTTATTATATCATCTTCTTTTATTTGAGAAAAATGTTGGAAAAAGCGTGCCAACTGCAGTCATATCCAATTTTATTTGTCCTAAGAAATCACCCAAAATCCAGAAGACCAGTGTGCTGGCTCTGAGGGAGCTTGAATCAGTTGTGTCTAGTTTGGAGACCTGGAGCTGGTTTCAGCTGGTTTGGGTCTGGTTTGAGCTGGTTGGAAGATATGTCTTAGTATCTTTAATTAGGATTCTGCTGAATCTAAAGGAACTGAAACCAAACCTGAATAGACCTCCACTGTCAAGATCTTGTCTCAGCTCACTTGCTCACTCTCTCTGCTATAAATTATATCTATTCTGTACCCATAGGGACACTTTCCCTTCGTGGTAGTTTCTGAATTCAAACTTCTAATTGCGTTTATAGGGATGTGCCATCTTTGACTTCAAATGCACAGGTGTTTGCGAAATAAACAGAATATGGCATTCAACAAACAGGAAGGTTTATTACTCCCTTCAAGGCAATGGAAGACCCTGATTCTTCTTCCATCAATATTTTCTTCTCTGGGTCAATATTTTTTGATATCTATCTCAGTAGAAGTCAATATCTTCTTATTAATCTCTTTTGTCTATAACAGTTGCTATGAGCCAATGACCTGAAGTGGATGGGGTCCGAGGGCTAGATTTGCAGCTAGGGGCCTGGAACCGTGTAGGGGATGGCAGTTTGGTCTGTAAGAAGCTCTTCATGTATCACTTGCCCATAGATCACTCTTTTGTAGATATCATTACTATTTTCATTATAAAAGTAACATTATTATAGACCAACTAGAACATGGAGAAAAATGTAAAGAAGAAAACTAACATTTCCTGTAATTCCCACAACCCAAGATAACCACTGGTTTTTTTTCTACAGATGTATACCTATATGAAGAGATGTATATATCTGTGCACACGTGTAAAAAAAGATTAACAATTAAGATTACATTATATATTTTTTCTGCTCTTTGCTCTTAACTTTACATAGTAAATTTTTTTCTCCATTTTCTTATATGTATTTTCAAGGACCTGCTTTTTAATGTTGCATAGTATTCTAGTACATGCATCTAATACATGGGGGAAAGGACTGATTACAAAGGGAAATGAAGGCATTTGGGGGAGTAATGGAAATGGTCTCTATCTTGATTGTGGTGGTTATCATAGGACTGTATACATTTGTCAAAATTCATTAAACTGTATACTTTAAAAGGGTAAATTTTAATGTATATTAGTTATATCTCAATAAACTCAAGGGGGAGAAAAGAATTCGCTAAAGAACCACCTCAAACTATGAACCAGCGCTGCCCAGATCTTGGTCTACTTTTTAATTTCTGTCTTGGCAACACATGGGAATCACTTGGGAGTTTTTAATGAAATAAGATGCCAGGGCTTTGGGGATGGAAACCAGAGACTCTGATTTGATTGGCCAGGGGTTGGGCCAAGGCATTATGTTTTCTGAAAGCTCCCTTGGTGATTTCCAAAATGTGCAGCCAAGGTTGAGATCCACTGGTCTGTACAATAATTCTTTGGACCAAAGAGGCAGAAGGAGATAAAATGGAATGTGCAAATTTCAGAATCATAAAAGAATTTTGTAAATTTTGCAAACTACACATTTATTAGCCCACTGATTTTTTTTTGTCCAATTCTACCTGCCCCGCCACCAAGGCCTGAGACAGTCCTATAAATATTTTTGTTGTAATATAACTCAAATACTATAGAATTCACCCTTTTAAAGTGTACAGTTCAGTGGTTCTTAGTATATTCATCAGGTTGTGTAGCCATCACTATTATTTACTTTGAGAACATTTTCTTCAACCTAAAGACAAACCCCATATCCATTAATAGTCACTTCTCATTTCCCCCTCCCCCAGCCCGTGACAAAACCTAGTATGCTTGCAGTCTCTACGAATTTATCTATTCTAGATATTTCAAATAGATGGAATCATACAATATATGACCTTTTGTGAGTGGTTTCTTTCACTTAACATAGTGTTTTTAAAATTCATCCACTCTATAGCACGGATCAGTAGTTCATTCCTTTTCCTGGCCAAATGATATTCCATCATATAGCTATATCACATTTTGTTTATCCATTCATCCATTGATGGAAATTTAGGTTGTTTCCACTTTTTGCCTATAATGCATGTTACTGCTATGAACATTTGTGCACAAGTTTTTGTGTGGATGTATGTTTTCATTTCTCTTCATATTTACCTAGGAATGAAATTGATTGCTAGGCCATATGGTAACTTTATTATGTTTAACTTTTTGAGGAACTGTCAAATGGTTTCCAAAGTGGCTACACCATTTTACATTCCCACTGGCCATGTATAAGAGTTCCAGTTTCTCCATGTCCTCTCCAACACTTGTTATTGTCTGTCTTTTTTTATTATAGTCATCCTAGTGTGTGTGAAGTAATATCTTAAGGTTTTGATTTGCACTTCATCAATGATTAATAATGTTGAGCTTCTTTTTTTTTTTTTTTTTAAAGGTTGATTCTGGTGGACCTAACAGTTTAAATTTTATTTATTTATTTATTTATTTATTTATTTATGGCTGTGTTGGGTCTTCGTTTCTATGCGAGGGCTTTCTCCAGCTGCGGCAAGTGGGGGCCACTCTTCATCACAGTGCGCGGGCCTCTCACTATCGCGGCCTCTCTTGTTGCGGAGCACAGGCTCCAGATGCGCAGGCTCAGTAGTTGTGGCTCATGGGCCTAGTTGCTCCGCGGCATGTGGGATCCTCCCAGACCGGGGCTCGAACCCGTGTCCCCCGCATTGGCAGGCAGATTCTCAACCACTGCGCCACCAGGGAAGCCCCAGTTGAGCTTCTTTTTATGTGCTTATGGGCCATTTGTATATCTTCTTTGGAGAAATGTCTATTCAAATCCTTTGTCCATTTTTTAATTGAATTATTTATATTTTTATTGTTGAGTTGTAAGAGTTCATTATATATTCTGGACAAGAGACTCAATAAATATATGATTTGCAAATATTTTCTCCCATTCTTTGGATTGTCTTTTCACTTTCTTGATAGTGTACTTTGAAGTACAAAAATTTTTAATTTTTAAAAATAAAAAAATTTTATTATTTTTTATTTTGTTGCTTATGCTTTAGGTGTCATATATAAGAAACCATTGACTAACCTAAGGTCGTGAGATTTACAAGTTTTCTTCTAAGTTTTTTATAGTTTAGGCTCTTACATCTAGGTCAATGATCCATTTTGAGTTAATTTTGGTATATGGTGTAAGGTAAGGGTTCGACTCTATTCTTTTGCACGTGGATATCCAGTTGTCTCAACACCATTTGTTAGAAAGACTATTCTTTCCCCAATTAAATTGTCCTGGTACCCATCTTGAAAATCACAGTCATGTATTTTTTTGAGTATTTACCTCTGCTCACCTGGAAGAAATGTTTACCTATTCTATCAGTTGATTAGGAGCTCTCAGTCCAATTGGCCATGTCCACACATCAGTGGGTCCAGTGCCTGATAGTTGTGACTTTTAAGTGCCAGGTTCCCACTAGGTCCTTAACAAATACTTTTTGATAAACTGATCTTGAGATTAATCAATTAAGTAAACATAACATAATTCATTTCTTATCAAGTTGATTGATCTGATTCAAGTGGCTCTCTCCAATCAGTCAAAAGGACCAAACTGACCTGTACAAGTCAACAGTCTTAGGATAAAAACAGTAAAAGAATCCTTGGGATGACAGTTGCCTACCAAGCAGGACTGCAATATTGTCTGTGTTTACCTCTCTCTCTGGTTAAATCCTGATTTATTCTAAGCTAATCACAGTAATTTCAGTCTCTGTGAAATGGTTTGATTTAGGAAAGAATATTTGACCCACTTCTGTCCAATGGGGTTTCTGAAAAAATTTTCCTGTATCAGAAGAATTGGTCCTTCTCCTTCCAGGGGCTGTTGCCATGCTTGCCTGGGATATGGCAGCCATCTTATAACCATGAGGGGAGCTAAACAGGACAATGTATGACAGAGCAGAACTATGAGAGGAATCTGGGTCCTAAATGACATTCTTGAACCCCTGAATTAACCCATCTTGGTGCTTTCCTACCTTGGGACTTCTCATTATCTGAGATAATATATTTCTTCATTATTTTAAGCCAATTGGGTCAGAGTGCTTTGTTACTTGTACTCAAATCGTTCTAACCAACCCAGACCTCCTGACTCTTCACAGAAAATGCCTTCAAAGTGCAAAACTTTAAGGGGACTGTAAAACTGAGCACAGTGACCCGGGGACTTGACATTCTCCAAGGGGAGTTTCCAAACTTAGCCTCAGATGAGCTTCCCTGAGATCTGCAAGGAGACCTGCCCTCTAGGCTGATGATGATGGCAGAAGTATTGTACCTAGGTTGAACTTCATCCCAGTACTGAGTCCCTGGCTTCCTCAGGAAGGACAGCTCAGCTCTATGGCTTTTCTAAAAAAGGAATAGTTATGGTATTAATGTGTTTAATATATTCTTATGCTCTAAAAATGTTTGGCTATGAAGGAAGCGCTTTTACGTTCCAAGTGGAACAATGAAATCTCAACATCTTTGGCATGAGAGGGAGCCAGGAGAAGCCATACATATGGAGTCTCCTCCCTGATAATAGTCATCCCACCTACAGCTGAGACCTCCAGCCAGGGCTACTCACCACCATGGTAGGAAGGAAATTTCAGTTGTATGTTGAAGCCAGCATGTATGGGATTTTAAGTGGTTCCTAACTCTTCCCAGTTCCACACTCAGTGACATCACATTGGTAGCTTAAAAATCAGTGAGAGTATTTATAGCATGGAAATCAGCAAGGAGCGTTTTCTTTCTGGAGAACCAGGTGTTCAACATTATCAGCACACCACTGGAAATTCCTCTCTTGGTCATTCTGGGGATTAGAGGTTCCTTTATACAACCAAGATATCGTAACATCTCTTAAACTTCATGGCTGTAAATCAAAGAAAATATAAACCCCACTGTCCTTCCCTGAAGATGACTGACTGCTGATATACGATAGGAAAATTCAATCAATTTCTTTACAAACTGAGTCATAACTTCCTATCTCAAATTTTTCTTCTAAGGCCAGGCTGTTCAGGCTTTTGTTTTATGGTTTTTGTTTTTATTTTTAATGCAACTTTGATTCTGCCTAATGGCCTAACTGCCAGCATTTTCATTTAAGGTTTTTTTTTTTTAATTGTTGCATTCTCAGAGTGTAGGATTACAGCAAGGCTGCTGTGCAGTAACTGTTCCATTGCAAGCAAGGGCAAAGCCACAACTAATGATAAGGTTTACTGTGGAGCTGCTGAGGTCACCCATTTGAGGCCAACTGTGGTCTCTGGGAGATGAGTCTATGGATGGCTCCCTGGTGACTGAGGGTACCTCTGTAGACTGCCATCCCTCTGGCCCACTCTCCTCCTATCTCCTTCCATCTCTATTATCCCAAGTCCATCCCCAACCAGGCCTTACAGGCTCCTCTTTCTCCTACTCCTTCTTCCCAATTACAGGTTTGGGAAAGTGGGCAAAATTCATTGTCAACACAACATCATTCCCACTGGAGTCTAAAGCTGAAGACAGAAATTTTTTTGAATTGTGGAGTATTTTAGATATACAGAAAGATATAGAGATGAGTATTATAAACACTCTTGTACTTCTACCCAGCTTAGGAAATAAAACATTATAAACACTGTTAAAGTCCCTGCATGTGCCTCTCTGATCATATTCCCCTCCCTCCAAGAGAGAAACACTTTCCTGAAATTGGGACTATTATTCCAGTGCATGTCTATATACTTTTACTGTATACATCTATATGTAAGCCTAAAAGCAGTATACAGAATTGGTTTGTACGTTTTTAAGCTTTATGTTAATGATAGTATAAATATTGTGTGTCTCTTCCTGAAACTTGCTTTATATCTATAAATATTATGTTTTTATCCATGTTTGTATTAGGCTCTTTTTCTTTTTTCTTTCCTTTTTTTTTTTTTTTTTTTTTTTTTTTTTGCCACACCACACAGCTTGTGGGATCTCAGTTCCCCAACCAGGAATTGAACCTGGGCCACAGCAGTGAAAGCACCAAATCCTAACCACCAGACCACCAGGGAACTCCCTGTATTAGTTTTCTATTGCTGTGTAACAAACTACCCCACATACAGTGGCTTAAAACAACACATTTATTATCTCATAGTTTCTGTGGATCAGGAGTCCAGATGTGGCTTAACTGGGTCCTCTGCTTGGGGTCTCATGAGGCTGCCATCAAGGTGTTGGCTGGGCTGCATTCTCATCTGGAGGCCTGACTGGGGAAGAATCTGCTTCCAAGCTCATTCAGGTTGTTGGCAGAATTCATTTCCTTGAGTTTGTGTGGCTGAGAGCCCTGGATCCTGGGGTACACCCACTTCCCTGCCATGTGGCCTGCTCCCTAAGCATGTCACATCATAGTAGCTTGCTTCTCTGCAAGGCCAGCAGGATCTCTCACTCTAGTCTGCTAAAATGGAGTCATATAACGTATAAGATTTATTTCATCAATTTTGTCATATTCTATTGATTAGAATCAAGGTACAGGTTCTGACTGCATTCTAGGGGAGGAGATTGCACAAAGGTGTGGACACAAGTATATGGGAATTATTGAGATCTGTCTGCCTAGGATCTACCTGACACAGTGTTGATACATGTTACTCTGGTCCATTTATTTCTGTTGTTATGTACATTGTATGCATTGTATGAATATACCACAAAAATCTATCCATTTTGCTGTTAATGATTATGTTAGGGTGATTCCAGTTACTTGCAATTATAAATAATGTTGTGCTTAATAATTTTTATAGGTCTCTTCTATACATGGGAAAAAGTTTCTAGACCCTGAAGTATACACGTCTTCAACTTTACTAGATATGGCTAAGTTAGTCTCTGGAGTAGTTATACCTATTTCCATTCTACCCAGAAGTGTATGACTCTCCTACCCTTGAAATTGACAAAATTACTTTAATTTTTTTATATTATGGGTAATCTGGCACGTGTGAAGTAGTATCTGCTGGTTCTAATTTTTATTTCCCTAATTAATACTGAGGTTGAGTATATTTTTGTTTGTTTCTCCTTCTGGGAACTGTCCTGGATTTTGTGTATTTTTCTTATCGATTTGTAGTTGTTTATGTATCCTGGTTCTTAATTCTTTGTCTGCCTTATTGCACTACTGATATTTTCTTCTTATCTGTGCTTCTCTTTTTTACTTTTTTCTGGTATTTTTATGTGCAGAAGTTTTTCATTTTAATTTGGTAAAATGTATCAGTCTTTCCCTTTATGATTTGTTCTTTTTATGACTTATTTAAGAAATATTTTCCTATCCTGAGGTCAAAAAGGTAGTCACCTATATTTTGCTATAAAGGTTTTAAAGTTTTTCTTAACACATTTAGGTTTATAGTATACCTGGAATTTATTTTTCTTCCTAGGGTAAAAGAAAGCATCCAATTTTATTCTATTTTTCTATGCAGATACCTAGTTGTTTTAGCATCGTTTATTGAATAGGCCATGTTAGCCCCTCTAATATGCTATGTTATCTCTCAATTATCAAGTTTTCATATATGTGTGGGTTTGCTTCTCGATTGTCTATTCTGTTCCCTTGATCTATTTGTTTATTCCTATACCAATATACTCTGCCTTAATTATTACAATTTTATAATAAGTTTTAATACCCAATCAGGCCTTCCCTACCATCCCGTTCTTCTCTTCAAAAATAATTTTAGTCTATATGTGACCTTTGCTCTTTCATATAAACTTAGATTCAGAAGGTCAAGTTCCATGAAAAGCCTTGCTGGGACTTCACTGGGGTAGTCTTCAGTTTGTAGATTGATTTAGGGAATGTTATAGGCTGAATATTATCCCCCCAAAATTTATATGTTGAGGTGCTTACACCCAGTACCTCAAATGTGACTGTATTTGGAGATAGAATCTTTAAGGAGGTAAAGTTAAATGAGGTCATGGGGTGGGCCCTAATCCACTAAGACTGGTGGCCTTATAGGAAGAGGAGATTATGGCACAGACATGCATGACCATATGAAGACACTGAGAAAAGATGACCATCTACAAGCCAAGGAGGGAGGCCTCAGCAGACACCAACCCTGTTGACAGCTTGACCTCTTCTAGCCTCCAGAACTATGAAAAAATTAATTTTCCGTTGTTTAAGCCACCCAGTCTGTGGCATTGTTATAGTAGCCCAAGGAAACTAATACAGAGAACTTTGACAGAGTCACAACACTGAGTTTTCCTACCTACAAACATAGGCTATCTCTCCATTTATCCAGATCTTCTGTTAAGAAAGTTTTACAATTTTCTCCATAGGGATCTTATAGCTCTTTTGTCAGATTTACTCTAAGGTACTTTATATTTTTGTTTTTATTCTCTTTTAATTCCAACAATTGTTCCATAAATTTTCACAAGTTTCTATGTAAGGACTAATATCATCTAAATAATGACCATTTAATTTCCTATCCTTATAATTTTTGACGTAATTGAATAGAAGCACTGAAAGCTGGTGTCCCTGTTTTGATCTTGATTTTCAAGGTGATGCTTCTGCAGTTGCAAGGATATACTGTACATTTTTCTGAAGGAGTTTTGCCACCTGACATCCTGCAGCACAAGCTCAGTAAATCCCTCTCCTGCCCCCTCTTTCTCTGGCCCCTTCTCACTCCTCTTCCTTCAATACAACCTATCTGTTCTGAGCCCCATGTCTTAAAAATAAAGTGAAGTCATGTGGTGATTCACACCGAGATGCTGATGGCTAATTATCGATCAGATGGCACATTCACATTTTAAGACAAAAGTCTAGGCCCAAGGAATAAATGTGACTGTTGGGGTCTGAGTGTTAACATCTTCTCAGATCCCAACAGTAATGGGAACCATCTTCAACCCCCTTTACAGCTTCCTTATTTATTTATTATTTTTATTTTTGGCTGTGTTGGGTCTTCGTTTCTGTGTGAGGGCTTTCTCCAGTTGCGGCGAGTGGGGGCCACTCTTCATCGCGGCGCGCGGGCCTCTCACTATCGCGGCCTCTCTTGTTGCGGAGCACAGGCTCCAGACGCTCAGGCTCAGTGGTTGTGGCTCACGGGCCCAGCTGCTCCGCGGCATGTGGGATCTTCCCAGACCGGGGATCGAACCCGTGCCCCCTGCATTGGCAGGCAGATTCTCAACCACTGCGCCACCAGGGAAGCCCCTACAGCTTCCTTTTAAAAATACCACTTCTGGGACTACCCTGGTGGTCCAGTGGGTAAGACTGCACGCTCCCAATGCAGGGGGTCTGGGTTTGATCCCTGGTCGGGGAACTAGATCCCACATGCATGCCGCAACTAAACATGTTGCAACGAAGATCCCATGTGCCACAACTAAGACCTGGTGCAGCCAAAATAAATAAATAAATATTTAAAAAAAAAAAAAAATATATATATATATATATATATATATATATAAATAACACTTTTCTCTGGGCATCCAGATCAGACTAGCTCAGATGGAACCAGGAGAAATTCCAAAAGATGGGAACTTGGTGTGTCCCCTTATTTATTTATTCTTTTTTACCATTCCAATAAAGCATCTTTTTATTTATTTTTTTATAGCATTTCTTACATATCCTTTTTCTTTTTTTAAAACATCTTTATTGGAGTATAATTGCTTTACAATGGTGTGTTAATTTCTGCTTTATAACAAAGTGAATCAGTTATACATATACATATGTATCCCCTTATTTTAATCAAACTACCCAGGTTCATACCCCACTTACTTAAGTGGCCTTGGGTAAGGTGTTTCCTCTCTCCTGCCTCAGTTGCCTGACCCGTCAGATGGGGATCATAGTAGCATCTACTCACGAGTGGGGTTAAATGAATCACTGATGTAACTTATTGGGAACAGTGCCTGGCACATAGTAAGCACACAATAAACATTAGCTAAGCCCATGGGATGGCCACCTTTGCACTACCATTCAGTTACTTAATGGGTTTTTACTTTTTTCTTTTTCCTTAAAAATCTCAGAATATGGTATTTAAGCGTTACCCTATCCCCTGTATTCCACCCTGCAGCCTGGCACAGAATACCGCTCTAGTTCATTTGTAAAAGTTCATCCAACCCTGCCTGGTAACAGTCACATTACTACTCTCCTTGCCTTTTTTCTAGTATTTAAGGTTGAATGCCACTGGCTTTCAGGCCAGCGTTCCACAATGAATGAAATGCTGAGCTAGAAGCAAGCAATGCTGAAAAGACCAAGCCGAATCTGACCATGGAGATGCTGGCACGCTGGGGGAACCCCAGGCATGGCCTGGTTTGCAGCCTCATCTCCTAGAAAGTCCAGTGCTGAGCTGGGGGTTCAGTAGGCCTGGTAAGCTTGATGACATTCACGCCAAGGTCACAGGGACAGGGGGTGGGAATAGTGAGCGACGGGCCTCATTTCTTTTCAGTAAAACCCATTGATAAAAGAAAATTTCACATATTGAGATACAGGGAAGTCATTCTGGCTTACACATGAGTTAACTTGAATTTTATGCTAAATAAAACAGCCTATTTGTGGCCTATCAAACATACATTGGACATCTGCTTTAGTTATTAAAGCAAAGGGCACATTGACTAGAAGTAAAGAATGTCCATGTTGGGAGATGCAAGAGGGAAGAGATATGGGAACATATGTGTATGTATAACTGATTCACTTTGTTATAAAGCAGAAAGTAACACACCATTGTAAAGCAATTATACTCCAATCGAGATGTTAAAAAAGAAAAAAAAAAAGAATGTCCATGTTAAAAATAAAGATTAAATGCCCCTCTTCCTGGAACGCCAATGCTGGTACTTCTTTGATGATAAGCCTCCCTTCCCAGGTGCCAAGGTCATACTGTCCATGCTGCGTGTGTATGTGCTGGCATGTTTTTTTTGAAACCTTGAAGAAATGTATCCCTGACTTGTTTAGTATTCTTTACTCTGACAAGATATAAAACTGCTGAAAACCGGCTTTTCTGGAGCGGCTTCTCAGAGAGAAGCTGGCTCCTGGGCTAGTCCTCAGTTTGGCTCAAATAAAACTCCTTTCTGTTCTTACTATTGACTGTTTATTGATTATTTTCATCGACACCATCAAGCAATGAGATGGTTAAGACGGTAATTTCAGGGAGGGCAGACAGCTGCTGCTCTAGCACCGTGCCTGGTACATACAGGCACTTAACAAATAGACACGAGTTTGTTTTCATTTTCCCCTGCATCCAGCCCCCATTAGGCCTAAGGCAGGCCCTAGACACGCAATAGATAGTTAAAAAATATTGGTGGGTACTTCGAGCAATTATCGTGCTGCAAAATCGGTGTTAGCCTCAGTGAGCTGAGTCACTGACAGGTATTCACCTGTCTTAAGTACTTTTCTGTTATGTTTGTGTAAGGACACACATCCTCAATATGTTGCTGTAGAGGAGAAAGTTAAATCACTAAACAAATGCAGCTGTGTCCACTAAGTAAGTTGTTTTGCCTGCAGTGATGAAGTATCAGGTGTTACTGTCATTCACAGCAGCAGCAAGTATGTGTGAGGAAATAAGCCAGGTTAAGAGGGTCCAAAGAGGCACCAGACACCAGCCCACGGGAGAGCTCAGCAAGGCTTTGATCAGAAAAACAGAAGCCCTAAAACGGAAGGCAAGAGGAAGGGACAAAAGAGCAAAGGCCAGCTCTCTCACTTGCCTCTACCCTTTAGAAAGTCAAGAGCTTCCAGGACTGCGAGAAATCACCACGGATGATCCCAGCTGCCTCCAGCATCAAGGTAGGAAATTTTCAGGGGACCACCCAGCCACACAGGTGCTTCCACAGCCAGAGGAGCAATAAAAACACTTCTGCCTCTCTTTCTCACTCGAAATCTCAGGCGAATGCTTCTCATTTGTGGAATCCAACTGGGAACACTGGCAGTAAAGGATTCTGGGGAGTGTGGTTCCCAGGCTTCCAACCCCTGAGATAAGGGCGGAGTATAGAAGGGGTGGAATGATGTTGAGTTGTCAACAGACAATTCAGCATGAAAGCCTTCTAAGGTAAATTTAGAAAAACAACAGTAGAAGGCAGTTAACCTGTGCTAAGGACCTGAGAAGCAACACAATCTGTGCTTAAAGACAGGCATTGTCATTAAGACAAACTACTATGTATAAAATAAATAAGCTACAAGGATTATTGTACAGCACAGGGAATTTAGCCAATACTTTATAATAACTATAAATGGAGTTTAACCTATAAAAATTGTGAATCACTATGCTGTACACCTGAAACTAATATAATATTCCAATATAGTAATGAGGTAAACCAACTGTAACTCAACAAAAAATAATAAATTTTTGAAAAGATATTAGGATTGGCATGAGAGTTGGAGCCTTTGAAGAAGGCTTTGGATAGAGTCAAACCCCAAGGCAAGACTTCATCAGATAGGTAATGAAAAAGAGGAAGAGCACATGGAAGTGAGTAGGCATACATTTATTTACTCATTGACTCATGCATTTAGTCATCCATTCAGTGAATATTTATTGCCAAGCATTGGGCTAGGCACTTGGGCTTCTAGACAGTGAGGAGCCACTGATTGTTTCTAAGAAAGGAAATAATATGATGAGATTTTTAGTGTAAAGAGATCATTATGAAAATGCATATGTGCATAGACACAACTGAAAGGAAATGCACTTCAGTGTAATCAGTGCTCATCTTTGGATGGTGAGATTGTGAATAAATATTATTTTCTTTTCTAAATCTTTCAGTATTTTCCAAATATCCCACAATCTATGTGTACAACTTTTTATCGGAAAAAAAAGTTTTAAGAAAAAGATAGATCAAACTGGTAACAATGTGAAAGAAATTCATCACACATTTGTCATTTGATGTTTTCCTCTAGGGATACCCTTCCTTTGTTTTCACTTTCTTCCTCTTCCTCGTTGTCTCGTAGACACTGCTCCATTTTCAGTTGAAACTGACCTTCACTGAAAAGACTTGCCTGCCCCCTAAGGCTAGGTTAGGTGTCCATGTTTGACACTCTCAGCCGCTGGGAGTGTCTCCCACCACTTGCTATACTTACAGGTATGGGCTTGATGCCCGTCTTTCTCATCAGAATGTAAGCCCCATAGGGAAGGCATCATACTGACCTTGTTCACACCTGTTTCCCAAGTACATCTGTCATTCCATAAATATTGTTGGAATGATCAACTACCTCTAGAAAAGATGTAAGACTGGAGACAGGCAGATTAGTAAGAAGGTGATTATGATAGCCTGTACAAACTAAACTAAAGAAAGGGCAGAGCAATGAATGGGGGGAACCAGCCTGTGGAGCTGTTATGGCATCAAATCCGCAGAACCTAGTGACTTCTTCCTGGATTCCTTCAACAAGAAGCAACGGTTTGGGGAATATTTTGGCGGTAGAACTTATGAGACTTGCTGATGGATTAAACGTGAGAATGATGGAAAGAGAACTACCAAGAAGGCCTCAGAAGTTTTGGTCTTGAGCAGCTGGATATATCATGATACAATTTCCTGAGATGGAAAAGGCATTTGTGGAGGGGAGGGACCAAGAGTTGCAATTTTGGATGAAAAGTAAGGATGGGGGAGAAATGTAGGGGAAATTGCCAACTTGGGCTAGGGAGTTATTCTCTTAGGCAGGAAATACAGAAGGTGAACCAAGCTTGAAGAGAAATACGAATTCAGTTTTGGATATGTTGAGTGTGAGGTGTTCACTGAGATATCCAAGATATCCAATGAGATTATCGGGGTCTAGGATTCATGAGAGACTTCTGGACAGAGACAGAGATGCAGACTTAGTGGTGGTAGTTGAACCCATCGGGTGAATGAGAACATGTACAAAATGAGAAGGGCAGAAAGATACCAACATCAAACCCTTGAGAAACTGATATTTATGGAAGAAGAGATGCCCTAAAAGGAGATTGAGAGGGATTCAGAGGAGCAAGAATATCAGATTACATGAAACAAGGAGTGCCATTTTGATCAAAACAAGAGTTCAAATAAGGGAGTAGTACATTGGAGTGGTAATAGAAGCCGGATTTTGGAGGTCCTTGAATGCAAGGCAAAGAAGTTGACTCTTTATCCAGAGCCTTCGTGATTAGTGGTGGTGACCGTGTATATGTTCTGGCTGTACCTGACTGAGCCTCCCAGCCCTGCAGGGAAATTGAGAAACATCGGTAGGTGAAGGGTCCAAAATCTTGATCCACATGGTCAAGACTTGGAGACAGGAAGTGGAGAGTGGTCCGTTAAGAATATATTTATTAAACAATATGTCATCTAACCCAAGTCACCACTGACTTGAGTAAGCTGAAGAGTACAACCCAGACTTTCAAAGGCCATCATTATTTTTCGTTGGTTCTTATAGCCAGACCCTCAGCAAAGACAAAGGACAAAAACCATCCCCCAGGAATCCTCCCAGTCTAGCCAACTCCAAAACCACCCACAGTGCATCCAATGGCCTCCGTGATAGCCTCTTTGGCGCCGCATGAGCCATGTGTTAGTTTATGTTCCAGAAGGAGCCATCAGACAAGTGCAGACAAGATGTCTGTCCTCCTTTCCATTACAGTGTTCCAGAAGAAGAAGAAGAAGATGGCCTGAGGCAAGGGAAGACAGGCACCATGACTCTTCTAAACCCTGGCAACTGTACCTTCTACCATACCACTGTGGTTTGGGGAGAGATTTTTTTTTTTTTTTTTTTGAAAATCTTCATCCTTCCTGTTTTTTTAAAATTTATTGATTTATTTATTTATGGCTGTGTTGGGTCTTCGTTTCTGTGCGAGGGCTTTCTCTAGTTGTGGCAAGCGGGGGCCACTCTTCATCGCGGTGCGCGGGCCTCTCACTATCGCGGCCTCTCTTGTTGCGGAGCACAGGCTCCAGACGCGCAGGCTCAGTAATTGTGGCTCACGGGCCCAGTTGCTCCGCGGCATGTGGGATCTTCCCAGACCAGGGCTCGAACCCGTGTCCCCTGCATTGGCAGGCAGATTCTCAACCACTGCACCACCAGGGAAGCCCTGGGGAGAGATTTGAAGCTAGGCTTCAAAAACAATTACAAACTAAGGGTCTGGCTAAACATAACCACAGAGGGAGAGGAAGGTGAGCTGGATCTTTGCAGAAGGCATCAGGGTGTATGGTGCATCTGTGAACCTGAATGTCCAGGAAGGCGCCTCAGCAGATGTCTTGGTGGGCAGCGCATATTAGGGAGCATGCATGTCACAGAAGGATATGTCTCTCCGTGTAGCTTGGAAAAATGAACAGCAATTCAGACCAATGGAAAGAGTACCCACGATGGTTAGCAACTGGCAGTGTGTTTGTGAATGTCTGCATGAGACACACTTGGCATAAACACTTTGCAGACACACATTGTGCGGTTGCTTTCAGAAAGCCCTAAGGTTCCAGCCACTGACAGAAGCCAGAAGCTGCAGAGTCTTGACTGGAGATGAGCTGGACAGTTCTGCTGCCCTCGGGGAAGTGGGCTGGCCCTGAGAACTCTGTGCTCAAGAGCCTGGTCGGGGAGAATAGGGAAGAAAGAGCAAGGTAAGCCCAGTTGAATAGGAGGCTCTTTGTTCCAAGCTTTTGGTCAACTCTCTCCCCAGTCCCCAGTTTCACTTCTAGGGGAAGGTGAGTGAACAGGCAGAGAAGTCTTTTAAGGAGAGAGGCCACCTCTGAGGGATGCAAAAGCCAGAGCCTGAGTAGCTCATACTCTGAAGCACAAGCAGCCTGTGGCTGATCCCTTTAAGTGTCCTCAGGATGCGCCTTGTTGAGGCAAAAGAAATAAAAGCAAAAATAAACAAATGTGGCCAAAGCAAACTTAAAAAATTTGCACAGCAAAAGAAACCATCAACAAAACAAAAATGGGAGAAAATATTTGCAAACGATGCAACTGACAAGGGGTTATTATCCAAAATATACACACAGCTCATACAACTCAATTGCAAAAAAATAAACAACCCAATCCAAAAATGGGCAGAAGACCTAAATAGACATTTCTCCAAAGAAGACATACAGAGAGCCAACAGGCACATAAAAAGATGCTCAACATCACTAATTATTAGAGAAATGCAAATCAAAACCGCAATGAGATGTCAACTCGCACCAGTCAGAATGAATATCATCAAAAAGTCTGCAAACAATAAATTCTGGAGAGGGTGTGGAGAAAGGGGAACCCTCCAACACTGTTGGTGGGAATGTAAATTGGTGTAGCCACCATGGAAAACTGTATGGAGGTTCCTTAAAAAACTAAAAATAGAGGTATCTTATGACCCAGCAATCCCACTCCTGGGTATATATTCCAGAAAAAAGCGAAAACTCTAATTGAAAAAGTTACATGCACCCCAATGTTCGTAGCAATATTATTTACAATAGCCAAGACATGGAAAAAACCCAAGTGCCCATCAACAGATGATTGGTTTAAAAAGATGTTGGTTTAAAAAGACCTAGAGGGGTGGGATGGGGTGGGGGGGGGGGTCCAAGAGGAGGGGATATATGTACACTCATAGCTGATTCACTTCACAGCAGAAACTAACACAACACTGTAAAGCAACTATACCCCAATTAAAAAACAAACAACAACAAAAAACAGAAATAGACTCCAGATATAGAAAATAGACTATGGTTACCAAAAGGGAACGGGAGAGGGGGAGAGGTAAATTAGGAATATGGGATTAACAGATACAAACTACTATACATAAAATCAATAAGCAGCAAGGATTTACTGTATTGCACAGGAAACTATTCAGTTATCTTGCAATAACCTACAATGGAATATAATCTGAAAAAATCTACAATTGAATCACTTTGCTGTACACCTGAAACTAACACAATATTGGAAATCAACCATACTTCAATTTTTTTTAAAAAAGTTGAGAAGATGTGCCTTATTGGAGAAGACAGGCCCCTCTTTACTACTCTTGACTCTGTGGTGAGGCCCAATATGTTTAGTGAAATCGAGGAGGCAAAACAGCGAGAGGGAAAGTCACAGGTAAAGAGGGACCAAGAAGGGGTCAAGGATAATAATTAGGCCTAAAAGTGAGGTCTAAGGCAAAGGGTATGATGTCAAAGCCGGGGTGAAACAGGAAGATATGCACCAAAGAGACAACCTCTGCTAGTTCCACCCAGTCCTGTCCTGTCCAACAAACACACAGGGCACCAGGCATCCTTCTGGGCACTGCAAATCCAAAAGACAAGGGTCCCACACTCACGGAGCTCACAGTAGTCTAGACAAACAGGCTCCTAAAAGTCTGTTAACACAGTGAATGCTGCAGGTCCAGGGTGCTAGGAACCAACAGAGGAGCAGCCCAAACCCTGTCTGGGGTCCCCAGAAAAAAGCCTCCTGGAGAAGACAGGTATAGGTGTTTTGAAGGCAGAAATAACACTGTGTGCACACGTGTGTGTGTGTGTGTGCCCACGTGTGCACATGTGCACAGGTGTATAATCTATATTCCCCAAGGTCCTGTAGAGCATTTTGCATATGACAGATAATAATAAAACTCGCTGAGTGAACATAAGAATTAGTTATTTTTTCTATTTGTATCTTTCTAACTATTCCTCTGCTTTCTTCCTAAAGCTTATTCTTCTTTTCCTTTGCTGGGAATGACCAGGGAGTTTCATTTTGAGGTAAGGTCCAATAATCTGGATGTCAACAAGATATAGAAATTGCCATTTTGTGACATGAGGCAATACTGGAGGAGAGGATAGAGTGGCCTACAGTGAGAAGGGAAATCATCATCATCATAATCATCATAGAGCATTTTTTGAACACAAACATCCAGGTGCTGTTTTAAGGGCTTTTAATATGAAATGTGCTAAATCATTTCATCCTCACAATAACACAAAGAGGTGGGTACTATCACAGGTGCGGATTTCAATCGATGTACCGACAGCTCATGTAACTTGGACAAGGTCCCAGAGCGAGTAGATGGTGGAGCCAACACCATCTGGCTCCAGGCCTGCACCTTCTAATGCATCCCACCCTCAGGACTGAAGACTAAGGGCAAAGCATCTTGAGCTTGCCCCCAGTATATGGGCCAGAGACCCCTGACTATTTTTAAACTTTTTAAAGCTACATAATATCCATCAGTTCATTTTCCCTGTTTCCTTCTGTTTCCCTGTAGAATTGAGCAGATCCTAAATTCAAGGAAATTTATAGATGATCACTTTTGCCTCAGCTTTTATTCCAGTGGTAAGAAACATGAGTCGTAAAAAACCAAGATAATATTAGAATCACAGAGCACATTACTGTCTGCATCAGATAATAGCAGCAAGCCAAGGGCCTACTGCTTTCTGGCAATAGGAGCTCAGGAGGGCCTGGGGATTGGGATAAAGGACCACAAGGGCAGGATTGGCTTTACTGGCCTCAGGTCAGTGTCCATGCTTTGGTGTCACCATCCAAAAAAATAGAGCTAATGCTTTTCGGGCCTTGTTAGAGCACTACAAGATGAACAAATTCATGTCTGTATCTGAGAAGTCTGAGTCTTCTCAGAGGAAACAATTATCACCAAGATTAATTAATCCAAATATGACCAACAAGGACTAGTTGGTGCCAATCCTCTTTGATTCTTCCAGCATATAAAATAAAATCAACATGAATCAAAACCCAACCTATTACTATTGAGGGGTAAAGGATAACTAAATGAAGCAAAAGGAAGAAATAGAATCCTGCAAGAGGCTTCTGTGGTAACCACGGCTGTCCCACACAGACAATCATATTCTACAGTGAAGTGGCCACGTGTGCGGGCCTGTTCTTCCATCTTCATTACATCAACTTTTCCTACTGGGCAGCCACTCCCCTTCATGACTGCAAATGCTCCTTCTCTTCCAGAAGCAGACCTTTGTGGTTACTGGAAGCATGAGGCTGAGGTTTTGTACAGAATCCCAGATCAAATCAGAGTGGGAGACACTCGGCCTGAGTCAGACCTCAAATGTATGAGAGGACAAGTCTAGTCTCTGCTGATTAACATAATCTGTAAGGGTATACCGAATATAACCTGAACTCCATTCATTCAAATATTTATTGAATGCATGATATATACTAGGGACTGTTCTAGGAGATGGGGATATAGAATTGAACAAACTAGACTCATCATCATCACCGCCCTCTGGAGTTCACATTTCTAGAAAGAAAGACAGATTAGCTCTCCCTGTAGTAGAAGTGAATCAATATTAGTGAAGTACTGCCCTGTGGTTCTATGAAAGAAGTAAATGAATGAATGGCAGTTTATGTTCTTCATGTGTCTTTTAAGGAATATACACTACATTCTCAGTGCTGTATAGGATACTAATGACCCTACAGCCTGAATCCTATGGAGATGTAGTAATTTAGGTAATTACCATTGTACTTTTTTTCTCTCTTCTCTTCCCTGAGCAGAGAAATCGAGGGTGCTTCCTCACCATGAATTACACCCAAGAAAGAAAAAGACAAAGCCCCAAGTGGAACCCTGAAAGCAGATGTCCAGCAAGTCAAACTCAATCCAGTAATTTAATTACTTGACGAAAAGGTATTTACTGAGGACTGAATGCCCATTATGTGCTGCGCATTGTGAGAAATCCAAGAAAATGTTATGACATGAATCCTACCCTCAGAGAGACTAGACATAAAACAAGTAGTGAATAACACCAAAGATTATATTAGCTATTTATGATGGCAAAGAGCAGAGAATGAAAAACACATCTGGAAATATAATTTTTGGGTGGTAATTTGGTTTTGTTAATTTTTATTGAAGTGTAGTTGATTTACAATGTTGTGTTAGTTTCTAGTGTACAGCAAAGTGATCCAGATATATATAGATATATTCTTTTTCAGATTCTTCTCCCTTATAGGTTATTACAAGATACTGAATATAGTTCCCTGTGCTGTACAGCAGGACCTTGTTTTTTATCTATTCTGTGTATGGTAGTGTGTATCTGTTAATCCCAAACTTCTAATTTAGCCCTCCCCCCTTCCCCTTTGGTAACCATAAGTTTATTTTCTGTGTCTGTGAGTCTGTTTCTGTTTTGTAGAAACACAATTTTAATTTCCTTTTCTAAAATAAATCAGGACAAAATCCAAATTCACCCTGTTTTCCTGACAACTGATAAACTCAGCAGAAGACAAGGTATATCCAGGAACATTTTTCTTAGTCTAACTATGTTAGCCTGGAGGTGAGGGATGGCAGAGGACTTAAGGATTGTGGGTTTCTGGGAGAAAGCCATGGAGAGGGCTGTTGGACAGACATGTAAAGTGAGTGTGCTCTCCTCTTGCTCCTTCCCAGGCCCCAGCGTGGACCATGGACATGAGGACACGATACACACTTCTGCTCCGGGCTGCTGGGTGGTCTGCAGAATCACACCATGTATCTTCTCCAGAAAAGGGGACCTCTGCCTTGTGCTGGCATCATCAGGACTCACCCTGTGGCTTTGCAGATGTTTTCTACCCTTGAATCCCACTAACTTCTGACTCTTTGGTATTTTTGTCCCTATAGCTACCAAAAGCAATGCATTTCAGCTAAACTGTTAATATTTTGCCTTTTCATCAGGGTTTGAAATTTAGAAAACTTAGGAAGAAGAGAAAGAAAAAAAAAGAAAAGGGGAAACAATGCTAAAGAAAGAAGTTGCTTTCCTATCAACTGTTTATTCCCCCAAATGAAAATCTATTAAGAACGTTGCAAAAGAAAATGGGTGTGACCTTATCCCTGAAACCACACGAAACATTTTGTTTCAGCCTGGACCACAAGCAGCTGGAGAAGAGTGCCTTGGAGGTCCCTGAGTTGGATCCAAAACCTCAGAGTAAGTGTAGACTTTCCTCTGGTAAGAGGAGAAGGAGGCACCCACACAGCTGGAGAGGCAGGAGTGAGCAACAGAATCAGCTTGACAATCAAGAGGACCACGCCGGGGGGAAAGGGCAGGGGGAGGGATAAATTGGGAGACTGGGATTAACATATACACACTACTATATATAAAATAGATAACTAATAAGGACCTACTTATAGCATAGGGAACTCTACTCAATACTCTGCAACAACCTATAAGGGGAGAGAATATAAAAAAGAGTGGGTATATGTACACATATAGCTGATTCACTTTGCTGTACAGCAGAAACTAACACAACATTGTAAATCCACTATACTCCAATAAAAATTTAAAAAAAAAAAAAAGAGGACCATGGCCTTGGGCAAGGAGGCCACAGGGAAAGAGAGTGTTGTAGCCCTCCTGGAATTCCACTGAGGCAGGAGGTCTGGAATCCACGAAGGCCAGGTAACCCTGGGGGTCCTGTCTCTCCAGGTAGCAGGCCAGGCTCTCTTGGGCATTCCAGGGGATAGCAGAGTGACTACATGTGCTTGGGTTTCAGCCAGATGAATAAGCATTGGCATCATTATCCAGGGTTTGTTGGGTCTGGTGTTAGGCACGGCAACATGCTTGATCCTAGGAATAAGGGGGCCAAGCCTCATCTTTACTTTCTTGCCAGGGGACAAGGCACATGCTTTATGACTGTGTTTTAGAGAAGGCCATGAGAGCCCTTCACTCCCCCATCATCCTCTGAGGCAACTCTGGTTCTTCTCCAGAAGATACTAAACGTCTAGGTTACCCCATCAGCACTGCAAGCATGGTCTTCGCCATGCCTGGAAAGGGAGAGACAGAAGGGCACTTTTTGCTAAAATACTAGGCCAGCAAGTTGTATTCATAGAGGCTGAACTTGAAGGGAATCCCACGAACCATGAAGGGGGAGTTTTGTGCCAGTCCAGTCCTTTCCCATTCAGACCGACAGTGTCTGGTTAGGACATGGTCAAATATGAGTTTGAATAATTTCGATCCAAGAAATATTTATGAACACCTACTACATTACTAGACATTCTGCTAGGAACTTGGGTATTAAGTTGAAAACAACGTGTTGCCTTCAGGAACTTTCAAATAAGCAGGGGAAATTAATACAAATTAATAAAACATGTCAACCAAGTATGGTATTGAAAGAGCTATATGTGAGTCTATCAGTCCCACCCTCCCTAACCTTGACTTCTCCCCGTGAGAAATTCTAGTAAATAGGTGCTTACCTTTGGATATCTCTTTAGAAAGTCAGGATGGCTGAATCTGCAGCGCACAAACTACGAGTCACTCCTAACGGAGTCAGATAGGAAAAGAGGAACTTGGAAATGAGACTGGAAAGAGCATTAGAAGTAGACATGCTGCACTGCCATCTTGATAAAGCTGATGAGTGTAGTGGGTTGAATAGTGTCCCCCCAAAATTCATGTCTACCCAAAACCTCAGAATGTGACCGTATTTGAAAATAGGGTCTTTGCAGATGTAATTAAGGTTAAGGGCTGAGATGAGACCATTCAAACGACCTACATTCAAATGAGAATGTTCTCGTAAGAGGCAGAAGAGTGCGCAAAGACCACACAGGAAAGACGGCAAGGAGCAGAGGTTGGAATAATGATGCTGCAAACCAAGGAGCACCAGGGGCCACCAGAAGCCAGAGGAGGAAGGAGCCTCCCCTAGAGCCTTTGGAGGGAGTGTGGCCCTCCTGACATTTGATTTTGGACTTCTGGCCTCCAGACCTGTGAGAGAATAAATTTCTATTGTTTTAAGTCACCCAGTTTGGGGCAATTTGTTGTGGCAGCCACAGGAAATGAATACAATGAAGAAAAGTAAACCAGGTCCTTGGAATGGGGAATTAGCCCAAGAGGAAGGAGGTAGGTAGCTAAGATCGAAAGAGGAGTTGGTAGTAGGTGCTTCTGCATGCAGATACCAAGGCCATGACTGAGGTTATAAATCCTGGGAGCTGGATGGAAGGGTTGGGAATGACCTGCTGAGCTCTGTCTCATTGGTTAAATAAGATTACCTTAAACCATATCTATCTCAAGCACCAACTTACTTGACATCTCTGAATCATAGCAGAATTAAAGAAAAGCAATGCAGCTACGAGCCAGGGAGCCAGGCCTGGCAAAACGAGGGGGCTGTCACCTCCTTAGCCAGTGCCAACCTGCACACCGTATCCAGTGGCCTGCAGGCAGAATGAGGGAGGTGGAAAATCAACAATTCCAAGTCCTCGAGTCAGGAAGATACCGAATATGGGGATGGAACATGAGACTCAGAAAAGAAAAGCCTCTTTGTATGCATATTATCTGCAACAAATCAAAACAAATATGCAAGCATCTCCTTGGAACTGCTGGGAAGAAAATGTAACATATTTTTTTGAGTCGGGGATGGTAAGTGGAAACTGAGTACCACATCCGCTACTATTAATTTAAAATGTGCAAGATAGTAATCGCATCGCCTTTATTTAGATATCAGTCTTTATGATTAATGTAAAAATAAAAAGCCTTTTCATATATTTACCCCAGCTCAGAGCCTTGTTTTTCCACAAGATCTCAAGTTCTACGAACGCAAAATTTCCTATCTCCTTACCAAAACCCCAGCAGTGGTTCTGGCCTGGTGAAAAAGTATTTTCAGTCCTCTCCACTGGGGTGGACTAGCTAAAAGCCTTTACATGGGATTGTGTCCACACGTGACATGTCCTGTGCTAACCCCAGTAACGTGTAGCATCTCCCCCCGACCCATCCATCTTGTCGTGGGCTCCTCACCTCTCGAATGGCAGAAACTACTGTGTGCCTGGCATTCAATTAAGCATTTGGTGAACTAAACAGAACTGGATGGAAAGGTTGCCTGAAATAAAGTCTTCACGAGGAAGAGCCACCGAGGGGAAACTTGGAAGGGCGTAATCCGGTGTGGCTAGGGGCTCTTGTGGGGATGGAAAGGGAGCTGCAGAGGGCTGGACTTCATTTTGCAGGAGAAAGGGAGCTACCAGAAGTTAGTGGTTGCAGTGTCTTAGAAAGTTCGCTCTAGCAGCAGAAAAGCATGGAGGTCTTGCGGGGGAAGGAGATGGGTTACGTTTTAAAAAGAAAGGGGGAAAAAGAGCAATTAGGAATACACTTAATACTAGTTCGGGCAGAGATAAAGAGGGTCTGACCAAAGGAGCAGGAGTAGGAGAGGAGAAAACGAAAAAGACAATTAGATGTAGAATCAGCAAGATTTGGACGATCTGTTGGATGGGATATTTTTGTCTTAGCCTGAGTTCCCCTACGCACCCACCACCTGCAGAAGCAGACTCTGTGACAGAGGTTTATGTGCAAGTAGTTGATCTGGGCAGCAACCCAAGGGAGCAGGAGTGAGGGGTGAGGATGGTGACCAAGAAAGGGGGAAAAGGCAACACAAGGATGTGTTACTGCATTGGTGACAGGTGTTTCTATCGCTGAGACCTTGCAGGAGTCACAGGGAGCACGTTATCCGTAGGCTTCCATTGCCGATTGGTTCAGGGTTTCCCAAGGGCATCCACAGCCCTGCACTTGGTGGCCGTGCATGTGTGGGTGCTGAGCTGCCCCTTGGTTCCTCAGGTGTCCCACATCAACCTCAGAGAAGACCCAGAGCAAGAAGTGAGACGTGCCTGAGGTAAGTCCGAGGGGCTATCTCACTGCACCTGAGCTCCACTTGATATTTTACTACCTTTAACAGCAGCTTTTTCCTGCTTTATGAACAAAAGGCCCTACATTTTAATTTTGCACTGAGCCCTACAAATCATGTAGCCTGTCCTGCTCTTGAGTCCTACAAAAGAGGCAAACTCAGTGGCAAACACAGGTCGTACCTGATGATAGGCAACCTGTCATCAACTTACTTGGAGGACAGGCGTGTGGGGGGCACAGCTTGCTGGCAGGTGTTGGAGCTCAGATGTGCCGCTACTGCCATGTTGTGTTCAATTCCATGAACTACACACAGCTCTAGGAGGAGACTTCCAGGCCGGGGCCACGGCAGCTGCTTCTAGAAAGAAGTGCTAAGGCCACCACACTCCAGGGCCAAGCTGGTACAGCAATAGGATTACTTTTCAGCTGGTGGTGTTTAATGAAGGCAGACTATCCATACACACTATTTCAGAGCCAGGGCTGAAAATGCTTGTGTGTGTGTCCGTGTGTGTCTGTGTGTGTCTGTGCCTTTCTCTCTCCCTCCAACACGTTCTTTTTCTCCTCTCCCACCTTCCTCCTCTTTGTTTTTCCTCTTGGCTGTCCCCACACACAGACCACCACAAGCCCAAGAAGTCTGGTTCTTTTGAGTCAAACCATATCCAGCTTTCCACATGGGGGAGGCCTGGCCCTGGAGGCCCCTCCGGGAGAACATCGTGGATGGGAAGCGCTGCAGGGGTGAAGCAGGGAGGGTATTCAGGTCCTAGGAAGTTGCTGAGTCAGCCTGGGCCAGACAAGGTCTTTAGGGACAGGCATAGACAGGCATATCACCAAGTCAATATTCTTACTCTGCGACTCGAAGGGCTGCAGCCAAGTTAACCCTGTTATTTACCATTTACAAAACAATAAAAAGGAGTAATTAAATAATCCTCCCCCAAAACAGAGAGGCAAAGGACATGATCAGTCCTGTCTTAGGTATAGACTAGACACCAAAGGAACAACTTATTTGATGGTAGACACAGAGGAGCCAGAGACATGAAACCCAAAGGGAGAGTGAATGACTAGTACTAAATAGGAAGGCAGCAAGCATCCCTGGATTCTTCATTTCTTCCTGCTTTGTCCAGGGTTCTGACTGTGCCTGTCCCCAAGGGTTAGCATAGGCTATTGACTGGGGCCAGGTCGTGACCTTTTCCTTCATGCCCTCTGAGAAACACATTTTTCAAATATTTTAGGTGAAATAACAGAGGCATAAAAAGACAAGAACAGGTTAATTTTTTTTTTTTTCTTGGCTGCACCGGGTCTTAGTTGCTGCATGCGGGATCTTTGTTGCTGCGTGCGAGATCTTCGTTGTGGCATGCAGGATCTTTAGTTGTGGCATGCGGGCTCTTAGTTGTGGCGTGCGGGATCTAGTTCCCTGACCAAGAATTGAACCCGGGCCCCCTGCATCGGGAGCACAGAGTCTTAAAACTGGACCACCAGGGAAATTCCAGTTTGTTTTTTTTTTTAATTTATTTATGGCTGTGTTGGGTCTTCGTTTCTGTGCGAGGGCTTTCTCCAGTTGTGGCAAGTGGGGGCCACTCTTCATCGCGGTGCGCGGGCCTCTCACTATCGCGGCCTCTCTTGTTGCAGAGCACAGGCTCCAGATGCTCAGGCTCAGTAATTGTGGCTCACGGGCCCACTTGCTCCACGGCATGTGGGATCTTCCCAGACCAGGGCTCGAACCCATGTCCCCTGCATTGGCAGGCAGATTCTCAACCACTGCGCCACCAGGGAAGCCCTCCAGTTAATATTTTTAAATCAACTTCAACATTTTTGTGAGTCTAAAAGTAAAATCTATGCATGATAAGGAAATTGAAAAAAATTTTAAAACATAAATATCGCCAGTAATCTGGTCACTCAACCTATTACTCTTAGTATCTGAGTGTATTTCCTTCTTTATCTTTTTTCTATCTATCTGTCTATCTAACCTATAAATATACCTGTATCTTTAAATATATATATTAAACATTTTGGAACCCATCAGATTTTTTAAACTAGAATTATAACATGTTATTTCTTAATTCATTTAACTCTCCCCCTACTGTTAGACTTTTAAGTTATTTATTTGTTCTAATTATAAATAATCCCAGGGTATGTGTCCTTGTATATAAATTTTAGAGTTTCCCAGTATTTCCTTGGTATAGATTCCTAAAAGTGCCATAACTAGGTCAATAGATAAAAACTTTGAAAAGAACCTTGCCAAATTGCTTTGTAGACAAGTTATACCAATTTATTTTTCTGCCACTAGATGAAATCTCCCATTTCCCTATACCCATAACAACACCAAACTTTTTTTTTAACCTTTGTTAATTTGCTAGATTAAATTGTCATTGTTTTAATTTGCATTCTCTTGGAAACTAATGAGGTTGGATACTTGTAATGTTATTAGACATTCTGAGACTTGTCTACTGGGATGTAAGTTTTAAAATATGTTCACCTAATAAGAACCTACTATATGTAGAAAAATAAAATAAAATAAAATTCAAAAAAATAAAAAATAAATTAAATAAAATTTGTTCACCTATCTTTTCTTCTTTTTCAAGAAATTGTTAGCATTTAACTTTTTAACTTATCTAAAATTTATTTTGATAAATGGTAAGAGGTAAAGATATAATTAAAACAGTTTTTCCCAGTTCTTTAACCAATTGTTCCAGTACCACTTGTTCAGTGATTTTATGCTTCCTTTAAGATATAACAAATTGTAATTACACTGGGGTTTCTTTCTGACCTAACTAATCTAGTTCATATACCTGTCTGTTGATTTTGGCATCAGTATCACACTAGTTCAATCACTATGGCTTTATAATATATGGCATTTTATAATCTGGTAGAGCAAGACTATTCATTATTTTTCCTCTTTGAAAATTTCACAGCTTTCTACCTCTTTCCCATCCCACTTAATCTTTTATATACATTTTAGTAGTATTTTAAGAAAATTTGCATTGAGGGTTTTTATTGAAATGGCAAGAAACCTATACTTTTGCCAATTGGTATGTTTTATAAGTAAGGATCCCATGACAGCAGTCAGGCCTTTGTCCTGGAGCTGTTGCTTCTCCAGAGGACAGTGTTGAGCGGGGATTAAGGTTGTAGGTCTTGGTCTGGGACTAGTTCTGTGAGCTTGGCAAGTCATCTAACCTCTCTGTGCCTCAATTTCATCACCTATACAATGGTTCCTCTTATTTTGTTATACCAAGAATCAATATGGTAACTACAACAGTCTCTCACAATCAAATCTCAAAATGTTTAACAATTAACTTTTAATCTGTCTACCCAAAAAATAACGTTTAAGCCTCTAAGGGAAGGACTATCTGAAAAACCAAAGGCAACATACCTGGCAATGCTGAATATCTCCACCTACATCTAAATAATGCCCAACTGCATCAGAAGGGCAGGGATTTCTTTCTGTCACTGCGCCTCACACACATACACCATGGTACATGACAGGCATTTAATACATGTTTCTTGAATGAATAAATGAATGAATGCTCATGTTTCTCCTGATCTTAGAATTCCAGGACAGCAAGGCCAACAGCCTTCCCCACTTTCCATCAAATGGCCAGGGAGAATCATAGACTTTTTTGGGAGAACACAAGGTAAAGTGATTCTTCTTTAGGCTTTGCCAGGCTTCCCCACACACTAATGGAGGAGGGTGCATTGGGGGAAAACTCTTGGGCTGTTTTACAAAACGAACACAATTAATTAAAGAAGATCCTGGAGTCTTCTCTTACCATCTCAGAGCTTCCTATCTTACCAGCCATTAAATTGCTTTAATCTCTTCAAAGAAAAACAGCCTAATAACATACTAATACTGTTTAAGATATTTGTACATACATATTCACAGTAGCATTATTCACAATAGCCAAAAGGTAGAAGCAAAACAAGTGTCTATCGACAGATGAATAAAGAAACAAAATGTTGTACATCCACACAATGGAGTATTATTCAGTCATAAAAAGTAAGGATGTACTGAAGCATGCTACAACAAGGATGAACCTTGAAGACGTTATGTTAAGTGAAAGAAGCCAGACACAAAAGAACAAGTGTATGATTCCACTTATATAAGATATATAGGGAGTAGTCAAATTCATAGAGACAGAAAGCAGAATGGTAGTTGCCAGGGGCTGGGATGCAGGCTGAAGGGGAACTTACTGATTAATGGGTCCAGAGTTTCAGCTGGGAAGGTAAAGATGTTCTGGAGATTGATGGTGGTGATGGTTGTACAACAGCGTGAATGTACTTAACGCCACTGAACTGTACACTTAAAAATGGTTAAGATGGTAAATTTTATGTTATGTATATTTTACCACAATTTTTTTAAAGTTACAATGCTGTTTAAAGATGCTTTCAGAACTAGTTTTACAGAAAGAAAACAAAAGGCTGCTGTGTATAAAGCTGACTCACCTACTTTGTGAGCTAATTGTGTTACCGAGTCTGAGCTCATACTGCCCACCACACGACAGGCCAATAAATCAAGAGACAAGTTGTTGGGACAAGGAAGAGTGACTTTATTCGGAAAGCCGGCAGACAGAGACAATGGTGGACTAGTGTCCCAAAGAACCACCTTCCCAGAGTTAGAATTCAGGCTTCTTTTATACTAAAAGGGGAGGGGGTAAAGACTTGGTTCCGGCCAGACTCCGGAGGGAATGAGTTAATTTCTTCCTTCCTGCAGCCATTCACAGGTGGGCCTGGTCAGGATGTTTCCCGTGAGCTAAATAAAGGTATTTTAGCTTAATGCTCATTATCTAGGAGGCAGGGTTCCCAGAAATGCACCATTACGTATAATTTAAACTTATAGGTAACATCCCTTTAGTGATTAACTTGTAATAGAATACAATTGCAGAAGATAACCCTCAACTGTGCAGAGGTATTACATGGGCTAGAATTAGGACTAGATGCCTGCCTGACACTGGTCCAGGAATTTTCTGATTCTACCATGACAGGGGCTTATGCTGTCCTTTCCTGCCAGCTGGCCTCAATCAGTCCCTCCCCAGTTAATTACACATGTTCCAATAAACTTGAATCTCTCTCTAGAGAAAGGAGTCTGCACTCAGCTTCCCTTCCCAGAAGACTGCTGTCCAATAATGTAGATGAAAATGGCACACAGGGGCATCTCCTCACTTCATCAATCAGCACATCTAAAATACAGGTCTTTGCCAAGCTAATATATACTCCTTGATACTCTTCTACCGGGATGGTAGGTGGGTGGTACTTGCCTTACATCCACACAAAGTAAAGGGGCCCCACAAAGGGTTCATTCCAGACCAAGGACATTTGCTATGAAGATGAACTGAAAGTACCCTGTACTACAGACTGAAAACAGCAATTTTTAAGTGGCAATGCTCCCCGCCCAAGCCCCGCCCCCGAAAAAAACCCCAAAATATTTTAAGCGCTTTTCATCTAAAGCTCCAATACACAATATACATATTTTTAAATATATATTTTTTAAACCCTAGACATACAAATGGGAACTATAGCATTGCCATTCTCAACATGATCACTATGACCTTTATAGCAGAGAGGAGAGATTTGCAAAATCCACAGGAAGGAGGACAGAGAAGGAGGAGCTGTCCATACTTGTAGGTTTCTGTCAAGTAGCATCCTAAACTAATGGAGGATACAGGACAAGTAGGTTGAGCGAGAAGAATTTGGGGAAAGAGAAATTGGTAACAATGAACTGGTAGGTAGGGGAGGGCGGAAAAGGAGGTGGGTGGGGACAAAGGTAATTTAAGAGGCTGTGTAAAGCGCTCAGGAAACGAGGAACAGGTGAGGACCGTCAGACTCCACTATCAGTATCACAGCTCCGCTCCCAGATAGTTAATTTGCCCATATTCCGTTGAATACCGCGAGAACGTACATCCAATTAACTACCCCCTCCTTCCTGTACGCTAAAGACCCGCCTGCCGCCCCGCCCCCTGCGGCCCAGGTCCCGCCCCTCGTGTCCTCGCTGTATCTGGCAGCGTCAATAAAGTTGCAGCGGTTTGATATTTGCGGTGGACAACATGGCGGCCTCCACGCTCTGGGCTCTGCTGCGGACAATCCGGCAGGTCTGGGCCACGCCCTTATACCCTCCTCCCCCTCTCCTCTGAACCTCCAAACCCACGGGTCCCCCACTATTCTGCCAGCTGTAGCGCCCAGTGCAGACCCGTCTCAGGGTTTTCCCTCTGCCCACTTCCCTCCTCCGGCCTGCTTCAGGGAGGGGTCGAGCTGCAGATGTAAATTTGGTGTTCGTAAGCTTAGAGCTGACTGGCATTGAAAGCTACAGATTGACGCCAATTTATAAGGAGTGTAGGTGGGGAGAGAAGGTGTCCGAGGAATGAGGCCCCAGAGCCTTCAATGTTAAGAGAGCCGAGCAAAGGAGACTTGAAGCAGAGCGAGGGAGGAGAGCGTGGTGTCCCGGAAGCGCTCCAAGAGCAGGGAGCGGGCAACTCTCTCCTCAAAGTCAATTAAAAGAAGAGCTGAGAATTGCCTGTTGGGTTTAGCAGAGTGGAAATTGTTGGGACCTCGATCATAGCCGTTTCGATGGCGTGGTGGGTGCGATAGCGTTCACGACAGAATAGGAGGAAAGAAATTGGAGACTACGATTATAGACAAGCCTTTGAAAACGTTTTGCCGCAAAGGGGAGCAGAAAAATGGGTCAATAGCTGGAGAGAAGGTGGGTTAAGAGTGGGTGTTATGTGTTATTTTTTTTTTAACGTGACAGAAGTAACTGCATGTTTTTGTGTTAAAGGGAAAGATTCTGTAAAGTGGGGAAAATGGATGATGTAGGAGAGGGAAGAATTGCTGGAGCTGTACCCCTGTGTAGGCAAGAGGTGATGAGTTTCGTGTTCAATTGTTTGGTCTTAGGAACATAGTTAATCTGTAATAGCGTTGTCCAGTAGAAATAAAATGCCAACCACATATGTAACTTAAAAGTTTCTAAGTGGCCACATTAAAAAAAGTAAAAAGCAGATGAAATTAATTTTATTAAAATATTTTATTTAACTAGGTGTGTCAAAAATATTTCAACATGTAATCTTATAAACGTGATGTGTAAGATATTTACATTCTTTTCTCATACTAGATCTTCAAAATCAGGTTTGTATTTTACACTTAAAGCACATCTTAGTTTGGATGCTAAATTTTCCACCATTAAAATAGAAAATGTAGGAGCTTCCCTGGTGGTGCAGTGGTTAAGAATCTGCCTGCCAACGCAGGGGACATGGGTTCGAGCCCTGGTCCAGGAAGATCCCACATGCCGCAGAGCAACTAAGCCTATGCACCACAACTATTGAGCCTGTGCTCTAGAGCCCGCGAGCCACGACTCCTGAAGCCTGGGCACCTAGAGCCCGTGCTCTGCAACAAGAGAAGCCACTGCAACAAAGACCCAATGCAGCCAAAAATAAATTTTAAAAAATAAATTTATTTTTTTAAAAAAATGGAAAATGTAGTCCTACCAAAACACTAAAGTTAATGTTTATCTTGCTTCAGTTTAAATTTTTTAATTAATTAAAATTAAATAAAATTAGGAACTACGTTTCTCTCGTTACATTTCAAGCGCTCACTAGCTGTGTGTGGTTAGTGGCTACTGTATTGGACAGAGAAGATCTTTAATAACAGGATGGAGTGTAGTACATGTGATTACAGATGCTTTTTTAAAATTTATTTTAATTGAAGTATAGTTGATTTACAATGTTGTGTCAATTTCTGCTGTACAGCAAAGTGATTCAGTTATACATACATTTTTTTCATATTCTTTTCCATTATGGTTTATTATAGGATATTGAATATAGTTCCCTGTGTTATTCAGTAGGACCTTTTTGTTTATCCATTCTATATAATAGTTTGCATCTGCTAATCCCAAACCCCCATCTGTCCCTCTCCCTTGGCAACCAGAAGTCTGTTCTCTATATCTGATTACAGGTGCTTTTAATTTCATAATTAAAGAGAAATTGAAGTCATCAGCTAAACGTGGGGATGTGGGAGCAGGTGTCAGAGATTTGAGGAAAGGCAAGATGGTGTAAAATAGTCAAGAGTCGATCGGAAGAATAGTGGCAAGAATCAGAGCCAGTACAGTGAAGTGAGAGAGGGACCAGGGAGTTGAGGGTGTGTGAAAGACGACATTGTATTTACGGACCACGGAATTCAGGCTGGGTAAGCGGGAGATAGGAAATCAAAAGCTGAGAGACAGTGAAAAGCTGGTAGGAACAATGGATTAAAAGTCTCAGAGGAGCTGTTATTAGGTGTTAGAAGGAGCAAGCTAGAAAGAAGTGATAGAGAAAGAGATACACACAGCTGAGACAATGGAGGGCTTGCACCTACTGGTAGTAAAAGACCTAGGGCATGGAAGTGAATAGGTAAAGAAGAGTGGAGGACAGAAATCACTGGAGGAAAAGAGTTCGAGGAATGGAGAGATCACAGTGTAATTTCATGTGTGTTGAGGTCACCAGGAGTCAAGACAGGAAGAGTATGGGAGAGAGCGACAGTGAGCCAGCATTTACAGTGAGCTAAAAACGAAAGGGAATGGTGGGGGCAGTGGTGACGTGTGGTGGGAGTATAACCCAATGGCGCGAGAGCCGAAGCTTCCTTTCAGGAAGGAGGGACAGTCTGGAAGCGGCAGCAAAGAGCAAGGAAGCTTTCTCCCACTCGTGGGAGAAAAAAAGAGCTACGGGGAAACTATCTGGGATTCAAGATTCTCTAGGGCAAATATCTGAAGGAGATGTTAAGGAATTGAGGATTTAGAAAATTTCGACAATGGTAGACCATGAGTTGGAAGAGTTTTAGGAGGTGAAGAGGGGTGAGAGAGAGGGGCAGGATAGGAGAAGTACAGAACAGAATGCAATCTTAATATATAAAGCACTGTTATAAACTGGTAAGAAAATACTGACAATAGAAATGTGGGCAAAGGACATACACTATTTACAGAGGAAATTACAATAATAGACCAATAAATGTTTACTTTAAAAGTGTATTGCTTTTATAGTCAGAAAAAAAGTTGTGCAAAAAGAATGAAAGGTGTTTTATTTTGTTTTCTTAAATAAGTAGAAACCTGTTAGGAGATGGTAGAGAGGATGTTGATTAGGAATAGTCTGGAAAAGAATTGAGGGGAAAAATGTTTAATTTTGTTTTCTAATTCTCTTTAACTTTCAATTTCATAGATAAAAACAAACCTTGCATTGACCCTTAATGTGAATTGTTTCTTTCAACCAAAATGATCTCCTCAGACCTTACCACTATATCTTGTTCATTTCCTCTTTTTTTTTTATTTCTGAGATATACATTTTAAAGTAATAACTAGAATTATGACATACCATTATACCAGAACATATAAGATTTTTAGAAATTTCATGTAATGTCTGAAACATTTATATTAACATATTTCCATACAATCATTTCCTCTTTTGGTTTGGAAAAACTTCACCTTCTCTCCCTTCCTTTGCATGATGTTCATTTCCAGCCACAGTGACCACGTGTTCATTTGACTCAGTTGTGTCAAATCGATATTGAAATTTCCTTCATGCTGTCTTATTTCCAAAAAGCAGATTTTAGAGTTGTTGTATTTCCCCATGAGACTTCGAAGCATCGAAGATGCTCAGTTTATCTTTTGTTAATAGATTGAAAAAACATTTTCTTTCTAATCTAGTATTCTCATTTTCAACTTTATATTCTGTATAATGCTGTACATATTTGTTTCTAAAACAGCAGTTATAAGAGACCATCATTATTTTCTATAGCTGCAATTTAACGAACATATAATATTTGCTCTGGTTTGGGAGAGACTAGAGTTTCTAGTGGCCTATACTCTCTATGCCTGTACTGTCAGTAAGAATTGTAAACTCTCACCATGTAAACATGTGACAATGAGGAGCCTACTATTTTATTACTGGACAACTCATGCTAAGAAATATGAGGTCAATGATAATTTCAAATTATCATTTTGAAATAATGCTTTGACCCAGCAGTTCTGCTTCCAAGAATTTATCCTACTGATACATAGAAATATATATGAAATGATTTACATAAGACATTATTCATTGCAGCATTGTTTATAATGATAACTGGTGAGGTATGGTCTAGCTGTCCACCAGTAGGTCACAGGATAATAAATCATGATGCATCTGTGGGGAGGAAAAAGTAACTGCTTTATCTTCTTCTAAGTTCTCAACTGGGACCCTTGTAACAAGAGAATAGCATACAAATTTGTAAGTTTTACCCAACACGGGAAGTTTCATAGGGAAATGAAGACCCAAAGAAGTTAAACCTGAGTGGTTTTGTGCTAGATTTGATGAAGCCTGGAAAGTCATGGGGAAATGTGATAAGATGAAAGGTATGAGCTAAGTGTAGAAAACTAAGGGAAACTTAGCAAGGCCTGTTATTCAGATTCTTCTCAGTGTCCCTCAGGCTTCAGAGATAAAGATGCTTCTTTCATGCCCTGGCTATAGGGAGGGCACCTCTCACATAAGGGTCTTATGACCTGTTTCAGGGGAAGGTCAGAAAGTCCTTCTTGCACCTGCTGTTTCTCAAATTCCATTTGCTTGAAATAGTCAGTATGCCAAAGGAGCCATATTTTGAGGTGTCTCCTGAACCTGGTCACATCCATATAGTGGAATATTATGTGACCTAAAACAACGTGGAAGCTTTTTGGCATATGGATATGGAAAGATCTCCAAGATGTATTGTTAAATGTGAAAAAAGGGGGTAGGGGAAGAAACATGGGAATGGGCGTGTGTACATGTATTTTATAGACAAAAATCTCTGGAAGGCTGCACAAGAAACTAGTAACTGGCTACCTCTGGAGGTGGGGGTGTGGTCACTCGGCTGGTGAGGGACGAGGTGGGAGGGTGAATCCACTGTATGTCTATACTTCTTTAAAATTTTATTTTTTTATTGAACTATAGTTGATTTCAGCAAAGTGATTTGGTTATATTTGGTGTGTTTTATATATATATATATTTTTCCAATTCTTTTCCATTATAGGTTATTACAAGATCTTGAATATATTTCCCTGTGCTATACTGTAAATCCTTGCTTATCTGTTTTATATATGCTAATGTGTATCTGTTAATCCTATATTCCTTATTTATCTACCTCTCCTTCCTCCTGCCCTGTTATCCCTTTTGGTAACCATAAGTTTGTTTTCTGTGTCTGTGAGTCTGTTTCTGATTTGTAAATAAGTTCATTTGTACTATTTTTTAGATTCCACATGTAAGTTATATTTGTCTTTCTCTGTCTGACTTACTTCACTTAGTATGATAATCTCTGGGTCCATCCATGTTACTGCAAATGGCATTCTTTCTTTCTTTTTTATGGCTGAGTAATATTTCATCTTCTTTATCCATTCATCTATTGATGGACACTTAGGTTGCTTCCATGTCTTGGCTATTGTAAATAGTGCTGCTATGAGCATTGGTGTGCATACATCTTTTCTAATTAGAGTTTTTTTCCAGATATATGCCCAGGAGTGGGATTGCAGGATCATATGGTAACTCTATTTTCAGTTTCTTGAGGAACCTCCATACTGTTTCCCATAGTGGCTGCACCAATTTACATTCCCACCAAAGTGTAGGAGGGTTCCCTTTTCTCACAACCTCGCCAGCATTTGTTATTTGTAGACTTTTTGATGGTGTCCATTCTGACCTGTGTGAAGTGATACCTCACTGTAGTTTTGATTTGCATTTCTCTAATACTTAGCAATATTGAGCATCTTTTCATATGCCTGTTGGCCATCTGTATGTCTTCTTTGGAGAAATGTCTGTTTAGGACTATTTAGGTCTTCTGTCCATTTTTTGATTGGGTTTTTTTTTTTATGTTAAGCTGTGTGAGCTATGCAAATGCAAATCAAAAGAAAGCCAGAACAGCTATATTTATATCAGACAAAATAGACTTAAAAAAAAAAAGACGGTTACAACTTGCAAGACTTGTTCAGTCTGTATGCGTCTTTAGATCTGAAGTGTGTCTCTTATAGGCAGCAAATATACTGGTCCTGTTTTTGTATCCATTCAGTCAGTCTTTGTCTTTTGGTTGGAGCATTTGGTCTGTTTACATTTAAGGTAATTATCAATATGTATGTTCCTATTACTATTTTGTTAATTGCTTTGGATTTGTTTTTGTAGGTCTTTTTCCCCCCTTTTTTCTCCTGTTCTCCTGTGTTGTGATTTGATGACTATTTTTAGTGGTATGTTTGGATTCCTTTTTCTTTTTGTGTCTGTATCTATCATAGATTTTTGTTTTGCAGTTACCATGAGGTTTTTGTATAGGAGTCTATATTTATACATGCTTGTTTCAAGTTGCTCATCTCTTAATTTCTAATGCATTTCAGATACACTGCATTTGTAGTCTCCTTTCCTCACTATTACTGTTTTTGATTTTACATTTTACGTCTGACTGTTTTGTGTATCCCTTAACTGCTTACTGTGGTTACAAATGATTTTTACTACTTTAGTCTTTTAACCTCCCTACTAGCTTTGTGCATGGATGATTTTCTACCTTTATTGTATGTTTGCCTTTATCAATGAGCTTTTCCATTTTGTAATTTGCTTGTTTCTAGTTGTGGCCTTTTCATTTCTGCCTAATGAAGTTCCTTTAGCAGGTGCTGTAAAGCTGGTTTGGTGGTTCTGAATTCTTTTAGCTCTTGCTTGTGTGTAAAGCTTTTGATTTCTCCATGAAATCTGAATGAGAGCCTTGCTGGGTAGAGTATTCTTGGTTGTAGGTTCTTCTCTTTCATCACTTTAAGTATATCATGCCACTCCCTTTTAGCCTGTAGTTTCTACTGAAAAATCAGCTGATAGCCTTATCGGAGTTCCCTTGTGTGTTATTTGTTGCTTTTCCCTTGTTGCTTTTAATAGTCTCTCTTTATATTTAACTTTTGTCATCTTTCTTACAATGCATTGTGGTGTATTCCTCTGTGGGTTAATCCTGTATGGGACTCTCTGCACTTCCTGTACTTGGGTGACTGTTTCCTTCCCCAGGTTAGGGCAGTCTTCAGCTATTATCTGTTCAATTATTTTCCCAGACCCTTTCTCTCTCCTCCTTCTGGGATACCTAAAATGCCAATATTAGTGTGCTTGATGTTAGCCCAGAGGTTTCTTAAGCTGTCCTCATTTCATTTCATTCTTTTTTCTTCTTTCTGTTTAATGGCAGTGATTTCCACTACCTCTGTCTTCCAGCTCACTGATCCGTCCTTCTGAATCATTTAGTCTACTATAGATTCCTTCTAGTGTATTTTTCATATCAGTTATTGTTTTCTTTAGTTCTTTATATCCTTTATATTTTCTAATTCTTTTTTAAAAACTTCTGATTTCTTGCTCTGTGCATCTATTCTCCTCCCAAGTTCTTTGATCATCTTTACGATCATTACTCTGAACTCTTTCTTGGGTGGATTGCCTATCTCCACGTGACTTAGTTGTTCTTCTGGGGTTTTATCTTGTTTATTCGTGTGAAACATATTCCTCTGTTGCCTCATTTTATGTAAATTGCTATTTGTGTTTTTATGTATGTGGTAGGTTGGTTTCGTTCCTCCACCTTGGAAAACTGGCCCTCTGTAGGAAACGTCTTTTGTGTCCCAGCAGTGCACTCCCCTCTCATCCCTCAAGGACCAGGGGCCAGCTGGTCCCAGGATAGTGTCTGGCCTGTGTTTGTGGACTCAGTCTGCGGGCTGCAGAACTGTAGTTTTCTTGCTTCTAGTGACTGCCCCCTGGTAGGTGAGCCTGGTGTAGAGGCTTGTGCAGGCTTCTTGGTGGGAGGGGCTGGTGCCTGTCCCCTGGTGGGTAGAACTGGGTGTTGGTCCTCTGATGGACAGGACCATGTCTAGGGGCGTATCTAGAGGAGGCTGTGAGCTCAGGAAGTCTTTAGGTAGCCTGTCTGCTGATAGGTTTGACTGTGTCCCTGCCCATTGTGTTGTTTGCCTCAATGCCTCTCAGCACTTGAGCCTATGGACTGCTGGGTGGGGCCAGGTCTTGGGGCCAAAATGTCAGCCTCCACAAGAGCTCACACATGCAGATAAATGCTCCCTGATATATCAGGCACCAGAGTCTGTGTCCCCAGGGTGGGCCACAGCCACCTCCCCAGGAGACCCTCCAAGACCAGCAGGTAGGTCTGGCCCAGGCTTCTATCAGATTACTGCTTTTGCCCTTGGTCCAGTGCATGTGAGATTTTGTGTGCGCACTTTGAGAGTGAAGTCTCTATTTTCCCCATTCCTGTGCAACTCTTGCAATCAAGCCCCACTGGCCTTCAAAGCCAAATGCTCTGGGGGCTCCTCTTCCCCATGCCAGACCCCTGGGCTGGGGGTGGAATTTGACAGGCTCAGAACTCTCACTTCTTTGGGGGAACTTCTGCAATATAATTATTCTCTAGTTTGTGGGTTGCACACCTGGGGGTGTGGGATTTGATTATATCATGAGTGTGCCCCTCATACCCATCTCATTGTGGTTCCATTTTTATGTATTTAGATGTAGAGAATCTTTTCTGCTAAGTTTCAGTCCTTTTCAACAATGGTTGTTCTGCAGATTGTCCTGATTTTCGTGTGCTTGTGAGAGTAGGTGTGCTTAGGGTCTTTCTCTGCCATCTTGGCTGCTCTCCCTTCAGCATTTTTATTACTTCCTTTTTGGACTTGGGGTCATGTAGACTGGAGAGGTCTGTTTCATTGCTTATTCTTTCAGGGGATTTCACCTGTTCTTTTAATTGGGAGTAATTCTTCTGCTTTTTCATTTTACTTATATTTCTCTTATTCTGAATTTATTTTTTTTTAATATTAAATTTGTTTATTTATACTCTATTTTTGGCTGCATTGGGTCTTCGTTGCACGTGGGCTTTCTTAGTTGCAGCAAGCAGGGCTACTCTTCATTGCAATGCACGGGCTTCTCATTGCAGTGGCTTCTCTTGTTGCAGAGCATGGGCTCTAGGTGCGCAGGCTTCAGTAGTTGTGGCACACAGGCTCAGTAGTTGTGGCTCACGGGCTCTAGAGCACAGTCTCAGTAGTTGTGGCACACGGGCTTAGTTGCTCCGCGGCATGTGGGATCTTCCCGGACCAGGGCTCGAAACCTGTATCCCCTGCATTGGCAGGCATATTGTTAACCACTCTGCCACCAGGGAAGTCCCTCTTACTCTGAATTTAGGGAAAACAGTTGTCTGCTGTGGTTTTGAAGGGCTGTTTTTATGTGGGAGTGACCCTGTGTAGACTGTATGAGTCCAGTATTTTTGGTGTGAGGGCTGTTTTTGGCTTGCTGTGTCTTTCCTCAGGGTGTACTGGCCCTTGTCTCCTTGATATAGGTGGTGTGTTTGACATTGTGTTGACTGGAGCCTGCCCTGGATGTTGGGCAGGGCCTCCTCTTTTCTCTGCGATTGTTACAACCCTGTCAGGGGTAGAGTCTGCTCCCCATTTGTTGGAGTGGAAACCCCTAGATCCGATTCTAAGCTTCAATGTGAGGTAGGCAGGACTAGAGCACTCCCTCTGGGAAAGGAGCCCCTGTGTTCCTCCCCAGGAGCTGTTTGCTGTGATGTGCAACTCTGTGACACTGCCTGCCACCTGGTGTGCACACTCACAGAGATCACTCTTGCTGGCACTGCCCTCAGGGGCTGCATCTGCTGCAGGAGTGCTTGGAATCGGCTTGGAGATTAGGTATGGGTGAGAAACCCTCACAAAACCATGGGCGAGAAAGTCCTCTGGAGCTGCAGCCCCACACCTAAAGTGGGAGGGCCAGTGATCACCTCAGTATTCAGTGCCACCTCCATGTGTGCGTGCCCACAAAGTTTGCAAAACCCGCTGCAATTGGAGCTGTGCCCTGCTGTGAGCATGCTGATAGTGAGGCTGCTATAGTGGACCCATGCCCCTCCCTTCCCATGTTGACAGTGGGGCTCCTACGGCAGCCCCATGCTCCATCCTGTGCACACCCCCAGTTGTGGCTCGGGCCACGCTCCAGGCCCTTTGAGCTGTCTTCACGCAGCCAAACCGAGTCATCTCCCCAGGTCTGTCTGCTGAAGCCTGAGTTTCAACACCCAATCGCTATGCACGCCAGCAGGCGTGCCTCGGACTGGAAAGTGTGGCAATGTGGCAAAGACCGTCTGTGCTGGTCTCTCTACCCTGTGGGGCAGCAGACCAGCTCCTGCACTCTGATTTTGAGCCTCTGAAGATCCCTGTCTGTCCCAGTAGACCTCCCAGCCAGTGAAGGAGGTCTCCAGGGTGAGGGAACCTTTCGTCTTTCACAGCTCCCGCCCAAGGGTGCAGGTCCCATCCCAATTCCACTTCTCCCTTTTCCCCTCATCCTACGTGGTTTCGCGGAAATCTTTCTTGCAGCTTTGGTTGTCTGAGATCTTCCGCAAGCTTTCAGTAGGTATCATGTATGGATTGTTCCACATGTAGATGTATCTTTGATATATTTGTGGGAGCAGGTGAGCTCCATGTCTCTCTACTCCACCATCTTGATCTCCCCCCCTTTCTATACTTTTTTGACTTTTGAACCATATATTTATTAACCTAAGTAAAGGTAAAACAGAATTATATAAAAAATCTCAGAAAATTTTTCACTTTCCAACCCACATTATTGGCATTGTATTAATTACCACCATTTTGGCTTAATGTATGTCCGTAAAAGTTATTTGTTCTGAATTAAGAAGTCTATTATATTAAATTATTAAAGTTATCCATAATTACTTGGGGGATAAAAGGTCATAAATAGTGACTAAAAGAGGATCACAGGATGGAGAAACTGGCAGAGTCTGGGTCTGACTGTCCTTCACTTGTTCCTTGTCTCTGTCTCTTAGGTGGTTCCTTCATCAGCTTCAGGCCAAGTTCGAAGTTACTATGTAGATTGGAAAATGTTGCGTGATGTGAAGAGAAGAAAAATGGCCTATGAGTATGCAGATGAGAGGCTTCGGATCAATTCTCTCAGGAAGAATACCATTCTGCCAAAAGACCTTCAGGTTAGCTAAGTAAGATGAGTATCTACCATAAAATCATTAACTCAAATCAGATCACTTTTTTTTTTTTTTTAAATATTAACTAATTTATTTATTTTGGCTGTGTTGGGTCTTCGTTTCTGTGCGAGGGCTTTCTCTAGCTGCGGCAAGCGGGGGCCACTCCTCATCGCGGTGTGTGGGCCTCTCACTATCATGACCTCTCTTGTTGCAGAGCACAGGCTCCAGACGCGCAGGCTCAGTAATTGTGGCTCACGGGCCCAGCCGCTCCGCGGCATGTGGGATCCTCCCAGACCAGGGCCCGAACCCGCGTCCCCTGCATTGGCAGGCAGACTCTCAACCACTGCACCACCAGGGAAGCCCTTTTTTTTTTAATTTATTTTTGGCTGTGTTGGGTCTTTGTTCCTGTGCGAGGGCCTTCTCCAGCCGCGGCAAGCGGGGGCCACTCCTCATCGCGATGTGCGGGCCTCCCACCATCACAGCCTCTCTTGTTGCGGAGCACAGGCTCCAGATGCGCAGGCTCAGTAATTGTGGCTCACGGGCCCAGCCGCTCCGCGGCATGTGGGATCCTCCCAGACCAGGGCCCGAACCCGTGTCCCCCGCGTTGGCAGGCAGACTCTCAACCACTGCGCCACCAGGGAAACCCCGGATCACTTTTAATACTGTTTGTTGTGACTTAGTATCAATATACTTTTTGGAGAATATAATCAGATATTTTCAGTCAACATAAACAAATACTCTTGTAACTGATTTTGATGAGTTTCAAATTAAAAAGGAACTATTCATTCTTAACTAGCTCTTTAACCATTTCATTAGGTGGTGCTTAGAAAGTACTGATGCATGGTAACCACACAGAAATTGGATAGTTATTTCTCCAGTCATCCCAATCATTCAACTCTCAAGGCACTGGGAGTCTTTGCCAATGCATGGGGCCAGGTGCCCAGCACATGGCCTACACCGTTTCTTATCCGGGGCCATCCCTAAGCCTGCCTCTCTGAATTCCTCTGCCCGTGAGGTGGCCTTCCATTTAGATTTACTTTCTTGTCACACTCTTTAACTTGAATAAGAGAATGTGAACTCTGTTTGACTCCCTGAATCATAAGTCCTGCCTAACTGGTGACATAAAATACCTGCATTCAAGAGTCTTATCAGAGAGTATAACTCAAACTCAAGGCCATTAAACTTATCAAAAGCTCAGAGTAAATAATATTTCATTTATATAAATTTGGAGAATAATATACAGGCCCTTCATTACTGTGGATTCTTTTTAAATCTTGTCTGAATTAAGCCAGATAAGCAGAACACTGAGTGCCCTGGACCATTCTGTTATGGCTTTTACTGTAATGACATTAAGCTACTTGCCTATATTTAGGGAGTAATAAGAAGTGGCTCCTGAGAAACTCAGCTTAAGATGTTGTGGAGGACAAATGTATGAAGATCCCCAGAAGAGTCTGTGGTATGAGAACCAGCAGTAGCTGTGCAGAGACTCTGTGGGAACTGATCATGGCGCTATGTTGCCTGCCAACTAGCTTACAAGTCAAATTTATGCCCCAGTGCTAACAAACTTACAGGCTCTCACAGAATGCCCTTTTGTTTCATTTTCTCTTTGCCCAGTTTCCTCATTTGTACACTGCCTTAAATCTTTACATTCACACATATGTAAACAATTTGTAGGTATTCTTGAAGTTCTGTCTCCATGAAACTTTACTTCATTCTGCCAGCCCAATCATTTCTCCTGTCTCTATAGCATTTACTGTCTACCATTCATTGACTTAATCATGTTGTTTTGTATAATTCTCTCAGTATTTCTTAATAGCAGCACATGCATAAGCTTTTGGAGATCAGGAACTACTCTTAATGCTTAATAGTTGATATAAATTTAGTGGCTTTCATATACATTTTCTCATTTATGTACTTCTAATATGTTAGAGTAATTATTTTGCTTCCATCATAGTCTAGTACAGGGTCAATCACACACATGCACACACACGCACAGTAATACACATACTTTAACCACATACATAAGAATAAATCTGTACTGACACAACCTTAGTGCTAACTACTGCAGTAATCTCTGTTTTTCTCCCCTGAACCATTTTTGCCCTTACCATATTTATTTCCCTACATTGCAAATGATCTTTTAAAAATGTAAATCTCACTTGATCACTCATCTTTGCATCTCCAGCCATCAGAGTATTTACCATAGGTGTCAAGGTTCTGTGGGCTTCTGCCCTTCCTTCTTCTTCAACTTCACCTCAAACCACATTTTCCTCCTACTTGATCTTCAGTCCAGAGGTTTCAGACTTGTATGATTCAAAAATCTTATGGGAAATAACCTAATTTACACCTCAAGGAACTAGAAAAAGAACAGGTAAGCCCAAAGTTAGCAGAAACAAAGATCAGAGCAGAAATAAATGAAAATAGAAACCGGAAAAACAGTAAAGATCTGTGAAACTAAGGGCTGGTTTTTTGAAAAGATAAAATTGTTGAGCCTTTAGCTAGACTAACATAGTAAAAAAGAGAGAAGACTCCAATAAAATCAGCAATGAAAGAGGAAACATTACAGCTGATACCAAATAAATACAGAGAATCATAAGAGACTGATAAGAGCAATTGTATGCCAACAAATTGGCTAGCCTAGAAGAAATGGATAAATTCTAGAAACATATAACCTATCAAGACTGAATCATGAAGAACTAGAAACTAGAAACTAGAACTAAAACTGAAGTGACCAATAATGAGTAAGGAGATTGAATCAGTAGGTTTCTACTAAGAAAAGCCCAGGACCATGTGCCTTCATGAGTGAATTCTACCAAACGTTTAAAGGGGAATTAGTGCCAATCCTTCTCAAACTCTTCCAAAAAATTGAAGAAGAGGGAAACATTCCCAAAGTCATTTTATGAGCCCAGCATTGCCGATACCAAAGCCAGATTAGGACACTACAAGAAGAAAACCACAGGTCAGTATCCCTGATGAATAGAGATGTAAAAATTCTCAACAAAATACTAGCAAACCAAATTCAACAGCTTTTCCTCTAAGATCAGGAACAAGACAAGGATGCCTACTCTTGCCACTTCTGTTCAACAGAGTACTAGAAGGCGTAGCCAGAGCTATCAGGCAAGAAAAAGAGATAGAAGGCATCTAATCAGGAAGGAAGAAGTAAAACTCTCTCTATTTGCAGACAACATGATATTATATACAGAAAACCCTAAAGACTCCACCAAAAAACTGTTAGAACTAATCCATAAATTGAGTAAAGTTGCAGGTTACCAAATCAACCTACAAAATTTGGTTCTTTTCTATACACTGATAAACTATCTGAAAAAGAAATAAAACAATCCCATTTACAATAGCGTCAAAACTAATAATAAACCTAGAAATAAATTTAAGAAGGTGAAAGATTTGTACACTGAAAACTATATGCACTGATGAAAGAAATTGAAGCAGAAATAGAAAAAATAATCCTAAAATTTGTATGGAACTACAAAAGACCCTCAAATAGTCAAAGCAATCCCAAGAAAGAAAAACAAAGCTGGAGGTATCACATTTCCTGATTTAAAAGCTATAATATTCAAAATTGTATGGTATTGGCATAAAAACAGACACATAGACCAATGGAACAGACTCAAGAACCCAGAAATAAAGCCACAGATACGTAGTCAACAAATATTTGACAACGTAGCCAAAAATACTCAGTGGGTGTTGGATAGTTTCTCCATAAATGGTGTTGGGGAGACAGGATATTCACATGCGAAAGAATGAAATTGGACCCCTATCTTACCCCACTCACAAAAATTAACTTGAAATGGGTTAAAGACTTAAAGGACATACCTGAAAGTGTAAAACTGCTAGAAGAAAACAAAGGGTAAAAAAGTTCTTTGCCATTTGTCTTTGCAGTGATGTTTTAGATATGACACCAAAGGTGCGAGCAACAAAAGCAAAAATAAGCAAGTAGACTACATCACACTAAAAGAAACAACAACATGAAAAGGCACCCTACAAAATGGGAGAAAATATTTGCAAGTCATGTACTTGATAAGGGGTTAATACCCTGAAAATGTAAGGAAGTCATACAACTCAATAGCCCAAAAATTTGTTTTGATTAAAAATTGGTCAGCTTCCCTGGTGGCGCAGTGGTTGAGAATCTGCCTGCCAATGCAGGGGACACGGGTTCGAGCCCTGGTCTGGGAAGATCCCACATGCCACGGAGCAACTAGGCCCGTGAGCCACAACTACTGAGCCTGCGCGTCTGGAGCCTGTGCTCCGCAACAAGAGAGGCCGCAATAGTGAGAGGCCCGCGCACCGCGATGAAGAGTGGCCCCCACTCGCCGCAACTAGAGAAAGCTCTCGCACAGAAATGAAGACCCAACACAGCCAAAAATAAAAATTAATTAATTAATTAATTTTTTAAAAATTGGAAAAAATGGTCAGAGAACCTGAATAGACATTTTTCTAAAAAAGACATAAAAATGGCCAACAGGTACATGAAAAGATGCTCAACATCACTTATCAGGGAAATGCAAATGAAAACACAAAGAACTATCACCTCACACCTGTCAGAATGGCTACTATCCAAAAGACAAGAGATAAGTTTTGGCGAGGATGTGGAAAAGAGAACCCTTGTGCACTGTTGGTGGCAATATAAATTGGTGCAGCCACTATGGAAAACAGTATGGAGGTTCCTCAAAAAATTAAAAATAGAACTACCATGTATGATCCAGGAATTCCATTTCTCAGTATAAATCTGAAGGAAATGAAATCACTAGATAGAAATAGAAGTGATATCTGCACCCCTATGTTCACTCTAGCATTATTCACAATAGCCAAGACATGGAAACCACTTGAATGTCCATCAACAGATGAATGTGGCACTTAATGTGATTCATACACAGACACAGAGTACGATACTATTTAGCCATAAAATAGAAGGAAATCCTGCCCTTTGCAATAACGTGGATATACCTTGAGGGTATTATGCTAAGTGAAGTAAGTCAGAAAAAAGACAAATACTGTATGATCTCACTTATATGTGGAATCTAAAATACCAAATTCATAGAAACAACAGTAGAATGGTGGTTACCAGAGGCTGGGGACTGGGGAAAATGGGGAGATGTTGGCCAAAGGGTACAGACTTCCAGTTTTAAGGTGAATAAGTCCTGGGGTTGAATAAGTACAACATGGTGACTACAGTTAACAATACCGTATTATATACTTGAAAGTTGATAAAAGAGTAAATCTTAAGTATTCTCGCGCACACACAAAAGTAATTATGTGGGGGGCTTCCCTGGTGGCGCAGTGGTTGAGAATCTGCCTGCCAATGCAGGGGAAACGGGTTCGAGCCCTGGTCTGGGAAGATCCCACATGCCACGGAGCAGCTGGGCCCGTGAGCCACAATTACTGAGCCTGTGCGTCTGGAGCCTGTGCTCCGCAACAAGAGAGGCCGCGATAGTGAGAGGCCCGCGCACCGCGATGAAGAGTGGCCCCCGCTTGCCACAACTAGAGAAAGCCCTCGCACAGAAACGAAGACCCAACACAGCCATAAATAAATAAATAAATAAATAAATAAATAAATAGATAGATAGATAGAAAGGCAAGTAACAAAAAAAAAAAGAATGTACTGAAAAAAAAAGTAATTATGTGGGGTGATGGAGGTGTTAACTAACCTTATTGTGGTAATTATTTTTCACAGTATATACATGCATCAAAACATCACATTGTACACCTTCAACTTATACAGTGTTATATGTCAATTATATCTCAGTAAAGCTGGGAAAAAATCGTTTGGGGAGACAACAGAAATGCATTCATATATTTTCCAAAAGAGAAATGAGAATGTCTATAGCAGCTCTATTTGTAATAGCTCAAAACTAGAAACTACCCGGATGTCCATCAGCTGTACAATGGATAAATGAATTATGGCATATTCACACAACAAAAATCAGCACCAATGAGAATGAACAAATTACAACACATGCACCAGTATGAAGACTCTCACAAGCATTTTATTGAGTGAAAGAAGCCAAACAGAAATGAATAAAAAAGAATGGTTTTTATTATACTCCATGGTTACATTTATATAAAATCAAAACAAGAAAAATTCATCTGTGGTGTTAGTAACCAGGTTAGCTCTTAGCCAGGAGGTCAGTGACTGAAAGGAGGCAGAGGGAAGGCTTGGGGTGCGGATAATTTTTCTTAATCTAGCTGCTGGTTACACAGCTATGTTCTGTTTGTGAAAACTTGTTGAGCTTTACACTTATGATTTGTGGATTCTTGTGTATCTATGTTGTTTCAATTAAGTTTTGAAAAATTACATTGTGAGTATGTCAAACATTTCTGTCATTTTTCTGATCTGTTTGTTTCTACTCAGAGGTTAAAGTTCACTATGGTGTCCAGGGTTCTTTTGCCAAACTTGGCTACATTAATGAATCTAGCCCTTTGTTCTCTTCCTCTGAGCATTGACTAATCATCTAGAATAAATCAATGCATGTGATCTGTGTAAATAATGTTGTGACTTCCCTTAGGAAGTGGCTGATGAAGAAATTGCTGCCCTTCCCCGGGATAGCTGTCCCGTTAGAATCAGAAATCGGTGTGTTATGACATCCCGTCCACGAGGTGTAAAGCGGCGCTGGAGGCTTAGTCGTATCGTCTTCCGTCACTTAGCCGACCATGGGCAACTGTCTGGGGTGCAGCGAGCAATGTGGTAATAATCAGCTCCAGAACCTACTGAGCTTACAGGAAAACCAGTTCTGGCAAGAAGAGACTTCTCTAATAGACAAAAACCTAGTTTTTATGGGGGTCCAGAATAAAGGTCTTCTCTACCTGATGCTGTCTATAGTTAAATTACTTTTAAATTTCAAATGAAAAAGTTTGGAAGTTTCATTCTGTCAGTGAATTATCTTTTCTCTTAGACTTAATAAATTACTGTTCCCAAGCATAGTGTGAAGAGCAGAGTAATAAAAAATACTTCTGTGGAACTATGGTCTGTATAGTTGTCTTTTCCTTCATGTTTAATCTTTTAGCAACATGTAAGTGTTCCTGTACTTTAAGAGCATTATTTCATACAGCAGTATTATCTTCTTGTTAATTCAACTCATTGACATACATGTCAGTGCTCATCTATGGCAGTTTTTAATCCTGGGATGGCTACCCTGACCTGCACAGCTCACTTTACTTTTAGTTGATTGTTAGACAGACAGTACATTGGAAGGTAAAGCTGATGCTCTGAATTATCTAACTAATGCTCAACTTCTTTGTGTGATGTCTGAACAAAAACAGAACCACTAATTGTTTTCTTTTTCCATCTTCAAGGGCCCTTAGAACAAAATATGTCTCTTTAAGCCCTGAAAATCTGTCCAAAGAGGATGAGTTTTGCTAGAATGGTATATATTCTCTCTATTCATATTTATTTCATCTGTAACAGAAATGAGTAAAGGTAGCAAAGTGTTGTCTCATGAGGTAACTCAATAGTGTCATCAGCCCAGTGATAACGTGTACACAGGGTGGTATGGATGCACCTACCTAACATCCATCTGGAAGGTACTCCTGGAGCTGATACCTGAATTTAAATCAGGAGGCAAGGGTTGAGGTTGTTTGCAAAGGGAACGGTGGAAGCAAAGGCACTAAGGCATCAAACAGTGAAATTGCAGTCACTTCAGTGTAGCAGAACTAAGCAGCACACGACAAAGGCCGTAAATACCAGCTGTTGGAGAGTTTTAAGCAAAGGAACGACATGATAGTTTGCTCTACAGACAAATGACAGCTGTGTGGTAGACGGCCATGAGAGGAAAAGACTACAAGCAAGATAAGCAGCTAGGAGGATGTCTTAATTGTTCAGAAAGACTAGGGCCTGATCTAAGGTAGTGGTGTTAGCAAAGTAGACAAGAGGACAAATTTTAAAAGTGTTGTTTAGGAAGAAAAATTGGGCAACACTTAGAAACTGATTATATTTAATTGGTAAAGAACTTTCTCTGGGTTCCTGGTAAGGGCTGCTATGTAGATAGTAGAAGGCAACTCCGAAATAGAAAATTTGGGGGATAAAAGAATGGGTTTAGGAGAAACAGAAGATACGTACCTGAGTTCAGATTGCAGTTGTACAATGTTTGAGATGCAAGTGTCATCCTGATGGGAAAGTCAAGTCTGGAAGTCAGGTGAGGTCATGAGAGGGAATTATGATATACCTTGGATTCGTATTTCCTAAATTTATATTACAACTTACTAACTGAAATGCTCTAGCTAATATCTCAACTAGTAACCAGTATTAATCAAATCATAGCTAGAACATGAAAGTTGCTGATTTCTGGCATATCACTGATAACCTACCTTTTCCTTTGTTTGAATCAGGGTCCAAGCATTATCCACATATTTGTTTTGATTGCCATCTCCTACTCCTCCCTTTTTTCTTCATATCATTCATTTGTTGAAGGAGCCAGGTCATTTGTCCTGTATAAGGTCAACATTTGGCTGTTTGCTTTTTTATGTGTCCTTTAACTTAGTCCTCTATCCCTATAAAGTGAAAGTTAGATCCAGAGGCTTGACTAGATTCAGGTTCAGTATTTTAGGAATGCATTTTCTCAAGTGGGCTGTGTACTCTGTCCCTTCACATCAGAAGGCACATATCTGGTTGTCCAACTTTTAGTGATGATTTATCAGTGGAATCAGGTGGGGTCAGCCTGATCCCTGCATTTGAAGTTCACCATTTATTAACCTGTCACCTAATGATTTTAGCATTTCACTGGTGTATGTTACCCTGACCTCTATTTCAATTAATGGTGATTTTCTAAATTCCATCACTTTTTCTGCATTAGCTGGAATTTTTCTGTAAGGAACTTAACAATTTATGTTCCTGAAATACATTTCTTAAAGACCAGATAAATGCATGATTTTTAGAGTGAGTTGGTGCTCTAGCAACTTCCAAAGGAAACAAATGACTTTTCACTATCATGAGCTTGTAGATTTCCTATGTATTTAATGTTTCAGTCTACTCCAGACATTATTTTGATGCTCAAATTAATCCTTCTACTCTTGGGTCCTGTATCTTGTTGACTTGATACACTTTGACTTCATATAGGATTTTTTGATAGTTCCTTGCTTTCTAGCATAAGATAACCCAGGCTTACCTTGTATATTTCCTGCCTCAGACATTTTTTTCAAAGGTCCCTCCTTTAGTAGGAGATGGTAGAGACCACATCTGGATGTTGTAAATAGTGCTACTGTGAACATTATGGTGCATGTATCTTTTCGAATTTTTGTCTTTTCTGGATATATGCCCAGGAGTGGGATCATATGGCAACTCTATTTTTAGTTTTTAAAGGAACCTCCATACTGTTGTCCATAGTGGCTGCACCAATTTACATTCCCGCCAGCAATATAGGAGGGTTCTCTTTTCTCCACACCCTCTCCAGCATGCATTTGTAGACTTTTTGATGATGGCCATTCTGACATGTGTGAGGTGATACCTCATTGTAGTTTTGACTTGCATTTCTCTAATTATTAGCAATGTTGAGCATCTTTTCGTGTGCCTGTTGGCCATCTGTATGTCTTCTTTGGAAAGATGTCTATTCAGGCCTTCTGTCCATTTTTAATTGCATTGTCTTTCATTTTACTATTGAGTTGTATGAGCTGTTGGTATATTTTGGAAGTTAAGCCCTTGTCAGTTGCATCGTTTGTGAATATTTTCTCCTAGTCCATAGGTTGTCTTTTTGTTTTGTTTATGGTTCCCTTTGCTGTCCAAAAGCATATAAGCTTGACTGGGTCCCATTTGTTTATTTTTGCTTTTATTTCTGTTACCTTGGGAGACTGACCTAAGAAAACATTGCTACAATTTATGTCAGAGAATGTTTTTGCCTGTATTCTCTTCTAGGAGTTTTACGGTGCCATATCTTGTGTTTATCTTGTCATATCTTGTAGTTTCAGTGTATTTTTGTGTATGGTGTGAGGGAGTGTTCTAACTTCATGGATTTATATACGACTGTCCAGCTTTCCCAACACCACTTGCTGAAGAGACTGTTTTTTCTCCACTGTATAGTCTTGCCTCCTTTGTCGGAAATTAATTGACTGCAGGTGTGTGGGCTTATTTCTGGGCTCTCTATTCTGTTCCGTTGATCCATGTCTGTTTTTGTGCCAGTACCATGCTATTTTACTTAGTGTAGCTTTGTAGTATTGTCTGAATTCTGGGAGGGTTATGCCTCCAGCTTTGTTTTTTTTCCTCAGGATTACATTGGCAATTCTGGGTCTTTTGTTGTTTCATATAAAATTTTAGGATTATTTGTTCTACTTCTGTGAAAAATGTCATGGGTATATTGATCACATTAAATCCATAGATTGCTTTCGGTAATGTGGCCATTTTAACTATATTAATTCTTCCAATCCAACAACGTGGCATATCTTTCTGTTTCTTTGAATCATCTTCAATATCTTTTATCAATGTTTTATTGTTCTCAGCATATAAGTATTTCACCTCCTTGGTTAGGTTTATTCCTAAGTTATTTTTTTGTCATGATTTTATTTTATTTTTATTATAATTAAATGTTTTATTGAAGTATAGTTGATTTACAGTGTTGTGTTAGTTTCAGGTGTACATCAATGTGATTCAGCTATACATACATATATATCTATTTTTTTTTTCAGATTCTTTTCCCTTATAAGTTATTATAAATGAGTATAATTCCCTGTGCTATACAGTAAATCCTTTTTGGTTATCTATTTTATATATAGTAGTGTGTGTATGTTAATTCCAAACTCCTAATTTATCCCTCTCTCCCCCCTTTCCCCTTTGGTAACTGTAAGTGGTTTTCTATGTCTGTGGGTCTATTTCTGTTTCGTATATAATTTCATTTGTATCTTTTCTTTTTGAGATTCCACATATAAATGATATCATATGATATTTGTCTTTCTCTGTCTGACTTCACTTAGTATGATAAAGCGTAAGTCCATCCGTGTTGCTGCAAATGGTATTATTCATTTTTTTTATGGCTGAGTAGTATTCCGTTTGTGTGTGTGTGTGTGTGTGTGTATCACATCTTCTTTATCCATTCATCTCTCGGTGAACATTTAGGTTGCTTCCATGTCTTGGCTATTGTAAACAGTGCTACTATAAACATAGGGGTGCATGTATCTCTTTGAATTATGGTTTTCTCTGGATATATTCCCAGGAGTGGGCTTGCAGGATCATATGGTAACGCTATTTTTAGTTTTTAAGGAAACTCCATACTGTTCTCCATAGTGGCTGTACCAGTTTACTTTGCCACCAACAGTGTGAGAGGGTTCCTTTTTCTCCACACCCTCTCTAACACTTATTATTTGTAGACTTTTTGATGATGGCCATTCTGACTGGTGTGAGGTGATACCTCATGGTAGTTTTGATTTGCATTTCTCTATAATTAGCAATGTTGAGCATCTTTTCATGTGCCTTGTGGCCATCTGTATGTCTTCTTTAGAGAAATGTCTAGATCTTGTGCCCATTTTTTGATTGGGTTGTTTGTTATTTTACTATTGAGTTGTGTGAGCTGTTTGTATTTTTTGGAGGTTAAACCCTTGTCAGTGGCATCATTTGCAAATATTTTCTCCCATTCTATAGGTTGTCTTTTCGTTTGTTTATGGTTTCCTTTGCCATGCAAAGGATTTTAAGTTTAATTAGGTCCCATTTATTTATTTTTGTTTTTATTTCTATTACTGTAGCAGAGAGATACAAAAAGATACTGCTGCGATTTATGTCCGAGTGTTCTTCCTATGTTTTCCTCTAGAAGTTTTATAGTATCCAGCCTCACATTTAGGTCTTTAGTCCATTTTGAGTTTATTTTTGTGTGTGGTGTTAAGAGAATGTTCTAATTTCATTCTTTTACATGTAGCTGTCCGGTTTTCACAGCACCATGTATTGAAGAGACTGTCGTTTTTCCATTGTATATTCTTGCCTCCTTTGTCATAGATTAATTGACCATAGGTGCATGGGTTTATTTCTGGGCTTTCTATCCTGTTCCATTGATCTATGTTTCTGTTTTTGTGCCAGTACAATACTGTTTGGATGACTGTAACTTTGTAGTATAGTCTGAAGCCAGGGAGCCTGATTCCTCCGTCTCAGTTCTTCATTCGCAAGATTGTTTTGTCTATTCGGGGCCCTTTCTGTTTCCATACAAATTTAAAAACTTTTTGGTCTAGTTCTGTGAAGAATGCTGTTCATAATTTGATAGGGATTGCATTGAATCTGAAGGTTGCCTTGGGTAGTATAGTCATTTTGACAATATTGATTCTTCCAACCCAAGACACAGTGTTTCCATCTGCTTGTGTCATCCTCAGTTTCTTTCATCAGTGTCTTACAGGTTTTGGGGTACAGGTCTTTTGCCTCCTTAGGTAGGTTTATTCCTAGGTATTTTATTCTTTTTGATGTGACGGTGATGGGATTGTTTCCTTAATTTCTCTTTTTGATGTTTCATTGTTAGTGTATAGAAATGCAACATATTTATGTGTATTAATTTTGTATCCTGTGACTTTACCAGTTTCATTGATGAGTTCTAGTAGTTTTCTGGTGGCATCTTTAGGATTTTCTGTCTATGGTATCATGTCTTCTGCAAATAGTGACAGTTTTACTTCTTCTATTCCAATTTGAATTCCTTTTATTTCTTTTTCTTCTGATTGCCGTGGCTAGGACTTCTAGAACTATGTTGAATAAAAGTGGTGAGAGTGGACATCTTTGTTTTGTTCCTGATCTTAGAGGAAATGCTTTCAGCTCTTCATCATTGAGTATGCTATTAGCTGTGGTTTTGTCATATATGGCCTTTATTATGTTGAGGTTGGTTCCCTCTATGCCCACTTTCTGGAGAGTTTTTATCATAAATGGATGTTGAATTTTATCAAAAACTTTTTCTGCATCTATTGAGCTGATCATATGGTTTTTATTCTTCAATGTGTTAATGTGGTGCATCACACTGATTGATTTGCAGATATTGAAAAATCCTTGCATCCGTGGGATAAATCCCACTTGATCGTGGTATATGATCCTTTTAACCTATCATTGGATTTGGTTTGCTAATATTTAGTTGAGGATTTTTGAATCTAAGTTCATCAGTGACATTGGCCTGTAATTTTCTTTTTTTGTGTGGTTTCTTTGTCTAGTTTTGGTGTCAGGGTGATGGTGGCCTCATACAATGAGTTCAGAAGTGTTCCTTCCTCTGAAATTATTTGGAATAGTTTCAGAAAGATAGATGTTAACTATTCTCTAAATGTTTGGTAGAATTCACCTGTGAAGCCTTCTGGTCCTGGACCTCTGCTTATTGGGAGTTTTTAAATAATTGATTCAATTTCAGTGCTAGTAATATGACTACTCATATTTTCTGTATCTACCTGGTTTGGTCTTGGGAGATTGTACTTTTCTAAAAATTTGTCCATTTCTTCTAGGTTGTCCTTTTTATTGGCATTTTATAGCTGGCAGTGTCCGTTTTATAGTTGCTTATAGAAGTCTCTTATGGTCCTTTGTATTTCTGTGGGGTTGGTTGTAATTTCTCCTTTTTCATTTCTAATTTCATTGATTTGGGCCCTCTTTTTTCTTGATGAGTCTAGCTAAGGATTTATCAACTTTGTTTATCTTTTCAAAGAACCAGCTTTTAGTTTCATTGAGCTCTTCTATTGTTTTCTTCGTCTCTATTTCATTTTTTCTGCTATGATCTTTATGATTTCTTTCCTTCTACTGACTTTGGGTTTTGCTCGTTCTTCTTTCTCTAGTTGCTTCAGGTGTAAGGTTAGGCTGTTTGAGATTTTTCTTGTTTCCTGAGGTAAGCTTGTATCACTATAAACTTCCCTCTTAGAACTGCTTTTACTGCCTCTCATGGGCTTTGGATCATCATGTTTCCATTTTCATTTGTCTCTAGGTATTTTCTGAATTCTCCGTCTCTTTGAATTCTTCAGTGATCCATTGGTTTTTCAGTAGCATAGTCTTTAGCCTCCACGTGTTTGTGTTTTTACAGTGTTTTTCTTGTAGTTGATTTCTAATCTCATAACGTTGTGGTTGGAAAAGATACTTGATATGATTTCAATTTTCTTAAATTTACCGAGGCCAAAAATGTGATCTACCCTGGAGAATGCTCCATGTGCAATTAAAAAGAATGTGTATCCTGCTGCTTTCAGACAGAATGCTATATAAATATTAATTAAGTCCATCTGGTCTAATGTGTCATTTAAGGCCTGTGTTTCCTTATTGATTTTCTGTCTAGGTGAGCTGTCCATTGATGTAAGTGGGGTGTTAAAGTCCCCCACTATTATTGTATTAGTCAGTTTCTCATTTTATGTCTGTTAACATTTGGCTTATATATCGAGGTGCTCCTATATTGGGTCACATATATTTACAGTTGTTATATCTTCTTGGATTGATCCTTTGATCATTATGTAGTGTCCTTCTTTGTCTCTTATAACCTTTATTTTAAAGTCTATTTTGGAGACTTCCCTGGTGGTCCAGTGGTAAAGAATCTGCCTTCCAATGCAGGGGACATGGGTTTGATCTCTGGTCAGGAAACTAAGATCCCACATAGCGCAGGGCAGCTAAGCCCACATGGCACAATTACAGAGCCCACATGCCACAACTAGAGAGAGAAAACCCACACGCCACAACTAGAGAGAAGCCCACGCTCCACAACGGAGAGACTGCACACCTCAACGAAAGATCCTGCATGCCACAACAAAGATCCCACGTGCTGCAACTAAGACCTGGTGCAGCCAAAAATAATAAATAAATTAATTAATATGTATTAAAAGAAGACTTCAGAGACAGACAATTGCAGTGTAAAAAAGAATCAAAAATAATAATAAAGTCTATGTTGTCTGATATGAGTATTGCTCTTCCAGGTTTTAATTGATTTTCATTTGCATGGAATACATTTTCCATCCCCTCACTTTCATTCTGCATGTGTCTCGAGATCTGAAGTGGGTCTCCTGTAAACAGCATATATACGTGTTTTCATTTTGTATTCATTCAGCCAGTCTGTGTCTTTTGGTTGGAGCATTTAATCCCTTTACATTTAAGGTGATTATCGATAAGTATGTTCTTACTGCCATTTTGTTAATTGTTTTGGATTTGTTTTTGTAGGTCTTTTTTCTTCCTTTTCTCTTTTGTTCTCTTCACTTGTGATTTGATGACTATCTTTAGTGTTGTGTTTGGATTCCTTTTTTGTTTGGGTTTTTTTTCTTGTATGTATATCTATTATAGATTTTTGGTTTTCAGTTACCATGAGGTTTTGATATAATGGTCTATATACATACATGGTTGTTTTAAGTTGCTGATTTCTTAATTTCAAATGTATTTCAAATAACCTACATTTGTACTCTGCTCCTCTCATGATTACCTGTTTATATATCATATTTTTGTGTGGATAATTTCTTACCTTTACTGTATGTTTGCCTTTACTGGTGAGCTTTTCCATTTCATAATTTTCTTGTTTCTACTTGTGGCCTTTTCTTTTCCACCTAGAGAAGTTCCTTTAGCATTTGTTTTTGTTTTTTTATAGACTGACGTCCTAGAGGTCATGTCAGTGTTTACATAGCTTAATGACAGATTTTGCTCAGACACCTCAAATCTGGTAAGTCTTTTACCCTCTGGTGGTGGGTCTGGTTGGATATGGGTTGGGGTGTTCATTTAGTGTTCAGCCAGTTATCAAGTCTGTCTTGGGTATTTTTTTAAATTTTTTATTTATTTTTTTACACAGCAGGTTCTTATTAGTCATCAATTTTATACACATCAGTGTATACATGTCAATCCCAATCGCCCAATTCATCACACCACCACCCCCACCCCCACCCCCACCCCGCCACTTTCCCCCCTTGGTGTCCATACGTTTGTTCTCTACATCTATGTCTCAATTTCTGCCCTGCAAACTGGTTCATCTGTACCATTTTTCTAGGTTCCACATATATGCGTTAATATACGATATTTGTTTTTCTCTTTCTGACTTACTTCACTCTGTATGACAATCTCTAGATCCATCCACGTCTCAACAAATGACCCAATTTCGTTCCTTTTTATGGCTGAGTAATATTCCATTGTATATATGTACCACATCTTCTTTATCCATTCGTCTGTCGATCGGCATTTAGGTTGCTTCCATGACCTGGCTATTGTAAATAGTGCTGCAATGAACATTGAGGTGCATGTGTCTTTTTGAATTATGGTATTCTCTGGGTATATGCCCAGTAATGGGATTGCTGAGTCATATGCTAATTCTATTTTTAGTTTTTTAAGGAACCTCCATACTGTCCTCCATAGTGGCTGTATCAATTTACATTCCCACCAACAGTGCAAGAGTGTTCCTTTTCTCCACACCCTCTCCAGCATTTGTTGTTTCTAGATTTTCTGATGATGCCCATTCTAACTGGTGTGAGGTGGTACCTCATTGTACTTTTCATTTGCATTTCTCTAATAATTAGTGATGTTGAGCAGCTTTTCATGTGCTTCTTGGCCATCTGTATGTCTTCTTTGGAGAAATGTCTATTTAGGTCTTCTGCCCATTTTTGGATTGGGTTGTTTGTTTTTTTAATATTGAGCTGCATGAGCTGTTTATATATTTTGGAGATTAATCCCTTGTCCGTTGATTCGTTTGCAAATATTTTCTCCCATTCTGAGGGTTGTCTTTTCATGTTGTTTATGGTTTCCTTTGCTGTGCAAAAGCTTTTAAGTTTCATTAGGTCCCATTTGTTTATTTTTGTTTTTATTTCCATTACTCTAGGAGGTGGATCAAAAAAGATCTTGCTGTGATTTATGTCAAAGAGTGTTCTTCCTGTGTTTTCCTCTAAGAGTTTTATAGTGTCCAGTCTTACAGTTAGGTCTCGAATCCATTTTGAGTTTATTTTTGTGTATGGTGTTAGGGAGCATTCTAATTTCATTATTTTACATGTAGCTGTCCAGTTTTCCCAGCACCACTTATTGAAGAGACTGTCTTTTCTCCATTGTATATCCTTGCCTCCTTTGTCATAGATTAGTTGACCATAGGTGCATGGGTTTATCTCTGGGCTTTCTGTCTTGTTCCATCGATCTATGTTTCTGTTTTTATGCCAGTACCATATTGTCTTGATTACTGTAGCTTTGTAGTATAGTCTGAAGTCAGGGAGTCTGATTCCTCCAGCTCCGTTTTTTTCCCTCAAGACTGCTTTGACTGTTTAGGGTCTTTTGTGTCTCCATACAAATTTTAAGATTTTTTGTTCTAGTTCTGTAAAAAATGCCATTGGTAATTTGGTAGGGATTGCATTGAATCTGTAGATTGCTTTGGGTAGTATAGTCATTTTCACAATATTGATTCTTCCAGTCCAAGAACATGGTATATCTCTCCATCTCTTGGTATCATCTTTAATTTCTTTCATCAGTGTCTTATAGTTTTCTGCATACAGGTCTTTTGTCTCCCTAGGTAGGTTTATTCCTAGGTATTTTATTCTTTTTGTTGCTGTGGTAAATGGGAGTGTTTCCTTAATTTCTCTTTCAGATTTTTCATCATTAGTGTATAGGAATGCAAGAGATTTCTGTGCATTAATTTTGTATCCTGCAACTTTACCAAATTCATTGATTAGCTCTAGTAGTTTTCTGGTGGCATCTTTAGGATTCTCTATGTATAGTATCCTGTCATCTGCAAACAGTGACAGTTTTACTTCTTTTCCGATTTGTATTCCTTTTATTTCTTTTTCTTCTCTGATTGCCGTGGCTAGGACTTCCAAAACTATGTTGAATAATAGTGGTGAGAGTGGACATCCTTGTCTCGTTCCTGATCTTAGAGGAAATGCTTTCAGTTTTTCACCATTAAGAATGATGTTTGCTGTTGGTTTGTCGTATATGGCCTTTATTATGTTGAGGTAGGTTCCCTCTATGCCCACTTTCTGGAGAGTTTTTATCATAAATGGGTGTTGAATTTTGTCAAAAGCTTTTTCTGCATCTATTGAGATGATCATATGGTTTTTATTCTTCAATTTGTTAATATGGTTTATCACATTGATTGATTTGCATATATTGAAGAATCCTTGCATCCCTGGAATAAATCCCACTTGATCGTGGTGTATGATCCTTTTAATGTGCTGTTGGATTCTGTTTGCTAGTATTTTGTTGAGGATTTTTGCATCTATATACATCAGTGATATCAGTCTGTAATTTTCTTTTTTTGTAGTATCTTTGTCTGGTTTTGGTATCAGGGTGATGGTGGCCTCATAGAATGAGTTTGGGAGTGTTCCTTCCTCTGCAATTTTTTGGAAGAGTTTGAGAAGAATGGGTGTTAGCTCTTCTCTAAATGTTTGATAGAATTCACCTGTGAAGCCAGCTCATCCTGTACTTTTGTTTGTTGGAAGATTTTTAATCACAGTTTCAATTTCATTACTTGTGATTGGTCTGTTCATATTTTCTATTTCTTCCTGGTTCAGTCTTGGAAGGTTATACCTTTCTAAGAATTTGTCCATTTCTTCTAGGTTGTCCATTTTATTGGCATAGAGTTGCTTTTAGTAGTCTCTTAGGATGCTTTGTATTTCTGCGGTGTCTGTTGTAACCTCTCCTTTTTTCATTTCTAGTTTTATTGATTTGAGTCCTCACCCTCTTTTTCTTGATGAGTCTGGCTAATGGTTTATCAATTTTTTTTATCTTCTCAAAGAACCAGCTTTTAGTTTTATTGATCTTTGCTATTTTCTTTGTTTCTATTTCATTTATTTCTGCTCTGATCTTTATGATTTCTTTCCTTCTGCTAACTTTGGGTTCTGTTTGTTCTTTCTCTAGTTCCTTCAGGTGTAAGGCTAGATTGTTTATTTGAGATTTTTCTTGTTTCTTGAGGTAGGCTTGTATAGCTATAAACTTCCCTCTTAGAATTGCTTTTGCTGCATCCCATAGGTTTTGGATCGTCGTGTTTTCATTGTCATTTTTCTCTAGGTATTTTTTGATTTCCTCTGATTTCTTCAGTGATCTCTTGGTTATTTAGTAACGTATTGTTTAGCCTCCATGTGTTTGTGTTTTTTACGTTTTTTTCCCTGTAATTCATTTCTAATCTCATAGTGTTGTGGTCAGAAAAGATGCTTGATATGATTTCAATTTTCTTAAATTTACTGAGGCTTGATTTGTGACCCAAGATGTGATCTATCCTGGAGAATGTTCTGTGTGCACTTGAGAAGAAAGTGTAATCTGCTGTTTTTGGATGGAATGTCCTATAAATATCAGTTAAATCTATCTGGTCCATTGTGTCATTTAAAGCTTCTGTTTCCTTATTTATTTTCATTTTGGATGATCTGTCCATTGGTGTAAGTGAGGTGTTAAAGTCCCCCACTATTATTGTGTCACTGTCGATTTCCTCTTTTATAGCTGTTAGCAGTTGCCTTATGTATTGAGGTGCTCCTGTGTTGGATGCATATATATTTATAATTGTTATATCTTCTTCTTGGATTGATCCCTTGATCATTATGTAGTGTCCTTCCTTGTCTCTTGTAACATTCTTTATTTTAAAGTCTATTTTATCTGATATGAGTTTTGCTACTCCAGCTTTCTTTTGGTTTCCATTTGCATGGAATATCTTTTTCCATCCCCTCACTTTCAGTCTGTATGTGTCCCTAGGTCTGAAGTGGGTCTCTTGTAGACAGCATATATATGTGTCTTGTTTTTGTATCCATTCAGCAAGCCTGTGTCTTTTGGTTGGGGCATTTAATCCATTCACGTTTAAGGTAATTATCGATATGTATGTTCCTATGACCATTTTCTTAATTGCTTTAGGTTTGTTTTTATAGGTCCTTTTCTTTTGTTTCCCACTTAGAGATGTTCCTTTAGCATTTGTTGTAGAGTTGGTTTGGTGTTGCTGAATTCTCTTAGCTTTTGCTTGTCTGTAAAGCTTTTGATTTCTCCATCGAATCTGAATGAGATCTGAATGAGATCCTTGCCAGGTAGAGTAATCTTGGTTGTAGGTTCTTCCCTTTCATCACTTTAAGTATATCATGCCACTCCCTTCTGGCTTGTAGAGTTTCTGCTGAGAAATCAGCTGTTAACCTTATGGGAGTTCCCTTATATGTTATTTGTCATTTTTCCCTTGCTGCTTTCAGTAAGTTTTCTTTGTCTTTAATTTTTGCCAATTTGATTACTATGTGTCTTGGCGTGTTTCTCCTTAGGTTTATCCTGTATGGGACTCTCTGCACTTCCTGGACTTGGGTGGCTATATCCTTTCCCATGTTAGGGAAGTTTTTGACTCTAATCTCTTCAAATATTTTCTCTGGTACTTTCTCTCTCTCTTCTCCTTCTGGGACCCCTATAATGCGAATGTTGTTGCGTTTAATGTCGTCCCAGAGGTCTCTTAGGCTGTCTTCATTTCTTTTCATTCTTTTTCCTTTAGTCTGTTCCGCAGCAGTGAATTCCACCATTCTGTCTTCCAGGCCACTTATCCGTTCTTCTGCCTCAGTTATTCTGCTATTGATTCCTTGTAGTGTAGTTTTTATTTCAGTTATTGTATTGTTCATCTCTGTTTGTTTGTTCTTTAATCTTCTAGGTCTTTGTTAAACAGTTCTTGCATGTTCTCAATCTTTGCCTCCATTCTTTTTCCGAGGTCCTGGATCATCTTCACTATCATTATTCTGAATTCTTTTTCTGGAAGGTTGCCTATCTCCACTTCATTTAGTTGTTTTTCTGGGGTTTTAGCTTGTTCCTTCATCTGGTACACAGCCCTCTGCCTTTTCATCTTGTCTCTCTTTCTGTGAATGTGGTTTTTGTTCCACAGGGTGCAGGATTGTAGTTCTTCTTGCTTGTGCTGTCTGTCCTGTGGTGGGTGAGGCTATCTAAGAGGCTTGTGGAAGTTTCCTGATGGGAGGGACTGGTGGTGGGTAGAGCTGGCTGTTGCTCTGGTGGACAGAGCTCAGTAAAACTTTAATCTGTTTGACTGCTGATGGGTGGGGCTGGGTTCCCTCCCTGTTGGTTGTTTGGCCTGAGGCAACCCAACACTAGAGCCTACCTGGGCTCTTTGGTGGGGCTAATGGCGGACTCTGGGAGGGCTCACGCCAAGGAGTACTTCCCGGAACTTCTGCTGCCGGTGTCCTTGTTCCCACAGTGAGCCACAGGCACCCCCCGCCTCTGCAGGATATCCTCCAACACTAGCAGGTATGTCTGGTTCAGTCTCCCCTGAGGTCACTGCTCCTTCCCCTGGGTCCGGATGCGCACACTACTTTGTGTGTACCCTCCAAGAGTGGAGTCTCTGTTTCTCCCAGTCCTGTCAAAGTCCTGCAATCAAATCCCACTAGCCTTCAAAGTCTTATTCTCTAGGTATTCCTCCTCCTGTTGCCAGACCCCCTGGTTGGGAAGCCTGACGTGGGGTTCAGAACCTTCACTCCAGTGGGTGGACTTCTGTGGTATAAGTGTTCTCCCTTCTGTGAGTCATCCACCCAGCAGTTATGGGATTTGATTTTACTGTGATTGCATCCCTCCTACCTTCTCATTGTGGCTTCTACTTTGTCTTTGGATGTGGGGTATCTTTTTTGGTGAGTTCCAGTGTCCTCCTGTCAATGATTGTCCAGCAGTTAGTTGTGATTCTGGTGTTCTCGCAAGAGGGAGTGATAGCACGTCCTTCTACTCTGACATCTTGTATGGAAGTCTCTCCTTTAGTATTTGTTATGGAGCTGGTTTTGTGGTGCCGAATTCTCTTAGCTTTTGCTTGTCTGTAAAGCTTTTAGTTTCTCCATCAAATCTGAATGAGAGCCTTGCTGGGTAGAGTATTCTTGGTTGTAAGTTTTTCCCTTTCATTACTTTAAATATATTGTGTCACTCCCTTCTGGCCTGCAGAGTTTCTTATGAAACATCAGCTGATAACCGTATGGGAATTCCCATGTATGTTATTTGTTGCTTTCCCTTGTTGCTTTTAATATTTTTTCTTTATCTTTCATTTTTGTCAATGATTATTATGTGTCTCAGCTTGTTCCTCCTTGGGTTAATCCTGTGTGGGACTCTCTGCGCTTCCTGGACTTGGGTGGCTGTTTCGTTTCCCATGTTAGAGACATTTTCACCTATTATCTCTTCACATATCTTCTCAGGCCCTTTCTCTCTCTCTTCTCCTTCTGGGACCCCTATAATGCAAATGTTGGTGTGTTTGACCTTGTCCCAGAGGTCTCAAACTTTCCTGATTTCTTTTCATTCTTTTTTTACTTTATTCTGTTCTATGGCAATGATTTCCACCACTCTGTCTTCCAGATCACTTATCCATTATTCTGCCTTATTTATTCTGCTATTGAGTCTTTCTGGTGTTTTTTTCATTTAACTTATTGTGTTCTTGAACTCTTTGGCTGTCCTTTATATTTTCTCTTTGTTAAAAACTTCTTGTAACTTCTTGCTCTGGATATTCATTCTTTTCCTGAGTTCCTGGATCATCTTTATAATCATTACTCTGAACTCTTTCTTGGGTAGGTTGCCTATCTCCACGTCACTTAGTTGTTCTTGTGGGGTTTTGTCTTGTTCCTTCGTCTGGAACATATTCCTCTGCCATCTCATTGTCTAAATTTCTATTTGTATTTTTATGTATATGGAAGGATATTTATGTTTCTTGACCTTGGAGAGGTGGTCCTCTATAGGGGATGTCCTATGCGTCCCAGTAGTACACTCCCTTCTCTAGCCCTCCCACCCAAGGGCCAGAGACCAGCTGTTCCCAGGGTAGCTTCTGAACTGCTTTTGCAGACTCGGTTCTACAGGTTGCTGGATAGTAGTTTTCCTGTTTCTGGTATCTACCCTCTGGTGGGTGGAGCTGGATCTTGGCCCTCTGGTGGGCATGGCCATGTCAAGGGGCATGTTTAGAGGTGGCTGTGGGCTCTGGAAGTCTTTAGGCAGCCTGTGCTGATGGGTGGGGCTGTGTTCCTGCCCTGTTGGTTTTTCGGCCTGAGCCCTTCCAGGATCCTACAGGCTGTTGGGTGGGGCCAGGTCTTGGTGCCAAATGGTGGCCTCCAGAAGAGCTCACGCTGATGAATATTCCCCAGTACTTCCGCCACCAGTGTCCTTGTCCCCACAGTGAGCCCCAGCTGTCCCTGCCTCCCCTGGAGACCTTGCAAGAGCAGCAGGTAGGTCTGGCCCAGCCTCCTATGAAGTCACTGTTTTTGCCCTGGATCCCAGTGAGTGCAAGACCTTGTGTGTGCCCTCCAAGCGTGGAGTCTCTTTTTTCCCCATTCCTGCGGAGTTCCTGCATTTGAACCCCGCTGATCTTCAAAGCCAGATGCTCTGGAGGCTCCTCCCTATTTCAGACCCCCATATCGGGGAGCCTGACGTGAGGCTTAGAACTCTCCTATTAGAGAACTTCTGTGATGTAATTTTTCTCCAGTTTGTGGGTCACCTGTCCCAGGGGTATGGGATTTTATTATACTGCAGGTGTGCCCCTTTTACAGTCTCACTGAGTTTCTTCTTTATGTCTTTGGATATAGAATATCTTTTTTGTTAGGTTCCAGTCTTTTTTATCAATGGTTGTTCAGCAGTTAGTTGTGATTTTGGTGTGCTCGTGAGAGGAAGTGAGCTCAAGCTTCTTCTACTCTGACATCTTGTCCTTGTAACAGTTTTAAAGGGGATTGTTTTTTACTCTGTGGTATTTCATTGTTAGTGTAAAGAAATGCAACAGATTCCTGTATGTTAATCTTGTATCCTGCTACCTTGTTGAATTTATTAGTTCTAATAATTTTTGTGTGTTTAGGGTTTTCTATATAGAGTATCATGTCATCTGCATATAATTACAGTTTTACCTCTTGCCTTCCCATTTGGGTACTTTTTATTTCTTTTCTCTGAGTACTAGGACTTCCAATACTATGTTGAATAGAAGTCGTGGAGTGGTTATCCTTGTCTTCTTCCTAAATTTAGCAGGAAGACTTTTAGTATTTACTGTTGAGTATTGTGTTGGCTGTGGGTTTGGCATAAATGGCTTTTATGTTGCGATATGTTCCCTCTATACCCACTTGAGTGAGAGTTTTTATCATGAATGGATTTTGAATTTTATCCAATGCTTTTCCCACGCCTAATGCAATGGTCATGCAGTTTTTGTCTTTTCTTTTGTCAATGTGGTGTATCACTTTGATTGATTTGCCTATGTTGAACCATCCTTGTCACACTGCGATAAATTCAGCTTAGTCATGGTGTATAATCCTTTTTATGTGTTGTTGGATATGGTTTGCTAATATTTTCTTGAAGATTTTTGCGTCTATATTCATCAGCGACATTCACCTGTGATTCTCTTTTTTTGTGGTATCTTTATCTGATTTTGGTACCAGCATGATCACAGCTTCATAGAATGACTTTGGGAGTGTTCCCTCCTGTTTGGTCTTTTGGAAGAGTTTGAGAAGGATAGGTATGAGTTCTTCTCTGTATATTTGGTAGAATTCCCCAGTGAAGCCATCTGGTCCTGGACTTCTGTTTGCAGAGAGTTTTGGGGGGGGGGGGTTGTTTTTGTTTGTTTTTAATTATTATTAGATTCTATTTCACTTCTAGTGATCATTTTGTTCAAATTATCTATTTTTTCTTGATTCAGTTTTGGTGGGCTGTATGTTTCTAGAAACTTGCTCATTTTTTCTAGTTTGTCCAATTTGTTGGCATATAATTGTTCATAGTAGTCTCTTATGGTTTGTTGGTAATTCTGTGGTATCAGTTGTGATTTCTCCTCTTTCATTTCTTATTTAGTTTATTTGGGTCCTGTCTCTTTTCTTCTTGGTGAGCCTGGCCAGAGGCCTGGCAATTTTGTTTATCCTTTCAGAAAACCAGCTCTTGGTTTGATTGATTTTTCTATTGTTTTTTTAACCTCTATTTTATTTATTTCTTCTCTGATCTTTATTATTTCCTTTCTTCTGCTGACTTTAGGTTTTGTTTGTACTTCTTTTTCTAATTCTTGTAGGTGGTAAGTTAAGTTGTTTGAGATTTTTCTTGTTTTTTTGGGAAAGGCTTGTATCGCTATGAACTTTCCTCTTACGACTGCTTCTGCCGCACCCTATAGATTTTGTATGGTTGTGTTTTCATTGTCATTTGTCTCAAGGTATTTTTTAATTTCCTCTTTGATTTCATCATTGACCCATTGGATTTTTAGTAGCATGTTGTTTAGTCTCCCGGTAATCGTTGTTTTTTTTTCCTCGTTTCTCTTTATGTGGTTGATTTCTAGTTTTATGCCACTGTGGTCAGAAAAGATGCTTGAAATTCTTTCCTCTTAAATTTGTTGAGGCTTATTTTGTGTCCTAGTATGTGGTCTGTCCTACAGCATGTCCCATGTGCACTTGAAAAGAATGTCTATTCTGGGGGTTTTTTGGATGTAATATCCTAAAAATATCAATTAAGTCTAACTGTTGTATTGTGTCATGTAGGGTCTCTGTGGCTTTATTTTCTGTCTGGAAGATCTGTCCATTGATGTCATTAGGGTGTTAACGTCTCCTACTATTATTGTATTCCTGTCAATTTCTCCTTTTATGTCTGTTAGTATTTATTTTACATATTTAGATGCTTCTGTATTCCTTACATATATGTTAACGAGTGTAATATCTTCTTGTATTGATCCTTTTATCATTATATAGTGTCCTTTAGCTTTTTTTATGGCCTGTGTTTTAAAATCTATTTTGTCTGATACGAGTATTGCTACCCCCTGCTTTCGTGTCATTTCCACTTAACCCATTGACATTTTAGGTAATTATTGATAGGTATGTATTTATTGCCATTGTAAACCTTGTTTTCCAGTTGATTTTGTACTTCTTCTGTGTTCCTTTCTCGTTCTTTTTGTTTTCCCTTTTGTGTTTTGTTGGTTTCTTTTCTATTATGCTTGAGTTTTCTTTTTGGTTTTTGTGAATCTATTATATGTTTTTGATTTGTGGTTACCCTGGTTTTCAAGTATGTTAACCCATTACTATATCTACGTGCTTTAGACTGGTAGTCATATAATCTCAAACACGTTCTTTTAAAAATCTACATTTTCTTACTCCCCTCCCCCACATTTTGTGATTTTGATGTCCTATTTTATATCTTACTCTTTATCCTTTTGGTGTTCATTGTAGTTACAATCACTTTCACAAAGTTTTTTTGATATTCTTTTAACCTATGTACTGGCTTATTTAAGTGATGTACAGTTCTTTTATATATTTGCCTTTCCTACTGTGATTTTCCCTTTCCTATAGATTCCTGCTTCTTTTTTATTTAAAGCAGACCTTTCAATATTTCTTTTAGGATAGGTTTAGTATTGCTGTATTCTTTTAGTTTTTGCTTGTCTGCGAAATTCTTTCTCTCTCCTTCTATTCTAAATGATAATCTTACTGGGTAGAGTATGCTAGATAGTAGGCTTTTCCCTTTCACGACTTTGAATATATCTTGCCACTCCCTTCTGGCCTGCGAAGTTTCTGTAGAGAAATCAGCTGATAGCCTTATAGAGGTTCCCTTGTAACTGACTCCTTATTTTCTCTTGCTTCCTTTAGAATCCTCTATGTTTAGCTTTTGCCATTTTAATTTTGATATGTCTTGGTGTAGGTCTGTTTAGATTCATCTTGTTTGGGACCCTCTGTGCTTCCTTTACCTAGATATGTTTCTTTCTTTGGGTTTGGGAAGTTTTCAGCTATGATTTCTTCAAATACATTTTCGATCCCCTTTTCTCTTCTCATTCTGAGATCTCTGTTATGCGTAGATTGGCATGCTTTATATTATCCCATAAGTCTCGTATGTTGCTTTCATTCTTTTTCATTTTTCTTTCTCTGCTGTTCTGATTGGGTGGTTTCCATTATTCTGTTTTCCAGATCACTTATTCGTTCTTCTACATTATTTATTTTGCTATTTATTGCCTTTAGATAGGTTTTCATCTTGGCAATTGAATTGTCTAATTTTAATTGGCTCCTCTTTATAGTTTGTTACAGTGATCTGCATTTCTATCAATATTTCTTTCTTAATCCCTTCAGCATTTTTATTACCTCCTTTTTGGACTCAGGGTCTGGTAGACCGGAGAGGTCTGTTTCACTGTTCTTTTAGTTGGGAATAGCTCCTCTGCTTTTTCTTATTTATATTTCTCTGAATCTATTATGAATTTAGGGAAAACAGTTATCTACTGTGGTCTTAAAGGGCTGTTTTTATGTGCAAGCATCCCTGTGTAGCTTGTGTGAGTCCAGTATTTTTGGTCGTAGGGCTCTTTTTGTTATGGATGCCTACCACATCTTTCCTCAGTGTGTGCTGGCCGTTTTCCCACTAGAGGGTGTGTTTGGTGTTGTGACCAGAGGCTGCACTGTATGTTGAGTGGGGCTTCCTCTTTCCTCTGTGGTTGTCATAGCCCTTTGTGGGCAGGGTCTGCTCCCCAGTTGTTTAGAAGCCCCCAGATCTGATTATAAGCTGTGGTGTGAGGTAGGTGGGGCTGGAGTGCTCCATCTGGGAAAGGAGCCACTGCATTATTCCTCCCCAGGAGCTGTCCACCAGGACCTGCACTCTCTGATGTCATTTGTCACTCACTGTGTGTGCTCACAAAGTACACTGTTGTTGGCACTACCCTTAGCCCTGTCTCCACGTGTGGGCAACCCACTGGTGTTTTGTGTGCTCCTAGAACTCATAGTGGCTGACCTGTGCCCACTGTGAGCAAGCCGAGAATGAGGCTGCTATGGCGGGGCCATGCCCCTCTCTCATGTGTGTGTTAATAATTGGGCTCCCATGGCGGACCCAGGCTCCATCCTGCACACCCCCACTTGTGGCCCTGAGCACATTCCAGGCCCTTCAGGCTGTCTCCAAACAGTCCTCTCCCCCAGTCTGTCAGCTGAAATCCAAGTTTCAGCACCGACTTGCTGTGCACACCAAGCAGGTGCTTCTCTCAGGCTGGGAAGTGCAGCAAGGTAGCAAGGACCCTCTGCGCTGGCCTGTCCTGCTTGCCACAAGTTAGGTGTTGCACTATCCTCCAAGTCTCAGGCTATCTTTCCTAGCTGACCTCTCAGCTGGTGTAGGAGGATCCCAGGGTGAGGAAACCTTTCATAGCTCCCTCCCAAGGGCACAGGTCTCATCCTACCCAGTTACATGGTGTATTTCTTGCTGCTTTGGTTGTATGAGATCTTCTGCCAGAATCCAGTGGTCATTCTGAGAATTATTCCACATGTAGGTGTATTTTTGATGTATTTGTATGAAGAAGTGAGCTCCACATCCTTTTATTCCGCCATCTTGATCTCATTCCCTAAGTTTTTATTTAGCTTTTAAATGCTTAAATTTTAGATGGTCAAAACTATACAAAAAGATAGAGTCATCACAGTATTGCTTCCACCCCATCTCTTTCCTTCCCCTATTGGTAACCATTTTTATTTGGGTTTACTCTTCCAATTTCTTTTTGAATTTTATACAGATACATGTATTGTATATTCACATTTCTCACTCTTTCTGACACTAAGGTAGTTAAGTGTAGCATAAACAATGTTCTGCATGTTGCTTTTCCACTTACTGTATCCTGATTGATCACTGTGTATCAGTATCTGGAAATAATCTTCATTTTTTGGTGACTATTAGTACTTTTGTGTGGATGTCCCAAAGTACTAGTTTACTCAGCTAGTCCCCTATGAGTTGACATTTGGGTGTTTCCAATCTTTCGTATGTATCAGTCCAAATTTTTACCAGTGTTATTTTTGGGAAAGAGCCTAGAAGTAGAATTGTGAATTAGAGGATAAATGCACATATAATTCTGGTAAATACTACCAACAACTACTCTTCTATACAAGTTTTAAGCTTCTCAACCTTTTCATTCCATTACCATTATGTATTTCCCCACACCCTGAATAGTCCGTATGTTTTAGAGTTTTTCCAATAAAAGTTAAGATACAGTATGTTTTTATAATGTTAAATTCTTTTTATACGTTAAATGGTCACTTAGGGCTTCCCTGGTGGCACAGTGGTTAAGAATCCACCTGCCAATGCAGGGGACACAGGTTCAAGCCCTGGTCCAGGAAGATCCCACACACCGCAGAGCAACTAAGCCCATGCACCACAACTACTGAGCCTGTGCTCTAGAGCCTGTGAGCCACAACTACTGAGCCCACACGCCACAACTACTGAAGCCCGTGCGCCTAGAGCCTGTGCTCTGCAACGAGAAGCCACCACAATGAGAAGCCCACATGCTGCAACGAAGAGTAGACCCCGCTCGCCGTGACTACAGAAAGCCCATGCACAGCAACGAAGACCCAACACAGCCAAAAAAGGTTAAAAACAAACGAAAAAAAATCACTTACATTCCTTTTTCTAACGAAGTGTTAATAATTTTTGAATTCTCTCAATGTGTCATGTTTTTGGTAATTGTGGGGGTTTTTTGCCATGTAAACGTTCATTATGTAGTTAAAATTATCAATATTTAGCTTTGTTACATTTAGATTTTAAGTAAGTCACATAGTATAGTTTTCCCTCACTGAGGTTACGATGGAGTCTATGTCTTTCAGTACTCACGCAGCTTCACTTTTACATTTAGATCTTCTGATCTGTTTGGAATGTACCCATATGGCTATTTTTAGTTATCTCAATAAGAGCCCATCTCTTCCCCATAGTTTTGAAATGCTATTATTTACTGTATTCTAAAACTTCCATACACCTTGGGTCTTTTTAATTCTGTTCCATTGGTTCTGTTTATTCATGTGCCAACATCACAGCTTTAATTATAGAGGTTTTATAATGTGTTCAATATTTATTAATAGTTATCCTACATATTTGGCTGTTTTTTTATGTTAATTTTAAACCCCACCAAACTTTACCCTAGTACTTTTACCAGATTCTCATTAACTGTAGTAGTTTTGTATTTCTCCTCTACGCATTTAATTTGCTTTCTCTTTTCTAATTGCAGTGGCAAACAGCTCCAATACAACATAGTTATGGAAATCACAGGCATCTTTCTTGCTCTTACTTCTGATTTTAGGGGGAGTAATACCCTCTGAAATAAACAATTCCCCTGAAAGCCTGACTTTTCTGACATACATCTGGACATCTGCTAGATAATGATAGGTTTTTATTCAGCAGCACAGATGGATTTTCATATTTATTTTTACTTTACGGTTATTGTTTTTACAAGCCAGCTGAACCATGGCAAAACCCACTTACTGGTACTATATAAATATGTTTGTGTATTCTCAAGTTTCGACTTAGTTCCAACTTATTCATAAATAAATATATTTAAATCTAGAGAAAAATATTTGTGATTAGATTATTAGGGCATGGTACTTCATGGTATATACATTACTTAAGCTGTGAATAGAAGAGAGCAAGCTCTCTATAACAACCTTGAAACGCAGGTATGAATTTTCATTTTATGCAAAAATTCACGTTTTATTTTTTATTCTTACATTGGTGGGGGCTGATGTCAGGAACTAAAAGGCAAGCAGTAACTAACTTTTGTTTCTACCTCTTAGCTGAACAATAATACACACAATGTGGCATTTTCATTAGGCAAGACTTGCTTCTTTACATTTCACACTAGAATACAACATTACCCTTTTCTTGAGTAAAATGACCCAGTTACTAAGGAAACCATCTTTGGAGGGAGTGTTTGTTTGTTTAATAAGCATATTTTATTTAAATAAATCCTCCAGCAGGAAATGGAGAATTCATTGCCTTTACTTAGACTGTGTAAGTAGTTATATGTCAAATTTATCTGTGCAGCTCACCAACAAACATTTCCTTATTGGAAACATCAATATTTCCGCATCACAGTTCCCAAAAAGACTGTAAAGTCTCAGAATTCTGTATCTCCTTTGGCTTGCTTCTCTCTTGATTCCACCCAGGCTTTATTAATGGTTCGCTTCATATCATCGTCTCCATCTTCATAAATTTTCTTTAGAACATTCATTAATCCCTCACTAGGATCTGTTTCAGTGTCATAGGAGGGCTTTCTGTTAAAAAAGAAAACACACGCAATCAATAATGGAGGAATATATATAATGTATATGAAACATAATAGTAATAATAATATATGGAATATAGAAATATATATAAATAATCCCATTTACTAACATTTTATAGGTATGATTACTAAGTATGAAAAGAGACAAATTAGGAGGTAGGAAGTACATGAGTGGAGGTAAGAGGAAGACAGTATCCAAACATACTCTGACAATCAAAACATGCACAAATTCATCTTAAACGATATATAACCGCACTTAGTGCATCAAAGAATGGGCATCAAAAACGGTAAGGGAGACTTCCCTGGTGACACAGTGGTTAAGAATCCACCTGCCAATGCAGGGGACACGGGTTTGAGCCCTGGTCCAAGAAGATCCCACATGCAGCTAAGCCTGTGCGCCACAACTACTGAGCCTGCGCTCTAGAGCCTGCGAGCCACAACTACTGAGCCCACGTGGCCCACGAGCCACAACTACTGAGCCCACATGCCACAACTACTGAAGCCCACGCACCCTAGAGCCCATGCTCCACAACAAGAGAAGCCACCGCAGTGAGAAGCCCACGCACTGCAATGAAGAGCAGCCCCCGCTTGCCGCACTAGAGAAAGCCTGGGTGCAGCAACAAAGACCCAACACAGCCAAAAATTAATTAATTAATTAATTAAATTAATTAATTATTTAAAAACCAGTAAGGGGCTATCTTGGGACTATGGGATTTTAGGTTAAATTTTAGCAGGAAAAGTAAGGAAATAAGCTTTTTTCTAAACTGTTTTAATTTTTTTTAAAGCATGTTTCCTCATATAATATGAAAAACAATTTCACTGAGAAAAAAACAAACGTATGTTATACATGGACACATACTGAAGCTCATATTTTTTTTAATTAGAAAAGCCTTCTCTCAAGCCTGAGATACCTGAGTTTTGGGCCTGGTGGTATAAAAGCACAGTCCTCAATGTAGTCAACACTTCTAGTTCAATCCGTGTGTTAACTGGGCTCATTAACTTTATACTTCATTTTTCACTTACCTCATTTATTAAATGCCAGATTCTGTACTGGACCCTGGGGATACACTAACAGTAAAACAGGTTCCTATACTCAGGTAATCCATTCTAGATTTAAAAGCAATTCCACACATAATGCCTAACACCTTAGCCAACCACATCCCAAATGCGCACTGGCTATGGGAGGGAGGAGTGAGAGAAACGTGGATGGCTAATTGACTCAACGTAGTACATTACCACTGCAGGAAAGCAGAGGAATGTTTTAGCTAGGATGGAAGTATCTTTGAATAAACATTTTTCAAAATAGCCATTATTAAGTAGGATAAAAATATTCTCTTTTTCACTCTATACCAGTGATAGTAAAATTCTAACTATATATCAGAAACTTCTGGGGAATTAAAAAACCATATATGGGTATCTGGGCTACTATGGAACTATTGAAATGGAATCTCTTGGAATGAGCACAGTACCTAAATAGCAGCACCACTGGCCCAGGGTTAAGAACCAGCACAAAAGAACCAACCACAAGTACAAAGGCCTCCTTAAAAAGCAACTTGCTAGATACATGCCCTCTTCGGGTTCCCTCTGACAAGTGAAAGCAGATATAACTGGGTTAGTCAGAGGACATTAGAAGGTAAATGGTCAAATTGCAGACTATACACCTCCATTATCGATGAACATCTACAACCCTAGCAAAGAATACATTATAATTCTTAAATAAATGAAAGTAGACTCACTCTTTCTCTTTGCATTCTTTTTCAACCTGAGTCAGATAGTCCCACCGTGTGTTTTCCGCTTTCTTCCTACATAAGATAAGAACTGTATCTGTCTTGATCTGGAAGAAAAGTGGAAAACAGGTACAACTTAGAACACATGGAGATAAGCATGAATATTTAGAAAATAATTATTTACTCAATTACTCGAGTTACTGTTACGTACGGGACCCGTTTTAGGTGCTAGTAATACTTTTATGAATAGGCTGGAAAATCATACACAAACTGTAATTCCTTCAAATACTAGGTGCTATCAAGACAAAGAAGGTGTTAATGAGTATTGGGGCAGGAACGTCACTAGGAAAGCCTGAGGTGAAATGTGAGCTGTGGCCCAAGCTCCAGGAAAGAGGGCCTTCCAGGCAGTTGACAAAGGAAGAGATGATTCTGGTATCTTTGAAAACAAGGAGGAGGAATGGCTGGATTTTGATGATTGAAGGAGAGAATAAAACAGTAAGAGGGGTCAGAGACAGGCAGAAAATCATGTAAGGCAGTATTGGTTAGGGAGTTTGGAGGTGAGTAAGCAGAAACAGCAAGAATATACAACCCTTTCAACAATGATCCACATAACTCTAGGACTCTTGAGTAATACTTCAACATGTGATTAGTGGACGAAGAAAAGAGCAGGGAGTCACAAGTTAATCATTAAATTATATTCTAATATTACCTTTAAGCTGCTACATAACTCTATGTAAACACAGACAGCAGAATGGCACATCCGTGTACCAGAGGCATTAAACTTCATTTATTTAAATTAGGTAGGAACAGAAGGATTATCTGAATTAGTGAAAAATATGAATAATACTGTTTCAAAGACAGTTTATTTCAATTTTGTAAAACAAATTATTATTCCCATTGTACAAATGAGAAAGTGAGGTATAAAGTGATTAAGTGAGCTAGCTGCCAAAGGTCACAACTAATACGTGATAAAAATGGCATTAAAACTCAAGTCTCATTCTTAACCATTTTCAGTTTATTCAACACCCTCCTAATTCTAATGCAATATTCTTATAACCTATTTTCTAGAGCAGGAGCTGGCAAACTTTTTCTGTAAAGAGCTAGATAATTAGTATTTTAGGCTTTGTGGGCCACATGGTCTGTTGTAGCTACTTAACTCTGTCACTGAAACACAAAAGTAGCCACAGACAACACATACACAAATGAGCACTGATATGTTCAAATAAAACTTTATTTACAAAACAGGCAACAGGATAAATTAATTCTAGTTCATCTTAATTCTAAACTGAGGTAATTTCATGAGGTTTCACAGTATTATGACAAAAAATATTATGACAATTATGACAATATTACAACAAAAAAAGTAAACCTACCTTTTTTGAACTGCCTTCCACAGAGATGGGTTTCAAGAGATTGTTCACAATCATGGAGTAACTCTTCCCATTTAGATTCTTTACCAAAAGATCAAATGACCTACAACACAATAGTGAACACTTTATCTTTCTGGTTCTATGAAAGGTGCTCTTCAGTCGTTGTGGAAATAAAGCCAGTCTTACTTTAGGATGTGCACCTGGCCATCCCAGATGATAAGACTCAACCTTTAAAGCAGATATAAAGGATAATTTTAAATTTAAGCAGAATTTTAGAAACTGAAAAGAAAAGAACCCATAATAAGGCACTGTCTTCCCCATTATGAGAACTCACCTCTCTGTGAAATGCACCTGCACATTCTCAGCGGCGACTTGATGAACTCCAGTTAAGGTAATGTAGATTTTCACAAACTTATCTGACTGATCCCATCCTGGTAACAACAACAACAAAAAATAGACCATGAATAAAGTCTGATACTATCTCTGGAATAGCAAATGCACACAGCTCATAATAATACTCACTAAGATAAAAATCTAGCAGTAGAAACATGAAAGAAATAAAGATATAAGAAACTTTTTAGATGGAAAAATTGAGCTTCAAAGCAGTTAAGTAATCTACCCAAAGTTAGGCATCTAGCTAGTGAAACAACCTGGATTCAAATCCAGGTTTACTGAACACAAAGCCCACGTTCTTTTTATTCCTTAGAGTAAGCAATATGATCGTTAAATACCTCCTTAATTGTAGCTCATTTCCCCTTTTTATGGAAATAATTTTGTCCTATTCCTAAATATTGATAATCTCCACCAAGCTGGATGGCTAAACATCAGCTTTGTCTAATCAGTATTATCTAATTCCATAATCATTTCTACTTCTCTAAGCAGTTCAACAAATGCAATCCTAGCTTCCTCAATTCCTTTCCCTGACAAAGCAGAATATAAACTTAGAGAGTCAAATTCATCCAAATCTGCCAATTTAATTAACCTACCAATATCTAGAAGTTATTTCATTTTTTTATTATCAAGCTAGTCTCTAACCTAGATGAATTCTGCTAACAGAAAATACACATAAAAAGCACATCATATAATAAAAAATATATTTATGTATTGTACTGTATGACTTTTTCTTACTTAGTCCTACAGAAGTCTAGTGTTAATAAAAAAAAAAGATGTTCTAGAGGGTTCTGTACTTCATTTAGTTTCTTCCCATCCATTCAACCCATCCTCCACATTGATAACTGCTTTTCCCTAAACACAAACCTAGGTTCCTAGTTACTATGCCAGAATCCTACCACCTTCAGACCAGCTTCCTATAGTCAACGAAGTACACAGCGTATCTCCTATAGTACTGCAGTACATCACTTAAACACAACACACACACTGCTTTTTGCTATGACAATACCCAAAATGCATGATGCCTTTCACGTCTCTATTCATGTCCTTTGCTCATGCAATTCCCTTCTTTTCTTCATACTTGCTGAACTCACCTTTTAAACTCAAATGTCTCTTCTAATTCTCCCTGCCTGTTCCTCCCCTCCAGGAGAATTACTTTATCAGCTATATTCTCATAATACTTTATAAATCTCTATTCAGTTAATGAAATAGTTATTAAGTACTTACTGTGTGCTAGATATTGTGAGCACAAAGAGAAATAAGACTGTCCCTGCCCTCGTGAGAGCTCATTACTCAGACTTCAAGTTGCATTGCTTCCAAAATAAAAAAGTCTATAATCAATTTAGGGAAAATGGTATTATGACATTGTTATGGTATTAGTTGTATGTCTATGTCCCAACCACACCATGAGCAGGGACTGGGTCTTGCTCACTGTTGTGTATCCACAAGTCCAAGTACAATAAAGGCACATACCAGGTGCTCAAAAATGTTTTTTGAATATAACTGGATTCTCCTCCTCAGTTAATATCGGTGGTTGTTTGGCAAAGAGAAATGCAAAACAGGAAGAAACACAAAACAAAAAGCTGTGTCCATATATACTGAATATATTTCAGAATAGGTTCCTTCTTGCTGCTACTCATCACTGTACTAATCATCTTGCTCTCTTATTAATTAATTAGCTTTTAGAATGCAGCATTTTCTTTTTAATCTCTTAAAAAGCATCTTATTAAATAAGAACTAATGGGTCTTCTCTTTCAAATCACCAAAAACAAACACTCAAAACTATTAAAAAATTGATTTCGTTAGTGGGTCACTACTAAGGAATACATTGCTCAGAGGCAGAAAGAACTGTATAGAGCTGTATGTAGGGGCGCATCATACCATAATTACTGATTTTCACTGTATATCCTGTCGTAATAGGAGCAACCACAGCGGCTGGCTTTTCATTTTCCAGAAGTTCTGCTTTCCTCTGTGATTTCTGCTGCATCTTGTTCTTGATTTCTGTCTCAATCTTGGATTTTTCAGCTGTCAGGGCATCACGTACTCTTTTTCTAGTGGCTTTTTCCAGCAGAACCTTCACCTCTTCTAGATCTTTCTGTAGCTGTGTTAAAATAAAAGCTAAGTTAGCTATGATAAATAAGACAATAGTTTGATATTGTGCATATTGGTCATTTCAATTTACTGAATAAGAGCTAAGAATAGGAGGTTCATTTAAATTTCCTAGGGTTGGGTAGCAACAAGGATTCTTTCCTCCAGCCTATTGAATTGTAAATAACTCAAGATTCCTTTCTTTTAAAAAGGAAAACTTAATCTTGAAGTAACAATAGGTAATCAAGCCAAATTTTTCCAGTTTGGTAGACTGTTATCTCCCTTTGTTTTAAAACATTTTATTTACAAGATACAAGTGTGATTTATAAACATTTTCTGATTGTAACATGAAGAAATCCAACAAAAGGGAATCGTGGATTTCCTTGTAACATCCAGTCCTAGTCATCAGATATTAGGAGTTTTTTAAATATTAAAATAAAAGAGATGAGCACATAGTAAGTGCGGTGAAATGCTACAGCAACTTGACTAAGGTAATACTCTACTTTCCCTCAGTGATCGGTCCTCACTGACCTTCCTACCCCAAGTAATACACGTAAGAAAGTTTAAATTTTTAAGACAAAAGATAAAAAAATAAAGACATATTTCTTCTTCTAAGAAGTTAGACAACTTCTTAGTTCTAAAGCTCCTGGTTAATTTTACTGTCAAGTCTGGGACTTGGTTGCACAGTAGAGGATAAAAACCTGGACAAACAATCCAACATGCAATGCACTCCTGGATCACTGAAAAAGCCACCTACGCCAATACATTGCCTACCCAAGTCTATTTCTATAACCTTCTAGAGACAGAGTCAACATTGTATTAAGTTTAAGAGTTAAAGACACTGTTATAAAATTAATGGGCTTAAAAACTTTTTCCCAGTTACCCTCTGACTTACTGCAAATGCATGAGATCTTTATAAACAAGGGATTCATTTCTCTTAAAATGACTTTACATTCTGGCTTGATACTAGCTAGCAATCTGACAGGAATACTTTGACATTATGGCCTGAGATCATGTAAGGCTCAATATAAAAATCTTTAAATGCTTGATAACTTAGTATAATATCCAAAGTACAGCTTGAAAGTCTTTAGATTTCTTGAGTCTTAGAAAATGCAAAACAGAAAAACAAATGCTTTTCTTTTATCCCAAGTCTTTTATCTCATTTAACTCAGATGCCCTTGTTTCACCTATCTGTAACTGCTAACTTGGTATAAAAAGTCCAACTGTGCCCAGTCTCCTGCCCAAATTCTATCCCCACCTCCCAAAACTCATATTACTAAGAAAAAAAATTGCAAACTCATCTTTCAAGCATAGAACCAAGATGCTTTTAGTTCAAAGCAATCTTTTTTGTTATAATGGCTTTCAAAATTCACATTCATTCTAATAACAAGATGAAAAAAAAATTAAAATGTTAAATGAGTATATTTTGTTTCCAGAGTAAGGATTTAGTTAAAAAAAAAAAAAAAAAAAAAAAGAAAGAAAGTAAACGTAGAAAGTCTAAACAAAAGGTTTTACTTCTTGACTGGAATAGGAATCCTTTTTCTAGGAGACTCAGAAGAGAACTCTGAGAATTAAGCAAGAGATCCCCAGGCCCTCTTTACAGCCAGTCTGGCTCTACAGTACTACAAAAATAAGATATCCACTGTAAGTCTGAAGCAATTTACAGCAGGCCTGTTTAAGGTAATTCCTCAGTTCTTCTCTGTTATTCGCAGATCTGAAACCAGTAAAATTGATCCCTTTGGTGCTTTTCCTGTACACATATTTAAGCATTTCTTACCTAATTTATCTAGGCATTCACTTGTTTTCCTTAAGCAAAATCACACCTCCCTTTTATCCCTATCCATAAACACATTAAAGCTTTCTCTTCTATTTCCAAATTCCTCACTAGGAAGCAGTAAGACCAAAGTGCCTCAAAATAGGCAAAGACCTTGTGCAGACATTTCTCCAAAGATAGACAAATGGTCCTCAAGCGCATGAAAAGATGCTCAACATCATCAGGCATTAAGGAAATGCACATTTAATCCACAATGATACACCACTTCACATCCACTAGGATGACTAACAACAACAACAAACTCCAGCAAATAACAAGTGTTGATGAGGATGTGCAGAAATCGGAAGCTTCATACACTGCTTGTGGGAATGTAAAATGATGCACTTTGGAAAGGAGTTTAGCAGTTTCTCGAAGTTAGTTACCATATGACCCTTCAATTCCACTCCTAGATATATACGCAGAGATTTGAAAACGCATATCCACATAAAAAGCTGTACACAAGTATTCATAGCAACACTGTTCATAACAGCCAAAAAGTGGAAATCATCCAAATGTCTATCAATTTATGAATAAACAAAATGTGGTATATCCATAAAAAGGATTATTCTGCCATAAAAAGAAATACATGTCTCACCATGGATGAACTTGAAAACATTATGCTAAGTAAAAGAAGCCAAAAAGTAAAAGGCCACACGTTGTAAATCTCCATTTGTATGAAATGCTCAGAACAGGCAAATCCCTAGAGACATAAAGTAGACTGGTGGCTGCTGGGTGGGGAGGAGTAATGGGAAGTGACTGCTTAATAGCCACTTAATGGGTTTCTTTTGGGGTTGATGAAAATGTTCTCAAATTACATAGTGGTGATGATTGCACAACACTGTGAATATACTAAAAAGCATTGCACTGTACACTTTAAAATGGTTAAAAACTGAATTTCATCTCAAACAAACTAAAAACAGTGTCCCTAAATGTATACACCACAATTAGAAAGCCCCTTACTTTGAAGAGGATTAATACTGAACACGCCAAATGTAGGACTGTAAAGTCACTTCAGAGATTCTTTCCTCAGGGCACATGGTACCACAAGGCCAATCTTTAACACCTAACAAACTTGTGACAAGTTATCCAGAATAATACTTACACACACACACATACTTTTTCTTCATTTAATGCAAATTCTCAGACTTAAAAAGTCAAATGTGAGATTTCCCACTCTTGTTCATATTAAGCAAAAAGATTTCCGGAGAACAAATCTAGTCAATGGATACCCAACACTTTACTGTGAATAACAGTACTGTCATCTTAAGTCAAAAAAAAGAGCAATCCAAGTTCATTATTCCCAAGCTGTAACTGTGCAAACTAAGTCTCCAAAAAAGTAAAGCTGCCTCTGTTTAGAGTTTAAAGAGCTTAAAAGAGAAAAAGCTATTTCCCACCACTAGTTACAACTAACTTTCCAATTTATTTATTTTTAAAAACGCCTATAGCAGATTGTTTTGTCAAGCACTCCTCTGAACATTTAGAACTATTACTTGGTCTTTACAACTCTATGAAAAGGATACTGTGGCCCAGAGAAGCACCATAACTTGCCCAAAGTCTGTGTAGAGAAAAGATGACTAAGAGAATTTAAGTGCTGGGACTGAAGACTTCTCACCTTCCAACTGCCCTCTACCATAGAACGACACTCAGGTTTTGTAATCAGCTTTAATTTAACAACGCTTCACGTCCTCAGGCTAGTGTAACGCGGGCGGAAAGGGCCTGAGAATAACGTGAAGGTGACCAGCCCTCAGGTCCACCATCGGACCTACCTGCCGCCGGGAACCACGACACCCGCCCCCGCTCACCTACGCCGCCGACCAAGGCTGAGCCGGGGGCGTCGATCGGCAACCTTCCGGGGAAAGCGGAGGCCCCGAGGCCCGCAGTGGCCGGGTCGGCAACGGGGCGGCTGCAGCTGGGCGGGTGGGAGGCCGAGGGGAAGCGCGGGAACCCGAGTACGCAGGAAGGCGGTCCGACAGGCAGGTGCCGCGTGCGGCCGCTGGGCAGCTCCGCACGGGAAACGGCGGTGGGGCGGGAGACGGAGCGGAAAGCTCCAGCAAGGCCGAGCGAGGAAGATGAGGCCGGACCCCTTACCTCCTCCACAGTTGAAGCCATGGTCGGGCCGCGTCAGGGAAGGCCCCAGCTGCAGCGGCGCAAGGGCGAGAACAGGAAACGCCGCACCGACCGCGCTCACCCCGAGCGCAGACCGCACCGGCACCAGTCACAGTGGCCGCGGCCTGCGGGCACACCCCACCCTGCGCGAGATATCGGCCCGCCTCCGGCACGCGACGCCTCTGGAACCTTCGCGAGTCCGTCGAGGCCGCCCCCCGAGCCCAAGCACCGCCTTCAGGGCTCGGCCCCGCCCCACCTCGCCTGGCCCCGCCCACCTCGCCTCTTAGCAACGCTCAACTCTCGCGATCAAACCGGAAGTTCGAGAAGAGAAACGCCTCTACCTCCACGCCCGGGCAACTGTACGTAGTATACCTTGACCCCGTAGGACCCGGCTGCGCAGTCGCAGCTCAGAACCGCTGCTTTCCCGTACCATAACCCAACCCCGGAAATTACGCACTGATCTTCGAGGGTCCAAGCCGGAAGTTGACTAGAGAGTCGGCTGTTTCCGTGCTCTCTAGGACCCAGTACCATCGAGCCGGCCATGTTGTGTAAAGTTGATCTGTGAAGTGCGAGAAAAGGACAAAAAAGGGGAGAAAAGGAAGCCTGTTTATGCTAAGACGGGACAGAATGAGAACGTTAAGTCCGCCGCGTCCTGAAGGGAACAGTTTTATTTTCAGTGACTTCTGGCGCTCTGGAGACGTCATGATTTAGGCTGTACGACGTGGTGACGTCATCATGGATTGCGGGAGGAGGTGGGGTTGCGTTGGCCATGTGGTGGGACCCAGTAGCCCCGCGGGGGAGTAAGCGTGCTAATATAGCGGGCACCTCCATGTGTCATCGCATTTGGGGTCCCGCTTTCCCCTCCTAGGCTGTTGAAGGACTTTCCTAGTACCTTCACCGACCATTGTGCGAGTCTCTAGTTGTCACCCAGGTTTGGATTCGGTTTAAGTGAGCCTATTCGCCAAAGAAAATGTGGGCTGAGCTTTCCTGGCGCTGCCTTCTGCTCCTGGTCTGGCTCCCGCAATCCCGCTGTGTAAGGCCCTTGAGAACCCCCGTTTTCAGACTATTTTAGCCTCTGGCCGACTGAAAACGTCTGCAGCCCCGTTGAGAACATAAACAGTAACCCCGGAGAAGTCAAATAGCCCACACTCAGCTTAATACATCGCCCGCGGTAGCGATTAGAATCAGCACGTCAGAGGAGGAAAAAAGGACTAGAAAAAGGCAGGCTGACCATTATGGTAGTAAAGAATCTGAAGTACAGCGCAAAAACAAATTACAGCTACGTACAACGTGCATGAATCTCAAACGTGACATTAAAGGGAAAGAAGCCAGACAGAGAAGTTCTTCTCTTTTGGTTCCATTTAAATGAAGTCTAAAACTGCGAGACGTTCAAAATCGGGTTAGTCTTTCCTTAAGTGGGGAGGACAATGACAGAAAGGAGCCACGAGGGGACTTTTGAGGTTCAGATAACGTTCTGTTTCCTTTCTTTGGATGCTGGTTACAGATGTGTTCACTTTGTAGAAATTTCATTGAGCTGTAATTTGTGTAGTTTCTTTTGTATGTTACAGTTAACTAAAAGTTATATTTAAGTAGGCCCCGGAGGGAATTTTCCAGAGATGATAGAAGTGTTACACTGATACATGCTATTGTCAGAATTCACAGAACGGGGACTTTCTGGTAGTCTAGTGATAAAGAATCTGCCTTTCAATGCAGGGGACGCAGGTTTGATCCCTGGTCAGAGAACTAAGATCCCACATGCTGCGGGGCAACTGAGCCCGCGAGCCTCAGCTAGAGCCTGTGGTGCTGCAAACCACAGAGGCCACGCCACAACTAGAGAGAGAAAATCCATCCGCATGCCACAGCTAGAGAGAAACCCTCACACCACAACGAAGAGCCTGCGCTGCAATGAAATATCCCACATGCCGCAACTGAGACCAAAAAAAGAAAATAAAAAAGATTAAAAAAAGAGGCCAAGAAAATAGTTTTTTAAATGTATACTGTCTGTAAATTTAAAAAAAAAGAATTCATAGAGTGAACTCCTAAGATCTGTGCATTTTGTTTAGTTATACCTCAAGTTTTTTAAAAAGTGTCTAGGGAGTTCCCTGGTGGTCCAGTAGTTAGGACTCCCGGCACTTTCACTGCCGAGGCCAGGGTTCAATCGCTCGTCGGGGAACTAAGATCCCACAAGCAGCACAGCACAGCCAAAATAATAATAATAAAATAAAATACTCCACTTAAAAAAAGAGTGTCTAACTGGAAGCCTGGAATTATTTAGGTACTTAATTAAATAGGAACAAATATCCCAGTCCACTGCGTGAGAACTTGACCTAATGCAGTGATTTTTAAATTTGCTTGATTATGCACCTTGGGCAACTTCTCCGCCAGATATCCTAAAGCCACAGGTTTTAAGTACCACCTGTTACCAGTGACTCCCAAATCTATACCTTCAGTTCTACCATATCTCTGAGCTCCAGACTCTGCCTTTGCTTCAATGTCTGATAAGCACATCAAATTCAGCTTGTCTGAAAAACAAAACAACCAAAAAAACCTCCTGATTTCTCATCCTCGCACACCAAATCAGTTCTTCCAGTTATTCTCCAGCTCTGTGAATAGTCACCTCATTTTCTTAATTGCTCAGGCCAAGCATACTTGAGCTCTCAAGTCATACTTGAGCCTTCAATTTCAGGTCCTACATCCTATTCTCTGGCAAGTCTTGCTCGTTTTATCTTCAAAATATAATGAGAATAAAATCACTTCTCTCACCTAATCTGTGACAAAGGAGGCAAGAATATACAACAGAGAAAAGACAGCCTCTTCAATAAGTGGTGCTGGGAAAACTGGACAGCTACATGGAAAAGAATGAAGTTAGAACACTCCTTAACACCATACACAAAAATAAACTCAAAATGGATTAAAGTCCTAAATGTAAGGCCAGACACTATAAAACTCTTAGAGGAAAACATAGGCAGAACACTCATTGACATAAATCGCAGCAAGATCTTTTTTGATCCACCTCTGAGAGTAATGGAAATAAAAACAAAAATAAACAAATGGGACCCAATTAAAAGGTCTTGCACAGCAAAGGAAACCATAAACAAGACAAAAAGACAATCCTCAGAATGGGAGAAAACATTTGCAAACAAAGCAACTGACAAAGGATTAATCTCCAAAATATACAAACAGCTCATGCAGCTCAATATCAAAAAACAAACAACCCAATCAAAAAATGGGTGGAAGACCTAAATAGACATTTCTCCAAAGAAGACATACAGATGGCCAAAAAACACAGATGCTCAACATCACTAATTATTAGAGAAATGCAAATCAAAACTACAATGAGGTATCACCTCACACCGGTCAGAATGGCCATCATCAAAAAATCTACAAATGGGACTTCCCTGGTGGTACAGTGGTTAAGAATCCGCCTGCCAATGCAGGGGACACAGGTTCGAGCCCTGGTCCGGGAAGATCCCACATGCCACGGAGCAACTAAGCCCGTGCGCTCTAGAGCCCGCGAGCCACAACTACTGAAGCCCATGTGCCACAACTACTGAAGCCCACGAGCCTAGAGCCTGTGCTCCGCAACAAGAGAAGCCACCACAATGAGAAGCCTGCGCACTGCAATGAAGAGTAGACCCTGCTCACCGCAGCTAGAGAAAGCCCACGCGCAGCAACGAAGACCCAACGCAGCCAAAAATAAATAAACAAAATAAATTTTTAAAAAAAAAAGATGTTTAAAAAAAAATCTACAAACAATAAATGCTGGAGAGGGTGTGGAGAAAAGGGAACCCTCTTGTACTGCTGGTGGGAATGTAAATTGATACAACCACTATGGAGAACAATATGGAGGTTCCTTAAAGAACTAAAAATAGAACTACCATATGACCCAGCAATCCCACTACTGGGCATATACCCTGAGAAAACCATAATTCAAAAACACACATGCACCCCAATGTTCACTGCAGCACTATTTACAATAGCCAGGACATGGAAGCAACCTATATGCCCAACAACAGAGGAATGGATAAAGAAGATGTGGTACATATATACAACGGAATATTACTCAGCCACAAAAAGGAATGAAATTGGGGAATTTGTAGAGATGTGGATCGACTTAGAGACTGTCATTTGGAGTGAAGTAAGTCAGAAAAACAAGTATCGTATACTAACGCACATGTGGAAAAATGGTATAGATAATCTTATTTGCAAAGCAGAAATAGAGACACATGTAGAGAACAAACGTATGGATACCAACGGGGAAGGGGGGGGTGGGATGAATTGGGAGATGGGGATTGACATATATACACTATTGACACTATGTATAAAGTAGATAACTAATGAGAACCTACTGTAGAGCACAGGGAACTCTACTAAGTGCTTTGCGGTGACCTAAATGGGAAGGAAATCCAAAAAAGAAGGCATATATGTATGCGTATAGTTGATTCACTTTGCTGTACAGTAGAAACTAACACAACATTGTAAAGCAACTACACTCCAATTAAAAAATTAAAAAAAGATAAATTTCTCCCTTTCTACATCATACTATTAAGAAAGGTGGTTGCTACTCTGGACAAATTCTTTTTTAATTTCTAGTGAGTATAAAAGTGAAATTAAGTTTAAAAACCCTGAAAACATTAAAAAGATATCAGACTCAAAATTTTAATTACCTCATTAAATGATTAAATTTTAAAAAATACATAAATAAAACCACTTCTCACCATCTCCACTGCTACCACCCGAGACCAAGACATCATTATTTTGTCTGGATTTTTAGTCTCTTAGCTGGTTTCTCTGCTTCCCCACTGTGCCTTTACGATTAGTTTTCCACGGGGTAGGCACAGTAATCTTTTCAAATGATTATATCCCTTTGCTTAAAAACCTCCAATAACTTCCTGTTAGGCTTAGAATAAAGTCCAAACTCCTTACATAACCTGGAATGTTTTGCATGATCTTATATCTCACCTTTATGAGTTCCTTTATCTCACGGAACTCATCTCTCACCAGTTTCCCCTCTCCCAGGTTTAAACAGTGGCATTTTTGTTACTCCTTGAATCCACTGAGTTTGTTCTCACCTCCAGGCCTGTACTCTGTGCTTCCTTTCTGTCTGGAATGGTTTTCCTCCAGATCATCACAAACCTTTTTCTATCTTCCTTTTGTGCCAGCATTTAAAACACCTCATAATTCCCATTCTTAAGGGTCAACAAATTCAATGCTGCTTCTCTCCAGCTGTATCCTATAGTTGTCCTTACATCTATCATGTAGAAGCAAACTGACTCCTTGACCTGCTACCATTAGGAGTAATTGGGTACATCAGATCCCAAAGTCAAGAAAAAAAATTAAGAACTTTGCATCCTGAGATAAATCAAAAACAAAACATCATCAAGACATACACACATCAGGGTCATTGTGTCTAGTTCTAGTCCCCCAAATAAATGAAATTCTGAACCTGAGCCTTTCCTGTAAAATTGGACTCCCTAAAATCAAACAAACACTTTATCTCTGACTTTTGCAACGCTGATGTCTAAAAATATGGATAGTAGTGTGAGAATTGCTGTTTTCCCACCATGAACAAACTAATTATAGACTCTATACTTGGAAACTGTGTAGTTTTTCCTTATAAATAGTTGTAATTTCTGTTTGGCGAGCTTGTTCTTCTAAAGCCTGAACTTCCTTGCAAACTTTCTTTGCAAGGAAGCTTTCAAAAGATTTTGCTCTGAGTGTCCCTTTGACAGTACTGAAAAGTTTTGTTAAAGTATAATTTCAAAAAGGTGAAATCAAGATTCTCATGCAAATATAAAACGAATATTAACAAATATTTTATGCAATTCATTGCATAAACCATGAGGGTAGCAACAAGTTCTTAAAACTATCAAAAAGTACATTTGCACAGGTGGGTACTTTAGGCAATTTAACAATGGAATATTAGTGTAAGGTTGCAAAGTTAGACACAAACTAGTTAATGTCCTACAGGGTAGAAAACTATACATAACCTTTCGAGTCATCTATTCCAGTGGAAAGAAAACAGGGATTTGCAGCCCTACTGGACAAAAATCTACAGGTTAACAGGTAACTTCACTAAGTGTAGGGCCTTTAATCAATAATGAACAGTGAGTTCCACTTACTGTTCATGTCAAGACCACTCATGACCTCCTCACTGCCAAGTTCAGTAGATATTTTCTGAATAATTTGACTGTTTTACTTTTTATGTAAAACTTCTCATTTTTTAAAATACTGCATAGGCCAAACAAAAGATGTCTGTGGCTGGGTTTGGACCGCAAACTAATTTTACACTCTCTGATTACTATTTTTTTAATACATGCTGAATTCTAAGAGGAGCTGACTAATCTGGCATTCATTCGGTTCCACGGACACCCAAAACAAAATGCAAATTAGAACAAAATGCAAATCGGGATTCTGTGCACCCTGCGTCCACTTCAAGAGAGCCTCTGGAGTTCTGTTTGAATTATCTGATGTCACCCACTGTGCTGTACTCTGAAAGATGAGCAGCGGCCACCCAATCCAGGATTAGCCAATCAGATCTTTGCAAGATACTGAAACTGGGACACTGAGATGCCAGCCCATCTCTGCTGGTCACTTGAAGAGAGGACATGTAAACTTGGAAGCTGTGCACTTAGAAGCAGGGGATGCCTCTGCCTCTTTTCAGAGACAGAAGCAGCAGCAAGCATCACCTGGCAAGACAAGCAGAAGAGCGATTATAAGAACAATTGCTTAGGTTCCTGATGGCATTCCCCCCTTGTCCCCGTGCCTCTTCAGGCCCAATGGTTTGGCCTTTGGTAGCTATGAGCTAAATATACTTTCTTCCTTTTAATTAATTGCCTTATTATTATTAAGCTAGCTTAAGAGAGTTTGTTACTTGCAACCAAGGAATCACTACAGAGAGGAATACAGGGCACTTGACTGTACCTGCTGTACAGGATATCATTTTGCAGGGTATAACCTGGAGCAAACTCCTGTATATTTCTTCTTGCTAAATTGACTAGAGTCTAGTGTCAGATAAGTTTTTCACAAACATTGGGTTCAGATGATTCAGAATAAAATCAACTAGAAAAAAATTAAAAAGCCATATGGATTTCAGAACGAATGTTTATTACTGCTTAACGGGGCCAAAGGAGCAACACAGAGCATTGAAAACATCACTGGCTCACAAAAACAGTCATCTTGCTACCTTCTCGGTTGCATTTGTTTATTTCACAAGGCTTCATTCACACATGAAAACAAGATACTAATCCAATTCAAGTTCATAACAATTATAAAAGTAAACATTTGTTGGGACAATGTACAATAAATTGCACTTTTTTTAACAAGCATTACATTTACATTTATAGAGTGTACTATACATAATACATGGAATTATGGAAACATCTAATTGGTCAGTGTTGATAGACGAGAGAGGCTGCTCACTAATTTCTTTTGTAGTCAATTAGCACTGTTTGAGCTAATCAACTCCTTTATTCTGGAACCTGTTTTCACTGGAGAAGCCATGGGCAAAATCATAGAATTCATAAAAATAGATGGCACAGAATTTCTACTACCTCCTCAGCAAGGGAAAGGTAGGAGTTGAAAGAAATGACGTGGGGCTGACTGAGAAACTTTCTTCCTTATTTGAACTAAGGATTCATACATTATGCAAAATACCAAAAATAGAGAAACTGATGTAAAGGCTATTGGGATCTTGGATTCTGGGGCCATTTCCAGGCTTTATTCTTGTGCTTTCATGACACCAGAGTCTTGATGTGTTTATGTCCTTATCATTCAGTTTCCTATATTTTATTCCATATATAATATATAGTTATTAAAAGTTACATTTTAACAGAAAAGATTTTACATGTTAACTTACTGCCAATGAAAAAGGAAAGTAACTCAAAATATTCACCTGCTACTCAATGATTCTTTTTTCTTAACGTTTTCAGAATACCCCTAATGATAAACCAGGGGTGGAGGTGGTGAGAGTAGGACGTGTTGATGAACATGTTTTTATAGCAGGTAGCAAATACATTTGGAGATAAGCTTGACGTGTAGTCTTTTAGATGGAAGCTAAGAAAGGGACTTCTGACAGTTGACTGTAGTCACTAAGCTACTCATAAACATCCACTTTTCTCCTTACAACTCAAGATCATCATCTCCTATTGAGGTGCAGCCTGCACTGAAGTATTCATTTTGGTAGCTCTTGAAAGATAAGGAAATCCCTAAGGGCTTTGTCTGTATTATACGGAAGCCCCTATGAGAGAGGAAGGATGTTTTGGAGCAGTTCCAGTTCAATGTGACAATCAGCATGGCAACTAGACAGAAAGAGTTTTCTATATCTGGTAGTAGGAAACACAGGCCACTGAGCTGTGCCTGGCCTTCTGTATCTGATCGCCACGTACATATTCAGTTGCATGGTACCTGGGTATACCAAAGAGGCAGGGATACTCCATATAAAATTCTACCGATCACACACACACACACAAATCTCACAGCATTCAAATCAAACAACAGAGTTTGTCCATGCTCTCATTTACCTGTAATTGAAGCAAGAGAATCGGAGCTACTTTAGAGTGGTTTTTTTTTTAAGAGTAACTTATACAACAGACTAATCTTACTAAGTAATTTAAAGTGTTCTTTTCCAGAAAGATAAAACAAACAGGGTATTTAATTTTTTGAAAGCTTCTTTTTCTCTAAAAGGGCCTTGAAATCAGACAACCACCTTAGCAGAATAATGAGTAGACTGATTTCAGCTCAAGAAAAAGAAAACTCAATCCCTTACATTAGTTACATATGTGATTCTCATCCTCAGTAACTAATCAATTCCTTTAAGGATCTCTCATCTCTTGTGCCCTAAACTGTGTATTCTCTTGTTTTTCTTACTTTAGGTAGGAAATGAAGCTACTAGTTATTAACTAGAAAGTATTTTAAGAAAATGGAGTAAGGGTTTGAGAAAAATGAATATTAATACATAGTATAAGAGAATGAAATTTTTGAAAACAATGAAACAAGATAAATACTATTAAATACCCCAACATCAGTACAAATATTACTTTTCTACTTTATTATGGAAATTTAAGAAAGCCAATGAAGAACAAATTACTAACTTAATAGTTGGGAGAGAGGAAGAGAATCATTGGTTTCATGGAAAGATAGGGTCATAAGCCTATGTGACATTCCTACTAATGTTTCTGATAGGCACTCATATACAGACCATTAGGTAACTGAGAATTTATTTGCATTAAATTGTATGTAACTAAATATAACCAAATTGTGCCATGGCTCAGGATGTGGGAAGCTAGCAAACATATGCACTGCAAAATTCAGCTTGGTTTCTTTCAGCTTTAAGGAAATGTGTTAAGATTCTCAAGACATAAAAGCTAATGACTGAATTATCCAATTGAATTTCATTCTCTTAATTTATTCTGCAGAATTTAATGAAAGGAGAAATCGTCACTTCTCAGAATGTTGCAAATGTTGGATTTTTGGAGGAATGTTTTATATTATGTATGCTAGGAAAAGATGAAAAACACTCTAGAATATCTGAAAATTTCCTGGATATTTGAGCTGGTCAATCTCTTTCTAAAAGAAATCAAGAGAAGAGTAGCAATTCTCAAATATACTTCAAAAGAAGAGAAATTAAAACTAGCAGTTATTTAATGATGGAATGCATGAGTTTTCAAACAACACATGGTAAAGGGCATGGGGTCTGGGATAGTGCTATTATAATATTGTATGAATAATATCATACACCAACTTTTGAATTTTCTTTCCTTCTGTATTTGCTATTGCTACTTACCCAAAGACATTGCAGTGAGGGACAGTTTAGACTATGGTACCAATACACATACCCAAGTATGATATGGAACTGGAGAAGGAAAAAAAAAAATCTATGGATGGCCATTATAATCTTTTAAAAGAGTTAAAAGAAAATGAAAAAGACAGATTTATTAAATGTTTGTTTGGAATATATGTACCTAGTTATTTTGTTTAAAGAAAAAAATGTAACGGGCTATGAAATTGAGCCAGGTCTACAGATAAGAACTGGACCTAGAGCTATTTCTCTCTCAACTACCATTTAAGGAAAATTATGCAATTTAGGCATTCTGTGAAATGTAAAAAGAGCTCTGTACAGTAGAATTATGAGGTTCACAAAACACAAAAGAACGTCTTTAATTTAGCTAGCCATCTGATAAGGCAACTTGTACAAGGCTTCTTGGGATCAAAGCATAAAGTACCAGTAAAGCTAACAAATTATATTAAATGATTTACAGAAACAAGTACCAAGATGCAATTTTCTAGCCATTATATTTTGCAAAAAAATAAAAAGGAAAAAATATTAATTTTTCTAAACCACCACGTTGGGAATGTTAAAGTCAACACAGATACTCAGAATGCTATTTTCCTTTTGGGTGAAAGGAAATGAAAACTATGATGAGAGATGTCACAGGAAAAAAAAAAAAAAAGAATTCTGTAAGAAAAGTATTATTTGATGAGTGTAAAGAAGGGTAACAAATAACCACATCAGTTTTATGGGCTGTAGATGATACGAACACTTACCGATGAAGGGGATTTCACTTTTTTAGAGTTTAATGGTTATTTTAGAGGAAAGGATCCACCATGAGCAACTTGTAGTACATGCTCCTGGAGTTGAGATGGCTCTTAGATGATTTTTTACTTCCAAGAGTGTGTTACTTTTAACTGCAACATATGGCACAGATGAGAGTCACTCTGGCACTACAGAGTTTGAGATACTTTGCAAAGAATATGTTCAACAGTGAAGCCAAGCATGAGTATCAATAAATGTTACTATACATAGCTGACAGTAGTTTGGTTGCTGTAAAGGACCAAAGCCCTCCAAAATAGCTTAAAAAATGGGAAAATTAGTTTTTCCCTTACCAAAGGATTTCCTGCAAGGACTATTTATAAAGACATGTTAAATATAGTTGAAAAAAATATTTCCATCAACTTTTAAACAATAGCTTTACCTTTCCATGAGATAAGCATTTCTATAAAGGTTTTATATGCAATCAAAAATGTTACAAATGCATTTGCATCTCTTCATCTAGGGGTACCAAGGGCACATTTTTAGGAAGCTACAGAAATCAGAAAAAGTTGCCTAATATTAAACTAAGATGATATGAAGCTGACTTCTATTTCCCATTTCGTAACTTTAACAAAGTTACAGTATATTAGTGTTTCCTTAGAAAGTATATGTCAACATTAAATGAATACTCTGTCCCTGGTCCTTCATCCCATTCTAAGCACAAGAGCTGTTCCTGGGCCTTTCTAGGCTTCTCTGGTGAAGGTTTCCTAAAGATGCAACTCATAATATCCACTCTGACTTTACATTTGCCAGAAGTCACAACTGTGTTCTTACTTAGGAACTCGCAATTCCCATGTGAAGTTCTTAAAAGGACTTGTTAGAAGACCAGGACCAAAATGATTTATTTTATCCTGCATTTATCAAAATCTCAGTTCTTTTTATCTAGTGTGTGTTTTCAATAGCCTATCTTATTCCATGGTTCTTGGCACTTCATTTCCAGATGTACCCAACAGAAAATAAAAATAAACTAATTGTCTTTGGGAACTGTTCAATCCCAGGTCTGTTCTTTCCTTTGGATAGGATTATCGCTATCCTGGGCATCACTTTCAGGAGGAAACCTGACAGTGGTCATGACTGGCCCCGCAATGTGCTTTATCTGAATAAATCCTGAAAAGTTAAGAGGTTTAGGTCGCAATCTTTTTTTTTTTTTTTTTTTTTTTGCTGTGACGAATACCTGCCTATCACTTCAACCTTGGAATAAAAGACATCTCCATTTTTATGTAAGATAAAAATAATATGAATAATTAGTTCTAAATAAAAAGCATTTAGTTCTGAATTACTTATTTCCAACCAAACATCAGGCATGTAAAATAATGTGTAATACTACGATGGATCGGAACACAGTCTTCCATGAGGAAGCACAAAAACAGGTATTCAACATAAATCAGGTTAGTTTAAATAACATCCCTTTTTTAAAAGTGTCATACAAGAAAGAGTAAGAGCTACTGAAAGATCCTGGCTTGCTTTCTGGCCTCCTTTCCTTCCTTTTAAAGGGACACCAGGAATCATCCTGGGTTTCCGTTGCTTTGATCGTTGTGCTCTTGTACTTGGGTGAGGCTGGACCTATGTGCTCTCCTTGGGGGGCTGGGTGGCCTGTGGCGGCTGCAGTGGCTGCGTTCCCGTGGCCGTTTTGATAGAGTTAAGGGTTTTGCTAAACCAAGAGTTTTTTGCAGCTTGGATTTCATTCATAAGGGCTCCCCTCTGATGTTCAAGTTCCTAATTCAAGAAAGAAAATCATCTGAGTTATATAAATATCTTCTCTCTGCCAAAAAAATTAGAGTATAGCTTTTTGGAATCCGCAGGTCTACATAGCCGCATTTTTCTTCCTACGAAACCCAGGTGAGATTTAGTTGGCTTCTGAATGCAAGAAAAAAAATTAGAGCTGAAAGAGTTACCATTAAAAACCAGAATCTGTGCTTTCTCTGATCAGTGAAATGAAAGCTCATTTTACCCTTTTTTCCCTCTGCAATTTAGGTCCAAATCTAGGTTTAGGCTGCAGCCTAAGGGAAGATGTTTAAAACCACAGGTAAAGGTAAACATACAGATGGAATGAATTTTTACTGATAGTGTAAGCGTGAATAAATTCTAGTTCCAAACGCATGGCCTGTGCCCCTGAGGACGTACAAGGTCCGAAGCAGAAAGAGTTCAGGATCGTTAGTGTGGCACAGCAGGTGCCATGGCAGGACACGGCAAGGGTGAGGGTCACTGGTAAGAAAGAAGCGGGAACAGTCCATCAGAAGCCAGGACTGCTTTTCTAATTCTGATATCCTCCAATATGGAAAGAGATTATGGGGAAAGGGATTTGGCAAAATCAGGTAAAGATGAAAAGAAGCTCCAAAGAAAAGAATGGCTGTCAGCCAATGTTTAACTGTCAGGGGAAGGATAACAGGAGGGGTTTGGCCTTTCACCTTTCAGGATCAGCTAAGTGACCAAGTTCAATGGGAAAGGACCATGGCCAAAAAATATCAGGGAAAATAAAAAGGCATATGCTTAAGTTCTCACAAGATATATATAATTTTAGTTATTAAAAATTTATTTAAAACTATGTGTTTATATCAGTGCTTAAAAATGATGTAAAATGCAACTCATTTGTGGGCAGAAAATGTATTCATCTTAATATGGTAACATTGTATGATTTTGAGCTCAATAGGCTGACTCTACAGTACTAGACTATCCTAGACCACTAACTGTTTATTTTTGTAAATTGATCTTTTATCAAATCACCAACCTGGATTTTACACTTGGCCTCCACCAGCTGCAGTTTGGTTTGTGCCAATTCCAGCTCCATCTCCCTCAGTTGCTTCTTAAGAGAGTCCTTCTCATCATCCGATTCAATTCCCTGGTCCTCTCTGCTTATGGCTGCTACTTTCAAAGCACCCTCCTTGCTGAAAATGTCACTGCAGTGTTTACATGCCATCATTTTACCCTGAAATATCCAAAAGAGATAACCAACATCAAACTGCATTTCATAGCATAAATCATGTCCTGAAACAATGCAATATGATTTTTCTTTAGACACTGCTTGTGGTCATCAAATACAGGCCCATTTATAAAAGTAGACATTTTTCTTGTGCTGTGACCAAAATGGTTATAGTCGGCACAAAACCCAACTATCCAAGACAGGTGCTACTTTTCCTTACAGTATCTCTAGAGAGACTCTGGGGATAGAAAGTATTATAGCATTTCTTTGAAATGTTTTCTAGAAACTTTGTACTACCATTATCCTTACTAGATGCCAAGCCCCATGGCATATATGCTACATGCATTACCTCATTTAGTTATGATTAGGTATTATCACCCCCATTTTATAAATGAAGAAATTTAAGAGTTTAAGTAACTTCCCTGTGGTAGACTGAGGAAGGTCATTATGACTAACCTAAGTCTACCCCTGCAACAAGTGAAGTATACGTCCTTTTGTTCAACTTTAAGTGAAGATGATCATTATTGTTCAAGGTGATAAAAGCAACTCTGCCACATGCCTGGATTGCCAATCAAGCACAGAGCTGAACAATGGCAACTCTTTTCAAGACAACAGTGCTACTGTTTTCTTAAAATATCTTCAAAAAGTTTAGGGATAAGAGATACTACAGAATCTTGATCTATTTTGATGTCCTACTGTTACAAGCTCAGCATGTCCATAACTGTAACTATACCCCTCTCTTCACACACACACAAAGCAACTCTGCCCACACTTCTGTGTCACTGTGCATTACCCCACCATTTAGGCCTAAAGAATTTGGCGTCATCTTTCCATTAGCTTCTCCTTCACTCCATATTCAGCTGGTCATAGAATTCTTCCTCTTGATATGTCCAAGCATGTCTCCCAGGCCTGAATCCCAAAAAGTCACCTTCTCAGAACAAAGTTCCTATTTTCAGTTCTCATGTCTCAGATCTTCAGGTTACAACTTTTAAAATATGTATTTACTGAGCATTTATTGTGTGCCAGGTACTAGACTAAGCACTTTATTAACAGGATCTTATTTAATCTTCAAAATGACCTTATGAGGTAGGTAATATTATCTCTATTTTACAGAACACAAAATAAATCTGAGAGAGGTTAAATAACTTGTCAAGTTGTTAAGTGATATCCGAAAGTGCCTAGAATGCATTTATTTACTAGTATAAAGCTGAATATATTCAAATAGAATTATATCAGGTTTCTGTAACGCTGACCCCAAGAGCTGGCTGTACCAACACTGCTTCTTAGGAATGCCAATCCATTTGGTTTACTGCTGTTTCTATACAATAAACAATCACTTTTTTCAAGTAGGTAATCAACGTAAGGAGTTTTACCACCAGGGGGCAGCATAGAAATAAATGCTGCACATTTTCTTTAAAAAACAAATCTCCACTTTTGGTGGAAAAATCAGTTACCCAACGTGTTTCCGCCAGCTGAGTTCTATGCTGCCCATGGTGTCCACTGTTTAAGAGATTAATGGGATGATCCTACTGGGTTGCACCATGAAGTCACATCAATTCAGGCACAGCTGGGATGCGGGCTGCTGAGGGTTCGGGTTTCCAGGTTTCCAACAACCAAGAAAGCTCAGGGGCCTCTTGTGACAATGCTGAAATCCTACCTCCTTTCCTGTTACCTGTCTCTGACAGCCCAAAAGATTTCTGGGAACATAACCTTTCATCTGGCCCACACCCCGGTCAGAAGAGGGACCCTATTCACCACAATTCCTAACTCCTTTAAAACAAAGGTGGGGTGGAGCCGTGTCTACAGGCTGTCCTGCCTGCGGTGCATCAACATATATTGGGATCCTCCTATCAGGTACTCACTCAAGACTACATGAATTTGGAAGAAATTGTATCACAGAACTGTTTCATTCTTCCTCACCTTTACCACTTCCAGCTCCTCCCTGCTGGCTGCTTGCTGTTTCTCCAGTCTGGTACTCAACTGGGAACAGATCTACGAGAAAGAAAAGAGCTACTTTACTAGAAAGTAGAATGTCTCTTGTAGCATGTGCACACAGCTGTTTATTCACTCACATCTCTGATGCTAGAAGAAATTTTGCAAATGAGTAGCTCTGCAAATGCCAGTCATTCCCATAAAACAAGCAGCAGAAAGCCTGAGAGTGTTCCGGGTGCAAAGCACACCTCTCTATCTCGATCAGTAGAAGAAACACATGGGGTAGATTTGCTTTCTTTCTGTCACTAGCTTCCGTGACTGGTCCCAGTGAATTCCTGTCCTCACTTTGGAATCAATCTATAGAATCTTTGCTGAGTATCTACTTTGGGCAAGGTACTATCCTAGGAATCTGATGAAAAGAAGTCTGAATTTCTTCATGACTGAAAAGTGCTGTGCTGTGATAATCAGTGGGAAAGAAAATGTATGTAAAGGGTTTAATATAGCGCACCATTAAATAACATCTCATTATTATTGATTCTGAAATAAGGTGCTAACAAGTACCAGGAACAGACAGAAATAAGGGCTTTCAAAGCCCCCTAAAATTGTATTAAAAAAAAAAACAAACAAAAAAACGGAAGTTCAAGTCTTGCTAAACTTGAGTGAAATAAGAATTTTTTATTTTGGAAAAAAATGCAATAAAAAAGTTAGGGGATGTCAAATTTTCAAGTGCAATTTGGACTAAAAGCATAAAAGGTCTACCTCTATCATCAAAACGGACATTAAAAAAAACCCCAGTCTACTCAAAAATAGTTCTAGAAACCTGGGACTACTTGTTGAGTTCAGTCTCCAATTTGTCCAGATCCAAGCCTGGAAACAATAAATAGGACTGTAGGGCTGATGTTAAATAGAAGAGGTTTCTCAAGCAATTTTGGCAAACAAATAAACCCTTTTAAATAAGCCCAAACATTCTGAAATATAGCCAGTAATAGCCAATTCCAACTACAGAATGCATTTAGATTATGTTATATGTTCAAAGAGACGGGTCTGTTGCCTTTTACATCAAGTGCTTGCCAGATAACATTCAAGAATAGTCCCAAGGATTGCTCTTTGAAGAGTGCTGCATATGGCGGCCACTCATGGCCTAATGTGATGAAAAAAATACATTTGCAGCGATGGCAAGTTCCACAGCACATGGTCTTTAACATTCCTTATATTGCTTAATGTCTAACCAGCCCTTCTCCTAATTACCTAAATTCAAAATCTCAGGATCTCTTCCAGTATTTTCCCTTATCTAGCAAAAAAATGACTCTTGTGTTTCCTGCTTCTCCGTTTTCATTACTACTTATTGTAGTTCAGGGCCCTACTTTTTTCTCCCCTGGACTCTGCTGTTGGCCTCTTACTGCTCTGTGTCTTTCTTTGCCCCTGCATCTCTCCACTTGGTTCCACATTTCTCCCTGGACAGAGTAGTGCCAATTATATGTCCCTGGTCATGCCACTGTCCTCCTGTAGACAGAATAAAATCCGAACTCCTCAGCCTATCCCTGAAGACCTTCCTTGAACTAGGCCCCAACTCATCTTTGCTTCTCTCGTCTGTACTTGAAACTCTTGTTTCAAAGCAAGACTCTTTGTCACTAATCTACCTCCCATGCCTTTGCACATGCTGTTTCCACCTTTCCACCATTTTCATCCTCTCCTTCTCCATCTCCAGATACCCAAACCTCACCTAGCCTTTGAAGCACAACTCAAATCACTTCCTTCTCCAGGAAGGGATTCCTCATTTCCCACATGTAAGAAATTCCCTCTCCTCTTAATTATGGACAGGTTTTACCTCCGTATTACAAGATCAGCTTCCAGAGAAGAGAAATTGAACGAATTTATCTTTTATTCCTCCAAAGTAACAAGCCTCACATGTAGCAGGCATTAAATAAACATATATTGATTTTGTATATCTGTACGTAGATACAGATATATAGATATAAATAGATTATAAAAGAGAAGAAGATAGCTCTGAAGCCTTATTTCTAAGCAATCTTCCATGAAGGGGTGGAATCCTTATGGAAGGGTGTTCATAATATACATATGAACTAGTTTCCCCCCAGATGCATGAACAATATAACTTACATTTTTATTTATATAGCAACAAAGCATACTCAGTGTATTAAGTGATTCTTTCTTGTTGGCAAGATTAAGGGAGGTTTGTTTTCCTTGTGCTTTTCTGCACTTCCACAAGGAATGTAAATTTCACTTATAAGCAAAAAAAACACTTTAAAAAAGTAAGCCTTAGACTTCAAACGCCTATGTGAGGCAGGAGACCCCAGGGAAATTTCTGGATAAGTCGGTGGCATACGGTACCTTAACAGTTCTGGAAAACTGGGGCTTGAACAGTCCAGTCAGAGTACTTTGGCAGCAAGAGGAGTCCTTGCCATGTCCCAGCATAACCAGCAGGGACCGGGAGATACAACTGGAGCTGGAATGAAGGCTTTCTGAGACACGCCGCCACCGCCCCCCCCCCCCCCTCCCAAACCCCGCGATGGGACTAGAAATGTCCTCAAGGAGAAGAGCACCGGCCCACCATTAAAAGATCTTTTTAAGGTTAACAAGAGGAGGTTAGTTGCTAGCACTGACCTCTGTTGGGTAAGGCCACACAGCCACGTGGGGAAAAGAGCTCCCATGTTCTCTACTGGGACAGCAAAGGACTCACGGGTCTCCTAGCTGTTGCCATTTAATACAGCGTCTAAACTTTAGTGCTCGGCCAAGAGGCAAATGTTACTAGTGTGATCTATTGGAAATTAGCTTCTGAGTAAGGCAGAGACAGGATCCCAATGGTAATAAGATTACTTGTTCCTCTAAATCGATCAAACATTGAAAACAACCAACAGATTGTTTTGCCCAATTAAACTTCTCATGTTATCAGCAAGCAGGTCCAACCACTCACTGTCTGTTTCTAGAGGAGAAAATGAGCCAACAAATATAATCGATGCAGTGCAGTTACTGTTCTGGAAACTCTAAAAACAAACAAACTTTCCCCAAAGAAAAGAGCAAAACAATCACTTTTACGGTGACGAAGCCCACAATGGCACGTTACCTGTTTATACTCGGCAATGATAGCTGTAGTCTTCTTTATTTCATATTCTGCCTTCTCTAGCTGTTTCCTGAAGACTTCTTTCAGCTAAAAGAGTAAGAAAGAGAAACATCAAGACTCAGTCAAGATCTTAATAAATGTCCACGAACATTCATATTCAAGTCTGCCTGATTCATAGTCAACAACAATGTAAACAACTGTAAGTACACACATTTTTCCTACTGCAGTTGCATGTTGGTCATTTGAAAAACCTAATCATCTCCAGAGATACAGAAACCTTACTTTTTTTCCTGCAATGTATAAGAATATGAGCAATCCTAGTATAAAACTGCTTATGCATTTTACTACTTTATAAATATATTGTTAAATAAGTGTCCATTCAGAAGCTATCTTTATCCTTATGAGAGTCTAAAACAAAACATCAAGGCAGCACTGCAGGTACTCTTGATGCTCTGCAGTAAATTACTGAAAAAACATTTTAGGGCTTCCTCTTTCGTCCCATATCGACACTGCTGTTACCCCTCAGGAGGTAGGAACAAGAGGCTTTTGGGACTGGAGACAGACATGGGAGATGGGGGACTGAAGAAACACTGACTTTAGAAGAAGTTAAAGTGACATAATGCAGTACTTGTTACAGTAGCAGAAATACTAAATTATGAATGCTAAACCTAAAACCACAGTTATTTCTGTAGCCTGGCAGCTCTAGAATTCTAGGTATAGAAGAAGGTTAAGGCAATGAAAAAGCTCAGGTGCCACGAGCTCAAAAGGAAAGAATTCAATTCTCCCAAATTGACCAAACACAAAACAACTCTGGTTAATCTTTAAGTACACCATCAGAAAAAATTGATGAATTCTGCTTTGCAGTGTCCCAAATTATGAATGGAGTATACTCGGTACTTGCAAATTCACAAGTTATTGCAATTTATAACTGGTCTTATCATTACAAGATTTCGGAATTTCTTCATATTTGCTACATTCTAAAATTCTAAGAGCATTTGTAGGTTATACTGATTCAAACTTAGTTGTTTATATTGGTCTCTGTTCTCTATGTTACATAATTCAAGGACTTCAGCCATACCCTTCGTCCCTTTTGCAATAAGGCCGCACTGACTCAGGGTCAACTGAGATAGCTGAGATGCTTTGAGCAAGTTCATTTAATTTCTCTAAGCTGTAGTTTACTCATCTGACAAATGAGAATAATCCCCATCTCACAAGGCAACCACAACAATTAAAACAGGATATACACACATATATAAACACACACACACACACACAGAGGAGAGGGGCATGGATTAAATTCATTTGCTAACAGCTTCATTCTTTACCTGAAGTACTGAAATGGGCCACCAAAAAATAGGAAGTAAAGAAAACAGCAAAACCCATCCGAAGGGCTAGATCAAACTGGATAATCGGCCCCCGAATATTTTTGAGTATGTTAAAGAAAAAAAAAAAAAAATCTTGGTCCACAGTAATTGCCAAGACTCATTTCATCATTTAAAAAAAAAAAATCATGGAGTACTTTTTATAAATCCTGGAAGGTGCTAAATGACACATCCCTTCATTAGTAATTTTACTGGAACTTTTTCTGGTTGCTTGGATGTAGGTCTTTGAAATGCTTTGTGTGCTGTTTTATATTGAGTATTATTGATGTCTCCGAACTGAACTCATTAAAATAAGTGAGCTAATCACGCCTGGCTGGGACGGACAGAGATGGAGACCATTGGTGAAGCAGCCTGCTCTTCCTCAGGGAAGCCGGAAGCTTTGACTCCTAGGGTGGAGAGGTCCCTCCTGTCACCTCTGGGTCCTTGGCAGTGGCAGTGGTGTGTCTCCCAGCTGCTCAGCCTCACAACTCACAGGAAGACTGTGGGGAGCTAACTTCAGGGCTGGCTCCCAAAGGGTTTCTTTCTGTTCTCTCAGGGAAGAAGATTTGAGAGCTCTGCCAGGAACAGAAACGTGGGTGCTCTTTCTTCTAAGGCATGAATCGGGAAAGTGAAGCGTGACTGATGGAGGTGACTCCCAGCAGAGATCTCTGGAGGCTTCCAGCTTAGCAATCCTCATAAACTGCTTCAGAGAAGTCAAACATCTTGGAGATACAACACGAAATCTGCGGATGCCTCAAAGCTCTTGGATCATAATTCCAAGTTCCTAAACTTGGAGAAAAGCGTACCACTCTCGCTAGACGTCTCAGTCAAGGCAAATTCCTAAAAGCTGTTCAAGGGTGGAAATGCTGCCTCAGTTCTACTCACATGTACTGCTTCAGCATCGCCCTTGATGTGAACAAATTTCATGTTACTTCCTGTTTATAGTATTAATCAACTCCGCGTACCAATACACCTGCGTAAGGACAAGCCCGCCTACGCCCGTTACCTGAGCTGTCTCCTCCTCTTGTTTCCTCTTCTCTTCTTCAGTCTCTACCAGCCTCTGTTTGGTCAAGAGGAGCTCCTTATTCAGCACGTCTGCCTTGTCTTCTGCCTGCAAATCAGAGTCCATCACAGTCATAAAGAAGGTGAAGAAAGCACGTGTATACCTTCTCCGACCTCCAGTTATTATTGTTCCAACATTACCGGAAGCCTTTCTATTCCCTCTGGCTCACCCAGGGGGTGGCTGCTTTCACTGAATGCCAGCCAGGTCCCACGCACTTAGCACACATTATCTCTAATCCTCACAACAAAATTTATTTTCCAGATAATGACAGTGAGGTTTGGAGAGATCAAATAAACCTGACTGGGACACACATCTAAGATCAGAGCCATGATCTGAATTCAGATTTGAATGGCACTGAAGCCCATGCTCTTTCTAAACGCCTCTTCCACATTTTCAGCTGTCACTACAGCACTCACTCGGAGACTGGGTGGTAAGACTGGATGAAGGGGTGGAGCCTCACTTGGAAGCTTCCACCTGGTGGTGCGTGGGGCGGATCCAGAGAGGATGAGCAGACAGGCTGATCCGTGGACCACAGTTAGGTGAGAACATTCCAAGACCAGCCGAGGTTAACCTGGCCCACCAGGCTACTCACAACAGAAACGAGTACAGTAAGGAGAAATTAAGACCAAAACCCCGTGACAGAGACAGCCCTGAGGAAAACTGAAGTAAGGACCAGGAATCCAGGCAGAAAAGACCATACTTCTCGAAGAGCCAAGAAAAGCTTGGAGAGAGTACGCTGCTCATGATTTGGATACAGAACCAAAATTCACCGTGAAAGCACTGTGTGTTTGTATATTTAACTTAGTTAACGCGTGTCTGCTTTACACGTCAGGACACTTACCTCGCCCTTTAGGTCTTGGCTTCAGGTTCACTCCTGCAATGCAGCGTGGTCTGAGCCCTGTCCCACTCACCCCTTCCGCATCGGCTCCCCACCCCACCTAAGCTCGCATCTCCCTTGACAGCACATAGCACGACCTACAGTGACAAACTGCGTGTGTGATATGTGTGCCTCGCCAGCTGTCTGCAGCTGTGGGAGGCAGGAAACCTCTCTCTTTTGCTCGTCACTACACCCCCAGCCCTGAGCCCAGGACTGGGACAGAGCAGGTGCTGCGTAAGTGAGTGAATGGACGTGGCCCTCTGAGGCCCTGGAGAAGCAGACTGGGTGGAGGGGGCCGCAGGATGAGTTCAGCAGAGAAAACCACAGTCACAGAAGAGAGGCAGCTCTTTGAAGAAGCCATCCCGGGCTGACAGCAGCAAAACGCTGTCCAAGTCTTTGTGAAAACTGGCCAGGTGGCCTTCTGTCTGTGTTTCACCGTATCTCCCACATGTCCAGATGGCCAGGCCAGCACAGTCTGCTGGGTCCTGGCAGAGAAACTACATTCCAGCTTCTCGGCTCTGCCTTCCAGTTCCTGATGTCCCACAGCCTAGGGCTTATAGCTGTTTTCAGATAATTTGGAACTGTCGGGTAGTTAAAGTGAAAAAGTCCCTTTTAAAGACTTTGAAATTTGTTCTGATACATTAGATTTTAGGGGGAAAAAATCTACAAAGCATAAACGCATCCTAAAAGTAGAGGTGGGTTTCAAAAAATGCAACATGTATGTTGCAAGTTAAGTTTTAATAAATCGTAAGATATCAGATGTAGACTATGGAAACTCAAAACTGCGAATTCTAGAGCTGCAAGGCAGATGACAAGTTACCTACAAAGCAGGAGATCCTTCTCAAGGTCTCCAACAGAGGGTCTCCCGGTGGCGAATCATGAGCTTGCATTGGCAGGTGCTCCTCTAATGCCCTGAGAATTTGGTTCAACTATCCTTTGGTTGTTCCACTATGGCATTAGCCTTTGAAAATATTTTTAAATAAAAAATCCAATTTTTCTAGTGAAAAAAAAAATGCTGTCCTGATTGCTTCGGCATTCTTCAAAATCTTACCAAATCTGTCTCCCTAGAATGGCAGTCCACTCAGATATTCTACCCCAGAATATCTGAGTGACAGCCCTGCTAATAAAGACTGCACTTTAACCACCTCTTACCATACCCTCAGCAATCTCCATTTTGTGAAGAAAATAGCCCTTTTTATAGTATATATCATGACACACTGAAACAAATGTTTTCTAAGTTTGGTTTCTTGAAGGGAGATTCACTCAAACTCAAAAGTGAGCCTTTTGCCAACTTCTGAATAGTCAATGCTGTCCTGACATTCAGCAACAAGCTTCTAAAATTCTGCAGCGTATCTAGATGTTGTACAATTTTGGAAATATCTATAAGAAAAGGGACGGGACTTCCCTGGCGGTCCAGTGGTTAAGACTCCTCACTTCCACCGCAGAGGGAGCGGGTTCGATCCCTGGTTGGGGAACTAAAAGATCTTGCATGCCGTGCAGTGCGGCCAAAAAAAAAAGAGAATAAACTCACTTCCCTGAGGAAATTTTTAATAAACATTTAAATATGTATGACAAGAGGGACTTTGTTTGTTTGTTTGTTTTAAATTTTTTATTTATTTATTTTTGGCTGTGTTGGGTCTTCGTTTCTGTGCGAGGGCTTTCTCTAGTTGCGGCAAGCGGGGGCCACTCTTCATCGCGGTGCGCGGGCCTCTCACTATCGCGGCCTCTCTTGCTGCGGAGCACAGGCTCCAGACGTGCAGGCTCAGTAGTTGTGGCTCACGGGCCCAGTTGCTCCGTGGCATGTGGGATCTTCCCAGACCAGGGCTCGAACCCGTGTCCCCTGCATTGGCAGGCAGATTCTCAACCACTGCGCCACCAGGGAAGCCCCTGTTTGTTTGTTTTTTAAGATTTATTTATCATTTATTTTTGGCTGCGTCGGGTCTTAGTTGCGGCACGCGGGATCTTCATTGAGGCATGCAGCATTTTTTCATTGCGGCACACGGGTTTCTCTCTAGTTGTGGTGTGTGTGTTTTCCCTTCTCTAGTTGTGGCGTGCAGGCTCCAGGGCATGTGGGCTCTGTAGTTGTGGCGCGCAGGCCCCAGGGCACGTGGGCTCTATAGTTTGTGGCACGTGGGCTCTAGTTGAGGCACGTGAGCTCAGTAGTTGTGGCGTTCAAGCTTAGTTGCCCCGTGGCATGTGGGATCTTAGTTCCCCGACCAGGGATCGAACCCACATCCCCTGCATTGTAAGGTGGATTCTCTACCACTGGACCACCAGAGAAGTCCCAGGCCTATTAGTTTTATGTACACATTTTCTGCTGCACGTTCTTCACTATGCCAAGGTCAGGTGACCTCCCTCTATTTCTGTTTCTGTTGTTATCAGATCTGACATCTGCAGAAATTGCTGTGGGTCCCACAGGAAGCTGTATCCAGAGTTTCCCCTCCATGCTAAACAGTAAAGTAGGACTGACTCTGCTCATCAAAATAGAACCAGATCCGAATTCTCCTTTTAAAAGGTTCTCCTTTTAAAAATGGTCTTCTGGGTCTCTATATAGCCAACCTCTATACCTCACTTAAGTAGAAACCATCTTTAATGTTAAAGGAATCTCCAGGAACAGAATACTAAACAGATAGATACTCTAATTCTATCTTTGAGCCCAAATGATAAAACCTTCACCATAATTTGATAAGACTGAGTGGACCATTGTCATTGCTGTCTTCCAATCGCCTACCAACATCTTTTAATGCCTTATTGATATGAAAACTTCTAATTGCTCTCTAACTTCTATGACATGTATATATGAGAGAAACAAACACTGCAATGTGTGATTAAATCACGAACCAACTGATAACCTGCTCAGAAGGCTCAGCTCTCACGTTAGGGATGAGGCTCTTTCAGAAATAATTTCTCAAAGAACTAGCCAAGGCAGTTGTTCAATTTAAAACAGAACAAAAGAATGTGCCCCTTGTGATATGCAGCTTCTGGTTTGACACAAACTCTCTCTGGTCAGAAGGGACCTGGGGCCCAGGCTGCAGTGGGAAAGCACTGGTTGTGTCTCTTGTTTTTGTTCCTTGGGAACAGAAAGAACAGGAAGGGCCTGAAAGCAGATAGCAACAGAAACTGAAACGGAGATGTTGTATCTTTTTTCATTTCTAATCACTGAGAAGTCCTTATTTAAGGAGTCTCAGGGAGGGCAAGTTGTCAAAAGAGAAGGCTCTGTCAGAGAGAAAAATGAAGAGCTGCTGGGGGCCAGGAAGCCTGAAGCCAGCGCTAAAATGACATGGGTATGAAATAACTTACCTAATTACCTAATTAGGTTTGTTTGCTTTACATATTGTCTCAAATACAATCTGCTTTCATATTTGTTCAATGTATGCCAATGTTTTGCTATTTTAATTAAAAGATTTGATTTTGAAAAACTGGGAATGGAAAAGTACTGGGCAAACTGGGTGAAGGCAGGCAAAGCCTCACGCTAACATCCTCCCTCTCCTCAAAGACTGGACGGGCAGGACGCCTAAACTGCAGGGACAGCTTTTTGATGTGCAAATAAACCCTGCTCAGGCAGAAACTACAAAATTAGATGTTAGGAGGAGATGGCAATTTTTGAGTTAGCAATTCAATGAAATGGCAATTTTTATTCTTTCATCTAGAAAATAAGCTTCAAAAGGCAGAGGGGCCAGGTCTTAACTACTTTTTTAAAAAGAGAAAGAGAGGTATGAAGGGAGGAAATAAAGAGAAGGAATAAATGAAGGGATGTTTTCTTCAGGGATTGATCTAGTAGCTCCATGAGGTACCTAGGTACTCAATAATTTCAGGAGGACCCTAGCAATTGTTCCGGACTAATCTACAAAATGGGTTTTTTGGGTGGTGAAACAATTTTTTTAAATAAAATATTTTTTCTGATCATTAAAGAGTTACAAGGCACATTATTACTTAACCAAGGGTGGTTAAGTAATTTAAGGTCTTCTTATAAAAGATATATAATTGAAAAAAAGTATAAAGATGAATATAAAAATTAGATTTACTGTTATCACCCAGAGACATCTAGTAGTAACATTTTGATGTATTTCCTTGTAGGCTTTTTTTCCTGTCGATGTATATTCCAGCCTCCTTTCTTTTCCTACAGGATGGCCCTTTGCCAGCATATATTCCTTGCAATTTAGATGCAAACATTATATATAGATAAATTTACTTTTTAAAAAAAATATTATTATATCATTACCTTCCCATTGTTTTTAAAAACGATTCCAAAAAGATATTTTACAGATATACCTTCATTCTCTCCTTCTATTGGACATATACATTATTTCAATTTTTTATTCTTGTAAGTAATGCTGCAGTAAACAACCTTGTACCTATATTTTTGAGCAAATCTCTACTTTTTTTAGGATAGCTTTCCAAGTCAGAGTATATACGTCAGTTTCCTCATTTATAAAATGGAAGATAAAATACTTGCTTAATGGAGTCATTAGGAAAATTAAACGAGATAATGCCTATACATTGCTGAATAAAGTGCTCGGTGCATAGTAGGAACTCAGTAAGTATTTAATTTCATTATTGTTCAACCTTTTAAATATACCAAATATACATTTTAATGTACCAAATACACTTCCCACATAACTTTCAATTTACAACTCTAACTTATTTCACTGCATCCCTACTGAGTCTAACTGCTTAAAATTTTGTTCCTTCTAGTTTTATTCAGATATAATTGACATACAGTACTGTGTACATTTAAGGTGCACAACAAAATGATCTGAATTATATACATCATGGAATGATTACAACAGATTTACTGCAAAACTTTTTCACTTAGCTAGCCATCTTAAGAAAACTATTAATGGATAAAATATTCAAAATGGCAGAATCAAGTGTCAGTCAAGGCCATTTGGAAAGCTAATATGGAACCAAAAATTTCATTAGAGTACTGAGTCACACTGTGGTCTTATTGCTACAAAAGTGCAACAGCCAAGGTCAGGCTGGGTGTGGCCCTGTTGAATGGGGACCCCTCTACCTTCCTTGGTTCTGACTCTCTTAGTCACGCATTTTTCATACCATCTCTAACAACCTGCAGAGAGGCTGGCTGAATGGGGTTTGCAGTTAAAAGGGCCATCCCCCTGCCTTTCACCATGGGGCTGCTGCTTCTACCTTCTACATCCTGTGTCCCAAGCAGCACAGTTTTTGTTTTATTTTCAAACTCCATTTAGCGTTGACGCCTTCGGCTTTCTCCTCTCCCCCTTGAGCACAATTTTCCTTAACAGTGGTTTTATCTCCCATCTTACTGTGGCTAAAACTTCTGAGCTGCAAAATTAGCTGTTTATCTGGGAAAAGGAGTTGTGGCAGGGACCATTTTTAAACATTAAAAAAATTCCTGCGATTTTAAACATCCAATCATATCTATATTATTAACGGATTTGTATTTTTTAATATTGTCAATGCATAGTCAGAGCACAGGTAATGCCTCTTTTTTACAGATTCAACCAGCTAAGTCTCAACTTTTCTGACCCTGCACCATTGGGAATATTGTCTTTTTAAAAGTCAGAAAATAAGAGTGATGACTTTAAATCTGTGCAAGATTCCTTCTATATTGCCAATTATTTCCAAAAACACTACCAATGGAAAAACAGGAAGTCCTAAAGCTGTGAGTACTGTTGGAAAGGACAAGGAAGTTAAAGAATTTAAGGGCTTCCTAGCAAAAGCTAATGTTTACTGAACACATACTCTTGTAGTGCTTTACCTCATTTAATTCTCACATCATCCCTATGAGGTCAACACTTTTTTAAACCTATGGGCAGGTTAAGAATGGCCCTGGGTCACGTGACTAGTGAGTGGTGACGCCAGGATTCACACCCAGGCAGTCTTGGCTCTCGACCACCAGGATGCCTGTCAATCCAACAATACATATCTCAATGTACATACTTCATATAAAAATCCTCACATTTACTATAGATGAGAAATCTTTTTGGAACAGAAAAGTACAGTGCCTACAGATATTAGAGTGGCACTGTATACTCTTGGTGACTGATATTCTCAGGTAATGATGCCAGCAGTCCTTGGTTTAGGAAAAGTAGAGATTAAGAGAAGAGACACCAGAGAAGCTTAGAGCTATTTTTTTTTCTTTTTTAAGTATGTTGCACATGCTGTTTGGAAATGACCGAAACCCATCTCAAAGCTCAAAGGCTTGCGTTTTCCACCGTCTCCAGTGAGCACAGCAGTCCCCCCTCCCACTTACCACCCACCCATTCACCCATCAGGCAGCTCACTCAGGGTCAAGTACAGAGCAAGCCCTGGTGGGACTGCCCTGAGAGCAACTTGGTCCTTGCCCCGGAAGAGGCTGTCATAGTCTTATTTCCGCCTAGTGAAGGACAGGTTTACCTGATCCAAGTCATTCCGCAGAGCAATTTTGCTGGTTACTAGTTCATGGGCAAGGTCATCATTCTCTTGTTCCAACCTCATGCTGGCCTCTTGTAATCTCCGGTTCTCCCTCTGCAGAAAAAGAGCAACAGCCAGAGGTGGGCATTAGGGCATTAGTGCCTGGACATACTACCAGAAACAAATGGAACTGGTGAGGAAAAACAAGCAGCAACAACAACAACAAAGTGAACTTTTCAAGGTGTAAAAAGGAGAAGGCGCGAGTGGCACAGGAAGGCAGGATTGCTGTCTGGGAAACAACAGTGGGTTAAGCGAGCGGAGCAGATGCGGAACTCTACCCCCCAGTGAAACTTACAATTGTCCCTTAAGCCCTCCACACAGGACTTCATCATAAAAACTGTGCCATGAAAAGCAAAATTTCCAAACACACCCCCAAGCTTGTGAGGTTTTCATATAGACCTAGAATACAGACACAGGCAAGCCTTTGTTTGAAACATGCACGATAATCCCACCCTTGACCTCAAAGGAAACTGCAAGACACAGTAAGGATGAAATTGGGGAAACCACTAGACATTTCTCTGAATGGTTTTTCCCATATCAGAGTTTATATTAATGGAGTATATTTAAGATACACGGTTTGGATTTGTTTTGCTATCGACTGACGTTTTCATTCTTCGGATATGAATGTATTTACTTTTCTGAACGCCAATTTTTGTGTTAGTAAGAGCAACTGTCCTTATGATAATGTCTCTGAACGTTCGTTTTGCTTTTTTAAAAAAACTTCAGATTAAAAGGTTCTGGGTAAAATAAATTACTGAGTTGTTTTTTTCCCCTTGAACTCCTAGAAAACAATTTGAAACAGTTACATGATGAAAGAAGCAAGTCACTAATTCTTATGAAGCAAGATCTCCCCTTCACCAGTCATTATGAACTGTGCACATTCACTCTGTTTTCTGAATAGCAACTTAGCGTCCTCCCTTCCAAAGTATCAACGGTGCTGTCTCTGCTATTGTTAGCAGTTACCGAAGATTCAAAAGAGAGCTGACAGGAAAAACATCAATGTGATGAGCTCTTCCTGTTTTTCAGATTTACACTCCTAACGGTGTTTTCTGCAAGAATGGCAAAAACTCAGACAAAGCAGTGGTGTACAACCAGAAGACAAATCTATGCCCTGGAAGACAGTGTATCAGAGCATACTGGAGGCAAGGCAGGGAGCGGGGGGGAGGGAGTGAATTTTATCTTCTGTAGAACCACCTGGAGTTTGTTGTATGGAAAGAAGAGCCCTGATTTCTTTTTCTTTTCTTTTTGTTTTTTTAAAAGGGCTAAGAAACAGATGGTAAGGGCAAAGCCTGAGATTTTCAAGGAAGGAGAGGATCCAAAAACAGGGCCAGCAAAGAAGCCGAAGGACAAACGTGCACTTTGACTATAGCCAGCCAACAGGGTCCATTGCTGCCTTTTCCTTTGTTAAAGGTAGACGGGGATAGTTGGGAAGAGTCAAAACATTTTTGAAAACGAGATCTACTAAAAAAGGAAAAAACAATCTTAAATACTTCTAAATAAATTAATGATAGAATTCCATACAGTGTTAAAATATAAGTGAAAAATATCTCTCTAATGACAGGAGAAATGCTTATGCTACTTTCTAGGAAAAAAAAAAAAGACAAATAACTGGAAAATCTCATTTTCATAACAACATAAATAACATTAACTCTGGGTAGTGGATTATTTTAACTGTTGTCTTTGTGCTTTTAAAATGTTTCCAAGTTGTCTACAATGAATATATAATACACGTGTTTAGAAAGTTGTTTAGAAAATAAAAAGCAATTCAGAATTTCAATTCCATTGGAAAGGATAAAATGCCAAAATGAGAATTTTTTAAAAGTCTTCTCCTATGAGAAGCTCATATTCTGTGTGAAACCCTAATGGATCTTCCTCTGTGACCAAGATACAATGTAACCCCTCAAAAAAAGATGCCTTGCCAGGAACCCTTTCCCGAGATATTCCTGAAAAGACAGTGTACATATTTGTAGGGGCAAATTGTACTCATCAAATTCTGTCTGTCTCCTCAATCTACAGAGGTTCTACCCTCCCACAGAAGCATAATAAAAGTGGGAACTAAAATATAAAAAAAGCCAGGGTGTCTACAGCTGAACCTTTCAATCTTTGCTGAAGTCATCCAAATTCTAGCAGGGGCTAGAGATTAGTCTTTCATCCTGATATATCAAACTATTACCCCTTTTTACAGAAACAACTTACACGCTTGTTGGAAACAGATAAAAAAATGTGGTTCAAAAACTTTTCCAACAAATTTCCTCCTTGCCAGGAACAAGCAGCAATACCAAGCACAATTTCATCATACCATATTTCACAAGGCAGACTGCTTTCGGCAGGGAAGAGATTTTTCTCATTTCTTGATAAATCCCCTCAAAAGAGACCGTGATAAGACTACTCGAATACCTATTCCTAAGTGTCCTATTTCTACTGAAGTTGTACTTAGGTCTCCAAGATACAAACAGCTCCCTCAACTACTTACTTACACTGCATTAATTTGGCACAAGCGAAAAATGTTGCAGCTACCAGTTTTTCAGGTTACAGTGACATATGCTTAGAATCAAGTCAAAATAACCTCCAGGTAAAGTCATACAACGCTATGGAAAAGCACTTTGTTCAAAGTACTTAAAAACCGCACCAGGAGCTACTTCACTACTGATTAGAGACACACGTCTGATGGGTTATGTTATATTATATACGAAAGAGGTGTGAGCTCGGCTGAAACCTTACTGGTCACTTCCCATTACCATGACTGTCGCAACTCAAACCTTTCCTCACAGACACATAGCTATGGGGGTGGGGCGGATAGGGGAAGATTGGGGAGAAATTAGGGGTGTGTCTGAGGGTCCCTAAAAAGCATAATAGCCTAGGGGGCAAGCCTAGTGGCTTTTGCTCTAGCAAGAAGCTTCAGTTCAGTGTGTGCAAAGCAAGCAGCACAGTGGGAAGTGTGCAACTCCTGCCCTGCACTCAGACACGTGGGAAAGCAAGCTCTGGGGCCAAAAATGCAGTATCGTCCTCCAAAGTATGAACCTGGGGGCGGGGCAAGGTGGAGATTTTCTATGAAGAAGAACTTGCCCACGCTTACCAAGGGTTAAAGAGAGACAACATGACTTGGCTGTCTTTTCCAGCCTTTCCCAGGGAGCCAAAACTGTTTTTAGAACTGACTGAAGAAAAAGTCTGCCTTTATACTAGAATAAAGAAGACAGTTTAGCTTTGGGAAAGGTCGGAATCTTGCTTGGTTCATTCTGAAATGTTGGCAAGGGCGGCCCACCCGAGAAAGACGTGAAGTGGCCCCATAACGTCAGCCAGTGCAGAGATACTCACATGCCGTAAGTCTGCACAAGCGGATGTGCTGAACGCCCAGAGCCCATAAACAACACAGGCAAAATCGCTTCCCTTGCCTTTCGGAAAAGGCTACAGGAGACGATGCTTACGTAACCCTTAAAATTCACAGCACACTGCTCCATGTCACACAATTAACAACATTCGAACAAACAGCAGACAACAACTTTCCTCATTAGTTCCCTCCCCTGTGGCCTAGGAGATGTGCAGCTGGGAAAGTTGGGTTAGTAACTTTGGGGAGGAGGATACTGCATTTTTCAGAGAGACAGACGCTGATATTACAGACATACATAGACAAAAAACTTACCTCCTGAAAAGCCATAGACCAACTACCGTTTTCAATCATAGGTACAAAGACAATTGAAAAAAAAAAAAAAGAATATCCAATGAAATTGCACACCTACGAATACAATTAGGAAATGGCAATAACAAAAACAGACGCTTGTTAATGCTATTTTGCTCTTTTGTTTTTCCTTAGAGTGTCATTTACTCTAAGTTCTCTCCAGGACCGCTAACATTTGATGCAAGAAAGTATAGTTGAGGCAGCCAATGGGCAAAGTCTCAACTCAGGAAGACTGATACACTAAACTCCTCCCTCTCCACGCTGTTATTTGCAGTTTGCATGACTGATGAAAAGGCTGTCTGTGGAGCTATTTGCAACTACGGTGTGAGTTGTTTACACTGTTATTAGAGCTGGGTGGAAGGAACTTCCTTATATGACAAAGTCAGAAACATTGCAAAATATTTCATCTTCAGGCAACAGAATGAAATTGCTGGGCAGGGGAATGCAAAAGAAAAATGGATCCCAGCTCTTCTCTGTGTCTTGGGGGTTGGAGTTTGGGTGGAGCAGTATAAGGAATGGTGAATGTGATTTTTTCCAAGATGAGAAACCAGAGAAATGTGAACTGGCAATCAGAAGAAAATAAACTCAGCCTTAAAGGAAAAAATGATGGGGAAGGAGGCAGCTTTATAACTCTAGCTCAGTATTGTGGGTGTGCTGTCTGCTGCTATAATGAATTCTTGGCACAGACTTTTAAAGACATTTAAGGGTCAGGAGAAAATGTTTTCCTAAAAGACCCAGTGCAATTTATTAGCAACAACACACTCAACTCTCACATCTTTTCTTCTGGATGTCTCTTTCAAAAGAGTTGACAGTCATCATATTCAAATTTCATCAAACAGTTTTTTGACATTCAAAGACAAATGCCTATAGATGAAATGTTTAAACGTCTACATTATCTGTAGATGAAATTTGAGAAAGAAAATCTGGATGTCTGAAATCATTTTATGCTCCTACTTTACCCAGCATATCCAGTTTTATCTTTCTGGTGGAAATTTAAACAATTTTAAATGCCAAACTAAAGAGAAAATCTTGTCAGTACTAACTAACTGGCAGTTGGCAAACGAGACTGCATTTCTCATAGCACTTAAAAACAATCTTAGATTACACTTTAGCACAGGGGTCAGCAAACTTTTAATGTAAATGCCCAGACAGTAAATATTTTAGGCTTTGCAGGCCATATGGTCTTTGTTGCAGCTACTCAACTCCGTCATTGTTGTGCAAAAGCAGTTATAGATAATAAGCATGTGGCTGTGTTCCAATAAAACTTTACTTACAAAAACAGGCAGTGGGACAGATTTGGCCCACAGGCCGTATGGTTTGCAAATCCCTGTACTACTCTAGCATACAAATCAAATTTTTAAAAAGCAAATGGGTTACAGATGACGTAGAAACATAGGAGTGTGATGTAATTTTCTCCGTCAGACTCCTTGAACAGGAAACAAGACGTACTAAAAATTGAAGAAAATTTTTGGAGAATTAATTCTGAAGATCATTGATAAATATACCAAGAGATTCTTAATATGTACAACATTTACGCCTCTCCTGAGTGTCAAGTATAACTCAATCAGCAGACAAGCATCATCAGAAACCACCTGCTCCTTCTTAGCTAAGTGGCTCGAGAAGCATCAGGAGAACTTGGGCTTGCCTTCTCCACCATCCTGTAACAGTGAGTTCATGGAGTTACCCAAGTGCAAAAAGGAAGAGTGGCAGCCTTCTGAAGTTTATCATTAAGTTGTCACAGGCAGATAGAAATCATCCTCTTGACTATCACTGTTCATTAAAAGCACGTGATTTCATAACATAAATATTTCCAAAAGCCAGCAATATCTCTGTGATGTGAAAAATAATAAGTTTATTTTCATTGGAAGAAAAATACTTTTCAAAGACGGATTCACTTATCTTGACTTCTCTGAGTAAGGAAGGGTCCAATACAGTAAAAAAAAAAAAAAAAAAAAAAAAAAAAAGGGGGTGGGGGATACTTTTTTTTCCCACATATGTTTAGCATAATTTAAACTTCTTCACTTATCAAGTTAAAAACAAAATGTGACAATTGCTCTAAATTATTTCCTTAGATATGTAAGGATAGCAAATAATACAAGTTAAGCTTTATTTAGAAAATCTTGTTTGTGCTGTTTGTACTATTTATAATTAAATAGCTTAATTTTAAATTACATGCAGGGATGACTGCTCTACAAAAATTAGTATGGGCAAGAAAAACCTTCTGTGAACCTACAGGAATCATTTTCTTTCTGTTTGAATTACATTTTGATAAAAAATGTACTATGTCTAACCTCAAGAAAGAAGTTAAACATTCTAGATTTAATTATACTGAACATAGATAAGATTCTTCAATTAGAAATTATGTGTTTATAATACTGTCTCCCAAACCCAAGAGAGTTTAAGCATTCCTGATTCTTCCTAGGATTTGCCCATCTAGAACAGGTAATAACATAACCTTCATTACACATTGGGAGATTCACTGAATTTAATTAATTAGCTGTGCTTTTTGAAGGCTTAACCCACATTTGTACAAGTAGTTCTTTAATTAAACAAGAAAAGCATATCATCTTCTAAAGACAGATGAAGGCTGTAGTTCTCTAAAATTGCCATCAATAGATTACATCATTAGAAAACTAACTTCCCCCAAATGAAAACAATTCATCACCTTAAAATAGCAAATAATATTTTAATTTCTGAAGTTGATAGCTGCTTTTTAGGGGCTTGGCTACTAATTTTTAAAATGACTAAAACAGCTGCACATATCCATGAATGTTTGTTTTCTGGGGATTTGCATGAAGATAAAAGTATACATGTAAAAGTATACATGATGTATTTCTACAGACAAATCTTTATCCTGCATTTCACTTCACTTGAAATCTACAAATAAATTTACAAACCAAAATATCAGAGCAGATAAATACCACTACACAAATCTGGCCAGGTCAAACTTAAGAAGGACAATAAAAGAGGCTTAGAATAAATACTGTATATTCTTCTTCCCATAAAGTTTCCTTTCTGTGTCTTGGAATCTAGTCAGGAAGATAAACAGAAAGAGTACACCAAAGGCTGTAAGCAATCATTATAGAGCTCACTGGTTTCAAATACAAACTGATGCCAACACCAGGTAGCACAGGCAGTGTGTATATATATATGCATTATCTATTTATATGTTTATGTCTGTGTGCATGTATATATGTATGCGTATATACTATATATATATATATACACACGTACGTATATATACATGAAAATGAATGCATCACCCACTTATGTTGGCCTTTCCCTTATAAATATGAGTACACATAAGATCTATAGTCATTGATTAGCTCCAGTTCTGACAGGAGGTCTCCCTCCCACAAGTATGGCTTGTGCACAGGTACCTCTGGTGTGACTGAGGTTTACGAAAAAAAGATGGCAGGCAGATGTCAATTCTCTTCAGACATCTTGCTTGAATTTTTTTTTTTTTCTTTTGAGATATAATTCACATACCATAAAATTCATCTTTTTAAAATATACAATTCAGTGGTTTTACTACATTCTCAAAGTTGTACAACTGTCACCACTATCAAATTCCAGAACACTTTCATTGTGCTTAGGGTTCTAAAATTTAAATTTCTACCAACACCATTTCATCAAGTGTTAGATACAGGTGAGCATAGTGACATAACCTCAGAAGTAGATTTTTGCATATATCATAAAAATAGACACAAAACACATGTTTAAATAGCTACAGCAAGAATGTGACTGCTGAGAGCTATTCTCTTTTTGTACCCCACCATGCCCAAGAGAAATAGTATCAAGCTGAAAAAATCTCTTGGAATATCTTAAGGTATGACATTTCTGGGCCTTCTTTTTTTTTTTTTTTTTTTTTTAACTGACACAATCTTCCTAACTCCCTTCCCATATGGCAAGCTAGAGGATAAACACGGCATTTTAAACACTATGGATCCTAACGGTTGAGGAGGGGTCGTTAGTGAACTGGTATAAGTTCTGACTCAGTGCCTTCAAAGATCTTCCCAAGTTATTCTTGAGAATTTTCGGGTTCCCAGTCCAAGAACTATGAATTATAAAGTGCTTATTCCCAGGGCATAGATCTTATTCTTGACAGGATTAAATTTATAAGTTGCTAAAATGTATTTCCTAAGAGACCTTCCTACTTTAATGAATACAACTGTAATTAGCTTCTTAAACTAGATATTGAATATCTGAAAGAACAAATCTGTTGATGGTTGGACACTATGTTGTCAACTGTCACCTTGAAAATGTAATTATAATGTGAGGACCATAACTTTACCAAGTTTATCTCCAGTACAAATTTCTAGACATTATTAAAAGTATATAGAAATATTAGTTGGATGATGTATTGACAAGTTATTACAATAATACAAAAGAAATAGCTATAAAGGGTATCTGATATGCATAAATAGAGCATTCAAGCTTAAAAGTAGTACCTGTTTTCAAAATAAAGACCAAAAAAAAGTTTAATTCTACTTTGACCCCTCAGTAAAAACTGTACACATCAATAGTATATGTGTGATAATTACTTTTTAAGAAATAATATGCATTGTACTATTTATTTATACATACCTGCTTTGACACAAAAAGGATATAAGAAATAATAAGTTCAGTTCCAGGCTGATTTTAAATACACCATTTTAGTCTTTCATTTCCCTCTCTTCTATTTTGAAGTATCCTTCCTAGGCTTTACTCATAACGATGGCAGCAATAAGAAAATTAGAATGATGCAAGCACAGTAGGAGAGCTTCACTTTGGATCCTTAATAATATTTTATCATTACTACTTCAAGCCTTTCTAAAGCAGCATGCTACATAAGCTACATTAAAACTGGTTTTATTGAGGGGTGGAAATTAACTTCGAACTTTATCTATGAGCACCTTATATGGTAATAGTTATCTGCCATACCAATATGTGGGATTTTGTTATCAGCTAGTTTTATAAACAAGGGCAGTAACACACTGATGTTAGATTATTAGGTAGCAATACTCGAGAGAAATAGAAAGATAAGCAAGGGACTGGTGGAGCAGACACAAATCAGGTGATATTATTCTAGTAATAATTGGGTAATTAGAGGCAGTGGACCTAATAAGGCTAATCACAACCATTTATTGAACACCAACTATGTGCTGGGTACTTAACATATAACATCCCTCATCCTCACAACAATCTTTCAAGGAAATGTGCATACTATATGTTTTACAGATGAGGAAGAGGCTCAATAATTAGTCCAAGATGCTGAACAAATGGCATAGGGATTAAAACCCCCAACTTGGACTCCAAATTCTGTCTCCTTTTTCAGAAATTCAGGTTTTGAACTCAGATCTGACTACAAAATCCATACACTCCTTCCACCGTTCCCCTGTGTGAACCTCCAATGCTATTCAATTCAGCAACGGAGACGAGATATACCGTGTAACTGCAGCTGCCCGTGTCCAGCTCTCTGACCACATAAAGGCAACTCTAGTTATACAAGCAGAAGTCATCCCACAGTGGGTGGTTTAATTAATAATGTCGTTGCAGTACTTTTTGGCATTGCTGGTGCTCAATGTATGAATACAATATTCTCTTATCCTAATGTACTGATGTGGAGAGGGAGGGAATCATTCTGTATCTGTAGGAATCTGAAGAATTAAAACATGTTGAAGAGAGACACGAATATTTCAGTTGGAAAAAAAATAAGTTTGAAATCAGTACTTCCCCAACATTGCTTCATGGAAACACTGTTGCTAATTACCATTGAGGATATCTTTATGACTGGCCCCATTTTTTAAAATACTACAATTAACTAAGATATTAAACTGAAATCATCTTGATTCTTGAACTGCATGCTGTAATGAAATGTCACTGTTACTCATAAATTTGTTTGTGGAAATAAATGTTGCAACAAACACCATGGCTGTGCTCAATATAGCTTTGTGGTTTTTATTTTTCCTTTCGAGTGAGTTTGTATTTTGAACATTGGCTACAGACAGAGGTAAGTCTGAAACATTCTTGTGCCAGTCTTGGAGCAGTTCGCCTTCTAAAAGTCTTTGTGGATGTGACTGTGCACAGCTAAAACCGTACTTTGCCATTTTCCTTTTTTCTCATTTTTGAAAGTAGTCGAGAGCCACTTTCTCTCTTTCTTTTTCCCTCTCTTTCTCTCAGCTTCTTATGAAGACTCCCAGTATAAATGCAACGGGTGAAGTTACCTACAAATATACAAACTGAAAGAAAAGAAATATTATGGTTGGCCACTCAGGACTCTCCTGAGATGAAAACATACCTGGACATTGAGCATGGTCAGAGTCTACATAAACCAAGAAGGAACAGAGGGAACAAACTTCCCACAACTGCTGCGTTAGGGGAAAGAAGGTGCTTGGCGCTGACAGGTGACCCCTGTCTCCCATACCTTGTATCTATCCATTGGGTCTTCCTGCTGCAGCTGACTCTCTCGCATTGTCTGATATTCTTTCTCATATTTCTTTAGCTTCTTGGTCGGTACCTGCAGGGATTAGAGGACAAGCATGTTAGTCAAGCAGATCATTTAGGAAACCATTTTCTGATGTGTTTCCCAACGAAGTCTCTGGCATTCTAAAGGAGCACACCAGACTCAACGTAGGGGGAAAATCTAGATTCTAGAACAGGGTCTGCAAACTTTTTCTGTAAAGGTCCAGATAGCATATATTTTAGGCTTTGCGGGCCACACAATCTAGGTCACAATTCCACTGTTGTTATTGGCACAAAAGCTGCCATGGGTAATACACAAATAAATGAGTATGGCCGTGTTCCAATAAAACTTTATTTACCAAAATGCGCCGTAGTCTGTTCTACAACGTTGCTGATATAGCATCACTTTTTCTTGTTAATGTATTTAACAGTGGTGTTAATTCTGTTAACTGCCTTTCTTAAAGTAAAATTCACTCTCCCAACATGTTAAAAATGAGACTTATTATTTTATAAAAATAAAATATTGAGCAACACAAAAAGTTTTTAATGGAGCTAATAATATACCAGAGAGAAAACAGATTCTAAAATTGGTAGGCAAATTTCTATTTCATAATGGTTGTCAGGAGAATTAAATGACAAAGGATCTAAAATAATGCCTGGTTCATTGAATTTTTTTAAAACTGTGTTTTCAGAAAATATTCAAAAAAATTAATCTATTTTAATCTATTACATGTTATATATAACAGACTAAGTCTACTCTTAGGCTTTTCTTGGACAATCAAAATTATATAATTCCTTTAGACATGAAAATCTTTCCTTAACGTTTAGGTCCTAATGCAAATGACTTGAAATGAAGAATAAATATATCTAAATTTTTAAAAAGATAATAAGTGCATTATTTGGCTAATTACTGGGGACTCAGTGAAGGCAAGGACCAGGTATTGATGGCCCTCAGCATCCATCATGATGCCTACCAATGTAATTGGCCCCTAGGAGGCCCTCAACAGATTGTTTCTTGTCGACTTCAAAACATGGTATTTAGAAAATATGTAAGTGTGTGAGAGAGAGAGAGCAAGAGAGAATGGAAAGCACCAAGGAAAATAATCTTATCTTATGGTTTTCCGGGATGAGGATAGTTTCAATTCTCTTAAATCTGGCCACAGAATTTGTTAAATAAAACGCAAAGACACCAGGTGTCATTCCCCAGCTTATTCTAATTACTTTGTTCTTCCCATCCAGGAGCACTGTGAGTACTGGAATTATCTGCTTCTCACCACAACTGGGAAGTTTCACACAGTCCAAACCTGTCAGGTAGTGTAAATCAATCAATCACCACATGATGACAGTATTCACCTGGCTGATGGGGGACTGCCTACCCAGTCAGACTAGAAGAAAGAACATTTTCCAGCATGTAACTGAATTGCAAAACCACTGCTGAATACTGGCATGAGAAACTCCAACCCTTTACTACTCCATCTCCAGAGACCTTTAACAGTGTATGCTGTGACCAACGAGAGCGCAAGAGAAAGAAAAACACCACCTGCCAACTGCGTGGCCTCAAGATCATCGATAAACAACAAGGAAAAGATACGTGACGGTGTGCTAACAAAACAACAACGACGTTATTTTTCTTGACTCTGAGAGGGGCAATTTCCTCTAGTTTTCTTTCCTCTGTATTAGTCATATACTCTGAAAGCCAAAACCAGACTCTCAAGAGCAAGTGGCAAATCACTGGCACTGAAGTAGCCCTGGGGCTGAGGAGAAAAGGGAAGAAGTCCCGGAGTTTTAGGCAGTGACAGGGGTTTCCCGTGGATCTCTAGGAGGAGGGGTCAAGGGAGAAGTGAGAGGATTTGTGAGGAGGCAGCCTACTCCAGCAGCCACTTACCACAGAATGAGAAGGAAGTACAATATGTTAACATTTTTGTAGCTGAATACTGGTACCACTGGGCATCAGGCTGAACATCAATCAGTCTTATGTGGAAGCATTTTCCACATAGTTCTAAAATGGATCCATTCACCAATAAGTGAATTACATATTACAAGCTTGTCTCTAGAGAATTTCTTCTAAAACTGTATTTTTTAAATTGGAACTATTACTGAGGGTTTTTTTTTTTAATATGTAGAAGAGTGTCCTTTTAAAAGTCAACCTTGTTATGTTAAGAGGTTCATTTCAAAGTGAAATTTTTAAAAATGCATTAAACACCCCTCGATAAGCTGATCCTTTCCCATCTGGCTGAGATTCTAGGATGTTTGGCTTCATCTTGTTCAGGGAAACAGAGCAGGTTCCCAGAACAGCATGTTGCTAGGAAACCTTCCAAAAGCTTATTTATCTTGTGCTGTGGGGTGATACTGAGCATCCACCTGTGATTGGCACAAAGTAAAAAGGGAAAAAAGGTGGAGGAGGAAGGAGAGCTGATACGAAACTCCTGTTGTTTATGAGATGATCAAAGAAAACAGACTGTTACAGTTTTCAAAACTATATTTCAGGACAAAATTGATTTTATTTTAGGGAATGTAATATTGAGCTTGAATTTTTTCTTATCAAAGAAAGGAATTAAAACAACCTCTTTAGTATGTAGTTTTAATTAAAAAAAACAGACAGTCATTAAGAATTATTAGAATTTAAACAACCTACTATCTCAAGAGCAGTATAGGCATCTCTCCCCTTAAGTTAAATAAATTTAATGTTAAGTGTGTACTTGAAGAATGAGATGTATAGGGGAGAGGGGACTTCCCTGGTGGTCCAGTGGTTAGGGCTCCGAGCTTCCACTGCAGGCGACATGGCTAGATCCTTGGTCAAGGAACTAAGACCCCGCATGCCTCGCAGCGTGGCCAAAAACAAAACAAAACAAAAGAATAGGGGAGGATGTGCATAGGTTACATGCAAATACTATGCAATATATAAGGGACTTAAGTATCCGTGGGGTTTGGTATTTGCGGGGGTCCTGGAACCGATTCCCTGTGGATGCCAAGGGATGGCTGTAATTACTAATTTGCATTTCTCTTTCTAAAGGTTAATCATGCAGGCCTCAGTTGGAGATGTAGGAGGGGAAGACTGAATAAGAATACGGTAGTTCCGGGCTCCCCTGGTGGTGCAGTGGTTGAGAATCTGCCTGCCAGTGCAGGGGAGACGGGTTCGAGCCCTTGTCTGGGAAGATCCCACATGCCGCGGAGCAACTAGGCCCGTGAGCCACAACTACTGAGTCTGCGTGTCTGGAGCCTGTGCTCCGCAACAAGAGAGGCCGCGATAGTGAGAGGCCCGCGCACCGCGATGAAGAGTGGCCCCCGCTTGCCGCAACTAGAGAAAGCCCTCGTACAGAAACAAAGATCCCAACACAGCCAAAAATAAATAAATAAATAAATAAATAAATAAATAAATAAATAAATAAATAAATAAATAAATAAATAAAAAGCTGTTCGAGTACTTATGGAAAAAAAAAAAGAATACAGTAGTTCCCTCTCATCAACAGGGGATGTCTGAAACTGCAGATAGTACCAAGCCCTACATATACTCTATTTTTTCCTATACATACATACATACCTATGATAGTTTAATTTATAAATTAGGCACAGTAAGAGATTAACAATAACTAATAATAATATAGATAACATGCTGTAATAAAAGGGTTACTTGAACACAAGCACTGTTGATACCATGACAGTTGATCTGATAACTGGGGTGGCTAAGTGACTCCTGGGCAGGTAGTGTACACAGAGTGGATACGATGGACAAAGGAATGATTCCCATCCTGGGTGAACTGGGGTAGGATAGTGTAAGATCTCATAACCCTACTCAGAACTGCTCAAAATTTAAAACTTATGAATTGCTCACTTCTGGAATTTTCCATTTAATATTTTCGGACTGCAGTTGACTGAGGGTAACTGAAACCTCGGAAAGCGAAACCACAGATAAGGGGTGACTACTGTATGCTCAACATTCTTCGTTTCCCATGCTCTCTCTCTTCTTTGCATTTAAAGCACATATTTCCTGTTTTTATACGACTCTGATAGAATAAATATATATACATATAAGTATACCAATTAATTTTAGATGAATTTGTCTTAATAATCTTTACCTCAGTAACCATATCCACCTGAGTTACTTTATTTCATATTTTTTACTTTTATTACGTTATTTTGAATACTCCTTATTAATACTTGAATTTCATGTGCATTAGTTATTTCTAATAAAACATACTTCTCTTATGTATATGATTTGCTTAGGTTTCCTGCTTATCAAATGTGATTTTTATACATTTAAGGAGTTCAGGTGACTTAAAACAGAATAAATCTTAAATTTTGGGTAGTAATTAATGGAGTAATAGAACCCTTAAGTCACAAATTTGGAATACACCTATGATAGACAACTCCGTGAAGTATTATTTGGATTTTACAAATAAGAAAACTGAAGAGAGATAACTTGCCCAAGATCCTACACAGCTGGTAAACAGAGTCAGAAATGGGATCCAGGCAGTCTACCTCCAGAGTCTGCCCTCTTCAACCACCTGGATCTACTGCCTGCGACCAGATGATTAAGGCAAAGCTCCTCCAGAAGCTGACGGTCTAGACACAGTGCCGATTATGTGTCTAATTACCATATAGTTTTATAAGTGCAATAGCAGATGTTCATAAAAGGTACAAGGGTGATCAAGAGGAAATTTGTTGGGGTGGGGGGAGCGCCTCAGTGGGGGAGGATTTTCATTATGACTGGTTCATGTAGACTCCCTTGCCCGATTAAATAATGCTGTATTTCCCGGTGCTAAATTTTAACAGGAGGCCAGTCACTTGTAAGAGCTATTTCAGGGCTTGATGAATCTGCTTCTCTATTTCAGAAATAAACAACATAAAAATATTTAGTGATAGATACAAACGCTGGCAAAGTAAATCACTAGTTTTGAAAAAGGCTGATAAGATCTAGTCAATATTTTCCTGATGGTCAGAGGTCTGAGTGCCTAAAAAATGAACAGGCCAAAGGTATTAACCATTATGTACTGCTCTTACTTCAGATAATTTCTTAGGATAAACAACAATGATCCCAATTTAATATATTAATCACTGGACAGAGAAAAAATAGATAAGTAGCACAGTTCCACACTTCTTGGTGATGGGGGCGAGGGGTGCAGGCTGAGAGTTTTGGGGTTTTTTTTGGCCGCGTTGGGTCTGCATTGCTGTGTGTGGGCTTCCTCTAGTTGTGGCGAGCAGGGGCTACTCTGTTGTGGCGCATGGGCTTCTCATTGCAGTGGCTTCACTGGTTGCAGAGCATGGGCTCTAGGCGCACGGGCTTCAGTAGTTGTGGCACGCGAGCTCAGTAGTTGTGGCTCGCGGGCTCTGGAGCACAGGCTCGGTAGTCGTGGCACACGGGCCCAGTTGCTCCGCGGCATGTGGGATCTTCCCGGACCAGGGCTCGAACCCGTGTACCCTGCATTGGCAGGCGGGTTCTTAACCACTGTGCCACCAAGGAAGCCCAGGCTGAGAGTTTTTAATTCAGAGTCACTTCCGTGAAGACCTATCAAGATCTGTGGACAGAAAGTGGATCAGTGGGAACCGAAATTCTAACAGTTAGTTTGCAGAAGCCCAAAGGACTTGGAATGAAATAGATGGGAAGAAATCAAGAGGAGAAGACATCTAAGAAGAGGGAGCATGTCCTTATAGGCTTCACTGAACCCTCTTCATGGTATTTAGCAAAAGAAGCTACTCTGACTCTTCTAGAGGTTTTAGCATTAGGAGGAGGGGAACAGAGTCGATTTTACCTCAGGGTACTGGGGGAAAAACCTTCAGAGAACATAAAAGCCTATAAATGATTATTCATTGTGTTCCTTTTTATTGAGGTATAACTGACTTATGACATTATATCAGTTTCAGATGTACAACCTAATGCTTTGATGTTCGTATATATTGCAAAATGATCACCACAATCAGTGTAGTTAACATTCATCTCCATTGTTACATATTTTTTGTCTTGTGATGAGAACTTTTAGGATCTACTCTCCTAGTAACTTTCAAATATGCAACACAGTATTATTAACTATAGTCACCATGCTGTACCTTACATCCCTATGACTTATTTATTTACAACTGGAAGTTTGTACCTTTTGACCCCCTTTCACCCATTTCACACGACCCTGAGCCTCTGGCAGTATTAGTTGTATTCCAATACTTAAGGAATACAATGGTTTAAGGGAGTGAGGACAAGAAAAGTATTTATCTCTTGCTGTAACTCTAACATAACTCCCAAGGCTTATAGACATCAAATTACTAGGCATTCTTTTCCTGAATCCACACGTTAGTCCACAGTGCTGCACTTCCTTTCATTTCATTGGGCATGCTCAGTTTCCCCAATTACTCAAGCCTAATGGTGCACACACCTGTGACAGGTTCCTGTCCTCATTCATGAATAATTGTATGAAGTGAGTCACTTTCTGGCATTCACGGCTCACTCCTGAATGTAGTGTGCTCATCAAAGTATCTATGAAAGCTTCTGAAATATTGATTTCTACTTTCTTTACCATGTTGTAATATAAGCTGTCTGGTCCCAAGGCTGTAGCAACTTTAAGAGACACTTGCATTTTATAGAAACTGCTTATCTGTTCATTTCTAATTTCTCATCTCCAGGCCTATAAATCTAATGTCGTATACTATTTTTATGGAACTCCTTGGCACTTCTGCTCTAGAGCTTTCCTATCAATAAATAATATCTGGAGGTAATTTCTTTATTATCTATGTTTTGACAACTCCTAAATTTATAGTTCCCAGCCCAAGACTTCCATTGAGCTCAACCTACATAATTCAACTGCAATTTTCATATTATCTTTTGGATGTTTCACGTTTGAGATTATTTTCAACCTGGAGACACAACTCACTCCCTACCCCCCAACTTACTCTTCCATGGTTCATCTTCATCCAGATGCTCAAGCCAGAAACCCAGCAGTCACCTTTGACCTCTCCCCCATCAATGATCATGAAGTAAGTCACTAGATTCTATAGTGTATGCCTCCAAATATATCTCTAGCTTGTCTTCTTCTTTTGAACCTCATTGGCACTGCCCTAGTTCAAGTCATAATCACCTCTCATCACTGCAGTAACCTCCAAGCTGGTCTCCCTGTGTCCATGCTTGCTCTACACACAAAGGTAGTCAACATTTTTTTCAGGATGCAAATCTGATGTCATTCCCTTTCCTAAATTTTTCAATTGCCTCTTGTGCTTAGGATAAAGAGAAAAATACTTGACATAGTTCTGCTGGTGCTATAGGATCTGGTCTCTATCTACCTCTCCCCCTCACTTTCTATGCCTATATTTTACAAAAGTGGGGTTCACCCATCCCAAGGGGTACATAAAAGGATCCAAAACATGGAAAAGGCAAAAGGCAACTATTAGAATTTTCAGTTCTACTTCTTTTTTTTTAACCTCAACTTTTAAAAATGTCTATATTTGTGCCTATTTTATCAAAGTACATGTACATAATTTATTTTTAAATGAATACTCATATACTGGAGGTATGTGCTTAAATTCCTTTTACTGACAGGAATGCACGATCAAAAGAGTTCAGAGACGACCAGTCTCTACTCCAGCCACACTGGACTTCTTTCAGTCCCTCAGATGCATCATACTCTGTCCTGTCTCAGGATTTCGAGCCTGCCGTTGCTCCTGCTGGGACGGATCCAGCACATTCACCTCGGGATTCTAATTCAAAAGGTCTGAGGTATGGTCAGGCACCTCTATTTTTATAAATTGCCTGCTCCTCAGGCAATACACTGTCCATTCGAAAACCACTGGATGAAAACATCAAGTGCTGGAAAGGGAAGAGTGACAGACAGGCTAGAGAGGCTTTTATGAACTGGCCTGAGAACATAATCATCAGTTTCTAAGGGAATACCCATCCTGAGTTTCAAACAACCAATTATTAAATAAACTTTAGGAGAGAATAAATTTGTTAAGATCAGGAAGAATCTCAGGAAAAACTGATATTTTTAATGTTCTAAAATATTTCAAGAATCTATTATATAAGCAGTTTGGATATAAGGACAAAATCAAGTTTTAAATAAGGGAAAACCCATACGCTTCAAGAACAATTATTTAAACAATAGAGTTACTCCTCAATATTATATGTAGGGTGATTTAGGGGTTAAACAGGCTTACTTTATACTTGAAATCTTGCTCTGTCAAATACTAGATATGTCATTATAATAGAAGCAATTCATTTAAACCTCTTAATCAGGGCACTTCCCTGGCGGTCCAGAGGTTAGGACTCCGCACTCTCAATGCCGAGGGTCGGGGAACTAACATCCCACAAGCCGCGTGGCAGGGCCAAAAAATAAAAAAATTTTAAAAAATATCATGCAATAAACCTCTTAATCAGAGCTTCAATTATTTACTTTTTAAAATGGGGGTATAACACAAATAACAACTCCCATGTCCATCTCCTTTTATTAAGCGCATACAGCATGCCATGGCACTGGGCTAAACACTTAACATATTTTATATTACTTAAGCCTTACAAAGTTGAACTGGGTTTACTATGCCCATTCAATAAATTGAGTACACTGAGAAAGATTAAGTGACATGCACAGGGACCACGGTAATGACTGACCCAATAGGCCTTTTTGACACCAAAGGTAAAGCCTTAATTGCAGTATGTTACATGCCTGTCATCCACCCAGCACACAGAGCTCTCAAACCCAAGACCCTTGCTAAGCCTCACCAGTCGCCTGCTGCAACTAACTGAGCAAATCAACTGCAAGATGATAGAGATACTTTATTTTAACACCTGACTGGGAGATCATGAACCTAGGATATCTGCTATCTTACCTGGCATAAAGCAGGAGCTCAGAAATATATACACCTCCTCCCTGAACTTTCTGGGCAAACTAGAACAAAAAAGGGAAGGTCAAATAGACCCTAAGGTGACTGAACCAGAAGTTTAACTCTGGGAGAAGCCTGCTTAAAATTCCATAAAGTCTCAAGAGGGGGCAGACTGAAATTATATACTTTCCTTCTCTCCCAGGCTTCTGAAAAAAGTATTGAGGCATAAACAATCCAGGAGATTTACAGCTCAAAGCAAATTACCTTAAGGTACTGGAATCAGTCAGAGCTTAGATGGAACATTTTTTGAGGCCTACAGCTTCATTGAGAATGCCCTTCTCTGTGTATTGTTTCTCATATTTATTTCTTTCTGTTCCGCCTGCTTCGTGTACTGATTTGTACAAAAAAAAAAAAGATGGGTTCTTTTTTCACCCACATGCAGCAGTTGCAACTGGGTCACAACTATTCCTTCTGTTGGTTTTTAAGTCTTTTTCTCAGATTTTTTTATACTTGAAGGAGAAAAAAAGACATTTTACCTGTTTTAAAGCAATACAAATCCTCATCTCACTATGTTGGTTAACTTCCATTTTAGGCTGAATTATGGAAATTCTGTTTTCTCTTTGTAATGATTAAAAAGCAATGATATCTTAAGTTGGTATACCATACTGGATGCTTTTATTTCCTTTGGTGGGAGGTGCTCAAAATCCACTGTAATATCTCATGTAAAATTCCACTTTTGAATGAGTTTTTTATTAGAAATGCATTGCTTAAAATGTTTATTATAGTTTTGGAAAATATAGAATGACTACCAAGTGCTAAAAATTAAGACTGTAAGATGGTATGTAATACACGAAATCTGGTTACATGTTGAATGTTATTGGTCTGATTCCAGGGAGTAGATTAACCAGATGTAGTCCCCAAACTGGGCCACAGAAAGCTGATACAGCTATGCATTCAGAGCGAGCTAATTAAGCTTATTTAAAACTAGACAATGAGACAGAGGGGAAGAAAGATAGGGGAGCTAAGTAGGACACTGTTTTTTATTACCATCAAATGCTATGTTCATTAGAATAGTGCTGGCCTTTGCACTGAGGATGCTGAGAAACCTGAAGCAGTACTTTTACGTCGGTTGCTACTGGCAGTTAGATCAAAAGTAAATATATACTATTGCAAAAAATATTCACAGTAGACAGAAGGCTATAGATATTTATGCTATAAGAAATTTAATTCAAGACTAATATGCCAAACAGCAGCTGTATAAAACAGTCTGCGTACTTCTGTCTTCAGAGAGATTCACCTTTACCATACCAGACTCTCTGAAAAGGAAAGCAGGGGGAAAGAAAGAGAAATGGGGAAACTTTTCTGTATTCACCTATCTTTAAGGTACTACCTTAAAGGTAGTAAGTCAAACTGGTTAGAAGTTATCAGCAGCAGTATTAAACTGCAAGATGATTGCACTGCCATTTTTATACACCAACTTTTTAACATGGGAAGAAAAACTCATCCCTCCTTTGCATTTTTAAAAATCACCCATTCACTCACTCATTCCACAAATATGTATTGATGATATACAGTGTAGCAGGCATAGCCATCCAGGAACACATGCACAGTGTGTCCCCTCAAGGAGCTCAGTCTGGTGGGGAGGAAGTCTGTGAAGAAATGACCACACGATTGAAATAAATACTGCACTTACATAAGGTGAGTGCTCTTAGGGAGACGTAAAGGTGGAGGGATAACAGTGCACAAGGTTCTAATTTTGATTGCTTCTCTGAGGACTGACAACGAAGCTGAGACCTGAAGAGTAAGTCAGCCAGTGAAGAGTAGTGGGGGAGAGTGTTCCCAGCAGAGGGCACGATGGGCACAAGATGGGAAAGAGGAAGACCAGCTACATAATTTGCCAGGACCAATACAAAATGAAAATCAAGGCCCCTTGTCCAAAAAGTGAGAATTTCAAGGTGACAGTAGAGCATTAAACCAAATGCAGTCACGCAGGTCACATGCCCATGAAGCTGGCTGGAGGGACTGAAGGCCAGCTGGAGCACAGTGAGGAGAGAAAAGGCTAGCTGAGGCTGAAGAGGTATGAGAGGTACACAGGCACCAGCCCAAGGTACAGGGCCTCCAGGGACCAACCTACTATTGTCTCCTTCATAGTTCCACAAATAGTTACTAAAGAGCTATTGTGTAAGCCAGGCTGTTATGCAAGCACTCTTCTGTGTGCTAAGAGGAAGACAAAGAAGATAGTCTTTGCTTTTAAGCAGCTTACAAATAATTGCATTATTTAGGGTAGAATGTGATAAGTTCCGCAAGAGAGTATAAGCACCAATTTGTGGGAGATTCAAGGCATGAAGATTACTCATTTGAGGTAGAGTGTGTAAACACACAGACAGAAGGACTTCAAACGGACTGAAATTAGCATTCTTCTGCCTTTAGAGCAATGATTTGGCCATATCACTGTAGAAACAGCAAACACACCGAGCACTGCCTTATATACCGGGCACTGGACGCTGTATGCTTTACATGTATTAATTTATTTTAGCCTCACACCTATGAGGTAGGTGCTATTAATTTTCCTCACTTTACAGAGGAGGAAACAGAGAGCCAGAAAGGGTAAATAGTTTGCCCAAGGTCACAGAGCTAGCAAGGTGGGGATTCATTCCAATCCAGGCAGTCCAGATGCAAAGTCCTTGCTTTGAACTACTATATGATACTACCATTTGTACAAACATTGTTTTATTTTGCTTTTGACAGTCTCTATGTTATTCTTGTGCCTTTTTTATTTCTTCTCCCTGATCTTCTGTTGTTACTTTAACCTTTTTATGTACTTGATTAGCTATATATACTGCCTCAAATTGGCTAAGAGATACAGAACAAGAAAAATTATTTTCCTGAAGATTTTTCCATCGTCATCCTCTAGAGCCAGAGTTGGCAGAAACAGCAACGTGAGATACATTTGGGTATGGATTTCTGAAGATGACACAGACAATGCTACTTTCCTCTGCTGCTGATGACAGTCCCAATGCATCTTTGTACTGATGGCCAACTAGAGCTGAGGTAGTTATGGACAATTACTACTGACCCCTTGAGAACTCTGAATGCTGAATTAGTGGAACTCTGGGAACCCACACATTGGCTCCCAGCGCCCCCATGACCCAATGCTGGATCTGTTCCTTACAGAATTGGGAAGTGCATGTATGTGCTCATTCATTCAACAAATATCTACTGTGTACAAGGCACTATGCTGGATGCCATGTGGGATACAAAGATAGCTATGACACAATCCTTTCATCAAGAAACTTACAATACACTACAGACTTTGATTTATGCCATCATTGAAATATGAGCCTCATACTGTTATGGCTTAGAGGAGAATATTTTCACAAATCTACAAGGAAATTTAGGACAGACTTTAAAATGGAGATAGCATGTAAACAAGCATTGTCCTGGAGGGAGCTGTTGCTATTGACCATTTGCAAGTGTCAGGATTTTTCTTTTCATCTTCTTCGTCGTCTTCTTTTTTTTTTTTTTTGGTAGAGATCAGTAGCCTCCAAGGATTGGAGATAAGCATGGCCATACGTCTCCTCCCCACTACCTTTCTACCAGGCAGGAAGCATCGTTTGTTAGGTGAGAGTCGACAAGCTCAGCGTATTCGGCTGCAGGTGCCATCCTGCAGGTTTCAGACTGCTAGCTTACCAGAATCTTACATGCAATCCATGTAAGGCTAGAAGGCCTATATAGCATTTCTAGCCAATCCAATTAAAAATTATTTGACATCCTTTATGCTAATTAGAAAACCCTTTAGTGTAGAGTTAAATATAAGTAGGTTGAATTTATAGCAGTTATCTCCTGATTAGGGTCTTTCCAATGCTAACCAACTACCCCTGGCCTGTGTATTCCCTTATCAGGGTGCTTCAAATATTAATCAAGTCCAAGGTGTAGACTAAAACTAACACATATTATATCACACTGTGTAGGTTTTAGTATTTTAGTGTAAATTACAGAGAGTATAACAGTAGGGTGGGACTGTAAGAGCTACAGAGAGGGGCAAGATAAGGAGGGAACAGCTCATTATGGCTTATTTCTTTCCCCATTCCACAAAGGAAGCTGAAGTGCTGTAAGCAAAGGCATGGATCTAAAAACATGGGCCTACAAACTGTGCTACACAGCTATGTTTGTCTGGGTGAGGAGCTAGGTGCCTGGTGTATGGCACCTGCAGAGCAGGCTGGAAAGAATACCCTGGAGCCAGATCACTAGAAGATCTAGGTTGCTGCCAAACTGATGAAAGTGTGAACCTATTTTGGTAGTTGCTAGTTCAGTGACCATATTTGCTGAAATAAAAAGCAGGCACATGGGCTTAACAGATGTTTGTACCCATTCTGGATATGAGAAGCAATCTGGAATATGAGAACATAAAATGCTAAAATTTTAAATTGTTTCGGTAGCTTATAGGACTTAGAAGGTAGAATATTTGACATTAGAACTATCTTTTTAAAAAAGTCTTGTCCCTGGACTTCCCTGGTGGCGCAGTGGTTAAGAATCCGCCTGCCAATGCAGGGGACACAGGTTCCTGCCCTGGTCCAGGAAAATCCCACATACCGCGGAGCAACTAAGCCCATGAGCCACAACTACTGAGCCCGCGTGCCTAGAGCCCGTGCTCTACAACAAGAGAAGCCACCACAATGAGAAGCCCGCACACCGCAACGAAGAGTAGCCCCCGCTCGCTGCAACTAGAGAAAGCCCACGCACAGCAATGAAGACCCAACGCAGCCATAAATAAATAAGTAGATAGATAGTATTTTTAAAAAAATAGTCTTGTCCCGGTTATGATAAGAAGTCACTGAGGTTTTTAAAATAGGGCAACAGAAATATCCTAACTGTGCTGGTAAGAATGTTCATTGGAAATGGTATACATGCTAAACTAGAAAGGGGGATAAAGAAAAGGAGGAAGGTAGCAACTGAAAGAATATTTATAAAGTTATGAAAATAGTTCAGGAGAAAATGCCTTCGTTAAGAAGGTGACAATACAGGAATTCCCTGGCTGTCCAGTGGTTAGGACTCCACACTTTCACTGCTGAGGGCCCGTGTCTGATCCCTGGTTGGGGAACTAAAATCCCACAAGCCATGTGGCGAGGCCGAAAAAAAAAATTTTTTTTTAAATAATAAAATTTAAAAGAATAAAAGAAAGCGACAGTAGAAATGGAAAGGAAGGACCATAGAAACCAGTAAAAGAGAGGTCTTCTAAAGCAAGTCTTCCCTGGTCATTTTGGTTAGGCCAGGTTATGCCTCCTCTCCTAAAACTTCTTTAGAACTAGTCTATTCCACTTTTAATAATCACATATGGCTGTAATGAGTTTTTCCTGGGTTTGAACTTTCTTAACCCAATTAGGATGCCTTATGGCAAAAAAAAAAAAGAACCCTGCCTTATTTAGAATTGGTATCTACTGCTTTAATCGAACACAAAGCCGAATACTCAATAGATGCCTAATGCAGATTTGTTCAGTTAAGTATATTCTTAATGTCTCAAGGTTCAAAGGGATTTTGTGAAGCAGTTTAAATATTGGAATAAAAAAGACAGATAAAGACTATGCCCATGTATTTTCCTTGAGTATGGGTATTACAGGAGATATGTGATGACAGAGAGTTGATAAGTGGAAAGACATAGAAATCCACTTAACATAGGATATTTTTGTTACCTAAATGAGAAGATTGTGATAACCAATTAAAAATGGCAGTTTTCCTTGATATGTTTGACAGAGCCAATAATTACCTCTGCTCTGTGGGGCAATTTCTAAAGTAGTGCATAACAATGAGACTGTTTGAGGAGACTTTTTATGCTGTGCAATTGGATGCTGTTTCCTAAATTGAAATTCATTTCTTTAATCTTGGGGGGAAAGACATAAGTAAAAACATCACGCGTACTAAATGCTTAAAACACGAAGGACAGATATATAGACATATACCTGACAATCAATAAGAGTATGTCTAAGACAATTCTCACTTTGAAAAAAAGGTAGTATCAAACTAACTTTCTAAAAGTTAATTTAATCATTTTTGAGGTGAAGTAGATCAAATAAAAATATATTTGCAATTAGGCTTGGCTGTACAGGTAGAGAAAAGGCTGTAAGATTAGTTTTTTGTGTATGCCTGTTTAAGGTCCATCTACTGCTGTTTACACATGAATGATTGCTCTCCAAACCTTGGGGTAGAGTGGCATTTATGTTCCCATTTCCATGGAAACTGTGAGGAGGCAAGAAAAATAAGGTATGGGGAGGTGTGTATGTCAACCCTCACTTCCCTTCCACCCATCCAGCCCTCCTCATTTCCATGGGAACAGAAATTGAAAGACCTCCAGCAGCTGAAAGTGAAAGCTCACTCACAGATTGCAGCTGTTTGAATGTCAGCTGAGAGCTGACAAATGAGAGTTTATAGCAGCTGTTAAAATTTTTAAATGATGTTTTCCCTAATAAATTCCCCACTGTAATAATTTACAAGGGGGAAACTGACTATATAACTAGCATGAGGAAGAACACTCAAAGGGATCTCTTGAGGCTTAGTCTGTTGCTGTCTTTCATAATTCCAATATCATGTATCATTTTAAAACAAATGACTGTGATAGGACAGGCAGTGAAATGAAGTGTGCTCAAGTCACTCTGATGTCACAAACTTCCTCCAAATGGTGGACGTGGAAAAGTGTGGAGGAACTAATTAAATGGAGGGAGGAGAGAGAAAAGGAGAGAGAGGGGGAGGAGGGACCTAATTTAACTTTTAAAATCGATTTAATTATATCTTATTACAAGAAACTACGTGAATATTGTCAGCTACACCTAGAGTTGGAACACTGAGTCCAATGATGTTGGTGAGAGATCTTGACTTAAGCATTTGTAAAGAATTCTATAAACATACAGTATTGTATTCAGACGTCCCTGGTTGGAGTTCAAATCGGGAGGTATACCCATATATATACATATATATATATATATGTATATATATATATATATATATACATTTTTTGCTACTGTAATTGAAAAGGACAGGCCAGAACTTGCTAAAGATTACCCATTTCCCCCCTACATCCAAGGGCTAAAGGATACACATGTAAAGTGACTTATAGATAGAAATCTGTTTTAAGCTTTTAGCTCAAGGGGGAATATCCTCTTCAACATGATCCTTTTAAACATATGCAAAGGTTGAGAAAGAAAAAGAAGAATTCTTTTTGTTTTATATGTCGGTGACTCAATTTTATCTCTGAGGTGCTTTTTCACTCTTTATGGAGAGGCTGTTACTCCAAATTGTTCCCTATAACTTGGCTTCTACTCACACATGCCTCAGGCAAATACAAAACCTGAACATTATCTAATACAATTCAACAGAAAGGTGTCAAGAGCATTGGCCAACAAGTTAAGTAGGAATATTATGATAAACCTTTTGGGGCCTAAATGGGCTTTTTATTCTTACCACAATCTCCAACGTGATATTTCCAAAACAAGAATATAAGAACAAACTACTCCAAGTTAGGATATCCAGTTTTCACTGTTGATTCAAGTAAAGTCTAATTTCGTTTTATGTCAAAAAGTACACATTGAGAACCTATTCATCATCTAGCTCCAGATGTTAGTAATACTAACATTTATGAGTAAGACAGAGTTTCTAACTGCCAGGTACCTTTTTACTTAATGAAATATTACTATTTTAAAGTTAATCTTATAAAAAAAATATATGGAGCTCTCCTTCCCCAGCTTTCACTACTATAGACCTTGGTATACATGAGGGTTGTCCCGAGACTTTGTAAATCATTTATAATGTAACATATAACTTACGCTATAAAATGCAGGTTAGTAGTTGAAAAAATGAAAATGAAGGTGAATCTATAAATATGGGACCAAAGTTATTGATAAATTCTGGTACTTTCCAATTCTCCATAAATGTTTTTTCTTTCTCTTTTCATAAGCAAATTTTTACTGGCTAACATAATAGTTAAGATAGTTTTATGAAGCACTTTGCTGCTTATATAAAGTATACAGTGATATGGGTTCATAGCATAGACAGAAATTACTATGAAACTTGATAAGTTAAAGCATGCTTTAGCTTATTCCAAATTGCTTTTTTTTCTTGCTTAAAACCATAACTTCCTTGGCCTTCATGTTCTCCTCAATTCTACCACCAGCACTAGTAGCTGGCTTTCTCTTTGGAGATGTTTTCCACTCAGAAACAAAGTTAAGTTCAAATCTAGATGCTGAAAAGAAGTCTGGGCTCATCAAGACTTGCTCCTCACCATCCTCACAGGACATATATTGACAATCAGGACTTTTGCAAAATTACAAAATATTAGTGTCATGGCTCTTAGGGGAAAACTCACAAAAATGCTGAAATCACAAATCATAAATTCATGAATTTAAAAATCTATATCATAAATCTTGGAATACTAAGTTTTTCAAATTTCCTTTTTCAAAGCTAATGATTTTCTGTGAAACATTTTCAAAAGATTACTCATAAATGCAAATATGTAAGGACCAGACCAAATTAAGCCAAAGTTCATGTTAAGTGATTTACTTCATCTCCTAGACTCTAAATTTGAGTGGGTATGTATTTACGTATCTACTGTTTCCAGTCCAGAAAAAGTCAAAGGTATTACACGCCTAGATATTCTCAAAACTATTATTCACATGAACACAGAACAGAGGACCCACCAGAAACATTTACAAAATTTTTGTGAAAAACAGTAATAAGGGCCTTCTTTGAGAATAAAGAAAATGAAAAAAATCAGAAATATCACTTTTTAAGAAGGGAGTCAGTTTTAATTTAAGGGAACCTTTAATACAAATTGAAAGTATTTTTAATTCAGGTACTGTGTCATAATCATCCCTTTTTGCTGACAGAAAAGCTAGAGGATACAGAATATATCTGGCCCAGGAATCTAAACAAAGAACAGATTCCCTGATAATCCAGTTAAGGTGAAGGTCACAACATTGAACCAACTATGCTTTGTTCTCTAGTATAAACACAGGTATTTTTGGCTTATATTTTCATGCCATTCAGGAAAAAAAGATGTTTTCATAATGATTATACCAATTTACATTGCCACCAATGGTGCACAAGGATTGCAAAGAATATTTTAATGGCTGCAGAAAACATAGCTTGTATGGGAAAGTAATAGTTCATTAATTGTATATCTTTATATGTGACCTTAGAATTAAAAAAAAAACAACTGTACAACTTCCATTGCTTTGATATTGCTGTTACCATTTCTGATCCCTGCTTTAACTGTTTCTGTTAGGCTTTAATAAAAAGGTTTCTAAACCAAAAAGACGAAGCAAAGTTTAATTCTATAACTTTATAATTTTCCCTAGAGGACTAGGCTTTCCACAGACTGTGAGTTGATCTGGATAGATACTCCAGTCTGACCCTGACGCAAGGCCATAAATGCTGGGATGGCTCCAAAACCCTAAAAATGGTCCCTAGGCACACCTGACAACCAGGGAATCTTCATTATGCAAGAGATAACCTCAATAAAGACTGGAATACTAAGTAGAAAATCTATCTTCCCCAGGACAGTGGGTCTCAAACACTAGTATGCATCAGAATCTCCTGGAGGGCTTCTTAAAACACACATTACGGGGCCCGATTCCCACAGCCTCTGATTCATCGAGTCTGAGCTAAGGCCTGAAACTGTGCATTTCTAAGAAGTTGCCAGGTGATGTTGATGCTCCTGGTCTAGAGAACACACTTAGAGAACCTCTGCCCTAGTTTCCTCTCATTAGGGCCAATTCTTGAGTACTTGTCAGTCATCCAATCTCCTTTTGTAACCAACCCATGAAAACAGAGTGCAGGGTGGCCTCAAGCAGAGAGACTGGGTCCAAGCAAAGTGAGGAGGGTAACCATGCAAGGAGATGGCCTCATGGGGGACATTAGAGCCCAAGAACGGTGAGGAGGGCATTTACACAGAGAGGCAGCCTGGCATGGATGTGCTGCAGTTCAAGTGGAAGACGTCCATGAGAGGGGTACAATCTGACATGGGGAGTTAGGGCCCCAGCAGAGTGAGGAGGGCAGCCACACAAGGTGGGGCTGAGGGACAGCAGAAATAACAGACTTATGCATACAAGGGGACTGATGGAACAAGTTAAGGATCCAGATTTCTCAGTGTCAGAGAAAGTAGTTATAATAATGGAAAGAACGCCTACGTTCATAGCAGTACTATTCACAATAGCCAAGACATGGAAGCAACCTGAATGTCTATCAACACATGAATGGATAAAGAAGATGTGGTACATATATGCAATGGAATACTACTCAACCATTAAAAAGAACAAAATTCTGCCATTTGCAGCAACATGGATACAACTAGAGATTATCATACTAAGTGAAGTAAGTCAGAAAGAGAAAGACAAATACCATATGATGTCACTTATATGTAGAATCTAAAATATGACACAAATGAAACTACGAAACAGAAACAGACTCATGGACACAGAGAAAAGATTGGTGGTTTCCAAGGGGGAGGGGGTTGGGGGAAGGATGGAGTGGGAGGTTGGGTTAGCAGATGTAAGCTATTATATATAGAATGGATAAACAACAAGGTCCTACTGTAGAGCACAGGGAACTATAGTCAGTATCCTACGATAATCCACAATGGAAAAGAATATTAATATATATATATATATATATATATATATATATATATATGTATAACTGAATCACTTTGCTTTGCTATACAGCAGAAATTAACACAACATTGTAAATCAACTATACTTCAATAAAAAATTTTAATAAAAAATTAAGGGAAAGAGAAAAAAACTAGGATGAACCCTGTAGTGTTGGATTGGAAGTGGAGGTAATGGTGCAAAGTCAGAGTTTTCACGTGTGTGTGTATGCGTGTGTATGTGTGTATTCCCTAGCTCTGTCTGCTGAGGGGGCCTAGAAGCAATGATACGTCCCTGGTGAGCATAGCTTCTGCACAGATCTTGGTTTCTAAATACCATTCTCTACTAAAAAGAACGAGGGCTACTTAAATAAATACCTGGTTTCAAGGCTAGAGCCAGGAAAGCACAAAAAGAGCCTGGAATACCTTGTTGTTCCAAAAGCAAGTTATGCTCAGAGAATAATGGGAACATGTCAAATGACACAGACACCATCTTGGAGGAGCTCCTAATGGCCAAAAAGGGCATAATTTGAGCTTTAAAATGAATAATGATAGGAACAAAATAGAATATGGAATAGGAAATCACAAGTCCACATAGATACAAATGAAATAAATTTAAAGTTTGATTAGGTTTGGGATATTGACACAATTTCAAAGCCCTCACCACAAAAATCTTATTAGTTATGTAGGGGAATAGAGTGACTTTACATGGAGAACCTGGCAGGAACCACCATTAGTCAAACGATCAAAATGAGCATCACCAGTAACGGGACAAATCAAAACTGTGCTCCCTCTGATAGAATGGACACAATGAGGAAAACACAGCATCATCTCTACGATAGTCTGGTCAAAGTGTATACCCTAAATCTAATCATGAGGGACCATCATAACCATCAGACAAACTCAAATTGAGAGGCATTCTACTAAATAACTTAGTTTGTAATCTTCAAAAGTATCAAGGTTATGAATGTCAAAGAAAGACTGAGCAGCTGTTCCAGACTGAAGTTGTCTAAAGACAGAGGTTGAACACAGTGTCTTGCTCAGAGTTCATCTTTAAAAAGTTCTTTTAAATACATGAATAATTTGAAATATTAAAGAAGAGTACTGACTTTCCAGAGTGGTTCTGACATAATCCTACATGAAGAAAGGAGAAGTACAAGAGGATTTCTCTAGGTCCTTTCTAGTTTACCAATTCTATCCGGTTTACTATCTACCTTCTCATCTATCATTCAGAGCACACTGAATAGTAGAATTTGAGTGTGGATAGCTCAGAACCGCACTGGACAGGCAAATAACCACATACCAAAGAAACATGATCAGTCTAAGGAAAGCTGCTTTATAATTTAAGTCTTAATACTAAGAAGGCAAATCTCAAAAATCTACACACACCTGGACACAAAATGGGAGGCAGACAATGTCTTCCACGAAAGAGGCCAGCACATGCAGTCTTTCACATGGTATTTCTGTCACTTGATTATAGGCTCAACCAGGAAGTAATCAAAAACAATACATTTATATGTTTTTAATTTTTTTAAATAAATTTATTTATTTTTGGCTGCATTGGGTCTTCGTTGCTGCACGCGGGCTTTTTCTAGTTGCGGTGCGCGGGCTTCTCATTGTGGTGGCTTCTCTTGTTGCGGAGCACAGGCTCTAGGCGCGCGGGCTTCAGTAGTTGCGGCACACGGGCTCAGTAGTTGTGGTGCACGGGCTTAAGTTGCTCCGCGGCATGTAGGATCTTCCTGGACCAGGGCTCGAACCCGTGTCCCCTGCATTGGCAGGCGGATTCTTGACCACTGCGCCCCCAGGGAAGTCCCTACATGGGTTTTTTAAGTTAACTATTATCCAAGCCTTCTGGTATAAAATAGGAGTCATCTTTTTGCTTCCTACAGTGCCTAGGTCTGCTGGCAAGTAGTAAATGTCCATCTAAAGTACTATCAGTTTATTTCATAACAGCTTGAGGTGGATACAGTTACCAGTTAGTCAGAATCGTTAACACTTTTAGGCAAAAAGCAGCACAGAGCTATCTATATACGTTACACAGATCCAAAAACTTCCTGCCTTCCTCCTTCCCTCATAAATACTCCCATTGGCTGAGACAACTAATTCTGGTTCAGTACAGCTGAGTAAAACACATGACAATAGCTGTCTTCCCTAATCTCTCTCTCTCCTTTTATTATTATTATTATTATTTTTTTAAATATAAATCTTGCCAGGGCTGAAGCAAGCTTTGATTTGGCCCAAAGCACTCACTTCTATTAAGCTTGAAAAGCCTCACAAAGAAAATCCCAGAAAGAAGATCAGTGAAAAAAGCATTAACTGTTAGAAGCCATAAGAAATGACTTCCCTTATTCAAAGAATTCAAAGCTAGGCTTAGAGCTAGAGTATTAGAATATCAATCTTACCATTAGCACTAGGGATTCTGAATTTTATTCTTAAAATATAATGCAAAAGACATCCCATCAGCTTTCTCCTTTAAAACAGACGGGAAATGTTCATCATATAAGAAAGTACTGAGTTTCACTGGACACATATATTCATTCCCACCACCCAGAGCCTGGCCTGGAGGAGGTACAAGTATATTGTGAAGTACCCTGAGTGTAAATAAAATTAGGCATTAAGAGCATCCACATTGCTTACTTTATCTCTCTCCTTTAAAAGAGGGGATGATGATGGTATGATTTTTTAAATGTTTCTGGTGAAAACCAAACCCGAACAACAACAAAACCTCACTAGAATTGGGGGTTTAAAAAAAAAAACAAACTAGTCCCCATTTGGTAAATCAAAACTGATAAATTCCTTTACTTGGACTTTGGTAGTTTCATATTCACCTGGATTTCAAAAATGCACCACTATTGTTAATTTTAGCAGGTATGATATCAATATTTGGTTATAATTTTAAAGTTCTTATCTGTAAGATATATACTTAAATATTGATGAATGAAATATGTCTGAAATTTTTACTTAATTCCTCAGCAAAAATAGTTGAGAAATGAAAAAAGAAAAGTGGGAGACTGATGGTTACTAAAGCTGGGTGATGGGTATATGGATATGTATGGTACTCTTCTCTCTACTTTTGTGTGTGTTTAATAATTTCCATAATACAAATTAATGTATATGCAAAATAAACAGACTCACAGATATGGAAAACAAACTAGTGCTTACCAGAGGGGAGAGGGGAAGAGAAAGGGGCAAGTTAGGGGTATGGGATTAAGAGATACAAACTATGTATAAAATAGATAAGTAACAAGGATATATTGTACAGCACAGGGAATTACAGCCACTATCTTGTAATAACTTTTAATGACGTATAATCTGTGAAAATACTGAATCACTATGCTGTACACTTCAAGCTAATATTGTAAATCAACTATACTTCAATAAAAAAAACTGTGAACAACAACAAAAAATTTCCATAATAAAAAGATATTTTTACTGCATCATTACTAAAGCTCTTATGTATAATTATGGCAATGACACAATAAATTTTGGTCTGGATTTCAGTCCTTTCCATTTAAAACATTGGTTTAGAAATCTAACTCTATCCTTGATATTCCACCCACCTAATGTTATAATTAGAGATATTTAATAGCTATAGTCAACCCCAAATATAACATAACCAATTTTCATCCACATTCAGATATACCATGGGGCAAACATTTAGTAAAAGTTAGACATAAAGGTTTATAAAGTAAGTTGGTCCTATTTCCTAGTGCCCATGTTGTAAACGACTTCATTGTAAGTGGATTCCATTATATTTCAATTTCTGGATCATAGTTCTTTAAGACACATTTTTCCTTATCTCCTCCTCAACATGGAAAACGAAGAAAATAAGTACCAAGTAAATCATCACTCAACAATAACAAAATCAAGCTCATTGAATTTTGCTTTATAATCAATAGGAATTTACACACTTCCTACATTTCTAATTTCTAATCTAACCAGAGCACAAAACCTAGCCATATATATATATATATATATATATATAGTTTTTTTTTTTTTAACCAGTCTGAGGAACAGAATCTTTCTTCAATACTGACAGTGGAGAACAGAAAGAGGGCAATAAGTAAAATAAGAAAGTGGCCTCTCAGACAATTTCTTCCCAGCACCCCATCCTCAATCATTTCCAATTACTCTCTTGTTCACCAAACACAACTGTTAAAACCCCAGTAAGCAGCAGACTTCCTTAACAAGGTAGGGGTCACAGTGGAAAAATGAGGAGAGAAGTAGGATAATATACAAAAGCACTGCTATATTTGTTTGTTAACAAGTTTGTATCCCCTACCAGCCAGACAGACTCTCCAGGGTGGGGACAGGCTCTAATTAGTTCCAGCACTAGCACTGAGCATGTACACAGAAGGTACTCAATAAATATCTATCGACCAAATACATAAATGAATTTAAAAGAAAATAAAATCTCCAAAAAAGGGGGAGGGAAATTACAGAAAAAGAAAAACGGCAACAAAGTTGCAAAATACTGCAGATGGAAAGCATCAATTTCAATCAGTCAATCATTAGACAATCATTGCAAACATTTTTGGAGTTCCCTAAGGTTCTACTCAGTGCTCTAGGTAGATAATGAAATTAACAGTCAAAGTTAAATCTTTATAGGCTTTTTGCTTATATTATTTTCCTTCTGGATAATCCCTTTCTCCTGTATCTCAATTATTGCCTGTGTGTCTGTTCCTTTGTTCATCCATACAATACATAAGTGAATAAAGACCATTAAGTGTCAAAAGATTAACCAAGATCTGTATGGGGTACAAGTCAGGACAAGTATCACAGAGGTAGGTAAGTCCTGGGCCTAGAAAAATAAGTGCTGAACACCTGGACCAAGGGAAGTACACTGAGAAAGGCCCCACAGAATGACCAATTCTCAGGGGAATCAACGGGAAGTGGGGTGTAATGAGAAGGGGTTGCAAGGCTAAAGAAGGGCCAGATCCTGAAGGGCCTTATAGGGCACAGTAAGGAGTTCAGACTTCTAGATACTATGAATTAGGGAATCACTGAAGGATTTTAAACAAAGGAATTTCATGCTCTAGTAGAAATATGGAGAATGATTAGGCGATGAGAAAGGAATCAAGAGGTGAGGACAAATGTTAAGAAGCAGAAAATGAACAGAACTTGGTCACTGAGTAGATGTGAGCAATGCCTAGACCAGCTCCTAAGTTTTCTGGCTGGATGGTACCATTCTCTGAAACACAGAAGTGAGAAGGAAGAGCAGGTTTAGAAGATAAGTTCAGTCTTACATCCCGGATTTTGAACCATGTCATTTTACCAATTATTTAAAATAGTATTAAATAAGAAGAAATATTACTGTAATTCACATATTCGATTAAAGAAGAGAAATTATAAAATCACCTAAACAGATGCACAAACAACTGATAAAATTAAACAGCCACTAATAATTTACAAAAAAATTTAGCAAATTAGTAATAGAAAGGACTGCTTTAAGCCATACAAAGGCTATCCATCTAAAACCTAGAGTAAACATAATATTTCATGATGAAATCTTAGAAACATTCCCGTTAAAACCAGGAACAAGACAAGGATGCTCATTATCATGGCTCTTTTAACAGCTGCTAGAAGTTCTTACTGATGCAATAAAAAGGGAGAAAGTAAATATAAGGTTTAGAAATTAGAAAGGAAGACAAAAAAAAACTATCATTTTTTTTACAGATGATTGTAATCATTTAATTAGAAACAGCTAAAATAATCTATGGATAAAAGAATAAAACTATTTAGAGATTTTTAACAAGTTTATTAGATACAAGGTCAATTTACAAAATCAATAGTATGCCTTTACAGTAGCAACAACCAGTTAAAAAACATAAAATAAAGCCTGTTCATACTTGCCACAAAAACAAAGGTCTCTGGGAATAAATCTAACAACAACAACAACAAAACCCTCTTGTGAGGAAAAATTTAAATTTTGTTAAAGAACTTAAAAGAGGACCAAAATAAGATAGAGGGGAAGACTTAACAGCATTAATATATCAACTCTTCCAAACACAATTCCATTTAATATCCCAAAAGATTTGTTTATATAAGCCGTGGTAAGCTGACTGAAAAAATTTATACTGAAGAGCAAAGGGCCAAGAATAGTCAAATTTTAAATAAAAATAAAGGAAGAGGCAAATGCCCCTCTTAGATATCAAAGATTTATAATAAGTTTTATTAACTAAAACTGTATCTTAGAGCTCAGGGATAGACACATAGACCAATGGAACAGAATTAAAGAGCCCAGAGACAGGTCCGTGTACATACGGGACTTGGTATAAAACTTAGGTAGTATTATTACAAATCGGTGGGGAAAAGATCGGATAGTTAATAAGTGGTGATCAGACAACTGGCTATTAAAAAGAGGAAAAAAAAAACCCCAACTAGGTTCTCTACCTCCCATTATAGAAAAAATCTGCACAGATGAACTGAATACATAAATAAGAAAAACAAATATTTTTAAAAATTTATATATAGAACACTACCATCTCCACGAAAATCTATAAAAATCAGTTTTTAAAAAGTGCCTGGCACACAGTAAATACTTAATAAATATTATCTTCATCATCATCATCATCATCATCTATGACCTCTAGGTAAGGAATTTAAAATAAAAAACCAAAAGCACAAATCATAAGAAGACAGAAACCACATGCCTTACTGTGGCCTACAAGGCTCTACCCCATCCGGCTCTCTGTCTTCCCTCACTTTTCCTCTCTACAGTTTCTCCAGTGCACCAGGCACACTTCTGACTCAGTCTTTTCACTGGCTGTCTCCTCTCCCTTCAACACTTTCTCTTCTACACAGCCACGTGGATCACTCCCTTGCCTCAGCCAAGGCTTTGTTCACATGTACCTTTTCCATGAAATCCACCCTGACCCCTCTATTTAACATTGTGCCCCCTGCCAGCCCTACTGATCTCCCTGACCTTCTTCTACTTTTTCTGTATTACCTATCAACTTCTAATACACTGCACAGTTTTACTTAATTATTGTGTTATTACCTGTCTTCACGTAAATGTAAGTTTTACATTTTGCCTCCTTTATTTACTATCATAGTCCCAGAGTAGAAGACTGTCTGACACATAGTAAGTACTCAATAAATACTGAATGAAGGTAAGTCTAACTCATTAAAATTAAAAACTTTGGGGACTTCCCTGGTGGCACAGTGGTTAAGACTCCACACTCCTAATGCAGGGGGCCCAGGTTTGATCCCTGGTCAGGAAACTAGATCCCATATGCATGCTGCAACTAAGAGCCCACGTGCCACAACTAAGGAGCCCTCGAGCTGCAACTAAGGAACCTGCCTGCCGCAACTAAGACCCAGCGCAACCAAATAAATAAATAAATATAAAAACTTTGGTAAAGAGAAACACACCACAAAGTTCAAAGCTAAGAAAAAATCTGAAAGATGTATATAACAAATATAACCAATAAAGGATTAATACATAAATATCTATATAAGCCAATAGAAAAAGAGACAATCCATTAAGTAAGTAAGCAAATGATGTGAATAGGCAATTCAAAGAAAAGGAGAGCCATCAAACACATGAAAAGAGGCACCATCTCATTAGTCATCAGCGAAATGAGGAAACCACAAGGAGATGTCTTTTTTTCCCTTTCTTCCCCCCACCCAGCTTAACTGAGATATAACTGACATATAACATTGTGTAACTTTAAGATGTACAGAGATACCATTTCATTCACAGATATAAAACTGGCAGAAATTAGAAAATCTGGGGCTTCCCTGGTGGCGCAGTGGTTGAGAGTCTGCCTGCTGGTGCAGGGGACACGGGTTCGAGCCCTGGTCTGGGAGGATACCACATGCCGCGGAGCGGCTGGGCCAGTGGGCCACAACTACTGAGCCTGCGTATCTGGAGCCTGTGCTCCGCAACAGGAGAGGCCGCGATAGTGAGAGGGCCACGCACCGCGATGAGGAGTGGCCCCCGCTCGCCGCAACTGGAGAAAGCCCTCGCGCAGAAACGAAGACCCAACACAGCCAAAAATAAATAAATAAATAAATAAATTTTAAAAATTAGAAAATCTAAAGATACCAAGTGCAAGTGATGATGAGGGGAAAGAGGAATTCAGATAATGATGCTGGAGTGTAACCCAGAATAACCACTTTTGGGAACAAGCTGGCAATATCTAAAGTTGAAGTTGTACATATCCTACAGTCTAACACCTCCATTCTGCAGTATATACCCCAGAAAAGCTCTTGATCAGGTGCTCAAAGATATATATACAAGAATGTCTGGGGGAATATTATCAATATTTATAATAGCAAAAACTAGAAATAACTAAATGACCATAAATAAGAGAATGAATAAACAAACTATGTTACAGTCATACAACGGATCGCTAGTAGATGTACATGTAATAATACAGGCACATCTCAAAACCAATACTGAGTGGGAAAAGTAAGCTTAAAAAGGATAAGCATAGTATAAAATCATTTATGTAAAATTTAAAGACGCATAAAGTATAGAGATTCTAGAGCCAGGCTTTCTGGGTTGCAATCCTGGTTGTACCACCTGGTACCTGTGTGACCTTGAGCAAGTCACTTACCTCTCTGTGCCTCAGTTTCCTCATCTAAAAATGAGAACAATAACTAAATAAATATGATGAAAGCAGTTAATACATGAGATAGTTAATGTTATGTGTCAATTTGGTACACTGTGGTGCCCATATGTTTGGTCGAACACCAATGCAGATGCTGGTATGAGATTAACATTTAAATCAGTAGACTTTGAGTAGAGCAGATTACTCGCAGTGTGCGGGTCCTCATATAATCAGTTGAAGGCCTTAAGGGTAAAGACCCAGGTTTCTTGAAAGACAAAACATTCTCAAGACTGCAACATAGAAATCCTGCTCAAGTTGCCAGCCTGCTGCCCTGCAGAATTCTACCTCAAGACACAACATCAATTCTTGCCTCGACTGCCAGCCAGCCAGCCTGCCCTACAGATTTCACACTTGCCACCCTCACAATCACTAAGATAATTCCTTAAAATAAATTTCTGTCCTGCTTTCTCTGTATCCTATTGGTTCTATTTCTTTGTAGAGCCCTGACTAATGTGATATATGCCAAGTGCTTAGAATAGTGCCTGGTACATAGTAAGTGCCACATAACTATTAGCTCTTATTAAATATAATGTATTAAAAGTATTAAAAAGTTAATGGGATGAATACACACCAATTTTAGGATGGTAGAAACCTCTGGAAGAAGGGAGGATAAAGTGATTGAAGGTAACTGAGTGTTTAACTATATTTGCATTGTTTGATTTCTTAAAATATGATCACAAATAAATATGACAAAACATTACTATTTATTAACGGGGGCACAAATACTTGGGTATTCATTCTGTAATTCTGTTTTTGAAATGTAACTGACTCAAACATGGGTTTGAGCTGCGCACGCCCACTTATTAGCAGATTTTTTTCAATAGTAAATACTACAGTACCACATGATCCATGTTGGTTGAACCCACAGATGCAGAATCATGGCTACAGAGGAACCACATAAGTGGAGGACCATCTGTAAGACATACGTGGATTTTCAACTGTGCAGAGTGTCAGATGCCCCTAACCCCCACATTGTTCAAGGGTCAACTGTAGTTCATAACGAATAATGTTTTTTAAGTATGCAGAAAAAGTTGAGACAAGTATAAATTCTTCATTGATAGAGTTTGTCTTTATGGGAAGCGGAGAGAGGGAGAGGTGATTATCAGTACAAGGGGGCCCAAGAACTTTCTGGCTGTTTTTTCTTAATATGAGAAAGATAACATGTTCCAGGTTTAAAGAAAGAGTCACCAGAGGAGAAGCTGAAACTGTTATGTCAAGTGAGATTATCTCTGGGGGAGATGGGAAGGGATCAGATTGGGAGCAAGGCCGAAAGAATTAGTGTTGACCAGCGGGGGACAGACAAATCTTTTCCTAAGCCTGGAGAAAATAAGAAAGGTAAGTTTAGGAGTAAAAAAATGTATCTGAGCAGAATCTGTTTACCTCAAATTTTCTGGAAAGTAGGAAGCAAGGTCATTATTTACAGCTCCCCATAAATGTCATTTTTTTCATAAACCCCTTCCTTCTGATTATGCAATGAGAAATGTTCTTTCCCCTTTTCCGGATTTCTATAGTATTTTGTACCTTTCTTATGAAACTGACTGGACTGTAGTTTAAAAGTGAAGCCCTTAGAAGCCTTAGGTACCTCTGACCCAGGTGTGATAACTCAGCTACTTTTCTATCTCCCAATGTGGTCCCAACCACTTGGTAATGTAAGTTTTGACTAAATACTTTTTTGATTAAACCTTAGAGGTGACAAAGTCTACAATTAAGCAAATGACTTCTCAATCTTTGCTGATGTGGAATATACTCAAATGATTAACATTACTGTGTAATTTGACTACATATCATTTATCCAGACATGGCACTAAGGGTAAGGCTTTGAGCCCCTGTTCGTTGGGAAGGTTCTAGCAGAATTCAGCACTGTGAAAATCGTGGAGAGGGACCATACACTTAAACCAACCCTTTAAAACCTGTCATTCATTCATTGTCTTTGAAAAAAACAGTCATCTATTCACTAAAGGCTCCATATGCACTCGATATATTTTTAACTATTATCCAACAAACATTCACTGAATACCTACTATGCTTTACACAAACCATCAGCCTTAAAGGTTATTTCAGTTATTTCTAATATCCAAATACCTAATAGGTAACAGTAATAACTAGCATTTATTGAGCCTTTCCTATGTACCATATGCTGTTATAAGCATATAACATGTTTTATCCTATTTAATTCTCAAAACTTTACATACATATTCAATTACTGTCCACATTTTACAGAACAGAAAGCCGAAGTACAATATGGTTAAGTCGATTTGCCTGAAGTGGCACTGCTGGTAAGTGGCACAGAAAGGATCTGAACCCAGACAGAGTCCACACTTTAACAACTATATTGAGTTTCTTTACCAGAAAATGAAAAGTTTCGGTATCTTTGAGATGTGAATAATATGCATGTGTTCCAGTTTTAGAAATAATGTTGTCATCTGATTTCTCAGTTGGAGGAGACCAAGAAATCTCACAGAATGATCAAAAACTTGGTCCTTATTCAGAAGCATTTCTCTCCTGGTACATGAGTAGGTCATGTTCTTAAATTCCATGGTGAGAAAGCAATGCTGGGAGAGAGAGCCAGTATCTAAAGAACATGTCAGGAAAAAAAGTAGTTTTAAAAATTGAAGGGCAGAGTGAATGCCTCAAAACAGCAGTTAACTATTGAAAATAAATGTCCTTTCCCATACTGATTTCAATAGTTTGTTTCAACAGTAGAGACCCCAATGCAGTCACTACATCCAATTTGGACTGCGTGTACTCAAACTGATACTGAAAGATAAACGAAGACCTTCCTTGTTAAAGCCACTGTCTGTTTAGGTCTATTTGTTAACCTGTATTTTAATACAACAAATACTACATTTTTGTGACTATAATTTTTTTCTTCCTTTTTTTGGAAAAGGTTTCGACGTTTTTGCCTCCTGGACTTACATCTGGCCTGTGAATATAAAATTTTGCTTAGCTCCTGTACTACTCTTTTCAATGATGTTTAAATGTTATGAGGTCATTTTAAGTCCCATCACCATCTAGACTGGATGACAAAGCAAGAAGATAAGTTCATATATATTACTGTGAAAGTCTTAAAAATCTAGCCAGGTGAGGATAAATATATAGATCAATGGAACAGAACTGAGAGTCCAGAAACAAACCCTTACATTTATAGTCAATTGAGTTTTGACAAATTTGCCAAGGAAACTCAACAGTTTTTTCAACAAATGGTGTAGGGACCACATCATGGATATCCCTATGTGAAAAAAAAGAAAAAAATGTATGTAGACTCTTATACCCGCCCCCTCCCGCAAAAAAAATGAAAACAAAATAGATCGTAGGCCTAAATATAAGAGCTAAAACTAAAAAACATTTAGAAGAAAACCTAGGAAAAACTCTTTGTGTTAGATTAGGCAAAGATTTCTTAGATATGACACCCAAGGCATAATCCATAAAAGAAAAAAAGATGGTAAATAAAAAACTTTTGCTGTTCAAAAGACATCATTAAGGAAGTAAAAAAGAATAGCACAGGGAACTCTATTCAATACTCTGTAATGACCTATATGAGAATAGAATCTAAAAAAGGGTGGATATATGTATATAATAAACCTATTCACTTTGCTGTACAGCAGAAACTAACACAACATTGTAAATCAACTATACTCCAATAAAAATTAATTTAAAAATTAAAAATAAAAATAAATAAATAAATAAATAAATAAATGGGCAACAGAAAGGATCCTTGCAGTGATGAAATTTTTCAGCCTCTTGACTGTGGCGGTGGACACACAAACCTATATATGTGATAAAAGTGTATAGAAATCCAGTCTCCTAATTCATCCCACTCCCCCATTCCCCACCTTGGTGTCCATACATTTATTCTCTACATGTCTCTATTTCTGCTTTACAAATAGGTTCAACTGTACCATTTTTCTAGATTCCACATATATGCATTAATATACGATATTTGTTTTTCTCTTTCTGACTTACTTCACCCTGTATGACAGTCTCTAGGTCCACCCACATCTCTACAAATGACCCAATTTCATTCCTTTTTATGGCTGAGTAATATTCCATGGTATATATGTACCACATCTTCTTCATCCATTCATCTGTCGATGGACATTTAGGTTGCTTCCATGTCCTGGCAATTGTAAATAGTGCTGCAATGAACAGTGGGGTGCATGTGTCCTTTGGAATTATGGTTTTGACATATATACACTATTGATACTATGTATAAAATAGATAACTAATGAGAACCTACTCTATAGCTCAGGGAACTCTACTCAATGCTCTGTGGTGACCTAAATGGGAAGGAAATCCAAAAAAGAGGGGATATATGTATACTATAGCTGATTCACTTTGTTGTACAGTAGAAATTAACACAACATTGTAAAGCAACTATACTCCAATAAAAATTAATTTCAAAAAAATTATATAGAACTAATCTATACATACACAAATGAAACAAATAAAACAGACACAAATGATTATATCAATGTCAATGTTCTATTTATAACATTACACTATACATTTACAAAATGTTACCATTGGGAAAAACTGGATAAAGGGTAAATGATATTTTTCTGCATTATTTCTCACAGTTGCATGGAACCTACAATCATCGCAATTAAAATTAAAATTTAAAAACAAACAAAACAAAAAAAAGTAAAAAAGAAAAGCCATAGATTGTGAGAGAATATTTATAAATCATATATCTGATAAAGGACTGATATCCAGAACATATAAAGAACTCACGTAACTCAACAAGACAAATAACCCAATTAAAAAATAGGCAAAATCTTTGAAAAGACATTTTACCAAAGAAGCAATACAAATGGCTAGTAAGGACATGAAAAGATACGCAACATCATTAGGAAAATGTAAATTAAAACTTCCAATGAACTACTACTACACACCCAGCAGAATGGTCTATAATGAAAAAGACTAACAACATTAAGTGCTGTTGAAAAAACAGAGAAACTGGAATCCTCAGATACTGCTAGTGGGAATGGAAAATGTTACCGCCACTTTGCAAAACAGTTCAGCAGTTTCTTAAAAAATTAAACACGGGCTTACTATACAACTCAGCAATTCCACTCCTAGGCACCCACCCAAGAGAAATGAAGACATGTTCACACAAAAACTTGTATATAAATGTTCATAGGAACATTACTCACAGTAGCTAAAAACTGAAACAAGCAAAAAGTTCACCAACTAGTAAACGAATAAACAAAATATGGGATATGCATACAATGGAATACTATTATGCAACAAAAGGGCACAAATGACTGATATATACAATAGCAGAGATGAACATCAGAATCATCAAGCTAAGTGAAAGATGCCAGGTACAAAAGATTACACGTTGTTTAATTCCACTGATATAAAATTAACAGAGAATGCAAATCTATAAAAACAGGAAGTAGATTACAGTTTGACTGGGTCTGGGGGTGAGATGGGGACTGACTGCAAATGATGATGAGGGAACTTTTTGGGGTGACAGAAATATTCTAAAACAAGATATGGTCATTGATGCATAAGCCTATAAGTAATTATCCTTCCTGAGTTTCAACTGGGCTCATGGATACCCATCTAAAGATTATCTTTCCCAGCCTTCCCCGAAGCTTGGTGAGGCCATATGACTAAGTCCGGCTTTAAGCAAAGATGATGTATACCATTTTGTACCAGTGCTTTTAAAAGGGAAGGGGTTTGTCCTCCTCTTCTTTCCCCTATTGGCAGTGAGATGGCAAAAGCTCTAACAACTTCTCGGACCCATAGATGGAAGCAGCTTGTGAGGATGGCAGAGCCGTCCTATATCCTACCAGCCTCGGATCTCACAATGTTGGACTGTATGTGAGAAAACCACTGAACTTTAGGAATAGTACAATTACATTTGAGAAAATGAAGAATGGAGTTCACCACTCAACATTTGTTAACTGTGAAGTATCTTAGGCAGCAGCTATCTTTATGAACTGTCTGCAGACCAGCAATAAGAATGTTCTTATCTAATTACAGAAAAAATTATGCAACAACTTCTGTTAGTTTTCAATATTTAAGATCCACTGTAGATAAATATGTGGGGAAATCTGTCCTGGACACTAGTATATATCTGAAGTATATGTGCTGAAAAGTTATTGAAGCTTTGTAACTTGCTTCTATCTTTTAGGTGTCAATACTTATTTTCTGAAACAACACATCACCAGTCTTTCATTTCATACAATCAGTGGTGTTAAAATAGTGCTAAGTAAAAATTTGTCTTTTTTCTTTTTCCTATAGTTCTCCAATAAAACTTTAAGATAGCTAAATACTACAAAAAAGACTTTTGTGGACAGCTCATTTATATAAAGAAGCTAGGTATTTCCTTACCTGCCACTTGACTTAAAATAGAATGGTGTGAGAGGAGAGAGCTGAAAATCAGAAGGCAGTTATTAACCTTATAAGTGATAAGGTTAGGTGATAGGGTTAATAAACTTTGTGAAACTTCCACAAAGCAAGGGTTTGGTAAACATATTTACCTCATCAGGAAGATTATATCACAAAAATAGGTATGTTCTTCAGGCAAGACAAGAGAAGCTGCTTGTCCCAACTGACAGTCCACAGGGACAAACATTTTATCTCTAGAAACACAAGGTTTAGTGCTGCTACCCTACCCATGTGGCAATGATGTGCAAGTCAAAACCTTGGGGGAAACAATCAAAATCCTTATAGTTATATGGCTTCATCACATGGCTCTTATAAATAGGCATGCGGAGTGGACTATGGATGGACACCACTACTTAGAGCCAATGGTACAATCTGTGTCATATACAGTAGAGACATAAGTTTTCATAAAGTGCTAGGCAATAATTAAACTTTGAATTATTTTGCTGCTTAGTGGGTATACCAGATGACAATAGAAATGACAGCAGTAGGAAGGTGATGCCATTAAAATGGCACATATTTCATTTATTTTCACTATTTTCTAGGTTAAAAAATCTGAAAACATACAGGCTATAAATATCTGAGATAAATTTTACTGTTAAATGAATCCTTTTCTGAAAATCTAGAAGAGAACGGAATTCACGGTTAATTTCAACTACCAGACATGACTTCTCTCTCAGATTGATGCACATTTCCATAAGAAATAAACTTATCTGATTAGACTCAGCTGGTGCTGCCCCAAACAGATTCAGTTTGGGCTTGCTCATCTGTACCTGTTTATACTTTGCTTTTAAGACATTTCTAGATGTGGGTGTGTTCTTTTCTGAGAACACGGAAACTTCTTGAGATCAAAGATCATGTATTTGGCTTTTTTTGATAGCTCTTGTAATAAGGCATGGTATACTCCTGTCACATATAAATGCACAGCTCCAGCTTGTATAAGGATGAAACAAGTATCCAATCCTTTGCATTACTTTTCCAGGACAATGGATGTGAGCTGGTCTGTTCATATTCTCTTGCCTGGTCCCTTTTGTGAGATAAATTTGAGAGGCTATTGGCAGAGAAAAGTAGTAAAATCTACAGAACAGAACACAATCATCTGTCTTGTGTGGATATGGAGCATATGGCTTGTACGTCATCAATGCCTGCCAGCAATGGACAATGCCACTGACCAACATTTTATGTTTTATCAAACAATGAGTTCATGAAAACATAAATGCTTACCCAACTCAATTTATACTTTAAATTTTCAGAAGTAAAAATCAAATCTTATCTATTTACTCACTTGACCTACAAGGCAAAAACACGGCTGCCAAGGGCAGGAGCTACCGTGAATAACAATGCCAGAAACATAGCAATAAGAGGAAGTTTCCAAACTGAGCAGGGCTTCTTGCATTACTCTGAGCCTAGTCAGCATAGCACAGAAGCTCCAGGGAGAAAACTGGAATATCTGGAATAAAACACATCCTGGTTCTGGGAGGAGTTTAAAAATTACTGCCTCCAGAGTCATCTGTATCTCCTTTCTACACCATCAAGGTAAGCACAGCCTGATACCTGAAAGCAGTAAAAATCTCTTACTGTTAAGTCAGGTGTCACTATATTCAGCAGTTTAGAAGAATCCGAGGAGTAACAAGGGAGCTTTAATTTTTATAAAAATAAATGATGATTCAATTACATAATAGGAGTATTTGAATGGGTTATTTTTAACATCTTGAAATCCAATGATATTACTAAGCAGATAATATGCTCACAAAATTTACTGCCAGTCTTACAAACACATTCTCAGATTCTATAAGCATTAGTTAAAAATCTCAAAATATCCTTCACAGGTACATGGGAACCTTTTCACGGAAAGATAAAGCTTAGAGAAGGTAACGAAACTACTCAACTCACACAAATTTTCATTCAATTTAGCTACTATATTATTCTGCATGTATTCAACTGAACAGTTTGCATTCTTATTATTAAATTACATAAAGGTTCACTCTCTTCTAAGTTTTTTTTTCCTTCTATTTTTTAGCCGCGCCACGTGACACGCGAGATCTTGGTTCCTGGACCCAGGGATCGAACATGCACTGCGCCTCCTGCACTGGAAGCTCGGTGTCTTAACCACTGGACCCCCAGGGAAGTCCCGAGGTTCACTCTCTTAAATAGATGTTTTTATGAATTTTATGGTGCTTTATGTCAAGTAAAAATATCTTTGACACAAGAACAAAAAAAAATAAGTTGGACTTCATCAAAATTAAAAATGTTGTGCAAAGAACATCAAGAAAGTCAAAAGACAATCTACAGAATGGGAGAAAATATTTGTAAATCATATATCTGATAAGGGTTTGATATCCAGAATGTATAAAGAACTCTTACAATTCAACAAGACAAACAACAGTTAAAAATGGGCAAAGGACTCGAGTGGATATTTCTCCAGAGAGGATATGTAAATGGCTAATAAGCACAAATGAAAAATGTTCAGCATCATTAGTCATTATAAGGAAATGCAAATTAGAACACAATGAGATAACCACTTCACACCCACAAGGATGGCTAGAATAAAAACAAAAACCAAAAAAACCAGAAAAGTGTTAGAGTGTCAGTGAGGCAGTAGAGAAAGTAGAACTTTTGTACACTGCTGGTGGGAATGTAAAGTGGTTCAGCTACTGTGGAAAGCAGCACGGTGGTTCCTTAATATGATAAATCTATATTTAACTTACTAGCAAGCAATTCCACTCCTAGCTATATACCCAAAAGAATCAAAAACAAGGACTCAAACAGATACTTGTACACCCATGTTCACTGTGGCATTATTCACAATAGCCAAAATGTGGAAACAATCCACATGTCCAGCAACAGATGAACGGAGAAATAAAATGTGTTCATATAGTATATACATACAATAGGATATGTTTAGCCATAAAAAGGAATGAAGTTCTGATACATGCTACAACATGGATGAACCTTGAAAACATTATAGTAAGTAAAATAATCCAGACACAAGAGGACAAATATTATATGATTCCACTTACATGAAATATCTAGAATAGGCTAATTCACTGAGACAGAAATTAGATTAGAGGTGAGCAGGGGTTAGGAGAAAGGAGGGGAATAGGGAAGAACTGCTTAATGGGTACAGAGTTTCTGTGGGGAGGGGAGGAAGGTGGGTAAACCTGTTTGGGAAATAAATAGTGGTGAATGTAACTAATGCCACTGAATTGTACACCTAAAAATGACATACCGAGAAATCAGTTAAAAACTTCAGGCATCTCTTCAAAGTCAAGACACCTAGCAGCTTAAATTACTTTTCTTTTTCAAGCAGGTATTAAATTATTCTTCAGGTCAATTATGTGTTCATCAAAATATGTAATGAATTAAAATTCCAAAATAAAACTCTTAATATGGAGTCAAAGTTCGTATCATTTAACTTCCCATCTGATGTTGGAATTTCCTCAGTAATATCCCTATGTGAATACATACTGCTTAAACATATGTATTAATTTACTGGAACACTTACAGGCATTCAGAGGAATGCCTTCGTAACCTTCTGGTGCGTGAAAGTTCTAATTGTTAGTTCTGTTTTTTCCACTTCTGAGTTGAAATCTGTATCTCTAGCAGCCTGTACTCATTAACCATGATTCTGCCTTTTATTCCAACTTCCACACAATACTCCTTCAGAAATCTGAAGACTATTACTGGGCCATCAATATTCCCCTGTCCCAGCAAGCACTATTTCCCTTTCGATAAGACTTCAGGTCAGTTTTACCAGCCTGGACCCTTCACTCTAGCTATATTCCAAGTATTTTAGTATCATGGTATCCATCACTATGATTTCCTTCTCATTCATTTTCCACATTTAAAATTTTTCCATAATACATCTATATTACCTTTATGATGACAAAATTATGTTTTAGAAAAAAACAACCACATCATAGGAATCATTAGAGTACTTTCTGTAAAATACTGACTAAAATATGCTTCATAACAAAATTTATATTCCAATCTGAAAGGAAGAAAAATAGAATCAGAGCAGAGCAGATGAGAAATACTGTGTTACTTCTTCCTAGACATGATACTTTCAGGATGTTTACACGCACATTAGAGATCTCTGATCTGAAAGGGCTAACCCAAGTCTCTCGCTCTAAAGATGAGAAAATTTAGAACTAGAAAGGTCAAGTGGATTGCCACGTTTAAATCATTAGCCTAGTGTTTTTGACAGTGTCATAAAATTAATGTCTTCCCTGCTGAAAACCTTGAAAGTGTTCCATTGCTCTGTGTTTGAAGTCCGACTTCCTTAACATGGCTACTAAAGCTCCTCGTGATCTGGTTCTCACTATCTTCTCTAGCCTAATTTTGAGCCATTCCTTGCTTCCCTCACCCAGCACTCTCCGCTCCATTAGAATATACTTCCTCCTCTTACTGGAACACTTTTCCCCTTACCCTCATTCTCTTCAGTTGACTAAATCTGACTCATCCCTCAGGTCTTCCTGATCTCAAACTTAGATTATTTCTCCCTATATGTTGCCACAGAACCTAGACCCCCTAAGTTGGACTAGATCTCCCTATAAGTCCCCTTAGGACTCGGGTCTCCCTCTCTTCATAAAACCCATAACCTTTTTTGGAGGTTGTTTAACATCTATCTTGCCTACTAGATTGTAAACCCCATGAAGGTAGGAACCCCACTGACCTGGCTCTCTAATGGAAGCTCAGCACTGACTCCACTAACATTGCTGGGCTCAAAGTACGTAGTTAATAAATACTCAGTTCTACAAAGGCTTAAGTTAGCTTATAATTACTAAAAATACCTATCAAATGCTGTTAACATGCTACACTACACAGAATTCTTTTGGATTTGAATCTCATATATTACCCTTAACCCTATTATGCTTCATGGACACATTGTTCCAGCCAGACTCTTCTGGGTCCTGATTCTGTCAACCAATACACTGGCCATCCACATTGGGTCCTCTATGCATTTGATAAACATGCTACCAAAAAATAGATTTCCTTTATATAATTAAGTGTCCTTCCTTTAAGAAACTGTCCAAAGATAATTTTTACCATAAGCCACCTTTGTACCTGTCTGATCTTCTTCTAAACTGCCAGTTTCTAGACTATCAAAGTTTTTTTCTATTACGCTAGTAAGTTCACAGACTTATTTGAATAAACAGACAGAAAAAATGAGATTCAAGTAAGACGGCAGCAGTTCTACATTCGAACAATAACTTTCTCATTAGCATATGCCTTCTCCACAGTCAGAGAAATTCAAAATAGACAGAACCGTTAACTGGTTTACTTATTCTTTGTAAGTATGCTTGCTATAAGAAGAACAAGGCTCCCTTTTCATGTATAGAATGCAGAGTCAAACATGGAACTTTTAGAATTTAAATAAGCACGTTTACCTTAATATCCACATACCTGAAAGAAAGTGAATAAAAATCTAATAGTAACAGTACTAATCATCGTTAGAGCAATCTTTCGCCTTCAAGATCCATGCTACAGAAATTAAGGAAACGTTAATTATCGGTTTAATGTCTAACTGATCACCTTTCCTTAGAAACTGCTGAAGTGTAGCAAAGTTCAGGATTCTGATAATTAAAGGGGTATATAATCAAAGGAATATTCGGTATAAGTAATGAGTGAGAACAAAGCATAACGCCATGCATTTTGAATAATGATGAAGAGCACTGCCCTAGAGCCAGGGAGCCTGTGTTCAAATTCTGACTTTACTACTTTCCTGCAGTGTGTCCTTGAGCTAGTTACCTTAATCTGTGCTTCAGCCTGACCATCTGTAAAATAAGCCTAGAATTTTGTTGTTAAGATTAAATGAGTTTAAAAAGAATACTGAATTAAGTGAATTAAATTAAATTAAAAAGTAATGTGTGATTCTTTTTATTGTGTCATTTTAGCACTATTAAGATGCAACCCAGGTTATAACAGTGTAGGACTTGTAGACCCTGACCCCTCTAAGTTCCTTACTACGTCAATTCCCTTCCATCTTAATTTGCGAGTGTACTAATTTCCTATTCTCACTCCAAACCTCTTAACGTGAAGTCAGTGCAGAATCAAAAAAGGAAATTAATTCTTTCTCTTTGTAGGGAGTACCAAAGGCAAGTACATTTTACTGTTCTATGAAAAGTTCTCTAAAAGCTGAGGAAGACCAATTATACACGCAGCTGGGCCACTGAGGCACTTAGAGCGAGATGGGTCAGTCTGATGTCAGCAGTGCTGTGGTCACACAGTCATTGCCACACTTATCCTGGCACAGCTGGGCCCAGGCTCCTGAGGCCAGAAGCAAGCTGAATCCTATGGGTTTGGTCTAAATAGGTCACAGGTGAGTGAAATTTTTCAGTATGAATTCATAGTCATTTTCTATCATGTTCAAATATGTACAATATATTAAAAACTTCCACATAGTTTAAGAGATTGAGTAGGGCGAATGCCTTCATTTCACTCTGGATGGAATTAGTACCTTTTACATTATTTTAATTTCTGTTTTCCCCTTGAAGATTGCTTAGGGGAGACGACGAATGGTAATTTACTGTGGGATACCAATATCACTTCAAATTTGTATACCCTTTAAATATTTTCAGTACTCCATTCTCAACTCTGCAGAAAATACTTGGGACAGTTTCTATTATTTCTAATTAACAGAAATGAATAGTTTCATTCACTTATTCCATTTACTTATTTGACCAATTTTGTAGACTCTCTACCATGTTTTGATCTGGTAAGGTTTGAGAAAAAGTCCTTGTGTCTTGGCAAGTGTCGTTAACAAATGACCTCTTTTCTCCCCTGGGTCCAGTCTCAACCCTCTTGCATCAAATGCAGTGTGCTAAGCTCCACTTCCATCAATGATTATAAAGAGTGCTCACTTCCTGAGGAAATAGGTGAAAGTCCTTCTTAGGAGGAAAATGAACTTGTGAGTCCAGCCAGCTCAGTCATGGCCGTCTTAATTAGACAAAATGTATTCAGATGTACTCCAGCCTTCTCTCATATCCTCTCTGCAGCCTTCCATCACTGGGAAGGCTGATCCTTGAAAACATCTCATTCTTGTTTGTAACAGTCTTGAGTGCTAAGTTACACCTTGTTTTTCATCTCTTCTTTGAAGAGTTCAAGTCAATGACAAATTAGACTACATATTTACAGGTGACATTAATCTTCTAAATGGACATAAATCTTGTGTCTCTTTAATAAGAAGAAAGCTGAACAGCCTACACCCAAGAGAGAAAGCAATTTGCACCTTTCAGGCAGGAGCGATAAAAATGATCGTTTTACATGAAGGAATCAAATTAACGTAAGTGTGTCTGTTAGGTTGGAGGGCACTGCAGAGCTTTTGGGCTTCTAACCAAAGGTCACCTTTTAACGATTAAGAAAGATTTTGCTGATTCCACCATTTATCACATGTGTATATGTATGGTTTACCACTATCTTGGATATACTGAATCCCAAAACATCAGAATTATTGTCACAATCTACCAGCTTGGAGTTCTTTAATAGACAGCTCAGTAAATGCACCTAGGACCTTCCTCCCCTTCCCTTTATAATTCTTAGGATCTAATCAAGGAGGGAAAAAATTATTTGAAGGTACTTGTGAAGCACGCATTGGTAGCACACATGCATTTAAACAGAGCATCAGTGACTTGGAGATGACGTTTCTCAAATCCTATTCTCAAAGAACAGCATGGAAAGGATCTGCCACAAACTGTTGCAACAGACTCTACAAGTGGAAGACTTGGCTATTAATAATACTAGGATTATTCCACAAGAGGACTACTGAGTATGAACTGTGAACCCCAGCTTTCTGAAACTTACCATCCTTCCACACATTTTGTATGGCTGATAATTGTTGAGATCCTAATTAGAGAAGTACCTGACAGTGAAATGCCACAAAGAGGAAAAACATTACATGTAATCAGGATTTATTTAAAACAGGGGTGCCCAAGGGGCTTCCCTGGTGGCACAGTGGATGGCACTCCACACTCCCAGAGCAGGGGGCCCAGGTTCGATCCCTGGTCAGGGAACTAGACCCCACATGCATGCCGCAACTAAGAGTTTACGTGCCACAACTAAGGAGGTGGCAAGCCGCAACTAAGGAGCCTGTGAACCACAACTAAGGAGCCCGCCTGCCACAACTAAGACCCAGGGCAACCAAATAAATAAATTAATTAATTAATATTTAAAAAAAAATAAAACAGGGGTCCCCAACCCCAGGGCCAAGGACCGGTACGGGTCCGAGGCCTGTTAGGAACCGGGCTGCACAGTAGGAGGTGAGCGGTGGGGGAGTGAGTGAAGCTTCATCTGCCGCTCCCCATCACTCCCCATTGCTTGCATTACCGCCTGCACCATGCCCCCCAACCCACAGTCTGTGGAAAAACTGTCTTCCACGAAACTGGTCCCCGGTGCCAAAAAGGTTGGGGACCACTGATTTCAAAGGTTGTAGTAAGGCCCTTAAAGAAAATAAAAACAAAACGGTTCTTTACGTCTCTAAAAGGCACCCATATGTTTAAGAAAAGGCCTTCATTATATATCCCTACATTAACAATTATGCTGTGATTTATGCAGGAATAATTACTAGTTTTTCTTTTCTTTCTGGAAGAAATTACAAGAATCTCTTAACAAGTGGCTGTCTTTGGAAATCACTGTCTGTCTTTTTTAACCTAATACATATATTGATTCTCTTTTATTGTTTTAAGGACCACAGGAGTTCTTTGGATAGACAGAATCTCTGAGTGATAAAATTTTGAGTAATTTCTGTTTTAGTTTTTATTTATATGTTATTTTCCAAATTTTGTGTAATCAACATTATTTTACTCATTAATGAGAGAAAAAAACCTTTAAGTTGCAAGATCTTTAGGGAATAGACTTATTTGGTATGCTTCACTTTAAATAAATGATACAAACAGCTATTCTTTCTGTAATATGTATTAATCAACTTTAGTACATCATTTCCCTACTCAAAACCTTTGTCTAGAATTAAAAATATTGGTCCCTTAGCATAACACACAAAACCTTTCATGACCAACTCCCATTCTTTTACTACTTCCTGGCCTTCCTCTCATATGCTAGCCAGATGGAACAAGATGAAATCTCCAGACGTGCTACCTTTTTCTTTCTGTGTGCTTCTGAAAGTGTTCTTCCCTCTACCTGGAACATCCTTCCTCTCCACGTGACCACCTGAAAATTTTCTACTTTTTTTCTTTAGAATGTTGCTCAAAAGCTTCCATCTTTAAATGGGCACAGAAATACATTGCTGGTGGGTGAAATGATACATCTTTTAAGGAGAGCAATTTAGCCCTATATATCAAAATTACAAATACACACACCCTTCAACCTAGCAATTCCACTCCTAGGAATTGAACCTATAGATATTCTCACACTTTTGTGAAATGACATAAAAAAGATTATTTACAGCACCATTGTTTGTAGCAGCAAAATATTGGGAACAACTCTACATACACATACATTGGGAGTTGGTTAAACATATTACAAAAATAGTGAAATACTATGTGGCTATCAAATAAATAAGGAATCCTTGATGTACTGACATAGAAGAATCTCTAACACATATTGTTACGTGAGAAAAGCAAAGTAAGGAAAATAATGGGACACCAAAAGTTCTGTAAAAAGGGAGGGGAAGAATACACACAAATTTGCTTGTATTTGCATAAAATATTTCTGGAAGGATACTTCTGAATAATAAGAACTTCACTGGGACAACACAAACAACTTCACTGGATACCATTTTATACTTACTGAAATTTTAAACCATGTGAATGTACTACTTATTCAAAAGGTAAAACTGTAAAAGTTTAAAAATCAAAATGCTAAAAAAAGTGTTCACATCTTTTGATAGTATCTCTGTTTCCCATACTCTCCTCCATCATCTCCTTCATTTATTCATTAGAATATTGGACTGCAGATATTTTGTGCCAAGTGCTGTGGTAGGTAGAGAGGGGAAATAAAAACAACCTGCAAGGACATTGAACCTCAAGGTACAACTCAGAAGAGCAGATAGAATATCTCATTTCAGTGAGCGCCTAGGGTGGGGGATGTGACAGGCACACAAAAGGAGAGGCAGGGATCTAACCCATCTCTAAGAGTGCTCACATCACTGCTTCATAATAACTGTTTACATGGCTGTCTCCCAAACTAGACTGTTATCTCTTGGAAGGTACCTTAAAGGGTAACAGAGTGCATTGCACATAGGAGGTATGCATGTTAAATGAGCCACTGAATAAGTCATAACAGAAATAAACAATGCATTATTTTTTAACAGTTAAGAACTAATATTTAAGTACTCAGCTAGACTCTAACCTAATTCTACAATCAATTTTATAAGAATTTAGTATAGAAGTCTAAGGATAAAAAGATCTTAAAAATAACTTTCCCTATCTTATGTGTACAGATATTTATGAATGCATCCAATTGTCACAAACATATTACCCACTGCAGACCATGATTATACTTATGCAGTGCTTCATTTTTTTCCCCCCAACACTATCAATTAAATATGTGCAGAGAGTATACAATGCACCAGGCACAATGCTGGGCTGCAGATACAATGGTAAAAAAAAAAAAAAGACATAGCCCTGTTCTCATGGAGGTTACACGTTAATGAGAGACTAATCAAATAATCACACAAGTTTCACAAGTATTTTTCTATATACTCAAGAAGGAGAAGACAAAAACTGACGGGCATGGTCAAATTTCTCCTAGGTGGCCATAAGGAAAGGAAAAGTTACCTTCATATCTCAGAAAATATAAGTTAAATGTTATTTTAGGGAATTATGGAGAGAATTCAGTGTCCTTGACCTTGGATGGAAAAAATACCTTTATTTTCCTGAACCTCTGAAATTTATCAGCTCTTTTAAATCATGACTGTAGGCAACAATCCACTGCAGTATTTGTGATTCTGTCATCAATAGACCTTACAGATATTTTCATTCACATTACAGTAATTGCATATATCTCAAAATACTATCTATATTTATGACTTTTTTAGAATTATAGTAGTTATTCTACTTGCTACCATATCTTGTTATTTAATGTGTTAATAAAAAAAAGCACATATTACTGTAACATAAATCTGATTTTGGGGGGTAGGGAGTGGGCAAAATGGGTGAAGGTGGTCCAAAGACATAAACTTCCAGTTATAAAATAAATAAGTCCTGGGAATAAAATAAATCCTGGGGTTGAAACATTAACTTTAGTTAATAATATTCTATTGTATATTTGAAAGTTGTTAAAAGAGTAGATCTTAAAAGTTCTCATCACAAAGAAATAAACTACGTGTAGTTAACTAGACTTATTTTGATCATTTTGCAATATATACATATGTAGAGCTATTACATTGTACCCCTGAAACCAATATAATGTTATATCTTAATGTTCAAAAATCTTATTTTTCTCTATTTTGATACCTATATTTCAGTATAATTGGTTTCCTTTAATTTAGTGTATTTTATGCATTTAAAAAGTTTTCTGATAAGGGGTCCATAGACTTAACCAAACTGCAAAAGGAGACCGTGACCACAAAACTGCTAAAAATCCCTGAGCTATAAAGGTTGGAATAACAATGCCAACAATTCCATGGTTGGCACACAAGGAATCTCACTGGAGAAAAGAGATTTCTGTTTTTAATCATGTTTGGGAGGGACAGGAAAGAAGAGTACTGATCCACTTCAAAGTTCCAAGAAAAATGAAAAAGGGTAATAGAGTGTTTGCTAAGCTTGAATTTCAATCAGGTTTTACTGTATTTTCAATGCGTATATGTCATTTTCTGATGACAAATCTGTGGATATACAGCTTTGGTGAATATAAACTATGCATGCTGTTGAGAAACACAGTGTTTATATATTTTAGATAGCTAGCCTAGCCATGATGATTACATAAAAAGTCAATTATTATACATGTGGTGGATGATTGTTCAGCAAATATTTGGTTTTCCTCTCCTCCAGCCTCTAAGATGGGGTATACTTTCCTGCCCCACTATGTTGGAAGTGACCTTTTGACTTGCTTTGGCCAATGGAACACGGACAAAAATCAAAGTGTGCTAGCTCTAAGCCTAGGCCTTTAAGAGCCATCAAATGTTCCCAATGACCACGCTAGGAACTTCTAAACTCTGTCATGAAAAGAGCACACTCCAGAGAGCCTGCTGGTCTCAGAAGAGTGAGAGGTGTGGAACAACAGATCTAACCAAATCTGGGTCCTGAGCCAAGTTAAGCTCAGCCATGCCCAAGTATGCCCAGCCATGTTCTGCCAAATGTTGCCACCCAAAGACTCATAAGGCAAAAGATACATGCCTATTATTATCTGCCACCACCAAGATTTATGGTCGTTTGCTATGCAGCAATATCTGACTAAGAATATATGATAAATAATACTCTTTAAAAACCTCGACTGACTAACTAATGCTCTCGGTTCTCTCTATCAAAGAAATCTGATACTCTGGGCATGCTGAACTCCTGTGGCTACTAGGTTGTTCCCACAACTGAATTTATGCTTAAAAAAGAGTTAATTGCACTGATTCCCAAACATGTTTATGATCATAATAAAATGAATGTGAAAAGAAACTGAACTGCTATTTCTATAAAAACTAAGTTGAGCTATTTGGACAGACAACAAAGATGACTGGTTAAATACAAAAGCCACTGTCACATTAAATGGTGGCAGTGCCACCATGGAAGAGGTAAAAATAGTTATAAAAAAACTGTAAAGTTTGCTTTAGATTGCTTCATGAGTTTATTAATTTATTGCCTCTCTTCAGGAAACTGAAATGACAAAGCGTTATGTATTTCAGAACTCCTATTCAAAGGCACAAGGACCCTATAACAAAATTGATAATAAATATGTATTTACATTTTAAATTAAAATAAATGTTTATGTGAGTTAGTATGTACTATTTTTAATGCTTCACCTAAACCAACATTTTCTGTTAACCAACCAACTACAGGCCTGGCTGTGTCAGATAAGAGGGTTTCTTCAATATTTCAGCTTGTTAGAAATTCTATTGTGGGCATTACAATAATCAGAGCAACGGTGTTATTTTTGTTTGTTTTGTTGCAAATCCCGTTCATAAGCCAGCCTATAGTCCTTGCATTGAATTTGAATGCTACAATTCGATTTCATATTGAGCTTGAGCACTGTGGTGAGTTTTGGGGGTTTTTTTTCCTGAAAAGATCTCTGCCTTATGTTTATTTTTTTCTTTGGTTTTGAAAAACTCTTTCTTGATTTTGACAACTGGGTCATTTCATTTTTTCCAGATGAGTAATCACAGGGCAGCGTAAATAAGAATTAAAACTAGCATATGCCTGAATCCACCGATGGATTTCCATGAACATTTTGCTTTGGGTTCTAGCAGTGTCCTAAAATTTTTATTTATTTTTTTTAAACATCTTTATTAGAGTATAATTGCTTTACAATGGTGTGTTAGTTTCTGTGGTGAGTTTTTGATGTAATACTGGCTTCCCTAATAACTTAATCATCATTTAAAATTTCTGTTAGCCAAGTCTAAAATCTGATTCATTAGACATGAATACAGGCGATGATATAAGGAATAAAACCTCAATTCCTTCTTCTGACTTACAAAGTCCTACGTCATGACCTGACCCCCACCTCCTTCCCCAGCCTCATTTCTTACCACTGTCTACCCTTGGCACATGGTGCTCTAACCACACTGATCCTACTGTTTTGCTAATATATCAAGCTCTGTACCACTTTGGGGCCTTTCTCTCAGAGATTTCCTCTGCCTGAGCTACTCTTTTTTCCTTATTTTCCTTTGGATGTCATTCAGACCTCAAATGACCCCAGTGAGGTACTCACTGATTACCCAACATAAAGCCTCCAATTAAAGACTTTAATTACATCACTCCATTTTAAGTCTCTGCATAACACTTATCACTGGCTGATAAGTGATATCATTAGCTAATATTCATGTCTTACCTCTCCTCCAAATAGTATAAGATTCGCAATTGATACAGGTCTTTCTTCCTCACACTTAGATTCTCAGGGCCAAAAATACAGCATAGCACATAGGAGCAGATCAATGACTATTTTGGATTAATTACTAAACCGAATGCAAATATGGGTGCTTAAACAAACAAAAAACTAGAATAAGATTTTTCAGTCATTGTAGACAAGCTATGATTTTATGTATTATATGTTTCACGTCAACTGCTCCTATAACACCTTCCGAAAAAAATATTTTGAATTGACTCACTAATCAGCCCCACTCCCAGAATCAAGTATAGAAAGATTATTTCTCAACATCTGAAACAAGATTAAATGCAGAACAGTTCTAATTATTATCATAGAAGCTGGTTTAATAATTTCATATTTAATAGCAAAACAACCTAAATGATCTTTAGATAGTGAATTTATAAAGTCTTGCTAAATGTTAATCTTCTATTTCATGATTTTGTAAAGGAAGAATCAGTTTGGAGTTATATCAACTTATATACATATACCTCTTACTATGTGCTGGGTATTCTTAAGTGCTTCAATGTATTAACTGACTTAATCCTATAAGGCACTTCTAATATGCTTCCAATTTCACAGATGAGAAAAATGAAACTCAGAGAGGTCAAGTAACCTGCCCAAAGTAAATGAGCTAGTTGGAGGTGAGGTGGGATTTGACCCAGACAGTTTGGCTCCAGGGTCTGTGCTCCTGGGCTCCACTCTATACTATGTCACCTCCCTTAACACTCAGATTTTTCTCTGAAGAATCTACAGTGGTGATTCATGGGTAGCAACTGAACTCTGCAAATGACAGAACTATAAATCTGAATGCTGTATGGCAGCCATATTCAGCCATGGGATTGAAGAAGCAGAGAACTTGGGGAAAGAGATAAAGTAGATGCAAAGAGAGAAGTTAATTAGATGGCATGAGATATTGAGAATGTTTGCCAGCATCAGTCTAGTACCTGCTCTGCTGAACTCCTGCCCTTGTGTTTAAAGGAACACAACCTGGTGCCCACATGATAAATTCCCTTCCTTGTTTAAGATAGCTCAAGATTTTATTACTTGCAACCATAAGAACCTTAACTCATATCAAAACTGATAAACCACATGAGGGATGATTTGGCTCCTTCTGCTAAACTGAAGTTGATGAAATACTACCAAAATATGTTCACTTAAATAATAATGAGAATGTAAAATATTCAGATAATAACATTTTTTAAAAATATGGATGAGTCAATTGGTGTTGCAATGCTTTATTTTAATCAATATTTTTGTATATACAGTGAAGATTTAGAAATAACTACTGATTTCATTGTTTTCTCCGTCTCTGGCACAAGGAATTGCTCTGAATTTTTTCTGTTTTTTTTTAATTTGGCATGCTAGATGAAATCTATGTGCCAACCCAATAAGAAGGAAGTAATTTCAGAAAGCTTACCCTCATCTCCCAGTTACACAACAGAGAAACCGCAGCTCCCTGAAGAGCTCCCTTCCTTTACTGCACAGTGCTGCTATTTTGGTATCTGTCCATTAAGAACATATATCCAGTGCTAATAGAGTAAAAACATGTGTTAGTCTGGGTAAACAGTTTTTGTTAATGGACAAACCACTGAACAACCAAGTCTCTTACAGTGATGCTGCGATCTAGAATTTCAAGATGTGAAACATTAATAAAGCCAAAATGGGCCATCTTTTCTCCATTACATGCTTGATATCCAACTTTCCCATTCAAGCTGACACAACAACAGTCTTTCCAATTTTATAAGGTGGAAAGCTTACAGTAATTTTCAACTTGTCTCAATCATTTACTCTTCTTGTATAGATCAGCTGCTTGCCTCTTCCTAAGGAATACTACTGTACCTATCCACTGCAAGAACTAACCATCATGTGTGGACTAATTTCTTTATTCACACTGCTACTGTCAAAGTGTCAAGAAGTCCAGACTCCTGTCAACTCAATTTTTAAAGGGCATTACAGCAGGTAATGCCCTTTAGAATGTTTTTTCCGCACGCAATGCGGCCCCCGTCAGTCCATTACTTCCTATTACTGTAGCAATTGATATATCTACTCAGCAGATGGTTTGGCCCATATAAAGCCCTCTTATTAACTCCACATTGCGTTCTCACCATCCTGAGGCTCAAACCTAAGACCCTCTACACCCCCAACCCAACGTCGCCAACCCCAGGGCTGTGGACCGGTAGCGGTCCGCAGCCTGTTAGGAACCGGGCCGCACAGCAGGAGGTCAGCGGCAGGCGAAGAGGGAAGCTTCATCTGCGGCACCCCCATCACTCGCATTACCGCCTGAACCACTGAACCGCCACCCACCCCCCAAGCCCCTCCCCGTGGAAAAACTGTCTTCCCCGAAACCGGTCCCTGGGGCCAAAAAGGTTGGGGACTGCTGCTCTACACCATCTTCATGGCAAAAGGCTTCAAGTTTCCTGTAGGACTGATATCCTGATAGTGATTCCCTAATCAAACAAAGCAATTAGCCAGGGTTACCCAACGAGTCCATTTCGTCCATCCCACCCCCTGCCTTCTTCCGCATCCCTGTGATACCTTAGCTACTCACCCTACTCTTTCCTCTAGGCCTTCTCCAGACAGTTACAAGGGAAGACAGTAAGAGCTTTCACTGTGCTAAATACAAGTGCTCTCATTTAATCCTTGAAGTAATCTAGTGATGTAATGCTACTATATCCCTCCTTTATCAGATGAGGAAACTGAATCTTAGAGAAATGAAGTAATTTACCAGTAAGTAACAGATGTAAAATTTGAACTGAGAACTGTAACTTTAAAGCCTCTGAAATAGTTAACTTCTTGGCCTCTGCACAAGCTGTTCGCCCTGCTCAGAAAGGTCCTACTACTTTCTACTCACTGGCAAACACCTGATCAGCCTTCACAGCCTCACTCAGTTGCTTCCACCCGCTTTGGAATTCTGCCTCCACACTGTTCAATCCGTGGTAATTATTCTCCACTTCGTTCTACCCTAAAATAGTAAATATCACCCCCATAAATACTGATTTTGCTTCTCTTTTATTTTACCGTGAGGTCTTTGGGGGAAGGGATATTGTATTTATACCCAGCACTTGCAATAACCCAAAAATGTTTGTAATATTACATACTGGCCTCTACTAACATACATCGGAAAGCAATGTTCCCTTCATAACCACTTTATAGATTAAAAAGTTGAAATAATTCAGTAGAAAATAAATTAACATTTAACATGAAATATTCAAGCTTGACAGAGTATGCATTGGTTATTAGGCTTACTCACTGTTTAAACATTAAATTGAATATTCTGAATTTAAATACATATTCAAAGCTTTCTTTTGGAACACATAATAAATGTAACAGGTGTGATCTTTTCCCTTTATTTATACTAGTCAGATACAAAAATAATTAGAAGTGGTGGAGGTGGTAGAGAGGAATGCTGGCCATTCCACTAGGAGACAGAAGGTCCTGACAGGAAAACTTCAGAGACTCCCTCCTTCACTTATTATTCCTTGTGTGAGCACTTGTGCTAAAGGGAAGGATTGAGGGGAGGGGTACAGTTTTGTCTCACAATGCAAGAGTTAACAACCAAAGCCTGTGAACAACCAAAGAAAAAGTAGTCTGTTGGATTTAAGGAAAGGCAAGAATACTGCGTCCAATGAGGCAGCTTTATCAATGCTTGAGTCATTTTGATTAGACTGGATTTTCACCTTACATACCAACTTATTCATGCTGTAGTTTAAAAGTTGTTAAGTTCTGCTAGTGGTGACTCTAGGCTTTTGTTTACTTTATCTTAGCAAATACAGTACTGATCCACGTAATCTTATGTTGTGTGTGTGGATGATCTGGATGATAAGAGAAGTTATGCTTGGCTTCCTTATCCTTTTTCTTATCTGTCATTTATGAAAAGGACTTGTATAAAGGGATCTGTGATTTTCCTGCAATATCATTCATTTTTAAAGGATCAATAGGATATAGCCATATTTTTCAAAGTGTGAATCGAGACATTTCTGAAATTAATGGTTGCTCACAACTAGCCTTTAAACAATTAAATATAACAGAGCGGAAGAAAAAACTTGAATACATCACCTGGTTTAGTCAAATTTTCTTTTAGTCTTGTGTGTACAGTGTCTTATATATTTCACTATGTGTCTCCATCAAAAATGTCAGAAAGGGCTTCCCTGGTGGCGCAGTGGTTAAGAATCCACCTGCCAATGCAGGGGACATGGGTTCGCGCCCTGGCCCGGGAAGTTCCCACATGTTGCGGAGCAACTAAGCCCGTGTGCCACAACTACTGAGCCTGCGCTCTAGAGCTCGCGTGCCACAACTACTGAGCCTGCATGCCACAACTACTGAAGCCCAAGCGCCTAGAGCCCGTGCTTCACAACAAGAGAAGCCACTGCAATGAGAAGCCCGCGCACCCGAATGAACAGTAGCCCCTGCTCACCGCAACCTGAGAAAGCCCGCATGCAGCAACAAAGACCCAATGCAGCCAAAAATAAAAATACAAAATAAATAAATTTATTAAAAAAAAAGTCAGAAAGCCACAGAGCTACTTATGAACATGAAAAGATTCAGTGTCCACACCGAAAACACTGTACTTACTGGGATTTCTACCATTTAAGGAATCAAGATAACTCTTATTATGAAACAAAGTCCAATTACAGAAAGATATTTAATTAATTCTGGACTAAGAAAGTTTCTAAATACCCTTGCAATAGTCAACCTAAACCCAGGGGATTTTATATGTTAGCAAGAATATAATTTGCTTTGCAGTACAGTAATAAATCATATTGAGAAGCAATTTATTTTATATTATAGAAAATCTGAGTATTTATCTCTTTCATACAATTTAAAGGGTTCATCTCAAAGCAAAAAATTCAATACGGAATCAAAAGCAAATGATAAATATTTTATCTTACCACAATTTTAGTATAACTTTCCCAGATAAACTAAAACCAAATACCACCTCCAAAAGCTGTTACCAGTAAATAAACTATTTCAAATTTCAAATCTGATAAAGAAAACTCAGTATCTCCAGAAAGTTCTGCAATTAAATTGAACACCCGAACGTCTATACTATTTAAAAGTTTGGTGTACAGAGCAGTATTTTGTGTCCTTATCACACCTCTGAGACTTTCCATATTAGTGACCAAATTTCATATCAAATAAACTCCAGGGCTAAATCCCCTTTGGGGGAGCTGGAATTGCATCAAGGTGTAACATATATCAGTATGTAGAATACGCAAGAATGTTCCCTGGTAAGCATATTAATATTCATTCATTCATTCATTTTCTCTCTTCCTGTCTCCTGTACATGTGTGAGCACACACCCTGCACACCCCACAACGTCTTGTATTTATTGAGAGCACATGAAGCTCTCCATGACCCGCTCACTGCCTACCTCTTCAACCTCCTCTGTCCTCTACACTGTGTCACTTTACATCTCCCTGTTTTTGTTTCTTCTCCCTCCTGGCCTGGAAAATTCCTATAAGGTTTTGAAGACTCAGCTCAGACCCCTTAAGAAGATCTTGATAGGACCATCAGAAAAAAGTGAAATAGAATTCTGAATTCTTTGGTTAAGTTTTCATGATGGAATATTGCAAAATTAATGGCTAAAATGAAGCTTAAAGATTATCCACAACTGTGAACTAACCTATCCTGACTTGGTATATATAGTAATATTTATGGTTAACTAAAAATTGGCAACAATCTCCATATAGTATATATAATTATAAAAATAGAAATTATATTAAATAGGAAAAGAATGCAATAGGCTGGATATTTCTTTATTGATGAACACTTACAGAAGTATATTATGGTTTTGTATTTGTTTTGCTTTTGCTTTTTTTTGTCCAGCTGATTCTTTTAAACTGCAGCTATAAACATCTACAAAAGGAGAGAGTGTAATGAATCCCTGTGTACTCATCTTCTGTTTCAACAATTATCAACACATATTTATTTAGTTCACCCACATCACCAACCCCTCTACTAGATTATTTTGAATCTTTGCAGACATTAACTATCCCTACCTATCTTAATCATCATCATTAACTATATCCATAAATCTCTCTAAATCATCATTTTAAACATAATCAAAATATTACTGCATACACAAAAATTGAATAATTCTAATATCACTAAATACCTAATTAGTGGTCAAATTTTCCCTGATTATCTTATAGATTTTTTTATGGTGTGTTCCAATCAGCATTGAAACAATGTCAGTACACTGCATCAGGCTGATATAACCCTTAAGTCTTTTTAAATCAACCTATGAGTTCCCCCCCACCCTTTTTTTTTCATTACAATATATTTTTTGAAGAAATTGCCATATTATGTTTAAGGTTCCCATGTCTTAAAATAGAGAATTAGGATTTCATACTAGTAAGGTAATCGTTATGATATACTTGTTCATTCTGTTGCTTGTGATGAGTACTACTGAATATAATAAATAAGAGGTTACTACAACAATAGTTATGAAAGTTTGTTAAAAGGTATGGATCAATAGCCATTATAAGGATGACATCTACAGAGAAGAAATAACAAACACTCACAAGGACTTCGTTTTTCTATTATGCCAGGACATACAAACTAAGACTCTTGGAGAATGGTTAAAAAAAAATTTACAAATCCCAACTAAAATTATACTCATAATAGTTCTTAGTAATAATGTAAAGACTCTGAGAGTTATTTGATTTTTAGATAGTTCAATTCTTAATGTCTATGTTATGGCCCACTGGTAAAAATGCTCCACACCAGAAAGACTGAATTATACGTGTGTAAATGTAGGTAGCCTTCACCTAATAATCATACACATACATACAAGGCAAACATGTGGGACAAATTTATGTTTGGCACTATAAAACTCCTCTCAACCTCACTACATAAGAAAGCATTAACCTAAGTGTTACTCCTAGGACACTTTTAAATGTACTATTAAGATATAATAGTGTTTAGTTATGTAAATAAATCCTTGAAAACCTGTAGACCTTGTTGCAGCTGTAACAACGCCAACAGCAATACTTCTATTTTAATTCCCAGGAAGTTATGCCTCAATTGCTACAGGAGTATAACTATCATATTAGAAAAGAAAAAAGAGCCCCAGAGTAGTGTGCAAGGCCCCACCTACCATAGACCTGGGCTTGCTGATGGCCACCAGACTAGTGAGGAAGTCTTCATCGTGCAGCTGGCTGAAAACATGGGCGTCATAGGCTACCATAATGGAGATTTCTTCCATCATCTTGCCAGCTGGCCTTTCCACAGCAGCAGCTGCTGCCCCAGCTACAGACCAGACTATCCAAGGGAAAATCCTATTGCAGCTCAGTGCCAACGCACACACCCACCTGAGTTTGAGGGGGTGGAGTGTCAAAATTCCAGAAGGAGAAAAAAAAAGCAGCTGCTATCATAGGCTTGTCTAGCAATTTCATCCCCAGTAGAAAACTGAGAGAGGTTTCTTATCTATGGAGGAAGTATACACTATAAACACCTTCTGCATTCTTAACAGAGCATCTGGGAAAATTCAGTTTTTGGAAATCTTCTTTAGACTTCAAAGAGAGAAATAAAAGTCTCCTATGTGGAAATATCCTAGAGCAAAAATGAAAAATAAAAACCAAAAAACACAAAACTTGATTTATTGTTATGGTCTTGATAATTAGAAATTTTTTTCGTTTATCTTCTTACTTCAGTATTACATCAAGATTCTTCTTCTTGGAGGAGAAGTGGATTTTCTTACTGCTTATTTTTCACATTCATAGAAAATAGATGGCAGCCTTTAGTTTTTCAGAATTTATAGAATTCTTGGTGCAGTTAAAAATTATCTCCTGAAGTACGGAAAAAAAAAAAAAAAAAAAGGGTTCTTTTTTCCCTCTGAGTATTTCTGTTAAGAAAAAAAGTACCAAAATATAAAAATGAAACAGGGACTGCAATATCAGTGAATAACCATTTCCTCTTCTCCCACTTAAAAAAACATGACTATTTTAAACAGAATTCTTGATATTGAGAGCTTAGTTTTTTGCTGTTATTCTGAAAGCAACACAAGGTTCTCATTTCTAAACTGATTATTTTTCTCCCAGAGATAGATGTTCTCTTGGTCTCTATTTTTAAGCTTAGAGGTTTCTTTTAATTACCCAAATCGGCAGATAGTAATGAACTATTCGTGCCTTAGCCACCAGAAGCATTTTTTTTAAAGTACAGCCGGAGACCATAAATGAACCTCAATGTGCCCTGATGAAAAATGTGAAAGCTGCCCATAATTATCATTACAATGTTGCCTAAATCACCAGGAAATATAATGTATGCTAATTTCCATGGGAAAAGTATTAAGCAAATAAAAAAGGGGGGGAGGACAGATAAAGCTCCACCAAAAGTTGTCTTTCCAGTATTTCTAATTAAGCTATTATCTTCTCTGCTTTTTATAGATTATGACACTGCAGTACCAAGAGAAATATTATTTATTAGAATTAGAAATCAGTTTGGCAATGTTTGTCTACAATCAAATACAGATACTGTTTGGAACTTTTAGTCCTAATTACCAATAGCAGTATTACGTTGTCTAAGTCTGCTTTTCAGAAAACAAAACTTGGAATGAAATTTATAGTGTCTATTTTTCCTTGTTTTTCTAAAGTATTTCCACCTAGATGAACATGATTACTTAAATAGTACCTGGGTCCATTTAAATGTGATTAGAAGAGTTTTGCAATACTATAGCACTCTAGATTACAAACGCGCGCACACACACACGCACACACACATATACACGGAAGGGGGAAAACACCTTATTGCTAGGAAACACAAGCAAGACTAATAGGCTTATTTAAACAGAAAATGCAATACTTTAAATAAACCCTCAAGATTAAAACAGCTTCAAACTGAGTTTGACCCTTGTTGGAGCTGGTAAAGCATTTTCACTTCATTTTTTCCCTACAATGCAGCTCTGCCTTTTAAGCATTATTTTCCTTAAAAATTCTTCCAGCACATTCATCTTAACGCTGACTAACCAGGTAAAAATTAAATGATCATCAGGAGACATTATAAAGCGTCAGGCAGTTCATACCTTTTCAATTCCTTTTTATCTTTTCAAAAGTACTTTAAAGGATACTGTGAATCTCTTCGTGCATTCACTAGCACCAGAAGGTTTCCGATTTATCTTGCAGGACCATTTTCTAGCTGTGAAAGCAATTCCTCTGACTTTCATATATTCCTTTGCTCCAGTGACTCAGTGCTTCCACAATGATATCTGACTCAGGTGCACTGACAAAGACACCTGTTGTGGAAGGTAAAGAAACTACTTCCCATAATGCCTTATTCCCTGCTGGCAACCACCCAGGGGCAAACAAGAATTATAACCGCATTTGAGTAGTTGCCTATGCACCCGGGGAGAGCACATTCGGTGTAACAATAGGTAATCATCTTGGTTAAGAACACTCCTAACCAAGAAAAAAAAAACGGCCAGGGAAAACAGTATCAAATAATTTTAGGTGCTGTGTGTTAAACTCATAAAACTTCTAAGGCATCAGGGCTATAAGAGTGCAAAACACTTTTAGAAACATAAAGGCTGTAAAGACAGTTTTAAAATTACAAAAACAAAAGCTAACAATTTCAAATAATTAAGTCCTTTGAGAATTCCACACAGGTTCTTAGGTAAACAATTAGGTATCTTTAAAATGCTTCTGATTTATTACTTTCAAAAGACTCTTCTAATTAGCCACAGTGCCTTCTAATTGTTAACAACATTTCACTCCTAAAGCCAAGAGGTCCTCTCTCATAGCCACAGTGCATATGTTTTCTAGAGCAAGGACTCCTCTAAGTTTGATGGGCATCCTTCATTTTTTGTCACCCTTAAATGTTTCTCCATACTTCAGAGTCTGGGAAGCAAAAATTCAAATGTTCCTTTTGTCATACAGTTAAATGTATATTTGTGTTCCCAACAAAAAGCATACTTTTTGCAAACCAATGATCTATTTAAAAAACTGTCTTTGTGTTCTCTTTTCCTAAAGATATTTTCTCCAGTGTCAGAAATAACAGCTATCGTACCCTCCCAAACTTCAGGAGTCATTGTACACAGCCATGTTTACATACAGTACTTCACTCCCTTGCAAGACATCTTTCTTACTCTTTTGCCTTTTTCCCGGTGAACTAAGACCCACTGATCTCCCCGAATGGTTTCCACCTGAGCTTCTGCAGTCCTCGACTTCACACCGTGCAGCTCCACTGAAAAAAGGCGTGGGGGTGGGGAATTACCTGAGATCAAGGCGTGAAGTGCCGACAACACCAGCTGCTGCTAAAATTTACCAGGAGAGGATTGGGTATCAAACAGGCAGCAGAAAACAAGGCACTCGTGGTAACCAACAGAGGGGCTCCAGTTCCATCAGGAACCATCTAGCTGTCTGTCCCAGGGCAAGTCATTTAACCTCCGGAGGTTTCAGTTTCCTCATGGTCATGTAAATTGAGAGGGATGGAATATATCGGAGGTTTTCACATGTGCTCAGTGTGCTCAGAAAGAGTCAAAAGCAGTGTGTCCTATTTCCCTCCACTAAATAGGCTTGTTGGGGGATTTGAAGGTGAAAATACCTTTTTAATCTCTATCAGAATAAAAAACAAAGGTGAACAGTAATCCCAGATGTTAAGAAAGTCCCCCCAGGTTGCTATAATGTGTCCCGACAAATGCAGTCTACTTTGTACCCTAATTTGGATTTTCTAATATCAACTCTTCTGCTTTTAAAAGAGGATTTGGGGACAGTTGTTACACTTTTTATTAGCTACTCTTTACAGTCTTTCTATTCAGAAGCCAAACTGCCTACAAAATAATTTTCAAAAGCCTCTCTAGATCTCGTTAAGATAAGAACAAATTAACAAATAAGATATCTCCAAATATTTTTAAATGCTGTTTTAAAATTTTTACACAGATTTTACTCTGTTAGCTGATTTGTTCCAACAGCCATTCTTCTAGGATTATTACTATTTAACAAAAACATACCTGGGTCATACTAAATGAGTGTGAGTCTAATAAACCATTCCTGGCCTTCAGAGAACATCTATTCTCAAGTGTCAAATTTAGAAAGAGCCAAAACAAAAATCAAGAGAAGCCTGAATAAGATGTGAACTTTTTTCAATTTCTGTGTTCTCCCCAAATGCAGCAAAGCAATGTAGTTTAATTATGGGAGTAGTATTCTTTTTATCCACCATCAAAGCAGCCAATACATTAAAAAATGATCACACATCATTAAAATATGATCTCACCTCACAAGAGTGGCTGTAAGGACCCTTTTTCCCATGCCTCAGGTTCTACTTGTTCAACATTCTCATCACAACAGCCGTAAAATCAGGATAAGACAGAAAGGAAGACAAAACCACCAGGACAGAAATATGGCCTAGAGGGCAGAAAGGTCTATGTCCCCCACATGTACTGGCAAAGCCCTGTAGAGACTGTTCTTCGTTCCCCAGTGGTCTTTTTCTAATAATTCAGGAACATCTTTATAGATTCAATTAATATATAATAGATTCAGTTCAATATAAACATTCATGAGGTATACATGACTCAATTTTAACGGACTGTCACAAAATGTTCATGGTATTGACATAAAGAACTCTAAGAAAGACAAAATTCTACAATTACTTTCTTAATCACAGGAAAACAATATTCCAAGTAGGTTTCTCTTTACACTTAGGAGTGCACATTACAGAACCCAAGTGCTCTAAGTGGCGGAACAAAAGATGAAATGAGAGAGAAACCACTAAAGTATCAAACAGAAGAAAGCTTTTCAGAATATTTTGGATTTCAGAATAGTCCAGTAACATGCTGAGTTTTTACAAAGGAAAAAGAACATGAAGTAAAAGATAAATAAGCGAAATCTTAGTTCTCTTTAAAATCATGCAAAGGTAAATAAAGAAAACCATTATTCTCGTGTCAAATTCCAACCATTCAGCTCATTATCTTTCCTATCTTTGCTAGTAATTGCTAGGCAAATTCAAAACCTCAGAAAACACATATTCTTTAAAAAAAAAAAAAAAAAAAATCCCCAGAGTTAAACTAAGAAAACAAAAGCCAGTGGGACATAAATACTTGCTCAACAGTTACACTGGGTATCTTACTTCCTCATTTGCATCTCACTACAAAGAATGAGGGTGAGGTACATTCCAAACTATGAAAGAGTAGCTGCAACTCTTTAACAAGTCAGCTTTCTACCTCATTTGTAACTCTGAAATCCACAGCCAACTATTAAAAACAAGACAACAGGTCCAACATGGAGTCACTTATGCTAAGCCCCATGTCACCAAAGACTTTGTTACAGTTTCCACTCTCCCAGAAATGAAATCTTAAACCAGGAATCACCTCATCAGCACTAGTTAGGTAATCTGCCTGATAGACCTCTGCTGTCCCCTAAAGGAAAGTAATCTTGTGATAACCAATCCACTTTTTTGCCTCATGTAACTTTCTTATTCCTGCTCCCTTCTGCCTATAAAAGCCTTTCATTTTGTACGGCTCCTTGGAGCTCCTTTCTATCTGCTAGATTGGCTGCCGCCCTTCCGTGAACTGTTGAATAAAGCCAATAAGATCTTTAAAATTTACTCAGTTGAATTTTGTTTTTTAACACAACACATTCACTTAAATTTTACCTAACCAAAAATAAGCATTGCAAGTGCTCCTAAGCATTCACTGATATTTGCTATCACCCCAAGCGAGGACGGTTCCAAACACATCTAAGAATACGAGTAATGCTTCATCTTGTCTCATTTTGAGCAGAATATACAACTGAATTGTAATTGCAAATAACTTTACCTTAATTTCTAAAGCATTTGAATAACTTTTTTAAGTTTTACTGACCACTAAATCAAACCATTCCACATGGAATATGTTTCAAATTCCTTTTTCACAAGGTCAGAAGGTAGGTTTAGAGAACAACAAAGTGTTAACTCGTTTTCATTCTAGTGTTCATTTGTCTCAAGTTCTTCCTGTAGGGCTGGTGACCCAACCTGGATAACTCTTCCAAATGGGCCCTCAGATCCCTGTAGTAGGTCATATACAGAAGCTTGCAGTGGTGGACTTGGCTAAAATTCTGCAGTTAAAACTGGAAGAATTTAATGGTATGTGAATTATATCTATTAAAATTAAAACAGCAGCATTTACTAAATGCATGCAATGTGCATGAGGAGGGCCTATAAATGTGTAATATAGTAACATATAATCTAGTTATAATAATGACTAATATATACTAAAAATTCTCTATAATAATAATGCAGCTAGTATTTAGTAAGTACTCACTATGTCCTAGACATAGAATCTCATTTAATCTTTGCGTAAGTCAATGAGCTAGGTACTATAAATATCCTTGCTTTATAGACGAAGTAACTAAAGTGTGGAGAAGTTTAGTGATTTGACTCCATTCTCACAGCTAGAAATGGAACTGACAGGATTCAAAAATAAGCCTGTCTGGCTGCAAAGTGCATGCCCTTCATGACTACAGGAAGATAAGGGAAGTAAGCAAACATGTACGGAGAATCAGCCCTGTGCCAGACACCACTGCTTCTCCCACGCTGGGATCTCCTTGACACTCACACACTTTATTAAGGTTACACAATACAATACACCATGTCTGTCAAGTCATATTAGGATTGTAACAGAATTAAGTCCTTCTGCAGACAGGAAAGTCTTCATGGAAAAAAATGGATTGGATTTTCATAAGCAAAGTGAAGTAATTTTTTTAGAGAGAAAATAAAATTAGCCTGGCCAGAGTGGTGAATTTATGTTAGGTACAGTAGGAGGTACAGTTTCAAAGGCAGATTTGAATCAGCCTGTGGTAGGTTTCCAATCTCAGGTCAACAAATTTGGAATACAAGGTATGTAGGCCAAGGGCAGTCCTCGAAGACTACAGGGTTTCTGCCTTTCTAGCCTCCATTTTTTATCATTAGAGTAAGTATAGCATAATGGTTAACACATGGGCTCCAGGGTTCAAAATACCCTGGTTTGATACAATGCTCTGACACATACTAGCTGTTTGACCATGAATAAGTTCCATAAGCTGTCTCACCCTTGGTCTTCTCATCCATAAATGAGAAAATGATAACAGTGCTGATATTATGAGGAATAAGGTAATGCACATAAAAGCCCTTAGTAAGGTGCCAGGCTCTATAAAGTATTTGATTAGTGATAGTTGCTGTTATTATCAACATTAATAAAAATGATGGAGAGTTCCCTGGTAGTCTAGTGGTTAGGATTCAGGTCTTTCATTGCTGTGGCCTGGGTTCAATCCCTGGTCAGGGAACTGAGATCCTGCAAGCTGCACAGCACGGTGAGAAAAAAAAAAAGAAAGAAAAAAGACGACTGGAGTGGTAAGATCATCTGCCAAAAACTGAGAAGATGGAATATAACCTTTAGATATGAGGTGGGGTCTCTTCTCAGTACATAAGAACACAGTCAATGCCTCTATTTTCTATTTTCTTGTCCAATTAATAAAAATTCTGGAGGGAGAAATAAAAGGTGTCTCACAACTCCAATCCTGTACCAGTTTTCCCTACACAATGAATCTTTCTAGATGTTGCTTTGTTTGGGAGCAATCTGGTAATTTACACAAGTCCTTCTGTCAGAAATAATTGAGGCAGGTTAGAGGAGGTAAAAGGTTGATAATGGGGTGGGAGGGGATCTCTTACAGTCTAGCTTCCCTCTCCAGTTTCCTGACTACAATGCAAACAGAGCCTAATCAATTTCCTCTTATTAAATTGAGCAATTGTGACAAGAACAGGGAACAAAGAGAGCATTTGTTGTATAACGATATTCATCGGTTATAACCTGATCAAGAAAACAGTTACTATGGGCTATCATGTGGAAATACATAATCTTTCTTTATAACTGTATTATAAAAAGATTTTCCAGTGTTCATTTGGATCTTAGAGTCAAAAGAAATATCCTATGCAATAGTTTAGAGTAACAGCTTATCCAGAAGCTTAGAACTGACCAATAAACCTGTAATCTACTTCGGTTCAAAGATATCAACTGAATTTGATTAGGGGTGAAGACGGAAGGAGGGGAAAACCCCACAAATTTAACAGTTATTGTGCTGGCGGGAGCTGTAACTACATTGTTATCTCTTTTAGTTTTTGCAACAATACTGTGAAGCTGGTTTTATTATCCCCATTTTACAGAAGAGGAAACCACTGCCCTAAGTGTATTTGAGATCACACCACTAGTAAATCAGAGACATGATTAAAACCGAAATACGTGATTACAAAAGCTCGGGGTTTTTTCTGCTTTTTTTTTTTCTCCACCTACAACAAGTTCTGCATAACATGAATTCAAGAGAGAAGAAAAAAAAATTCAATTTGGAGATCCTGAAATAGAAACTTTAAAATTTCTATTTCTAAAGCGGGACTCCGTATTTCTCTTCTCTTAGTATTTTGTTTTTCATATTATATCATTATATATTGAAAATATGAACTAAAAACTCATTGCATCTGATAATATTATTTATTAATAATTTATTAATGCACATATTAACAGTCTGTTACAACAGAAAATACCATGTGGACTGAGGCAGCGTTCTTTGAACTGTCAATGGTGGCTTTCATGATGCTAAAAATTGGCTTTTTCTTTGCGTTAAGGGCAATAGTAAATTGCTTAAAATTGGCTAATAGTAAAATAATAAAAAGTATTAACTTTTTAACAGCAGTGGCAATGCCCAAAGCATTCTAATTTTATTCATTTTTATAAGAGTTTATTTTTTATGTTCAATCTAAAATTTTTTCCCAAAAAGTGATCATTTCAGGTTTAAGAATTGTTATGTGTCATCATAGAGAACATCTCTCTAACATCATGAGGATCATAAAAATAGCTAAAATCCATAGGCTTTAATTCCTCTTCAAATTAAGCAGGAAGTTAAGAGATAATATTAGTGCCTGCATAGCTGAAATATTAGTGCCTGCATAGCTGACCAAAGATTTTATTTTCAGTAAGAAATTCTAATATGATAACCACCTTTAGGCATAAGGACGTATGTATTCTGCAAAACATCTTTCTTATTTTAAATGTCCACTTGAGATCTAAGTAATGCTGCAAATGTTTAGGTGAAAAAGGCCTATCTACTAGTTAACCAGATACATAAAGAATCAAAGGCAAAACAAGCAGCTGTCAATTTCTAGAATTTCTGGCTATGCATTCCTTATTATGTTGTCCTTATTATCCTGTACTAAAATTTTCAGTGTGTTCTTAAATATAAATTTTAAATGTTCAAAACTGCTATGAAACCGTTATTTTATATTAAACTTAGCATGCATTTAGGGAGAATTTTAATTATGCAATGTAATATGAGATTATGACTTATAATACTAAAATGACCAACATTTAACTATTATTGAAATAATGGTGAAAAAAAATTACTTTAGCTGAGATTATATGCTTCTATACTAGCAAATCTGAATAAATGGTCAGATTGTAAAACTGAATACAAATATGTATTAAATATTAGTGGTTTGTGGAGAATTTTAATTTATGTAAATAATGTCTTTTGCTTCTCCTAATGGGCAACTAGTTCTTTGTCACTTCACTACTTGTATCTCTCTTTCAAAGAGTGCAAAAACAGGGAAAGAAGGAAAATCTCTAATTTGTGACTCTAATTGGTAGATGTTATTTCTAATCATCTATGTCAAATAGGCTATGGGAATAAGTTAAAATTAAGAGCTAAAATAAATAAAAGTTTCAGTTTATGAAAATTTCAGTTATCAAATGTTCTAGCCATACTTTCAATTTTCTATTCCCATGTATAAGGAGAACTGCCTAAAATAATTACAGGAAAACTGGCTCATAAGCCTGGCTAAATAAACTTAATGTCAAGCAGAGTTCTGGTATTAAACTTTATAAAGGATAAAAGAAATTGCCCCTTATCTATGCTTGCAAACACAGAATTGAAGCATTAATAAGTGGCTGCTTTTATTAACTATTTTATTTACTATTAACAGTCTTGTGAATTTTTTTTTCTTTTCCCCTGGAAAAACTGAACAGTAAGCTGGTCTTGAAGCTAACATGTTAATGTTCAAAGAGTTTTTTAAACTTCAACCATAACATTATTTTCTTTGTCTTCTCTCCATTCTTCTCCCCATTATCTATCTCCCTTTCTCTGTCTCTCTCTCTCTCATACATACCTCTCTTAAAAGATTATTTTTTGTCCTAAACTATTTGACTCTTTGGCACATTTATATATTTATATATATTTATATATTTATATATTTATATCAGATAGTTTATTATACTAAGTATTCATTTTTACATACATCTTTAAACTTAACTCCAGTTATTCTGCACTGTTCTCTTTATACAAGGGTTGACAATATGAGATGTGAACACAGTATATATGGTTTTACAGATTATAGTTTATTAATGGGTCCTACATTAGCCAATTATAGGTGAATTACTCTATTATTTATAGCTATTGCAGCTTTCAGTAATTAACTATAATTTTTAAAAAAAAAACACTATTTTACGTTAGGATAATATTTTACTGACGATAGTCCATTAAAAAAAAAAAAAGCACCTCCGACATGTGGAGAGGGTAATTAACCATTATGCAAGATGATATTCCAGGAGTTATTTCCTGTGAAAGAAAATAAGCTATAAATTTGGCCAAAGCCTGGAAGATAGCGGCCATTTTGTAAAGGAGTTTCATTCCAAGACTAAAGTTCTCCTGAAAGCACATGCAATTTCTTTTTAATGCAGATGGCCTTGGCACTATTAATATAAGTTGCCTGTGCTCTTTTTATTAATATTTTTGTAGAAGTGGTCTTTAACTTTTCAACACCGCAGAATACAAAAGGAGCCCCAGGGCAGTTGAACAGAGCAGAGTGAAGCAAACAGGTCTCAAATTTGGATAACACTAAAGCTCTGTATGCCAGAGTGGGAAGACTTAAACTTCTGACAGGCGAACATGCCAAGGCTAAGTGACAGGAGTCTGATAGGAGACTGCAATGAGATAGCACCACTTCCCACCCCAAGCCCTTAGCTCAGATGACTCTTCTGAGATACTTCTGGGTCAAAAAACCAAAAATAAAACCATTATGGGTAATATCAACCATTTCAACTGAATCTCTAAGTATTTCCCTCTCTTAAAACCTTAATGTATTTCTTCCTTAAAAAATTAGCCTCTTAGGCATTAAAAAGCAATATTGTAGAATTCTGTATCCAATGAATTAGAAAACATTTCTTTAGTCAGCATTATCATTGATAGGGTATTCTGTTAGAAAAGAATAACTAAAGCAAATGATGAACACAGAGCAATGTTAAGAGGTTGATGGGAGAAAAGAGACATTCATGTTAAACATACTATGTGTTTTGTTTTTGGTACAAAATATGTAGCATATGTAAATTAACCAAAAAAATAAAAAGCAGAACTTGAAAGAAATTCAAAGTGAAACCAACTTCCTCTTGATTTTAATGGTCAATAAAGAAATACATAAATCTAAAATAAATAAGTCCTTTAAGGCTTTACTAGATACAGGCTTATTAGTTATTTTGGCGGTTGCTAAGCAACATTCTCTTCTGTAGGGCTAATGCACGTGAAATTAGCAGGTTTTCAGAAAAAGATAAATTGAACGCAAAATCAGGGAACAGCATTTGAAAAGCAAAAAGGAAAATGAGTTAACCAGCTAATTAGGCGGTAAGAGAGGTTTAGTGATTTTTGCAACAATGGTTAAGCATTTTGTTTTCCACTGGCACCAAATGAGATGGTACTTTAGCACATTAATATTTCAACTTTATTGAAATGGTGATGATTATACTCACCTCTACACTCAACAGCCTAATTATTTTGAATATCTCAAATTAAATCAGATCAGGATATACTCCAATTACTACTACTGATCACTAATAGTGATCTCTATAAATCTCCTTCTCTAACAGTATTTTCTTCAAATCCCCAGTTTCAGGATATGTCATAAGCCTGGTTTACACTTAAAAAAAAAATGTATCTTAGTAAAGCTATGGCTTCATGATGTTGCTTAAACTACTAGATCCCTGAAAATTTTGTTCTTTAATGTCAGCATTTTGGAATAACCTTTTTTTACAGATCTTACTATAGCAACTCAGTGAGTAAAAAGGAATGCTATTTAATCTATTAGGTATAATAATGGAAACTTTTTTAAAAAGGAAAAATGCAAATAACCGAAGGGAAAATTACTGTAGAATTTCAACTGTTGTTGGGAAAGGAAAGATAGTAAGTAGAATTCCAGTTCTATCATTTTGAGGATTCAAGGGAAATTCCCCACCCTACCCTTGAACTTCTCCCCCTCCTCATTTTTAATATTATGTTGCAAATTGTGTAAATGTTGTAGGGTTGCAACTATCAATCCCCTTATTCACAAAATCAATTCCTCCCTGAGTTTTCTTAAAGTCCGCGTTGAACAAACCTTGATGCAGAGTCTAGTGACGGTCAACTTTAACAAATGAGCCAACGAAAAGAGCCTACAAATGTGATGAATATCTACACGGAGGAGAAGGAAGTGCCTTGTGCCTCGGTTGTAAACATGGCTTGTATTGGTTCTGCAACCAAAACGCCATGTGAGCTTAGATAGACAGCTTCTTATTTTATTTTAAAACAACATCATTGGACTAGGTGATTGGTCGAGTCCACTTTAGCTTTACAGTCCATGACTCCACTTTGAAGCCTACTATTATACAAGAATTGTTGCCTATGAAAGAATTACTCAGGCCTTAAACCTGCTCAGATTGGACAATTAATACCAATTAGTAGGATCTTGTAAATGCTTTCTCTTGAGGGAGGCACAAGAGGGAGGGGCTATATGTATACATATAGCTGATTCACTTTGTTCTACAGCAGAAACTAACACAACATTGTAAAGCAATTATCCTCCAATATAAATAAATAAATAAATAAATAAATACATGCTTTCTCTTTATTGTTTTCCCATAGTAATAACATTGCTTCAGACTACACTCAAGAATCCATTGTCAAGATCTAACTATCCAGGTAAGAGTAAAATCTAAGAGTCAGCAAGCAGTTTGTCATGATGTGCATGGCTGAGATGTGAGATTTTAATGACCTTTACTTTCTTTTCAAGACCTACCAGAATTAAACATGAGTAGACACTCCAATTTGAAGAACTCATCCTGAGTCATAGAGTCACATATAGAAAAGTTTATCAACCTTGGTACTATTAACATTTTGGGATGGATAATTTTTTGCTGTATGGAGTTGTCCTGTGCATTTTAAATATTTTGTACCATTACTGGCCTCTACACATTAGAAAAGAGTAGTACCTCTCCCCCAAGGTTGTGACAAAATTTTCCAGACATTGCCAAATGTCCCCCGGAGGTAAAAACTGCCCTGAGTTGGGAACCGTGGATATACAGTAAATTAAATTTATGGAGAGGGATTATTTTTGATCCCAAATTGACTTCCAACCATCAGACTTTTAAAAATAATTTCTGTAGCTTCAAACTCAACTGATGGTGTCTCAGAATTATCCAAAAGGGACTTCCCTGGTGGCGCAGTGATTAAGAATCTGCCTGCCAATGCAGGGAACATGGGTTCGAGCCCTGGTCCGGGAAGATCCCACATGCCGCGGAGCAACTAAGCCCATGCACCACAACTACTGAGCCTGCGCTCTAGAGCCTGCGAGCCACAACTACTGAGCCTGTGCTCTAGAGCCCGCGAGCCACAACTACTGAGCCCGCGTGCCACAACTACTGAAGCCCGCACACATAGAGCCCGTGCTCTGCAACAAGAGAAGCCACCCAATGAGAAGCCCGCACACCGCAATGAAGAGTAGCCCCCGCTCGCCACAACTAGAGAAAGCCCGCGTGCAGCAATGAAGACCCAATGCAGCCAAAAATAAATAAATACACTTATTAAAAAAAAAAAAAAGCTAATAGCCTAAGTTTAAATTATGTTATCTCAATGAAAAAAAAATTATCCAAAAAAACGAGTCATTGATTAATAGCTGTGACAAATTTTCTTTCACTTTGACAAGGTCTTTGCCTCAGAGACTACAACCAGAACATTCAAATACTTTTTTGTTTTTCAGCTTTTTTGAGGTATAATTGACAAAAAAGTATGTATTTAACATATACAACTTGATATTTTGATATTAAATATTCTTAAAATTGGAAAATCACAAATCACCTGTGGGTATCTCATTGTTAGAGGTATTGTCTATGTATCAGTATTAATTAGTTACATGTTGAAATATGCATCATTCAACTTCATCAATCAGTTTTATAAGGTAGTGAAAGGGAGCAGAATATGCTACCAAAAAAATGCCTCTTAGGCATAATGATTATTTTAGGGTGACTATTTTTAAGAAAGAGCAGACACAGGAAAGGCTCTGAAAATCAAGTAAAAGTTACCCTTTTGTAAGAGACATTTACATTTTATAAGAGCAGTCTCCATTTTTAAGTGTGTCTCCCTCTCTGTACAGGAAGAGAGGATGATTCTAAACTTCTAGAAACTCTTATCATTGGAGAAGGCAAGGACTTAACTCTGCATAACAACCGTGCCCTTGTTTACTGTGCTTTTCCTGGCAACCTCCCATTAATGGCTGTCCCCCCAGACCTCATTTGTTTTTAGCTGGAGATGTTATTTAAGGTGGTTGCTTGGGCTATGTGGGGAAGGTACTCAGTTTTCCTAGGTATCTCCCATGTATACAGGAGGTATGCATGTTATTAAGCTTCTGTTTGTTTTTATCCTATTAATCTGTCTTTTATTACAGGAGGTGTCTCAGCCAAGAACCTAGAAGGATAGAGGGAAAATTACTGATGCCTCCCCTACACTAGTAGCCATGAATTTCAGAGACACAGGGTTCTAAAGGGTTTTCAGATTCTTATGTTTCTGAAGGTGATCACAATGCACCACCCCAAAATTATGCCAAGGTGACTTAAGGATTATTTGGAGCTGAAGGCAACTGAGAAACAGCAGACATAGGAGGAGCTCTCTGCCCTCCCCCTATCTGCCCAAAAGCAGGGCATACGTTTCCCTTTTGCAAAGGAAATTTCCATTTGTAAAGGTGCCCGCTCTACAACCCTTATCTACCATGTTTCCCCCATACGTTTCCTAGTCATCTTCCCACAATTCACCCCCCTACAAGCCCCAACCCCTTTTTCCTCTGTCTAGTCACAATTTATCACCCTTTGTTAAATGGTCCCCAGGTCTAACGGCCTCTTTGGTTTTTCACTTCTTTTCTGTGAAGTTTCCATTCATGTAAAAATATTAACATCTATAAAGAAACATATGCCTTTTGTCAGTTTAATTCACAGGCCCCAAGAAACCAAACCTGAGAGGGTGGAAAAAAGGTTTTCTCCCCACACTCATACCCCATCACCATAAAACCTGAGACTGCGAGCCACGTGGCAGAGCAGTTCTCCTGGGTTCCCTTACCGTGCTGCTCTCCTCCCGGGTGCCCCTTCCCAATAAAGTCTCTTGCTTTGTCTGCACATGTGTCTCCTCGGACAACTCATTTCTGAGTGTTAGACAAGAGCCCACTCTCGGGCCCTAGAAGGAGTCCCCCTTCCTGCAACAGAATGAGGAAACCAAAGCCTAGGGGCTTAGGCAACTGAAACGGGGGACACGGAAAGGATTTGTACCTGGGAGGGCCCCACTGTGTGCTGCCGGGTTTCAATAGGAAGCACTGACTCTGATCAAAGCTATGTAACTACACCCATCACCTCTTTAGCTCTTATTCTATATGCATCCCAGGGGCTGAGGTCTACAGCTTGTCAGGCTTTGGTTTGCCACACCCTGGCACACCCCATCAAAGACATTGCTTTTCTCCCACTTGGCTTTGTTTTCTTCTTCCTTCTTATGCTACTTTCTCCCTTTCATTTTCCTCTCACTTTTTAAAATATAATTTATTCTTGCCTAGACGGTCCCTGATTTTCAAAGGGCAGATTCAAACAGCTACTAATTAGGGAAGGGAGGGAATGCAGGAACAAAGGAGGAACAGTCAAGAAACAACAGTGCACTGATAAAGCAGGGTCTTGGTTCCTCCTCAAGGGATATATTGATACATAACAATACCTTTGAGTTCTTCTGCTGGAACTAAGGCCCCCACCCAGGTGGAGGATGGTAACTTCCCTGAACACAAGATTCCTGGAGCACCACCCTGCTACCTCACCACCAACAGATCAGAAGAAGGTCACACACCTGCAGCCCTCACCCCAAATTTTGCCTATAACAACTTTTTCCCAAAAACCATCAGGGAGTTCAGGGTGTTTCTGAGCAAGAGCCACCTGTTCTCCTCGCTTGGCTCTACAATAAACCTTTTGCTGCTCCAAACTCCGACATTTCTCTTTGTTTGGTCTCACTGTGTGTTGGGCACATGAACTTGGGTTCGACAACACTGTCAAGGGGAAACTGTTGCTGGTGGAGACCTGTAAAAGCAGGTGATGGGGTGGATAGAGCCTCCATGTTTTTAGGGTTATACTACTTGCCTCCATGTTTTTAGGGTTATACTACTTGATTAACTTGATTTGCTGCTATTAGGTGGGGTGTAGATTGGGAGGAAGAGTGTGGTGTTGTTTAAAACTTAAACTTGGAAAGGTTTCCTCGTGTGTTTATCCTGGGGCTTTTTAATCTAAAGGTATAACTTAAAAATATAATAAATAAAACAGAAAAATAAAAGGTAGACCCAGTAAAATGCAGTGGTGAACCTTTGGTTGCTTCTGTATAAATTTTATTTTATTTCATTCATTTCATTTTATTTTTGTTTATTTTTCTCCTGGGCCACACTGTGTGGCCTGTGGGATCCCAGTTCTCTGACCAGGGATCGAACCTGTGCCCTCAGCAGTGAAAGTGTGGAGTCCCAACCACTGGATTGCCAGGGAATTCCCTTAAGTTGTATTTTAAATTGGTCCAGGTAAGATATGGGGATATATGTATATGTATAGCTGATTCACTTGTTATAAAGCAGAAACGAACACACCATTGTAAAGCAATTATACTCCAATAAAGATGTTAAAAAAATAAAATAAAATAAAAAATTTAAAAAATAAAAAAATAAATTGGTCCAGGTATTCCAATATGTAATTAGTCAGTTTGATCTGAGAGCATCTGCATGGGAATAGGACTATATAATATTTTAAAATTAAGAATGATGCCAAAAACTTGGCCTCTGTGCACAGGTGCCAAATTGAATCTCAGAGACAGAGTTTTGGGTGAAGTAGAAAAGAATAGCTTTATTGATTTGCCAGGTAAAGGGGGGACACAGCAGCTTCATGCCTCAAAAACTGTGTCCCCCAACCCAGGAGGTTTTGGTGAGGAGTTTTATAGCAATGGTTCAAGGGCAGAGTTGCTAACAGGGATCAGGGTGTGTGCAGGGCCTGCACTCCTTAATCTGGCCTCAGGTGGTCTCCTTATGAGCTTCTCTAGTTTCTTTGATCTGGCCTCAGGTGGTCTCCTCCCTTGTCTCTGCATTCCCTCCCTTCCCTGATTAGCAACTGTTTGAATCTGCCCTTTGGAACTCAGGGAAGGTCATGGAGGCTGGAGTCTATTTCCTACAAACAAGAAATGGGGGACACAGAAAGGCTCCCGTGCTCAGGAGCCCCACAGGGTCCTGCTTGGCTTCAAGAACACAAATTATCTTCTCATTTGAACTGTCCATTTAATGAAAGCTATGCTCTGTTAGTACAAACGAATAAAAATGGGCCACTGCATAAACATCAATCAATCATTAAAAATTGGCTTAAAACAATTCAAATACTAAAAGGCAGTTGATACTTTACTTTTTTTTAAAATGGTACTTTAGTGAAATTCAAGAGAACACATAGTTACTGAGTTTTTCCTATGTACAGAGGAGAGTGCTAAACATCTGGGGTACCAGAATGAAAAACTCAAGGAATTCGAACTTTAATCAATAGGCTGTAGGAAGAAAATGAAAGAAATTTCTATACACGATGAAAATCCATGTATTAATCCCTCATTTCCCATAAAAAATACACAAATGTCTTTTAATCTCATTTCATTTAAAATGTCTTTGATTTGAGCCTTTCTTTTCTGATTTTAACAGTCCCTCTATCTCAAGAGCCTGTATCTTTGTTTACCAGATGCAGAAAAAAAGGCCCACTGAAGGGGAGTAGAATGCTTACTTCAGGATCCTATGAAATCACAGGTGGGATTTAGACTAATATGGTGTAAGAGCTGTACAGGGCCTCTGGGGTCCTCTAACTCAACTGCTTATATCAAAGGCCCCAAATAAAGCTATTCAGTGGTGAAGTTAAGGTGGCAATAAGTACTCTTGACTCTTAAGCAAGGGCCCTAACAGAAGCCAAAGCCTGTCTTGCCTTTGTTCTCTGTACAGGATACAGTCACTCCCAGGCTTCCACAGAGCACAGCTAAACTCCTAGGGCTAAATAAGGTGGAAATAAGCTTCCTCCAGCACCTTTTAGACTGGAGAATCTCTGCGCCCAAATAGGGCCATCAGAATGGTCCACGGTGGCTGCTCTGTCAGATTGTTATAGATTCCCAAAACAAGACCAGAAATGGATTAGTCTCTGCTACTAAAACACAGGATCTAGGCTCAATGGTAACTGACTCCCCACACTTAATATAAACTCAGGCTTTCCTCAAAATATGATTTTAGGTAACTTCTTCTCCTTACTGAGAATACTAGACCTTCAAAAGGGCTGGGATAAGAGAGGAGAGAGAATATTTTAAAAAGCATTTTTAAAAAAGCATTTACATTGGGTATTGCAGTTAGAATTTTTAATAGGCAAGAAGTTTTACTTAAAATTCATTAGTGGAATCTATAAATATATTGCTCATTTCCTGGCTGCTTAGGCCATTAAGCATCTAATCTATTTCCTGAGCTGAAACTAGCTAATGGAAAAATATTTAGAATACTAATCACCTAGTGAAATGGGCATCTGGCATTTATTCACCCAAAACATATTCTTGGTCATATTTCCCTTCAGTAATTTATACGGTTTCTAAAGGAATAATAATAATTTTTACAATAAAAGGTCTTTGCTATTAAAACATGGAAAGCCTCCTCCCTCTCTGCCCCTAATGTTTTATGAATAAGGGCACTCCTCTGTATGACATTCTTTAGCTTCAACACATACATAATATCAGGTTGGGAAGTGTATTACTTGCTTTTCTACCAGGCAATTCATTCATGAAATCATTGAACAAAAAATAAAAACAAAAACATGAGGACAATATTATTACCATAACAAAACTTGAGATTTTTATATTTACTTGATGGAACTCTGCTAAATAAACTTATTATACCACCTATATGCAATATTGCCCCAAAGCTGCAGAGGTCCAAATTACTGAAGGCAAACTATGTGTGCTGATGCTGAATTTACCAGGCGCTAGATTTTTCTTTCTTTTTTTTTTTTTTTCTTATTAGTCAAGATTTTTCTACAATATGACATTCATAATACTTCTCAAAGCCTCATTCCCACAGGTTTCTTTCTCTTTTGTGGCTAGCATATCATTACCATCAGCATGACTCTGACACATCTGTTATTAGGTGGAGGGTTCAGACAGCAAACTAATTTTTTTATATTTAGCCTAGGAGAAGCATTATTCAGAAGGTAAACATGCCAGAGGAAAACCCCAAACGCAGGAGAGAGTCAACCAGGATTTCAGGGTGATCTGTACCATTCCTCCTTTCCTTTAGCATAGTTCATCAAGAGTCTTTGAAAATAATCTACCAGAGCCAGGCTTGGGCTTTGGAGGAAAGCTAGCTTTTGAGCTGAGACCTGGAAGTGTGACCCCCCTAAATTATGCACAATTCCGAAATTAGAATTTCCACTAGAGGGAATTTCTTTTAAATCAGTATCTGTAAAGTATGGTTTATAAAGGAGACAAAGCACACTGTAAGGTGTAGTTTGATTAGGTAAAAAGATTACTGGACTTCAAGAAAAGCACCCTGCTTTCTTCCAAATAGCATTCTTCTATTATGCAAGTTTTTACCTTTTCATAATTTAGACACCAATCAGTGACAGTCATTATATATGCTTTGGCACAGAGCACTAATATAATTAGTGTGGCTGCTCTGAATGCCTCCATCCACAACAGAATTAGCAATAATACAGTTCCCTTCCTTTTAGAAACATCTCATTAAAGACAAAACAAAAATATTTAACTTCATTTCCTTAAGGAAAATGACAAATTTCTGCTAAACATGACCAATACCTTCTTTAAAGAAATTTGATTATCAAAGCAAAATAGAAACTGTTTGTTCTGTCAAACCTGTTCTGTCAAACAGGTTCATTTTAATGACCCTGTACAGTCATTAAAATCAGTTGCTTAAAATTTTTCCTCCTGGGTTTCACATTTATCATAGATAAATCTTTTTATACCACACTGCCCAGAGGTGCTGTACATGAGGCAGAAGCATCTCCTGAACTCGGTAGGCTACTGACAAGGCCCTGGAATGGGCCAGGAAAGGAAAATTGGACAACGTAACTTACCAGAAAGAAAAGGCATCAAAACTCAGTATTAGAGATTCTGTGTGTTATTGCATCTGCTGATCATGCTGGGCTCCTGACACTGACTTGCTTGTGACTGCTTTGTGCTTTTCTACTTGGAATCTGAAGTGATGGAGACCGCAGAAGCAATTCCCCACACTCTTGAATCTTCCTGTGCTCTTTGGAGACCTGAACAGATATGCTTCTCTTCTGCAGTTCTCGGGGTTAACATTTCGAGGCAAAAATTTACTAAATTCCAATCGATTAAATAAAAATTAAATATTTGATTCCCACACCACTAAACTCAAATAATTAATTGAAAGATTACTTTTAGTGTCTAGCAATTTAAAAGGTAAACTATATTCAGTCTCAGATAAAATTGCCATCGGAACAAAACTGGGGCAAGTCAAATAAGTAATACTCTGGAAAAACTAGTCAAAGAATTACAGTGTCATTTGACCCCACTGCCATGATCAAAAACTGTTCTAATGACAAATTTAAAATCTAGGTCACAAAAACAAAAGAATTTTTAGGAAGGTAGGAGCTAATTTCCTAAGATATCCAAAGAAAAAATATTCCAACTTCCTCACTGAAAACAGAAAAGATTGTTTAAAATGGAAATGCCCCCAAAATTGCTTTCAAGACTATAATCTGAACAGGGAAAAAAACCAAAACAGGTATAAAAAATTTATCCTCTTCATTAAGATAATAAAATTGTTATCCGACACACTGAGTCCCTGACTAAAAATAAATAATAATAAAATTGGACTTCTACACAATTAGAGAAAATAATGAAAATACAGCAGAGTATATTTTACTTACGGCACTTAACAGGAATCACACAGACCCTGACTCTACGTGTGGTCCCTGTGCCTGGGGCTCTGAAGCTGATTTGCACCATCCTACCACCTCCAGACAGGAGGAAAGATGGCTCCCATTGCTAAGTCCTCATAAAACCCCACATGTTTGGAGGTTTTAAAATATAATTTTACTCTACTACTTTTCCATTACTGTGTAACAAATTACCATAGACTTAGTGGCTGAAAGCAACAGCCATTTATTATCTCACAACTCTGAAGGTCAGAAGTCCGGGTGGGTTCTGCTGGGCTTTGCCCAGGTTCTCATAAGGCTTGAAATCAAGATACCTGCTGGGCTGGCCTCTTATCTCAAAGCTCTGGGGAAGAATCCACCTGCGAGCTCTTTCAGCTTGTTGGCAGAATGTAGCTCCTTGTGGTTGTATGGATGAGGTCCTGTTTCCTTGCCAGCCATCCCTGGGGGTGGGGGGCGGTACCCTCAGCTCCTTAAAGCTGCCTGCCATCCTCCTCCCGTGGTCCCCTCCATCTTCAAAGCAGCAACTGTGCGTGGAGTCCCTCTCATACTTCCTCCCTCCTTGACTTCCCTTCTGCCATCAGCCAAAGAAAGCTCTCTGCATTTAGGCTCATATGATTAGATCATGCCCACTCAGAAAATCCAGGATAATACCCCTAATTTATGGTCAACTGTGACATATAATCAGAGAAGTCATACCTCATCATATTCTCAGGTTCCAGGAATTAGGCTGGGACATCTTCGAAGGGCATTTAAGAAATTCTACCTACCAAAACATTAAGGTAAACAAAACAAAATAACAGAAGCCAAATGGTGTCGTGAACTTGTCCAAATGTGAAACAAAGGTATTCTAAATTCCTCACACTTGAATAAACAACATACGCAAATGGTATAAAATAGTAAAAGTACAAAAGATATTAGTAAAAAATAAGATTTCCTTCTAATGTTGTCCTTTAGTCCCAGTTCTACTCCCCAAGAACAAGTGTTTACTAGTTTCTTATGTCTCCTGTGAGAAATCTCCACGTTCGGTAAAGCACATATATTTGGAAGGACTGATATGATCTGGTCCTGAAAGGTTATTAGTATTCCCCTGCTACATCACCCGGGCCTCACTCAGGCTTTCCCTGAGGGTGCTGGGGGGAAGTTATTCTGTGATAAATAGTCAGTTTAGATTTTCTAATTATCTGAGATTAGTATTGATCATTTCTGTTTTCCTAGAAAAGCATCCATTCCTTCCAGGTTCTCAAATTAATTTGCATAGTACTGAGCAAAATATTTTCTTATAATTATTTTATTCTTTTCTGTTTCTATCATTTCCCCATTATTATTTCTCATTCTGTGTTCTCTTCCTCACCCAAGTTTCAATTTTATTAGGTTAGCTAGAGATTTATCTATTTAATTGATTTTTTAAAAAAAGAACCAGCTCTTTTATTTATTAGTCTGATTAATTTTCTTTTTCTAATTCATTAACTTCTATTGTTATTCCAACTTTCTGCTTTCTAATGTTTGTTTTATTGATTATTTTTCTAACTTTTTGAGTTAGATATTTAATTCAGTTATTTTCTTTCTCCATCAAGATAAGTGCTTCTGAATTCTACTTTTAGCTGTCCCATAGGTTCTGACATGTAGTGCTTTTCCCCCTAGATTTTCTATAACCTGTTTGGTTTCCTCTATGATCCAAGAGTTGTTTAAAAATTTTTTTTAAATGTTCAGGTGATGATACAATTTTTTTCTATTTATTTTCTTAATTTCTAGTTTCACTGCAATGTGATTAGACAATGCTATATGTATTCATTTTGCCTTTTGGAATTCACTGACATTTTCTTTATGGTCTATTTTGTTTTTATTCAGCATTTAAAAAGGTCTGTTCTTAGCTTTCAGGACACAGAGTGACAAATATCAAATAGTTAGTTCATTCATGATTTTTATTCGGGTTTTCTTTTTCTTGTTTTTTGTCCACATGGTCTCTTATGAACTAAGATGAGTGAATTAACATTTCCTACCACTATCATGTAATTATTTCTTTTCACATTTCCTGTAGTTTCTGTTTTATAGGTGACTACTAGTATATTGCTGTTATGAATCATCCTTCTTTGCCTTATTTAAAGCTTTCTCCTCGGGACTTCACTGGTGGCGCAGTGGTTAAGAATCCGCCTGCCAATGCAAGGGACATGCGTTCGAGCCCTGGTCTGGGAAGATCTCACATGCCACGGAGCAACTAAGCCCGTGCACCACAACTACTGAGCCTGCACTCTAGAGCCTGCGAGCCACAACTACTGAGCCTGCGAACCACAACTACTGAAGCCCACGTGCCTAGAGCCCGTGCTCCACAACAAGAGAAGCCACCGCAATGAGAAGCCTGAGCACCGCAACTAGAGAAAGCCTGTGCGCAGCAACAAAGACCCAACACAGCCAAAAATAAATACATTAATTAAAAAAAAAAAAGCTTTCTCCTCTAAATCTACTGCTGTCTTATATTAAAGATGCGATCCCTACATTTTTGTTTTCCCAGTAAGGTTTTGTTCACGTTTTCAGCCTTGTCTGTGTGATTCTTCATTGAACCCATTACCCTGCTTCTTCATGCCCAAGGAAGCTCCTGCTGCCAGCCCATACATCTCGTCCTGTTAGTCTAAACTGGGCATTATTGGTTTTGCCCCTCAGAGAGTGCTTTCAACTTCATCTGGGATCTGCAGCTGTGGGTATCTTTCTTCAACTGCATTTATTTGTTCTTTATCACATACTGTGGCATGGGGTTGTACACGCCTCCTACTTTCCTTGAAGATGGAGTCGTGTTTCTTCTTTTTGTTCTCCTAGTGCAGTTGGATGCCATGACATTTGTTCTGCCATTTAAAAACTACAATCTAGAATTTGTTTTTGCCAGTTCTCCTCCACTGTCTATGCCCTACATCATGTTCTCTGGTGAAAGGCTTTGCTGTACTGTGCTCTGCAGATGTTCCTGATAACAGCATGTTCTGGTCCTTAGTCCTATGAATGAGGAAGGCAGTTTCTTATCCGGCTCTTTGAAATTCCTCCCATGGTTTCTAGGCTATTCTACGCTATCTATCTCTACCTCTCCCAGAAGCTTCTGGGAATTCTACTCTCATCTCTCACTCATGTCTCTCTCTTCAGTTCAGTTCAGTTTAGTCTGCCTGAAAGTATATTTTTTACCAGTCAATTCAAAGCAGATACTAAACTTTAAGACAAACCGATAGCTGGGCCACATTATGTGCTCAATTTTGTGTTTCACCTGCTATGTGCAAAGCCCTCTTCTTGGCACTGGAGAGCCATACCGTGATGAATGCCTTAGGAACTCATACTGTAGTAGGGGGAAAAGAAGAAAGATTATTCTTACATTTTTTTGTTAATGCACATTTCCACGTAGGCTCCTCAAATGCCATGTTTTGTCGTTAGCATTACCCATCTTTCTCTGGTCCCTCCCTATATCACATCATCTTTAAGTTGCCTTTTCTGTTCAAAGTCTGTACCCTCTTCAGGAGGACACAAAACTGCTATTGTAAGGGTAAGCTGGGACAAAGTGAGAGAGTGGCATGGACATATATACACTATCAAATGTAAAATCGATAGCTAGTCGGACATAGCAGCATAGCACAGGGAGATCAGCTCGGTGCTTTGTGACCACCTAGAGGGGTGGGATGGGGGGAGGGGAGGGAGACACAAGAGGGAGGAGATATGGGGATATATGTATAAGTATAGCTGATTCACTTTGTTATACAGCAGAAACTAACACACCATTGTAAAGCAATTATACTCCAGTAAAGATGTTAAAAAACAAAACAAAACAAAACAAACTGCTGTTGTTCATCAGTCCTTGCCTTGGCTGCAGAGCCAAAGTAATAAAAGTTGAACTTGTAGAGCAGTTGCGTCCTTTAGGATCCTTTGGCTACAAAGAATAGAGAATCAATTATCTCAAGTCACTGTGTGTGGCTGTTCATGAGTGTGTGTGAGAGGAGTACGAGTGCGAACATTATTGCAAGGATTCCAGTGAAAATCTGGAACAAAGGTATACCATGTGGCTAGGCTTCATAGTAATCCACGGAAAGCAGCTTAACCAGGCCTCATGAGAAGCACAGGAACATGGACTGAGAACTGCAAGTCGCCCAGGATGAGAAAGATATGTAATGGTTTGTTTAGTTCCCTGTGTCTTTGGCAACAATAATTTGTTGATCATGCTCCTCCCCTACAGATATTAAGTAAAATCTTTGTTTCTCGCCCACACACAATTTTTAAAAATTTTACGACCTAGCTTTTACTTACTCATCACTCTTGCTTACTCATGGCTTCTACTGACTCATGTCATCTCTGTCTGCCTTTTTTCTGGTTAAGCATTTGACTTCTGTCCCTACCAAATAATTCTCTCTCCTTCAAACTTTCCTAAGAGAGAGGATCTGATCAGCCTACTATGTCACCATCATCAGTTAGGTAAGGCACAGGTGCTAGGTCTTCTCCAAACAGCCTGACTGCTTAAACATTTTTTTTTTTTCTGCCTGCTTTAGGTCAAATGTAGGTGGTAAGGTCAAGGAATACAGAGCACGGACACCTATATGCACTGCGTAGAGCTGATATCTTCAGGAAGAGGCTACAGGTAGGAGCCCTTAGAAAAGTACTGTGGGTATACAGATACTCCGAGATCTGGCCTACCTATTACAGTGGTTAAGCTTTCCTCAGTTCTGATAAACAAAATCATGCATTTTTCCCAAGGTTCTCTATGACTTCCAAGAAGCGTTAGTTGCTTCTTGGAAGTCATAGAGAAATGATTATTTTATTGCATTTAAGCTTTTCTTTTATACTTAAATGTAATCACTACCAAGATAAAAGTCCATATACTATACCACAAAAGGCATGGGAATTTAGTCCAGCCAGCTAGAAATTCCCTGGAAAGAGTTATATCAAATAGTACCTACTGCTAGTACTCTAAGGAACCGAAGTTATCAATATACCGACTTCTGTAAAGGAACTATCCATTCACTATGGTTAGGCACTAGTGTGCCTAGAAGAAATTGGGGCTTACTTATAATCACATTTCTGTCATCTAAGACCACATGGGTGAAAGCTTTTTATTTCACTTACAACAATTCAGAACTGAATTTCACTTTGCTTATCATGATCCCTATGAGAACAGGTTTTGTTATCATCTTATAGACTGGGAAAGAAAATAATTCCAGAAGCCAACAATGCCATATTCTAGATTAGAGGTACACTGTATTCAGAGAATAAACTGCTATGGCTTTAGAATTTCAAGCAGGGCACAGCTGTAAACTTCAGCCTGGCCTAACACCTGAGCTGAGACAGTTAAGTGCCTGATTGGGTACAAACATCTGTTTACCCAAGCCTAGCCATATGTCACTGGAACTGAAGAGAAGGCAATTAGCAACAGGGCCACAATGCATTCCTTTAAAGCTCCTGTTGGGGCATGTGCCCAACTTGTCCCTACATGTGCAATTTGCCTAATTCTTGCAAAATTATAAACTCTGTCAACTGTATGATGTGATAGTTTTTTTTAGAGCACACAGATTGAAGATATAGTCATCAAAGGGGATGTAAATTTTGATAAATTCCTTATACAACAAAGATTATAATAACAATGTTTTTCATAAAAATACTTTCAGGGCTTCCCTGGTGGCGCAGTGGTTGGGAGTCTGCCTGCCAATGCAGGGGACACGGGTTCAAGCCCTGGTCTGCGAAGATCCCACATGCCGCGGAACAACTAAGCCCGTGAGCCACAACTACTGAGCCTGCACGTCTGGAGCTTGTGCTGCGCAACAAGAGAGGCTGTGACAGTGAGAGGCTCGCGCATCGCGATGAAGAGTGGCCCCCGCTCGCTGCAACTGGAGAAAGCCTTCGCACAGAAACAAAGACCCAACACGGCCAAATATAAATAAATAAATAAATAAATAAATAAATAAATAAATAAATAAATAAATAAACAAACAAACTTCTTTATTTAAAAAACGAAAACAAAAACTTTCAATTGCCAGATAATGACCCATATCTTTTTTTAAAATTAATTTTTATTGGAGTATAGTTGCTTTACAATGTTGTGTTAGTTTCTACTGTACAGCAAAATGAATCAGCTATACATATATATATATAGCCCCTCTTTTTTGGGTTTCCTTCTCATTTAGGTCACCACAGTGCATTAAATAGAGTTCATGTGCTATACAGTATGTTCTCATTAGTTATCTATTTTATACATAGTATCTACAGTGTATATGTGCCGATCCCAATCTCCCAACTCCTCCCAGCCCCCGCTTCCCCCTTGGTATCCATACATGTGTTTTCTATGCCTGTGTCTCTATTTCCGCTTTGCAAATAAGATCATCTATACCATTTTTCTAGATTCCACATATACGTGTTAATATACGATATTTGTTTTTCTCTTTCTGACTTATTTTACTCTGTATGACACTCTATAGGTCCATCCACGTCTCTACAAATGACCTAATTTCGTTCCTTTTTATGGATGAATAATATTCCATTGTATATATGTACCACATCTTCTTTATCCATTCCTCTGTTGATGGACATTTAGGTTGCTTCCACGTCCTGGCTATTGTAAATAGTGCCGCTATGAACACTGGGGTGCACGTGTCTGCTTGAATTATGGTTTTCTCCAGATATATGCCCAGTAGTGGAATTGCTGATTGACCCATACCTTAAAGGCACATCACTGATGTGGTTAAAAACTAATTCTCTGCAGCAAATAATCCATATACTGCACACTACTAGGAACACTTTTCCCATCAGCCAGATATAAACCATACTACTTTCATCATTCATTTGGCTTTTAACCAAGGAATTACTAAGCACTTACAATACCAAGAAGCCAGGAATTATGTTGGGTATTTAGTACATGGAACTGAATTTACCTCCTACCTTCGCTCGAGGGAAGGAGTCCTAAAGGTCCAGCAAGGCAAATAGACTGGTAAATAAATTATAAGAAAATGATGTAAGAGAATGTTTAACTGGCTAATCCAATGGCCAAAGATTCAGAGGGGGATGTTCTGATTCCAACGCGTCCTATGAGAGATGTACACATCTTCTGATATATTTTGCATCTCTCCCCAAAGTGTTTACCATGAGAGACCCTGCGGCATCTATTATCAGATGTATAAAGGAAGAAAAGATATTTCTCAGTTTTAATTTTATGATTATTTTGCATCCCAGTGTGTAAATTTGATTATGTGAATGTCAAACAAGGCAAGGGAGAGGTGATCATGGTCTTCAACAACTCTGTTTTGCAATGAGGGTGCTATCAACAGGTGGGAAGAAGTGGCTGCAGGAGTATAAATCTTTGAAATGAATTACTCAGCCACACAGAGGAGGAGTGATGGTTATATGGTTACATGGAGAAGAGGAGGCAATTTTATCCTTCAGCTCCTCTCTCATACCTCAAGCATCTCAAATTCCCTCACTTCCTATATAAACCTCCTAACATCCTAACCTACTTGAATTGCCTGGTTACATATGATAGCAAACATGCATGGAGGAAAAATGGGGAAAAAAATGAATGGACATGAAATTAGGTCCTTGATATCACCTTGAAAGAAAATCGACATCTTCTTTTAATGTGATGCAAACTACTGAATCTGTTAAATCACAGAATCTTGGTGATTTAAAATAAAAGCAGTGTATTTTTTGTTCATGCAAAGTTCAGCTAGCAGGAGGGTGGAGTTGGGGGTTTCTGAACTCTGTAGTCATTTAGGAACTCTGACTGATGGAGATTCTATCACCTTCAGTATGTGGTTTCCAAGGTCACTTTGAGGACATCTAGTTGGCAAAAGGGTAGACAGAAAGCATGGAAGCTATATGGGAATTGTTTTTTTGTTTTTTTTTAAACAGCCAAACCAAAGGAATAAACGTACATCACTTGTACTCTCATTCCTCTGCCCAAACTCAGTAAGATGACTATACTTAATTGCAGAGGAGGCTGGGAAATGTAGTTCAAGCTGTATCAGCAGGAAGAAAGGAAAATAGGTTTGGTGAACAATTAGCCAATTTCTGACAGTGTCTTTCCCAGAATATTATACTTCATCTGCAAATATATCCAGTTCTTGCATCCTAGGGATGTGAATTTAAATGTGTATTTATTACAATAAAATTCTACTACTTAACAAATTTGCCTCTCAAGTAAATTTACTATAAAATGGATTGCCTGTAAAAGGTAAATTTCCATTATCATTACACACTGGCTTATTCAAATATGAGTTTGACTATATAAATATATTTTAAATATCTTTAGTTCTATTACATCCAATTGTGGTTCTGTCTCCACTTGAATTTCTTACTTGTCAAACTTAGCATTTCTAAAACTCAACATCTCTAAAACCAAACTCATGATCTTCCCTCTCTCTATCTCCTCCTGACTTCCTCAACTCAGAAAAAGACCTCTGGACAACCAGTTATTCAGGCCAGATGCTTGGGGATAGCCCTTTATATTCTACTCATTTTCAAACCCCCATCCAATTCATCAACAGGTTTTACTTTCAAAATATATCTTGAATCCATTAATGTCTTCCAATTGCCCCTAATCCAAGCCAAATCTACTCCTCACCTGTATTATTGCTGTAGTTTTATCTCTGCTTCTACCTTGAGAGTAACTCTCTACTTTTATATTTTCTCTAATCTATTCTTTCTTACATAAATCAGATAATCTCTTGAAAACCCTTCAAAAAGATTTGCATTGTACTTCGGATAAAATCCAAAATCCTAGCCAAAGCCTTTGAGGACCTGCAAGAATCTGGTTCGCGGTTTCATCTCCAACCTCATTTGTCAGCACTTATTTTGCTCAATCTATACTAGCTATTTTAGTTTTCTGAAAAGGTCAAATGCCTTTTACCCTAAGGGCCTTCCCACACAGCATGTCCTCTGTCCAGAAAATGTTTTTTGTTTTTGTTTTTAATAATGAAATTCATTTTCTTTTTACCATGAAATATCTTTTCATATAGAAGAATGTGATTGATGCATATGACTCTCACTCACTCAAGCACCAAAGCCAAGATGGGTGATTATCCCAACTGTCTCCCTCTGGGAAGACGAGGTATATGGAGTGGCTGGGCTTTTCCCTCCAGCTCACCTATGAAACAGAAGCCTTTCAGAAGTCCCGGATTTGTCTTTGTCTTCTGCACAAGGCCTGCTAAAGGCCAAGATCTAGGCCACCAGAGATCAGCAAACGGCCAAAGAACAAAGTATAGGTTTAGAATTTACTTATATTTCAGAATTCAGGTTTTCACATAATTTCTGGCTCCTAAAATTCTTCCTTATTTTCCCACTCACTCAGGCACACATTTAAAAATATACTTTAATTATTTTATCTAGAAGTTTTAGATGTTCTGTACCAGAAGAGTTTGTACCGACATCTAGTCCACTGTTTTGCCAGAAACAAAAGATCTTCTATAGCACACTTTACTACTCCTCTCCAGCTGGTTAGCTTCTGTTAATCTTTTAGAGCTTCAGCTTAAAATGTCACAAGTTTTCCTTGATCCTCATTCCTCAATCTAAATTAGCTTCTAACTATTTTCTCTCTTGTAACAAACTTCTCTTTCCTTTTGCAACCTTTATTACAGCTTTTGATTATACTTTGTGTTATCTGCCCCTTCCATTATCCTGTAAGCTTCAGGAGGACAGGAATCCTGTCTGTTGTGATTATTACTGAATAGAAAGCCTAGTGCAGGACTAGGACAAAGTAGGTGCACAAGAAATTTTAAATACTTATTAAGCAAAAGAATGAATAGATGCAATGTAATGTAATCATATTGAGTCAGAGTAGTCTTGAACCCTGTAAGCGACCAATAAATACTGGCACTATTAAACAACATTTAAATTGACTGCCTTCAAAAATTATGTAGTATAGTATAAGATTAATACAAAAAATAGTATACAAGAGGAAGTAAAGCACAGACTCTGAAACCAGACTGCCTGGAATCAAATTTCTGATCTGCCACTTACTAACCAAGTGACCTTTGTTGGAGATTTAAACATTCTGTGCCTGTTTTTTCTGATCTGTACAATCAGGTCAGTAAGAGTACTTGGCGATGTTAAGGTGATGACTAAATGACAAACATGCCAGTCATCCAAGGAAGCAAGATGTAATTGTTGTGCCTGTTATCATTACAAAGTTAATGTTAATCAGTGGTCTCATCAAAGAAAAAAAGAAAGTTACACAGAATCAGACGGGGAAAATAAGTAGGAGCAGCAAGCTGTAGAAAGGGAATTGGGTTGCGGACGTGCCGGCAAGAGGCAGGAGCACACAGGGACATCCGCAAGGGAGACAGGGAGAAGCGGGCTGCGTGGGTGCCCAGGGCCAGCACGCAGACACTACTGACACAGTGGCTGGAGAGAAGGGGCTGCTGGAGAGAGACTGAGACAGGCCTGCCATCTCCCTGTGCCACATGGTCGGAGCACTTCGTTCCCTCGAGCCATCCACCTACTCGCTGTGGGGAAGTGTCTTTGGATCTGATTTTGGGCTCAGTTAATAGAAAATAGTTGGGAACATCAGCCAGTAGGCAAGATTAAGTTGTGCACCTTTTGACAGCAGCAAATATCTCTGGGCATTAGAGGCAAGTTCTGTCTCATACGGCAGTTTTCCTGACAAACGCTGTACTCTACTGGTGGATCCTAATGGGGGAAAGTAGTTTCCTCATTTTCTTTTGTCTTCCTTCGTTTTTCAATGGCATTTCCCTCACAATACTGAGAATATATTATGCAATCTCCTCTCTGGTGTCCATTCCCCACTCCCCAGATCCTGGATCCATTTAAAACAAAGTCATTACAGTTTGGATCTTGTGATAATACACTGACTACAGGTCTGATTATTATATAAGAAATAAAGTTTTACCCTTCTCTCTAGCTGTGAAACTAGTTCTTTTTTAGTTACCCCTGAGACCATCTACGCATGGCCCACCATGAAAAATTTACATTAAGATGAGTTTAACTACATCATCCACATTAAGAGTCTAAAGTTACATCTGTTGGGATAAAATGACTACAGCTGAACCCTGAGATGAATTAAAACAAAAACAGACCAACTAGGTCCTAAGAAAGCGTCTGCCTACAGCAAAGCATTGAATAGCTAGGTTGGTATCTTGTGGCAAACTTTCATTTGTTTCTACCATATTTTCATTGCTCAGTGTCAGAGTGTCAGACTGTCCTTTCTTTAAAAGAGGGTGAACTCATCCTATCAGAAAAAAAAAATGTGGGACATTTATCTTGAGAGATCAATTTCAATAGTCAACCTTAACTTCCTAACCAGAATATGTGAATCTAAAGGTCAGCTGCTGCTCTACTTTGGCCAAAGAAGTAGGTATTTTAGGGGATTCAGATTTGTCTCTAAATCTTTGATTGCAATATTCTTATGTGCTATTGTCTTAAGAAGGTGTTCATGTTCATTTTGGCAAATGTATTCTTCACTTCCCCCAGTGATTTATGTCATCTGAACCTTTTTAATCAATAATGTTTGATAGAAAACACATAGCACAATGGAAATAAACCAAAATATGTTGAAAATAAAACAGTTAAATAATATTTATTTCAAATCCCCTTTAAATTCTTGATAGCTATGAGGTAGAAAACCTTAAAAATTTTAAGTTTCCTCTGAACTCTGGAAACCTAACTGTCTCATGTATGATAAAATCAGTATCACAGGCTGGATTTTCTTTGTAACCAGAGTACCTCTACTCGAGTTTTATTAAGAATTCATAAGCAACTATTGCTTCTGCTATCAGGGAACCCAAACTGATGATGGTTCACTCACTCACTTGCATTGTGAAAAAAGTTGTTTTTTTTTTTTTTGCCAATTGAAGAAGCAATACCAGTAAAAGAAACTGTATAAAAGGATATTATTAAATAAAGAGTATCAATAAATGAAAGTAAGTATATTAAATGGAAAGGAAGTCTCCTTTCCACATCAAACTCTCAGCCTTCTCATCAGAAACTAAGTTAACGTGGGGGGGTTGTTTGTTTGTTTTTATGTACTGAAACATAAATTTGCCATGCATGTGTGTGGTAGATCGTTACAGGAAAGGCTCCTAATCAGTCATGTCTCCTGGCATCATTTTCCCTGTATATCCACTCTAACATTGACTCTCCATGTGATTTGCTTTGGTCAATGTGACAATGACAAATGTAACACAAGCAGAAGCTTGATAAGTGCTTATGCCATTGGGTCTTGCCTCCTTGGAAACCTGAGACCACAAGGCTGAGAAGCAGCCAAGGATGAAAAAACATGTGGAAAGGCAGATCCTACCCTGAGTTGTCCCACCAGCTGAATGCTACCACATGAATGAATCCAGAGACAACAGCAGAAGAACCACCCAGCTGACTCACAGAATTGTGAGAAATATTGTTGTTGTAAGCCAGTAAGTTTGGGGATGGTTTGCTATCAGCAATAGATAACTCATACAGTATGCAAGCACAAACAGGCAGATATATTGTTGACATTCCTTGATTTCGGTTTATGAAGAATAAAATATAATTGATAATTATGAGATACATAAAGAGAATGATACATAAAGAGAAAGACTTTGCTATGAGCTGAACTGTATGCCCCCAAAATTTATATGTTGAAGCCCTAACTCCCAGTACTGGTATCCTTATAAGAAGAGGAGATTAGACACAGATAACACAGGCAGCAGGATGACCATGTGAGGACACAGTGAGAAGACGGCCATCTCCAAGACAAGGAGAGAGGCCTCAAAAGAAACCAAACTGCTGATACCTTGATCTTGAACTTCTAGCTTCCAGAACAGTGAGAAAATAAATTTCTGCTGTTTAAGCCACACAGTCTGTGGTATTTTATTGCAGCAGCCCTAACAAACTACCACAGACATGAAACTGGGGGCAGACATGAGACTCAGGAAAAAAAAAAAAAAAAAGTACTGCCTGTTTAGGAACCAACTTAGTGAGAAACTTCAATATGTAGTAAGAGCTGGTAGGAAGTACAGTGACCCTAAGGGCAAGGGATAACAGAGGATAACGCAGTGCCTGGAAAAGAGGATGAATGAAACGCTGCATAGAACACACTGATAGAGGCACTGAGCCTGCGCCAAACTGAATAACTGAAGCCTCCCCTGACCTGAGTGACACAACAGAACACGAACCTTTACCACCTCTTCATGTGGTTTGTATGCCAGTATTCCCTCACATAATAACAATGATACTAGTGATGATGACGATGATGGTGACGGTGATAAAACCATTTGAACTACATATTACAGAGATTTGGATAGATTACAGGCATAGAAAAGGAACAGGCTAGACATTACAGATGAAACAAATCGCTCCCTCCCACACGTGGCAGCAATAAAAAGTCCCCAAGACAGAGGAATTGATAATAAGAATGGAGTGCCCATCTAATCACAACTATCAACTACAGCAAGGAATATAATTTTCCCCTCAGCAGTCTGTCTGCCTTTAGGCAGAGCTTCAGAAAGCTTGACAAACAGTTGGAGATATGTGAATAACACTTAAAAATCTTCACTATCTTTTTTGAGTTGCTATTCTCATTTACATGTTACTTCCACCATTTCAAAAGAAAAGGATTTTTCATGGTTGACGGGGGAGGGGGAGAAAAAGGCTGAATAGCAAAATAAGTAAGTTCTCCAGAGTACTAATGAGACTCGGTCATTTCCCAGCTAAATGCTAAATGGATCCATGAGCTTGTGAAACAAGAACATGAGTAACTAAGTAAATATAATATGATTATACTTTATTCGCCCCAGAGAAGAGGCACTGGCATCTGACATAGCTGTGGCTGAAGTGTCTGAAATACCCCCAAGATCCAAAGGCCCAGTCTTCCTAACCTAACCTATTTTAAACACCTAAGGTGTTTAAATTTATTAAAAGTAAATTTAAATTTAATTAATTAAATTTAACTTTAAATTTAAAAAAAAGTTAAATTACTTCCAATGAGCAGCAACAGGGGCACAGAGAAACACATTTATTTTCTTGTCTAAATCAGATCCCCAAACACAAACTGTGAAGCACACTTTAAATATAATCTTAACATGAATCCAAGTAGTAAAAAAAAAAAAAAAATTCAAAGAGATGTGGCTCTTATTGTAAATAGCCGTGGAAAAATTATGTATTACCTCTGCTTCCAAAGAACGAAGACGAGTTCTAACTTTATTCTCCAACACAGATAAACATAAATCATAACAACTGGATAAGAGGTAACTGGCAAAACACTGCAGAAGGTTATATGAAATATGGAAATTCCCACTTAAGAGCATAACCGTCTGTCTTACTGTCTTTAGAAGACTGCTGAGAGTGAATTAGCTGCAGGGAAAACGAATAAAGTTTGAGAGGAGAGGAACCACTAGTTGAAACAGCAGTTCTGAAGTGTCCTTTTCTGTTGTTAATGTATGTGGAGAGCTCTGTACCAACGACACTGTACCAAGTTTGGGATGCAAGTAAGGGCATATGCTTTATTCTTATGATTTATTATTTCTTTTTCTGAAAAAAAGAGATGCCCATATAAAAATCAATTTTTATATCCATTTGTCTTATTTTTCTTTGGAGTAGGACAATTTAATGACTTATATAGATCGGCTCATGATACAATATCCAGGTTCACCCATCAAGTTAATTTTAAAATGTTTCTATGGCTTTCTCCTTAATAAACTGAAAGAAAATGACTGGCAGAAGCAGGTACGATGGTAGAAGAAAACAGCAGAAGTAATAAAGGATACAAATGCATTCCAGATGACTGGGAACAGCCAGAAAAGCAGAGTTTTCTGAATGTGGAGGGTGCCTGAGGCCTGGGCACCCAGAGCTCTGCCCTGTTTTCTCCACCTGTTATAAACTGCTTCAGAGCATGTCTAACATTTACGTGTTTTCTGCTCATTCCCACAATGCATGATTTGTGACAGGCAAGATCAAATTGTATTAATCCCTGTTTGGGGGAAAACAATGCCCCAAATCTCAGACACACTGAGGGTTATCAATGTTAACAGAAGCCTCAGAGGAAAAATGAAGCAACTGTTTCGATATAAAAACTACTTCATTATCAGTTTGTTAATTATCACATCCCTGTAGCCTATAACAAAATTAACATTTGCCTGGGAGAAGATTATGACACTCTAAACCAAATATTCCAAACTATGGTTGTCAATGTGCAGAGGTCTTTATAGGAAAGGAACATGAAATGTGGTTCCATTAAAAATGAACCCTTTCCACGGTGCACATAAGGGCACATATTTTAGATTCACAGAGTCAACAAAAGCCTCTGTGTGGTCTCATTGCTAATTCAAAAAAAGCCTCTATTTGGGAGATTACATTCTTGTTTATACATAGCAACAATAGCCAGAAAGAAATAGCAAACAGCATGAAGAAATTAGAGGTAAATTGCTCTGAATAAAATGTTCTTTATAGTTTTGCTCTAGTGTGAAAGTTATTTTCAAACAGTTAAATTCAAATCCCTGGTTACAAGTATGGAGGTCTGAGAGAGAAAAATATTAAATCTCTAGATAAACGAATTTACCTCTATCCCATTAAAAGCATGACTTGTGAGAGGCAAGATCAAATTGTATTAATCCACTTTGGGAGAGTGGATAATTGTCTGTCACAATACATAGATAACTGAGCTGGAGCAGAGCTTAGAGTTTTCTGAGGCAGGTAGTTACCATGGTAACACATAGTCAATGATGGCCTCCTCTCTAGCATGGGTTAGGAAGACAATTTTGGTGTGAAAGAAGATGCTAGGGCAGGACTTTGTTTTTAGCCGCTAGGGCCCTCCTCTTCCTCTTATTTCCCTTACTCTTACTGCCTCTGCCATCTTTGTTTATTCCTCCTACAATGCATTTCAAATCTCTATGATTAGAGTAAAATGGTAGTGATGGTGGTAATGTCATTAGGACAGAGAGAAGCAAATCACAGGAACTCGCCATAGATGGCAAAATAGCAAATGGCCTGATTTTGCTGCCACTAAGTAACCTGAGCTACCAACTGAAAATTTTGAACACAGGTCAGTGTTATCTTCTAATGTCACTAAGTTGTCCTTAAAATATAAATGGTTTTGAAGAAAAGATGTATTTCTCTTGGGTAATCACCAACAAGTCATTTAGTGTTCCCCTCCACCGTTCTCTGTGTTCTTAGAGTTCAATCCTTGGTACCTCTCCCTCACCCCCTTGTCCTGCAGTCTCTCAATCCCTATCTGTCTTCGCTTTCTCGTCTACTAGTTCCATTCCACTATCTATCATGTCAACCACTCTCCTGCTACTAGCCTCATCTCCCTGACCCTGTAGCGTGCTGGGGTTAGCAACTACCAGTCCAAAAGAAGTGACTTAATATTCGCAAAGTGTGTGCCACTTGTTAAGTCACTGGTACCTTGAAATTGGCCATATTTTACCTGGAAATTGGCAAAAGCTACAAATCAGAGATTCCCCCTTTACTCCTCCCTCTCGTATCCCCAAGGTCTGGTTTATTAGTGCACCACCGCCCTGGTCCCACTGCCCTTCCTTTGTCTCATGCTGGCAAACCTCAACTATAGATGAAAGTAACTGCTTTATTCATGTATACATTTGGATTGCTGGGTATTTCTAGAGAAACTCCCAAAACATTGCACATTTTTGCCACTATGAATTCATGATCTCCAACAATTCAGCCCAACAATTCTTTTGTGTTTTCCCAGTTAGTTCTTCCATTCTTTGCAATATCTAAAAGTTTGTCCATGTTCTTTGAATCTCTAGCTCCACTACGTTCCCTTAGTTCTAGGTCCTGCTTAATAGAAATAAGAGAAACCTTCAAATGGAATATTCTCAATTTCTTTCCTCCTCACCTTACCTTACCTTACTTAACCTGCACATTTGTCTTTATCCCCATCTATTCCTTGCTCATTCCCTCCTGCTGTAATGGAAGAAAAGTACATTCTTTAGAGTCTAATCCTTTATCTCCTCTGAGGTCTGTCTCTGTTGATATATTCCAATTTCTTTATTGAATCTTCAACTTTCCTCTTGTGGGTCTTTCCTTCTTATTTGAAGAGGGATGGTCTGGCTGGCCCTTGGATATCAACCCTCATCATTCCTTGAGCCATCTCCTAGTTTCTTAAACATACCATACTCCCTCCCACCCCACAGTGTTTACACAGGCTTCCTTCAGTCTGAAATGCCTTATAATCTCAGTGCAAGAAAGCTTTTCCTAAACCATTGAGTCAGTCAGGTTCCTTTGCTCTTTGTTCTTCATATATCTTTATTATATCTCTTCTGAGCATTTGTCTCACTTTGTAATTATACATTTATTAAGGCAATTATATAATTAACATCTTCTGCACGATATAAACTCCATGAGTTCTGGGAGTGTATGTGCTTTTGCTCAACCGTGTGTTTCCTGGGCCTGGCACAGTGCCTGGCATACAGTAGGTACTCAATGAAGAAATTGACTCACTGAGCGATATTTAAGCGTTTAAAGCCATCTTTCCCATCCTCCAAAAATTCATCTCAACCTCATGTCTACTTATCTCTCTCTCTCGTGTACTTACTCTTTGGCTTGCTGGCTGTTTCTTCCATCCTCCATCGTCTCCCCACACTAACCTCCTTAGAAGAGTTGTCTCATCTTCCTTTGTCCATTTACTCACCTCCTATTTATTCCTTGCATCATTGGCTTTTATACGTCATCACTCCACTGAAACTGCTGTCACTAAGACCACAAAGGAACCTCTTTCATTAACTGTTGCACGATGTCCACTTCTACTCTCAGTACCTTATGAGACCTCTAAACATCATTGACATTGTTCAACTTCTTCCTTCTTGAAAATATACCTTTTCCCTTAGCTTTCACACTTCACACTATTCTGGGTTTCGTCCTGCCTTTTCAGTCTCCCTAGCTGCTGTTCCTCAGCCCATCTTTTATATGTTAATGAACCTACCCTCAACCCTTCTCTCTGCTCCTCTGAAAATTCACCCACTCCCATGGTTCAAATACTGATGGCATCCAAATGCCTACTTTTAGCTCAGATCTGATTTCCATTCCATATCCACCTGCTGATTGGATATTTTCACGTACTTGGATATGAGACTGTAGATATACACCACAAACTTAAACATGTCCAACACTTAACTCGTTATCTTTTATCCTTGCAATTTGTTCTCCTTTGTGTGTTCCCCTTCATAGAGTGACTACTACCAAGTTGCCTAAATGAGAATCCTGAGCGTCATTACGGCTCTCTCTCTCTCTGCCCTAATGCTCTCATTTAATCACTAAGATCTGTTGATTCTATCTCTTGAATATTTCTGGAATCTGTCCACATCTCTTTAGCCCATAACAATAGTCTGGTCACTTCTCAACTGGATTACTGCAACCACCCCTGAATTGGTCTGTTACCAATATCTAATCTTATCCATTTTAATCTATTCTCCACACACCAGCCAGAACAGCCTTTCTAAAACATAAATCTGATCATTTCTGTCTCCTCTTTAAAAACCCACAATACTTCTCCCCCTGTCCGAGGATAAAATCCAAGTTGATTACCGTTGGATTAATTACAGGCTTACATGGCTCTGTACCAGCTGTTTGGCTCCTGCTTACCTCTCTAAGTCTTCTATCTACTCCCCTCATTCCCTCCGTCCTTGAACCCTATTCTCCAGTCATGAACTGCGCTTAAGTCTTGGACAGCTCCATCGTTTCTCACCTCTGGGCCTCTGCATACTCTCTGCATGGAACTTCCTTCCCCCTTCCTCCATATACTCCTTAATTCCTGCTAATCCTTCAGGTCTCATCTTAAATCTTACTTCCTCTGAGAAGTCTTCTTGCATAGTTCCTGGCACATAGTAGATACTCAATAAATGACCTTTCTTTCCTAATTCCCTTGTTTTAGTTTAATGTCAGATTTTGCAGTTTTAATATTGTTCAAGTTATTTTACTAATAAAATACAAACAAAAGAGCCTATTTCACTTTTTAAAACATTCTATTATGAAGATTTACCAATAGAATATTTTGAGTGATATGATGAACTTTTCTACTAATGAGGTTCATCATAACTGTGGCACTTGTAACACTGTTCCAAATAAAAATCAACTTAAAAAAAAAAAAAAAAAAAAAAAGACTTGCTTCCCAGCTTTTGGAGAATAATTCTCAGAAAAGTTTGACATGGCCATAGAATTAATGTATATATATCTATATATATATCTATATATATCTATATAGATATATATATAGTACTCTAAATTATGTTATAGATGTTTTACTCTTCTAATTCATCTCTTTATTTTTATCAGAGCAGTGCCCACTAAATGATGTTTAAAAGAGCCAAATTTTTAATATTTCATCATCTACATACATGGCACCTATTTGAAACATAAGGAGGCATAACATATTGCATTAAATCACATACAGTGTCTAATACCTGGCAGTTTTTGACCAACAAGAATGGTAATTTCATCAATTCAACCTAATACAATATAAGTGAGTGATATTGAATAAAATTATGTAAAAAAAAACAGATCAAGAAAAATTATAAAGGTTATATGTATATGCACTTGAATATATATAGGTATCACATTTATAAATTCTCATACTCTAAAGAAATATCAATTTTCTTAACAAGCTTAAGATGATCCCACAGCACAAAAGTTAATCTTTTTGAGTCACTGAGTTCCCTTTAAGAATCTAATAAAAGCTACATATTTTCTCACCAGGAAAAACAAAATGCTCAAACGCTTATATACAGAAATTCAAATTTCTAGTGACTCAGAGTCCATGAAGTCAAGATCCAAGTTTAAGAAGCTCTGCAATAGCAAAATTTTAAACTATAAGCTAACAACTGAATAACGATATTCAACAAAAGTTGCCTTCCTGTGAAAGTGCAGGATATTCATATATTAAGTAACCACATTATTTTTCAAAGTAAAGTCTGATGGGTGAATGTATTTTCTCATTTTAGCCTGGCTGGATCATAGGAACAGAAGGGATATCAGAATGATTTAAAGTCATGTTAGTAAATTAGAAAAAAATAAACACCAAAAAATATTCCTGATATTTAATGTCACACGGGTTTCAGAAGAATAAAGTTATTTACCCAATCCAATGTGCTTTATTAATAAATCCTGTTAACCACACACAGAGGTAACAATTTATTTTTTACCTGTTAACAGTTGCCTTTATTTTAAAACCAGTTTACTGAAATAACTGGGTCACCTAGTTCCTTAAAGTTAGAGGAAAGTGATTCATTTTCAAGGATAATTAAATGAGAACATGTCCATTCCAAGACTATACGACTGTACACAAATCCTATAAAAATAATTAAAATCCAAAAAAAAATGTATTACCTTTGACAGAAATTCTATTGTTAAACAGGCTGTGGATAAGAAATCATGATTTCCAACTTTTTTGCCTGTTCCATGCCTGTCGTCACCTTTGTCTGTGAATGCTTTAACATGCAGCCGTGGTCTGTAAGTCCACGATTTCCTAACATTTCCAGTTCCCAGCACATGCTGCTGTAATTATGGCACGATGACTCACATCCTTACCACACTCCCACTTTCATTATTCAGTGTAACACCTCATCCTCCACAGCCTCTCACGGGTTGCAGCATATCAGAATGGGGAAGGGGGAGGAGGGGCCGACAGCGGAACAGGCCTGAGTGCTTTTTCAAAACTGCAAGCTGCGGTGAAATCCATGTAGTGGGTTGTGACTAGCAGAGGGAAGGGTAGTAGTTTAAAATGGAATAGAATAAAATATACTAGAAGAAAAACATCAGAGTGCATCATACATTGTAAGCGTAAGTATCTCTTCAGGTGTAGGTGTGTGTGTGTGTGTGTGTGTGTGTGTGCGCGTGCGTGCGTGCGTATGTGCGTGCGCGTATGTTTAAGGTCTTGATATAAAAGCTATTTCAAAATGTAGGTCTTGGGGCTTCCCTGGTGGCGCAGTGGTTAAGAATCTGCCTGCCAATGCAGAGGTCACGGGTTCGAGCCCTGGTCTGGGAAGATCCCACATGCCGCGGAGCAACTAAGCCCGTGAGCCACAACTACTGAGCCTGCGCGGGTAGAGCCTGTGCTCCATAACAAGAGAAGCCACGACAATGAGAAGCCCGCACAGTGCGATGAAGAGTAGCCCCCGCTCGCCGCAACTAGAGAAAGCCCGCGCACAGAAACGAGACCCAACACAGCCAAAAATAAATAAATAAATAAATAAATTTATTAAAAAAAAAAAATGTAGATCTTGGTTTAAAAACAATCTTAAATTTTCATGTTGGAGATCTACGTTCTAGTCCCAGCACGATCCCTGAATACTGTACAATTTATGTCTTCCTTCTTTCAGTTAAACCTCACATCAGCCTCACGATCATGCTATAAATTAAAATGGTGTCCCTTGGGTACTGTTTTAAGTATCTAAGAGAAAGGTACTCTCCTTAGATAATACAAAAAAATGAAACAAAACACAAAACAAAATAACAACCCTATTATTACTTAAAAAAAAATTCCTATCTATCTGTTCATGCCCAAATAAATCACTCTGGTTGCACATAGCACTTTCATCCCAGGAACAATCCATTCAGATCATATTTTGAACTTGTCTTCTAACATTTTATGTTTCAGTGTCTGTCAGATCTCACGTTTCTGGCTTGACAATCGTTAGTTACCTCCATCCTCTGAGGAGCTTCATAAATTATATTGGGGAAAAAATCTTTCCCTGTATATTTCGTATTTTTAAGTCACTTTCCTGGGTTTTTTGTTCTCAGTTATTTTCCCACAGTTCTAGATTTCCCTTGAAAATATTTACCTATACCTCTTAACTCTCTACTCTTTTATTCTTAGAAATGCGTGCTGTCTTTTAATGGATCCCTACAGCACTGCCCCAAGTTATAGTACTTCTTTCTGACAGCTCTGGAACAATCAGCTGGCTGAAGCCTGTCTTTCAAACCTACTACCCACAAAATTCAATCAAAGGCACCATGACCACTGTGTTTTCAACGTCTACAGACAAATGTGGCTTATGCTTAGTCATCTGGCTTAGCCAAATAAAACAATCAGTCACAAAGCCTTTAAAAGTTTGCATTTCAGGATGAAGACTTCAGCAGTCTATCTTTCTTAATACCTTTGGAAAATGATCTCTTTGAATATAGAGTTCATTTGGAAGACAATGTAATCTTTTTCTCCTCAAGTTATTTACGTTCAGCATTGAGTTGTACTTTTGAAACATTTAGAATTTAGTTTAAAATAAAATTCAAAAACAATCTTACACCAGAAAAGTGTTACAGTGTGTATTGTGCTTAAGTGAAGTCTGTGTCAAAATACATTTTAAGAAATGAGCTTAATAAATCAATGGCTACTCTATCTTCTAATTGCTCAATCCCAAATCTGTGGAATCATTTTGACTCCTCTTTTCCTTTCACACCCATGTTTAATACATCATGAAATCCCGTTGGTTCTCTTTCAAAATATAACCAGGTTCCAACCACCTCCATCTCCAATCCATCTCTATCCCTACTATTATCACCCTGGTCAATCTATCATCATTTCTCAACAGGATTACTGCAAACCCCCTATCTGATCTCCCTACTTCTACTCTTACCTTCCTATCGTCTGTTCTCAACACAGTAGGCACTGTAATCCTCTAAAACCTCAGACAGATCTTATCACTCTTCTACTCAAAACCTTGTAAGGGCTCTTCACTTCACTCCAAGCAAAGCCTAAACCCTTATAGTGGCCTACATTTTTAGGCTCCTTGTGAGCTCTCTAGCTTCCTCTCCTATTGCCCTCATTTTCATTCACTTCATTCCAGCTACACTGGTCTTCTTGCTGTTCCTCAAACTCACATGGCATGAGCCAGCCCCAGGGCCTTTGAACTAGCTGTTGCCTCTGCTGAATTGCTCTTCTCCTAGACATCTCCATGACTAATTCATCTCCTTCACCTTCAGTGAGGTCTACTCTGACTACCTAACAACAACTATAACTTTCCTTCTCCCCATCAATCCAATCTTGCTTATTTTGCCCTACTTTTTCTTTTTTCATAGCTACTTATCACCTTCTAACATATTAAATATATTCTTTAGTATGTTAATTGTTTACTGTCTCTTTCCTTTGGCAAGAATGTAAAGTCCATAAGACCTGGGATCTTTGCTTTTTCAGAAAGCAAATTTACATTTTTGTCATGGTTAGGTAAGAAGATTCCCTAGTATATTCCAAAGGTCCAAGAATTTACATCAGTAAATTGGTTCCAATTTTTTTTTTTAAATGTGCTATCTCACCTTGATACCCCAATTCTCTAGATAGAGATTTCTATTTTAACTTATTTATAAAATTTGTTTATTTTTATCAGACATCTGATAAGGAGCAATGTATCCACAAACATTTGTCAGGTGTGGGATGGAAATGGGTAGATCAAGACAGAGCTTTCCAAGTCCCTTAGAGAAAGGAAAGCACGGCCTAAGCAGGCTTTTCTTGCTTGGTCCTAAATAATCTTAAAACAGATGGCAAAAGCTAAATACTAAGTCTGCTGCTATGGAAACCACTATCACAGCAACCCATTCTAGAGCCCCACCTATGAGATAAATGTTTGTCTTCCTCTTGTTACAACCTGAACCTGCTAACGTTCACTCTAAGTCCTACTAGAAGGTACAGCCACTATAGATACATATCAGCTTGACAAAAAAGTCTGAGAGAAACTAGGTCATACACCACATCACCTTAAACATAGTCAAAATCCAGCAACATACTGAGAAAGAGTTTTATATAATTTGCCATGTTATTCTGCATTCAAGTTCCACCTTTATTATCTATAAATTCATGTATCTTACCTTAATATTGCAAGCCTGCTCCATTAACCTTCTTGCATTTTCCTCTGCCCTGTATCTCTTTGGAAGCTGGACTCTGAAGAACTTTAAAGCACCTTCAAAATCAGCCTGCAGAAGATCTTCCTTTGAGGTCTAAAAAATAATCACCAAGAATCATCAATTACATTTTAACCTACGTTCAGAACGAATACATTGAAAAAGGAATTTCTATTTTCTTGAATGTACTTTTATAGCCAAGATCTAGGTGAGCTCCAAAAATTTTTAGGAAGAGATTTCTAACCTCTTTACTATAAGCTGAAATAAGTCACCATAAATCCTAGACGTGACAAAAGAATTAACAGGCTAACATATTTAATTTATATTACCTGAAGATTTGAATAGTGGATCCTGGCAAAGCTCACCATGTTATGGCTCTAAAAAAAGAAAAATGCCAGAAAAGGAAAAAAATTTGAACTCTGGGACTAATCTGTGATTTTAGCTTGGTAGGCATTTTAAGGATATTTTACAAAGCTGGCTGAAGACATAGACAATGCAATCAAAGCACAGCAGAATTATATAATAAACACCTAATGACAGGATGACTTTTCAACTAGTGACAGTAGCAGTTTAAGTGAAGAAAATAAGAAATTGTACCCATATCTTAAAGACTGCTATAAAAAAGTAAATGAAGCAAACCACTTAACTACTGAACTTCTTATGAAAACTACTGCTTGCCAGATTTACTTAAGAAATAACCACCACTTATAAATATATGTATGCACAGAAAAAAGAGTGAAAGGAAATAAAGGAAAATGTTTCTCTGGATAGTGGGATTATAATTTTTTTTTCTTCTTTATAGTTTGCTGTTTTTTCTGCAGTAAAGATTTTGTAATAAGAAAGGCAATAAATATTTTAATAAACAACTATATGTAATCGCTGGCAAACACTGAGACACAAATTAAGAGATTGAGAAAGACTGGGTACACAGAAGTAGGCCAAGCCAAAAAGAAATAAGGTGTTTTAAGAGTCAGCACTTAATTGTCAAAAACTGCAGGAATAAAACAAAAACAAACAAACAGACAAAAACAAAACATGGTGGCTAGAAATCACAGAACTACATGCTAGTTCAAAATATTACTTTATTTACGTTCAAATTAAAAACTGATTAACCTTAAAGACTGCATTGAAAGAGTATAAGGAAGTCAGAGGAATTCTGCTCCTAATGAGTTGTTGTCCTCACCAACAGCCTGGTCTAAGCCATTGTCACCTCTCAGCTGAGCCACTGCAGTGACTCCCCAGCTGGTCTCCCTCTTTCTGCTCTTGCTCCCCACCATCTCCTCTCCTTACAGCAGCTAGACGGTACCTTCTCAGATCATGTTGCTCTTCTGTGTAAAGCTCTCCAGTGGTTCCTACTGTGCTCAGAATAAAACCCAAAATCTTTACCATTGCCCACAAGACCCTTCAGGATCTGGGGCCCTTGCCTTCCCCTCCAACCTCATGTTGAATCACATCTCCCTCCTTGCTCTCAAACTCCAAGCACACTGGCCTTCTTTCTGTTTTCTTGTACACACCAAGTTCATTCCCAACTGAAGGCTACTGCCTGTTCTCTCTGCCTGGAATATTCTTCCCCCAGATCTTCATAATGATAACAACTTCTTGTGATCTAGATTTTAACACAAATATAAGATCTGAGTTAGGCCTTTTCTGAGCACTTAAATTCTTCCTCCCAGCCCATCAAGTCATTTTCCATCCAGTCATTTTCCAGTTTTACATCTGTTTTCATCCTAAGGAAAGGGGATTTGTCTGTCTCGTTCTTTGCTGTATCCACAGTGATAAGACTACTGCCTAGAGTACAGGAGGTACTCAACTAAAATTTACTGAATAAGTGAATGAATTCTACTTTCGCCTCTCTTTCACTATACGTATATAATTTTTTCTTCCCTTCTCTCCTCCCCTTTAAACAGAAACATGTAAAATAGAATAATATATTAATTCACACAGCAGGCATTTTCACAGGGAAGTAGGTTGGCCCAAGTTTAGATTCACAAACTAGTAATCAGAAGACAGAGCCAGGCTAACAGTGCCAGGGGAAAAAAACAAGCTTCAGTACATCTCAGATTTATTTCCTCCCTCACAGATACTGAGAGATGGTGGCAATAAGTAGCGGAGAGAATATTTAGCATGATAAAGTGCTATCATCTCACCTTAACTTAGTCGGAAAAGGCAGTTACTGGAAACAACTTCAGCCCCAAAGAGGGCCTCTTCAACTAAAATATCAACTGCTGAATTATTGAGAAAGCATCCACCTACCAGTTATGCCAGACATACTACATCCTTTTTCACCTGTAATACTGGTTCTGATGATTATCTCTTTGGCAATTGTTGGGAAAGTTCAACACAGGCTGCTTATAGAGTTTGTAGCGAAACAGGATGAGTACCTTTCTTCATTACTCAAAAACCTTCTAAGGGCACCTCTTCTATTGTCAGTGCAACTAACCTCTAGTTACCTGCAAACAGATGCCCAAAAATGGCGGGGAGCAGTCTATTGCCTGCAGGCAGCAGCATGGTTACCTAATTTTCTAATACTGCCCAAGGCCTAATTTCAAGTCCAGCCTCTGAGTTCATACAAAAGCAGAAAGGTTAGGATTAAAGATGAGAAGTCAAATATCCTGTGACATTTGCCCTCTGGTCAGGCAGGGATGGCCAGGCACACAGAGATGCTGTTTGGAGGAGGCTGTAGTCTCAGGGGAGGTACAGCAAGGAGCTCCCTACCCAGGTGGGGAGAAGCCCAACTCAGCCCAGCTGGCTGAAGCCCAACTCAGGTTAAGTCTCTGGAAACCAGAATTCAGAGTGCCCTGTGACTGCCATTTCCAAGACACCGCTGGTGTTAGTGAAGCTCCAGATTGCGTGACTGGCCTGACTCAAGCCCCTGAAGAGAGGAGCTCTGATAATCATGAGGCAAGTGTAGAAAATGCATCTTATTTAATCCTCTAATTTTAGCCTCTAGGAAGTACTTGTCAACTAAAGGTGCTCAAGCAAGGTTGCAAAGGATGGAATAGTCATTTCAATTCCAACTCTGGCTAACTCATGGTACTACATAATTCTCCACTGTTCTCCTACTTTAAAAGTGGGACTGGGCTTCCCTGGTGGTGCAGCGGTTGAGAATCTGCCTGCCAATGCAGGGGACACGGGTTCGAGCCCTGGTCTGGGAAGATCCCACATGCCGCGGAGCAGCTGGGCCCGTGAGCCACAGCTACTGAGCCTGCGCGTCTGGAGCGTGTGCTCCGCAACGGGAGAGGACGCGATAGTGAGAGGCCCGCGCACCGCGATGAAGAGTAGCCCCCGCTTGCCGCAACTAGAGAAAGCCCTCGCACAGAAACGAAGACCCAACACAGCCAAAAATAAATAAACTAAAAAAAAAAGTGGGACTATCTTCAACCTCGAGTATTTGAGAATGAAATAAGTTAAGGCATATGAGTATATTTTGTGAACCCCAAAACAAATATAAGGGACAACATTTTGGAAAGTTGTCTCTGTTGCTCAAATATGCTCAGATACTGAAATTTTAGTATAACATTTTGTTACATCGCTTATAGTCCTTTTTTCCTAACCTTACAGATACATCTCATATATATTTAACAAAATTTGAGTCACTTTGTACCTAGTATTTTGTTAAATATATACACCTCATAAATCTCAAGCATTGATGTAATAATATTAGTCCAAAATATAGTTAGTGGTGCTTTCTATGAAACTAAAACATGGCTTCAATCACACATACTAATTATTAATGAGCTGACTATGGAGATATTAACTTAATTAATGGTTATAATTGAGTTTATAATTGCATGAATGCTAACCCTCTACTCCAACAAAGAAGAGAAGTTTAACACATGATCTTGTGATAAGACCCAAGCTTTAAAAATACACCCCTAAAAGGCAGACTAACATTTCAAAAACCAAACCAAGTACCCGAAAGAGGTTGGGCTGGCTTCTGGATAACATTATCCATCTGTACTCACTACACAGAACCCCATCAGGCTAGAATAATTGATTTAAATTGGAAAGGCTGTTCTTCAACTGGGAAATTCTTAGAGTTTTTCCATATTACCTTCAGAACAATAGTGAAGGAATAGTAAAATAATGAAAATGCAATTACTTTCCTAACATTATTTGTTAAGTAATGTCAGCCAGAAGATAATATAGACAAGAATTAGGGAATTTGAATAAGCAAAGGCATGTTTTCTTCTCTTGTACAATAAGGAAAGAACTCTACCAGCTTTTAAATAAGAACTAATAAATGATAACTTTTGAAAATCAGTGGCTCTACTAATACTCATCTTCTGCTCTCCAGACTTTCTGTCAAATCCTTTTAAGTGATGATAGGAAACATGTTTACCAATTACACCTTCAAAGGTAACATTACTTCTTCCTCATTTCTATGAATAGAGCTATATAAAAAGATTACCTGGATAATTAAAAAACATTTAAACAAGTCCTACTTCTACTTCCTTTCAAGTAGGTAGAAATAAATATCCAGAGGGAAAGGTAAGTAGGATGTTAATGTAAGAATCCTTCCCACTCACCCCAGTAAAATGAATTAAGCACATTGCCAGGCACACAATGGACACCGACATATATCTGTTCCATGAATTTATAAAGGATCTACTTCAAGCATACTCACTATTAATAAGTCAAAAATTTATAAGATGCAAATTAGAAAGGAGATGTAAGACTTATTTTGATATAAAAATTGATTTTTATATTTGGGGGGCATCAGAAGTATGCATGGCAACATTTATACTGGAGTCTTTAACTTCTTTTAAGAGTTATCATCTCTCTTCAGTGAGCAATCCTTGCAGCAGTCAACAACAGAGGTAAAAATGGGAGAGAAACTTTCTCCTCTGCTCTTTTATTCCCTCCTTAAAATTACTGTTTTAAGGAAGTCCACAAATTAAAAAAACAAACAAAACTAGGATGCAGTTTGACAGCATAAGAAATAAGATCAAAATTAAACTTTAAATGGTTACTGGAGGGACAGCTGGAGCATTTGGCTATAGATATATGTCAATCCTCTTCAGCCTGAGAGTCCTTTGGATTCACTGTGCACAGTGCCCAGGGTATCAGATTGAAAGTATAGCCAACACCTGATATCAACATATTAATGATCTGATAATAACTTCCCATGTCATATAAAAGCAAAAAGAAAAAAATCTAGGAGGATAGGGAAGATTTTGAACCTGAGTAAAAGTTTTTCCTCTTTCTCCAAATTTCACACACTTACAGAGGAGTGTGAACTCTGGCTATGTGCCCCTGCTAATACCATTTGGAGTGTGTTTTTCCCACTGAAAAATTCAGTGCAAGAGTATCATATTTTAAAGTGATTTAAAAAAAAAAAAAAAAAAAAGAAGGCAGGGTGGGTGGAAATGAACAGTTCTAACATTTGAGTGTTAGCTCCAGATGCTTCTATTCGAAACCTCTCATTTTCTTGGATGACAAATCTTTCTTTAAGGGCCTCTGATAAGCAGCAAAATCTAGGTTTGATTATTTTAGGGGATTATTTGAAAAAAAAAATCTAGGCATGTTTCTCTTTCTCACCTTTACTATATTCACCACAAATGGCTTTTCTGCCTTTAGTTATAGTGTCTAACAGGATTTCCATTCCGTTGAGAAATGTTTCTGGAGGTCTAAGAATCATTTGCAAGCACAGGCTTTAGAAGAGGACATTACTTAGCTGGTATCTAGGATACGTATATCCCTTGCTTTGATATTTTAATTTCACCAAAGAAACGTGTTTGGTGAGTCTGCACACAGAATTTATGCCTTGTGGTGATATCTAAAATGGAGTACTTGTACTTGATTTATTAAAGGGAAATTATTCTTTACTAGGTGTACCTTTGAAGGACAATAAGCAAAAATTCCAAATGTGCTTGGTGTTCTCATAGCTTGATGGTCTCTCTGTGAACCAGGGAACAATAAATAAGGCTCAAAGTCCAAATCTACAACACTGTCTTGGTAAATCTTCATTTATTTGATCACTTTCATTAAGAAAATTAACTTGTCTTATATGAAGAAAACTACTGGGATCTTAAAAGTAAAATAAGGGATTTGTATGTGTTTAACCCACACACACATTCATATTTAAAACATGATTAAAAACCTAAACTTCAGTGCTTGCCCTCTTGACTGGTAATGGAAAGACTGCAACATTGCATATGGCAGGATTCCTTTTAGGATTACCCTGTGCAGATTAGCCACTGATCCCACATCATTAGCCAGTCCAATAACACAAGGCTGAACAACTGTACTTCCCTCTGGTACCTATGCTAAACTTTGAGCAATAACTCATTGGATAGCTGATCCCAATTTATAGCCATACTGCTAATTAAAGGGCATGTGATTTCTCAGAATGTAGAGTACCCTAGTTCTATCGACAATCTTTTAAGTACAACGCTGTATAACAAAGTCAGAGATTACCAAATGGCCCTATACACAACGCAGCACACACTTTTCACATATAATGCAAATGGCACTATTACCTGGAATGTTAGAGCCCAAAACAACCTGAGGGCTGTGCCACCACCTCAGGTACCTAATTGAGCAACCAAGCCGACTTTGTACAGTTGCAACATATAGATATCTATGACCTCCCACAGAACTGAAGCTTGTGAAGCTTATGGGTTTTGTTGTTGACAATCGTTTTACGCTAGAGTCATGTGGATTTCGATGCAGATTTTAGTATGACAGATATTCTTAGTTATCAATTTTATGTTTTCCTTCAAAACACTGAAAATGTAAATGCCAAAGATAGGCAGCGCCGGATCACTGTAAAGTTATCAGTGGAAGCCCGTGAGACACAAAGTTAAGCAGTCTTTAAGAATATGGAAGTGTATTAGACCAAAAACTGATTCCTCAAAGAGAGGCAGAGAATTGGTTGTAATATATTTTAGCACTTCTTAGTGTCAAAGCTCCTGAAAAAAAAAAAAGCTTTTTATTTCACTGTTAAAAAACAAAAGCAAAAACAAAAACAAAAAACTCCTTTCTAATAGAATCATGAATCTTCAGTTTTCTCCTTTATTAAGAAAAAAAATGTGATGATTCAGGGGAACAAAATTCAAGTGAGCACTGATGACCTCACCTAGGCATTAAAACATATACATTGAGCTCTTCTTTCTTAAATGACAAAGGAACCATATTTCTCAAAATATACCACCCCCTTCTCTATAATTGTATGCTGGTCACTGCATCTAACTTCACCTTGCAATGATAAACAGACTTTCTTCTGGGTGAGAAATCCCTTATGTGCACGGCTACCTAACATGTCTGTTATGATGATACAGGAGAGATTATATTTACATGCAAATAGATACATGAAGACTTACTTAATAATTGTAAACATAAGCATAAACAGAGATGAACTATACTAGAGGGAGATATGTGAGAGAAAAGAGTTAAATTCAGTCAAGTCAATATTGTACTTTTGAAAAAGCCCCAAATATGAGAGAACCAAATGAGGGAACAGTCTAGAATGGTATTAAACTCCATTGTATAAAATAAACAAAGCAAAATTATTCTTGCCCAATTACCAAATAATGGTATAGGACTACCATAGACCAATTACATTATAGAACAGTTGCTAGGTATAGTTCTCAAACCACTAAAAAGAAACACTGCACCAGTGATTGTGGGTATTTAATTTTAACCCTTGGTAGGAAGTGCAGAAGGGTGATTTTTCTCTTGTTCAGGAAATCAAAAAACAAGCAAGGCAGACTTCCCAGACTCAGCCACAGACCCAACAGCTTTAAGCTGTTTCGTAGATACACAGTCCGAACATTCCAGGAGAGAAATCTGTAATTTCCTAACCAATGATTTTTAAGGGGCAAAATTCCCTATTAACACAACCAAATTGGCCATCAAATGGAGAGGTTAGGAAGCAAAGCAGGCATAGTCTAGATAAGTCACAATAATGTCTGGTGTAAAATTTAACCCCTTGGAGACAGAAATAGCAGAATGCCTCCATCAAGCACTTGGGTATTCTGCTTTATTGCTGAGCCTGGCCAGCCATAAGACCTTTTTTTTTTTTTTTTTTTTTTTTTTGCTGCCACAGAGATAATGCCACTAACGTGGGCTCGGAGAGGAGAGCCATATCTCCTCTAGCCAATTAAGGAGTGGCACGGACCAGGCTCGGACAGAGCCCCATGCCTGTGGCCACTCAGCACTTCCTTCTCGGTAGAGTGGGGGAGAAGGGGAAGGAGACAGGAGACCGCAAGCCTCTCCCAGGGATACGGGGAATCCTCACAGAGGGTGGCAGATTCTTTACAAATGAAGTTCAGTGAAAAACAGTCTCACCGCCAGAAGCCGAGGCACAAACAGACGATGCCCCATCCCCAGAAGTTCCAGCACTCGACACGCATACTCATTCACCAGCTTGTTCCTCTCGTCGTGCATGTCCTGGGACTTTTTGACAGGAGCTGTGAGCTTAGCAGCTGGGGCTGGGCAGGGCACCCCTTCTTCCATGAGCAGTAAGTAGGTATCCAGAATGAGAAAGCTGGATCTCTTATCCACAATTCTGAGTACTGCGGTGGGAGGGGAGCCAGGCTTAGGTCTCCCCAGGAGCACGCACAAGCCAGTCTGTGGTGGGAACTGCCAGCTAACGTCTCCACAAGAAAAACATTTTGGCTAAATTATCTACTGTGCCAGAGCCCCAAAGTAGACTGGAAATGAAATCAAATGCTGATCTAAATAAAAAAAACAGCAAAAGCAAGCGAATGCAAGAAAATGGCCAAGAGTGATGCAGGAGAGTTCACACACATGTGTAAAAATGGACAAGCTGTCTAGAAGGGTCTAGCATGTGAGTGTGTGTGTGTGTGTCTGCGCTGTGTGTATGTGAGAGAGTGAGTGTGTGTGTGTGTGCGTGAGCAAAGAGCAGGAGCAGGAGCCAGGAAGCCAGGGCAGTTGTGAAGCTGCAAGGAGAAAAGGATGAGCTCATTGCAATCCTTGATTCGTGACAAGCAGCTCTGCTGCTGCTGCCTCTCGCTGTGAATCAGTAATGAAGGGGTAGGGAAGGAAGGGGAGGGAAGAGGAGGAGGTAGGTGAATGAGCACGCAGAGTCTGTCTCGGGGGAGAATGCTGTAATAGGAAGCCAATGGCGAGCCTTGGACAGATGCGCTTCCCCTCCCAGTCCACCTTCAATCAGTGTTAGGCTGACAGTTTAGGCTGTTGAATCTTAAACCCACAGACAGATGAACTCGCTTCTCCTAACATGTGATGCTCACAGAAAAATCAGACAGCCTGCCAGCTAAAAGGCTGACCTTTATTCACTCTTGTTTTCTAATAATGGTAACAGATACAAGTATGATTTTTTTACTGCATATTTAAAGTGGGATGCTCCAATCCTTGTTAAGATTACTGAAATCTCTAACAGAACAGAGGCTTAGGAGAAAATGATAGAGTATAGACAGAAGAGCTAGGACCGCACATCCAAGAAACGACATGCCCTCAAGTTGAAGTGTTTATACAGTAATGACTTTTTGCAATGCTAGGATATGCAGAAGTATTTCAGCATTCTGGGAAGGCTAGCTGCAATTAAAAGGAAGATTATTTTTAATGTATTTTTATTTGTTATTGTGGTATAGTTGATGTACAGCATTATGTAAGTTTCAGGTGTACAACATAGCAAAAATGAAGATTTTATAAATACACAATATGATAAAGCATAAAAACCTACAGCATAATAATAAGAGTATACCTGTAAGGAACTACTAAAGTTGAGATTCTCAAAGCAAAAATAACTTTCCTAACCTAAAGACTTTGATAAACACTCAGTTAATAGGTTCAAAACATTGTTTTGATGCATTCTGGTCTAATCCTTCCCTTGTAATAGTATAACTTAGAGTTATTCATAGTTTAAAATTTTACAATCTTACTATTAAAGTTTTATATTAATTTCCTTGATGTGAATCATCAGTTTTAGCCAAATCAAGGCAGAAGGACAAGATCCCCTTTAAGGGTAGTTTCTTAACTTTATCCTAACAATTAACTACTATATATTCAGAATCTTGGTGCTACTGTTCTGTAGTTGGTCTCATATGAATACCAGACCAGTTTCTCCATGCAAGCTGTAGCATGGTGCAAAGACGAATGGGGCTAAGAGAGCTGGAGAAAGTTCCTTCTGAGTCTTAGTTTCCTATTTTGATAAATAAGTTACAGATCTCTGCAAGTAAGAAAATAGAAACATATTTATCAGCATACCTCTGTGATCTTGGTTACAGAAATACATTAATTACAGAATTGGGGATAAAGGGAAATATTGCCTTCCTTAAGAGAATATTGTTTGGTTTATTTTTCCAAAACCTCAGGTAAACAAAACTTTTTTTGGTTAAACATTTAAAGTATTAATTAACAAAATATATTAAATAAGATATTTATATTTTGCTGTCAGGCCTTCTATTTCTTCCAAAAATGCTTTCTTAAAAACCTATACAGGGCTTCCCTGGTGGCGCAGTGGTTGAGAATCTGCCTGCCAATGCAGGGGACACGGGTTCAAGCCCTGGTCTGGGAAGATCCCACATGCCACGGAGCAACTAGGCCCGTGAGCCACAACTACTGAGCCTGCGCGTCTGGAGCCTGTGCTCCGCAACAAAAGAGGCCACGATAGTGAGAGGCCCGTGCACGGCGATAAAGAGTGGCCCCCACTCACCACAACTAGAGAAAGCCCTCGCACAGAAACGAAGATCCAACACAGCCAAAAATAAATTAAAAAAAAAAAAAAAAAAAAAACCTATACAAAGTAAAGATTTTAATGTAAAATGATAAAAGCCATTAGAATATGATATGTATATATATATGTGTATATATATGTATATATATGTGTGTGTACATATATGTATATATATACATACATATATATACATATATATATATGTGTATATATATATATATATATATATATATATATATATAAAAATTCAAGATCCCTAAGATTTTGGAGGAAATGTCTTACGGGCTACCCAGGGTGGGAGTTGGTTTAGCCAGAAGAGGGAAGAGGGAAGAGGTTCTGGGTCTCTCATTACCCGCGCCCCCTACCCTCCCCCCACCAGCAACAACAGCTCCATTTTCATCTTATTTACATAGTGAAGTTCTGCATGAGATTTTGTTTGAAAAGACTGTGCTACTGCTGTGTAAGTGTGAAAAGCACTGCCATAGAAGCTTTACACTGAAGAGCAAGGGGACATTTTGACTTGCAAAAGAAGAAAAAATTCAGTGACTCCTTAGCTTATAGGATTTTTTATGATTGATTTTTTTTAAAAGATAGGGTAGATGTTTCCATCCATCTGACTTGGTCTCAAAGACCACTGGCAGAAGCTTTTTTTTTTTTTTTTTTTTACTTATATAAACCAGAAATAAAAAATTTATTGCCCAAAAGGAATTAAATTTAAAAATTAATCAAAAGACTTTGGAACTGTATGGTTTGGCTCTGATGCTCACAAAAGAAGTTAAAACTATACGCACTAAATATTAAATGTAATAATTAAAATATGATAGTTTAATGAGCAAACCAACTTACACTTAAAAGATTTAGGTACATTTAACAAAATGCTGTGTAAAAGGCACTACAAACAAGTGGTCGTGTGTTTCAGTTTTCCCAATCTCTCCCATCATCCTTCCCCTCAAATACGTATTATCCTTGAGGAGGTAAAAGGTACAGGTTCAGCTTCAGGCTCTGAGTGGGCCCCGCTGGGATGGAAGAAGTCATTTTCGGCAGCAGGGTCCAGGGCACACCTACCCCAATGAGGCTGAGGAACTGTCACACCAGGGGCCTACAGAAGGCACCGGGGATTAGAGGAGTGGAGAGCCTGAGGAAGAACAGGAAGAAATGGGGGCAGGTCCAGCTAGCTGCTCCTACCAGCCCCTGAACCAAGACCCCGAACCAGAAGGGGCAGAGCTGGCACCAGTGGGGAGTGCAGAAGATGGAGCTGCTGACGTCCAGGGTTGGAACTAGGCCCTAGGGCTTCATTCCCCGGACAGGCCAGCAGAGAGCGAGGATGAAGATGAGGAGGGAGCTACAGCACTGAGCAGCCACAACTCTACAGCCACAGACCCAGAACATGCAGAGTTGGTGACAAGGGCGAAGGAGGTGATATCAAATGCCCAGTGGGAAGATGTGGTACAGAAGGCCCTCCGAACCTGGCAGGCGTCCCCTGCCTCCCAATGACCGCACTGAGAGCTGCCTCATCTCCCTGCATTCCAGGGCTGAACATATCCCAGGTTGTAATGTTCATCCCCATGCTCCCATCCCCCTTTCCACATCAAGGTAAACCAGACTTCTTCTCAGAGACTTATTAATTCAGTTCTATACACATGGGGACATCAGCCCAAGCCCAACCCACCTTAGCATGTATCACTCCATGGAGAATAAAAGCACCATACATACATAGCCCCCTTCCAAAAAAAAAAAAAAAAAAAAAAAGAAAGAAAGCATCATCCTTGCTTTCAAAATTTCCATAATTTTCCAGGTTGTTTTCAGGTTGCCCCTTGAGAACAGGCTGTTGATCAATATCAGGTAAAAATAACTCTTCTAGAATATCACTTGGCAAAAAGAAAGAGTGAGTAACCTCAGTGAGCATTTCCCCTTATGCTTCCCCAACTCCCCAAGTAATTTATTTATTGATGATCAGATTCAGCAATAAATACAGTGTACTTATAACTCGAAGATAAATTTTTGAGTTATAAAGTAGTCCAAAAATGAAACTAATGATAGAAAAGAAACTCTTCCGAATTAACCAGTTAATGATACATGATTTCTCATATTTCCTTACACTATCATAAAGGAGATTTTTTAAAAATCTCTATAAAGGAAGTTCAACAGCAAATTGAAGATAATATGGGAAATTTGGATGAATGATCCAATGAGGCAGAGTGAGAGAAAGGTAAAGAGGGCCAGGCAGTGGTCCCAAAGCCATGGTCTGAAGAAGAGCAGCCTCACTCTGGAGTGACAGAAGCAGGTGGATGGTGGTGCAGTCCTAATTAGAGCCCTGAGCTTGAGTGCTCTACCTGAGCCACTCCACTCACTGATTGTGGACATGTGCAGGACATGAATAGATTTCCATTGTAAAATGAAAAGATACTTAACTTATGGAACTGTAATTAAGAACAGTAAGTGCACAGTAACACACGAAGTAGTTACTTCAAGGGTTACAAAGGCGAAAAAGGAAAACACTTTCCAATCTGTAGGAGCTTAAAATCCGGGAGGCATTCAGACACAAAGATAAAGCAGGATGTGGACACCGTAAAAGGAGGAACACACTGTGTGTTATGATCTAGTCATGTCTTTGTTGTCCACAGTGGATACAGACAAAAGTGGGTTTAGACTAGTGGGACTGTCCTGGACCCAAATGTAAGAGTAATGAGAATTAAACATATCTCTAAGAGCAAAGCAGGGCATTGTTTATTATATCATCTTTTAGTCACATTTACTGGCTGAAAGACATGGGTAAGTTACTACTCTCTGGGACTCTGTAAAAAGGCAGTATCACCTACCTAGTCAAGTTGCTCTGAAAATTTAATAACTTAATGTATGTAAAGGAATATTTCATAGTGCCTAGCACAGGGTGGGCACCAGATAACCAGTAATTTCCTTCATTCTTTCTAGGAAGTCAGGAGAAGAGGAGGGCAAGTGTAAAAGCATTTTGTTCGTCTGGGTTAGGGTTTAGAAAGACAAAAGACTCTGGATGTATTAACATTAGAAAAAGAGTTAGCCAATATATACAATGGAATATTACTCAGCCATAAAAAGAAACGAAATTGAGTTTTTGTAGTGAGGTGGATGGACCTAGAGTCTGTCATACAGAGTGAAGTAGGTCAGAAAGAGAAAAACAAACACCATATGCTAACACATATATATGGAATCTTAAAAAAAAAAAATGGTTCTAAAGAACCTAGGGGCAGGACAGGAATAAAGATGCAGACATAGAGAATGGACTTGAGGACACAGGGAGGGGGAAGGGTAAGCTGGGACAAAGTGAGAGAGTGGCATGGACATATATACACTACCAAACGTAAAATAGATGGCTAGTGGGAAGCAGCCACATAGCACAAGGAGATCAGCTCGGTGCTTTGTGACCACCTAAAGGGGTGGGATAGGGAGAGTGGGAGGGAGACACAAGAGGGAGGATATATGGATATATATGTATACATATAGCTGATTCACTTTGTTATACAGCAGAAACTAACACACCATTGTAAAGCAATTATACTCCAATAAAGATGTTAAAAAAAAGAAAAAGAGTTAGCCAAACACTGATAAAAGACACTCCTGTAAGACCAACTGCCTCTTCAGTTCACCTTTAAGATTTAGACAGCTAATAATAAGTAGCAAAGGAGCCAAGCTCCTCTGAACTAGGAGAGGTAAAACGGCAAAAACTCAATTCTCTACCTATTTCTTTTTTGTCTTCTGATTACTTTTTAAAAGATGAGCCCTCAATAATTTGGCAAGTTCCTAAGATCCAACAAACAGGTTAAATAAAGGTGACAACAGTGAGTAGTCCGGTATTTTGGTACTGTAGAATCCCAGGCAACTCACACTCTGCCATTCAAGTCTTGGTTCTTCTCAGCACTGTGCTATATGCTTCTGGAGGTAGAAAGGTACATCAGATGCTTCTTCTAACTTTATGCATTATTCAAGCTACTTGAAGAAAAGGCTAAAATGAAATGTCAATGAGACTGAGTATACAAGTTATATCACCGGGAAATGAGTCTCATCATCTTATAGTTGGAACTCAACACATTGAGGAATTAGAGTTCAAAATAAGAAAGTACATAATTAACTGACACCGTGGTGGGTACTTCAGGTAACCAGACTGTTGGAACTCAAAAAGAAAAAAGATTCCTATAAAATATTATAGACTTACTAATTTTTTTAGGGATGTTCTGACCTCTTGTGACACTTCAAGCATAACTATTTTAAAGGAGTTTTTTCTTTTGTTTCTGTTTTTCAATAGAAGAGAGAACTTTCCCCCACCAAAAGCAATTTAATAACATTCTGAATAGTCATGGTAGTATCACTATTACCTTATTACCTACTCTTGTGATCAGATTTAAGAACAATGCCTTTATTAATGCAAGAACTTCTTCTACAGTCTCTTTGAGAGTTAGTCATTTTGCCTCTGCTTCCTTATCTTCATTGACAATTAGCTGAAAAGGCTGCCTATGTCTATTACTGGACATTTACATTTGTTTAAAAAGGACTACTTATGGTAAGCTAGAAATCTGAAGCTTCCAGCCACTCAGTTGAGGCATATATTTTATAACAACACAGAATGAGTCGACTTTTTTCCATGTGATGTTAGTTAAAATATCTGAACACAGTTTCCTTTTCTTGAAGCTAATTATCCCTGCTGCTAACTAGGCCTCCTATGAGCTGGTTTCTGCACCATTCTAGACTGTCCTACTTCCCGCCCCAAGGAGACACTTTTTTTGGACAGTGTCTCTCAATAAAGTATCAATATTACCATCACTGACATACTCGATACTCTAGATATGATAACAGAATCATGAAATAATGCAACGTTGTTAGACCCTAGAAACATCAAAGTCTAACATGTTCGTCCTATTGATGAAGAGTGAGGCGGCAGATACGTGACTTGCTCACAATCATAAAACTTGTCTGAGGTAGAGCCAGGAAGCCAAGATCCCAGAGCCCCGCTACACAGCAGAGAACCTAGCATGTCCAGCTCTGTAACTTGCTCTCTTTCAATTAATGTAGCCCATTAAAAAAAACTATCTCATTAGGAAGACTGTGCTCCACCATTTTACTCCACATGGAATTGGTCCGGAGCCTGTGCCTGCCATCTGGTATGAAAGAACCTAAGGTTCTTAGATCTGAGTTGAGAGGAGGCTTCCAAAAGCCTGCCTTGAGAATAGTCACTTCTAAACACACACCTGTGATAATAAAGCACATCTGCCTTCATAATTTTTAACTGAGAAGCACTCTCTTTTTTTTTTTTTTTAAATTAATTAATTTATTTATTTATTTTTGGCTGAGTTGGGTCTTTGTTGCTGCACGCGGGCTTTTCTCTAGTTGCTGCGAGCGGGGGCTGCTCTTCATTCGGGTGCGTGGGTTTCTCATTGCAGTGGCTTCTCTTGTTGCGGAGCATGGGCTCTTCAGTAGTTGTGGCTCGCGGGCTCTAGGGTGCAGGCTCAGTAGTTGTGGTGCATGGGCTTAGTTGCTCCGTGGCATGTGGGATCTTCCCGGACCGGGGCTCGAACCCATGTCCCCTGCATTGGCAGGCAGATTCTTAACCACTGCGCCACCAGGGAAGCCCCTCTCTTTTTCAGTCAAACAGAGAAGCTACATCCTTGGCCGCTCGGCCACAGTGTCTACATAACAGCAGCTTTTTTGAAGCCATGTTAGTGATGCAGGCTTAACAATGGAAGCCTATCTCAGTTCATTTATCACCTCCTCTGGACAGTTTGTATGAGGCTCATCTTTATTTCCAAGTTTAAGCAGAAGGCATAAATTAATGTTAGCAGAGGCCTGTTTTGTAATTTTAAATTGATCAGATTAAAATTATGACGTGGAATCTAGAATTCCTTGATGCTCTCAAGCTAGAGCAGCATTTTACCTTTGTGTGTGTGTGTGTGTTTTGTCATTGTTGTTGAAAATAATGAGGTGCTATATTCATCTTGATAAGTTGTGAACTGCCTCTACCTCCTTCCCATGGTCCATCTCCAGTTCTCTATTAAGTTTGCTATCTCTGGCATCTTCATGTTACATAGAATGCTAGGTGTAGTTTAACATCTGTCACTGTGAAAAATAATATTTTCAGTGGAGGAGTTATATGGGTCAGCCCATGTAATAGCAAGTGAATTTGTCTCCACAAAGTGAATATGTCAAGATGGGGACATTCATTTATTTTTTGAATAGACAAGTCCGTATTCTGAAATAAAGATGGTAATAGATTGTACAGCCAGACTATTTCCCTCTCCCTACCTCCCACTCATGGCTTCAAAAGGGTTCAGTAGACTTTCAGAGGTAGCAAACTGGTGAGAGTGGAGGTGATTTTTCCTCCACCTTCACTGGAGGTGATTGGATTCCTCTCCACCTCCCTTGTGAGTTCAGCACTCCTATACACTGAGAGTTGCCACAAGCTGTCTTGCATGATGATAGTAACAAGTGAACAAGTGTGTACAGGTCTTTCCTGCTTGGTGGGCTCCTTTCTCTACCTCATACGCATATTTGTTCCAAGCAGGGCCTAACAAAACAACTTATACACCACAAAGTCTTCATAAATATTTCAGTGACTAAAAGTATGAATAATAATAGTTCCCATTTATTTAGTATCTACAACAGCCATAAACTATGCCAAGCCCTTAGAGTATGCATTATTGCAATTAATGTTAACAACAAATTACACTCATTTTACATAGGAGACACCTGAGCTTAGAAAAGTTAAGTGACTTGTCAGAGATCATGTAGCTACTAAGTGGTAACTGCAACTATAATTTACACATCTGCTATATAAGTGTTTTAAATCTAATTTGAGTTATTTGAAACAATGAAGGAGGTAGAGTTAAACAGGCTAGATCCTAAAAGCTAATCAAGTTAGTCCAGTGGAAACAACAGGATTTTCACAGTCCAGTCACTATGAATATATAGAGGGACTAATGTGTCTTGGTTCTAAAAGAAATGACAAAAACAAAGCCAAAAACAAAGCAAAAACTTATGCTCACTGTACCCTGGTGATCTTATCCATACCTTTCTTTTTTTACTACTACTGAACAACCCAGTCCTGAGATCAGCCCTCTCTCCAGAGCCCCCAGTCTGTATATCTATCTCCTTGTTGGACAAACGCAGCCTCACATGCAAATTAATCCTGGCATGTCCAAAGTCACCATTTCTTCCCCAGTGCAGTTCCTCCTCTTACATTTCCTGTCCTAGCAAAGAGTGTCCTCATCTACCCAATTATACCAGCAGACACCTGGGGGTCATCCTAGAGTCCTCTTTTTACCTCCACTTCCCATACTCAACCCATCATTCAAGTCTGGTTGATTTAACCTCCTCACCATCTCTCAAAACTATCCCCTCTTCTCCATTCCCATCTCTTCTGATTTGAGCTCACCCCTTAGTATGACATGCTGGGACGTCTACCATCTGCAATACTCAAGTTACTTGAAGTTCCCCTGCACACACCAGGTAACTGCATACCTCAATGTCTTTGTTCTTGCTTTCTCCTTTTCTTGAACTGTTTTTCCCCTCTAGTTCACTTAACTTTTCCTAATTTGTTTTTATTTATTTACTTATTTGGTTGAACCAGGTCTTAGTTGCACCAGGCGGGCTCCTTAGCTGTGGCATGCAAACTCTTAGTTGCAGCATGCATGTGGGATCTAGTTCCCTGACCAGGGATCGAACCCAGCCCCCTGCATTGGGAGCACGGAGTCTTATCCACTGTGCCACCAGGGAAGTCCCACCTTTTCCTAATTTGTTAAAACTCAACTCTGGTATTACCTCCTGCAGGAACCCTCCCTCAATCCTAGGGTTGGGGTACATGGCCTTCCTGCTTGCTCTCTTTCCACCCTTGCTGTCTGTCTCATAACACTTGCAGGCTTATACTTTAATGAGCTGCACTGAAATCAACACTTAGGGTCCTTCTCCCCTACTAAGGCACTTAGAGATAGGTATCATGTATTATCCTTCTTTTTGTCCTAAAAACTTAGCAGAGGCAATTACTTGACACATGGTGGCTATCCCAAAAGTGTATGTTGAAATGGTTCAGCATTCAAAATGGATAAAATATGATTATTATTCATGGGAGGGGTAGATAAGCATTTCTCTGATTAGAAATACTGACGCTTCAATATTTCTGAGCCTTTAAAAATGTTCTTCCCTCTTTCTAAAATGTCTTCCTCCATTATTTTTCCTTTAAAAAATTTAACAATCCTGCAAATTGTTGTCATGGAAAAAACAAAAGCTGAGATGTCAGAGAGATCTGGATTTAAAACCACAATTTCAAGTCTAATTAGCTGCATGATTTCAGTAAAGTTAGCCTCTTTGAGTCTCATTTCTCATGAAGAAAATGAGGTTTAATATAGTAATATTATGAAGTTGCTAATGTTATTAACATCTGTGACATTTCTAGCTTGGTAAACTGGCGTGATAGTAAAGGTATTAACTGACAGGGAAAGCACTGGGGACAGGAAAGTATGGAGGATGAATGCAGTTAGTGAGGAACATGTGGTCATCCACTGGAGATGTTCCATAGGCCATGGGAAATAGAATCTGGAGCCAAGAGATGGGTTTAGGAATCACTGGTAGCTATGTGCAAGATGGAACATGGGAATAAATGAAGTCAATTAGGGAAATATAGAAGTCATGAAGAGATGTTCTCACAGGATACCTTGATATTCTTCTTAATCATCCCAGATGTAATTTAATAACTAGTTGTATAATTATACTGTTAGGGAAATTAATCTACCCTACCAGACAGAAAGTTCCATAAGGGTAGGCATTGCATTAGCTTCACTCACTAGTATTTTCCCAGCACTCAGTACAGTAATTACCTATACAAGGAGCTCAGGAAATGCTTACTGAGTTGATGAATGGTTGCATTGCATATAATACTCACCAATGGGCTTTCTAGTCATTTTCTTTTGAAATTTGGTGACCTAAATAAATGGTAATGTGAGAATATAAATTCCTAATGAAAATGTCCTGAGGTGGGGGTAAAGATAAAAATCTCACAAGTTCCTGTTGTGGGCCAGACATTGTGCCATCTGCTTCCATACACGATCTCACTTCATTCCCATAATGTGCTGTAGTAAAATCATTGCTAAAATAAATGATTTGCTCATGATTTGAAAAATCAGTTTGCTCCATCTCTACAACATCCTTGATTTATCAGTTTCCCTCAGCCTTCCAAATCCAATTTATCTAAATATAAGTCAGCCCTGTCAGCCCTATCTACAAAGCTATCTTAAATCTGTCCTCTTTCTCCATCTTAATTGTCACTACCTTGGTCTAAGCTACCATCATTTCCTGACTGGTCTTGAAATAACATCTTACTTAACTAGTCTCCGTGCTTCTATTCTCGCCTCTTTTCTTTTTTTAAAATATTTTTTACTTATTTTATTTGTTATTTATTTTTTGGCTGCATCGGGTCTTTGTTGCTGCACGTGGGCTTTCTCTAGTTGTGGCAAGCGGGGGTTACTCTTCGCTGCGGTGCACGGTCTTCTCATTGTGGTGGCTTGTCTTGTTGCAGAACACGGGCTCTAGGCGCACGGGCTTCAGTAGTTGTGGCACGTGGGCTCAGTAGTCGTAGCTCGTGGGCTCTAGAGCACAGGCTCAGTAGTTGTGGCACACGGGCCCAGTTGCTTCACGGCATGTGGGATCTTCCCAGACCACGGCTTGAACCCATGTCCCCTGCATTGGCGGGCGGATTCTTAACCACTGCGCCACCAGGGAAGCCCTATTCTCACCTCTTTTCAATCCACATTCCACACACCAGAATTCCTCAATCAAAATGATGTCTTAAAACCATAAATCATATCAAATTTCTTCCTTAAAACTTACACTGGCTTCCCATGTTACCCAAATGCCAATGCATTTCTATTCCTTATATTTCTCTGCTGATCTGGCCCCTGCCTCAATCTCTGACCACATCTCCTTCCTCTTTATATCTTGGCTCACTTCCTCACTAGGCTCCAGTCACAATGGCCTCCTTTCTGTTTTGAATATACAAAGCTTTTCCTGCCTCAGGGCCTTTAGTTATTTATTTATTTTTAAAATTTATTTTTGGCTGCGTTGGGTCTTCATTGCTGCGCGTGGGCTTTCTCTAGTTGCGGCGAGCAGGGGCTACTCTTTGTTGAGGTGCGTGGGCTTCTCATTGTGGTGGCTTCTCTTGTTGCAGAGCACGGGCTTCAATAGCTGTGGCTCGCGGACTCTAGAGCACAGGCTTGGTAGTTGTGGAGCGCGGGCTTAGTTGCTCCGCGGCATGTGGGATCTTCCCGGACCAGGGCTTGAACCCATGTCCCCTGCATTGGCAGGTGGATTCTTAACTACTGCGCCACCAGGGAAGCCCCTGACTCAGGGCCTTTGAGCTTGCTGTTGCCTCTGATTTTCGTAAGGCTGGTTCCACTGCATCATTCAACTCAAATGTTATTTTGCTCACAGAGGACTTTTCTTACCATCTTATCTAGTGGCGGGTAGTAACACATTAGACTCCTTTGTATTATTTCTTTCATGACATTTATTACTATTTGGAATTGTTTACTTCTTTCTAATGTTATTATCTTTCTCTGCAACTGTAAAATACAATGACAAAGCTCACAGGGGAGAGGAGAGAGACCTTTTAAATTATCTTGATTGACATGTTATTCGACAAATGTAACCATAAAATAAGATTCTTGTCTCAGCTTCTTTCATTAATTCATTCATTCATTTTTACTTTAAAAGATTATTATTTTACCGGGCCTTTTGAATCTCTCTTTTCTTTAGCAACCAAGAGTCAACTAAAGTGACTCCTTGACATATTTAGATTTAATATTTATTGCTTCAGCTCCCGAGAGACCCCATGAGGCCACAACATAGCACCTTGTGGGTTTGCTAAGGAATGAATTTAGTTACTCTCATGTAGCAGATGGTGAGTAAGCTTTGCTTATAGAGTCATTCTCAGTTATTACATGTTCTTACAGGCAGGCAGTTATTTTATCTCAATTTTATTAATAAACTGAATAAAAAACCATAGTGGTATTAAAAAATTAGGAAATTAAATTTAAGAGCATATTAGAATATAGTCTTCATGAATGTCAAGTTGTTTCCCCAAATCTATGTCTATACACATTAAAGAAAGAGACGATACTCCAGCTAAATTGGTCTACCTGGTTAACTACAGTAATGCCATGATTAATAACAAATGTTATGCTTCCAAAAAGCCTACTATTAATCTATAACCATCATAAAGACTGGCCACAGAAAAATGCAGAAACCATTTTAGACATGCAAGTAGCTGAGTCACTGTGGCTTTTGGTAAAGGAGAGGTTTCTATATTTAAAAACAAAGATATCATAATATTGGTTTTTAAAGTGTCCTGCAAGCTGTGGATAATTTATGCTACATAACTGTTGATTTATCTTAGGAAGGAGGAAGAAATTAAACACTAAACAACCAGAAACAGCCCTTAAGCCCAGTGGGGACAGAGAGGAATAAATGAACCCTGGGGCAAGGGACGAAAGAGGAAATATTCCATTCTTTTTGTATATATCATGAGCCCAGAGTTGTGCTTCGTGCTAGGTAGAATACAAAACTAGCACACAGTGTGTCCTCTATCCTCAATGGCATCCTAGACTTTATGGTAGAGACAAGACCCATGAGCAGGACAATTAGGAGGTCCACGTGACATTGTGTAATAATGTGCCCAGTAGGTACAGCTGAGGCCAGAAGGTACATCTGAGGCTAGATTATGATGAAAGTGAAATGCTAGAGGATGCACTTACAGCTGACAACAGACAGGTGAAGAATACGGTGAAGACAAATTTTAGAATGACTAATCTGGTAGCATAGGTCAAGGGAGTTTAAGAGAGGAAGACATCGAAGGTACACAAGTCATAAAGCTCTTGCAGTATGCCAAATGTGAGAAAATGAGAGCCTGGACTGGTGTGGTTGTCATGGAAACAGAGCCATGCTTGAATCTGAGAAGCGTTATGAAGGAATAACAGCTCTTCGTTATCTTTGTGTAACTTTCCAAGTATATGTAGCTTATTATGTCCTCCTTTATATAACTCACTGATACAAAACTGCCAGAGATGATATTCTTTACCAAGTCAGGGAAAAAGGTCCACCATGGAGAAAACACCCATGATATATGAACAAGGTGGCTCTCTTAAAGTTGCTGACTTTAAGGCACAAAGTTTGGTTAAAAGTTCAATTGGTTTGGTCACTTTCTGTCAAAGTCTAATTATTAATGGAGTTCAAACCATAATATATTAAGCTGAACTAAGCAGAAGCTGATCCAGTAGCACTATTCAGTTGTCTAGGGACACCCTGATTATCACCGAATGAGCAGTAAGTGAGAATGTAAAGGTCTAGTAAGCTGCCTTCTCTAAAAAAAAACACTTCACATGCAGCTCCTTTCCTTAAAATTGAAGAAAGAACATGACAGGGAAGTTTTTGAGAGGACGAGAAAGAGAGAGAGAGAAAATGGAGAACAGCAATGACTCCTAGTATCTTGGCAAGTCTCCCTGACGGCACCTGGAAAATGCTGCTGAGTTTGCCGCTCCCTTTCCATCCCCACTGTTACAGCCTTGGGTAAAGAAGCCTTCATTATTTCTCCCCTTAACAGTCTTCTAACTAGTCTCCATATTTATTACCAGTCTCTTCACATTTCAGTCTCTTTCTCTCACTGTCTTCAAAATTATCTTCCTAGAATATCCTATCTGACCCTGTAACTGTTTAAGGGTACCCTCTGGCCCACTCAATGGCTAGTACTCAACCCTAACCATAAGACAACTTTCAGACAATCTAGACATATCTTACCTTTCCAGTTACGTAAATCTGTTACCTTGACCCTTCATGCCCAATGTTCTCATGGAGCTCCTTCCCAAAAGTGTTGTATTTTATGACGTTTCTGTTCCTTACATATGCTGTTCTCTTTACCTGAAATATCACTCCTTGTCTTTTCTTGCTAATCTTTCAAGACTCAAATGTCATTTTCTCTTTCAAGTAATCCTTGTCATTACCTACCTCCTCCACCTTTTCATCCTGTCCCATTTGTTCCTGACTGCATTTGTACACCTGTCTGTCTCCCCTACTTCTCTGTGAACCCCTCAAGATTAACTACAACATACTCAGCATTGCATTTCCACTACCCCACAGCTCTTAGTCAGGTGGTCACAGATCATTCAAATAAATGCTGAGTAAATGAATGAATGACTGAATCTCAAATGAAGAAGTGAGTTATGAACAGATTAAAATGTGAGCTTAATTTTTAAAAAGACATGTATTAAACTAGAGGATGGTAAGTATGCATCTCTTATTTAATGTCTAAATTTGTAAGAAGAAAGGTCAAAATGAAAGCAAGTGCAATGTTTATGGATTTCAAAAGAAGAGAGGGAAAATACTGACATAAGAAAACAGTTGTAAATGCCATAAGAAAACAAATAAAACTCAATGTTATTTAGCAATTTGCTCACTCTCATTTGATAGTTCCTTCAGAAACAAATAAATTTGATTTGGGGAGGGTAGGGGCTCAGTCATCAGACTGGCTAGCTCTCTGGAGGTGGATCAATGGACAGATCTACGTACTTTGCAGAAGGGACACAAATGGAAGTCCAGAAGTTACTGTTTTAGTTTGAATTTTAATGCGTAAAATATATTGAGAAGGGGAGTGTTAAATAAAACAACATGTTCCATTTCACATGGAAACAAAGTATAAGTGTTGATGGAAGTAGTGACTTATCTGGCTATAGGTAATAAGTATGCAAAATCAAATCATTAACGGTTCTCAAACAACAGCTTCTAAGCAATGCCAACATGCACTCAAACTAATATTAGTATAAAATACACCTTTAAAAAAACATCTGGGGGGGCTTCCCTGGTGGCGCAGTGGTTGAGAATCTGCCTGCTAATGCAGCGGACACAGGTTCGAGCCCTGGTCTGGGAAGATCCCACATGCCGCGGAGCAACTGGGCCCGTGAGCCACAACTACTGAGCCTGCGCGTCTGGAGCCTGTGCCCCGCAACGGGAGGGGCCGCGATAGTGAAAGGCCCGTGCACCGCGATGAAGAGCGGCCCCCGCACCGCGATGAAGAGTGGCCCCCACTTGCCGCAACTAGAGAAAGCCCTCACACGAAAACTAAGAGACCCAACACAGTCATAAATAAATAAATAAAATAAATAAATAAAGTATTAAAAGTGTGATTTAAAAAAAAAAAACAAAAACAAAAAACATCTGGGGCTTCCCTGGTGGCGCAGTGGTTGAGAATCTGCCTGCTAATGCAGGAGACACCGGTTCGAGCCCTGGTCTGGGAAGATCCCACATGCCGCGAAGCAACTGGGCCCGTGAGCCACAACTACTGAGCCTGCGCGTCTGGCGCCTGTGCTCCGCAACAAGAGAGAGGCCGCGATAGTGAGAGGCCCGCACACCGCGATGAAGAGTGGCCCCCGCTTGCCGCAACTAGAGAAAGCCCTCACACAGAAACGAAGACCCAACACAGCCAAAAATAAATATAAAAATAAATAAATAAAAAAGATTACTATTAAAAAAAAAGTAGTAAAAAAGAAACATGAAATTGTTAAAAACAAAACAAAACATATGATTGACAAGTTAATGTGCCAAGAAGGCAGATGCTCAGAATTTAGTAATAACAGGATTGAAAGCAAAGTCAAGAAAATGACACAGAAATCACTGTGGTAAATGGAAGACACTTCCAGATGTCTCCCCTACAACCCATTACATTTAGAGAAGATAAAAACTACAAGTAGGGGCTTCCCTGGTGGCGCAGTGGTTAAGAAACTGCCTGCCAATGTAGGCGACGTGTGTTCGAGCCCTGGTCTGGGAAGATCCCACATGCCGTGGAGCAACTAAGCCCATGTGCCACAACTACTGAGCCTGTGCTCTAGAGCCTGTGCTCTGCAACAAGAGAAGCCACTTCAATGAGAAGCCCATGCACCGCAATGAAGGGTAGCCCCCGCTCGCCGCAACTAGAGGAAGTCCACACACAGCAACGAAGACCCAATGCAGCCAAAAATAAATAAATAAATTTATTTTTAAAAAAACCTACAAGTAAATGGGTAAGATATTTGAAATGGAACCAGCCAGGCTAGATAAACAATGTAACCGAAGAATTAAGTTCCAAATTCCATTTGTTTCACATTTGCATATAGCTTTTTTTTCTTTCCCACCAGTGATACTCCAGGTTCTAATGCTCTGATCACGGGATACCACAACGTTTAAATCAAAATTGAAAAATCTAGCCAACCTTCAAGAACTGAAAATCTAATGCATAAGCATTCCACTGTATGTAAGACAATGGGTCCTAAGAGCAGGTGTAACCACTCTAAGGCTTGTGGTCTGCCCATAACCCTGGAGAAGCAGTGCAGGTTGTAGACCCGACAGAGTGAGTACTTGAATACATGCACTCAAAAATCTCCCGCAGGGCCTGAACGGTCCTGTTCTTAAAAGAGGCCTTACTCCTTTAGGTGTCCAAATACCACTGTCAATTCTGCTATCTTTGCTCTGAAATGAGAACACATTTATTTTCCAACGGGAATGCATCATCTGTAAGTGTGCTCAGCAAGAACTTCTTTGATTTCTTCTCTTTACCTTAAAAAATTGCCTAAACATGCATAAAATACCAAGTCATGATAATCACAATTATACATATAATCCCTTTACTAAAATTGCTTATTTTATTAAAGTGGTAGTTGAATGAAAAACTAAACAATGTGAGAGTAACATTTAATTCTCTATTTTAACATCACTTATCTGGAAATATTTTATTTTGAATACTGCAGTATATTCCATCCAATGAGAAAAAAAAAGAACTTTCCAAGAGCCTGCTTAAATGTCACCAAAACCAAAATCGGTCCTATTTGAAGCATACCAACTTCCATAATTTTATAATTAAGGAGAAGGCATTTATTTATTTAAAAAATTTTTTTGGCTGTGCAGTGTGGCTTGCAGGATTTTAGGTTCCCCGATCAGGGATTGAACCTGGGCCGCCACAGTGAAAGCACCAAGTCCTAACCACTGGACCGCCAGGGAATCCCCTAGGAGGAGGCATTTATAATTAAGAATAAATTGACATACTCAGCTTCTTCCAAGGCTCATCTTTTAAAATGGAGCTGGCTTACCCATGCAAGGCTTGCAGAATATGTCAAAGTCTAGTAGCAGAGCAGCACCCACTCTACTACCCATTCCCTCATACTCTCCTCCCACCTCTGGGCTCCCTATCTCTGGGCTGCCCTCCTTTACACTTATTTCGATTTGCATCCAGGCAGGTCTGTCTATTCTTGGCTTTCTACTCAGGTTCCTAAAACTCACCTCAGGCCAGCCTTACCTGATGGCCCAGGCTTGTTTCAGTTACTTCCTTCAGTTCATCTGCTCAACTCTCCACTTTTACAGTGTAATAATACCACCTCTGGGTAGATGATACCCCCACTACCAGTCCCACACCTGCTGGGATCAGTCTCTCCCACTTCCTACCACAACACGGGAGCAATCTCAGACTGGTGATTTCGAGGTGATGTCAAAAAAGAAAAGAAACCTGAGATAAGGTAAATACAATAAATTAACAAAGAGCACTAAAGTGAAAGGAGAATAGAGCAAGAGTAGTCAAATCTATAGTTATTCAAATAAAAGAGAAAAATACCAAAGATGCAAAGATATGTACTGACCTCTCAATTATCAACAGAGAAAGATGGCACTAATTTCAAACTAAGGATTAACATAGATTCGAATGTGTATTGTAATTCTATTTGAATAGCTCATATATTAGGAAAAACCTTAGTTTAACGATTGAAGCCATTCAGTGAAGAACTAACTCAGAAAGAGTTAGGAATGCACTTAGATTTCTTATCTGATATTCTCTCATAGCTTCACTCCAATCTAGCATACCCACAAAAAAGTGTAATCTTGCCCATGATGCAAAGTGCCACCTACACAGAGATGCAGAGCTGACCCAGGGGAGAGTAACAAATGAACAAGCTAGTTTCAAAGAGCTTCCCTCAAATTCTTTAAACAGCATTTAAGTAAAGTAAAGCAGGTATTCAAAAGCACTTACTCTACAAGAATTAAATCACAAGCCACTGCAGCCGCTGACCTTCGACGCACCCTGAAAGGAGTTCAGGGTGGAGGTGAGGAATGAGGCACTCTTTGCTCTGGGGAAAACTGATGGAACAGGCCTTCAGATAGTTGGATGTTTTCAGGATAAGATTTTATGAGCCCAATTTCTTGCATCTTCTCGTATCTAGAAAAGCACTAGAATCATTAATGGAGACATCTGCTCCTCATGACTAGCAGCAACCTTCACGTGAGTAGCAGCAGCCTTCTGCCAAAATGTGAGTTTGACTGCACGTATCCCCCTTCACCAAAATCACATATATACTGACCTCCCCCTTTACCACTTCGGAGCAGTTCCTCAGAGCTCTCTGAATGGCTGCATCCCGGGCTAGAGTCCTCATTTTGCCCCAAATAAAACTTAACTCACAACTCTCATGTTGTGCTTTTTTTTTTTTTTTTTTTTTCAGCCAATATAAATAAGCTATAACACAACAGTATTTCCTGAGCGTTATCTCTGTTTAGGATGGTAATGTAAAAATGGAGTAAGGTCAGTGATAATCAGAGGTTAGATGTGAGCTGGACCTGAAAAACACGTAGATTCAGAAAGTCTGAAAGGCTATTATTCCCAGACAGAAAGCAGACAAACCCAAGGTGTATGAGGCTAATCTGAGTCTACTTCTAGTTTAGCCAGAGTAGAGATAGGTGATGAGATTAGAACCACCCATGTGAATAGAGTGTGAAAGGTTTTCAGGAATAGACTAAGGTATCTGAACTCCATTTTCAAACTTTAAGAATCAGTGAAGTCCTATTAAATATAGGAAAAGAGGGATGGAAACAGTGTCTCAGCCTGTACTTGACACCAATAGCATTAACTGAGGGAAATTTTAATCAGTGCATAATTATTTAAATTAAAAATATTTAATTTGGGAAACATGAGACTTTTGTATTCAAAAGAAGGAGTTTTCAGCATATATAAACTATGTGAAAAGATCTGTATTTACTGGATAAACAATTAACAAATATTAATCAAAAGAAGCAATGGTTAGTGTGCTTTCCTCCTCTCCAATATAACACTTGAAAACAAAGCATAGATCTTTAGGGAAAAAACAAATCTACCTCAAATATTGCTTTCGATGAGGTGCAATCTACTTAAATACAACAACTGCCAAAAGGGATGAGGTTAATCCTTTGGTCCTTTGCTACTCTGTGCATCAATCCTGGAATTAGGGATGCTTGCTGAACATGCAGAAATGCACTTGCCACTCTGGGGAATAAATAGTAAGCTTCAGACTGCTTCTAAGAAATAAATAGACTACCTGGAGAATGCAGAACAAATACATATGAAATATCTAAATAAAACCAAAGAGCGAATGATACATTTTGTAACTGCAGCAGATGCTCATTTCAGGCAGAAAGAGTCAGGAACCATTCTTTAAAGGAGGTAGGACTTAAGCTAGAACATAGGGGCTAGAAGGGCACTGTATAAAAAGAGAAAAGGGGACATGATGTGTAAAATAAAGATGGTTTCAGGATACAGTGCTAGAGTTTAGCTCAAAGACTTTCAATGATAGAATGAAAAGATGAATATAGCATAAGAATCAAGGACATGATAACAGATGTGCAGATCATTATCTATGTAAATAGCGCCCCCTGAAGTTGTGTGTATATAAGCTGCCTTACCCACACATGAATAATGATAATAATAATGAAAAAGAAATATCAAAGGTCTCTGAAAACTTTATAGAGGGTGGCTAAAGATATAAAATTGGAACTTGAAGGGCTTCCCTGGTGGCGCAGTGGTTGAGAATCTGCCTGCCAATGCAGGGGACATGGGTTCGAGCCCTGGTCTGGGAAGATCCCACATGCCACGGAGCAACTGGGCCCGTGAGCCACAACTACTGAGCCTGCGCGTCTGGAGCCTGTGCTCCGCAACAAGAGAGGCCGCGATGGTGAGAGGCCCGCGCACCGCGATGAAGAGTGGTCCCCACTTGCCACAATTAGAGAAAGCCCTCGCAGAGAAACGAAGACCCAACACAGTCATAAATAAATAAATAAATAAATAAATAAATAAAAGAACGTGAATCTCTTAAAAAAAAAAAAAAATTGGAACTTGAGCTAGGACAAAATTTAGGAATTATTTTTTTTGGAAAGTGAATTTATGCAATGCACAAATGCAGAAGGCCCAAAGACATATCTATTGCTAAAAGCTCAGGAAGAAGAGGAACCCACCAAAGGGGTGAGCAGAGAAGTAAGGGTTCTGAACAGTAGAGAACTGGGGAAGAACAGAATGGTACCATCTCTGCAGAATGCTTTTTTCCCCCCAGTCAGTTTAACTAGAGAGTTATGACTAAGTGGGAAGTAAACCACGAAAACTTCTGTTCATATACGCAATCAGCTGTTTTTCTGAGCAGCTTCTATGTCTTAAGACACAAGATTAATATACCATTTTGTTCAGTTGTTGGAATTTAGTACCCATGTGTCCATGCTTCAATTCCTCCAGTTATTAAAAATTTCAAGTTGCAAAATTAAACATATTGTGCAAAGAGTACCCTTTAATAGATACAGGGCTATTCAGGTGATCACTTTCTTCTTGAGTGACCTTTGGTAGTTTGTATTTTTTGAGGGATTTGTCCAAGTTCTCAAATTTATTGTCATAAAGTTGTTCACAATATTTTTATTAATGTTTGTAGAATCTGTAGTGATGTCATCTTTCTCATTTCTGTTACTGGTAATTGTGTCTTCTCTATTTTTTTTCCTGGTCAGTCTCCTTAGAAGTCTTATTAGGTACATAAACGTTTATCATCTTGACAATGTGTTCTCTATTTGTTTGATCTACTCTTTTCCCCTTTTCCTTTTTTTCCTGCTTCTTTTAAATATTTTTTATGGTTTTATTTTATTTTCTTTGTTGGCTTTCAAGCTATAACTCTTTGTTATTTTAGTAGTTGCTTTTGAGTTCCTTTAGCTTATCACCATCTACCTTCAAGTGGTATTATACGCTTCACATACAGTATAAGCGCTGTACAATGGTCATACTAGCACTTCTTCCCTCCTGGCTTTTATTCTATTTCAGGTATCCCCTGCTTTTTGAAAGTTCACTTATGCCACTTCACTTTTACTAAAGACCCACATTAGCACCTGCTTTCGCTAACTAAAGAAATCCAAAGAGGACCTTCACTTTCACAAAAGTGAAGCAAGCCGAGCTGTTATGGAGGCAGCACGCACTCAGAGCAGGGAGGGTGGCACCGGCAAGCTCCTCCCTTGGGAACTATACTCAGCATCTCAGCGTCAAGCCGCCATAGCTTTGAACTGTGTCTGTGAGCATCTGTGCTTCATCTCGATTATCCCACACTACAGTGTTATTATTTTTGTTTAAACAGGGAATTATATTTTAGAGACAATTAATATGAAAAAAGTTTTATATATTCACCTTTCAGTCACAGGATTTCCTTTAACATTTTTAATAACTCATATCTGCTATTATGAATTCTTTCAGGTTTTGTGTGTCTGTAAAAGTACTGTGCCTCCGTTTTTGAGAAATAAATTTTCCCTTTTTTTTGGTTACATACTTTAAAGATGTTGTTCCTATGTCTTATTGCTTGCATTGTTTCTAAAGAGAAATCTGCTTAATACTGATCTTTGTTCTTTCGTTAGATATTGAGTCTCTTTTCTTTGGCAATTTAAAGATTTATCACTGGTTTTGAGCAATTTGATTATGACATGCCTTGGTGCAGTCTTATTCATGTTCCTTTTGCTTGGAATTTAACTGAACTCAGATCTGTGGGTTTATAGTTTTCATCAAGTTTGGAAAAATATCAGCCACTATTTCTTCAAATGTCTTTCTGCCCCTTCCCCCTTGCTTCTTCTTCAAGAACCCCAATTACATATCCAGGAGGCTTTTTGAAGTGTCTCACAACTCCTTTTTCCTTTCTTTCTTTTTAAACATTCCTTCTTTAAATTTTGCATAGTTTCAATTGCTATGTCTTCAAGTCCATTAATCTTTTCTTCCATAATGTCACATCTGACATTAATCCCATTTAATAGATTTCTTAGCTCTATTAAACACAGTAATTTTTATATCTCGAAATTCAATTTGTGTCTTTTTAAAATATTTTCCATTTTTTCCTTAACTTTTTGAACATATGAAATAAAGTTATAATTAGTGTGTTAATGTCACTGCTAATTATAACATGTGGACCTATTTTGATCAGTTGGTTTTTCTCTTCACTGTGGATCAAAATCTGCTTTGACCACATAGATGAAGATGACTCTAAGAGGTTATAAAGTAATGTTTCATAAGAAGCGGTGATTTTGCCCCCCGGGGGACATTTGGTACTGTCTGGAGACTTTCTGTCTTCACTGGTGAAGTACTACTGGCATCTATCAGATAGAGGTCAGATATACTGCTAAACATCCTATACTGCATAAAACAGCCACTCATAACAAAGAATTAGCTGGCCCAAAGTGTCAGTAGTACTGAGTTTGAGAAACCCTGCTGTAGAAAAATAGGATGAAAGGAACTCAGGTCCCTGAATGATCTGATGGAACTGAGCTGCATGCAGGCCTGGACCACCAGCCTATTTCTACAGTCTGTCACATTAAAAACAAAAACAAAAACAAAAAACCTTCTTTCTTATTTAAGGCACTGTATTTTGGGTTAGTACAGCAGTTTAGTCTGTACTCTGATACAGAAATTGGTACCCGGGAGTGAGGTGCTGCCAAAATTAAAACTTAAAACTTAGGTTCTCCGGCTTTGTGTCTGAGTGAAAGACAAGGCAAGAGAACATATATGGCAAGCTGGTAAACTGGTGATCCTTTTTATGCCATGTCACAATATTGGTAAAACTGTTGGCCTGTGATAACTTAAAAGGCAGACTATTATGTGTCTATGATACCTATCACTCTAGAGAAAGTGGTTGGAAAGTGGTCTATAAACTAAACTGCTCGAGTACAGTGATCTGAGGCTTCAGAGCTAGAAAATCTAACTTGTCCCCCCACTAGAAGGATAAACAGGCTCTATATTTTTCCATAAGTATCTCTCACTATGACTTCTCAGCCAAAATACAGAGACAGCCAAGAGGCGAAGATCAAATTAAGGGTGTTGCCTTCCCACCCAAACTTGTGGTTTTAGCTGGCCTTAGTGAAACCACTATTAAAATGGGGGAAGAAGAGAATGGGCCACTAAAAACAAACAGACGAACAAATAAGACAAGAAGACTTAAGAACTATGTCTAGAGGAAAGCTTTGGGTCTGTTTACTCATAATGAACTGATTGCAACCAAAAAACCAAAAGCCTACTAAAATATTGAGGGAATTAATTTCTAAAAGAAATCAAAAGGCTGGCCTAAAAAAACCCAGCCTATTTATTTGATCACTAAAACAACTCTCAGGCTTCCAAATATCCACAAATAGGAGGCAACCTCTGAAAACTGTACAGCTTCCAAGGAGCGTGTACTCTCAAACACTAACTTAGATGTCGCCACAGGGGACAATGGATAATGGCATAGCTGTTCGAAATTAGAACCAGTGGGCAGCCAGATGGGCTAACCAGGAAAGGTTCTCTACTGCTAGAGCAGGGAATCTTGTACATTTCTATGGACCACTGATTATGGTGTGTTTCCCAGTCTTCCCTTTTCAAAATGAGAGTTTTTTATTGTGGTTATACATTTGCCTACCACTTCTGTACACTGTGAGATGAGCAGATACCTTGTCACTGGACTGTAAGGAACCATCCCAGACCTGATATACAGGACTGTGAATTATCCAGAGACCCTTGACTTTCAGCAGATGAAGTTACTGACTGGGGCCTTTGAATGTCTCCCTTGGGAGGGAGGGAGTATTTATGTGTGGGAATAAAGGTGATCATAGATATCGAATGGCCAGAGGGACAGGTAAACTATGACTGACTGTAAATTGTTCTCTAAAAAATTTCCCCCTTCTTCCATAGACATAATTGTTTTAACAGGGCACATGGCTGCTGAGCTACAGACTGTATTTCTTAGCTCCCTTGCAGCTAAGTGTGGCATGGACAAACATTTTGTCGTTGGAATATGATCAAAAGTAATATATTCTAATTCCTCACTATTTGCTTACAATAAAATTGCTTGCTTTCCATTTTTGCTTAAAATTTCCCCCTCTCTCTGAAATGGAACTTACATATGGCATTGACCTAGTTTTAACCATGTACATGAAGACAACATCCTAGGCGACAGCAGAGCAAGAACATATATGGAATCTAAGTCATCTCATGGAGCTGCACTGCCTGCCTTTCTGGGCCAGGCTTCTTCTTTCTGGACTGGTATGTTATGTGTAAAGAGAAATAAACTATCTTATTTTAACCACCATATTTTTCATGGTTTCTCTTTCATGTGCTCTTTCTCTTTTTAAACAGCAGCTTAGCCTATACCCTAATTAATCAAAGTTACATATGCCACAAATAAAAGATTTTGTTATAAATTCATTTGGTTATGCCAAACCCAAATTTCCCTAGTCAGAGGAAAACAACCAAGGAGAAAAAAGAGCGAGTCTACGGAGTGTTTGGTTATTGTATTTCTGGTAAAAGGAGTATATTTTCTCAACGTGCATAAACCAAATATCAAATAAATTTTTATATGCGTCAGTTGAATTTCCTCTGACTGGTTATCCTATTGTGATAATATCTATCGATCGCCACAATGAGTCATCAACCCTGTCAGCACTTTAATGAACAAAATTAGTCTATTCCATGGTGAAAAGCAATACCAGCAACTCTTGCAGATAAAAAGGGTCATAAAAACTTATTGAGCAGTGACATCCTCTGACAAAGGCTCTTGATAATATCTCCCTGTGTTCAGCTCGCACACAATGATTGGTCAGAGTGAAATGGAGTTTGAGTACGGCATTAAACAGAATTCAGGGATGACTTCATACGTCTTAAAGGCTATGAAAGAAGAAATGGATAGGCTGAACTCAGGAATCAGATATTATTCTAGTTAGTCAAGAGCAGAGAATATTTTAATTTCATGATCATTCTTGATAGTGAGTTGGTTTTCATTAGCCTAAATTCAATTATTTGTTGACATAACAATGGCTCCTAGATGCTCTGGCTCTGTTTCTGTCCTATTCAACCAGTGACATTTTAAAACTGGGATGACTATCTTTAAACATGCAGTTGAAGCAGTTCAAAACACACTACCCCAAAATACACCTTGGAACACTGAATATTTTAAGCTGAAGGAATTTGAGAAAATCGCCTTTCCCTACCCTTCCCCCTGAAGCAGGTCATAACACCCTCATGTGAGAGGTGCCCTTCCTACACGTGGAGAAAAAACCATCCTTCTCTCCCAGAGAGAAGGATGCTGAAAAGAATTCAAGCAAACAGGTCTTGCAAAGTTTTTCTCAGTTTATCATATTTCTCAACGACTGTCCACTCTTCATCAAACCTAGCATGAAAACACTCAAGTTTAGCCAGTTCTTCAGGTCTTCACTTTCTTTTGAAGGCTCCTATGTCATGTAAAACATACTAAATAAATTTGTAAGCTTTTCTTCTGTTAATCTGTCTTTGTCAATTCAATATTCAGATCCAGCCATGGTGTCAATTCAATATTCAGATCCAGCCATGGACCCTAAGAGGGTGACTGCTATACAATGTGAAAAAGCATGGAATTTTGGGTGAGAGCTACTGGGATTGTGCATCAAATGAGAATAATAATCTCTTCTTCACAGGGTAGCTGTAAAGTATAACACACACACATACACACACACACACACACACATCTACAGTTTAGTGGTTAAGAACATTGGTTCTGTAGTAAGACAGACCCAATTCTGAGGCCAGTGTGGCATTCACCTAAAGGAATGACTTTAGCCAAGTTATTCAACTTCTCAAAGCCTTGTTTCCTCATCTGTAAATGAGGATATTGACTCATAACAATCTTTATAAGATTTCTGTTAAAGTGAAAGGTCATACATTATGGTAAGTGAAATAAGCCAGTTACAAGAGGACATATACTGTATAATTCTACTTATATGGGGTACCTAAAGTAGCCAAATTCATAGAGGCACAAAGTAGAATGGTGGCTGCTAGGTGCTGGGGGTGGGGGAAAGAGGGAGTAATTATTCAATGGGCTCAGAGTCACAGCTTGGGAAGATGAAAAAGCTCTGGAGATGGATGGTAATGACAATTGAACAACAATGTGAATATATTAATGTCACTGAACTATATGTTTAGAAACAGTAAAAATAGCCAATTTTGTGTTATGTATATTTTACTACAATTTTTTAAAAAAAGAAAAAACTAAAGGCCATGAAGATTAGTTTAAAAGTACAGCATCAGGCACATTTTAAGTGCTTTACAAATGATGACTGTGTTATAATTAATTTTATTTATTAATTATTTTTAAAATGCATTTGATTTCATCACAAATGATAAATGCTGCACAATTACAGAATTATTGATGATAGTCGTTACATTTTTTTATATGGATCTAACATATTCCTTGGGTGTCTGGAAACACCTGGTAAGAATACTGGTAATACAGAGGAGCATACACTAAACACAAACCCTCACATATACACATGCACACAACGAAATTTTACTAGTTTAGAACAAATGGGTTGTTCACATTCAAGAATGTTGCTAAAAGGGGCTTTTAAGTGAGACTATAAGCAATTTGCTGGTATTCATTTTTAATTATAACAGATTGATTATTCTTTTGCATCTAATTTTATTATATTGCTCTGAAAACTCTTTTTGTAAGAGAGACAAAGATAAACTTCAGCCAAGAAGTTAAACAAATGTGATAATTATAATTCTTATCTATTCACTAAAGGACTGAGATGGTTGTGTATAGCATATATATTGTGTGTATGTGTATATACATATATATGGGTATATACACATACATTTATACACACTCACACGTATACATACATATAACAAAGATTGGCCGTCAGCAAGACAGAAATTTAGAGCCTTAGAAACCATATTTTCTTATCCCCTTATTTGTAAATAAGGAAATTATGTGTTAGAAAGGTGAGATGATTTGATTAAGACCCCACATTAAATTGGTGGCAGAAATGTAATCAAAGCCCTTCAGAACCTCATCTCATGTATCACCTTCAAATGCACCACAGCAAAGGACTTGTCTCAGCCGTTCCTCTGCATGCCTCTTTTGCATGCTGTTCACGCTGCCTAAAATGCTCTCCTCAAAGTTCAGTCATCTTTGAAAAATCTTTCCTGGTTCCGCCAGAACGAATATGGTTGCCCTGCCTTTAGGCTCCTGAAGCTCCCTTTTAAAACCCCAGGGCAATCATGCTGGATTATAAGTGTCTACGTGTCTGCCTTCTCCATTACACTCAGGACAACTTGAGGACACACACTGTCATCTCTGGATGCTCCCACACCTGACCCTGGACCTGTCAATAGTAGGCACTCACTGAACGTCTGCGGGATGTGTGACCTAACCAACCATCATCACAGGCTTCTCCAAAAGGAGGCAGGAAAGTTGGCATCAAGAATGCAAGTGGGAAGTTAGCTTTGGAATGAAGGCAGAGCATACCTTCATTAAAGATAGGAGAATATCAGAGGAAGATGGAGAGGGATTTTTTTTAAGTAAAAGAGAAGAAAGCTTGAGTGTTTGTGCTAAGAGTACTCATAGGGGGACACTGAATTTTATTGTTCTTATTTCTGTCAAGTGACCCCGTATTTCCTAGGATACATTAAGTTCATATTAATTACTGACAACTTGGAACATGGCATGTTTAGTCAACCATTCTCCCTTCCTGGCATTTTGGATTGTCTCATGAGAAATAAACAATGAGAAATCACTTCAACAAATTAGTAGTGTTACATAATACACACATAATACTATGATGATATATATATATATTTTCTGATATAAATCCCTAATCCATAAAATGTATGATTTCTGGAACTTTAAAACTTTAAAATTCCTTGAGTATCTTGCACTAGTTAGAAGCTCAAACTTGTGTTTGTTGGTAGTTTTAGCGTTTTCTGGATAGCATCCTAAAACAAACCTATCCTCAAACTAAACATACAACAGAGAAAAGTTGAAAACAAACTAAATATTCACACAACAAATTATGTTGGAAGGGGAAACCAATATAAAGGAGTACCAATGTCACAGAATTGGAGGGCAGGACTACTAGCTTTCCAAAGGAGTAGTGTTTTGCTGCCACCAACAGGGCAACAGGCATTCCTTCATGTAAGTTACAAAACTAACTGAAGGCACAAAACCCATTGCAAATTCAAAAGAATGTTTATGGCTTGCTTCATTTTTTCAGTTCTTTCGCCTTCTAATTTTGTAACCTGCATGACAGCTGCAGAAACTACAGTCCTAATTTCAGTCTGTCACAGATCACCATCTTCATGCTCAGAAACAAAATTTTTTTTACCCAAGTTGGTGAATCAAAGACTAGGGAGAACTAAAATCCATTGTCTATTTTCAAGGTGTTTTGCTCTTCACTTCTTGTTTTTTAACCCTGTATGGTATTCAAATATGGTCCTGCAGGTAGAGAATCTCTGGAACATGAATTGATCCTTCTTTCCGATGTCAACAGAAAGGAAAAGGGGAATTATACTTTGAAAGGTCAAAGGAGTATTTAACCAGCCAGCACAGTGCTGAATAATAACTGACTTTTTACTCTCTCAAATAAACAAGGCCCTATTTTATTTTGTTTTATTTATGGGTTACATCACAGAGTTCTCAGGTACTCCCTACTTTTTTAATGTTTATTGGTCATTTTTGTTTCTATTTTTTTTAATTTTTACTGAAGTATAGTTTATTTACAATGTTGTGTTAGTTTCAGATATATAGCAAAGTGATTCAGTTATACATATATATATATATATATATATATAAATATATATATGTTCTTTTTTAACATTCTCTTCCATTATAGGTTATTACAAGATATTGAGTATAGTTCCCTGTGCTATACAGTAGGTCCTTGTTGGTTATCTATTTTATATATAGTAGTGTATGTATTTCAATCCCAAACTCCTAATTTATCTCTCCCTCCCACTTTCCCCTTTGGTAACCATAAGTTTGTTTTCTCTGTCTGTGAGCCTATCTGTTTTGCAAATAAGTTTATTTGTATCATTTTTTTAGATTTCACATATAAGTGATATATGATATTTGTCTTTCTCTGACTTGCTTCACTTAGTACCATAATCTCTAAGTCCATCCATGTTGCTGCAAAGGGCATTATTTCATTCTTTTTATGGCTGAGTAATATTCCATTGTGTATATATTATATATATATGTGTGTGTGTGTGTGTGTATATATATATATATATATACATATATATATATATATATATATATATATATATATATATATATATATATATATATATATATATATATACGCACACAACATTTTCTTTATCCATTCATCTGTTGACAGACACTTAGGTTGCTTCCATGTCTTGGCTATTGCAAATAGTGCTGAAATGAACACTGGGGTACATGTATCTTTTCAAATTATGGTCTTCTCTAGATATATAAACAAGGCCCAATTTTAGAATTTTTGGGTTCTCTATTAAGACTCTTTTCCTGGTTTGAAGATACTAATAGTGGATGAGCTATGCTTTATAAATTAGGTTTTCTGGTTAAAGCAACCCTTGGTAACCCAACATGAATTAGCTGAATCACAATCCACACCTCAACCCAGGTACTTCTTTTGTCTCCATTTTAAAGGGGCTCCCCTTAACATACTCCTCAGGAACCTCAAGGCCCCACTAAGCAATTGCTACAATCCTAAAAAATGGGCATTGAGATGGAGGAGCACAGAGACAAAACAGACACATTAGCAATTGCTAATAATGAAAATAAGGACCATCCATTTTCTAAGTGTGACTGAATGCCTCCTCTAATTGCACATGTGTTTTCTTCTCCTTGTTCCCTCGCTACCACTTTGTTTAGATAATTTAATTTTGAATGTTTGATCACAGTGTAGTAGATGCTTAGTTGCACACTGGGATCACCTGGGGAGTTTTTTAAAATAGTGATACTTGGGTCCCACCTAGATATTCAAATGAAATTGTTCTGTACAACTCAGAATCAGAAAATGTTTAAAGTTAACTCTAATATACAGGAGATTCTGATGTAGAGTTAAGACTGAGAATTCCTGCTCTACGTAACTCATGAGTATTCCTACCCTTCTGGTTCCGGAACTGCCTGCATCAGATCTTGAGGGTGAGGGATGGGTGAGAGGAGGCATTCAGAAATGTTCGATTTAAACAAATTCCTTGGGACTTAGGTGATTCTGGAGGACACTAACGGTTAAGAATCACTTTGAGTTATACTGCTGTAGGGACTTGCAATACTGTGACATAACTAAAATAAATTGGGACAGTCTCTTACTGTAGATTGGTGGGAAGATATTTTTTTTTTTTTGAGGGAGGAGAAGGGAAGTGAGAAAAAGAGATTTTATTTGTTCACATGCATTAAGAGGACTGTCAGATACTACTTCAAACAACTTAAGAATAGGGACTATGTGTCTACTGTTGTATCCATATCATTAAGCACAGTGTCTGGCTCACAATAGGTGCTCAAAAGTCATTTGCTGAATGAACAAATAAACGAACAAATGTTATTAGTATACAGTGCATTTCATGTGTCCTAGGAGAGTTCTGAATAGGGAATGGAAGATGAGTTGGTAGATAGCAAGTGAAAGATTACAAAATAACAGGTTATTAAAGGTGAGAAAACAAGGAAGTCCTAAAAAGGAATGGTAGGAGGTTATTTTAGCTGTAGAAGGGGCACTGGACAAGGAAGCAGGATAGGACACACAGGGCATGGCTTATGACAGAGCTTCCAGGCTACTGACAGCAGGGTAAACTGGAAGCTTTTGAAGGGGGCCAAAATAAGAAATATGAATGGCTATTTCTCCAATGGAATTCCAGACAGATTTCTGGAAAGAAGGTTCAGTGACATAAAAACTTGTCGTAGCAAGCTACTGATATGAGGGAAGTTTATTTAAGGAAAGAGATGTTTCAGTTAAGCATTTGGATTCTATTTGATATACAAATCAGAATCACACAAGCTGAACTGGAAAAAAAAAGTACTATAACACAAATATATTTTCTATTTCTCATGTAATGTGAAATTATTTCTTTCTAAAAGCTGAATACTGAAGTAAATGGAGTAGGCAGGGACAAATGAATAATCTCTGAGAAAAAAGTTTTTTAATTAAGCAAGTAGATTACATAAGCCCAGACATACACAAAGCTTCTTCTTTTAAAAATAATAAAATCTGCAAAAAAGTCAATTATATTTCAACATAGCTGAAAAAAAAAGTACTGGAGTTTCTTATAAATCTAGTCTGAATCACAGTGATGACAAACACAAAAATCACATAGAAGAGTACAATGAAGGTTTCTCCAGAATAAGGGGAAGAGCTTTACTACTCCTTACACATGGCAATTTTGATCTTTAGCAAATAATTTGTTCATCACCCTAATATGGCTGAACTACTACCACATGTGGCAGAAAAAGGTGGTGGTGATAGTAGTGGTAGTGGTAGTCCAGAAATGGAGATCTAAGTAATAAAACTTTTCTGAAAGAAAGTAAATGAGATCAAGAACAAGACAAAGATGCAGGCTCTTTCCACTTTTATTCAACTTTGCTCTGGAGCACCCCGAGCCCTGCCCTCCCCATGCAGCAGCTGGGTCACAATTGGTCCAGGCAAGTGTCCTGAGCCCCACCCTCCCCATGCAGTAGCCTAGAGGCAACCAGCCTGGGTGGGTGTCCTGAGCCCCACCCAACCTGTGCAGAGACTGAGCCACAACCAGTACGGTAGAGCTTCCCAAGTCCCACCTTAGCACAGAAGTTATAGAGGCGCAACTGGGCTGGGTGAGCACCCTAAGCCTTGCCCCCCTTACACAGCAAATGAGTCACAACTGGTTGGGTGAGTGCTCTTAACCTTTCCCACTCCACACAGAGCTGGGACAGGTGAGCACCCTGAGTCCTGCCCTCCCTGCATAGCAGCCCAGCAGAAACCAGGCTGGGCCAGGGCCCTGAGCCCCACTCTCCCTGTGCAGCAGATGGGCCACAATTGAGCAGGTGAGCACCTGGAGCTCCACCCTCCCCTCACAGCAGTCTCAGCCCTATTCCAAGCAGCAGGTGCATGTAGCCCACGTGACAGATACCCATAGAGGGCCTGGTTCTGGTGGCCAGCGGAGATTGTGCTTCTTGGCCATAAGGAACAGCTCCTACCAAAGACCACTCCTTCAAGACGGAGGGAGACAGGCATTTTCCCTAATACATAGAGACAAACACAGAGAGGCAAAATGAGGAGATGGAGGAATATGTTCCAAACCAAAGAACATGGCAAATCCCCAGAAAAAAAGACCTTAATGAAATGGAGGTAAGCAATCTACCTAATAAAGAGTTCAAAATAATGATCATAACGATGCTCACTGATCTCAGGAGAAGAATGGAAGAACACAGACAGAACTTCAACAAATATACAGAAAATATAAGAAAGAATCAAACAGAAATTATACTAAACTGAAAAATACACTAGAAGGGTTCAACAGCAGAATGAATGAAATACAAGCACAAATCAGTGAGCTGAAAGACAAAGCAATGGAAAACACCCAGACAGAGCAGCAAACTGAAAAAAGAATTTTGAAGAGTGAGGAAGGGACTTCCCTGGTGGCGCAGTGGTTAAGAATCCGCCTGCCAATGCAGGGGACACGGGTTCAAGCCCTGGTCCGGGAAGATCCCACATGCTGCAGAGCAACTAAGCCCGTGCCCCACAACTACTGAGCCTGTGCTCTAGAGCCTGCAAGCCACAACTACTGAGCCCTCGTGCCACAACTACTGAAGCCTGCATGCCTAAAGCCCGTGCTCCACAACAAGAGAAGCCACCGCAATGAGAAGCACGTGCACCGCAACGAAGGGTAGCCCTCACTCGCTGCAACTAGAGAAAGCCTGTGCACAGCAACGAAGACCCAACACAGCCAAAAATAAATAAATTAATTAATTTTTTTAAAAAGTGAGGAAACATTAAGGGACCTCTGGGACAAGATCAAGTGAAATAACATTTAAGTGATAGGGGTCTCAAGAGGATAGGAGAAAAAGAAAAAGCCAGAAAAACTATTCGAAGAAATAACGGGTGAAAATTTCCCTAATTTGGGGAAGGAAAAAGACATCCAGGTCCAGGAAGCCCAGAAAGTTCCAAATAGGATGAATCCAAAGAGAAACACACTGAGACACATTATAATGAAAATGGTAAAAGTTAAGGATAGAGACTCTTAAAACCAGCAAGAGAAAAGCAACTTATTACTTACAAGGGAAACCCCATAAGGCTATCAGCAGATTTTTTTCAGCAGAAACTTAACAGGCCAGAAAAGAGTGGCATGACATATTCAAAATGCTGAAAGAAAAAAACCCCTGCCAACCAAGAATTCTCTACCTGGCAAAGTTATTGTTCAGAATTTAAGGAGAGATTAAGAGTTTTCCAGATAAGCAAAAGCTAAAGGAGTTCGTCACCACTAAATTGGCCTTATAAGAAATACTAAAGGGACTTCCCTAAACTAAAAAGGAAAGGCACTAATTAATAATGAAAACATATGAAAGTAAAAATCATACCAAAAAAGGTAAACAAATACTAAAGGTAGTGGATTAATCACTTACAAAGCATATATGAAGGGTTAGACAAAATTATTAAAATTAATTAAAAATACAATAAGTAAGAGATACATAAACTAAAAAGATGTAAAATGTGTCATCAAAAATATGAAACGCAGTGACTGTACATGCATAGGATGTTACATGTAAACCCCACAGTAACCACAAAGAAAAAACTTATAGTAAATACACAGAAAAAAATGAGAAAGGGATCTAAATATAATACTAAAGAAAACAATCAAAACACAAGGGAAGAGAGGAAGAGAAGAAGAAAGGAACAGAGAGGAGCTACAAAAACAGCCAGAAAAAAATTAACAAAATGACAATAAGTATATACTTATCAAAAATTACTTTAAACATAAATGGACTAAATTCTCCAAACAAAAGGCACAGAATAGCTGAATGGTTAAAAAAATAAGACCTATATGCTGCCTACAAGAGACTCACTTCAATCTAAAGGCAGTTGCAGACTGAAAGTGAAGGGATAGAAAAAGATATACCATACAATTGAAAACAAAAAGAAAGAAGCTGGGATATCAACATTTATATCAGAAAAATGAACTTTAAAACGAAGACTGTAACAAGAGACAAAGAAGGACATTACATAATGATAAAGGGGTCAATCCAACAAGAGGATATAACATTTGCAAGAATTAATACACCCAACATAGGAGCACCTAAATATATTGGGTTGGCCAAAAAGTTCATTTGGGTTCTTCCATAACACCTTACGAAAACCCAAATGAATTTTTTGGCCAACCCAATATAAAGTAAATATTAATAGAAATAAAGAGAGAAATAGAGAGCAATACAATTATAGCAGGGGACTTCAATTACGCCACTTACATGAATGAGTAGAGCATCCAGACAGAAAATAAATAAGGGAATATTGGTTTTAAATGATCAAGGGACTTAATAGAGATATACAGCATATTTCATCCAAAAACAGCACAATGCATTCTTTTCAAGTGCACACGAATCATTCTGCAGGATAGATCACACGTTAGGCCACAAAACAAGTCTCAATACATTTAAGAAGATTAAAATCTTATCAAGAATCTCTTCCAACCACAATGATACGAAACCAGAAATTAATTATAAGAAAACTGGAAAAGACACAAACACATGGAGACCAAACAACATGCTATTAAACAACCAATGTGTCAATAAGGAAATCAAAGAGGAAATTTTTAAAAACCTTGAGACAAACAGAAACGGAAACACGATGTTCCAAAATCTTTCAGATGCAGCAAAAGCAGTTCTAGGAGGGAAGTTCACAGCAATACAGGCGTACTTCAAGAAACAAGAAAAATTTTAACTGAAAAAGCCTAACTTTACATTTAAAGGAAATAGAAAAAGAAGAACAAACACGGCCAAAAGTTAGTAGAAGGAAGTAAATAATAAAAACCAGAAGAGAAATAAATGAAATAGAGACCAAAAAAAAAAAAAAAAAAAAAATAGAAAAGATCAATAAAACTAAAAGCTGGTTCTTTAGAAAGATAAACAAAGTCAATAAACCTTCAGCCAGACTCATCAAGAAAAAAGGAGGAGGGCCCAAATAAATAAAATCAGAAATGAAAGAGGAAAAATTACTACCAATATCACAGAAGTACAAAGGATCATAAGAGAATACTATGAATAATTATACACCAACAAATTAGACAACCTACAAGAAATGGACAAATTCCTAAAAACATACAATCCTCCAAGACTGAATCACGAAGAAACAGAAAATCTGAACAGACCGATTACTAGTAATGAAATTGAATCCATAATCAAAAAACCCTCAACAAAAAAAAGTCCACATCCAGAAGGTTTCACAGGTGAATTCTACCAAACATTTAAAGAAGAGTTGATACCTATTTTTCTCAAATTATTCCAAAAAACTGAAGAGGAAGGAACTCTTTCAAACTCACTTTAGGATGCCAGCATTTCCCTAATACCAAGCCAGACAAAGACACTACAAAAAGGAAAATTTTAGGCTAATATCGCTGATGAACATGGATACAAAAATCCTCAACAAAATATATTAGCAGGGACTTCCCTGGTGGTGCAGTGGATAAGACTCCGTGCTCCCAATGCAGGGGGCCCGGGTTCGATCCCTGGTCAGGGAACTAGATCCCACATGCACACTGCAACTAAGAGTTCACATGCCGCAACTAAGGAGCCTGTGAGCTGTAACTAAGAAGCCCTCCTGCCACAACTAAGGAGCAGGTGAGCCGCAACTAAGGAGCCCTAGAGCTGCAACTAAGGACCCCGCCTGCTGCAACTAAAAGAAGCCCATGTGCCACAACTAAGGAGCCCACGAGGCACAACTAAGGAGGCTGCCTGCTGCAACTAAGACCCAGTGCAGCTAAATAAATAAATAAATATTAGCAAACCAAATTCAACAGTACATTAAAAAAACATACACCATGATCAAGTAGGATTTATCCCAAGGATGCAAGGGTGGTTTAACACCCGCAAATCAATCAACGTGATGTGTAACATTAACAGAATAAAGGCTGAAGGTCAATGGAACTCCAAATTGATGACTAGGGACAAAAAAAGGAGTGAGTAAAGGAAAATGAGAAGAAGTAGAGAGGGAGATAAAAAATAAGAAGCCAAAGGAGAATGTAAGAAGGAGAGAAGGAGAGAAGGAGAAGAAGAGGGAGGGGGAGGAGAGGGAGAGGGAAAGGAGGAGGAGGAGGAGGAAGAGGAGAAGCTCTACGTGTAATAATAGCACCTGCGTGCACTGTAGTACTTACTAAGTTACAGGCACCAATCATATATTAACTCATTAAACTCTAACAACAATCCTACGTGATAGGTATTACTAATATCCCCATTTTAAAGATGGGTAAACTGTAAGTTCCCTAAGATCACTGGATAAATTGTCAGAGATGGGATTTGACCTCAGGAGGAAGAGGGGGAGGAGGAGAAAAGGAAGTGCTGTGTCATGCTGCTTTGAAAACTGGTGAGAGATCAAGTTAGATAAAAATGGAAAGATGTCTACTAGATTTCATTCGTGACGACCAAAAACGCTTCAGTAGAATGATAAGGAAACACACCATAGTGGAGAGGGTTGAAAAGCCAAAAACATCAAAGATATATACTTAAGAAATTTCACATAATACATAAAGCCGCTCCAAGCTAAGGCTCATTCTTCTAAAATTTAGCCAGGATCAACTGACTTCCTTAAAAAAACTAGATGTTTCTAAACAAAAGAACATAACATTGGAGTCTTCAAAATTGTCTGAGGAGTTTCACTTGTTTACAACGAAACAAATTATTAATAATAATTACTTTTTAAGCTGCTTTGTTTTAAAACTTGCTTTCAGGGTCCATAAAAGTGCATATTTAGAAATTTTGTTTTTTCAAGAGTATGGTTGCTAACAGAAAGCAATTTTGCAATATGCATCAAAAATTAAAATGTGATTATAGTTTGACCTAGCAATTACACTCCTAGGAATTTATCCTGAAGATATTATTAGATAAGTATGCAAAGATAGACGTTTAAGGATGTTTGTTACAGTTTTGTTTAACAGGAAACTCTGGAAACGACTTTAATGTCCATAAAAATTAAATATAAAATGGTTAAATAAATTATGATACATACAACAGAAAAATAAGCAGCCATTTAAAAGGCTAAGCAAGTTCTATGTGTAATAATAGCACCTGGGTGCACTGTAGTGCTTACTAAGTTACAGGCACCAACTGTATATTAACTCATTAAACCTGAACAACAATCTTATGGGATAGGTATTACTAACCTCCCCATTTTAAAGATGGAGAAACTGTAATTTACCTAAGATCACCGGATAAATTGTGTGAGATGGGACTTAAACTCAACCAGTCTGGCTCCAGCATCCATGCTTTTAACCACTACATGTGTGTAGTGACAAGGAAAGATATGCATAATATATTATTAAATGAAAAACAGTCTTGTTCAACAGCATTTTTTTAAAGAAAATAAATATGTTCATCCTTTCACATTGTTCTTTTAGATTTACCCACTACCTCCCCATCTTCTTATCTGTAACCCTCAAAGCCATATTAAAACATATTGGTTTATATATACATATATGTGTATATGTAGGTAGGTAATGCATGCTTACATATTCAATAGACTAAAGCATGCGAGAAAGATTTTATACCCAATTTTTATTATGGTTACCTCTGGGGTAGGGTTATGAATGGCCTTTTCTTTTTTTCTACTGGAGTATAGTTGATTTACAATGTTGTGTTAGTTTCAGGTGTACATCAAAGTGAATCAGTTGTACATATACATATATCCACTCTTATTTTAGATTCCTTTCCCTTATAGGTTATTACAGAATATTGAGTAGAGTTCCCTGTGCTATATAGTAGGTCCTTATTAGTGATCTATTTTATATATAGTAGTGTGTGTATGTCAATCCCAGCACATATAAGACACAAAATGAGCTTGGGGGTGGAGGCTGGGGAGAGAAAAACATTCTGTCATTTACTTCTTAATCACTGTTGGAAAGCAAAGAGCCTATTCTGATTGGAAATTTTCTCTGCCAACATGAAGTGGCTAAGATTAATTCTGACTGATCATCTCCAATCTATTATAATGTACTATGCTATGACTACTGAATGTTTCATATAATAAGTGAATTAGATTTTTAGGAATATATCCAACCTACCTAGTGGACACTGCCAACATCCTAAATGATTTAATGATGCTACCTACTGGAGCGAATCATTCTTTTAGCTCAGTAGCTTTCTAGCTGCCTGGTAGACTGTTTCTAACCCAAAAGGAAGTAGCTCCCATTCAGAAAGTAGGTGTCTATAAACCATACTGAGCAACAGAGACGTTTACCGATGTTTATGCTGCTTAAAATTATAAATTCAGCTTTGCCTTTTCTAAGCCAAAAGATTTTAGGCAATCTGGGGCCTTGGCTCCCTCAATAATCAACTGAGGGAGAGAATTAGATCGTTTTCTCTAACACAGTTCATGATTCTCCTACAAATAACACATTTGATATGTGCTAATGAGATAACCTACGTTAACACCTAGCGCACAGTAAGTGCTCAAGTAATGTTATTTCCCTTTCTGATTCCCCTCATCACAAGAAATACAGAGAAATCTAAGGTCCCTCTGCAGCTATACTGAAAATTAGTTAGGCTGGGTTCATAAGCACTTTGAACTATCCCTAATTGTGTTATTCTGATATAAACAAGTTTATATTCTTTTATCTGATAGATTAGAAGCTAAAAGTTAGTCACTGTCAAATGTGTTTGGAGTACTCTTTTTCTAGGTGGGGCAATCAGATCAATTAAGTACACTTCAGTGCAGCTTATATATGTACTGTCTCTATGTGAGGTCAGCTCCAGGACTCAAACAAGGAAGAGAGATAAATATAAACCTATAGTAATGGGAAAGCTCTCCTTTTTATCTTCTCTAACTAGACATTCTCCAGGATGATATTAGATGAGTATCCATGCATTGCTAGAGAAGATACAAAAGCCTTTCTGCCCAGTGGCCAGAGAATGTCCCCTGCACAGGCCATGTCTGGGTTAACATGGCCATAAATAAATGAAAACAATACAATCAAGCCCCCAAAACCTGTCAACCAGGGGGATAATTTACCAGATGAATAAATTATTAGGCTGACACAGAGTACAGGTCTGATATCCAGAGGCGAAGTCCTGGGTTACCCTCAAAAGACGGACAAAGCACGGGCTAAGAGCACTAGTAAAGAAAGGTCATTAAAAATGAGAAAAGGCATTTTGGGAAAGATGTAATATCTGAAACAAAAAAAATTAGACATGATAGGAAAAATCAAATCTTTGTTGGACTTCCTTATACTTACTTTACGGTTTAATATTGTTTTTAGTCTTAATTACATAATACTTTCACTGCTTAGGCAGTCTAAAAGTCTTATTCCAGCCCTCTGCAGAAAGCATCTTTTGGTTTTGATTTGTTTTAATGACAAGAAAAAAAAATGAGGTAGAGATCCATGATTTCATTGAAAGATATACGCAAAGACGCTTGTTACTTTATTGAAAATATTTAAAATATTTTCCTTAACTTCTAAAGTAACTTTGTCACGTGAACTGTTCATATCTAAACTCAAAATGATTTAATGAAACATTTGAAGTACAGTTTACGCACTTCATAAAAAACAAATGTTTGACAGAATAAGAGATGAGGAGCAGCAGCCCACATCTTGAGTTGCATAGGGCTTATATTATGTGATGCCTTTGTTTGGAATCAAGGTATTTAACGGTTGAGTACGGAAGCTCGGGCTTCCCTGGTGGCGCAGTGGTTGAGAATCCGCCTGCCAATGCAGGGGACACGGGTTCAAGCCCTGGTCTGGGAAGATCCCACATGCCACGGAGCGGCTGGGCCTGTAAGCCACAACTGCTGAGCCTGCGCATCTGGAGCCTGTGCTCCGCAACAAGAGGGGCCGCGATAGTGAGAGGCCCGCGCACCGCGATGAAGAGTGACCCCCCCCCGCCACTTGCCGCAACTAGAGAAAGCCCTCGCACAGAAACGAAGACCCAACACAGCCAAAAATAAATAAATTAATAAATAAAAATTAAAATGGAGATTTCTTTTAAAAAAAAAAAAAAGTATGGAAGCTCTCCTAAAATATCAAGAGCTTCTCTGAAGATTCAAGTTATTATCTTTTGGGAAATCTGGAAGAATTATAGGGAATCTAGTAACAAATTCTGAATTACTTCATCAATATAATAGTAATCACAATAATGACAGCTACCATTTATTAGGCGATACAATTTTCCAGACATTATGTTAAGAGAATTTTATGTATCATATGGTTTAGCAATCCTATAAATTAGTTTTCATTATTATCTCAAAATTCGGGGTCTGAGTACTAGGAGTAATTTGCCCAAAGTCATACACTAGAGCTGATATTAGAACCAAATCTGTCTTGAGTCCGGTGTCTGCAATTTTAACCATTACATTTTACTGGGAAAAGGGTGAGCCTGCATCTTTTTATAAACAAGGCAATTATCACCTTCAATAACAGAACTTCATCTTTAACTGAAGGACAAAAACCAACCAGGTTATTTTCATCAACTCTGCAGCAAATGTCTTGCTGTTTCCACACTTTTAAAGCTGCATTGATATGTTGATATAAAATCCAACAAGGTAATTATAATTGAAATCTAACATGTCTTATAAATTTCTAGCTATCAGAGAAAGAACTGCAAATTGAAATGTAGCAGTTTCTTTTTTAGTCAGTGTATTACAGAAGCTTTCTAATAATTCAATTATATGTTTAGGTACCTTTAGGGATGTTATTATGATAAGTATTTTAAGAAGAAAGCTGGCATTATTTTGACAGAAAACAGGTTTTTTTCTCATATCATAGAACTTGAATGAATGGAAATATTTTTATCTTACTGGAAAAAGTGCTGTGATAGCAAGATTAAATGGATTATAAGAAAACCAAACTTGAAATAAACAACAACAAAAAAGGACGGGGGAAGGAGAGAGGATCAGAGTTACTCAGAGAAGTCGTTTTTTTTCTTTCTTTCAAGAATCTAGAATGAGTCAAAGGCTGTAACTTGAATGATGCCCAGTTCCAAGGGCAGAGAGGTAAGACAGTTTGGTAACTTAAACATAAAAACAGACTTACCTTTAGGAGAGCCAAGGCTACATGAAAGATTATGTTCAAACCCTGAAACAGAAAAAGAGAGTCAAAATCAATACTGTCACATCTATCACTATTTTATTAAGTATTTTCCCAAGACTTCCATACATCATTAGTAAAATCTGTTTTCATTTTCACATACAATAATAATTAAACATGAGATTTTTAAAGGTCTTTTCCCTTCTCTGAGAGGCTTATTATAAATTTTAGGTGCTATTTAATGAATGCTCACATAAAATTATTGTTTTTACAATAAATTGGCTCAGGGCTTGCAAAAGTCAAGTTCCTTGATCAAAATGGCAGTGACACTGAAGTCTAAAGTTATTAATTGAAATTTGTAAGTCTTATCTGTGTGATGTGGTTAAACTGCCAGTGGCGAACAAAACAAAACAAAGAAAAATAGTGTTTCCGATAACTGGGACAGACTGTATGAGGGGAATTATAAGCATCACACTGGATTTCCACTACTGTTCTTATTGCTTTGTTGTTTGTTTTAGTGCTTGCTTTCAAGTAGTATGTGTACAACTAGAGGTGGTAATTAGGGGCTATTTGCTAGACTCCCTTGTCCCTTTTTTCCTGAAAACCAGAGCAATATTTCTTCATGAATAAAGAAATTAAATAGTTTGTTAAGAAAAACATACTGGGGCTGAATTTTGACTCTGAGTTCAGCCCAATGACTCTGAAGAAATGTTGAGATATTAAAGTCAAGAGACAGGAATCTTAAATGCTCAAGGTGACAGAGTCAGAAACAAAGTTGCCACAGAATACACAGTTTCCTTGTCATGCAAGTCATCATACATGAGAAGAAAGACCTTTCAAATTTGAGCTGACATCTCCCATAAGCCCAGGGTCTATTTGATGTGCCCTCTTCAGCTTGGTCACAAATATAATCTATCTACCTTCTGGATATAGAGCTGTACCAGATGTGTTATGCAAAGAACCTTTAATAAACCATCCTTTTACTGTCTCCAAAATCAGAAGCAAGAATTAGGACTAGGTAATTGATGCCGAAAACTCGGCTTCTGTGCACCAGTGCCAAATTGAATCTCGGAGACAGAGTTTTCGGTGAAGTAGAAAACAATAGTTCTTTTGCTTTGCCAGGCAAAAGGGGGACGCAGCGGGCTCCTGCCCTGAAAAACTGTGTGTCCCAACTGGGAGGATTTGGTGAGTTTTAGAGCAATAGTTCAAGGGTGGGGTTGCTGATAAGATTAGGGTGTGTGCAAGGCCTACACTCCTTTAATCTGGTCTCAGGTAATCTCTTGATGGGCTTCTCTGGTTTCTCTTTAATCTGGCCTCAGGTGGCCTTCTCTGGTGCTCCTCCCTTGTCTCTGAATCCTCTCCCTTCTCTGATTAGCAACTCTTTGAATCTGCCTTTTGGGACTCAGGAAGGTCATGGAGGCTGCAGTCTGTTCCCTGCAAACAAGGAACATGGGACGCAGAAAGGTTTCCATGCCCCGGAGCCCCAGAGGGTCCTGCTCAGTTTCATAATTAGAGTGCATTCCTGTTATAATATGCTAATCTTTCATATTCAACTACCAAACATATGACATAATAGTAAGAAGGGATGAAAGATAAACACAAAATCTTTGGTTGAAGGTTTTGGGTGCACTCAGTTAATCCTTTAAGAATCAGAAAGCAGTAGGAAGTATAATCAGGCCAGGAGACAAAATCAAATTGACAGAGTGCATCACCACTCCAAGCAATGATTCTAGACTGGTTTTGATCACAAGTAGAAAAAAAAGGAGACCACGATCACTATCAAAAGAACATGGGTTAGGGGCTTCCCTGGTGGCGCAGTGGTTAAGAATCCACCTGCCAATGCAGGGGACACGGGTTCGAGCCCTGGTCCAGGAAGATCCCACATGCCATGGAGCAACTAAGCCCATGCACCACAACTACGGAGCCTGCGCTCAACAGCCCACGTGCACAATGACTGAAGCCTGCGTGCCTAGAGCCCGTGCTCTGCAACAAGAGAACCCACCGCAATGAGAAGCCCGCGCACCACAACGAAGAGTAGCCCCCACTGGCCACAACTAGAGAAAGCCCACGAGCAGCAACAAGACCCAACGCAGCCAAAAATAAACAAGTTTTTAAAAAAAAAAAAAAAAAGAAAAGAACATGGGTTACAATTCAGCAGAATTTGCTTTCCTCATCTAAATTTGGGTCCTCACCCGCTAGCTGCTGCCCACTTGCAGGCCCTGCTACACATATCCTCCAACCCCACGTCGCAGCGGCTTGGCACAGTGAATCCTCACAACCTGAGTGCTGATCAAGCCGCCATCAGGACTAAATCCACGGTGTCTCTGGCTCTTGTTTTTCTAGTCACTGCTGGCAATGTAAACATCTCTTGTCTCTAGTTCTCTAATCCTCAAAATGCTCTGGCCCTTTCTCCTAAACCAGTCTCCTACTCTTCCCTCTCCTTCCCAAACCCCTTCAGGGTATTCCACTCCATGTTCAACCAACTCTGCTATGTTCTCGACCTCCCTGCCAAACATTTCCCCCGCCTGCTTGCTTTCACAGGAAGAGTGAAATCTCAGTGGTCCACATAACAACCTGTATTATGATTCCCATTTTTCAGAATATGAACTTGACTAGCCTAAGGTTATACATGCATTTAGTAGTAGCAGGTTAGGATCATTCTCCAAGCCTCCTAATGTGTAGTTTAAGGGCGTTTTCACCACACAGTGCTGGTGTAATGTACTTAATAAGGGCTTATATGATGACCAAATGAATGAACTATACTAGCTATCCCCAAATTTTCTGGGATTTATTCTTTTCCATATGGATCTAACTAGACCAATTTGTAGAATCACCATCAAATGACAGTAAGAAACCTTGTTTTTCAATGATCTCAAAGTCAAACTATTGGACAACTGAGCTATGGAAAACACAGACAAGAACTTGGAGAAAAAAAAAAAAAAAAATCTCTAGATAGCCAAAATAGCTCTCGCTAATACCAGGAAAAAAATTTATTCAATTTTAATTTCATTTACACTTAGAATTAGTTTGGTAATACGATTTTATAGTTTACAGATACCAGAAGTAGCAAAGTAAAAGACAAAGTATGTGGTAGATGGGGTTAGGGACAGAGCCTGTTGAGACAGTTGCCAGAATCAAAATATTATAGATCTGATAGAAACAGAAGATAAACTTTAAAAAAAATATGTAGCTGTCTGGGCTCATTTAGTGGAGCCAATAGCCCTTCAATAGTTAACATTAGTTCACTGTGATAATCTCAGCAATGTTAATGAATGCTTACATTATATTTGAAACATCGTGCTTAAGGGAGCATAGTCTGTGTTTTAAATAAAAAGTAGATTTTCTTTAAGTTTGGGAAGCTAAAGAGGTAACTTTCAGTTATCAGAAAATTTTATATACGTAAACTCTTTAAATAAGTTCATAATAATAAAGTATTATTGCACCTGCTTACATGAAACCCTAGATATCCACAAAAATGAAGAAAAGTAAAGACTTCATAAGCCTTCAACTAACGTAGAATAGTGTGGCCAGACTGTGCAAACAAAGGTATTTTTAGACCTCTAAGTTGTTGGAAATCAGCAAAAACTTGCTATTCTACCCAGTGCTTTACTTCACTACAAAATGTATCCTGATTTCCTAAGAAGAGAATAAAAAAGGCAACTTTAGTCAGATATTTAAAAATATCTATTTTTCTCTTTTAAATAAGACATTCCCATTTAGGGATACAATTAGAGGTATCATTAAATTACAGTAACCTTGCTCAGGCCAACATTTGGGCACTACAAATAGGTTGCTTTTTTTTTTTTTTTTTTTTTTTAATAAATTTACTTATTTATTTATATATTTATTTGTGGCTGCATAGGGTCTTCGTTGCTGCGCGTGGGCTTTCTCTAGTTGCAGTGAGCTGGGGCTACTCTCTGTTGCGGTGCACAGGCTTCTCATTGTGGTGGCTTCCCTTGTTGCAGAGCAGGGGCTCTAGGCACGTGGGCTTCAGTAGCTGCGGCCCACAGGCTCATTAGTTGTGGCTCACAGGCTCTAGAGTGCAGGTTCAGTAGCTGTGGCGCACGGGCTTAGCTACTCCACAGCATGTGGGATCTTCCCAGACCAGGGCTCAAACCCCTGTTCCCTGCACTGGCAGGCGGATTCTTAACCACTGTGCCACCAGGGAAGTTCCAATAGGTTGTTTTTAAGATGACAATGTCAATGCAAGCTTTGGTCCTCAGCCTGCTAGCAAACAATGAAGTGAATTATAAGCGAATCACCTTTCACTCTTCCAAGCCACCATGTGAACTAAATTCCCCATTATTTTATTGTCCACCTACTTTTACATGGTCCAACTTTTGCCTAATTGAGCTGAGATATATTTTTAAAAGAAAAAAATTGTTATATATTTTCAAGATGCTTCCCCCTTCAGGAATATGTAATTTGTAGCAATTTGATTGTTACTGAGGGGTAAATAAGTGTTCCTAATAGGACTGAAAGGGTTAAAGCATTTGCAGAATTATTAAGAGTAAAAACAACAAGTAAATACATTGTTACGGCTACTTATTTATAGTGCAAAGTCTAACTCCAAGTGCAAGATAATAAATGAGTCAACATCCACTGAATATTTTCTATGTGCCAAGATCTAAATTAATTACACCAAAAACATGTCCTTACTTAATCCCACGACAACCTGAAATTCCATTTTACCCACAAGAAAATTAAGATTTAGAGAAGTCAAATTAAATTTCCCAAGGTCACACAGCTATTAAGTGGATTTAAACCTACACAGTATAACTCTAGAACTCATACTCTTAACCACTAAGTTAGAGAAGATGGCTCAAGGAATAAATGAATGAATGAATGAATCACTTAGTTGGGTGTCATTTAATGCGGCCTCTAATTCCTAAAGGATTAAAGTGATTCTTCCCATTTAAAGGCAAGTACATTTTGAGAGCAGGGAGGAGAAAGATAACAAATAGGTGACTTCTACCAAAACCAAATTTTATTATTTGTCTTCATATTGAAAACACACAAAAATTAGCTGACTGCTTGCAGGATGTGAAGCAATAGAGACTCAGCTTGCTGTGAAAAGAAAGGGTCACCACCTTCCTCCAGTGACAAGAGACTGAGATCAGCCTTGTGTGTGTGAAGGAGTAGTTCCTTAACTGATTGGGAAGCTGCTGTTTCAAAATTCAGTCACAGCCTGGCAAAACCTTCACTTTGAAGAACACCTACAAGTAATTGCCCCAAATTAAATAATTGCTCCCAAGTGCAGATCATCGTGTTCCTGGGTAGGCCAGCAACTGAGCACCCACAATCTTGCATAAAGGAAGGCTGACAGCAGAGCACGCACTGAAACAAAGACACTGAACATTTTGGCTCTGATGAGCAGGCAATCGTGGGCTCACAGGGGGCTGACAGATTGTGCGAGAAGCTGTCAAAAACTGCACTGACAGCACCGAGAACAAATGCTGAAAAGGTAGTGTCAAAAAGTGCCAGAAGTGCTTCAGCACCTGGGTCCTCAGGGATCAAAATAAATGGGAAATAAGTAGTATGTGGAAATGGAAATCCCAACAACAAGGCAGTGAATAATTATCGAACCAGGTAAACGGAGCAGGCTCGCAGGCAAATACAACTAAAGCTAGAGGAAATCGGTGCTGCCCTTTCTGGCCCATCCAACCATGGGGCACGTCACCCGAGGAAGGGGCAATGAATAAATGAGACAGCACATAAAAAGCGTATCAGGGCTTCCCTGGTGGCGCAGTGGTTGAGAGTCTGCCTGCCAATGCGGGGGACACGGGTTCGAGCCCTGGTCTGGGAGGATCCCACATGCCGCGGAGCGACTGGGCCCGTGAGCCACAGTTACTGAGCATGCGCGTCTGGAGCCGGTGCTCCGCAACGAGAGAGGCCGCGATGGTGAGAGGCCCGCGCACCGCGATGAAGAGTGGCCCCCGCTCGCCGCGACTGGAGAGAGCCCTCGCACAGAAACGAAGACCCAACACAGCCAGAAATAAATAAATAAATAAGTAATTAATAAAACTTCCTTCCTTTAAAAAAAAAAAAAAAAAAAGCATATCAGATGAACTGAGCACTTGCTAAGTATTCAGTAAGTGCTAGCGATTATTATTAGGTTCACATATTTATTGTCTGCCACATCTTACATTTTCAATGTATATTTTTTCACTAATTCTCTCAATAACTCTATGGCATATGTGTTAGTGCCACCATTTTAGAAATGAGGAAACTGAGGTTGGGCGACATCACACTGTTAGTAAATGGTAAAGGCAAGACTAGAATTTATGTATGTCTGACCCAAAAAAAAACCCCCCAAAAAAACCCATGCCTTCTTTCACTGATTCCACCTCTACTGCAAAGTCAGGGAGATTTTTGGTGAGATATCTGTTATGAATTAAAGATAGTCATAATTCTTGGACACTTCTCCCATTGAGAGGTGGGGTCTTGATTCTCTCCTCTTAAATCTGGGAAGACTGTGCTACTGCTTTGACCAACAGAATATGGTAGGAGTGAAGCTATGCCAGTACTCTGGGCCCAGGTCTCATAAGAGACTGACAGCTTCCACGTCCTATCTCACGGAGCGCTTGCTCTTGGAAGCCAGCCACTATGTAAGAAGTGCAATTACACTTAGACTCCCATGCTCTAAGAGGCCAAAAAAAGAAGAAGGGACCTGCAGGACAAGATGCCATGCACAGAAGGAGAGGCAAGGATCACCCGGGTACCAGATATGTGAGTGAAGATGTCATCTTGAAAGTGAATCCTCCAGCCTCAGGTGCCCCAGCAGATGCCATGTAGATCAGAGATGAGGCACATTAGCTAAATTCTTCTCAAATTCCTGACTTATGAAACTGTCAACAAAATAAATAGCTATTTTTAATTTTTAAAACCCTTTCATTTTGAAATAATTTCAGGTTTAGAAAAAATTTGCAAAAATAGGACCGAGAGTTTCTGCATACCCTTTACCTGGCTTTATCAGATGTTAACATCTTACATAACCACAGTACAACTATCAAAACCAAGAAAATAATATTCAAATTTTGTCAAATGTCCCACTAATGTCTTTTTTCTGGTCCAGGATCCAATAGTTGTCATGTCTCCTTAGTCTTTCATCTGGGACGGTTTTCAGTCTTTGTCTTCCACAAACTTGACACTTTTTTTAAGAGTACTGGCCAGTTATTTTGTAGAATGTCCCTCAATTTGATTTTTCTGATGCTTCCTTATGATTGAACTTAGATTATGTATTCTTGGCACATATATCACAGAAGCAATGTTGTGTCAGCGCATCATATCAGGAGGCTACACAATATCACTATGTCTTGCTCTAAAATCATTGTTTTAAAGCCGCTCAGGTTTGACGTAGTTTGTTATGCACATCAGGTAACCTGAGAAGAAACCCTTCAGCTTCTCTTTGTTAAATTTCTTACTTCTGTGATCTATAAAGTAATGCATTTTTTTTCCACAGAAAAAAGAGAGTGACAGATAATTACCATGCAAATATAAAGAAGTAAATACTGGCTGCTCTTAAATATAGGTCCTATAACAAGAATACTGTAAATGTTAGCCAAAATGTATTTTACTTTATTCTGTGTTTCTCGTATTGTAAGCACTTTACAAGTTCAGTTTTTTAGGATGACTAAATGATGGACTTTGATGGAGTAATAAGTAAAATGGTGTGATGTTTCGGCTTTTGGTTTGTTTCTGGATGCCCACTAGAGGTCAGGATTGTAGCACTGAAAACCAAGAAGGAGCTTTTAAAAAAAAGATTTCAGGGACTTTCACAGCAGCCTTGCATACAAATTCACTTTAAGTCCTAATTTCAAAACCCTCATGGATAAGTCCTCCCTTATGTCTACTACTAATTCACTAATATAATATAAAATATAACAAAACTTGGATGATTCCCGCCCTTCCTTCCCCCCAGTTGTATTATATATTGTCCATTTTTGTTATAGAATCATTTGTTAATTTTTCATAAGTAGAGTGGTGAAGGAGAGTTCAAGAATGGAGAGGGATGAAAAGTAAATGTAACATGAATGTATCTGTCTGGTTGTGGGTGATTACCTTTGCTTGACTTGGATTTGTCTTTTGAGTGAAGTACTGAAAACAGGTTTATCTATAAAGTCTGAGTCCTTAATTATGAGTGACTCTGGAAAGAATTCTTAGAGGTTAGTGTCATCTGAATTAAATAAACCTTTCAGAAGCAAGGCATGTAAAATAAGAGAAATAAATTAAATTACAGCTTTTGACAAGTATTCATGAAATCTGTGTACCAGGCATTCTGAGAACTGCTTAGTATGTACAAGCACTTGTATGTTTACAAGGATGGGTAAATCATCCCTCTACCAAGGGACTCCCAGACTAGGATAGGAGATAAAAATGTAAACAGACAACATATCACCCCTGGGTAAAAAGGAGAGGTGTGACCTGGAAAGCACTTTGTAGTTCCTATAAAGATGCCCTACTGGCAATGAACACTGGCAATCACCCTTCTGTTCTCAAATCCTCTCAAGTCATGATGTGCCTTGGATTATGTTGTCTTCTAGCTACAGTTATCAGTCAGTGATCCCAGGCTGCAGGGGTGTTTTTGATTCCCTTCATAAGGACAAAGTACTCTCACCAATTCCTAACTACCAGCTGATCTTGATTCTCTCCTTCCTCCAATCTCCTACTAGAGTTTCCATTGACCCAACTCACCCAGAAGCCAGAAGGTGTAGGAACTCTGTTAGAGTTCTTGTACCTACACCCCCGCCTTTTTTTTTAAATAAAAAAGAAAAATGAGAGATGAGAGAGATGTAGATGTATGAGAGATGTAGAAGCTGAAACACATTGCTGAAGGTTCATTAATTCACCCAAGATCACACACAAATGTTTGAAGCTGGGATTCAAGACAGGCAGTCTGTCTCCAGAGACAGTGTTTGAAATGACCATGGTACACTATACATTTTCCTCAAATTTGAAGCTATTAATTTAAAGTCAGAATAAGAATATTTTAAAGGTTAGCTGAATTAACAATGGAGATATTTTAATGCTGCATCTTCAGACTAAACATGGCTCCAGAAGACCATTAGCTAAGAGATACATGAGAGTGTATCAATTTATCATTACAAGGTATATATTAATATATCAACTTGAGCGGCATTAAATATATGCTGTGAGACAATAGAAAATACATATTGGCCTCTGCCCGGGTTGTTGGCACAGAGCTCCAGAAACCCTTGTAATTTCCAAAGTGATAAGAACACTAGGAGCGTCTCTGTTCGAATATTTGGTCTTTGACACTAGTTCCTGACACAGTGCTCTCGGAACCTTTGTAATTTCCTGGGTGACAGGAGTGTCTTTTGTTCTAGTGAAGCAAGAACTGTGGGTGGATTCCTGGATGGCTCCTGATTGAGGGCTGGTCTCTGAAAGATCAAGCCATGATTAGAAGCTTGGAATTTCCGGACCTGGCCCACACTCTCTTGAGAAGGGAGAAGCGTTGAAAATGAAGTTAATGATCAATCAAGCCTGTGTTATGAAGCCTCCATAAAAATCCCAATAGTACGGGATTTGGAGAGCTCCTAGGTTGGCGAACACATCCACACTGGGAGAGTAATGTACCCCAAACTCCGCGAGGACAAAAGCTCCTGTGCTTGGGACACTCCCAGACCTTGCCTTATGTATCTCTTCATCTGGCTATTCATCTGTATCCTTTATCATATCCTTTAATAAACTGGAAAAGGTAAGTAAATGTTTCCCTGAGCTCTATGAGCCCCTCTAGCTAATTAATTGAACTTGGGAGGGGGTCATGGGAACCTCTGATTTGTAGCCAAAATGGACAGAATTGTGGGTAACCTGGGGACCTATTACTTGCAACTGGCATCTGAAGTAGGGTGGGAGCACAGTGCTGCGGGACTGAGCCTTTAACCTGTGGGATCTGACACTATATGCAGGTAGATAGTGTTGGAATTGAGTTAAATTGTAGGACACCCAGCTGGTGTTGCAGAGAACTGCTTGGTGTGGGGAAAAACATCCACACATTTGGAGACTAAAAGCGTCAGAAGTGAAGTGTTCTGTGTGAGTGTGTTAGGAGTTTGAGAGCAAAGGAGACACACAGAGAAGAAACACAGGAGATAACACTGAACTCAGATTTTCCCCTACAGCAGGAGGGAAAAGCAGGTTTTTTTCCTTTACAATGCTAATCCAGGGAATCCCAACCGGAAGATTTAGACCTACTGGTAAACTATAAGGCCTTCCTTGATAACTCTCTCAGTAGGCTGCTACCGTGTCATGTACCATCATGCACGATGTCAAGAGGGAATGGCACTTTCCCCCCTGCTGCTTGTAGGGATTTCACTGGTGGTACCCACTCCCCCCAGATTCCACCCTCAGTCATCTCATAGCTATGGGGAAATGAAAAATAGGTTCTTCTCAAGGAATTCCCCCATATTAGACCATGCCCTGAACCTCTGGACCTTACTGTATGGTGTTTTTCTCTACCTGGAACATTCTTCCCTCTTCTCTTAGTTACTGTTCCCCTTGTCTAGGTCTGGGATTAGACACTAATTCCTCTGGGAGGCTTTTTGGCTTTTCATTGCTGGGTTAGGTACCCCTCAGTAGTGATCTTTAAAAGCACCTATGTTCTCCATATCACAGCACTCATCCTACTGCTGTGTAACTACCCATTTACCGGTCTCTATTTCCCTGTAAGTTACATGAGGGCAGAACCCTGCCTGTGTATTTACTGGTATATTTCCATCTCTCGGGACACTACCTGGAACAGAATAGGTGCTCAGAATTAGCTGAATGAATTGATGAAATGAATAGGGTTGTTAGGATCAACGAAAAAAACCTTGAATGAGAATTAAAATTCACGAAATGTTCTTCAAACTAATTTGTTTCCACAATTTCTTGATATTAAATACATACTTTTTTTTTTGGTTGTTGAGCCTCCTTTTCAGGTTATTTGGAAAGATAAACATGTTATGCTCAGTTCCTTCTTAAATATAAAAATTAAGCTCCTGGAGAGTAACACTAAAATACATACATGTTATCTTTCATCTTTTTCTGTCCCAGAAGGTTCATCACTTCTTTCCAAATCTGAAAACTAGGGTATAGTGCATCAGGAAAACAAAACCAATTACACATTAATCACGGTCTTCAGAGATAAAAAGGAACTGATATTTTAAGTACTCTCAAAGCAGAATCATGCCAAAAAACAAAACTCAAGAATTTTCAGTCAAATATACAGTTGAGAGGATTTAAAAACCTCAAGAGATTGTATGTAGGGGCTTCCCTGGTGGCACAGTGGTTAAGAATCCACCTGCCAATGCGGGGGACACGGGTTCAAGCCCTGGTCTGGGAAGTTCCCACATGCCGCAGAGCAACTAAGCCTGTGTACCACAACTACTGAGCCTGCGCTCTAGGGCCCGTGAGCCACAACTACTGAGCCCACGTGCCACAACTACTGAAGCCCACGTGCCTAGAGCCCGTGCTCTGCAACAAGAGAAGCCACTGCAATGAGAAGCCCACGCACCGCAACTAAGAGTAGCCCGTGCTCGCCGCAACTAGAGAAAGCCCGTGAGCAGCAACAAAGACATAACACAGCCAAAAATTAAAATAAATAAAATAAATAAATTTTAAAAAAAGTAACAGCTGTTAACATTAAAAAAAAAAAAGAAATTGTATGTAATTTTGCTTGGTTGATGAATCCAGTGAATGGCTGCACCTAGACTAACACACCAGGGAATGTCCTGCATAGTTAATTCTTACCCCTCCATGGCTGAAGTCCTGAGGTTTGTGTCATGGTGGGAAACCATTAGTGAGTGTATTCATCTTTGGAGACCCCTTCTCTTTCTTCTGTCCTCACTCAATATATGGGTAAATGTTGGTGAAGCTTAAACACTAGGGACAGTAGACGTGGAAGAGATACAGGAGGAAAGCACTGAAAAAGAGTCTGAAAACTTAAACCAGGTAAACAACTCCACTGTTGCCCACCGTGTCTCTGTCAAGGTATAAGAAGAATATTACTAATTACAGAAATTTACAAAATTTTAAAAATCTCCAGATGGGGCAGCTCCATCTTTCTCTCCACTGCCTGTCCACGCAGTGCAAACTTTAAAAATCAGAATGATATACCCTGGGGATAACCAAGGAGCCCAAATTTCTTTCTGCCTCTGAGACAAATGTAGCTTCTTTCTGCCAACAACCACATAGGGCTTAGTACCAAACTGAACACACCACTTTACAGAAGCCATTCCATGGTAAACCTTAATTGCTACCATCTCATATAGGCTTTACTGAAAAGAACTTCTGAGTACACTGTCTCATTCAACTGTAACAATATCTGTTCATATACAAGCTGATAGTAATACCTCTATTTTACAAAGGAAGCTCAAATATGCTAGGTGATTTATTTTAATTCACAGAATTAGAACTGGAATGGCAAGCTTCCTGACTCTAATCCAGTTCTTTGTCATTAGATGAGTGGTTCTCAATCCAGGCTTTTTATTAGAATCACCTGGGGTGCTTTCATAACACACGAATGCAGGAGTCCACCTCAGATCAAAGAAATAAAAAAATCTCGAGGGTAGAGCTTGGCCACTTGTATTTTTAAGAATTTCCCAAGAGCCTCTAATTTGAATTCAGACTGAGAGCGGAGCATTACCTAATGCAATCCAACTGCTCATTAGAATCACCTGGGAACTTTCCTAACACCCCAGGGTCTAATTTTATTGGTCTGGGTGGGGCCAGGTGGCTATAATAGCAGCCAAGTGTGGGAATCACCACACAATGCCTCTAACAAGCACATCTTAAAACTCCTTAAAGTCTGCTTTTGGCTATTTCATAATATTTTAAATGTTTCTAAAGGTCACATGTGGAAAGTTCTTAAAGTCAAACATCGAAATTAAATGTCCCTAAAGATATTGTGACTTGCATTATAGCATTATTTAATTAAGAGGTACGGAATCTAGCTGAAGATGATGATGATGATAGAAACAGAAGCAACTGGACTTCCCTGGGGGGCACAGTGGTTAAGAATCCACCTGCCAATGCAGGGGACACGCTTTCGATCCCTGGTCCGGGAAGATCCCACATGCCGCGGAGCAACTAAGCCCGTGCACCACAACTACTGAGCCTGCGCTCTAGAGCCTGCAAGCCACAACTACTAAGCCTGCCTGCCACAACTACTGAAGCCTGCACGCCTAGAGCCCATGCTCCGCAACAAGAGAAGCCACCACAATGAGAAGTCCGCGCACCGCAACCAAGAGTAGCCCTCGCTTGCCGCAACTAGAGAAAAGCCCGCACGCAGCAATGAATACTCAATGCAGTCCAAAATAAAAATTAATTAATTAATTAATTTTTAAAAAAGAAATAGAATATATCTTAAAAAATATATATCAAAAATATATCTTAAAATATATATATATATATATCTTTAAAAAAAAAAGACTGATACAGTGCTCAGTATAGTTTTTTAGAAATTGTGGTCAAATAAATGAAGATGTTAAATAATCTCTCCAGAATCTATTAATACCAATCATGTGTTATAAAAAAACTGGAACATATTCAATTCTCTAATGAATGGTCCTTTCAAGTATATTCATGTAGGTAATAATCCACTAAGAAAAGATAGTTTTTGCTTCCTACAGTGAGTAAACCAATATATCAGATTTTATTTGAATTATGCAAAAAATCTCATCAAGTACTTAAAATATCAAGGTAAATTATATTTTATGCATTTAAAAATGAGTATATGACAAATTCTAAAAAAGCATACTATATTCTCTATAAAATATGAACATAACTCTTTATATAACATAAATCAAAACTAAAATATAATATATAGAAAACAATGTATAGAAAACTCACAACCTCTAGCATGGATGAATTTTATAATGGAAAATATCTGACCTTTTATTTCAATGAGTACAGCAAAAAAAGAGAGATATGATGCATATCTGATAAAATGACTAATAAAAACATAAACGTTGGGATCCACTGCAGGCTAGTCTATATACCCCCTCAGTAGAAAAAAAAAAATAAAGTGGTCCCTTTGAACATTGTTGAAAATAGGTTACTTGTGTCCAATTTCACAAATGTCTGCAGTGATTTATGTCCATGTATATATGTGTACATATTTATATACAGGTGGTATTATTCTGTTTTAATAGGAAACTATACAATTGGCTATTTTATTTTAATTAATTAATTTAAATATCTTTATTGGAGTATAATTGCTTTACAATGTTGTGTTAGTTATACAATTGGCTATTTTTAAATCTACAGGAAATACAATGAAATGAGTTAAGCTTAATCAAAATGCAAACAGGAAAATTTGAAAGTGATAAAATCTGGCAGATTAATGGTGAGAAAAGAACAACATATAATGAAAAACTAAGCAAAAAAGATGTCAATTTAGCAGGTTAAGTTTATGAAACTGGTAATAGAAAAAATTTCAGAGAAAACAAGCTCTCAATATTATTTTCTTTAAAAATTCCAGTGAAAATCAGAACTTCTCTGGTGGTCAAGTGGTTAAGACTTTGCGCTTCCAATGCGGGAGGCATGGGTTTGATCCCTGGTTGGGGAACTAAGATCCCGCATGCCGAGCAGCACGGCCAAAAAGAAAAAAAAAAAAAAAAAAACCCAATGAAAATCAACATTGCTCATCAATTACAAATGTGCCCCAAATTTTAACATACATACATATTACCTGCTTGACCAGAAACCACATTCCTTACTAGAAAAGACAATACACGTTTTGAAAATAATAATTTTTTACTGCAGCCTGAAAACTTAATTTTGAAACTAAAAATGTTTACAATACAGAAATGACACATTTTTAAATGTAACAAAATATTCTGATGAGCAATTGATTTTCCTCGAATACAAAAACAGTTACAAGTTGGCAAAGGTCCTATTTTCTATAGCTCTATGATGTTCCTAGTCAAGCTTTTTTTTTTTTTTTAAACATCTTTATTGAAGTATAATTGCCTTACAATGGTGTGTTAGCTTCTGCTTTATAACAAAGTGAATCAGTTATACACATACAATATGTTCCCATATCTCTTCCCTCTTGCATCTCCCTCCCTCCCACCCTCCCCATCCCACCCCTCTAGGTGGTCACAAAGCACCGAGCTGATCTCCCTGTGCTATGCGGCTGCTTCCCACTAGCTATCTATTTTACATTTGGTAGTGTATATATGTCCATGACACTCTCTCACCCTGTCACATCTCACCCCACCCCCTCCCCATATCCTCAAGTCCATTCTCTAGTAGGTCTGTGTCTTTTTTCCCGTCTTGCCACTAGGTTCTTCATGGCTTTTTTTTTTTTTTCCTTAGATTCCGTATATATGTGTTAGCATACTGTATTTGTTTTTCTCTTTCTGACTTACTTCACTCTGTATGACAGACTCTAACTCCATCCACCTCATTACAAATACCTCCATTTCATTTCTTTTTATCCTAGTCAAGCATTTTTGCACAGCAATCTTAATAATTTAGAGTATAATTTTCCCTTTTCCACCTATCCATTCATATATCATGGATATGTAAAATCTACAACCTCTGACCCGTGAGCTCTAATGATTATCTACTTGTTTAGAAAGCAAAAAGTAAATGAGCTTCCAGTATATTTTCAATTAAGTACTATGATTTACGCAGCAAATCATTTTTTGTTAGTAATTAGCTATCATGCAATAAAACACCGAGGACTTCAGGTACCATGAAGTATAGTCATTTGATTGCTCTAGGATATAATTCAGGTCATTCACAATTATGCTAAGCTATAAAATGGATGGGGGGAGCTTGTTCCTTTATTAAGAGCTGACCAAAAGAAAGGTATCTATCTAAAGGAGGCACATAATTGAATCACTTATCCTGGAAGTTCTTTTCCAAGAAATCCTGGCCTCACATCAAGGAACTATACTAGAAATCACAGATCTGCCTGCCATAGTGAGGAGATGTCTCCATTTAAGAAAAGATAGAAGAATTAGTTCAGTTAATTTGGTCTGAGATCTACTAAATGACAAAACAAAAACAAACAAGTTAAAAGTGAGAGCTATAACAAATCAAAGAGACCTAATTAATAAAGGACACTGTAGCAACAGGAATTATAGTAGTTGCTGCAATAATTCTATAATTATGGGGAAAAATTCCAGAAGCCCTGTGAAATTCATTCCCATTTAAACATAGTAAATTAAGCCTCCTATTAAACAATCTGGAAATTCACTGTAGAAATTCATTAATGCTGTAAACCGAAAGTTTCAGAGCAGGAGTTAAAAGTACCATAATTCCATTTCTGCCACCAACTGGCTTAGGTAAGTGTCTTAACCTCTCTGTGAGCTAAGATTCTTAAATAATAAAATGCGGAACACTGGTTAAAAATAATAAAGGGGGGTTTGTTGAAAGTTCATTTCCTGAATCCCACCCTGTAAGATTCTGATTCTTAGTGCATTGATTCTTCGAGGTTTTAGCAAATGGCCTCAGTCGCAAAGAAGAGTAAGGATTTCTACAATCCAGTATTTAAGAGTCTGAGTATCAAGATAGGTTTGATTCTAGCTCATCTCATCTTGTTTCCTATTTATAATAGATGACATCTGACCTTCTCCTAAGACCAAGTTTTCATCTCCTTATTGAATTCTGGTTCTGAACTGTTACCTTTGTCTAAGTTGCTGTCTTGAGAACTTGCTCAATTCTCCAGGCGTTTTTAGGACAGGGACCGTATTTTACTGTTACTAGTCCCCTCTTTGGAAATGAGGTCCTGCTTCCAAATCCTACCCATTTGGGTAGGGAGCTTTAGTGGACCTACCTTCCATTCTGAATACTACCCTTTTCTGGGATCCTTATAGTCATGCTTGGTGTTCCTGCTAAGAGCTATTCTTTCTTTCAATATACTAACACTTACCAACATCTGTACTGGGAACTATAAAGATAAATAAACCACAGTCCTGCCCTTGAACATCACATGCTCTAGTAAAGGCATGAAATGATTCCCCATCAGGCTGCCCACTACAGTTTCCTTTGCAGGATTCTCCATACTTTCTTGTCTAATGTTGGGTGCCACAGCTTCAGTCTTTGATCCTCCTTTATTGACACTCACTCCCTAGGTGACCCCATCAAGTCCTCTTTAAATACATACTATATACTGATGACTCCAAAATCAGCATCTTTAGCCTCACTATCTCCTCTGAATTCAGACTCATTTATCCAGCTACCTCAAGATCCCTGTTTGTATGGCCATATAGGAATAGGATATGTCTGAATCTGAACTCTTTATTTTTCCCACAAACCTGTTCTTCCTCCACCCTTTGCCACCCCAGTTAACATGCAACTGCATTCTTCTAGTTGTTCATGCAAAAAACTTTAGAATTATCCTCTATTTCTCTCACAACCCACAATCAATTCATCAGCAAATCTTGTAGAATCTACATTCAAAATATATCCAAAATTCAACTATTTCTTATCAACTATTTCTTATCATCTCTCCCACCGTAGCCCAAGCCACCATCCCCTCTTGACCTGGATTAATGCAATAGCCTGCTGGTATCCCTACTTCTACCTCTTGGCCCTCCACAATCTACTGTCAAAACAACAACCAGAGTGACCTTTTCATTTTTTAAATTTCTTTTTGAATTTTTGAATTTTATTTTTATTTATTTTTTATATAGAAGGTTCTTATTAGTTATCCATTTTATACATATTATTGTACACATGTCAATCCCAATCTCCCAATTCATCCCACCACCACCGCCCCCCCACCGCCACTTTCCCTCCTTGGTGTCCATACGTTTGTTCTCTACACCTGTGTCTCTATTTCTGCCCTGCAAACCGGTTCATCTGTACCATTTTTCTAGGTTCCACGTATATGCATTAATATACGATATTTGTTTTTCTCTTTCTGACCAGAGTGACCCTTTTAAAGTGACCCTTTTAAAAGAGACATTCGATCAAATCATTTCTCTGCTCAAAATCCTGCTTTTTTTTTAAACTTAGATAGCTTCATTAATTCGGAAGCTTGGACTGACTGATTTCCCCATTGTTTAGAACAGTGCTTGGCACATAGTAGTGTGAAATAAATAGTTGTCAAATGAATGAATAGAAGTACAGCAAAAGAGGTATGTATATGACATAGGGGGAGCCCAAAGGTAGAAACATGAGTTCCTCTTGGGTAAACTGGGAAAGGCTTCACAAAGCAGTGGATGCTTGAACAGATTTGTGGAATAAACACCAATCGGTCAAGTTAAAGTTCTGAGAGGAAGGCACCGAAAACCAATAGCATGACACCTGTAAAGGCAGAGAGAAACAAAGAAGCATGGTGCACTCTGGAACTGCATGGGATCCAGGAGAGCTGAGATGGAAAGTGTAAGTGAGCAGAGAAGACTGAGCTGACGAGGGAGGCAGGTGCTCCACTGCTTGCTGGCTCTCCTTGCCTCTTGCAGCTGTCCAGACCTTGGTCCACATTACAGTCAGTTTGAGAGGTACTTGGGCAACATTAAAGACGTAAAACACAGTAGGGTGTGGGAGGTTATGATATGGACTCTGGAGCCAGCCTTCCTAAGTCTGAAGCGACCTTTCAGTTCCTCCTACTTGGATGACTTAGGGAAATTAAATTCTCGCTGCCTCCGTTTCCTCATAAAAGCGACCTATCTCAGAAGGTTGTTATGAGGATTAAATGAGTTATTATATGTAAAGCACTTGGAACAATGCCTGACATGGTTCAGCATTACATATCTGAACACATTATTATGGTAAAGTCTTCAAGACTGAATTTCTCAGAATTTTTATATGGAATTTCATTTATTCAAGATCTTAAGAAATTTGCTCCATATTTTGATAAAAGCTGACCTGTACATTTCTTATATAACTTCTTGAAAAAAATTTTTCTCCCAATCAATTTGATCATCTCAAAGACTCAGTCTTAAAAGGAAAAGCTCAGATCACTAGGAAGTAGAAGCAGCTGGTACTTCAGGAGACAGAGATCAAAGGATTAATAAACTTTAAAAATGAATACAGAGGAGAGGTGGTTCTAGTTTCGCTTCTTAGAAAATCATAGAAGCTGACTAATTTAGTCTTTGAGTATTTATTCCTTAATGGCTAGTTGCAGTTTTTAAAAAGCATTTAAATAAAACAGAACTTGGTTGCACTGATAATGTCAGAAGTTTGCCATGGATAGGCTGCTATTTTGCCTCTGACAGTCAATATTAGCCAGCCTGTGCAAGATCACTGGGCTGAACAGGATATCTCAGAGGTGCCTCCAACTCAGGCCTTGAGATGTCAAATCCCAATCATAGGAAACAGATACTGAAAATAACCAGAGAATTTGAGGAAGATAACCAGGAAGCCAAATATTCCTTCTATTGCAGGGTTTACTGGCTTCATTGTGTGGATCTGCTTCACATCTAACTGCTGTTCCTTTTACTATAGTATATATTTACTTCCTTTTGTTCTGTCCTCAAAGGAAATGGAGAACACCTGATTGCAATTTTTCATGTCACTGAGATACTTTTGAATGTACCCTTTTCAAGTTTAAATATTCTTAATTCCTTTAATCAGTCCTCATATGTACTAATTGTAAATTCTTTCACTGTTTACCTATGAACTCTCTTCAAGGCCTTCATAAATCTCCTAATAAAAAATGCGATTAGATAGTATACTGTAGCATCGGTCCAAATAGTGCAGACAGCTTTTGAAGAGTTACCTACTATACTCAAAGTATTCAATGTAATTCCTAATACCAAACTGCCTTCTCCTGCTTTGAACTTAAGATCAGCCATGGATCTTAGAGCTTGTCCTGCCGTACTTACACAAGTCCTCTTCTTTTTAAATAAGGGCTATTACCTTAAACTACCCATAGAGTACTTTCCAAGTCGAACAATCCATGATTCTTTATGATTTAAAATATAGTAGACACACTTGATTTTCTGGTTTCAAATAAAGAACAGATTGATTTATAGAGATGCAGCTGTCTTTTTTAAGTTCTGGTTCACCAGAAGATGTAGCAAGAAAGGCACCAATATTACCAGGGCCAGAGTCTGGAAACCAAGACTCATTTACAGAATATGCCTATAGAATCTAGTCTTTTTGAGACTAGAGGAATTTCCAGGCATCTTGAAAACTTAAATGGTGGGTGAGTTCATTAATAAAAGTAAAGATGGACTGCCAGGAATGGTATGAAAAAGAAAATTCTCAGGTTGGAGATCTAGGTTATAAAGGTTTCATTTTTGCTTTGTTTTGTTTTCTGGATTAGCCACTTGAAAAAATACTTGTCAAAAAAGCATTGTAATCCATTTTTCACAAATGTTGAGAAAAGCAAGAGAATTAAAAACCCTGAAAAAGTTACCAAGGTAGGAAGTTCCTTTTTGAGACATCCTAAGCAGTAGGACAAGCACTCATTTTAGAGGGATATCTACTTGTCTGCAGATAAGGACGACAGTAAAAACTGTCTATACAATTCCTAGTGGCCCTCATGACCTTTTAGTAGTCTCAGAGCAATGCTTCTCAGGGCAGTGAGCGGCACTAGGTAAACGCAGGATCTTCTTAAAAAAAAAAAAAGGAGGTTGCTGTTAGAAACACCTCGAGGGAGGTAGGCAAAAAGGGCAATGTTGTTCTTCCACTTAAGATTGAATTTGGAAAAAATGTTCTGCCCATTAAATTATTCTCCAGGCAATAATTTTTACTTTTTAAATCAAATTCATATGTCCCAAAGCAGAATTTATTTTATGCCTGCTTTAATTTCCTTTAGGACCCTGAAACTGTGTGACTGGGCTGGATGATCCCTCAAGTGTGAACAACTCTATGCCTGGGTAAAATCAAAGCCATTCCTTCTCAGAGAATATGTGGACAGACATTACATCCTGGTGAACCCACACTGGTTCACTGAGTATTCAGGTTTAAACACAATCAACCAGTGTGGGGCAAAATTCAAACATCAAGGGAGAAGCACTGTATACTCAACGCACCAAAAAAAAGACTTACTTGATTCAAGTAATTGTTCTAGAACTTATATTGAAACTAATTCGCTTAGCTTTTCATTATTTAATGCTGTAAAATTTTAAAGACAATATAAATGGGTAACAAATTACAAATAGAAATAAAGATTGATGTTGAATTTTGAATTGGTTCCAATGAAGTATTTGGAGGTTAGAGTGCTTGGGCAATACATGATTAGGTCTTGAATGTCATTCTCTAAACAATGTTACTGCTGAGAGTGAAGACTGAGAAATTAGTCTGCATGTCTTCTGGAGAGAGACTCTGGATTTCTTTTCTCCTCTACAAAGAAATGTAGTTCTGATGGTTCGTACATGAGATTAACTGTGTGGAAGGACAACTGGGAGCTTTACCAGTTGTTTTGTTTGTTTGTTGTTCTCTGAAGCCTTGCTACACAAAGTGTGCTCTGTGGAGACATTATCAGCATCACCTAAGAGTGAGTTGGATGTGCAGACTCTCCGGTGCCATATCCCAGAAACACCAACCGGAATCTGAATTAGCAGTTAAATAGGGTCACCAGGTGACTCAAATGCATAATAAAATTTGAGACCCGCTTGCTAAAGTTCCTTCGAATGGAAGAGCTTATGATTTTTTGTTTTGTTTTTAAATTTTTTCCTTTTACTGGATTTTTTTTAACATCTTTATTGGCGTATAATTGTTTTCCATTGTTGTGTTAGTTTCTGCTGTATAACAAAGTGAATCAGCTATATGTATACATATATCCCCTCCCTCTTGTGCCTCCCTCCCACCCTCCCTATCCCACCCCTCTAGGTGGTCACAAAACACGGAGCTGATCTCCCTGTGCTACGCGGCTGCTTCCCGCTAGCTATCTATTTTACATTTGGTAGTGTATATATGTCCATGACACTCTCTCACTTTGTCCCAGCTTACCCTTCCCCCTCCCCGTGTCCTTAAGTCCATTCTCTATGCCTGCGTCTTTATTCCTGTCCTGCCCCTAAGTTCTTCAGAACCCTTTTTTTTTTTTTTTTGTAGATTCCATGTATACGTATTAGCATACAGTATTTGTTTTTCTCTTTCTGACTTACTTCACTCTGTATGACAGATTCTAGGTCCATTCACCTTACTACAAGTAACTCAATTTCATTTCTTTTTATGGTTGAGTAATATTCCACTGTATATATGTGCCACATCTTCTTTACCCATTCATCTATCAATGGACACTTAGGTTGCTTCCATGTCCTGGCTATTGTAAATAGTGCTGCAATGAACATTGTGGTACATGACTCTTTTTGAGTTGTGGTTTTCTCAGGGTATATGCCCAGTAGTGGGATTGCTGGGTCATATGGTAGTTCTATTTTTAGCTCTTTAAGGAACCTCCATACTGTTCTGCATAGTGGCTGTATCAATTTACATTCCCACCAACAGTGTAGGAGGGTTCCCTTTTCTCCACACCCTCTCCAGTATTTATTGTTTATAGATTTTTTGATGATGGCCATTCTGACTGGTGTGAGGTGATACCTCATTGTAGTTTTGATTTGCATGTCTCTAATGATTAGTGATATTGAGCATCCTTTCATGTGTTTGTTGGCAATCTGTATATCTTCTTTGGATTTTATAATAACAAAATCTGACTCTTGACAAAGGTGTCTTTAAGGTAAAAAGGAAACTCACTGAATTTGAACATAATAACATTTTAACAAAAAGAAAGGACTGTGCCAGGCATGTGACAAGTATTACCTCATTTAATTCTCACAGCAACCCAAAAGATGGATAGTATTAGCTTCCTTTTACAGAGGAGGAGACAGAGCTGCTAAGAAGTGAAATGATTTGCCCAGGGCTGCACAGCCTGTAAGCAGCAGTGCCTGGCTGGGAAACCAGGTCTCTCTCACTCCAAGTTCTATACTGCTACAACAAGACCAGGAGAAGAATTTCAGAAAAGCTGCCCAGTGTAGTCACAAAAACCAAACCAAGTGAAGCTTAATCGACCAACAAACAAACGTTTACCGATTATTTACTCTGGGCCAAGAACCGTGCTACTCTAAGAGGAAACCTAAGACATATGAGCAAGAAAGCAAAATTAAGACAATATAATGAGCATAAAATCTTGTGATTCATGTAAATACTAGAGATAACCAGAGTTTAAAAATGATTTTACATGTTAATATTAATTATCTCATGGTTAGTAGAATTATTGTTTTAAATTTTCTTCTTTGAATTAATCAAATTCTCTAAAATAAGACATTGTTTTTAAAAGACATAGCTATGTTTCCACCAGTTTTACATGCTATCTTAATAAGTAATAAAATAAATCAGTTAAAAAATTATTTTACATAAAAAAATAAGCAAATAAACCACAGGCCTCAAAGTTTCAAACAGGTCATACTCCTGTATTTTTCCATTTCATCTATTTTTGCATTTTTCTTTTAGACATTATATATCTATTCTGCCTCATGATTCAAACTATAACCTACTTCCCACAAACAGCAGATGGCACCATGCATCAGTGAAAGAATGGCAAAAAAGTCATAAAGGTCAAGCTGTCAAAATTGATATCTTTTTGAAATAACTCAAATTTTCTAATTAGCTTCATAACAGTGACAGATAATTTAAAAGACTTCATTTTGAAAATTCACTTTAGGTGAGAAAGTTACTTTTGATCCAGCCTTGCTGATGAAAAACTGTGGGAGGAAATAAAAGAAGAAAGAAGTATCCTAATTTCTAAAAAGTCTACTGCAAATCAATTTATAAATAAAGCTGTTTAATAGAGGTGTTAGCCTCTATCAATCCTAACATAAAAACCTCAACCCAGGAGAGATTTCTGGAAAAATAAAAATTTTAAAGGGAAAATTCAAAGTGCTAAATTATTAAATGAACAAATCTAATATACAACTTAAGGGCCATAAAATAATTACTATATCTTCAAAACTGATTGTAATCAATAAAGATAATCTGTGGTATTGTCAACTACAGCTCACACAGAATTATATTTTTTGCCACCAAACCACATCATAATTGTTTCCTTTGACTCCAAACGCTCCCAAGCATTGTCCCAGAACACGGTAAAAACCTGGGAGCTGTGCTAAATCAAAACACTGTTCGAGCGTAAGTGAGCCCTTTCCTTCTTTGACCCAGTCACACAGCAAACAAATCGACATTACTTCAGAGGCTATTTCATTCCTGGAAACATAAAGCACCTGGACTATCTTTTTACAAAGACAGAAGACAGACTCCATAGGCACAATTTTTATAAAAGTTACAGAAGGAAATGAAAGGTTAAAAGACGTAAAATAAAAAGTGATGTAGAAGGTTATACATTATTGATGCTTCCAATTTGTAAGTCTAAATTCCACTAAATCTCTTTTTCCAAACAGAAAACTTGTAGGGGAGAGAAGAGAAGATCATGTTTCCAGAAGTTAAAAACAAAAAAACCCCAAAAAACCAAAAACTCATCAAAAATTATCCTGTAATATTTTCCTGTTTCTCAACCTTTAAACTATGTATGTAATGCTTTGGGAAGAAGGTGATGTTTTCCATTGTCTCAGACAGGTATTTTTCCTGAGTAAAATATAGCAATAATACTTCTTAAGAGTTTAACTTACAGATAGCTTTGACCTTCAATTGTTCATTTTAGGTCCAAACAATAAATAAAGGCAAAATAAAAATCCATTTAACAACATGCTCTTGGTTCTAGGTAGGCATTCTTCTCCGATTCAATTCAACCCTATTCTACCCTACCTCATCCTTTCTCACTGAGCTGTCAGAATCCATCAACAAGCTCTCCAATCCTTAACCATGCCCTTAACAACAACCACGGCCTCTTTTCTGAAATATGAATTCATCTACTACCCTTCATCTCCTCTGCTGCCACTTTCAACTAACTACCATCAGCTCTTCTGTGAGCAGTAGTCCCTAACTTGTCTCCTTGGTCTTCTCATCCCCCTTCAATGCATTCACAACAGCCATACTCATCTCTGAAACACTTAAATCAGACCATGCAATTCCATGCTTAAAGATCTTCACTGGCTCCTCACTGCACTTGGAATGAAATCCCAGGTCCTCCTCAACATGGCTGCCAAGCTCTGTATTATTTGGGTCCACCTACCTCTTGGCCAACTGCCCTCTGTGATCTAGAAGTTCTGGCTTTCTTTGATATCCTCCCACTCGAAAGCCTCACACATGCACCTTCCCCACCCATCACTGGGAATTCTCCTACTCATCTCTCAGATCTCAGCTCTAAATGTCACTTACTCAGAGAGACCACTCCTAAAACCCTAATCTAAAATAGGTTTATTTATTACAAAATCTTGAGGCAGCTTGTACTTTCCCTTTATAGCATTTATCAAAACGCATAATCATATATGTTTTTGTATTTATTTATTATTTTTGTCTGCTCATTAGCCTGTTAACTCCATGGATGGAAAGATGATGTCTATTCTATGAACCATGATATCTGTTAGGTCTAGCTCAGTGTCAGGACATATTTATTAAATAAATGAATGACTGGATGAATGAGTAAGACATTTCCCTTTAGTGAGTACCTCCGGTCCCCTAAATGTTGAATTGATAAATTACTGGTTATTATTTTTCTAGAGACAAAAGACAAAGCTTTGCTTCAAAACAATTTGGAAGCATATGCTGCTCCTTTTCTGGCTTTCCTGGCATCCTCCTAACTGTTATAAGTACTAGTTTGTCTCATATTCATGTTTGGAACTAGATAGTTGTCTACTTTTCACTCCATTGCAATGCCTTTGAAAGCAAATTAGTCATGAATCCTTTTAGACTCTCATATAAACCTTTAATAGCCCAACCTTTAAAAACCTAGTTATCCTGCTGACATAATGCAACACACTAACTAATGTTATTTTATGAACTCCTATCCCCCCCAAATAAAAGAATCCATATCAAAAAAATGCTATAAAAATCTAATTAAAATTTTTGCATACATTGTATAATGTGTTCCTTTCCCCATAATTACACAAAAATGTAGTACTGTTAGACAATTTGGCATTATACCCTATACTCATAAATGTATACTTACTGAAAAAGATAAAAGGCAAGAGGATAGATTTGTAAAAGCCACAATCTATAACATCAGCATTCATTCTTAACGTTGAATTCTCACTGAATATATGTCAGTTGATATTACACAACTATTTTGGCTTTCCCAGAATTACCTTTCTAAAACATCTATTTCATCATGCCATTACTCTGATTCAAAGTTTCAGTGGCTTCCCACTTATATAACTGTACTTCCCAAACTGCAGATGCCAAATCCGAGGTACAGCGAGTTATGTGTGAGGGAAGGAAAAGCCAAAGCAAATATGCTACATGTCCTTGGACAAACAGTTTTTACTTAAACATTTTTAGAAAAAAAATATTTATAGTAAAACAGCTCTGACTCTACTGTGCAGCAAAATGCAAAATTCAAAAACGAATTTAATATATGATATGCAACTTTAAAGAAGCTTTGAGTTTGGGAAACTGTCAGACACAAGATAGACAATAAATGTGTCAAAAAAAAACACAGAGGACTTCATTCATTTATTATATAAATAGTGACAATATGGCCCAGCAACACTGGGCTTGAACAGTGGACCTCCCCCCAGTTTGGATCAGGTGTTCCTTTTCTTATGAGTGCATCTCTAATATATCACTATTCTCAAATATAATATTTGGTTGAACCATAGGAAATTGCCAATATTCAATGACTTGTGATTTACAAAAATGGCACACTCCTGTGGTTCAACATAATACAAGAGTCTTTCTATCTTATTTGTATGCAATCACCCCAGCTTGCCTCCTTTCAAAAATATCTGTTAGTTCTTTGTCTCCACCATCAAGTACTGTGTGACTGGCCTAAACCAGACCACAATAAATGTTGGCTTAGGGCTCAACCTAGATCAATTTGTACACAAGAAGCATAAGCAAGCATTTGAAGTTCCGTATTTTGAAAAAAATTCCCTCTTCTTCAGGTTAAGACACAAACGACTCCCGTTTGCCTGACATAAAAAAAAGTGGGAAAGCCAGCCACAGTCATGCTCCCACACCCTGTCTGAACAAAGTACTTGTCCTACAGCATGCTACTGGGCTTATGTATAACAAAACCATTCTAATAAACCACTTATATAAGTGTAGAATCTTTTCAGCTTGATCATCTATTTCTATTGTCAAAGAAAGAAATAGGCTTAGTCAGTGCCTGATATCGACCACAAAGAATTGAGTATCAAGCCATACCTCTCTTTGTAAAAAAAAAAAGGTCCTTGTGAATCTGATTTTTGAAAAGCTTTGATACTTTATGAGAAGGAGAAGTTTTAGATTTTCAAAAGAGATTTTTAAGCTTAATATATATATATAACATATTATTAATGATCATATTATCATTTTCTGACTTGGTGAAAGTAAAAATCTGAATAAGCCTCACAAACAGTCTGTATTGAAAAAAATGCATATTCATTTCATTCCCTACTTGACAACTGCTAACTCTAAAAGGTTCCACCTTATTCTTCACCTAAATCTTCATGGAATAAAATATCTGCCTATTTTTAATCGTAATTCGTCTTGCTGCAGCATTGCCGTGCAACAAAACTGATCCAGATGCCAGTGCTGAGGAAGTTTAGCTGTTAAAATACACATCTGTTTTCTGTCAACTTGGCTTTGTTGATAGGCCCATGGTAACAGACGACCAAAAGAGCCTTGAAAAAAATCAACAGAACAAGGTTTTTACCCCCGGAATCAACCTGAAAATACAGCAAACACATAAACACTGCTGGATATTTCCCTTAAGTTCTGTGTTTCTCTGAATTCATTACCTTAGACTATTATTTCACTTCCTAGAATTTGCCAAAGTAATGAATTCTAAGAAATGAAAAAGTGCACTATCTCATGCTTCTCCGTCTCATTCTTCTCAATCCTCCAGAAAAAGGACTACGCCTGTACCATACAACAACTCCCATATGGGACAGAAGACAGATCCCCTAATAACTCTCTGCTACTGCTGCTATTGATGATTAAAATAATCACAGAGTATATATCCTTTAGCCCAAACACATTTCAGTGTATAAGTACATAAAACTATTAAACGAGCATTCCTTAAACTTTAGAGAATTTTAAAATTTGGAAACATTTGTTAAACATGTAGATTTCTAGGGTCATATCTTCCATGAATCTTGAATCTAAGATGGATCTATAAAATTTGCATGTTTAACAAGCACTCCCCACCCCCCTTCCAAGTTATTTCTTTGAGATATAATTCAAATACCATAATATTCACCCTTTAAAGGTGTACACATCGGTGGTTTTCAGTATATTCAAAAAACTGTACAACCATCCCCACTATCTAATTCCCGACCTCTTCATCACCCCAAAAAGAAACCTTGCATCTAATCCCTCTTTCCCCCAGTTCCTGGCAAATACTAATCTATCAATACTTTCTGTCTCCATGGATTTGCATATAAATGAAATCATACAATATGTGTCCTTTTTGTCTGGATCCTTTCACTTAGTATAATGTTTTCAAGGTTCATCCATGTTGTATCACGTATCAGCACACCATTCCTTTCTACAGCTGAATAACATTCCACTATATGGGTATACAACATTTTGTTTCTTTCATCAGTTGTTGGACATTTGGGTTGCTTCCACTTTTTAGTTATTACAAATAATGCTGCTATGACCATTAGTATACAAGTTTTTTTTTTTTTTTTGGTAAACTTATGGTTTTAGTTCTTTTAGGGGTGTGTGTGTGTGTGTGTGTGTGTGTGTGTGTATTGCACTGCTGGGTAATATGGTAACTCTATTTTTAATTTTTTGAGTAATTTCTAAACTGCTTTTCAAAGTAACTATACCACTTTACATTCTCACCAGCAATTTATGAGGGTTCCAGTGTCTTCACATCCTCACCAATGCTAGTTTTTGTCCTTTTTGATTATACCTACCTATCCTCCTAGTGAGTGTGAAGTCGTATCTCTCTGTGCTTTTAGTTTGCATTTCCCTGATGACTCATGATGTCAAAGATCTCTTAATGTACTTATTGACCATTTGCATATCTTCTTTGGAGAAATGTCTATTCAGATTCTTTGCCCACTTTTAAATTTGGCTATCTGTCTTTTATCAGTAAGTTGCAAGAGTTCTTTATATATTCTACATAAAAAGCCCTTATCAGACATGGGATTTACAAATACTCTCTCCCCTTCTGTGGGCTGTTTTTTCACTTTCTCGATAGTGTCCTTTGAAACGTAAAAATTTTTAATTTTGACAAAATCTAATCTATCTATTCTTTTGTTGCTGTGATTTAAATGTCATATGTAAGAAACCACTGTGTAATCCAAGGTCATTAAGATTTACACTTAGATTTCCTTCTAAGAGTTTTATAGTTTTAACTCTTACATTTAGGCCTATGATTTATTTTTTGAGTTAATTCTTACATATGGTATGAGGTAGGGTACAACTTCATTCTTTTATATGTCAATAGCCAATCATCCCAGCAACTTTGTTGGAAAGACCATTATTTCCTTATTGAATTGTCTTGGCACGCTTGTCAAAAGTCAATTACCCAAAAATGTATATTTCTGAACTCTCAATTCTAATCCATTAATCTATATATCTATTCCTATAACTAATCAGCTAACAGTGAGACTTCTTTTCTTTCAGTATGGCACTGTATCATCATGCTCTTCTAGTATTAACAAGAAGGTTCTCACAGAACAAGGGATATTTGCAAAATTTCCATGCAGTGCACTGTCAGACATAAACAACGACAAAAAAAACTAAACTGATTTTGGGGGAAAAATAATATCTGGGACAAGAACTGGATAATATTTCTAGATAGGTGAGTAGGCAAAGTAATATCTTCTAAAGATGACCTATTTTTCAGAAGCCTGATAATTTTATGTATTTAAAGGTTGACTCATTGTATCTGAATGTGTTTATTTAGCACTATTAGCTTCAACCCAGTCACTTATTTTAAGCTGTTTACATTTCAAGTTGAACACTTATTAATTAACAGATAATTAGATAATAATGTGCTTTATTCTATTGCATAGAAAAAAAGAGCATTTAAATTAGAGGTTTTATCAGTACTGCCGGATATCTATCGTTCATCTTTTTACAAAGAGTCATATAATAATATTAACAAATAATCTTATCAACAGATTTACAGGAAGACAGATTCTGAATACTAAGAATGCACTAATTTTTCTCTGTATTAAGGATTCTTATGAACAAAATGGTCTCTTGCCTATCTGTCAATTAGCATAAACAAGAGAACTAGTCAGAAGTAGTATGTGCCTACTTCATTGGGATGTTGGAGAACAACTAGACCATGACTACTAAATGCTGTAAGAAACAACCACCAGACTGTGACACAGCCCAAGCTGCAACTCAATAGGTCAATGAGCCAGTGGAACATGCAGGAAATTGTTCTATTCAATTATGGAAATTTTTCTGGCATTATTCCTCACAAAGAAGAGCAAAATGGGCTATATTACTAGGACATGGACAAGAAGCAAAATGTCAAGTAGACTTTTAAAAGAATAAGAGCTTCTGAAAACCCTGGTGAGACAATCCAAAAAGCAGGAGACCAGAATGTTCCATTATGCCTCTTTTTTTAACCAATGCAATCAGCAATTCTAGTAGTGGTAGCTGGTTATTTTATGTCTAGATACGATTGCTCTGGGTAAATAATGTAAAGGTCAAATCATTGTTTGGTTAAAAATGCCCAACAATGGATGCTGATGGTAAAGTACCTGAAAAGGGAAGCTAGACAAGAATATCAGGAACATCAGAAGAAGCCATTTCATGATGAAAATTCTGCTAGATCATAGAAGGAGCAACTGAGATATAAGGTAAACAAATTCTTGGACTGAGAGACCTCAACCGATGTTGAGAAGCGATAAGACTCCAATCTTTAAATGAGAGTAGATAATGGGGATTTCTTGAGAGAGGCAAAGATCACTGGTCTATTTGCTATGGAAATGGACAAGAATAATCAGACTATCAAAAAAAACTATTTCTAATTGGCCAACTATATGAGGAAGATGAAGGGCAGCAGTCTGTTTGGAGAAGGTAAGAAGAAGTGGGACAGGGATGTAAAACTTTTAGGTAAGTGTGTGGCCCAGAATTACTCCCCAGAAAAGCCTGCCAGTATCCTGTCCTCAAATCTTCGAGACTTAAAAAGGGAAGCCTTAAAGTTTATCAGCAAGAATTGGGTATGAATAAAACTGAATGGTAAGGGTAAGGAACTACTCTCCAAAAAAAGGTCTCATTTCCAATCTACTTCCAGCTGACACTGTATGATAGAGTTTCATCTCTACTGTACAATCTAAATAATTTATAAATCAGAGACTGTTGATATGAATAATAGCAATGGAGGTCTTTAAACTAGTATTAGTTAGAAGATGCTTTCACAATCCAATTTCCAGACAACGGGAAGCATTCAAATACTTTATATTGCTTTGCAGATAATTATTAAAATAATTTACATAGAATGAAGTTACATGTTGCCTTTACTCAAAACCCTACTTGAAAAACTATATCATGAAAATGATCTGGAACACTGCTACCACTTCAACCCTGAGGACCATAATTGTTAAGATTATACTCTATATTAAAACTGTGCTACTCTTCATTCTAATTAAATAAATACCTATGGCTGGATAATACATTTTTGAGATGTAATTTTGAGATTGATAATACAATTTTGAGAATAAATATGTATTTAATAAATATTTATCAAATGCCAAATTTCAAAGCAGTTAACACTAATAATTTCAATCCATGAAGTATATGCACCTAGAAATGTTTTGTTTTTCCAGATCCACCAGTGACCCTTCTCCGAAAATCTGCTTCCATGTGGAGTTCCTGTTGAGTGGGCTGTAGGTCATGTGACTCCCCCCAAGGCTAACCCTTATCACAGAATATTGGACAAGAGATGGACGACTAGCCTAAGGTGACCCATACCTTTGACCCATGACTATGCAGGCTTATTTAAAATACGAGCAGGACCAATTAGGTTATCCCTCAAGAGTTTTATCTTAAAAATATAAGGAGCTTGCCAAGAGCTGTTGATCCAAGAGCTGTTGACCCTAGAGCTGAAAGGTAATGGCAGACTTTTCTGAGATATTTTAGGCCCTGTACAAACAAAGCTACAAAGATGTAGGTCATGAAAGAAGGGAGAACATCCAATTCATAAACAGCGAGAGATCAATACAGATGAGTGCCCGGAGTTTCTGTGGCACCTGTCCTTCCTGAGGTCTACTTGCTCATCTTTTCCTGGGTTCCCTCTATATTTATAATAAACCCCCACTGTACTTGAGCTACTATGTCTGGATTTCTGTTTCTTAAAAATTCTTAACTAAAAGAGAAGGAATTCCTAAATATATTTACTTATTTTTTTTCTCTTAAGAATCAAGGGCACAGTTATTTTTCGGCCCATAGGATTTCATAAAAACATCTACATGAGGACAATAAAAATAATTTTGTCCATTAATTCTTCATTCCTACTTTCCTTCAACAGATATTTCCTGTGTGTCTACAAGTTGACTAGGTATACAGTAGGACACGAAACAGACATGGCTTCTCTTTTCAGAAATGTATAATCTAGTAGAAGAAATAGGTATTTGAAAAGTAATACACAGTAAATAAATAAATAACCACCAACTACAGGGTGCTATCAGAGAAGGTAAAAGGATGCACTACTTAAGAATGGGTGATCAGGGAAAACTTCTTAGAGGAAGAAACATTTAAACTTAGACCTGAAGGAGTGAGCCAGGTAGAATGAAGAATACACTGTAGGCAGAAGGGAAAGGCTACACAAACATTTTCAACCTGAAAAGATCTTAAGTGTTTCAGAAACTAAAAGAAGGCCAGTGTTGGAAGTACAGTGAGTAAGGGGAAGACTGACCCAGGGACACCACTGGGGAGGAAGGAAGGGTAAGATTACAGACCAAGTGAAACAATTTAAGTTTTATTTAGTGGGAAATCACTGAAGCATTTTCAGCAGAGGAGTTACATGACCTGATCTGGGTTTTATGAAAATTTCTCTGGATGCTGTGGAGAATAATGGGATAAAAGAAAGTCAAGTGGTAAGATGAGTTAGGAGGTTACTGAAGAGGACATGATACTGAGGAGTAGACACATTTTGCTTTCAAAACATATTTTGGAAGTGGACTTGATAAACCAGTGAGTACAATAATATTTTCCAAATATGTTCAGTTGGAAATTGCTCAGAGATACATATATACATAGCATACATAGAGACATACATGGGAAACGTATAGACATACATGGGAATGATAAACACAGAATGGTTCCTCTGAGGAAGGCAAAAGGCGGGAGGTGTGATCAGGAAGAGGTAATAATATACAAAGCTAACGTTGTTGGTATTGTTTTATTTCTTAACCAGAGAGGTACACACAGGAGTTCATTGTATGTCTTTATGATTTTTTGGTATGTTTAATTTTTTAATTATTCTCTTTTAAATTTTTATTTTGTATTGGAGTATAGTTGATTCACAATGTTGTGTTAGTTTTAAGTGTACAGCAAAGTGATTCAGTTATGCATATACATATATCTATTCTTTTTCAGCTTCTTTTCCTGTATAGGTTAATACAGAATAGTGAGTAGACTTCCCTGTGTTATACAGTAGGTCCTTGTTTGTTATCTATTTTATATATAGTAGTGTGTGCATGTTAATCCCAAACTCCTAATTTATCCCTCCCCCCACCACCTTTCTCCTTTGGTAACCATAAGTTTGTTTTCTATGTCTGTGGGTATGTTTTAAATATTTAATCATAAAAATAATAGACTATGTTTAGCTATTTTATTCAATCCACGTATATACAGTTTAACTGCTATGAGTGTTTCTGCAACCAAAAATACTATAAAGTAACTTTAGTTATTCCAATTTATGATGAACTGAAAGATTTTTATCGGAAAAAAATCTGTCACCCCACAACTTTAAGTCAGTGATCTTTGTTCTGATTATGAGAACTAAACACTCAACAACTAAATACTATGGGTTACTGAACAGGTTCAAGGTATATAAAGTCTTTGTGAGTCTTCACAGTAATGTGAGTCTGATATTATTGAAGCAAAATACCACTTCTATTTTTAGCAGTAAATATGCAGTTGTATTTTAAAGTACTAGGTTTAACATGCTTATTCCCCCATTGATCATCTTTCATAATTATTCCACCCTCTATATTTCTTATTTAAAGATTGACCTTAAATGTTCCCAGGGGCACCGAAACCTGCCTCTGGAAAAACACTGCAGAGAATTTGTAATCCAAGCGCTTCCAGAACAAAGCACGTAACAGTAACATTCCCCATTCATCTGTCTCCAAGATGCTCCCTGAAGCACGGAAGCTACACAACCAGCCATCCTTCCCTCTCACTACTACCTTAAATGAAAACATGTAATCAATAACACTTACCCCAGATGCTCCATCAGCACATCCTGTTTTCTCTACCTTTGAAACCTGTCCAGAGTTCAACCACTTTTCACCACCTCCACTGCCACTGCTTGGTCCAAACACCACAGATTACCTCAATTGTCTCTAACTGGTCTCCCACGTCTCCCTTCAAATTCTCCCCACATCTTTTTTCAACAATGCAACCTGAGTTCAGGATAAAACATATATCAGAGCATGTCATTCCTATACTCAACCTCTCTAGTGGTTTCCCGTCTCAGTCCAGTAAAACCTAAATTCTCTACCATGGTCAAAAGGCCCTGTTAAGATCTGCCACATTTCTCTTCTTTCCTTTGTCTTTCTCCATAGCATTTAACACCTCTGATATACTGTATATTCTACTTAGTCATTTGTTTATTGTCTGCCTTTTCCACAAGGATAAAAACTTAATGAGGGTAAGGGTTTTATCTGTTTTTTATTTACTGTTGTATCCCTGAACTTGAATGGTGCCAAGCGTTAGTAGGAGTTCAATAAACGTTTGTTGAATAAATGAATGAATGAATATTCCTCTCAAAGTCACACGAAGCACAGATAGTCGTTCTGCCATTTTTTAATTTGAGGTTTCTGCCTCTTTCTGTAATGTCAAAATTAACAAAAACACAAGAAAGAGCTGTAAGACAACTGATGTGAGAACCATAAAGACCCTAGTAGGTAGGAAAGATATTAGCAGCCAGAAATGAGATTTTAGAATTTTCCTAGTCCTGAGGATTTCTACTGATAAGTAAAACATTAAAATAGCCTCTACAGTATTTATTGGTTAGTCAAAGCATTTTTTTTCCTCTCTTGTGACCAATTACTATTCTTAAAGTTTTCAGAAAATTTTATGTTTATGTTCTTAATCTTCCTTATATCAGCCCATTGTGATGTGCTTTAAATTCAAGGTATTACTTGATAAAGGTGTTAATGCTACTGTAGTAATCATAGTGCAATACATAAATGTATCAAACTAACATGTTGTGATACACTGTGATACAAGCTTACACAATGTTATATGTCAACTATATCTCAATTAAAAATTCAATGTATCACTATTTGAGGGAGGAGAATAGGGGTAAAGAGTAAAGATATTATACAATGAATCTATTCTTCAGATAACAGCTTTAGAAAACTGCTTTGAAAGGGGGATTATACTTGGTGGTATTTAATCGGATATCCCGTACTGTCATTTTTTTTCTCACCACCCTAAGAAGAAAGGAGAGGCAGGAAATATACTCCAATTTGAAGGGTCAATGATTTCCTTAAATTTCATGAAATTCCAAGTTACTATATAAAGCTGAATATATCTGATACTCTAAAACCTGAACTATCTGGGAAGAGTCAACTTTAAACACCAGCTGTCAGTTATCTTGTCAAGACTAAAAGAAACACTGTTTTCCTTATGTCTTTTGAAAGAAGGTGGAAGAAAAAACACTTTTGGAGTACTTGAATCACTATAGTCAATAAGAAATAGAATAAAACTTCTATTAAGGTCAATGGCTAAATTTTTGGTTTTAGCAAAGAGGCGCCTCAACTGGGGGGAAAACAAAGGTGGTTATTAGAAAGGTAATAAAGAACCAACAGCTAGTTAACCCTCTCTTAAGAATCCCTAAAGTCGGTTGTTAATTGAATAAATTGAGAAGCAACTAAAAGGACTATACAGGTGGATGGAGCAGAATGGAAGGTAACATTATTAAGTAAATATTTACTATGTAGCAGACAGAGTGCTAGACACTTTAGATTCATAATTGCATTTAATCCTTAAAATAAACCCAGGAGCTAGGTATTGTTAGCTTCATTTTACAGAGAAAGAAACTAAGCCATATATTGTTAAAGTAATGTGAAGAAAGTGATACAGGAAGGGTAAAAACTAAAAAGCCAAATATCTTAACGCCAATGTTAAGCTGTCTCTATGTTGCTTCTTCTATAACTGAATACATTGCTGAATTTTCCACATCAGGGTAACTGCCCTCATATAAGCACAAAAGTGATTTGGGTCTTAGATCCAGCTCTTAGTTCCCATCTGTACGCAACTTCAGAGATTAAGTGAATGACTTCAATCACCAAATGAGGTTCATTTTGCTCCATGCTCATGAACACTAATCTGATCTAGGACCTGCCATCTACAAAAAAAAAAAAAGAAAACAAAAAATCTGCCCCTGATCACAAGGAAGACTTTAACTGAATAAAAACAACACAAAAGGCGATGCTCAAAATACTTTGGAAAGCTGTTTGGTAGCATCTACAAAACCCTAGCTTACATATGCCCTAACCCAGAAATTTCACTCCTAGATGTGTACCCACTGAAATGCATACACACGTTTACCGAAAGACAAGTTCAAGAATGTTCATAGCAATAATATTCATAATAGCCCTAATCTGGAAACGACCCAAACGCCCATCAACAATAGAATGGAAGAACAAATAAATTGTAGCATATTCATAAAATGGAACAAATAAACCATGCCTAGATGCACTATGTGGATGGGTCTCACAAACATAACGATGAGTGAAGAAGCTAGATGAAAAAGAGTTCATATTGTATGATGCCATTTAAAGTTCAAAGCCAATTAACACTAGTCTAGGTGTTAAAAGTCAGGATAGTGATCGCTCTTCAGAGGAGTAGGGACTGAGGGGAGGAGGGCTTATGAAATGCAGATAATGTTCTTTTTCTTTTATCTGGGTACTTGCTACATTAGTATGTTCGCTTTGTTAAAAATCAGCATGTTTTACACTAATTTTTGCACATTTTCTTTTATTCTGTTATATTTAAATAAAAGGTTCTTTAAAAACCAATGTTTTATTCTTAGGGGATTAACAGCATAGCATTTACACTGTAATTAATATTTTTAGCCTTCTTCTTATCCCTCCATATAAACAGAGACAGATAATAAACATAGGAGGCTTTGCTCTTTAAAAAGAATTTTTTTTTCATTTCAATTTTGGGCTAAATGTTAGTTTACAGAGTTCCATTCATCTCAATATAAGAAAATGTATTTTCAACTCTAGTTTCAAATCCTGTTGCAATCCATCTTCACCAAACAAAAGAATTAACCCAAGTCACCGCATATTCAGCTTTAAGTAAATATTTTAAATAAAACTACCGATAACTAGTTTTTGATTCCAACTGCATTGCCAAAGTCTACTAAAATTCTTCCCTTTTCTGCTACTTAATTAACTTCATATTCTTAACCTCAGAATGAATGAAGAAATCCTTAAAAACATTTAACTTAGGAAAACATGAAATGAGGATATACTTTCTAAGAGTAAAATTTCAAGCTCAGTGACTTTCTCATTTTGCAATAGGATCTTTGCGCAAAATACTCTGCAGACCAATACATTGTTTTTGTCAGAATAATGAACTTTGAAAAATCAACACTTTTCCATCTACGAATTTCCAAGCCTTCCATTTGTAACTCAATATTAATTCATAACCATCAAGATTTAAATTGTTTTCTTTAAAAAGAGAAAATATGATGAAAACAAATACCCATGGATGATTCTATTTAAGACTATGTTTCCATTTCTTCTTTTGGAATATTTTATCACATATGAAAGAATAGCCTTGATATAAATATTTTATTAACCACAAGGAGGAAAGGGGCAAAGAGAAAACACAGACAAGCAGGAAATAAAAGTTTATCTAAAAATTTCCTTTGCAAATTAATCCTCTGACAAAGATGACTTAGTGGAAAGAACAAATATCCTGAAGCACACTACAATACTGTTCCCAATAAACTTATTTTGAAAGGCTATTTACTTTGTTGAGGGATGTTATCATTTGTTTCCTTGGTTACCATGATGCTGTGATTACAACCTACTCCCTGTTTTGGAAAGCTATGCAACTTCCTTAAACAGTTGCAGAGTACAGGTTTAAGGGAAGAAAAAGTAGCATCTATGATGCTTTTATTAATTTTAATGAGCATTAAGATCTTTCAAACATTGTGATTATGAATCGCAGCTGACAACTGATGAGAAGGCTTATAAATTTACTTTTCTTTTCCCTACCATAAATGTTGCTAATTGTTTTAGCAACCGATATTAGAAATTCAAATATCTTCAAGATGAAATTTCCTGAGGAATTATGAATCTGGGTTCCAGAAGACCCGTGGACAGTACTCCAATGTCAGGTATGGCACCATTCAGGTAGAGACAATTTTACAAAGTCACTATACCAGCGTTACTACTTTACCAAAAGTGACCAAGAAATCCAATTTAACTGGTATGATTAAGCATATTAATTTCATTCTCTTTTCTATAATGAACACCACTGAACCAATCTACTCTAAAGTTAGATAATATCAGCAAAAAACATGAAGCAATGATATTAAGTATTTGCAAGCTCTTACTATATATAAAGATAAAACTGTTAAAGTGTCATGCCCCCACTTTTTCCTGTTTTTATAAATACCATGAAATACTAAACTCAGCTCAGTGTGCAATAAGTAAGACCTACAAATATTTATCAAAACTAACTTTTAGTATCACCTTGTTTTAAGATTACAGAGCTCAATGAATTTGGTTTTACTTTCAAAGAATATTAAACTAAATTAGAGGAGTCAGAACTGTTCACCACACCCAGTTGGATAATCAGGCAAAGTAGAGTTTTTAGTACAAATGTCCAATTTGCTTTGTGCATACTGTGATCACACCATTTTAACTTTGAATAAGGTTTTAGCTTCTAATTTTGCATTCTTCCTTTAGGTTTAATTTAAATAGGCATTTTAGGAACCAATTTGTAAGTAAGACAAATAGAATTAATGCGTCATCAGTCAGGTACTCTGGCTGTTACAATATTCAGAATTCAGGAACTTATTCTGTGTCTCTCAGCGAGTCACTCAACTCTTCTTTATCAAAATATGTTACAAATGTTTTAAAATCTTACATGTTTACAAAATGCTCTGCACCCTTCATATGTTGTGCTTCTGCCAGCTAGAACCTTTGAAGAGCAAAACCCAGCTGTGCTTGCATATCAGATGGTTACTGCAGTAAGTAGGCTGAAAAGTAACAGTTATGCTTTATATAGCTTATACGTTTTATATTTTTAAACCTTATTTTTATAATGAAATTTCTAGTTCCTGGGGTGATTAAAATGGTTAGACTTTTCTTCTAAGAAAGAAGAAACTTTGTGTTAAAAAAGTAATACTGTAATATAAAACTGTCTAGATTATATTAAGCTTATACTTTTGATTACTCCAGCTTTTTACATTAAGACAGTTATATTTTTATATACATTTATATTCCTAATAAAAAAGTTCTTCTTATCCAGCAACTTTTTCATCACCACGAAGACAAACATTCTGATGGGCAGTATACGATGTATGTGTGTGTAATATTACTTACATCTTTAAAAGAGTAAAGTAAATAAATACAGCCATCTGAGGAACTAAAAACAATAAAGGAAACAAATATAGATACCTAAGGAATTCTGCAAACTAATTTTTGAAATATTCTACTGTCTAAACATATAATTATATGATATAGAAGCTTTAGTTTATCACTTCTCAGTTGTCTGGTAGGAGTCTCAAACAACACACAGGAAGAGCTATCTTATGAATTGAGAATTTAATTACCATAAAATTTTCATTTATATTCACTCTTGGAGTATAATTACATTACCATTAAAAACACCTGATTCTAATTTCACTTATTTAACTTTAAAGGTCCCTGGTATTAGTAATGCATAATTACACAGATATAGGCTTATTGTGAATTTAATGATACAAATTTAATTACCTCATTTTACTTTGTAGAAATTATATATGCCTAACATTTTTACTTCTCACAAATAATAAAATTACAATTAAAGTAGTCTTTACTAAAAATTCAAATAGAACTTTTTGGTCAGTATTTATGGCTTAATGTTCTTTTTTAAGGAAAAAAGAAAATGAAGAAAATTGTTAATCGTGTTAAGTAGAAACTATTTCCTATTTTGACTTAAATATGAGAGATGGGAGTCACCCTACCTCACAAAGCAGTAAGTCAATGATGTGGAAGACCATGCAGAGTGGGAACTTGGCAGTAAAAAGAGTGAGAAACCACTGGGATGCATACATATGAGCTTCCAGGTTCAGATCAGAAAAATGGCCGTGCAGGTCCGGTAACTGCTCCTGAAAGTCAAAGTGGAAAATTGTGGGGGGAGGAACACTGAAGATGCCTCATTTCCTGCCACAACTGCGATTTATGACAAGCTTGCTATGATCACTCTCAATTTACTACAGCATTTGTTGACTTTTATATAACTACATAGAAGTGATGATAGGATGAGAACTGGGCATATGACAGAGAGAGAACAAGAAAGATGTGTTATGAACAAATAACAAAAATCAACTCTTGCTCACTTGACTGTTCCTGTTTCTTGGGAAATGCCTGCTCTGACAGAACACCTGTGGTCTAGTATCAGGACTCCACTGTCAAGTCACAGCACTCCATTCAGGGTTGAACTCCTAACTAGCCAGAAAAGAAATGTATCTTTTCTTTGAAGACCATTTAATATCAACATCATCTGGGTTCTATGATATTACCTCAGTACATTATGGTACTGAAGCCCAAAACATGACCATACTTTTAACAATCTATCTTCAACATATTAAAAATTACAAAGTACAGAAATTGTACAAGTATATAATGTATAAAATTGGATGTCTCCTAGAAAAACCCTTTATGCTAGCTCTTTTTCCCCAAGTTATACAAGTAAATGCTTTTCAAAAGCATGAAAGGCAAAGTATAAAGCATTAGCATAGCTATTCCCATAACTGAAAGACAAAGGCAAAGATACATAAAAGCTCACTTTAGTTTTGTTTTCATAAACAGACCACAGAAATTTAAAAAACCCACTTTTCGTACAAGATGCTCTTTGAAAAACACCCCAATGTACCCATCAGGTACTTTTAATGGGGTATCGAAGTGGTCATTCAGTTAACAGACAAAAGTGCTAATAGAAAATGTATTTGGGTTTCTTCATAGTACCACGAACATGCCATTCATTTATCAGGTACTTTTATTTGACTCTCAAAGCTCTTAAGAATACTGACCTTTGAAAAAATATGAACTTTTTTAAATGAAAGGTAAATGAAAGATAAAAAATGTGAAGAATCCCAAATATTTACTTGGAAGAATTAAATCTCTGAAAAGGAGCCCATTGCTTTTACTGTCCGTAGTTACCAGATTCTTCTACACAGTCTTTTTCCCCCTCAATGCCCATCTGTCATAGTGCTTACAGTTCTTTTGACATCCTCCTCCCCCTTTATTTCTTCTTCCCATTTCAGGTCTTCTACCCTCCTACATTCCCTTCTCCTAATACAGCTGTCCTTAACCTCACTGCCAACTCTCTGCCTTCCACTTCCCTGTTCTAGTCTGTGTCTCCTATTGGCTTCACTTCCCCCTTAGACACCTACTGATCTCCTGACAGGTCATGTCAATAAGCTCCTACCAGAATCCTCTACTGCCACATCCCAGTAACCTTCCTCCCCAACCACTTTACTTTTCCCCAATATGGAATCTATCCATTCATGTATTTTCTTCACATTTCTCTTGGATTCCCAATACCTCTTATAGAGGAAGCCATATAAACATGTTGCATAGACCCATTACAAATTTAAGATTTACAACCTCAGGTGGAATTTCAAAGCTACTCAGTAATTCCTTTAACAGCACTAGACAATAATTTTGTCCTTGCTCACAATCTCTTTTATGACAGATATGTAAAAGAATACCTATTTCTCATACATATAATTTACACACATACATTATGAAATAGTTAACAACATTCTTTGAGATTTGGAAATTACAGAGGAAAAAATTTAAAGTATGTCCCTAAACTACAATATTGTAGGTGGATTTTAATTTCATCAATATCTTTCTGTCTCTTTAAAGTGTTCTCTACATGTGGATCTAAATATGGTACTGGTGCTAATTAATACTGAGAAAAATCTTAAGTATTTCAGTTTTTATTATGTAAATATCTTCATTTATTTACAAATAATACTGGGAAATCTCTTTACTGACTTAATTCACCATATTCGCACTTCAAAGTGTATTAAAGTTGAATATTTTAAATGGAAGACTATTTTTATAAATGGTCAAATAGTTAAATAAATATTTTATGATATTAAGACCACTGTAGATATTGGTCAGAAACCAAATCCATTTACCTTTTCTGTAACTTTCCATTAGATTTTCGTAAACCATTATTTTTCAATTTTATTGGACTTTCCCTGTAAGTCAACAAATCCCTGAGTGATAAAAGTTCCTAATATTTATTTACCTGCATTAGTCTCTCCAACTGATAGAATTTGCAGTGAAGATCTTCAAAGTTGTTTTTGTAGAGGTCTCGTAAACCATAGTCATACATGATTTTCACCAAAACACAGAATGCTTGTTCCTCTGGCATCTACAGGAAAACATAGACATACAGAACATGACTGAGTGGCATTTGACCAGAATGTCAGAAACATTCCTTCATGTTATTAGTCCCCTGTATTAGTGGTTGAAGGCCACTAGTGAATGAAGTTCTTCAGAGCCAGCTTTCTGCAGTGACATAGGTAAAATCTGTGTTCCAAGTTTCAAGCTTCCCCACTTGAGATGAATTTCCCTCTTTTGCTAATTTTAATCACCTTGTCATTTATTTGTTAAGCCATCTTAAAAATAGGTAATACAGTCAGATGATGTAAAAAATCAAAACAATTTAAAAGTATATAAGGTTAAAAAAAGTCTCTCTCCTCTCTATCCCTATATCCACTAATCCCTGTATCTGTCCCCCCAATCTCTTTTGCATAATCTCATAACTACTCAATAATTTCTCATATATCCTGCCAGTGTTTCTTTATGCAAATAAAAGAATTACATTTCTTATTTTACTTTTTCCCTTTCCTATATAAAAGATAGCATTCTAAATACATTGCTATGCACCTTGCTTTTCTCTCTCAATAATTTCCCAAAAGAGGGATTGCTGAGTCAAAGGATAAAATGCATTTTTAATTTTGATAGATAGTATGATACTGTCCTCCCAGAATCTTCTTGATATTGCTATTTTTCTCTCTATAAAAAGGTTTTCAGCTGTTTCAGAAGCTTATGAGCTTCTCTCATTAAGATTTAAATGACAAATAAAATCTGATATACCTTCCCAGATATTTTTATCTGAACAGAGAATAAAATCTGAAATGAAAAGAACCGATCTCTAAATTATGGTATCAGTAAGTTGAAAGAATTTAGACAGGGACATATTCAATATTCTAGAATTTGTACCAAGCAAACAGAAAAAGTTGTCCTTACTCAAGGTCCTAGGATGTAACTATTATGTAAACATTTACTTTAAATGTCACTTCTTTGAAAGTCTGACCTTGACTGATTATGGTATTTGACACATTTGTTAGACCAACTTCCTGCCTGAATAATTGAATCAGGTAGAGTTCTGTTTACCCACTTAGAAATGTAACTGTTTATTTAAGTTCCTATACAAACTGACCACTTCTGTTTTCTACTATAAACCATGAAATATGTAAATTAGTTTAAAAAAATCTCCTAAAGTTAAATAAGTACAGTTAGCTGTTGTCATTTTGCTTCTCCAAATATTTGCTTATTTCTTTTTTACCTATGAGTTGGGGGCCTTGGCTTTGACCCCAGCTGTTCAAGTCAGCAGACATTTTTCAGTTTTTATGCAGTTATTTAGAATGTAAGCACACTGTATTTTTTACCCCTTTAGCAATTCTGTCATTGAAGCTTCATAATGTGCACTAATGTGCACATAAACAGTCTACAGTACTTCTCTTACTACCAAGTTATAAGCCTCTTCGTCTTCTCCCTGATCTCTACTAAAATGGCTATACAAAAAAGCTGCACGTAAGATAACTGTAACCAGCCCTAGAGAAACTAGTTCACTCAACCTTTCCCTCTTCCTAAGTGATGATTAGTTGAATATACAAGGTATAAAAGGGATTAACCTTTATTTCCTTGAATGTGGTGGGACCATTAAAACAAAAGTTTAAACACCCTTCAGCATTCATACGTGCAGTCACTGAACATATAAGATGCATGTACTGTTCTAGGCCCTGGATACAGAGGTAAAAGTAGAGTGCCTTCCCAAAGGACAAGGAAATAGGCAACTCTACTTGAGTCTGATACAGACACAGAAGTCGTGGGGTAGGGGAGGATGGGAGTGTGGAAAGAGGAGTTAGATGTCACTACAGTTACAGTGTAAATAGAGGGATGGCTGGATATGAGCTATATCAGGATAAACTAAGAAAATGACAAATAGACATAAATTTCTGCTTTGTTTTTAGATATGGAGCTTAAATTTATTCATATTCATTCATTCACCCTCATTCTCTCTCCCTCTCTCCCCGCACCCATCTCTGTCTCTATCTCTTGGTCCCCTTCCCCTCTCCCTCCACCACCTTCCCCATTCAACTGTCTGTCTCTCATACATATACAAACAATATATTTAATAAATGTTCTTTAAAAACAAAAGCATTTGAAAGTTTGAACTTGATCCCTAAAAATAAAACTGACAATCCCAGCCTATTTTAAAAAATATATCTATATTTTGGGTGTGGGGGGCAGCCTTGGAGTTCATATCCTTCAGGTCTAGCTTCAGCAATATAGCCAAGGTTTTGATTTTTAGTTAGTTCATGTGTTACATGAAAACAGTAGACTAAACCTACAAAATACCAGTCCAGCTGAGTAGAATCAATACTGACTATCTGTGAAGACTAAGGTCAGATATAATAAGCTCTTATGGGATCTCAGATACTATCTCATCATGAAAGTGACTAAAAATGAATCCCTGTGAAAACAGAAAAAAGGTTGCTAACAAAATGAGTGAGAAAGTAATGGGAAATAGGTATAATCCTTTGGAAAGTGGAAATTCAACCTTCTCTTACTGGTTTAAAGATGAAATGGGATCTGTTTAGCATGTCTAATTAAGCTTCCCTTGGTATTTCTCTTTCTTCAATTAATGTATTCATTATTACTAGCAGCAAGCAGGGTGAGCACACAAAATTAGCAAAAATGTCAAAGATTTAAAAAATGAGAACAAATACCTAAAAATGTATAAAATATAGCTAAACAACAAATACTGATTGACATTTACACTGCAGAGAAAAAAGGAAGTTCACACATAGACTTAAAATGGTGTTTTGCTTTGAAGGATAAGACAATGCATGTTTATGAAATATACCTCAGTGAAGTGTCAATAACAGGGAGTGAAGGCTGAGCCTAGATTGATGATATTGTAAAACATAAGATATATGATAAAAACATACTTTGGAAATTATAAACAATAATCACTGGTGGCTACTAATGACTTCAATGATGGCAGGAAAACGTACAACAATAAATTATAGCTTTGTTAATGCAAATAAATATAATACTAATAATTCTAATAATAAGTTGGGTAATAGGGACCTAGCTGTAGCGTTAGCAGTAGTTGGCCATTACCATAACTCATCAAATATAGAAAATAAATAAACTGGAGTTGAGAAGCAATGCTCAACAACACACCATTATATGCTATTTCCATCAGATAAAACAGACGTAAACAGACTAAAAAGTATAGATAACAGTAAAATGTGGCAAAATAATTAGTATTTACAACCTTCTATTTTTAATATATGTAATTGTAAGTTTATATCGTTTAATTTTTCCCAGCTTTATTGAGATATAATTGACATACAACATTGTGTAAGTTTAAGGTGTACAAAGTGATGATTTTACTCATTTATATATACATATATCACCTCACATAGTTACGATTTTTGTTTTTTATGGTGAGAATTTTTGTCTTTTTTGTGGTGAGCAATTTTCAAATATACAATACAGTATTGTCAACTATAGTTACTATGCTGTACATTACATCCCCTGAACTTATTAACCTAATAACTGGAAGTTTGTACTCTTTCACCACACTCACCCATTTCCCACATCTCCCACACCTGGCGACCATCAACCTCCTCTCTGACTTTTTTTTTTTTTTTAATCTTGTGGCCATGCCACAGGGCATGTGGGATCTTAGTTTCCCTACCAGGGATCGAACCCATGCCCCCTGCATTGGAAGTGTGCAGTCAACCACTGGACCACCAGGGAAGTCCCAACCATCAACAAACGTTTTTAGTTTCCACATATAAGTGAGATCATACATGTCTTTCTCTGACTGACTTATTTCACTTAGCATAAAGCCCTCAAGGTTCATCCATGTTGTCACAAATAACAGAATTTCCTTTTTTATGGCTGAATAGTATTCCCCTATATGTATATACCACATTTTCTTTATCCATCCATCACTCAATAGACACTTAAGATTGTTTCCATGTGTTCACTATTGCAACTAATGCTGCAGTGAACGTGGGGTGAAGATATCTTTTTGAGTTAGTGTCTTTGTTTCCTTTGGATAAATACTCAGAAGTGGAATTGCTGGATCAAATGGTAGTTCTATTTTTGATTCTTTGAGGAACCTCCATACTGTTTTCCACAGTAGCTGCACCAATTCACATTCCCACCAACAGTGCACAAGGGATCCCTATTCTCCATATCCTCCCAACACTTGTTAATTCTTGTCTTTTTGATGATAGCTATTCTAACAGGTGTACGGTGATATTTTGTTGTGGTTTTAATTTGCACTTCACTAATGATTGGTGATACTGAGCACTTTTTCATGTACCTGATGGCCATCTGTATGTCCAGAAAAAAAGTTTTCAACCTTTCACCATTGAGTATGTTAGCTGCTGGCTTGTCATATATGGCCTTTATTATGTTGAGGTACGTGTCATCTATACCCAGTATGTTGACAGCTTTTCTCATGCATGGATGTTGAATTTTGTCAAATGCTTTTCTGCATCTATTGAGATGATTACACGATTTTTATCTTTCATTTTATTAATGTGATACATAACTTTTATGACTTGCATATGTTGAACCATCCTTGCATCCCAGGGATGAATCCCATTTGATCATGGAATATGATCCTTTTAATGTGTTGTTCAATTTAGTTTGCCAGTATTTTGTTGAGAACTTTTGATCTACATTCATCAGGGATATTGGCTTACAGTTTTCTTTTCTTGTAGTATCCTTCTCTGGTTTTGGTATCAGGGTAAAGCTTGCCTTGTAAAATGAGTTTGGGAGTTTTCCCTCCTTTTCAATATTTTTGGAAGAGTTTGAGAAGGATTGGTACTAACGCTTACTAAAATGTTTGGTTTTAATGTTTGGTAGTATGCACCAGTGAAACCATCTGGTCCCAGACTTTTATTTGTTGGGGGAGTTTTGATTCTTGATTTAATCTCCTTACTTGTTACTGGTCTACTCAGATTTTCTACTTCTTGAGTCTTGTGTGTTTCTAGAAATTTATTCATTTTTCCTAGGTTATCCAATTTGTTGGTGTATAATTTTTCACAGTAGACTCTTATGATCCTTTGTGTTTCTGAGGTATCAGTTGTAATGTCTCCTCTTTTTAAATAATTTTATTTATTTGCACCCTCTTTTTTTTTTCAGTTAATCTAGCTAAAAGTATATAATTTTGCTTATCTTTTCAAAGAATCAACTCTTAGTATGTCAATCTTTCCCATTGTTTTTCTATTCTCTATTTTACTTACTTGTCTTATAGTCTTTATTATTTCCTTCTTTCTACTAACTTCAGGCTTAGTCTGTACTACTTTTTCCAGTTCCTTGAGGTGTAAAGTTAGGTTGTTCATTTGAGATATTTCTCTTTTCCTGATGTATGCATTTATCACTATAAAATTCCCTCTTAGAACTCCTTTTGCTGCATCCTATAAGTTTTGATACGTTGTGTTTCTATTTTCACTTGTCTCAAGATTTTTCTTTTTAATTTCTTTTTTTTAATCCATTGTATGTTCAGGAGTGTGTTTTTAATTTGCACACATCACATTTGTGAATTTTCCAGCTTTCGTCCTGTTATTAGCTTCTAGTTTCATAACATTGTGGTTGTAAAAGATACTTTATATAACTTCTGTCTCAAATTTGTTGAGACTTTTTCTGCGACCTAACATATGATCTATCCTAGAAAATGTTCCATGTGTGCTTGAGAAGAATGTGTTGCTGCTGGTGGATGGAATGTTCTGTGTATATCTGTTAGGTCTATTTGGTTTACAGTGCTGCTAAAATCTGCTGTTTCCTTATTGATTCTCTGCCTGGATGATCTATCCATTGTCGAGAGGGGGGTACTGAAGTACCCAAATATTACTGTATTGCTATTTATTTCTTCTTTTAGTTCTGTTTCTATTTGCTTTATATATTTAGGTGCTCTGAACATATAGGTGAGTGCATACAAATTTTATAATTTGTTATATCTTCTTGATGGTTTGACTCCTTTATCATTATACGACTTTCTTCTTCTGTTTTGAACATTTTTACCTTAAAGTCTATTTTGTCTGATATAAGCATATAGCTACCTCTACTTTCTTTTGGTTATCATTTACTTGAATATTTTTTTCTACCCCTTCACTCTCAGTCTATGTGTGTCCTTAAAGCTAAAGTGAGACTCTTTAGGCAGTATACCACTGGATCTTGTTTCTTTTTTTCCTTTGTCCAGTCAGCCATTCCATGTCTTTTGATTAAATAATTTATCCATTTAAAGTATTATTGATAGATAAGGACTCACTATTAACATTTTGTTATAATTGTGTTCTTTTTTGTAAATCCTTTGCTCCTTGCTTCCTCTCTTACAGTCTTCCTTTGTGATTTGAGGATTCTTTGTAATGGTAAGCTTTGATTCTCTTTTCTTTTGTGAATCTACTGTCGGTTTTTGCTTTATGGTTAACAAGAGTCTTACATAAAACATCTTATAGTTATAACATCCTATTTTAAGTTGATAACAACTTAACTTTGATAGCATACAAAAACGTCATACTTTTATTTCTTCCCACCTCACACTTTAAGTTATTGATGTTACAATTTACATCTTTTTAATATATATTGTGATAAAAATTGCTGTAGTTGAGGTTATTTTTAGTACACCTTGTTTTGTAACTTTTTAAAAAGAGTTGTAATTGAATTACGTACTACCATTATGTATTAGAGAATCTGACTTTAACTGTGTATTTACCATTACCAGTGAATTTTACACATTCATGTTTTTATGATGTTAATCAGCATCCTTTTATTTCAGCTTGAAGAATGTCCTTTAGTATTTCTTGAAAGGCAGGTCTAGTGATGATGAACTCCCTCAGCTTTTGTTTGTTTGGGAAAGTCTTTATCTCTATTTCATTTACGAAGGACAGCTTTACCAGGTATAGTATTCTTGGTTGACAGTTTTTTTCTTTCACTATTTTGAATATATCATCCCACTCCTTCCTGGCCTACAGTGTTTCTGTTGAGAAACTAAATAGTCCTATGACTCTGTAAATAGTCTTATATATGATGAGTAGTTTTTCTCTTGCTGCATTCAAAATTCTTTGTCTTCAATTTTTGGCAATTTAAATATAATGTGTCTTGGTGCAGCCCTTTTCAGATTCTAACCATTGAGGTCTTTTGGGCCTCATAAATCTGGAAGTTCATTCTCTCCCTAAGTTTGGGAAGTTTTCATCCATTATTGCTTGAAATAGATTTTCTGTCCCCTTCTCTTTCTCTTTTATTTCTAAGATTCCCTTAATGTATACATTGTTTAATTTGATAGTATCCGATAAGTCTTTCTCCACTTTTTTTCTTTTTGTTCCTCTGACTTGATAATTTCAAATGACCTACCTTCTAGTTCACTAATTCTTTCTTATGTTTGGTTGAGTGTGTTGTAGCTCTCTATTGAAGTCATGAGTTCTGTCATTGTATTTTTCAGATCCAGGATTTCTATCTGTTTGACATTTCTATTGTTTTGTTGAACTTGTTTTTTTCATCATTGCTTTCCTAACTTCATTTAGTTGTCTGTGTGTCCTTGTAGTTCACCAAACTTCTTTTAGAGGATTATTCTGAATTCTCTGTCAGATAGTTCATAGATCTCTATTTCTTTAGAGTCAGTTATTTGATCTTTATTAGTTTCCTTTGGTAAAAGTCACGTTTACCTGATGCTGCATGATCCTTGATTCCCTGCATTGTTATCCACACACTTGAGTAAGCAGTCTCCCTCTTAACAGACATTACAGGTTTGCTGTGGCATGGAAAGACCTTCACCAGTTAGCTCAGTTTGGAATAACGCTGGTAGCATCCATGGGAAAAAGCAGGACTTGCTCTCAAAGTCTGTAGTTTGGGGAGGCCACTGTTCATGCTCTGAGGTTGGGGTAGGGAGTGGTGGTGACACTGGGTTGGCTCTGTGGTTAGGTGGGCCTGCTGGCTGGGATCCACATACAAGCAGGGCCATTGGGTGAACTCGCTGATTGGGTGGGGCTGCTGGCTGCGCTCCATGGTCAGATTGGCCACTAGCGGGGCTCTGCAATCACCTCTGGATAGGCAAGTTCACAGGTTATGTTCCCTGGCAGGGTGGCACCATTGGGTAGACTCTACAATTAGGAAGAGCTATGGGATGAGTTCTGCAATAGCTCCTGGTTGGATGAGGTATCAGGTTGTGCTCCCCACCAGATGGTGCCACTGGCTGGACTCTGTTTAGGTGGGGCCACAGGCTGTGCTTCGAAGTTGGGCAGGACCACAGTCTTGGTTTCACGATCAGGTAGGCTGTTGGCTGTGTTCCACTGTTGGGCAAGATAACAGAATGGGCTCTCTGATCAAGAAGGGCTTCCAGCTATACCACACAGCTGAGTGGGGCTAAAGACTTCGCTGTGTGGTCAGGTAGGGTTACTATCCAGGCTCCTTGACTAGATGAGGCCGCAGGCTGTGTTTAGCAATTAGGCAGGACTGTAGGCTGGGCTTCATGGCTTGATGGTACTATAGGCTGGGCTCTGAGGCTGCCCAGGGTGACTCTTCAGGCTACCTGGTTATGCAGGGGCAGAGGCTATGCCCAACAGTGGGGCAGGGCTGCTGCCTTGGCTCTCTGACTGAGCAGGGCTGTAAGATGGGATCTGCAGCTGCTCCAGTTCTCTGGACAAACTTCCTAGAAGGTCAGGACTGAAGCCTAAACTGGCAATTGTGTGGGGCCTGTGCATTTGCTTCCCTGCCAGGGCAGGGCAGTAGAACAGGCTCTACAGCCATTATGGCCCACTGACAGAGGATCTAAATCCAGCAGAACTGCCAACCAATTCCTCTGGCCAGATGAGGTCACTGGCTTGGCTCTGCACATGGGCAGCGCTATAGGCTGGGACTTCTCCTTGAGTGCCACTGCAAGCAGAGATGTGGTCTGCCAAGATTTCAGCATTGGTTGTTGTAAGTCCCACCCCCTTTCTCTGTCTCTATCTGATCTCTAGAGCACAAGCCCTATTGATTCCCCTAGTGATCTCTATGAGGTGAGACCAAAGTAGGCATCCTGGGAAGCATTTGGCAATGCTGGGGGAGCTAGATGTCCACCTCGGGCTCTAACCTTGGGATGTTGTAAGGATAAATGAGATGTATGTGAGACACAACGTAGGCATGTGGTAGGTGACCAATAAATGTAGATTTCCCTTTTCTTTCCCTCCTTGAACACAGAGACTATGTCTTACACATCAACAACTACCACAGTGCTTTATACACAGATACTCAAAAGAATATCAAGGCTTCCCTTGGAGTTAAGGCACACAAGCTTAGGGTGAATGGCTGGGGTGGGGTATACTATGTAGCATAGCTGTGTCTTTGAAATTTTACTGATCTTTTAAGGCTGGTCATAAATGGCACTTAGAACATGAAGTCTCTGTTATTCACTTTAACCTGATGAGATCTCTGCTTTCTTTTAATCCCAAAGCTCTTTGTGGCATGTAGTATAGTAATTTGTATGCCTCTACTAACCTCTGGACACTGCTTTAACTTTGTAAGTTTTCCCCCAAAACTCTTAGCACAGAGAGTTAAATAAATAGCAAGTATTCGATATTTATTTAAGATAATTTTAGCAAAACTCTGAATACATCTGCCTTTATCAATGAAAGCATGTCACTCACACAGGGCAATCTGTTGGCAACTGTGAAGGTAAGAGCCAACAAAAATGTAGAAGGAAAGGATTGGTGTGAAAGTGGAAGCAAGGTGCAGCCAAATGTAACTATATTAGTACTTCTTTTAATATTACAAATGCTAAACATAAGAAATTTTTGTATAATCTGTATTTTGTATTGGCTATTAAGCTTGTCCCTCAATTAACATAAAAAATCAATCAAGATCTGATAATCAATACCTAGCTGTACTATCAAACCTCACTCGTATAAGAGTGGGTTCCCCCACTAAGTAGTATTGTGGCATCCACCTATTTTTTAAAAAGCATGAAAATGACTATTTAACTTATTACAATGATTAATATTTCATTGAATTACACAATCCAATTTATCATTGATATGCAATTGATATGTCTAAATTACAATAAAAATAAATCACTGAACAATACATTTTAAAATAAAGTATTAAGAAGTTGGAGCATGGTGTGTCTCTAATAGTGAATATCCATCTTTGCTATGTATAGGAGCTTTGTCATGGAATCAGTATTGTTTTATTGGGGAAACAAAGAGATTAAACATTAAAATCTTATAATTTAAGATATCAAAATGTCATCCATGGCTCTATGAAATACAAAACTAAATACCTGCCTCACATGTACAATCTGAGAATCAAGCATGATGTAATCACTGTGTGTTAACGAATGTTGATAATGATCTGCCACCTGTACTAACAGAGGTGATCACTGAATGGAGCCAGTCTCTAAGCTTCACTGCTTCTCTCTGCAACGAACTAGAAAACAAAGCAGCCTAAGTGTTTCAAAAGTCTTTAAGACTCACCTGAAGTAACAGACATCAAGATGTTTTTTGAAGTAAAATTACAGGTTGATAATTTAAAATAATCCCCTTATTTAGGATAAAACTAAGTTTTTTATTTCACATGATTGTGTTTCACGTCTTTTTGTAGTCAATCTACCTTTTTCCATGAAGGTAATGAATATTCCACTGATTTTTTTTTTTTGTTTTTTTCAACAAAGGTGGATGCTAGTGACTATTCTGAAAATCATAAATTAATGAGTTTTAATTTTCTATTTACAAACTGAAAAGCAAATAGATGAAAACTTGTTTGTTTATTTTCCTTTTAAATCAAATACATGCGAAATACATTTAAATTTAATGTCTATTTGTAAGTCTTAAAACATACTGTACCACATATTAGTTTGCTATGTGTGCTCAGTATAAGCTAGGGTCCAAAAGAGAATCGGCTGAGCAAATAATGATTAGTTTAGAAAGAACAGCACTGTTAGAGGCATTCATTCATGACCCCATTTGATCCTCACAAAATTCTGTAAAGTAGGTATTAATTTTACATTTTAAATATTAGACTAGTGAAGTTCAAGGAAGTTAAGTGATTTGTCAACAACTACACATCTATTACGTAAAGCCTGGACTTAATCCCCTGGCTGCACTCTTTTTGTGCCAGATACAAAATAAGACTCTACACTTATAATACAAGGTATTCAATATTCATAAAAACCCTAGAAGGATGATAATATTATTTTCACTTTATATTATAAATGAAGAAACTGAAGCTCAGGAAACTTGCCCAAGGTCATTGTAACTTGAAAGGTATTAGACGACAATTCAAATTCATAGTTGTGCTTTTTACTATCCTTTGAAGGAGTTCAGCTTTGAAAGGGCAAAGAAACCTGAGAGAGCTAAATGGGAGGATCAAAAGAGGATATTTTTTAAGGTAAAATGTCTTGAGGATATTTATAGGACACAAAGAGAAGATGCTGGGTAATGGCTCCAAAGCACTGATGCAAGAATTAACAGAGAACAGGAAAACCTCTTGGATTTATAAGGAAAAAGTGATTTGGGAATATAGAAGGGCTTATTAAAAATATACTAAAACTCTTACTGTAAAGAATCACTATAAGATAACGTGATGTATCTGTCTAGCATCCCATCTCCGTATCATCTGATGTCAAAATCTCCTTTCTTGTAGGAAAACCATTCCATTTTTCAGGAGGAGTTGATCCAGTTCACTGTCAGCTCTGAGGTGGACTCAAGACTGGGCCAGCCCAATCAGATACCCTACCTTCCTGCCCTTAGTAATTGATTCAAGGATGGCAGATTCCCAAGGCAGGCCAACCAGAGTCCTTCAGGGTTTTTGTTTGCTCGTTTGTTTAAGTGCAGGAGCTATAGCAAAAGATGATCCCTTTTAAATGAAGTTGTAAAACTGAAAGGATATGAAGCCGGGCCAGTCTGCAGCCAGGCTGCCCACTTTGTGGCCTGCCCATATAAGTTAAGGCAAGAAAATTTAAGCAGAACAGAGATACAGAGACACAGATTTCTGATGACAAAATATGAACTCTGGAATCCAACCATATCAAAAGCATCTCTGCTCTGGACTTCCCAGTTATGTGAGCCAATATATTTCCTTCTTAATTTAAACTACTTTTAGTTAATGTTACGTCACATGTAGCAGAAAGATTCCTAAATAATATAATGGCACAAATATTTTCACTTATATATACATATAAAGACACTAGGAAGCCTCTATTTTGTTACCTTGGACTCTGTAGAATCCTTATTTTCAGGAAAACTAAGAAGTAGCTCTGCTTCTCATTTCTTATGCCCACTGGTTAAATCTTATCTGAAACTTGTCTCTTTTTGGGGGACGCATTTAAAGATCTGTAATTTTTAAACCTTATATTATTTTGAAATATGGCACACAGAAGAATACAGAAAAGTTAAATTTATACTTCAATGAATATATGATTATGAAGTAAAAACAGATTAAGAACTAGAATACTGTTAATACTCCTGAAGATCCCTATGTCTCCTCACCCAGTCACGACTCCCAATTTCCCCTCAGAGAAATCACTGTCCTGATTTTAACAGTAATCACTTCATTGGTATTATTTATATTTTCCATGAATGGAGCATCCTAAAAATAGAGTTTACTTTTGTCTGTTATTGAATTATACTAAAATGGAATCATACCAAATGATACCAATAATTTGCTTTCTTACTAAACATTATGTTTGTATGGTTCATTCACATTAGCCTGTGTAGTGTGAAACATTTCTTTAATTGCCGTACAGCGTTCCACAAAATGAATATACCACCATTTATCCATTTTAATGTCTAATTATAATTCTAATATTAGACCTTATAATAGTGGGCATTTGAGTTGTTTGAATATTATAAACACTGATCCCAAAACAATTTTAATACATGGATTTTAGTGTACATGCTCATAAATTTGACTAAAGTATGTATCTAGGAGTGGAGCTGCCTGGTATGCATATCTTTATCAGATAAAGCCAAACTGGTTTCCAAATGAGTTGTGCCTGGTTACAGTAATACTTTTAAACATTCTGGATTATCCAAAAATAATGCTTTTTGCAGTTGGAAAGCTTCCATACACATTGATATTAGTTTACATACAGTGATTTAACCTTAAAAAGGAGCATAATTTTCTGAAAGTCTAAAAAAGTATATGTTCAATTAAAAAGAAAACCTTAAAGCTGCTTGACAATAAATATATGAGAGAAATATATTGGGGTTAAAAATTATCTAAAATATTTTATATGATTCTTAGAATAAATGAAATATATAAAAGGACATTATTTATTACACTAATAATATAATGATGATATTACTGATAATTATTACATATTTAACTTCAAAGGCAGACAAACACAATAATGGTTACAAGCAATCTGTGCTGTAACAGTTTTTCCAAACTGTAAACGATAAATTTCTTATAATTCCATCAATAGATATAACAGCATCTATGTGATAAACATTTAATTCTTCCACTGCTTAAACTACTACAAGTTACAAAGCTATTATCAAAGCTTCTGGAAATTTCCAAGCACCAGGAGAAGATACTTATTTCTTAAAACTATTTAGACATGGAAAAACTTTAAAATTCTAAATTTTTGTTCTTGAACCTACTTTCGTTTTTGGTCTTTCTTTCCTCTTAGGCAGTGAATGTGAAATATAAATGACCATGGGTGAGGAAAAGACAGCATCCCAAAAAGAAGCAGGTTCTGACAATGATTAATATGGAGTTGCCAAAGGACGTCTGGCAGCAAAAAGAAGCAATAGCTTATGTAACTGATAAAAAATTAGTCAGTAAGACTCTAATAACATATCTCCCTGGAACCCGAGATAGTGTATTTGATGAATTGTTTAAGCTAGAGTGTATTCTTCTACCTACTTAAACCACAGAGGCAAAATTAAATATGGAAAAGAAAAAATTACAGTTAACTTCTCTTATTTAAATTGGTTAATGGATGGGTTGGTCAGTCAATGAAATATGCTGATTAACAGAATTATCACATATACTTTTAATTAAAAATTACAATGTAAGATTTTTTTCATTAACACTGAATATCAGTTCATCTTTCCTCCAGGATTCTGAAAGCATTTCTATATTTCCAGTTATTTTTACAAGCCATGGCAACAACTGCATAGTTCTATTAATGTAGAAAGTGTAGAAACTAAAGTTTACTGGAAAGTGTAGAAACTAAACTGAATTTCTATTCATCTTGTCACATACTTTGGAGGCAATTTTGTTGAATATGTTTACAATGGCTGATTTTCCATGACCCTTGTAATAGGACAGTAGATAATGTAAAAAAAAAAAAAAAAAATCTGGGTTATTTGAGTTTCCTAGTTACTTGAATCACTGCCTCTCTTTTTTTTCGGGGAGGAAGTATGTCCAGAGAAATATGAACTTACAGTTAACTAAACTTCTGTTAAGTCTCAGAACAGATTTCCTGGAGTGATATTCTTCTCACTGAAGTTTAATCAATATATTATAGTATGTTTGATGGGGCTACAGGTCTAAAATGCTAAACTGTGATATATTCAAAGATTACTTTGTGGAAGATAAAGCTTCACTATCCATGGCTTGGACATCAGCTGCTCGTCAGAATGATCATAAAATCTCCTTTTAGAAGAATGGTGGCTATGAAACTTGGTGAACATGTCTATGTCACTGTTTATAGTCTCCAGCCCCTTGTGGTAGGGACCTGACTATGCTAACTACTAGGTGGGTTTAGTAATAGAACAAAGGCTCCAAGAATTTGTGACTATAAAGTACTTGATTATCACAAGAAATCTGAAGAACATGGGCTGTGGAGATGACAAAAAAAGGACAGCAAGGAGAAGATCAAAAAGACCATAAACAGATAAGGATGCCACAGAGAAAGAAGTCAAACTCAAAGTTAAAGTGAATAATCACAATAGAACCACCATATATTATTAGTATCATTAAAATCAAATGATCAGCATTAGGACCACGAGTCTATTATAATTGTTCTTCGTTTCCAGAATGCAAACCTAAAAGAAATGCTTTTGTTTTAAACTTGCTGGACCTCTCTGTTGCATCTGACATTATACAATGTTTCTTCTCTGTTGAAAATCCAGAAATTCTTCAAGGATTCCTCTTCCTCATCAGTCCTCTAAATATCTGGCATTCCTGGGATCTATCCTGTTCTTCTTCTTCTATTTATTCTTCTTATATGGTCTAATCCACTCTCATGATTTCAGCTTTGATTTCTCCCCCAGTGTCAGTCTCCAGTAAACAGTTGGTTGCTGGACAGCTTTACTCAGATATCCCCAAAATACCACCCCCCACAAATTTCAAAACAAAATTCATCATCAACTCCTAACCTTTCTTCTCCATTCAATGTCAATGGACATGTTTTCTATCTCACCTCAAAATAGCATAATTCATCCAGTCACCTAAGCAAGAAAACTAGACATGTTACCTTTGACCCTTCCTTTGTCAATCCATCCATGAAACCTACCAATTTTGCCTCCTGCATGTTTTTAGATTTTTTTAAAAATAAATTTATGTATTTATTTATTTATTTTTGGTTGCGTTGGGTCTTCGTTGCTGCGTGCAGGCTTTCTCTAGTTGCGGCGAGCAGGGGCTGCGCTTCGCTGCGGTGCGCGGGCTTCTCATTGCGGTGGCTTCTCTTGTTGCGGAGCACCAGCTCTAGGCGCCTGGGCTTCAGTAGCTGTGGCTCGCGGGCTCTAGAGCACAGGCTCAGTAGCTGTGGCACATGGGCTGAGTTGCTCCGCGGCATGTGGGATCTTCCCGGACCAGGGCTTGAACCCGTGTCCCCTGCATTTGCAGGTGGACTCTTAACCACTGCGCCACCAGGAAAGTCCCCTCTTGCACGTTTTTAATTGTTTTTTTCTCTGGGTCTCAATATCTCTCATTTAGATTGATGTTTCCTAACTGGTCTCTCTGCTATTGCTTGCTCCCTTCAGTTCAACTCTCTACATGGATATAATAATTTATCTGAAGTGAACATCTGATTGTCATTCCCTTGCTTCAAACTGATCAATGGCTCCTCATTAGCTTTAGCATAAAGCCCACATTTCTTGACATTATTAAAAAGTCTTCATAATTTGGTCCCTGCCCATATGACCATTTTTACCTCATACCTCTCTCTGCATACAATTTCTACAGCAACGGTATAGGAACTGTCATTTCATACTGTTCCCTTTATATGCTGTGCCCTTTGTGTTTCCATACATTTGCTCATGTTGTTCCTTTTGTCTACCAATCTCTACTCCCTCTCTTACCCAGCTCACCTCCCCCGACCTCAATTATTTATGTCCTGGCAAAGCTACCACCTCCTCTAGAAAGTCTTTTCTGAAAGTTCTGGCAGAGCTGAGTTGGATAATTCTCCTCTCTAGTCTCTTATTCTGTGCATCGCTTTCACTTAGCACACTATAAGTTCCTCTATAGTGATCATCACAAAAATCAGCACAGATACATAAAAAGAATTAAAATAATAGGTATGTGCGTACATTACCTGTGCCCCATCCTAGCCCATGAGGCCTTTGAGAACACAAACGATAAATTATTTGTATTTGTAATCCCGCTTCCTAGCCCAGTACTGACAACTGATTCTCAATAAATGTTCTGTTAAATGAAGGTGACTAAGAGGAAAGAGAGTATACAAAAATAAATCACAAAAAAGATGAAAGACTTCCTTGTCACATTCCCTCATCATGGCTCTGGTCCTGCTCATGTTTGGGCAGTTACATTGACTTCTTTAATTCCAGAGGGTTCTAGTTAAAAATAACTCCAAATAAGCAATTTATTCCCTACCAGCCAGCAAAATTAATTCTACTGAGAAACTGTCCTGTTCGTGACATCAGATCTCTTACTCTATCACCAAAAGTACATTTTAAAAAAGATATGCCATGTGTAATCTCCATCAGGTAAATGGAGAATAAGAAGGGAAAACAAAACCAAGCAGCAAATAAAATAAACTTGGCAGCACCATGCCCTTTATTACACGGAAAATTACTTACATGCAGCAGCAATACAGCAGCAAGAAAAGACTGTCCTTGACAGTACCCAATGTCTTCGTCATAGACAGAGTAGGCCTAGAGAAAAGATGAAAAGAAAGAAGTATCGTAAACATTCACAGAGTTTAACCTAAGTGCTAGCTCACATCAAGCTGCTGCTTGTTCTTGCCCCTGGCCTGTCCACCACAATTTCACTGATCCCCCAATTTGGATGCGTGAGCCATTAGCACAGTGGGATCCCTCAAAGAGGCTGTACGTTTCCTAAAGCAATTCTAGACGTACCATTATCCCCAGGTTCATCTTTAGAATCTGGAATAAAGAGATGCTCAGAGCACCTAAATTAATTTTTAAAGATCCATTATGGTTTGTGGTCAGGCAAATGAGACTGTGGGAGGCAGGAGCAAAGAGTGGAAGAGTATGGGAAGGTTCTACAGTTGATGTGGGAATTCTAATGCACTATACGAGGGAAACCGTAATGCTGTGAGAGTGCAGTGCAGATCCCCTAACCTAACAGAAAAAAAAAAAAAAAAAAAAAATCACCCTCTCTAGCCTCTACATGTTCTCAGACACCTTCTAAACTACTCTCGCACTTTCCAGAGGCTAAAGGGTGATTCCTCCCATCTATACCACTAGGGCAAACCAGAAACATTTAGTATTGCCCTGCATCTTTAGCAGGATGGCTGGGAGAGAGCCTCTTGCCACACATGCCACACACTATCACGAATGTTCTGGCTATTCACCATCTTCAACATCATTCTAACCAGGCCGGCTAGTACAGAGCCAGAGGCCCATTCACAGGAAATATAGTATCCCTAGAGAAGCAGCTATCATACCATTCAACTTAATATTCACCTTAGTCTTTATAGGAAAGGAAATAAGGTTGTATGCTTAATACTTCAAACTGCTGAGATTACAATTCTTTAAAAAAGATAACCCTGTTCAAGTTTTTAAGAGGTTGAATCAATTACAGTAGGCGGACCGTGCTGATCAAAGACTATAGTATAGGAATTAGTAAGGTTTTGCTGTAGAAGTCCAAATAGTAAATATCTTAGGCTTTGAGGGACACTTACATATCTGTTGTATATTGTTTTACTTTTCTTTTTTTTTTTTTTTTTTTTAAAGCAAGTGATTTTGTAAATTTATTTATTTTATTTATTTATTTTTGGCTGTGTTGGGTCTTTGTTTCTGTGCGAGGGCTTTTTCTAGTTGCGGCAAGCGGGGGCCACTCTTCATCGCGATGCACGGGCCTTTCACTGCCGCGGCCTCTCTTGTTGCCGGGCACAAGCTCCAGACGCGCAGGCTCAGTAGTTGTGGCTCACGGGCCTAGTTGCTCTGCTGCATGTGGGATCTTCCCAGACCAGGGCTCGAACCCGCGTCCCCTGCACTGGCAGGCAGATTCTCAACCACTGCGCCACCAGGGAAGCCCTGTTTTTCTTTTCTTAAGCAACCCCTTACAATATAAAAACCATTTGTGGCTTTTGTGGATTAAGGGTAGTACAAAGTCAGACAGCGTAGGCTATAGTTCCCTGATCCCTGATTTAGAACAACAAAAACAACAAAAATCATTCAGATGCTCCTACATTTATTTGTAAAAGACAAACACCCCAACTGTGTTGCTTAAATCCTGGACATGTATCCCATTCCATGTATCCCACCTATCTGTTGTGCTTCATTAAAGTGAGGGGAATCTCCATTTAATGCACTATGATTTTGTGAGTATAAAAATACTCTCTGTCCAGGGCAATGGTTATCAAAGATAAATAGGAATGGTTACCATATGGAGGGTAAGTGGGGTATCTCCCATATGCCAAGGTAGTCAGATTACAGGGACTAGAACTCTTTTTTTTACTTAAAAAAACTTTATTGAAATAGAGCTTATATTCAGTGAAATGCATACCTTTTAATTTCACAATTCCTTCAGTCATTTATGTAACCCCGTCATTATAGAATATTTCCATCATTCTAGAATGTTCCTCATGCCTCTTTGCAGTCAAACCACCTCCACCCCAGGCCACCAGTGACCTGATTTTTTCCACAATCTATTATTAGCTTAGCATTTTTAAAAGAATTTCATATAAATGGATTAATATAATATATACTTTTTTGTGTCTGGCCTCTTTCACTCAGCATAATGTTTCTGAGATTCTTCCATGTTGTTGCATACATCAGTAGTTCATCCCTTTTAATCAGTGGGTAGTATTCCCCTGTATGAACATACCACAATTGGTCTATGCATTCCCCCATTGATGAACATTTGGGTTTTTTTCCAGTTTGGAGCTAGTACAAACAAAGCTGGTTTGTATACACAAGGCTTTTTGTGTACATAGGTTTTCATTTCCCTTGGGTAAATACCGAGGAGTGGAGGTTCACGGTTCAAACGATAAGGGTATGTTTAACTTTATAAGATATTGCCAAACTATTTTGCAAGGTGGTTGCTCAATTATTGCATCCACACCAGCAAAATATAAGAGTATTCACTGCTTCAGATCCTTGTCAATACTTGACATTGCCAGTCTTTTTCCTTTTATTAACTCCTGTGGTTTTGACTTAAATTTCTCTGATGGCTAATGACATAGAGCACATTATCATGTGCTTTTAGGCAACTGATACATATTCTTTTGTGATTATCTCGTCAGGTTCTTGCTCATTTGTTTACTTGGGCTGTTCATCTCATTATTGCTGACTCATGGGAGCTCCTTATACATTCTGTTGACAAGATCATTGTCTGACATATGTATTACCAATATTTTCTCCCAGTGCGTGACCTGCCTTTTCATGCTCTTAATGGTGTCTTTTGAAGTACTACTGTTATCTTTTAACCTTCTTCTGCCAATGTTGACATTATCACACTCTCTTCTAATGAGAGAAAAATTATATCGTGGGATCATTGGCTAAAGAATTTGAAAGAAGCCTCCTTTCTTCATTACAACCAGTTTCCAGAGCTCAGCCTAATTTTAGAAACCGAAAGATGGATTAGCATCCTTTTACTTATTTAATTTTCTTTGATTTATATAGTTATGAGTCCTTATTTGTACTTTTATCCAGGGGGGGCTCATGGGTGGGGGTGTGTGTGTGTGTGTGTGTGTGTGTGTGTGTGTGTTACGGTGGAGGGAGAGTTACAGAGAGAAAAGAGAAGGAAAAAATAACAAAGAAAGAGGGGAGGGGTTCTAATACTATCCCTATTTACTGCATTCCTGATGGTGCTCCATCACTTCCTTTTCCATGAACAACGAGCTCTGAGGTCTGTTGATAAAGAGATTATGTCACATATATTTTCAAGGCTTCCCTTCCCCGTAAAAGATGTCTAAGTTGAGGATTCCTTAAAACTGGGGATCTCTAAAGTCAATCACGCTTCATCGACCCTGACAAAAACTTTGACAAACGTTTGACCCATCTTTATGTATTTCACGTTTACTGAGAGGTGTGCTACTTACACGCTCGTTTGTGTTACAAGAGAAGTCCAATATAGAATGAAGGTCCACAACACACCAGAGGAGGGATGAACTCAGTGACCTCACAAACTATTCTCTAACTGGAGAGCTGAGAGTAAAAGTGCAAATCAGCAATGTATTGATCTTACTTTCTAATTGTGTTATGGCTTTGGATTAGGTTAGCAACAAAAATGACTTTTCAGAGGCCACCTGCTAAATCTGATTTTATGATTCACAGTTTGAAAAACACAATGTTCTAGAAAGTTCTTTCCCTTGGAGTTCTTCCAAGCACTGTTTGGCTTTATTCTAAGCCTTCTCCGAGTTGAACCAAATCCTTTCCCTCTATTTGAAACTTGCCTCTCTTTGCACCATACCTCTCCCCACTCCTCATTTTAATTGCTTTTCTGGCCAGACGCCTGCTTTCAGACTAACTTTCAAAAACCATCTGAGTACCACTTCTATAATGGAGGAGTAATTCCTACTGGACCAACCTTCCCCCTGGTAACAAATTTAAACTATATCAAGACAAATATATAAAACAACTCTCTGAACAAAAAAGCAGGAAGAAACTGGAGGGGAAAATAAACTTGGATGAAGGGAATGACACTGGGTAAAATTCTCATTCTTTATGGCTTTTGCTGGAGGTCATGCACCAGTGTGGATGGCTAAAACTTGGATATAAAACTGTAGACTTGTTCGCCTGAAGAACCAGGGAACAGATTGGGGTGACCGTAACAGCTAGAAAGCGAGAGTGGAAACACTAGAAGAAAAGAGTAACAGAAGAGAAGCCTTTACTACACTTAGTGTAAAAGCATTTACAATATCCAAGACAAGGTAAAACTGATACATATATAGACAAATAATTAACAGAACAGAATAAAAAGTCTAGAAGTAGAGCCACACTCATACAGTCATTTAATTTCAACAAAGTTACGAAGATAATACATTGGGGAAAGGAAAATTTTTTATATATGTAAAAACGTAAATATATAAAAATTGTTTCAACAAATGTGCTCAAACAATTGGATATCCATATGGGGGAAATAAATGAACCTTCATCCCTACTTCACTTCATAAGCAAAAATTAATTCTAGGTGTACTATGCTCCTAAGCATAAAACTAAAACTATAAAGCTACTCAGTGAAAACACAGAACATCTTTGTAACTTGGTAAATGCAAAGGTTTCTTAGCCAGGGCACAGACACATTAACTATTAAAAAAATAAACTGATACGGTAGACATCATCAAAATTTAGAAACCTCCACTGACAAAAGGACACCATTAAGAAAATAAATAGGTAAACCACAGACTGGGAAAATATTTGCAAATATACCGAAACAAAGTCTTGAATCAGAATATATAAAGAACTCCTACAACTCAATATCAAACAACCTAATTTAAAAATGGACAGAAGATATGAAAAGACACTTTACAAAGAAATATCTATGAATGGGCAAAAGGAACGTGGCCAAGTGTAGAGGAGATGAAGACGGTGGATTAGGAGGATGAGGAACTCACCTCTCCCCATGAACACATCAAAAATACATCTACTTGTGGAACAACTGTCACTGACAACTAACTGGACACTGGCAGAAAGACTCCTGTACAACCAAGACTGTAAGAAAGATCCACAAAGAATTGAGTAGGAAGGGAAGAGAAGTGATCAGGTTGGGACCTGTGCCCCTAAGAGGAGACTCAGAGGAAAAGGGAGATTACATGAGCAGAGATCCTCCCTGGAGAGTGAGTGGTGTGAGTCACATACTGGGTGACACAGCCTTGGGGACCAACACAGGAGAGACAAGCTCCTTGGCTGGTTGGAGGGCCAATGGGACCAACAGGAGGGCTGTGAAAAGACTGGACTTCATTTGTAAGAAGCATGAGCACGCTCGCTCCTGAAGCAGGACAGACAGGGTGGTTTGAAAACTGCATGGGTGGCTGGCCAGCTTCCTGTGACCACTCCAGTGTGTGCCCCCGTTTGAACCAAATGAACACTCTAGCCCTGCTTGCTTCACAACGCAGCTCCACACTGGGGTGAGGGCTGCCATGGTTGAGGAGGAAGCTTGGCTGTGAGACACAGAGATGGCTCAGACCCAAAGCGGCAACTGAGCAGGCAGAGGGAACCGTTATTTACACAGGCAGTGTGTCAGAAGCAGTCTGGGTCTCAGACCCCAATTGGACTGCCACAGCCCAAGCCCTGATCTACCCCAAATGCCCACACCAGCACCTCTTGCTCAAACACCATCCCTCTGGGGAGAGGGTGCCAGTGCTGGGAAGGGAGAGAGCACGTACTGTTCATTTTCATTTGTCTCCAGGTATTTTTAAATTTCCTCTCTGATTTCTTCACTACCTATTGGTTGTTGAGTAGCATACTGCTTAGCCTCTACATGTTTGTGTTTTTTTCTTGTAGTTAATTTCTAGTCTTATATCATTGTGGTCAGAAAAGATGCTTGATAGGATTTTAATCTGCTTAAATTTATTAAGACTTGCTTTGTGGCCTAGTATGTGATCTATCCTGGTTAATGTTCCATCTGCACTATCAATTGCTCCATTTATGTTTGTTAATATTGGCTTTATGTATTTAGGTCTTCCTATGTTGGGTGCATATATATTTATAATTGTTACATCTTCTTCTTGGACTGATGCCTTTATCATTAAGTAATGTCCTTCTTTGTCTCTTGTTACAGTCTTTGTTTTAAACTATATTTTGTCTGATATAAGTATTGCTAGCCCAGCTTTCTTTTTTTATTTCCATTTTTATGAAATATCTTTTTCCATCCTATCACTTTCACCATCTGTGTCTTTGGATACGAAGTGAGTCTCTTATAGGCAGCATATATGAATCTTACTGTTTTTAAATCCATTCCACCACTCTATGTCTTTTGATTGGAGCATTTAGTCCATTTACATTTAAAGCAGTTATTGATGGGTATGTACATACTGCTATTTTGTTAACTGTTTTCTGGTTGTTTTGCAGTTCTTTTTTGTTCCTTTTATCTTCTTTTGCTCTCTTCCTTATTGATTTGATTACTATTTTTAGTGTTATGTTTAGATTCCTTTCTTTTTTTTTCATGTGTATCTATTACAGATTTTTGGTTTGTGGTTACCATGAGATTCATACATAACAACCTATATATATACATGATAAGCTGATGATCACTTAAGTTGGAATGCATTTTTACTCACCTGTCCCCAAATTTAATGTTTTTGACATGATATTTTACATTTTTTGTTTTGTGCATCCCTTAACTACTTACTGTGGATATAGATGACTTTACTATTTTTTTTCTTTTAACTTTTGTACTAGCTTTACAAGTGGCTGATTTACTACCTTTACTGTATGTTTGTCTTTATTGATGAGATTTTTCCTTTTGTAATTTTTCTATTTAAATTTATGATCTTTTCTAGTTAGTGAGTTCCCTTTAGCATTTCCTGTATAGCTCGTTTAGTGGTGCTCAACTTTTTTAGTTTTTGCTTGTATGTAAAACTCTTTCTCTCTCTTTCAAATCTGAATGATAACCTTGTTGGGCAGAGTATTTTTTCTTATAGATTTTATTCTTTAATCACTTTGAATATATTATGCCACTTCCTTCTGGCCTGAAAGTTTCTGCTGAAAAGTCAGTTGACAGCCTTATGTATGGGTTCCCTTGTACATAACTCGTTGCTTTTCTCTTGATGCTTTTAAGATTCCCTATCTTTAATTTCTGACATTTTAATTATAATGTATCTTAATGTGGACCTCTTTGGGTCCATCTTGTTTGGGACTCTCTATGCTTCCTGGACCTAGATGTCTGTTTGCTTTCATGGGTTATGGACATTTTCAGCTATTATGTCTTCAAAAAAATTATCTAACCCCCTGCTCTCTTCTCTCTCTGGGACCCCTATAATGTGAATGTTAGTATGCTTGAGGTTGTCCCATAGGTCTCCTAAACTATCCTCATTTTTTAAAATTCTTTTTCCTCTTTGCTGTTCAGCTTAGGTTATTTCTACTACTTTGTCTTCAGTTCGCTGATCTGTTCCTTTGTATCATCTGATCTACTGTTGATTTCTCCTAGTGTATTTTTTATTTGTTCAGCTATTTGGTTCTTCTTTATATTTTCTAACTCTTAAAATTTTCACTGTGTTCACCCATTCTTCTCCTGCGTTTGTTGAACATCTTTATGATTATTATCTTGAACTCTTTATTGGGTAGATTGCTTACCTCCTCCTTGTTTAGTTCTTTTTCTGAGCTTTTGTCTTGTTCCTTCATTTGGAACATATTCCTCTGCCTCCTAATTTTGCATAATACTCTGTGTTTATTTCTGTGTATTAGGCAGGTCAGTTATGTTTCCCAATATTTGAGAAGTGGCCTTAGGTAGGAGCTGTCTTATGGGGCATAGCAGCACACTCCCTTCTGGTCACCAGAACTTTATGCTCTAGGGGTATCCCCTATGTGGGACCCTTCTGTTGTGGCAGGGTGCACTGGTAGTCAAGGCTGGCCCCTGACTTGGTTGGCTGCCAGGACCGCCTCATGTGGAGGCTGCCAGCTGGTGGTGGGTGGGGCCAGGTCCTGGCAGGGACCTGCAATTTACTTTAAAACACTTTAAAGTATTAAAATGGATTAATTAATTGAATATAAGGGTAGATGGACAGAGACATATGTGATAAAAAAGTAACAAAATATTATAGAATCTAGGTGACAGGTTTATGGATGTTCACTGTACAATTCTTTGAGTTTTTCTGTGTATTTGAAAATTTTTTGTATCTTTTGGGGAAAAAAAATCTGTGTCTGTATTCTGTGTCTTCTCTCTGATCTGGACTATAGACTACTCTTCTGGCTGGGGTCCCAAGAGAACTTTATATATTCATTCAGGAAGTCACTATTTACTGAGCACCTATTATGTAATCAAACACTGTGCTGAGGTAGATACCAAGATGAAAAGATATGGTCTACACTCCTCAGCTCAGAGTCTTGAACAAGAGTTCAGCATGTACAATGAAAAAGTACACAGTGAGATAAATTCTGATAGTTATATGGAAGGTCAGAGGGAAAGGGTGGGTAACCAGGTCATAATGCCAGGAATAGAGATAAAGGCAAGGGAGGCATCTCAGACAAGGTGATACTGTCTTAATCTTAAAGAAGAGGATGTGACCAGAATTGCTGCAAGCCTGGCCTCACATTCTTGAAGGAAGAATACAGAGATGCTTCAGGTATGCTGCAGGGGAAAGGCATGTACAAAGGCAGACAGTGCCAGACACTGTGATAAGTGCTTTTCTACATTCTCAATTAATCCTCACAAAGCCTATGAGATAAGAAAAGTGACATTTAGAGAGGGAAATTAACTTGGGCAAGGTCACATAGCTAGAGCCAGAATTTGAACCCAAATCTTTTCAAATACAGAGCCTGTACACTTAGTACCTTTATTACACCACTGCTATAGATTGTGTTCTCCCAATATGAAGGAGGGCCTATTTTCTGATTTGCCTTGGGGGTCAAGAGAGATAGGAAATAAGATTCCATACTCTCAAAAGAAATGACAATCTGATCAAGGGCAGCTTAATATTTTTCAATCCATAACTTATGGGTTCAGGGAAGGAGAACTTTCAATTTCTTTATGTAACATGCATGTTTATTAACATACTGACTACAGGTAAAACTTAGACATCAAAACAGAGATAGCTGTTAAAGCTTAATCATGTTGGTGCTAACATTTATATATAATGTAAGTTCTCCTTATTGAAATTAATATGGAAAACACTTAACATTTTTTGCCTTGTGAATAATTGTTATGCATCGATAGGGATGCTAACTTTGAAAATAATTTTCCACAGGGTAGTGGGACTTTGTTTGCCAGCCCAAAACACACAATAACCACTACTGCTCTTGAATTACCTTAAAATCATTAAGGAATGTTTTTAGTCTTACAGCTAGATTGTCTAAAGACTTATCTACAACCTTATTTCTCCCAAAACACTCTCACACACAAACCTTTATCAGCTTGGTACAGGAAATACAGAATAGTGTTTCTCTTTTGTCCCAGAAATAGGCAACATACAGTACTATTTTATCAGACAATCACACTTAAAGATGAAGGAAGGTCAGACTCACAGGAAGAATGAAAAGGAAATCAGAAGATGTTCTCTAACAAGATAGAAAGGCTGCTATGTGGGCATGCAAGAAGGGATTAAACTTCTAAAACAGATTCCCATTTGGCTTCTTGGTACTGCTAAAGTACTGCTGTGTTTGCTGATTTACTGGCTATCGATAGACAGTAGTTCAGTTCACCAGTTTTAACCATGATACATTTCGTGTTTCTCCAAACCCTAACCTAAATATTGAGCTGTCACACAATTTAACATAGCTCTAAGGACAATACTGAGAACAGGAAATACTAACTCAGATCTCCTCACTTTAACAGGAGCTTGACATTTATGTAAAACAATTTGCCATTTATTAGTTAGACAAACTGTTTCATCTATCAGTACAATGAACTTCTGCCAACATGAGGTCAAAACGAACAAACAAACAAACAAATCAGCCTTTGGATTATTGCTCAGTAGCCCTTAAGTGAGTATGTTAGGGAGAAACAACCAAATATAAAATATGTGGAATAAACTCATTTACAAACTGAAAAGAGATCTGTTCTCACAATACGAGAGACAAAAAAAGAGATACCCAGGAAAGACTATTTTAAAGTAATGCCACAATAAGCTAAATGAAAAGAGATCACAGGGTGACAAGAATCATCAAAACACATGGTTGTCTAAAAGAGATTAGGATAACATTTAAAGAAAAGATTATTTAATACAGCACAAGAATACAAGTGGCTTTTCAAATAACTTTTAGCATTAATTTTTCTAATTGTTAACTAGCCAATAACATTTATTTATCAATAACTACTATCTATTTTTTCAGATATTTATATATATAGTAATTTATTTAACCCTTAAAACAACCTCTGAGTTAAGTACTCTTAATATCCCCATTTTATAGAAGAAGAAACTGAGGCAAAGAGAAAGTAAACAACTTGTGCCAGGTCACCCAGTTAGTAAGCAGCAGACCAGAATTCAAACTCAGGCAGCTCCAGAGCTCAAGGCCTTAGCAACTGTCACTATACAGTCTCTAGATCTTAATGATTGTTGACATGTGTGGCAGAGTTTAGGTGAGCAACAATAGAAACTAATGATAAAACATAAATTTTTCTTTTTGCTATGTATTCAATAAATATTCACAAACTAAACAGAGAGAGAGAGCTTTCGTTAAAGAATGCAGAGGAATGATAATCACAAAGTTTAGGACAGTGGTTGACTCTGGTGAGGGAACACTGAATCTGAGAGGAGCATCTGGAGTTTTCAAAGATATTGGTAATAATATATTTCCTAAGTTGTATGTACAAGGATGTTTCTCCTATTATTGACTTTTAAAAATCATAAATACAAATTAAGTTTACTCATTTGAATGTATGATATATTTCATAATTTTAAAAATTTAATTAAAGTTTAAAAAGATTACTTATTAGTAACATTCCATTCAATGGTTTGTGTTAAGATTTCAATTTGGGTGACATCTCTAGAATATAAATATATGAAAGACACACATTGAGCTTCACTGGGGTTTAATATAATGATTAAAATAGTGAAATAGACGACCAATGAAAAGTTCTCTTCTTGGAGAAAACTGTATATATGCACAGTAGAGTCTCATTACTTACAGTAGATATGTTCTATGAAGTTTCTGCAAACACTGAATTAGCAGATACTCAACCACTGTCCATAGGGGATAGAGTGTGTTAGGCTTCTGCAAGTTTCTGGTCACATTTTCAGCAACTGATCAATACATAACCTTGTGTTACGTGTGTTTCTATTTAAATGCACCTTATTTAATATTTACTGTTGACTCATTAATACTGAAATCACTGTCAACAGTGCTGTCCTGCACGCCTGAACGAAATTTATCTAACACATGTATTTCCTCCCTAAGACACATCACAGCCTTCCTGTGCTCAGCAACACTAGACACTTAGCACGACACTTGGGGGACATTTTAAACAGCAAAATCACCTAAAGCACAAAAACGTGGCACTAACTATACCACAAAAAAGACACTTGGGTATAGTATCAGAGTTGAAACAAGAAGGCAGAACACTACCCAGTTTCATCTAAACTTGGAACGTATGCATCAGGCGACTCAGATTTTTCCACACTGCGCATAGGCACATCAGTGAATGACCACAAAAGAACCAAGAGTATTGATTTTGGGGTTACAAATAAATCTTAGCAAGTAGGTGAATCTGCAAATATGGAATCTATGAATAATGAGGACTGACTTTGTGTGTGTGTGTGTGTATGTATCCGCTTAGAACAATATCTGCATCTATCCATGTCTACATATCTTCTTGAAGATATATATCTTTTTGGATTCACACACACACACACACACACACACACACTCATATCCAGAATTAAGCTGAAATCGTTTATTTCTGAATTAGTCTACAAAAAGCAAATTGATACAAAGCATTTTTAATTAATAAAGCCAAAATTGTTATTGATAAATTATTAATTTTAAGAAGGGCCACAAACATCAGAAAAAGCAAGTAAATGAAAACTTAATGTGAATGTATCCTCACACTATAATTTAAAGTTTTAAAATTTGGTTGTAAATCAATATTTTTGTTAAAAATTTTCAGTACCCAATATCCCTTATCATAGTCCTTTCACTCAAGCTTTTAGAATATTATCAATGACATGTTTTTTTTTAAATTTCTTTACTATTCTGTACCAGTAGTCCACAGTGATTAACCATTCATTTACCATTATTTTCTGTGAAAATCAGCATGTGCTTTACCATTAAAGCAATATGGTTATGAGGTTCTCAGATTAGGTGAAATCACAAAATTAGCCCCTAACTGCAATGACCAGGACAGTAACCCTAAAATAACTGACTGTTAAAAAGTTTACTTAAAAATTTTCTCATAGTGGATCTAAATGCCAAATACTTCAAATTCCAGCTCTGCCATTTACCAGTATTATTTAAATTCCCTAAGTCCCAATTCCTTTGAGACAACAAATATTTATTGAGAGTCTACTATGTGAAAGACTGGTCTAAGCAGTGAACAAAATGGACAAAAACATTTTGCTCTCACCATAATTCAAAAAGACTCGTGTACCACAATGTTCATTGCAGCTCTATTTACAATAGCCAGGACATGGAAGCAACCTAAGTATCCATCGACAGATGAATGGATAAAGAAGATGTGGCACATATATACAATGGAATATTACTCAGCCATAAAAAGAAACAAAATTGAGTTATTTGTAGCGAGGTGGATGGACCTAGAGACTGTTACACAGAGTGAAGTAAGTCAGAAAGAGAAAAACAAATACCATATGCTAACACATATATATGGAATCTAAAAAAAAAAAAAAAAAGGTTCTGAAGAACCTAGGGGCAGGACAGGAATAAAGATGCACACATGGAGAATGGACTTGAGGACACGGGGAGGGGGAAGGGTAAGCTGGGATGAAGTGAGAGAGTAGCATGGACATATATACACTACCAAATGTAAAATAGATAGCTAGTGGGAAGCAGCTGCATAGCACAAGGAGATCAGCTCGGTGCTTTGTGGCCACCTAGAGGGGTGGGATAGGCAGGGTGGGAGGGAGATGCAAGAGGGAGGGGATATGGGGATATATGTATACGTATAGCTGATTCACTTTGTTATACAGCAGAAACTAACACACCATTGTAAAGCTATTATACTCCAATAAAGATGTTTAAAAAAACCACTTTGCTCTCATAAAGCTTATTTTCTAGTGGAAAAAGATAACAGCCTAAATAAATACTAACATACATACAAACATACATACACATATGTTTGAAAGTAATAAGTGCACTGGCAAAAAGTAAAGCAGGGAAAGGGGCTAAGGAGTTCTGGGCTAAGAGGAGATTGCAATTTTAAGTAGGGTGGTTAGAGCAGGCCATACCGAGAAAGCAACAGTTGCGCAAGAAGTCTAGAGAGGTAAAAGAGCAAGCCTCATAGATCTCTGTTAGTAGATTGTTCCAAGCAGAGGGAACAGCCAGTGCAAGGGCTCTGATGCGTGAGCAAGTCTGGTATGTATGGCTAGGGAAGAATGCATGATGGAAAGAATAGTAATACATGAAATCTACAGCCTTGTAAACCACTATAAAGACTTCGGCTTTTACAATGAATAAGACAGAAAGCCACTGGAAACAGAAAGACAAGGTAGGTAATTATAGTTTAGACCAGGGTGGCTACAGTGGAAGTGGTGATAAACAGTCAGGTTCTGGGTATATTTTGAAGACAGAGCCAAAAAGACTTCCTAATGGATAGATGTGTGGTACTGTGAAAGGCAGTCATGCACACCCTGTCGACTTTTGCATGGTGGTAAAAGAGTGTGCCATAGGCCTGGAACATTTCTACACATGGAGATAAGGAGCCCTCACAGCTTTTGCTGGGCTTACTGCCTTGTTTGGGAATATCTTTCCCTTTTCCAGGCTTGATGTGTACTTCTTTGTTCTGCTTAAGTGTGTGTGTCATATGGCACCTAGCCAGCCCCACTGTTATCTATATTTTCAGTGAGGAGGGAATGTGGTCCTTCCCTGCAGCACAAGTAGGGTGTATGCAGACCATCTCCCTGCAACAGCTGCAGGGTAAGACCTGCTCACCACAGGGGACTGACACTCGCTACTGAAGCTGATCTTGCTCGCTCTTTTCTATGAGAATAAAGCATTGTTCCTTCCAGTGCCCGTGTGAGTCGTATCTTTCTTAGTAACCCCAACACCTACAAACCATGCGGTGGGTTGACATCCTGCGACTGCTGCCCCTGATGGTAGGTAACAGTTGTTACTTTCTTAACATGTAGTGTAAGAGAAAAAAAGGAGAGTCAAGGATGATTCAAGGTTTCCAGCTGAGCAGCTGGAGAATGGAGTTACTCCTAACTGAGGTAGAAGAGACTGATGAACCTTTATGATTTGGAATACATTTGTTTTCTGACCAGACCATTTTCAGTGCAGTGATACAGGTGAAATCCTGACTGATATAAGTTTGGGAAAGAGTTGGAGAAGAAGAAATGGTTACAGCAAATATAGCCAAATCTTCTGAGGACTTTTGTGATAAAGGGGAGCAATTATCTTCATCTATAACACAAAGGTAGTAATAGAAACCACCATATAAGCTTTTTGAGAATTAAACAGAGTGCCTAGCACACAATGAAGTGCTGAATAAATGGTAGCAATGACAAGCTGACATCAAGGAGGATTACTATGCCCTTTTCCCAAATATCCCATTTGAGCCATCTTCAGAATGAACATGAAGCTGTCTGAAAGGGGTCTTACTCAATACTAAAATTTCTTACGGATTCTTAGGTTCACTGACTTCTTGAGAATGATCAGTTTTCTACAGATGCCAAAAAAAACCCCCACCAATTTGTTTAGAGACATAAGTCGTACCTTTTTTTTTTTCACTATTTGAAGCCAGATATGCCAGTGTAAGTCTAATAAATCTTTATAAACTCTCACAAGAGAAACTCATGAAAGACAGAAAGGATAATAAAATTCATCTTTAAAACATCATTAAGCTACCATTTCCTTCCTGGTGCCATTAAGGAGAGCAAGATAGACACACACAGGGGTGGCCTGGCATGGTATATCAGACCCTAACCAGAATGACAAGGCCATCCACGTGGCGAAGTGGTGGCCAAAAAAGGGGAATCAGTGGCTGACAGGATGAGGAGTACCTGCAGGGTGACATTCTGGCATGGGGTGTTAGAGCCTTACCATGGTAGAGTCCATTTGTGTAAGACAGAATTGATAGCAGCAATGGGAGATTGGTTACATACAGGAATGTATATCTAATGGATAAATATTAAGGATTATGGGAGCTAGGTTTCTCATTGCCAGAGAAGGGAGTTACAAATGCAGGAACAAAAGAACACTAGAATTAATCCTCTGGAGTTGGACTGAAATTGGAAGTATTCCTATCACTCCATGGTTTTCAACACATATAAACAGATATAAAAACAAATGTGGCTTTTGCACAGCAAAGGAAACCATAAACAAGACGAAAGACAACCCTCAGAATGGGAGAAAATATTTGCAAACGAAGCAACTGACAAGGGATTAATCTCCAAAATATACAAACAGCTCATGCAGCTCAATATCAAAAAAACAAACAAAAAATGGGCGGAAGACCTAAATAGACATTTCTCCAAAGAAGACAAACAGATGGCCAAGAGGCACATGAAAAGATGCTCAACATCACTAATCATTAGAGAAATGCGAGTCAAAACTACAGTGAGGTATCACCTCACACTGGTCAGAACTGCCATCATCATAAAACCTACAAACAATAAATGCTGTGAAGAAAAGGGAATCCTCTTACACTATTGGTGGGAATGTAAATTGATACAGCCACAATGGAGAACATTATAAAGGTTCCTTAAAAAACTAAAAATAGAACTACCATATGACCCAACAATCCCACTCCTGGGCATATACCTGGAGAAAACCATAATTCCAAAAGATACATGAACCCCAGTGTTCATTGCAGCACTATTTACAGTAGCCAGGACATGGAAGCAACCTAAATGTCCATCAACAGAGGAATGGATAAAGAAGATGTGGTACATATATATAATGGAATATTACTCAGCCATAAGAAGGAACGAAATTGTGCCATTTGCAGAGACATGGATGGACCTAGAGACTGTCATACAGAATGGAGTAAGCCAGAAAGAGAAAAACAAATATCGTATATTAACACATATATGTGGAATATAGAAAAATGGTACAGATGAACCTATTTGCAAAGCAGAAATAGAGACACAGATGTAGAGAACAAATGTATGGACACCAAGGGGGGAAAGAGGGAGTGGGATGAACTGGGAGATTGGGATTGACATATATATACTACCATGTATAAAACAGATAACTAATGAGAACCTACTGTACAGCACAGGGAACTCTACTCAATGCTCTGTGGTGACCTAAATGGGAAGGAAATCCAAAAAGGAGGGGATATATGTATATGTATAGATGATTCACTTTGCTGTACAGCAGAAACTAACACAACATTGTGAAACAATTATACTTCAATTTTAAAAAAATGTGGGCGGTAAACATCAGCAAAGAAAGTCAGAGTAAGGATCTCCAAAAACGTGCTTCTCCTTAACAACAAGAAAAATATCAAAAATTGTCATAATCAACTTTTTCAGAGCTCTGGATATTGACCAAAGGTTTGCAGCAGCCTGAGGAACATTCATTCCAGAAAAACAACTGAATCTTGGTAAGAACAAGGAACTTTGTAGAATTTTAAACTTGCCATAGTTCCATCCCCTGCTCTGCAGCAACATTATGACCTTGAAAACTAACAGCCTACATTTGCGGTGAAAACAAGCAGCCTGGCAGCCACCAGAGGGAGCACAATGGAACTAGAGCTCCTGCAAAGAATCACACCCAGAGAATTATCATTATTTTACCTGTCCAGTGGTTCCCCAAAGATTCTACCTGCAAGGCTCACTCAATATGAAAGCCTTTTCCCCCAGGGTCATTTGTCAAAAACAATTACAGGCAACTGTTTAATACTGTGACTGCCCGAGGTGGTAGATAAAAGTTGGAGTAGAGGGACTTCCCTGGTGGCGCAGTGCTTAAGAATCTGCCTGCCAATGCAGGGGACACGGGTTTGAGCCCTGGTCCGGGAAGATCCCACATGTCGCGGAGTAACTAAGCCCGTGCACCACAACTACTGAGCCTGCGCTCTAGAGCCCGCGAGCCACAACTACTGAGCCCTCATGCCACAACTACTGAAGCCTGCATGCCTAGAGCCTGTGCTCTGCAACAAGAGAAGCCACCGCAATGAGAAGCCCGTGCACCACAACGAAGACCCAACGCAGCCAAAAAAAAAAAAAAATGTTGGAGTAGGCAAGAGATTATAATCATAAGGCTTAAAAGGAAAAGCTTGGAAACAACATGTCCATAAGGGCTATGAAAGACCCAGACATACTTCTGGGAATTTCTAGGGTCATACCTATGCATAAGGCTGTAGAGATGCCCAAAGCTTTGTGTATGCTCAGGAAAGGCCTGAGAAGGCTTTAAGCTCTCATCTCTGGCTGACCTTGAGAGTCTGCACAAGCAGAAAATGAAGGCAAAACAGAGTTCTCAACTGGCTGGTTGGGTAATAAAGACATACCTAAATACACACACAGAGCCCCATGACAAAGAATGGGAAACTTACTGGTACAGGCATAAGGAAATCTCTGTCCAATCATTAGCTGACCACCAAGCAGCAACTTCAGTGGCCACACATGACAAAGAATATAGACTTCACAAAATTAGTTCACAAAAGTTACCAACCAAGCTACTATAACAAACAACAACAACAACAACAAAACCTGGCAAACCCAGAGAGACAGAAAGTTTAATGACTGACAAGGGCTGAGGGCAGGGATGATGGGGTATGACTTCTAATGAATATAGGGTTTCTTTTTGGAGTGATGGCAACATTCTAGAATTAAATAGTGGTGATGGTTGCATAAACTCTTGAAAATACTAAAAACCACTAAATTGTACACTTATTCAAAGGGGTGAATTTTATGGTATGTGAATATCTCAATGAAAAACATATGTTTGTGTGCATACACATGTGTATATATGTCTATCTGTATATTTATATGTACATACATTTCCTAGCCCTGTCCACTGAAGTGACTTGTGCTATGACATCCCAATAGCAATGAATACATGCAGCATACAGATCTTGGTTTCTTACCATTTTTGACTACAGAAAACGGGGCTCCTTGGAGAAATGGCTAATCATAAAACTAGGGCACAGAAAAAATCTTGGAACATCTTTTTGGCCAGAAAGAAAGGCAATGCTCCAAGAGTGATAGAGTATGTCTATCACTTGAAGGTCTTAAAGGTCTCCCACTGTCTAACTGGGGACAATCTGAGCACCAAAACAAATAATGATAGTAAGAGAATATAATCCCCTGAATAAAATGAGGATTCATGAGTCCATGTGAATATGATAAGTAATAAATAAATGGAAAGTCTGATAAGGAATGGGATATTTACATAGTTACAAATTGTCTCAAAATACTTATTAATTACAAAGGGAAAAAGAGTAACTTTACAGCAGAGAAGCAGAAGGTAAACAGTATCCTTATTTATGTAATCTAAGTGAAAATGGGAGAAACCACAACTCTGTGCTACCTGAGAGAAAGAAATAAGAGCAGATCATTCCTCCTGTGTTACTCCTGCCAAAGATGTATAACCTAAATCTAACCATGAGGAAACATCAGACAAATGAATTTGAGGGACATTCTAAAAAATGACTGGTCTGTAATCTTCAGGTCAACAAAGTGAAGGAAAGAATGAGAAACTGTTCTAGATAGAAGGAAATCAAGAAGGCAAGACAACCAAATGAAATATGTGACTCTGAACTAGATCCCTTTTCTATAAAGGATAATATTTGGACAATTAGTGAAACCTGAAAAAGACTAAGCCTTAGGTAGTAACAATATATCAATGTTACTTTCCTGATTTGGATGTTGTATTAAAGTTATGTGGGAGAATATTCTTGCTTGTTAGAAAACACCCTGAAGTATTTGGGAGTGATGTGGCATCATGCTGGCAAATCATTCTCAAATAGTAGAGAAAAGTAAAATTCTGTACTTGCAACTTTACTCTATGTTTGAGATTGTTTTAAAAATATATAAAAATATGGAAATACACATACATAGATATAAATAAGTTTGACAGGATCATTAAGTCTGTTGATTCTAATAATAAAAACTTGGAGCTTAAAAAAAGGTTATTAAGTTTTTCCTATATGCTGATAAAAGGGAAAGTATCAACATAAGCTCTAAAAATAGATTCACTGATATGAAATAATCTAAACACTGGTGATGAGAAATGTAGAAGGCTAGATGTTCTCACAAATATTCACTCACAAAGCAATTTTCTTATCTAACATGGCTGGCAAAATTCCTAGATGTAAGTTTCCTTTTATATAAAACTTAAAAAAAAAAAACCCTTGGCAACAACTTAAAAGTGAACTGATATACCCAGTTTTTATAAAAAAGGAAATGTAAAATAACTACCATATCCTTAAAAAAAATTTTAATGTCCCTATTACAAGAAACTACTGTGTGATTATGGTGAATTACTCAGAAGGTTTAGTTTATACTCTTGGATTTCTGATTTTTAAAAAATGGTACATAAAGGACATCATGAAGGAACTCTATAAAATAAAGAAAATCAGCAGCCATGCTCTGAAGAAGCTTAACCTGAATGTTTATGAATAAAATTACAGAAGAAGGAAATGGTAGAAATAAAGAGCTTTTTCAGAGTTTATACACATTAAATTTTCATCTAAAATATCAGTATGGTGACCATGAAAATGCACCTCTCAGAACTCCAACAGCAAGGAACATAATTGACCAAGGGTCTCAACTGCTGTGCACCAAGCAGTTGCACCAAGATCACACTTGCCATGGGCTGCTCCCAATTAATGACTGAGCACAGCAAGAACACTAAGGCAGGCCAGCTTCTGGGAGAAGTGGGAGCTCACAGGCAACCCCAGTGGCCTTGCCAAACTTTCCTTAAAAGTGCACTACAGTCTAAGACACTTCCATCTGACCTTCTTTCCTTCCTCTCTTCTTCTTTCAGGGTCAGACCAGCACTGTGGTCCAATGGCTCTCCCAGCTTCCTTCCCAGTTTCTCTTACAGGCATTTCCCCTAATACATTTTTTTACAATTTAATCCTGTCTTGGTGATAGGCTTCCTAAAGGACATGGAATAACACAGTCAGTTTCATCAAGTCAAGGCTGTAGAGTTAATTATATTGACACCGGATAACTGGTACTGCACTCTGCTCTCTGGGACAAAGAAAAAAATGTCAGAGACAGCCTCTTCCCTCAAAGACTGAACACACTGCAGAGAAGACGTAAATGAAATTAATCAGATACTGTTCAAAACATAATCCACAATAACCTAAATTTTACAGAGTATTTTTCATCTGTAAATCACTGTGGGTAGAAGTGGGTAGGACAAGCTTCACAAGGGAAGTGGGCAACTAAGATCTGGACAGATGGGAAGGAGGAGGAGAGCAATTCAGATTCACACCCTTCCAAAGTCTTTAAAAGATGCAGGAAGAGCTCTGGTTAAGGAGGAGGCTTCAAAGTTATAAAGACATTGCCAACTGCATAACAATTAGTAAACAGGAAATAAGTGTCCATAAGTCTGTAACTAATTAACTCAGAAATAACTGAGAGTGTATTATTTAGGATATTTAACGCATCTGAATCTGGTATAGAAATAGATCTCTATTTCGAGAAAAATCATAAATTCAGGAGGTACCATGAGTAGAATTTTATTTGAAGGTTCTTTGTGCATGTCTTTGCAGGTTAGTGTTGTTTTTCCTTTTCTCTTTTAAAAAGTAATCTTACTTTTCTCCTTTTCCTCAAAGAGTAATGTTTTCTAAAAAGAGTGACTATAATCAAACACTTAGGATATACTCTAATTCCTGTGTTCTAATTTTATACATTTTTATCATCCCCATAATCCCACCCTTTCTCTTCTTTATTCTAATAATGGTGTGACGGCTTCAATTAGACTTATAGTTGAAAGACTACAGGCTCCACAGAAACTACAAAGCTATTTCAAGAAAAGCTCTTATGGGGCCAAGCACATAAAGAAATTTTTAAAATCTCTTCAGACACTCTGAAGGGCATTACAAATCACTCATTCTCTTTCCAGGACTCCAGCTTCACAAACTTGACCTTTTTATTGTTACAGTTGCAGAAGAACTCCACATTTAAAATAACATTATATCTTCCCAGTTGAGCTCTGACTCATAGAATATGTGTATTAAAGAGAACAAAACCCTCCAAAACATCCCTAATGTATGACTTTAGTGATACTAACAAATATAAAAATGTTTTTGAAATATTTATGCAAAAGCTAAGCATGAAGTTAACCCCTAAACACACACATACACACACACACACACACACACACACACACACACACACGAGTGAAGCTTTTCAACTTTAGGTTAAGATTTCTTTTTATGTGTATGTATATGTGTAAGCATGCATCTGATGTTCTGAATAGCTACAAACATATTTGTCCTTGGCAATGAAGCAGAACTAGCCAATTCTTCTAAAACATAAAATTTGAAATGAGTGATTTAAAGGAGGGGAAAAGAACTAAATAAGCTCTTACTCTGAGAGATTAAGATTTATCAGTATGATAATCTATTATCCCACTGTAAACAAGATCATCAGTGAAAGTTTTCCCTCTCCTCTGGAAAATCTGAAACTATTAACCAACAATATGTCTACTGAAAAGTTTGAGGAAAACATTATAAAAGTTTGATCTCTCGTATTTCCTCACAGAAGCGAAATATATCTTATAGAAGGGGAAATTTGCAGAAAACTGCCTGCAATAATGCTAAGAATAGCTAATCAGAGATTTCAGTGGTTTCATACTGTCAGGGACATGAAAATGAAAGGGTAGGGGCCCATCAAAGAGGAAGGTCTCCAGTAAATACCTCAGACTTTTAGTTGAGATCCTGGAAACTCACTCTCTAAGCAAGAAACAGTCAAAACTGGCTCAAAGGGATACACCATACTCCATCTTCCTACCAGAGGAAAACTGAATCTGCTCTGGAGTAAAATATCAATAACATCATCCAAAGCCTTTATAATTTTTCATACACAAGACCCAGAATTCTATTAAATATGATCAAACATGAAAAAAAAATGAGCAAATAAATAAAAATCAAGAGAAAATAGGAATACATTCATAGGTGATCAGGTATTAGACTTTATCGGACTTGGACTTTCAAATAACTATGATTAATCTGTTCAAGAAAATTAAAAAATATTTTCACCAAGGAACTGGAATCTACTTTTAAAAAGAATCAAATGGGAATTCTAGAACTGAAAAATAAAACAACAATAATTAAGAATTCAATAGACTGGAGAAAGGATTAGTAAAAAAATATCCAGATGGAGCCACCAAGAAAGGATGGAAATATATTAAATAGGGTAAAAGACATAAGGGATAGTAAAATATTAGTACTTGGACATCCAGAATAGAGGACAGAGGCAAAACAGTATTTGGGGAGATATTGGCTAAGCATTTTCTGAAAGTGACAAACTATGTCAAGCCACAGATTCAGTAACAAACTCCAAGCAGTATAAAGAAAACCACACCTAAGACACATTATAGAAGAAACAAACATAAATAAAAAAATTTAAAAGCAGAGGAAAAAAGATGCATTACCTTTAAAGAAACCATGATAATACTGATAGCCATCTTTCAACAAAAATGATGAAAGCCTGAAGACAATAGAATAACATCTTTAAAATCCTAAGGAATAATAACACCAACCTAGAACCAAATGAAAATATCTTTCCAAAATAAAGACAAAATTATGAGGTTCTCAGAAAAGTAAAAAATGAAAGAATTTTCATCAGCAGACTTTCACTAAAGAAAAATTAAAGACAGTTCTTTAAGCATAAGGAATATGATCTCAGATGTACTCAGGCAATGCAGAAAGAAATGAAGAGCACAAGAACAGATACATAGGTGAATAAGTCTAAATGAACACTGATGGTTTAAGACACAAAAAATAACATCCTGTGCATGTGTTTGTGGGGGTACTGATACACAAACATAATTAGATACATGACAAAAACAGAACAACAAGCAGAAAGTGGTACATGGAGTTAAAGAGATATAAGTTTCTTGCATTATCCTGGAAGTGATCGATGATTTAAGTGATTGATCACTTAAGGTGTGATTGATCATTTAAGGTGGATTCTAATAAGCAAAGAATGCACATTGTGATCTCTAGGGTAACTACTAAAAGCATAAAAACTGCATAACTAATAGTTACAGTGTGGAAAATGGAAAAATAGAGGAAAAAATGAGTAACAGATGAGACATATACAGCACAAATAGTGAGATATTAAGTTTAAAATCAACTATGTCAGTAAGTTCATTAAATGTAAATATACTCAATACCCCAATAAAAAGATAAGATTGTATATAGTTTAAAAACTCAATTATAAGATGCTTAAAGACACACTGTACATACAAGGACTCAATTGAAAATGAAAGGATATTAAAAGTATTACAATGCAAAAATAAAGCTAAGGTGGACATACTTATATTGAAGTTCAAACTAGCAACAAGAAAGACATTTTATAATGATAATAAGGTTAGTTCAATATGAAGACATAACAATACTAAATTGGTATGCACTTAATAACATAACCTCAAAATACATAAAGCAAAACTTGGCAAAATTAAAAGGAAAAATAGACAAGTCCAAAACTCATAGTTGGGAATTTTAGCACAACTTCATCACTAACGGATAGAACAGACAAAAACCAAAACCAAAAACAAAACACATAACAACAAAAAGAGTAACTCTAAAGAAAATCAGAAAAACATGATTACAAAGTTTATCTAATTGAAACCAAAACAGGACATGTTCAGGTCATAAAGCAAGTCTCAACAATCCAAAGTTTTAAAATCACACAGAGCATATTTTTGACCATAGTGAAATTAAGCTAGAAATCAATACCCAAAAAAAAGAACTTAGAAATCAATGAATGTGATGGACCAAAGGAATCACTATGGAAATTAGATAATATTTAAAACTAAATGATAATAAAATATGGCATCAAAATTGGAGAGGTTACAATGGAATACTACTCAGCAATAAAAAGGAATAGAACACTGAAGAACTCAATGACATGAATGAATCTCAAAAGCATTATGCTGGAGAGAAGCAGAAGTATGTGCTGTATGATTCATTTACATTAAATTCTATAAAATGAAAACTAATCTATAATGGAGAAAGAAGATAATGGGGATACCTGGGATCAGGTATAGGTGGGGGGATTGACTGCAAAGGGGCATTAGGGAACTTGTTTGGGTGATATTAATTTTTTTTAACATGCAGAATTTTATTCAAGAAGAAAAAATGCAGATATCAATGAAATAGAAAGTAAATATATAATAGATAAGATCAACAAAGCCAAAAGTTGGCTCTTTGAAAAAACTATTGATAATAAAATTGATGAACTATTTCTTCAATGCAATACCAATCAAAATCCTTAAAGCATGTTTTCTCCTGAAAATCTGCCAAGCTGATTCTAAAATATGGAACTACAAAGGACCAAGATAGTAAAACTAATTTTTAAGCAGAACAAAGTTGTAGGCCCAGCACCACCAGATAATAAGACTTCTTGTAAATCTATTTTAATTATAATAGTGTGGTATTGGTATAAAGATAGATAAGCAGATCAATGTCATAGAGTGGTCCAGAAATGAAAACATCATTTTTAAGAGATATATGCACTCCCATGTTTATTGCAGCATTAGTCACAATAGCCAAGATATGGAAACAGGCTAAATGTCCATCAATGAATGAATGGGTAAAAATTATGTGGTATATATACAATAATGGAATGTTATCAGCCATGAGGAAGGAGGATATCCTGCCATTTGGGACAACATGGATAAACCCTGAGCACATTATGCTAAGCAAGATAAGTCAGACAGGGAAGGACAACTGCTATTTTATATCACTTATCCGTAGAATCTAAAAAAGTCAAACTCCTAAAAAACAGAGAGTAAAGTGGTGGTTACCAGAGGATGCAGTGTGTAGGGGGGAGATAAGATTGATGCTCCTTAAGGGTACAAACTTGCAATGAGTTGTAAATAAGACATACAGATCTAATGTACAGTATAATGAAAATAGACAATATTGTACTATAATTATCAAAGATGTTAAAAGACTAAAACTTAATTATCCCATCCACTAAAAAGATAGGATAATTATGTAATGTAATAGAGGTGCTAAATACCAATACAACAGCAATCACATTAAAATATATAAATGTATCAAATTAACATGTTGTAAAACCTTAAATTTACATAATATGTCAAATATATTCAACAACAACAAAAAAGAAATTAAAAAGAAAGCCAGAATTAGGGAAAAAAGAAGAATGGTCCAGCTACAGACCCATGTATACATGGACCTGATTTTTAACAGAGATGCTACAGCAATACAATGGAGAAAGAATGATTGTTTAAAAACAATGCTGGACGCATTAGAAATACATATGGAAAGAAAATAAACCTTGACTTCTACCTTATACAAAAATCAATCGTAGATGGATCAAAACCCTCAATGTAAAAAGCAAAAGAATAACATTTCTAGATTACATCAGAGAATATTTTCTTGACTTTGGGCTAGGCAAATATTTCTTAAGCAGGACACAGTAACACTAACCACAAAAGGAAAGATTAATAAATCTCGCCTCTTTAAAATTAATAGCTTCTGTTTATCAAAAGATACCATTAATACAGTAGAAAAGCAAGCCATAGAGAAAACATTTGCAACACATATATCTGAAAAAGGATTCATACCCAGGATATACAAAAAAATCTCCTACAAAGCAATAAGAGAAAACCCAGTTGTTAAAATAAGCAAAAGACAAACAGGTTTGTCGTGATAGAGGATATCCTAATGGACAACAAGCATGAGAAAAGATGCGGATCCTTGACAGTCATCAGGGAAATGTATGTGAACCACAATGAGATAACCACTACACAGCCACCAAAACGCTTACAATTTAAAAGTTTATCAGGTTTTGGTGAAAATCCAGAACAACTGGAATTCTTATACACTGCTATTTGAAATGTAAATGGTTAAACTTTGAAAACTTGTTTGGCAATATCCACCAAAGGTGAGCATGCCCATATCCTTTGACCCAGAAATTCTATTCCTAGTAGATATCTAACAGACATGCATACATATGTGCACAAAAACATTATTAATACAAGTGTATACATACCAGCATTATTCATAACTGGAAACAACCCCAAATGCCCAACAAGAGTAGAATGGGTAATATATTGTGATATAGTCTTGCCATGGCATATTATGCAGCAATGAAAACAATGAATTCCTGTCATACAGGAATATGGTTACATATTCAATACAATAATATGGTTAAACCTCATAGACAATGGGAACAAAAGAAACTATACACAACAAGATACATTTTGTGAAATTCAATTTTTTAAAGATCCAAAAGAGGTCACACGTATGACATGTACAATATGGGAAATATAGTCAATAATTATGTAATATCTTCATCTGGTGACAGATGGTAACTAGACTTATCATGATGATCACTTTGAAATATACAGTAGTATCAAATCACTATACTGTGTAACAGGAACTAACATAGTGTTGCAGGTCAATTATACTTTAAGAACAAACAAACAAATGAGGATCAGATTTGTAGTTACCAAGAGGCAGGGGGTGAGGAGAGGGAACTGGATAAAGGCAGTATGTTATACATGAAAGCTGTTAAGAGAGTAAATCCTGAGAGTTCTCATCACAAGAAAAAAAAATACTTTTTCTATCTCTTTAATGTTGTATTTGTATGAGATGACAGATGTTGACTAAACTTATCGTGGTAATCATTTCATGATGTATGTAAGCCAAATATTAGGCTGTACACCTTAAACATATAGAGTGTTGTATGTCAGTTATATCTCAATAAAACTACAAGGAAAAAATAAAGTTCAAAACGAGGCAATACTAATATATGGTAATAGATGTCAGAATGCTGTTTACCTCTGGGGGAAGTAATTACTAGCAGAGAAAATAAGGGAGGCTTCCAGAGTGCTGGCAAATGCTTTATCTTTGTCCTAGAGCTTACACAGCAGTGTTCACTTGGTAAGAATTCACTGAATTATAGCCTCAATATTTGTGCACTCTATTATGTGTGTATTAAATGTTAGACTTACTAAAAATTTTTAATGGTAACAATGAGACCTAAAGTGACTTTTAAGGAAACTATTCTTTATAAAGATGAAGGCCTAACATGGATGAACCTTGAAGGTATTATGCTAAATGAAATAAATAAGACAGAGAAAGTCAAATACTGTATGATCTCACTCGTATGTGGAACCAAACAAAACAAAACAAAACCACAACACCAAACTCAAAGAAAAAGAGATCAGATTTGTGATTACCAGACTACCAAAGGTGGGGGTGGAGGAAGGTGTTAAAAGGTACCTATGGGGATCAAATAACAACATGTACAGAAGTGCTTTCTAACCACAGTGCTTCACAAGTTTCCACTGTTACTGTTGTGATTATGTCAATCATCAACTGAATATTAGGAAGGTACTCCAAGCCTTCCTGTATGGCCTGAAAGAATTAATTTTTCCTTAAGAAAATTAATTTGTTTGAGAATACTCTGCTATCCCTCAAGGTCTTCTGAAACCACTTAATTCACTGTTCATTAGGATGTGCTGGCAAAGCAGAGTGGCCCCAGGGGCTCAAAGGACTCCTCAGCAGCCCCCCCATTTGGATCCGCCTTAAAAGGTTACTGTAATTCAGAGAAGCACGCCAGCAACCCAAGGGTGAGAGAGGAGGTACACAGAGAACAGAAAAGACCTGCTTGATTCTCCAAAGGCTGCCTGATTCCCCCTAGGTACTGCTCTAAACTAAAACTTTTTGGTGCATTTTGATCCAGGAATGCCTGTCATTCCACACCAAAGAGCCCTCATTCTGGGGCCAATCAGGTTCCAAGGACATGAGTAGGAGGAATCTCACAGGTTGCTCAAGCTGTTGGTAAAACTGGGCTATGCAGAGTAAAGAATAGCGGGCTACAATGTGTTCAGAAAATCTGTCATTAAAACTAGGGATCATTCAGGAACCCCAAGGAAGGGAGCTGCATTACGAGTAGTCAAATAGATAGAAAACTATGGAGAGTACTGTCGACTCCATGAAAAACAATTCAGCCCTATAATCACAAATACCCCCATAAATCTAGAAAACAATATAAATAATGTATGATTATATCCAATTTCACAAGAGTTGGTGATCATTTACATTCTTCAAAATCATGCATCAGATCACTCATTACTTTGGTATCAAAATAACTCCTGAAATGCTTTAGTTCTTATATTAAATCCAATCTTGTTTTGAGAAAAATATTTGCTGCGACAGGGGTTGTTTATTTTTGTCCTTCTACAAACCATTATACTATTAAATTATTAACCCAGATGAACAAAGGTATTGATTTCTCTGTAATATATTCAACCCCCCCCCCATTCAGTTCACAGCCATAGCCTCTTTGATATAAAGCAGTTGCTGTCATCAGAAAATGTGAAAAAGCAATATGTCTCAAATTAAATGGCACAAGAGTCACTTCAATCTATTCTGTTGTGAACAATGTTTTAGCTAATTACTATGACTGACTCGTCTTAGGTCTTATAAAGAGATGTATATCTAGAAGTAAATCACTAAATGCACTACATTTCATGTGTGCATGAAACACACTCCCAAACATAATAACAGAAAGCCAGGTAAAGTTTTCAAAGTAAAATCACATTCCTTTATAGTCCTGGTATTGATAAACAGAGCTAAGACCTAACACAGGAATTAACTGTTAAATTCTGCATTCAATATGTTATATTTTGGGAAAAAAAATTTTAAACAACACTTAAAATCATAGCAAATTGTAATTAGAATAATCTTATCACACCCCACACGCTTACTGAGGAGGAACTTTAAAAAGTGATTTTCCCGAAGTCTTAGATCTGCTTAGAGGAGGAATCAAGACCAGAACCAGATCTCTTAATGTTTAGTCCTTTAAACTATGCCAACCTGTCTCCCAAATAAAACCAGATTTTACATCATATGTAAATTAGAAAAGTCCTAAGGATACTTGGGGAGGAGTAGTATATTTTTCCTCCTTTAAAGGACATTATTTTAAAATATGTTAGTGACATAACTAACAGGAAAGAAAGGAGGGAGGGAGGGAGGAAGGGAGGGAGGGAGGGAGGGAGAGAAGGGAGAATAGAGGGAGGGAGGAATGGAGGGAGGAAAGGAGAGAAGGAGGGAGGGATGTCAAAACCATCTCATTTCCAGAATCCTATGAATCCTATTATACTTTCAGTTCTACTTCCACACATAAATTTATGACAACAGAAGAATCTTTGAACCACTTCGATTTCCTCCTACTCTGAAAAAGATATTAAGAGGCAAAAACTAAAATTGACAGGGTCATTAAAACATGACAGCGAGTTTTAACCGTCCTCCCTCTAATCTGACAGTTCAGATCATTCCTCATTTCACCAAAGTCACAGAAAACTTTTCAGCTCCAAAGTCAGACTCTTATATCCTTGAAACCAGAGTTGATTTCTGTACTTATTCTAACTGAAATTCTCTCAATAAACTTCTGTCTCAATTTAACAGCACAGCATATTATATTTCTAGAATAGGCTCCATTGATGAGGAGTTGTCAGAAATAAATGAGGTAATATATACGGAAACACTCTGTAAATTTGAAATTACTATAACATATGGAAGGTACTGTATTAAAAAGAACTCTATAAGCGTGCTGCTGAGGTGAATACCGCCATTCTTAGTGGTAAATCATTAAATGCATTTCGTTTACAATCAGGAGTGAGACAAGGATGTCTACTATCATTACTTCATTTGAGCACTATAATGGAGGTTCTGGTCAGTGCAGTAAGACAAGAAAATACTTAAGGAAAGAAAAAGAATAAGAATTGGTAAAGAAGAAGCAAAACTGTCCTTATTTACACATTATATAACAAAGTGGCTGATTTAAGGTCAAGGTTTTATTAATGTTTCTTCAGTTTTGTGCAAGGTATCCAGAATGGAAACTCAGTTTTATTGCCAAGAATGTGAGGTATGATGTTAGATATTATTCTAGAAATAAAAATGATAGAACAGGTAGACCACACTCTGTGACCTTAAAAGTCATACGTGGTAGGATAAAGGCCATATGGCTCAAATTGAATACAAAAAGCAAAGGAAAGTGGATGTACAAACTTGAGAAGAATATCCAATTCTAAATTACTCATAAGTAGGCTCTCCTCTTTGTGATTATCACCACCATCTGAGGTTTCCCTGCATGAGGACTGGACTACTAAATCATAGTAGGTCAAGAGGAGAAGGAATTGTGTCGATTAAAAACCAAGAGGTCCACATGGTAGGAACCCAGAAAATTTTGGTTTCCCCAACATTTTCTGATATATTCATCTCTGCTCTCCTCCATTATCAAAGACTATTGTAAAGTTATGTTTAGGTAGTATATATTTTAGTACAATATTAAAAGCCTTATCAACTTTTATTTACTACCTTGAATTTTGTAATGTTTTTAACAGGATTCTTTTGTTTTCCATAAAATTTAGTGCAATTTAAGCTACTCAGTAATTATAATATGTCTTAGACCTATATTTTTATGATATTCTTTACTCAGAGATTTAAAACTGTTTAATCATGTTATAAAATACACATTGATAATTTAAAATGGTTACACAAGCTGTATGAATGTATAACAAATACTTTCTAGTGAATTCAAGGTTGGATTATCTGCAATATGAAAGCAAGGGGTATCAGCTACTTAAATGTACCAACTATTTAACTTTTATCTTTGTGTTTAGTAGTGTTTCAGATATTTCCCCTCTAAATATTACATAATGAAGCAAATACTGTTTTTACTACAACGGAGCAAAACTGTAAGGCAGAGGCTGCAAGCACATAGAACTTTCTGTTTTAGCTATGTGAAAAAAAGTATCTAGTATCAGTCAGAGAAAAATTGAGAGAAAAGTTACTGAATGGCTGAAAATATACTAAATGCTAGGAGAAAAATGTTGTTCCATATACTATAAGCCAGACCTTTTAAAATAACTTAGAAACTATATAAATTTTGATATCTTCCTTACACAAGCCAGAGACTAATTAGCTTGTAGAATTTCAAAACTGCTGGAGGGCTTCCCTGGTGGCATAGTGGTTAGGAATCCACCTGCCAATGCAGGGGACACGGGTTCGAGCCCTGGTCCGGGAAGATCTCACATGCCGTGGAGCATCTAAGCCCGTGTGCCACAACTACTGAGCCTGTGCTCTAGAGCCTGCGAGCCACAACTACTGAGCCCATGTGCTGCAACTACTGAAGCCCGTGCGCCTAGAGCCTGTGTTCCGTAACAAGAGAAGCCATGCAGTGAGAAGCACGCGCACCGCAATGAAGAGTAGCCCCCGCTCGCCGCAACTAGAGAAAGCCCGTGCGCAGCAACAAAGACCCAACGCAGCCAAAACTAAATAAATAAATAAATTTATAAAAAAAAAAAAAACTGGTAGAAATTTTTTTTTAATAATTAGGTTTTCCTTTCACAAGCGTATAATGAATATATTATATATATTTTTTGTAGTGTTTGATGGTTTTTGGCATTTTAAAAACTAGATGACATATCATGTTCTAGAAATTAGTACACTCTCAGACTTTAAGTTAGTTATGCATTTCTAGCTCTAAATGATATATCCATATAAAAACAGATTTCTGATCAGTGTGTACGTTTATAATCCTCCAAAATGGCTACATCAAGAGAAAAGAAAAAATAAAGACAAGACAGGAGTAGGCAGAGGGCTAAAACACAAACATGCAAGAAGGATTTTAGGCAGTGTGCCATTTGCAGAATTAAACATCAATCCTACTTGGTTAGCATATGCAGGTAGTACTTTATAAGTGCCATTTAAAAAAACAGTAAATATTAAATGATATTGATATGTGAGTATATTTCTGACTACCTACTGGCTAATTTTTGCTACTTAATAAAAGGCTAAATTTGATTATTCAGAAACTTACTACCTAACTTGAAACTTAGCCATGGTGTTTTGTTTTTTCTCCATATTATTACAAGATTTTTGGTGTTGTTCACTATTCATCAACAATCTCTAGTGGAATGGTAGGTAAAGACAAATGTTGAGTATACCCATCACAATTTGCAGGGCATCTTAACTTTGAGGATAAAGGGCAAAACTTTATTTGATGGAAATTTTGCAGTTTTGAGTCTTTGGCCTCGATTAGCATGGACAATATAAGTTAATGATATATAATGATTTGAAAAGTCATTCTGCATTTCTAATATAACTTTGAGAAATTAATAATCTGATAGCTATTCTCCACTATTAAACACAGAGCCTTTTTTATCCAAGCAACGCATATTTACTGAAAGTCAGGAAACAGTTTTCTTCCAGATCTACTAATAATGAGGGAGAAGAAAGATTTCAAAATGGGATATAAAAACTGCACAAAGATGTATGACGTGACATAACTCAGAATACATCAACAATATCACAGAACTTGCCAGTATTCAAAAACAGGTGCCACACTGTTTCTTACTCTTGCCTACTGTCAAAAACTTGAGACAACTGCCACATTACCTTGTCAGATGAAGAGTCATCAGGACTCCTCTGAGCCTTTACTGCAGTAGCCTGAGAGGGCCTTCTGTTCCTCTCCTGTTAGCATCAAAGCCAAACTGAGGTCATACTACACCTCTTCCCTCACAAGAAGGCACAGAACATGCAGCCCAAACGTCACCCTCAGGACTCAGTACTGAGGATCTGGTAGTGCAAGTATAAAGCAGAGAACATGGCACAGTGCAAATCTAAAAATCTTTAAGATGGGTTCCTAAAATATAGCCCTATATAATAAGTTAGAAAAAAATAAGGTGGAGGGTCCTACCTTGCAGATCTTGTACAGAGATTCCTGGCCATCTCCTCCGGTATCTTTAAAGTAATCATGTGCAGGAAATGTACGATGAATATCTCGAGTAATAACACTCTCCTGGGCTGAGTCCTAAAAAAAAAAAAAATAGACTTGGTCATTGACTTAAAATTTCTTAATTATGAAAAATAACGTTAAAAAATTTCAAACAGCACAAAAATAGTATGCTGCCCTCTCCATTAAAAACAAACAAACAAACAAACAACTGCCTTCCATCCCAGACCCATAGTCCCATTCATCAGAGATAAATACTATCAACAATTTCTTTTGTGTCCTTTCATCCATCTATCTTTAGACTTGTGACTGTGTGTTTATGTGAGGGGGAGGGGAGGGAGGGAAGTTGTATACACACATCTCCATCCTTTGCTTTTTGAAGCACAAATAGAAGAAAACTATCTGCTCTTTTCACTTAATGGGATAACTTATAGAATATTCTTGATCAGTACATGCAAATGTATTTTATTCTCTTTAATAGCAACTCTTAAAAAGAATGAGGCACACCTGGATATGAACATATCATAATTTATTTAATATTTTCTTATTGATGATTTTTTTGCATTTTTTCTATTTATATCACAAATAATATCACTAGGAACATTTTTATGCATACATGTTCAAGATATATTCCTAGAGGTGGAATTGCTAGGTCAATGAATATGCATTTCCATTGTACCAACACATAATCCAAACAGTGGTAGAGTATGTGTTTCTCCACACCTGCCCCACACCAAATATTATTTGACTTTTTAATTTTTGACAATCTGATATGTGAAAACTCAGACCATAGTCATTTAAAAAATAAAAAATATTATCAATCTTTCCTCCCAATGGGTAATTACCCAACTCACTCACTTCAGAAAATAAAAAGCCCTCAAACCAACATATTAAAATGACATATGCTTTAAAGATAAATCTAGAGGTTTTTTGTTTTTTGTTTTTCCAGACAGATTCAAGGTCCAAAAGTTCAAAAGTAAGTTCTAAGCCTTATAAAAAATGATTAATCACTCACTTGATTTTATTTTACTTCTGTAAATGTTTTTATCTGTTTAAATGTCAAGAAAATGGGATGGGACTACTTCTACCAACCCGAATAATGAAAACATTCTGCACAATTAAAGAAGCATCAATGACTACTAATGCAAATTAAAAGTATTGTTTAATGTCTCGCTCCCATAGAGATTTGAACAAATCCCCTCTTTCAGTTAAAATCAAGAAAAGAAAAAAAAATGAGTTTTAATACATGAGTTACTTTAATAATGCTATTTCTCTTTCTCTCTCTAGCTGAGAAGTACATAAGAAGGAAGTAGTTGATTAGCTCTCTAAGTTAAGCCAGTGCCTTCTCTTGCTGCCTTTTTCATTTCAGCTGCTATATCATGCTGGGTGGTAATTAGATCTTATATCACGTAGAGAAAGGATGAAAACTGAAAAGTTCCAAATTTGCTAGCAAACATCAAACATATTACAAATCAGTCCAGAGAAAATTCTGATGGCTTACCGGAATGGAATGCTAAAACAGAATAAAAATGCAACTTTCAAAAAATTACCATAACTTAAGTAGAAGGATACATAGAAAGTTTGTATTTATCACAGTAAATGTAATTTCTAATGATAAAGAAAACTGGGGTGAGATAGGGGGTTTAGAATACGGTAAATATAAAGGTAATGTATAAAGAGATATATTATGAAATGTATGGTTTATCGGGTCTATTATGGAATCTAAGCCGGGGAATCTGGTACCAGGCAGATGAGTTTTCACTGCCCAGGTTTTCTCCAACAGAAGGATGCTCTTTCCACACAGTAAGTCTCCACTTACAAACTAATTGAAAAAATAACCAATGAAAATGTTACTCCTCCCAAGCTGAACTATTTTAGGGGCAAACATGTCGAATGGTTCACAGGATATCTCTTTTTGCACTTTTTGAGATGTTGAGGGAGAGAAATCATTGGACTATATTCCCTAGAAACTGCCTACTCTACTGGCATCATGCTGTGTTTAAATGGTACCAACAGCCTGATTCAGAGAAAGGGAAATTGAGCAAAAATTTCTAGGAAGTAACTTTGTATAATACTGATTAATTTTTTTCTATGAATACTTGAATCTTCCTTGTCTGTTTTAAAAAATAAAGGGGCAAAATCAAATGAAAATAAAAATCATAAACTTTTCTGTACTTAGTAAACTTTCCCTTCCTATGATTACTTTTAAATGCTTTCTACATATGTGTGTTTCTAGAGTTTTCTTCCTGCATATTGCTCTCAGTAGGCTAAGGGAATAATTTCTGGAACTTCACTTTATAAACTAAATAAGCTATTTTTCTACATCATTCACTGATCCCTTTCATATAAGTGAAGGTTAAGAGGTACACTAGAGTCTTACAAATAGACTAATATGAATGAAATGGCACACTAGATTAGAGAAAATAATCGTGTTTTCAAAGCAAAAGCTAAAGTTAACCATCTCCCAATTACCCATACTGCTGAGAATAGCAACAGTATATATTCAGGAATCCACATCTAATCCCCCAAATTTACTCACTCAATCATTAAAGTATTTGAGTCAGGGAGTCACTAAACCTAACGTTGTAAAAGGAAGACAAAATCATTTTTCTCTTCAATATTCATTCCTTTTTTCTTTTTTTAAAGACTTATTCCAATTATAGCTGTCAACTTTTACAAGAAATAAAATGAACAGAAAAGGACAAAAAAGAAGCCAAATAATTCACCATCCAAATATCTGGAGTTAAAAAGTTTCATGTGAAAACCTTTTTAAAAATATAACTAAAAACATTTTATAGCACAACCAAAACTGATACGAGGTCATTTTCTTGGAAGGTCCCCATAAGCAGAGTCTCCTTAAGTCCTGACAATTATCTTCAGAATGAGAAGAGGGAAGAATTCACTCTCTCATGGACAGCTAATTCACCAATATCTAGAGACTCACAACTTTACCCACAATCTACTTCCCAGTAGATGTGTCTCCCATTCTGATCCTCAGTCCAATATGGTGGTTTAGTGGCTCTGGAGCCAGACAAGCTCATTGGTTCGATTTCCGGCTACTCCACTTAACACCTATAGTATCTGAGACAAGTTATTTAATCTCATTAAACTCGGTTTCCTCATCTGTAAAATGGGATGGTAATACCAAATTTATGTTGTTTAGAATAAGATAACTTGTGTAAAGTGCTTAGCACACTGCCTAGTATAAATTGAATACTCATTAAAGAAATAAATAAAAATTATTATTATTATTATTTGCCCTTTTAATTAAGAATCACATTTAATTGTTTAAAAATTTTGGTGAATGTATATTTTAGACATCCATCTGTATTTGTACACTTTAAATAATGAAATAAACCACTGTTTTTCTTTGGATATCATGAACATTATGATTATGAAACCAATACCCTTTGAGCTTTCAGCATGATGATACATTAATGCATACACACCCTCTTCTGAATTTTCTATCATGTATCTTATGTGTCTGAAATTATCCTTGTTTCTATTAATCCATGAAAAAAAGCAAAAGTGAACAATTATTTGGATAAATTGATGTTTTCATCAACTGATATACACTCTGGCCCCAGCCTTGCATATATTCATGCAAGAAAGGAAGATGTACACAAATACACCCAGAAAAAAGACTGGGAAGGACAGGGTACGGTAAAAGCTAAATTTGTCAGAACAGCTACCATCTTCATTCATTACTTTAGAATTCAGCTTCTGAGGATCAGAGAAGGGTTGAAGTCATGCTTAGGGAGAGAACAAATGCCACTATCACTGTTGCATGGCTCCCTTCTGGACCATCACCATCAAGAAAGTAACTATGGGCAAAGTCCTTGAGATCATCTTCTATCCTGCCTAAGGAGGCATCAGGTTGGGCCACACATAAAAGCTGACCAGAAGCAGGCAGCAGTAGTGAGAGGTTTAGAAGAAAGTCTTTAAGGTTGAGTTTTATCACCCACCCAGACACACACCCCTGACACTACCATCATGTAGAAATGAAATTTCTATTTAGTTTATCTTTCAAGGATTTTCTTTAATTTCCAAACTGCTAAGTCATAAGTCAAAACTTATCTTAAAAAATACATCAATCCCTAGTGTGATAAAATCCATGGCCCAACAGAGGATATAATTCAGCTTGTTGAAGATCAGTTTAAAACCAACTCTAAGAGGTATGATAAGTATCTCGATTAACTTTTGATCATTTTAAGTGGAGACAATTTATAGCCTGTTATCAAGAGTATTACATGAGCTGTTCTTCCAGTATAATGTATATACCCTGACATCTTTGTAATCCTCTTAATTCCTATTTGAAGAGAATCATCACTTACTTGCTTGTTGTGAGAAAGAAATGAATACAGCATTGAAGTGTCAACAAGCATTAGGAAGACAGGTTTGGATGACCATACCTTATTATTTCTTAGGAAACAATTTCTAGGCTGTCAACAACTGGAAAGGTATTTTAATGAGGATGAGTGTTTTCACATGTGACCTTAGCACCAGATGAAGTATAAAAGTAATGTCCTGATAAACAAACTCCTTTGGCTGTACCCTGATTTGCCACATTTTTACAACAATGACAGCATCTTTTCTTATTAATCCCTATTTTCAAATCCAAACTATAACTGCATTTTCACTTTTCATCTACTACAAAATCATTTCAACTTTGTAAGTATCATGTCAACTTGTTAGTGTCATTAGAAATGCCAACGGAGACCATGCGTAGCCACAATCAGTCAGCAGATAAATGATTCAGAGCTTTAAAAAAAATTGACCTTAAAACGTGCCTGCTATTCCTACTCCACAGGGATCCTCCTTTAGTTCTATGTTGGAGCTAGATCTTATGGTAAAACATCACAAACTAGTCAGCTTACATGTCCCTGAAAGCAGATGGGTTTGCAGTGGTGGGTCTGATTTATTTACCTTGATGTTTGCCAAAAATCCAAAGAGGCAGAGATGAAAGGAGAAAACATAAAAGTTCATTCTAGTTTCAAACATGCTACTAAAATCACCAGCTAGAAACAGTAACACAAAAAGGTTGGATCATTGCCAGCCTTCTTTCCTTGAATATGGGGGGAAAATCTCAGCATAAGCAGGGTAATATGGAAGCAAAGAAATAAACGACAACTAAATCATACTGTTAGCAAGCTGCTGCCTGGGCATTGTACACATATGCTGCCAAATGTCTCAGAATCAAAGCCTGACACAAAGGTCAAAAATATTAAGCCATATTCTGCCTTCACCTAGAAAGAAATCTCCTAGCGGGGAGTGGCAACAATGAGAACAAAGGGCAGGGGGGAAGAGAAGATAGAGGAGAGGAAGTAGTGTCTTCATAAGACCAGTCAATATTCATGATGAATACCTTAATTCTGAAGTAAGTGCTGGGACTGCAGTGGGAAGTATGTGAATAGAATAAAGCAATTCTTTGGAACTAGAAGACTAAGAAGCATTGCAGCCTATGAGCACAGCCTGGATTTCCCAGAGATCCTACGGAATCTAGGTCAGATACCTCTCAATCATGAATATGTGGGGTTACTTTTAGACTCCAAATGCATCTATAGCCATATTTGGATATGTCCTCATTTCCAGGGTTGCTGACCACTCATTCTCCCAAAATAAAGGTTCAACTGGGGTACTTGACAGTCTTGGAAACTTGTATCAACAGGCAATGATAAACTCTGCAACTCCTGTTAAAATGAAGCACAATAACTGAACTCCATGCTATTATTTTCCAAAGATGTATTTCTAATTTTGCATTATTTTAAAATTATTAATTATAATTTTTATCAAAACAGCCCTTTACACCCTTTTAAAATAAATAAAAAATTTAAGTGCTACATATTTACTAACCATTGTGTAAAAATAACTCTTTCATTTTTTCCACAAAACTTTAAAGAATGCTTCTGATAACCAGCATTTGATAAACATGCTTAGTTTTGCCTATTCATTACATTTTATAATTTTATTAACTTTGACCATGTATACACTAGTTATTGTTTTTATAGGTTGAATTTTTTTAATAATTTAAAAAACATTCTACCATTCCTTCAATCATTTTAGATGCTTCTCTTTGAAACTCTTTGAGCTCAATTAACCTTCTTGAATTGAATGACATAAAAATTGAGTGTACATAAAAAATTAAGCTTTCTATTTGTGGCATAGTTCAAATTTGTTCACGTATTCAACGCATTTCTGAGTACCTACTAAGAATCAGACACTATTTTAGGTGCAGAGGATATAACTGTTAGCAAGCCAATGTCCCTCCCCTATGGACTTTATGTTCTAGTAGTTGAGGAAAAAGACATAAAAAACATGTATATAATATTGGTTAGTGAAACATACTACAAAAAAAAAAACCGATAAAGATATAGTGAGGAATAGGATGATATTTCAGGTAGAGTGGGTTTGCTTCTCTCAGTTAGTGTTCAAATATTTAGAGAAAAAGCATTACAGGCAAAGGTTTGGAAAGCATGTGCAAAAGCCCTGAGGTGGGAGCAGGATGGCAATACTTCTCTGGACATTTTCAAGCATTTTGCTGACCTTTATGTTTGCAGATGCCTTCAGTGAATTGCTAAAAATAACTCTGACACTCTCTTGGATTAACATGGTTACCTCAGAAATTTGTTAGTATAAATTAGATTATTTTTATAAGATGTTTTAGCTCTTATATTTGAACAGTGTATTCCTAGTTGCACCTGTCTGTATGAAAGCTTACTATTCAAATATTTATCTAACACTTACCACGTGCAAGACATTGTACTAGGATCTACAGGATCAAAAAGGCATGAGATATAGTCCATAATGTTCCTAACTTGCAAGAGGTTAAGATCTACTTGTAAAGACAAAGTATCAATGGAAGGAACCATATGCTAACAGCCAAATAAATGATATATGAGTAATGTTAGCTACAGGAATTCAGTAAAGAAAGTGACTATCAAAGGGTTCAAGTGGTGAAAGTGGGCTTCCGCAGGAGATGGGGCCTGGGCTGAGTACTGCAGACAAGATGGGCTCAACAAAATTGAAAGATCTCAAGAGAATACAAGTGTGGTGTGAGCAGAGGCTCCAAAGCAGGGAAGCACTTGGCATGCCCAGGAAATATGATTCTAATTGACTACAGAAGGAAATTTATAAAGGGCAAGTTGAGTGGGATCTAGAATATGGAAATGTAATCTTGAATGAAGATGTTTTAATCCTGCAGACAACAAGGAGTCATTTCATCTGCCATGGTCTTTGTAGTCACATATTTGTGAACTATTGTTTCAGTTGGGCCTCATCTGCTTTTATTACCTGAAAGAACTGTGTGTAGTGAAGACCAGCCTTACCCAAAAAGAGAACTGGCCTTTGCCATTGGCTTCTAGGAGGTGATCTCTAGGCCCTTGCAAGTCTAATAGGAGGTCTTTGTTTGCATGTGGGCCTTGACCACTCAACAGCCTAACAATGTGACTTACCATGGGGCTTTGGGGCATGTAGTATTAGGTCTACCTATGGAGAGGCTGGAGACTAAAGGTCAGTCACGTGAGCAGTACATGAATGAGCCCCTGTGAAAACTCTGGACAAGATTCAAGTGAGCTTCCCTATCTGGCAATACTCCACGCATATCGTCACACACTGATGTCAGGAAAGCTACATTGTCCATGACTCCATGGGGAAAGGACAAAGGAAGAGCTGTGCTTGGTACTTCTCCTGGACTCTGTCCAATGTGCTTCATCCCCTGGCAAGCTTTAATCTGTATCCTGCAGCTGTAATACAATGTCACCATGAGTATTACAGATTTCATTGAGTTCTGGGAGTACTTCTAGTGAATTACTGAACTTGAGGGTGATTTTGGTAACAACTTGACACAACTAGTGTTAGAAGTAAGGGCAATCTTGTGTGGACTATGCTCCCTCTCTAACTTTGAAGTTGGTTAAATTCTAACATGTTGGCTATCAACAAATAGGAAGTTTTTCATTGTGGTATTCCCACCAGTAAATTTTCTCTATTCAAAGATATGTATCATTGCCTGCCTTTTCATCTGTCTTTGACAAAATACTATTTACAATAAAATAGTCCTCCAATACCATGTTAATTCAGATGACCTTTTAATGTAGAACCTCAAACGTTAAAAATGTTGGACCACTATTGACCACTGGCCATCTGTTCAATGAGCTCCTCAAAAATCTATGTGTAATCAGTAAAGACCATTAAATTAAAAGTAGGTCACACAACTACTGATATGATCCTCTAATTAACTTGTATAAAGGGTCATCTGGAACCTCAAAGGAGAGTGAGTGTAAGTAAACAACAACTACATCCCCAAGTAAATGTCAATAATATGTGTATTTTAAAAATCCTTTAGGATCAATGAAGTTACTCTATACTGGGATGTGGGTTTCAAAAAATCCAATTAATTTTTATATCAAGTCAGTTTACATAAAATTGTCATTTTACTCCTTTTTGTAACAGTACATGTTTCCATTAATATAAGTTTTTACTCACATAGGAGTAGAAGATGCACTGATCACTACAAGAACAATAACAAAAGAAATAGGAAGGGCTAAGAACAGAAGGATTTGTTCCTGAGAGACTATAATAGTTCTAGTTCTCAATTATAAAGGTCATTTCAATAAATTAAATATTCTAATTTAATATAGAAAGTGTACAATAAGGCATTTTTTGTTTTACAATATTTCAACTTTCTTTTCTGATACTCTACTTTGTTCATAACTCTCTATCCAAGAGGGTCAATTTCTGTTTCTCCAACAGACTTCTCTGGAAGTAGTAGCAATCTTTTTGCAAGAGGGCACATTTGAAATCTGATTAATTCTTTCTGGAATAAAGCCAAATAATGAGTAGAAACCTAAAGATTTTTATTCTGCACTGTTTTTCTCTATATGGACTCAGAAATGAGCATTACTATTCTAAGACTTAGAGGATCTAGGTAAATATATTCCAGCTCCTTGACACAGTATATTCCTTTTTTAGTTTCTTTGCTGATTCCTCCTCTGCCTACTCCTTATCTGATGGTGTTACATCCTTAGCATTGTTCTGTGCTCACTCTTCATGCTCTCCCCAGGAAATCACATCCACTCCTGCAACTTCAACTACCATCTGTCTTCTCTCTCCTGGATCTTTACTAAAGTAGATGCCAAACCTTACTGATTATCAGAATCATCTGAAATTTTATTTCTGAACCCAAAACCCCAGATTTCACCTAGATTTAATCTACCAAATTCTCTATAGTACTTCCAGGCAATCTGTATTTTTAACAAAGATCTATGCAGCCTTGAGTAAAAGTCCACAAATTGTTATTTGGGAACTACTGGTCTAACAGACCTATCATTCCACATCTAAAACTTAACAAGTCAAAAATTCAATTCAGAATTTCCTATATTCTAATTCTCAGCAGAGTGAACTTCCATGTCTGAGCTGACATACAAAGAGTTATTCTAGGAGTCTTCTCCCTTCTCCTCTCTTAATCAATTTGTCCTTTGGTCTTCTACTCTGCTTTTTTAATTAACTGGTACCCGTGTCTGAATATCCCCACTTGATTGCCACCCCCAGGTAGACTACAATCAGTTCTTATTTATCTTTGTTTCCCTTGCGGCCTGAGACTTCAGTAGGTGCTTCATAAATGGGTGCTGAATAAATCAGAATAAGTGAAGCAGGCATGGGAAGTATGTATGTATTCCCTATGATGAAGAGACTCAAGTTTTATAATTTTTACTTTGAGTTTTCAATTCTCTTCTAACCTCATCTAGTCAAGAACAGTGACAAAAGGAAATAATTTGCACCAAAACCAAAGATGATGACAAGGAATCATAGACTTCCAAATCAAAATTTCACAGCAAAATGCATACCAAAATGTTCTTGCTCCTAATACCAAAGAAGACACATGAAAATAATTACAGATATTATATAAACTACAAAAAATCAAAATGGATCTCTATCTTAAAATAGAAATTAGAAATTCTACCACTATTGGAATTGCCAAAAATCATCATTACAAAAAGCTGTTTGGAGTTTTCTCACTGAATTTGACGTCATTTTATACGAAAAGCCATAGAAGATAAAGACACACTCAAGTGCTGCATTTTAAAAAAATTAGTCTTTTTACTTTAAAACTGAGAGAGACGAATCACATAATTAATGTGTTTAAAACCCTGCTAGAAGCAAATTACATTAAATATGATGTTTTAGAAATCTGAAGTATCTTTCATAGTTTACATGTTAACTCTTTCTCAATAAAATAGCTTGAAGTAGTAGATTGAGATCAAGGTTAGGTAAGAATCAGGAAATTTTTTCCTATTCATTGTACCTCTGGATTATAGTACTTAATAGGTTCGGGTTCTTTATTAGTCTTAATACCATATTAAATCAAAGGAAGATACAGGTGGTACGTAGGTACAGTTTGTAAGTAGTTCACAATAGGAAAATAACTAATACTACTGCTCAGAGAAACCAAGCATTATTTAGGTCAGCTAGGACATATGTCCTTTTCTGGCACCATCACCATAGTTCAGGATATTATCACTTTAGGCTTAGGCTCTTTCAATGGCCTCTAAATCATCCCAGAGATTTTCTCTCTTTCAATCAGGCTGCACAGTACTTTTAGGTTAATCTACCTAAAACACTGTTTTGTTGTTGTTGCTGTTGTTTTTCTACAGTATCACAAATGTTTTACTATTATTTTTGGTAATACATAGTTTTTTTTAATTGAAGTATAGTTGATTTACAATGTTGTATTAGTTTCAGGCATATAGCAAAGTGATTCAGTTATACAAATATATATATATTCTTTTTCAGATTCTTTTCTATTATAGGTTATTAATAGATATTGAATATAGTTCCCTGTGCTATACCGTAGGTCCTTGTTATTTATCTATTTTACATATTTTAGTGATAAAGCAATGTTTTGCTCCTGTGTAGCATTCAAATCCATCTACAGTATGGTCCCACCTGCTATCCTCAAATAGAAAAAAGTCCTTATCCATTCCATCTGAATCACATCCCATTCCACATAGTTTCACTGTTCTTTCAAATTTTAATGTTTTTGTGCACTTTCCTCTGTCTTGGATGACCCTACTTCCCACATTTTCCCCTACTGAAATCCTGTCCACTTATAAAGGCTCATATCAGACTTCTTCCATGGTAAGGTCCTAATGATCCAAAGTGAAAATAGTATCTTCTTCCTTTATGCTCTTATAATACCAACTTGTATATACTTACATAAAACTTACTATATATTATTGCCTTGGGGTAAGACATATTTTACCTCCACTAAACTCCTGGCTCCTAGAGATGGTGTCTTATAGTAACTCAGGTAGTACCCTATGTAGTAGGAGCTAAACAAAAATACTTGTGGAATAAGTGATTCTATGAAAGGAGAAAATGGTCAACCAAAGCAGAAAGGCAGAGAATAAAGGAAGAGCTTGTGTTTCTAGTTAAGTAAAGGGTAGGTCATGCCCCACACTGAGCCACAAATGAAAGCTAGGTTGGGACAAATTTTCTGTGCTTGGTCACTCACATCTGCCCTGTGAAATGCTTTGAGCAGGCTCCTTGGGGACAAGGATTATAAAAACCATCATAAGGCAGAATGTTATCTGCCATAGCCAATGCCACGGTTAACATTTTCACCCACAAAAAACATAGTCTCATTGTTCAAAACCCTGCTTTTCCAGGGGATACTTGGAGGTAACTTTGGAGCAAGTTATCACATTTTAGTTCATAATGCTAACTGCCTGATATACAGAAAAGAATCAAAGAAGCCTTTACACAGATTTATCATGATCATCAGAAAGCGCACATTTTACCTAAATCTATCTTCAACCTAGCATAGGCTGAAATGCTTTATGAAGATGATGTAATGCTGCAATTATTTAAGGAGCCACTGAAAGCAGTGCTCTTCCAAGTTGGTATTTCATGCTATAGCTGTGATAACGTGTCCAAAATCACAATAGTAAATAACACAGCCCTGAAACACGATAGCATGAGCCAGACAACCTGGGAGAGCATGAGCCAGAAAACCTGTCACAAACGTAGCAAATCTCAGAGCCACAGAGAGGGGAAAGGATTTTGATTCTTTAAACAACAAAGCTATAGCACTCTGACCCTGAGTATCAGTCAAGAGGACACCTCTGCTTTTGCCACTAGAGGAATACCTGCAACTCCTAAAAGTAAGGAAAGAGATGGAGATGGGATGGGCTAATAAGTGAGGCAAAAAAAGTGCTCTGGCTTTAACCCTGAACGCAGGTATCGCAATACCACTGTGCCATTACCCCTAGGGAGATCAAGGCCATGTGGGCAAAGTTGGGGGGGGTGGGAAAGAATGACATTGGAGGGGAGGAGGGCTCAACAATATTTCATGAGTAGAACTCCTGACTTGTTAGCTTTTTGTTTGCATTTTACTGAATGATTTAAGTAGGGCAACTACTACAAAAATCAGTGCCCTATAAAGAAAATGTATTCAATTCAATGTGCTCAGCTACAATGAGAGCTTTAGTTGTCTTAAAATTTCATAATTCCACAAGGGTCAGAAACTACTGTGCTTTGCCCCAGCTTTAGGGTTCCCAGATAAAATACAGGATGCCCAGTTCAACTGCATGGGATTTAATATTGCATAGGACTTACTTGTTTATATTAAAAAATTATTTTTTTGTTTACCTGAAATTCGAATTTAAGTAGGTGTGCTGTATTTTTATTTTTGCTAAATTGGGCAGTCTTATCAGATTACTATTATCACAGTATAGGGAAAATCAATTCCTGAGTACTCTTCATATATCATTTTGTTCAAGTTGCTTTTAAATACTTGGTCTAAAAGGTACCATATTTGATATAAACTAGTCACATTTGACTTCTCAAGAAAGCTGTGTTAAATTTACTTAAAAATTGAGCAAATATTATTTAAAAGCCACAGAAACTGTTTTGAATAGAATCAGAAAGATCTGTTCTAAACTACAAAAGACTGAGAGGAAAATGAGGACATCTAGATAACAATGGACAGACACCATTATTAGTAAGAATACCAAGCCTGTGAGGCACAGAAAAACTGAATTGATGACCTGGAAAATAAGATCAAATTAAGATATAGCAGACTGATCTGAGGTCCCTGCAGACACGAAGGCAGGGAACAGATAAAGATTCCTCCCAGTGAATAGAAGACAAAGATGCTGAGAATGTTTACTTAGTCAACATTGTCTCTCCTCTGTTCAAATGCCAAATAAAGACCAATCAATTAACATATGAAAAGCTTTTCTGGCCTAAGAAGAAAGTGGCTTCAAAATTAGCAGAATGACATAAAACTACACCTGAGTTTTTAGTACTGTACTATGTCTTATCAAAGGATGATTTATTGCCCTGGTATTTACATTGCAAATATTGATATGAAGAAGTATTAAGGCATAACTTGAAAGACTTGGTGGGTATGATGGCCTGGGGACAAGCAACCTTCACATACAACTCCAATCCAGGAAAAATTAAAATTTACGGGTTGCATATTTTAAATGATCTTTTTAATTAAAAAGTTGAAGTAAATAAATATTAGAATCCATTTCTTAAATATTCTTAATTATTCTTAATTATTTCTCTGAATGGTTTTAAAATTCCTCATTGAAATTTCATAGACCAAGTAACTATAGTATCTGATTATAATGTATACCTTTGAACCAATTGTTAGTCTTTGATTATATTGTAAATTAATTGAAAAATGTAATTTTTCTTCTCATATACTCATTAAAAGAGAATTTCCAACTGAAAACAATTTAAACAGAAACTTCTTTAATAAAACACACACACACAAGTCCACTTCCTTTGAAACAATTTTCATCAGCTACTTTTATCTTTTTGGCTGCAACCAACTAACCACAGCAGGAGTTTAGCTCCCAAGGCTCAGAGACTGACAGCCTACCCATCCGAGCCCCTACCAGCCCCTAATGGGGCTGGACTCACAAAGCCTTTGACAGTCTCTGAAGGTAAACCACACAGACTGTGACTAGGTGAAACAGGGGCACTGAAAAATGAGGAGCACAATTATCTTGGAAGTACTTGATATTTCAATCAAAAACAAAACCCCTGAGACAGTCAAAATGGGAAAAATCTGAACTTTGCTGAACTTCCTTAAAATTGCTTCACAGAATATCCTCAGCAAATCCATTGCCTCTGGGCCTAGTATTTCCACCCCATCCAACGAGACCATCTGTCCTCACCTCTAATTGAGCAAACTTGACTGATTTTCTTTTATGTGCCCTACCTGTCCAGTAAATTGCCAAATACTCCTTCAAGCAGGAGTAGGGAGGTGTACAAGATCAAAAAAAAAAAAAAAATATTGGGCAAAATTTAGCCCTCTCTGGGTAGAGAGAGTCCTGAAATTAGTTAAGGGGCCATAATTCATAGCTAGGCTGGGTGATGTGGCTGAAGTATTGGTCTAGAACCAATGCTGTCCAAAAGAAGTACAACACAAGTCACAAATGCAAGCCACATACGTAATTTAAAAATGTTGTGTAGCCACATTAAAAGAGTAAAAAGAAATAGGGGAAATTAATTTTAATAACATATTTAATTTAACCCAATGAATCTGAAACATTATTATCTCAACATGTAATCAATATTAAACATTAACACTGAAATATTTTACATTCTCTTTTTCCACACTGTCTTTAAAATCTGGTATTAATTTTTTTACATGTACAGCATTCTGATTTGCTGCATTTCAAGTGCTTGAAAGTACGTGTGGCTAGTGACTACCACAAATGGACAGTACAGGTCTAAATTTTAACTCAAAAGCCACACTCAATATCTTCAATCCCTTCAATCTCTTTCCCTGGTGGCACAGTGGTTAAGAATCCGCCTGCCAATGCAGGGGACAAGGGTTTGAGCCCTGGTCCAGGAAGATCCCACATGCCGTGGAGCAGCTAAGCCCGTGCGCCACATCTACTGAGCCTGCGCTCTAGAGCCCATGAGCCACAACTACTGAGCCCGCATGCCACAACTACTGAAGCCCGCATATCTGGAGCCCGTAGGGGTAAAAGAAAAATGTCTTTTGAGTGGGGAAGTAAAAACAGAAAGGAGGAAAAAAGAATGGCTATGAAGTTCTCAATACCTGCCTCCAAGTATGCAAGTTGTAGGCCTATGATTAAACGATCCAGAGAAGAGCTGCTTATGCTTTTGCTTCTGCCACTCCTGATATGCCAAGGTTTCTTTCTTTTTTAAAAAAAATTTGTATATCTCCCCCTTTTTCTTTTTTAAAAATATTTTTAATGAAGTGTTGGACATACAATATTATATTAGTTTCTGGTATACAACATAATGATTTGACATTTGTATACACTGTGAAGTGATCATCACAATAAGTCTTGTTAACATTTGTTACCACCCAAAGTTAGCAATTGTTTTTTTTTTTCCTCATAATAAGAACTTCTAAGATTTACATTCTCAGAACTTTCAAATTTACAATGCAATATTATTGGCTATAGTCACCATGCTGTACATTACATCCCCATGATTTATTTATAACTGCAAGTATGTACCTCTTAATCTTCACCCATAACACCCACGCCCCGACCTTTCTACCCTCTGCCAACCAACACTCTGTTTTCTGTATCCATGAGTTTTGTTTTGTTTGTTGTGTTTTTTAGATTCCACATATAAGTGAAATCATATGGTATTTGCCTTTCTCTGTCTGACTTATTTCACCTAGCATAGTACACTCACGGACTAGCCATGTTGTCACAAATAGTAAGATTTCATTCTTTTTTTGAGTAATATTCCATTATATATACATATATATGTATATATAAATAAAATACCTTCATTATCCATTCTTCCCTCAATGAACACTTAGGTTGTTTCCATATCTTGGCTATTGTAAATAATGCTGCAATGAACACTGGAGTCCATATATCTTTTCAAATTAGTACTTTTACTTTCTTCAGGTAAATACCCAGAGGTGGTACTGCTGGATCATATGGCAGTTCTATTTTTAATTTTTGTAGGAACCTCCATACTGTTTTCCATAGTGGCTGTACCAATTTACATTCCCACCAACAGTGCAGGAGGGTTCCCTTTTCGCCACATCCTTGCCAACACTTGTCTTTTGTTGTCTTTTTGAAGACAGCCTTTCTGACAGGTGTGATGTAGTATCTCATTGTGGTTTTGATTTGCATTTCCCACATGATTTTCATGTGGCTGTTGGCTACCTGTATGTCTTTGGGAAAATGTTTATTCAGTTCCTTTAACATTTCTTGTAGGGATAGTTTAGGGATTTTAGCTTTTGCTTGTCTTAAGTATTCTTTATTTCTACTTCAACTCTGAATGATAATCTTGCTGTTTAGAGTATTCTTGACTGGAAGCTTCTTCCTTTCAGCATTTTAAATATATCATGCCACCTCCTTCAGGCCCGCGAAGTTTCTGCTGAGAAACCTGCTGATAGTCTTATGAGGGTTCTCTTGTATGTAACAAGTTGTTTTCCTCTTGCTGCTTTTAAGATTCTCTCTTTAACTTTGGACATTTTAATTGTAGCGTGCTTGCTGTCGGTCTCTTTGGGTTCATCTTGTTTGGAACTTTCTAGGCTTTCTGGGTCTGGAAGTTTGTTTCTTTCCCCAAGTTAGGGAAATTTTCAGCCATTATTTCTTCAAGTAAGTTTTCTTCCCCTTTCTTTCCCTCTTCTCCTTCTGGGACCCTTACGATGCAAATTTTTTCCATTTGATATTGTCCCATAGGTCCCTAAAGCTATCTGTTTTTTAAATGCTTCTTTTCTTTTCGCTGTTCTGTTTGGGTGAGTTTCACTGCCCTGTCTTCCAGATCACTGCTTTTTTCTCTGCTTCATCTGGTCTGCTGCTGAACCCCTCTAGTGTATTTTTTAGTTCAGTTACTATATTATTTGTGAGTCCTGTTTGATACATTCTAATATTTTCTATCTCTTTATTGAAGTTCTCTCTGTTCATCCATTCTTCTCCCAAGTTTGGTGACCATTCAAACATCTTTATAACCATTGATTTGAACTCTTTATCAGGTAAATTACTTCTTTTTGTTTCATGAAGGTTTTTTTCTGGAGTTTTATCTTGCTCTTTTGTTTGGAATATATTCCTCTGTTTCCTCATTTTGCTTGACTCTTTATGTTTGCTTCTACATGACAAGTGAAACAGCTCTCTCTCCTGTCTTGAAGGGGTGGCCCCATGCAGGAGATGAACCTTACTGTTTAACCTTGTCCTAGTTTCTGGTTGTCTCTCTAACTAACTATCTCGCGTATTGTTTCAGATCTGTGGGGCCCAGAAACACAACCCCCGCCTCGGTCACCAGAGCCCAGGGTTCAAGGGGCATCCCTAGGGTGGGCTGCACACACGTGCTAGCTTTGGGGGGTCATGGAGGGATGGGGCACTTGCCTGCTGCTTCTGGCAGGGCATAGCAGCAATGAAGTGAGGCAAGCAGCAGCAGCTTACAGTGAGCGTGCAAAAATGGCTCCTACCAGCACCAGCACTAGCACTAACAAGGTAGAAGGAAAACATAAAAAATGGTGCTTGCAAATGCCTCTGTCCCTGGAGAGAATTCCAATGGGCTTTTGCCCCTCTGACAGACACTATAAGATTAGCAAATGAATCTCCTCATATGGTCTAAGATCTTTTTCACACTGTTGCTTTTACACTGGGACCCCAGCTGAGTGTATTTACATGTGAGCCCTTTAAAAGCAGAATCTCCATTTTGTACAGCCCTGTGGTTCTCCTGGACATAAGCCCTGTGGTTTTCAGAGCCAGACATTTTGGGACTCCTCTCTCCAGTGCAGGTCTCAAGGGTTGGGGTGCCTGAGGTGGGCACAAACCCCTTTCTCCTCAGGGAAAAGTTCCATATTTGTGAGATCCTTCCCAATTATGGGTCACTGTACGTGGAGTGGGAGTTTTGGTGAGACTGCATCTCTGCTTCTCCCTACCCATCTCAATGTGGCCCTTTTATCCTTCACTGTGAATAAACAAAGTTTAGTTCTCGGGTTTTTTTTCCAGAGGGAAGTACTCCATATGTAGCTATAGTTTTGTTGTGTCTGTGAGAGCAGGTGAGTTCAGGATCTTCCTATGCTGCCATCCTGAAGCTCTCCTCTGCCAAGGTTTCTTATGAAATGGCTAAGCTCATTACCAAGAACAATGTTTCTTAGCCATACTTCCATATGGGATATAATTAACTAGGATTTACCCTACCATCCTGGACTAACAGATAAACACCAGTAAAAAGTATAAACAGGGACACGGTCTTAAACATTTTCTATAGGCCTTGGCTTCAAAGAACTTCACAGAAGATGTGAAAATCTCAGAGATAACTTCTGCTTCCGGTACTGCCAAAAATTATGGAAGCAAGCTTAATTAACCCTGTATTGAGAGAGTATTGACCTAATTAGGTTGACACTGCCTGAATTCTCTATTTAAGGAGAGAGAAAGCTTACAGGCTAGATTACCAAAGTCCATTTTGGGGCTTTTGTTTTTTTCCAAGTCTCTCAATCTTCTTTAGGCACAATAAGGAACAGCATTAAAGAAGACCCTTCACAATGGAATGCCCTTTTCTGAATGTGTATGGTAGTGAAAAAATGTAGGCTTTAAAGCCACCTGCAAACTATATAATCTTGGACAAGTTACTTACTGGCTCTAACCTTTGTTTTCTTCATCCTCACTACTCCCCCAACAAAATAATGGTGTTAATTCTAATTTTCAGAATTTTTTAAGATTAGATATTACATATGCCAATCCTGGTACCTGGCACATAACAGGCATTCAACTCATGGTGGATATCATTAAGCCTGAAACTCTTTTGCTTTTTTCCTATAGCACGAGGGCAGTAATTCTAGCACCTGGAAGCTGGGTAACTGCTGAAGGCTTCTGATGCTGCCCGGCAAGCAGATCATACCCAAGACTTCTAAGACAGAGTCATGGTGAACAGACTGGGGGTTAGCGAATATATGGCCGTCCTGGGAGCTTCTCCAGGAGCCATGGGAACTTTAAATCTCCATTTCTGAATCATGATAATGATCTAATACTCAGTGTGGTGGGTCAAAATCAGAATTAAAAGAAAAAAGGAAACAGTAAATACCACAGTGCATCTCATAGAATCATTTCTGAAAACTCTTGCTTCTGACAGACAAACATATTGGGGTGGCCAAAAAGTGCCTTCGGTTTTTTATTTTTGTTTTTTGTTTTTAAATTAACTTATTTAATTTTATTTATTTTTGGCTGCGTTGGGTCTTTGTTGCTGTGTGCCGGCTTTCTCCAGTTGCAGCGAGCAGGGGCCACCCCTCGTCGCGGTGCGCGGGCCTCCCACTGCGGTGGCCTCCCCTGCTGCGGAGCACGGGCTCTAGGCACGCGGGCTTCAGTAGTTGTGGCTCGAGGGCTCCAGAGTGCAGGCTCAGCAGTTGTGGCACACGGGCCCAGCTGCTCCGCGGCATGTGGGATCCTCCCGGACCAGGGCCCGAACCCATGTCCCCTGCATCGGCAGGCGGACTCTCAACCACTGTGCCACCAGGGAAGTCCCCGTGCCTTCGGTTTTTAAGTAAACATAAAAGACACATTTTTCATTTTCAATGAGAACTTTATTGAACAACGTATTCACCCTTTTGTTCCATTACCTTCTGCCATTTTTCAGGCAACTTCATAATTCCATCTTCTCAAAACTTTTTACTTTTTGAGCAAAGAACTGTTCCAGGTGCCTTTTACAGTCTTCCAGGGAATTGAAATTTTTTCCATTAAGAGAATTCTATAAAGACTGAAATAAAGGGAAATCCGAAGGTGCAGTGTCTGGTGAAAACGGCGGATGAATCAGAACTTCCCAGCCAAGCTGTAATAGTTTTTGCCTGGTCATCAAAGAAACATGTGGTCTTGCATTATATTGATGGAAGATGATGTGTTTTCTGTTGACTAATTCCCGATGCTTTTCATCGAGTGCCACTTTCAGCTGGTCTAACTGGCAGCAGTGCTTGTTGGAATTAATCGTTTGGTTTTCTGGAAGGAGCCCTTAATAGAGGACTCCCTTCCAATCCCACCATATATACAACATCACCTCCTTTGGATGAAGACCAGCCTTTGGTGTGGTTAGTGGTGGTTCATTTCGCTTGCCCCACGATCTCTTCCATTCCACATTATTGTGCAGTATCCACTTTTCATCCCCCGTTACAATTTATTTTAAAAACAGAATGTTTTCATTAAGTTTAAGTACAGAATCACAGGCAGAAATATGGTCAAGAAGGTTTTTTTCGCTTATATGTAGAACCCAAGCATCAAAGTGATTAACATAACCAAGCTGGCGCCAAGGATTTTCAATGCTTGATTTGGATATTTTGAGTATGTTGGCTATCTCCTGTGTGGTATAACGTTGATTTTTCTCAATTAATGTATCGATTTGATCTCTATCAACTTCAGCTGGTCTACCCGACCATAGAGCATTGTCCAGCAAGAAATCTCCAGCACGAAACTTCACAAACCACTTTTGACATGTTCAATCAGTTACAGCACCTTCTCCATATACTGCACAAATCTTTTTTTGCACTTCAGTTCCATTTTTATCTATCTTGAAATAATAAAGCATAATATGCCAAAAATGTTGCTTTTTTTCTTCCATCTTCGATGTTAAAATGGCTACACAAAAATTCACCAATTTTGATGTCTTTTAAATGCACGCTGATATGACAGCTGTCACATACAATCTAACAAAATGGTTTTGAATGAAGTTAGAGACAACTAAGTGCTACTAGAGCCATCTTATGGAAAAAACCAAACAAACATTTTGGCCAACCCAATAGATGTATATATGGGGAGGGTCAAGAACGTTTGACTACCACTGCCTTAGAACACACTAGGATTTCAAGGAGTCCTGAAATTTTTTAATTCTTAGGAGATACAAATAAGCAGGAAAGAAGAACATCTAACTCCTCTGAAAAGGAATTTTTAGGGCAACCGTGAGAGCTGCCAAATATGGGCTCTAAAACATGGATACTGGGATAAGGATATAACAATCCTAGTTTCAATCCATATGGCTGTGTTAAGATCAACTACCCTCAAATGACTATAGAACAAAGCATAGCTGGTTAGCTAGATGATATAAACTCTTAATTGAGTAAGACATGTTCATTTTTTCTTAATGGCTATTTCTTTTTAAAAGCATTTGGGAAATAAACAAGTTAAGGCTCTAGTGAAAGGAATTTTCCTGACTTTATAAATAGAATCTGATATAAATCCTTTTAGTGTATGGGATTAGAGATTTACATAATTTGAGAATACTAATGTGTATAATATAGATGCTATAGTTTGCAATGCTATTTTTGGTTATGAAAAGAAAAACCAACCTGGATTTATAAAGCACATGTGACTTTTTAAAAATGAAGTACCATGGATTGGAAACGCTTAAAGAAAAAATTTCTAGCATTAAGACAGAAAAGAATTAAGGAAAGTAAGTTTATCTGTTATAAAGTGAACTCTATCTTATCTCCAAAGAAACACTCCTTCAAACACCTTATGGATTCTACCCTCAACACTCCACTGAAACTGCTCATTAAGGTTGTATTGACCTCAAAATTGTCAAGCACAAAGGATAATTTTCAGTGTTCATACTGTGTGAAGTGGACAGCACTTGGGAAACCTAACTATTCCTTCCCTTTTTGTGTGTGTGATGAGAACTTTTAAGATCTACTCTCTTAGCAATCTTTAAATATACAATTTACTATTATTAACTATAGTCACCATGCTGTACATTACATCTCCAGTACTAATTTATTTTATAAACCATTCTTTTTTTCTTGAACCTCTTCCCCTACAGGCTCCTGAATACCTCTTCCCTGATTTTCCTCTCATCTCTTTACAGCTTCTCAGCCACTTTTGCCAGCAACTCTTCTTCTATAAAATTCGTACACATTCTCAGCCCTTTTTTCTTCTTAACCAACACTGTCCTTTTGTGGTTTTGTACATACAAGGCCTCAACTTTAAGTCATTCACTAATGATTTTCAAATTATGTCCCCAGGCTTCAGACCTACATTTTAAATTGCCTACTGCGCATCTCCGCCTGGTTGCCCCGCAGGCACCTCAAACTCGGTGTGGTAAAAAACAAACTCAGCATCTTTTTCCAAAAGTATTCTTTCCCTCTCATATTCCTGCCCCCTTGCGGTGAATGGCACCACTCTTCATTTAGTCCCCCAAAGCAAAACTCTGGGAGTCCTCACAGATGCGTCCTCCTTTATGACTGTTATTGTCAAAATCAATTACAAAGCCCTATCTGTTCTTTCTCATTATTGACCTTCAAATCCATCATCATTTTATTTTCATTTCTATTGCTCCTTATTTCAGTACCTGAGCTTCCTCTCCCTAGAATATTATAACTTTTTTCTTTTGAAAATAGATTTATTGAGATACAAATGACTTACCAAAAATTCACCACTTAAAACATGCAATTCAACGGTGTTTAGTATATGCACAGAGTTGTGCAACCATCACCACAGTCTTAAGTTTAGAACATTTTCACACCCCCCAAATAAACCTCACACCATTTAGTCATCACATCCCATTTGCCCCATCCCTCTTAGCCCTAGGCAACCTATACTTTATGTCTCTATAAATTTGCCTATTCTGGACATTGCATATAAACAGAATCATACAATATATGGTTTTTTTGTAACTGATTTTTTTCACTTAGCATGTTTTCAAGGTTCATCCCTGCTGAAGCGTGTACCAATACTTCATTCCTTTTTATTCCTGAATAATATTCCATTGTATGGATATACCACAATTACTTATCCATTCCTTCCTTTATAGACATGTGAGATGTTTCTACTTTTTGGCTATTAGGAGTAATCCTGCTCTGAACATTTGTGTGCAAGCTTTTGTGTGAACATATTTTCAGTTCTCTTGAGAATATACCTAGAAGTGGAATTGCTAGGTCATATGGTAATTCTCTACCTAACTTTTTTTTTTTTTTCTACCTAACTTTTTGAGGAACTACCAGACAGTTCTACAAAAGAGCTGCAGCATTTTTAAATGCCCACCAGCAGTGTATGAGGTCTTCAATTTCTCCACACTTAACTTTTTGATAATAGCCACCCTAGTGGGTATGAAGTGGTATCTCAGTGTCTTTGATTTGCATTTCTCTCATAGCTAATGATCTGGGGCATCTTTTCATGTGCTAGTTGGCCATTTGTATATCTTCCTTGGAGAAATATCTATTGAAATCTTTTACCCATTTTTCAACTGGGTTGTCATTTTATGATTGAGTTGAAAGAGTTCTTTTCATATTCTGGTTACTAGATCCTTATCAGATATATGATTTGCAAATGTTTTCTTCCATTCTGGGTTGTCTTTTCACTTTCTTGGTAGTGTCCTTTGATGTAAAAAAGTTTTAAAACTTGGTGAAGTCAAATTTATCTTTTTTTCTTCTGCTGCTTGTGCTTTTAGTTTTATATCTAAAAAACCACTGTCAAATCCAATGTCATGAAGATTTACCCCTATGTTTTCTCCTAAGAGTTTTATAGTTTTAGCTTTTACTTTTAGGTCTTTGATCTATTTTCAGTTAATTTTTATATATGATGGGAGGTAGGGTCCTATTATTTTAACTTCTCTACCAAACTTTGGTCTTGCTGCCAAAATGATTTTCCTTAAAAGAAAACAAACAATTTTTTCTATTCCATCATCACATAATTAAAATCTCTAAATGGCCTTGTCATATCTTTTGCAGTGATACTTAACTTTGTGGGAATAGAGAATCTGATGAAAACTATCCCCAGGAAGTGTGGATGTGGATGTACATGTGCATGTGTACACTAACAGATACAAACACACACACACACACTTTTGCATGTAATTTCAAAAGATTCCCCAAAGCACTAAAACCCATCAAAGACCACCAGCCCAAAGAATAAAGCCTCGGTATTTATTAAATACCTAGAAACAAATGACAATGGAGACACGACGACCCAAAACCTATGGGATGCAGCAAAAGCAGTTCTAAGAGGGAAGTTTATAGCAATACAAGCCTACATCAAGAAACAGGAAACATCTCAAATAAACAACCTAACCTTGCACCTAAAGCAATTAGAGAAAGAAGAGCAAAAAAACCCCACAGCTAGCAGAAGGAAAGAAATCATAAAGATCAGATCAGAAATAAATGAAAAAGAAATGAAGGAAACAATAGCAAAAATCAATGAAACTAAAAGCTGGTTCTTCGAGAAGATAAACAAAATTGATAAACCATTAGCCAGACTCATCAAGAGAAAAAGGGAGAAGACTCAAATCAACAGAATTAGAAATGAAAAAGGAGAAGTAACCACTGACACTGCAGAAATACAAACGATCATGAGAGATTACTACAAGCAACTCTATGCCAATAAAATGGACAACTTGGAAGAAATGGACAGATTCTTAGAAATGCACAACCTGCCGAGACTGAACCAGGCAGAAATAGAAAATATGAACAGACCAATCACAAGCACTGAAATTGAAACTGTGATTAAAAATCTTCCAACAAACAAAAGCCCAGGACCAGATGGCTTCACAGGCGAATTCTATCAAACATTTAGAGAAGAGCTAACACCTATCCTTCTCAAACTCTTCCAAAATATTGCAGAGGGAGGAACACTCCCCAACTCATTCTACAAGGCCACCATCACCCTGATACCAAAACCAGACAAAGATGTCACAAAGAAAGAAAACTACAGGCCAATATCACTGATGAACATAGATGCAAAAATCCTCAACAAAATACTAGCAAACAGAATCCAACAGCACATTAAAAGGATTATACACCATGATCAAGTGGGGTTTATTCCAGGAATGCAAGGATTCTTCAATATACGCAAATCAATCAACGTGATACATCATATTAACAAATTGAAGGAGAAAAACCAAATGATCATCTCAATAGATGCAGAGAAAGCTTTCGACAAAATTCAACACCCATTTATGATAAAAGCCCTGCAGAAAGTAGGCATAGAGGGAACTTTCCTCAACATAATAAAGGCCATATATGACAAACCCACAGCCAACATTGTCCTCAATGGTGAAAAACTGAAACCATTTCCACTAAGATCAGGAACAAGACAAGGTTGCCCACTCTCACCACTATTATTCAACATAGTTTTGGAAGTGTTAGCCACAGCAATCAGAGAAGAAAAAGAAATAAAAGGAATCCAAATCGGAAAAGAAGAAGTAAAGCTGTCACTGTTTGCAGATGACATGATACTATACATAGAGAATCCTAAAGATGCTACCAGAAAACTACTAGAGCTAATCAATGAATTTGGTAAAGTAGCAGGATACAAAATTAATGCACAGAAATCTCTTGCATTCCTATATACTAATGATGAAAAATCTGAAAGTGAAATTAAGAAAACACTCCCGTTTACCACTGCAACAAAAAGAATAAAATATCTGGGAATAAACCTACCTAAGGGGACAAAAGACCTGTATGCAGAAAATTATAGGACACTGATGAAAGAAATTAAAGATGATACAAATAGATGGAGAGATATACCATGTTCTTGGATTGGAAGAATCAACATTGTGAAAATGACTCTACTACCCAAAGCAATCTACAGATTCAATGCAATCCCTATCAAACTACCACAGGCATTTTTCACAGAACTAGAACAAAAAATTTCACAATTTGTATGGAGACACAAAAGACCCCGAATAGCCAAAGCAATCTTGAGAACGAAAAATGGAGCTGGAGGAATCAGGCTCCCTGACTTCAGACTATATTACAAAGCTACAGTAATCAAGACAGTTTGGTACTGGCACAAAAACAGAAATATAGATCAATGGAACAGGATAGAAAGCCCAGAGATAAACCCACGCACATATGGTCACCTTATCTTTGATAAAGGAGGCAAGCATATACAGTGGAGAAAAGACAGTCTCTTCAATAAGTGGTGCTGGGAAGACTGGACAGGTACATGTAAAAGTATGAAATTAGAACACTCCCTGACACCATACACAAAAATAAATTCAAAATGGATTAAAGACCTAAGTGTAAAGCCAGACACTATCAAACTCTTAGAGGAAAACATAGGCAGAACACTCTATGACATAAATCGCAGCAAGATCCTTTTTGACCCAGCTCCTAGAGAAATGGAAGTAAAAACACAAATAAACAAATGGGACCTAATGAAACTTAAAAGCTTTTGCACAGCAAAGGAAACCATAAACAAGACCAAAAGACTACCCTCAGAATGGGAGAAAATATTTGCAAATGAAGCAACTGACAAAGGATTAATCTCCAAGATTTACAAGCAGCTCATGCAGCTCAATAACAAAAAAACAAACAACCCAATCCAAAAATGGGCAGAAGACCTAAATAGACATTTCTCCAAAGAAGATATACAGATGGCCAACAGACACATGAAAGAATGCTCAACATCCTTAATCATTAGAGAAATGCAAATCAAAACTACAATGAGGTATCATCTCACACCGGTCAGAATGGCCATCATCAAAAAATCTAGAAACAATAAATGCTGGAGAGGGTGTGGAGAAAAGGGAACACTCTTGCACTGTTGGTGGGAATGTAAATTGATACACCCACTATGGAGAACAGTATGGAGGTTCCTTAAAAAACTAAAAATAGAACTACCATACGACCCAGCAATCCCACTACTGGGCATATACCCTGAGAAAACCATAGTTCAAAAAGAGTCATGTACCAAAATGTTCATTGCAGCTCTATTTACAATAGCCAGGACATGGAAGCAACCTCAGTGTCCATCATCGGATGAATGGATAAAGAAGATGTGGCACATATATACAATGGAATATTACTCAGCCATAAAAAGAAATGAAATGGAGGTATTTGTAATGAGGTGGATGGAGTTAGAGTCTGTCATACAGAGTGAAGTAAGTCAGAAAGAGAAAAACAAATACAGTATGCTAACACATATATATGGAATCTAAGGAAAAAAAAAAAAAAGGTCATGAAGAACCTACTGGCAAGATGGGAATAAAGACACAGACCTACTAGAGAATGGACTTGAGGATATGGGGAGGGGGAGGGGGAGGGGTGAGATGTGACAGGGTGAGAGAGTGTCATGGACATATATACACTACCAAATGTAAAATAGATAGCTAGTGGGAAGCAGCCGCATAGCACAGGGAGATCAGCTCGGTGCTTTGTGACCACCTAGAGGGGTGGGATAGGGAGGGTGGGAGGGAGCGAGATGCAAGAGGGAAGAGATATGGGAACATATGTATATATATATAACTGATTCACTTTGTTTTAAAGCAGAAACTAACACACCATTGTAAAGCAATTATACTTCAATAAAGAGATTAAAAAAAAAAAAAAGAATAAAGCCTCAACTCTTTCACACTCCTTTGGCACAATGCCCCCATGATCTGCCCTGACCTATCATTCTAGCCTCCTTGCCTTCCAGTCTGCAGCCTGGCTCCCCACAGGTTAGCATTAAAAGCTCACTGACTCTATCCAGTATGTCATACTACATTATATAATCACATTTCTTTGCACATGCATGCTATTCTTTCCACCCAAAACATATTCCTCAGCTCACGAGACTGTTTTAAACGTTAAGTATGATAACTATGCAAATGTGCCTGGTATAGAGAAGGCATAATGTTTGCTAAATTTGGGGGAAAAAAAAAGACTTAGCAAATGTTGGGAAATGAGGATTGCATGTTTTATTTCCAGAAATTTGAGTGACTTAAACAACTGTGTTATATCTGTATTTCTTCATTCACTAGTTAATACTGGAAAACCTAATATGTATATATATGGAAATCATATAGCACAAGACAATTTCTAGGTAATAATAAGTCTAATGGAAGGTAAACTGATCACAAAACCATCTCACTTGTATAAGTTCCTCTTATAAGTTTTTAAGGAAGATTACATTGGTTGAAGTATTCATTTGAAAAAAGTTGTAACATAACACTGAAGAATTTATCTCAGAAAGTATGATGTTCTGTCTCTAGAAAAAGAGATTCAATTAAAAGGTTACAAATTTTCACCTACATATGTTCATTCCAATACATCAATGATATTTTCCAAACATCACTTTAAAATGCATCAATTTACTTAAATTTTGTTAAAATTAAAATTACCACTCTGTGTATATATCTGAGGGAAACAAAATCACTATCTTGAAGAGATATCTGCAACCCCATGTTCATTGCAGCATGATTTACAATAGCCAAGACATGGAAACAACTAAGTGACCATCAATGAAGGAACAGATAAAGAAAATGTGATACATGTGTGTATGTGTATACACACACACACACACACACACACAATGGAATATTATTCAGCCACAAAAAGAAGGAAACCCTGCCATTTGCAGCAACATGGATGGACCTTGAAGGTACTATGCTAAAGTGAAATAAGTCAGACAGAGAAAGACAAACACTGTATGATTTCACACATATATAGAATCTTAAAAAAAAACTCATAGAAACAGATAATATATCTATGGTTGCCAAAGTTGGTGGGATGGGGTAATGTGTAAAGGTGAGCAAAAGTACATACTTCCAGTATTAAGATTAATAAGTTCTGGGGATGTAATATACAGCATGATCAGTATAGTTAAGAATACTGTATAATGTACTTGAAAGATGCTAAGAGAACAGCTCTTGGAAAAGTTCTTATCACAAGAAAAAAAAATTGTAACTACTTGTGGTACATGTACGTCACCATGAGGTGATGGATGTTAACTAAAGTTATCGTGGTAATAATTTCACAATATATGCATGTATCAAATCATTATGCTGTCCACCTTAAGCTAATGTGATATGTCAATTGCATCTCAATAAAACTGGAGTGCGGGGAACCTAACACCACAGAAAGCCTGTATCTTGGCAGGGGAAGAAGTGTTCTCTTCAAATTGCAGATCAAGTGTCCACAGTTATATCAGCTGAGAATCAACCCTTAAGAATCAAGACAATAGAACAACTAGTTCTAAAAGCTGGACATATTTGAGAGGAAAAATCCAGGAAGGTTGATGTAAAATAATTAAAAAGTAACTGGGTGAATTTCAAGGAGGAATAGTTATCAAAGTGTAGTATGCAAGTATTGCCGTTATCCTGAGGGAACTGCACATGAAATTTGTGGAACTAAGACTAAGGGAAGGCATAAGCATAAAGAAATACTAGTAGGGAGCTGAGAAGGGCTTTTCTTAAAATTTATAACTTTCTATATTTATAGCCTTAAGGCTTAGTTGAAATCCCTAATGAAAAATGGTATAAAACACCGGTACTAACATATTTAACCCTTACTAAGGAAATCTAACAAATAAATTAACAGATTGTGTGCTACATTTCACTGAGTCTACTGTTTAGATTTATCTTATTTTTTTATTAAAAAGAGATTTTGATTGAGTGTATCAATTAAATACATAATGCTTGATGAATCTCAGAGGCTCATCACTGGATATGTTAGAATATGTATTAATCAAGCAGAAGGGTGGAAAAAATAAAATAATGGTAATTACATGCAAGGGCATAGATAAAGTCCAACTCTTCACCAAGGTTCAAACAGAATCACAAACAAAGAGACTCTGCTAAATAAAATGCGAACTCTATTTCATAAACTTCATATTGTTAAAGCACTCTTATTGGCAATGATGAGTACAATAAACTCATAGATTATTCACTGCAAAAAAAAAAATAACTTCCTTACGCAAATTGCCTCAATTTGTGACGTTTTGTGTGGAAAAAAATAAAGTGGTACTTCAAAAGTCATATTGTAATTATTATCATAAAGACAAAATAGCTTCTGTTTCTTATACTTATTACTGAATTTTTTAAAAAAGTTTCCTACTATTACAGTTTAATTTTTTAAGTACAGTGGACAAAAGAAAATATCCAAAAAGGCAAATATGAGCTATGTTTTTATTTTTTCATTTTTCTTTTTATGATTATATTTATTTCAATACACAAAAGAATGGTGTTCCCATTATTTAAGCTGTTTCCAACTAGATAATATTTTCTTCAGCATTTAACCAAGTGTTGGCAATTGAAAAAAGAGAAGCTCAATGTGATTGGTTAATTAAGATTTCAAATAACCTGTTGCTCCATAGAGGAGAGGCTAATTTCTCATTTATAAAGCCCATTTATAACTCTAGCTCTGAGAAATGGTCCTAATAAAACTCACAGTTAAGTAGGCCTTCAAATGCATACCAGCCATTAACATTTGGGCTGCCTGCTGCTAGCAAAATATTAATATTTGATGCTACAGCATTTTCATTTTATGACTATTTAGCATAAATCTGTTTCAGGGTCTTATGAAACAGCTTTATTTATGTGTTAAACAGATTAAACTCAGGTTGTAACGGTTGGTTTTTAAATGACTTGAAAATAATTTATAGCCACTAGGAATCTATATATTTTCTGATTAGATTAATAGCTGTATTTCCTCCAGTAAATGCACTATTAGGGACAAAAACAACTTATTGCAGGGTCCTTTGAAAAAGAAAAAAGAAGAGAAAAAAGAGCCAGGAAGACAGTAAGGGAGAAGATAGCCAACTGAAGGAGATAAAACCATTTTACCTTGTTATAGTGTTTGTAGTTTATAGAGAAGTTCCTATATATTACTACCTCATCTAATGCTCACAGCAATCTGGTGAGATGCTCAGATAATTACTACACTACATTAAAGATGAGAAAACAAAAGCTCCAGAAGGGTTAAATTACAACTCAGTTACATGGCTAGAAAATGGCAGGGCAAGATGAAAATCCAGGCCTTGTGATAAAAAGAATTTGTGCAGGTGTTCATCTAATATTTGAACTATATCTTAAATCTTCAAAAGCATATAAGTGTAATGGGTGGGTGGGTGTGTGTGTGTGTGTGTGTGTGTGTGTGTGTGACAGAGAGAGGGAGAAAGGGAGGAGGGAGGGGAGAAGAGGGGAAGGGAGAGAGAAGATCCCAGGTTAGAAGGACTTTGATGGACAAAAGCAGGAATGCATGGAACTGTTTAGTGGCCCATTTCCTTCCTTTGACTGTAACCTCTTTGAGGGCAGGGAATGTGTCTTTGTTCACCACTTAAATGCCAAGACCTACCAGAGAGCACCATAAATACTGGCTACACAAATGACAGAGAGAAAGAAAACAGAAACTAAAAGGGAATGGTGATAAGGACATAAAAGGAGGAGAAACTGTCAAGAAAGAGTACTTAATATCAAATGTCACATATGTATTATATCTAAATAAGAACCTCCCTTGCCTTTGGATAAAACAGGGAGATTGAGGCTGACTCTAAAGGATGGGGGTGGAGGACAGTAGTGGAGTGATGGAGGTTATACAGTCAATGTTCTGCAACTTAAATCTTTATCTCTTTGCTAGTGTGTTACTAGAGTGTTAACATGGTATGCTAACTACGTTTCTGGGCATAACAAAGATCAAAGTGATATTCCTCCAAGATCTAGAGAAAGAGAGAGAGAGGGAAAGAAACAAGCCATGTACCAAATATTATATCAAGATAAAACATTATCATACCTGAATAAAAACTCTAAAAAGAGGTAGAAATGACTTAAGAGAATCCATTCTATCCTTCCTTCCACCTAATGAAAAAAGTATGACTGGTTTCTTAGGTACAAACAATGAAGTCTGACCCTTTGGCTATTTTTTCATTTGTTTGCACTATTTAAATATTAGGAAAAATAAACATGACCAAAAATTAAATGGCACAGCAACCAATCAGTTGTTTTGTAATGATACCTAAGAAGAATATTTCAAGTTAACAAAAGATGCCACATAAATACCTATAATAATAATAACTACATAATGTTCTTTTCTAAGTAATAAAATTACCATACCATTTTAATACGTGATTGTTCTACATGTGGGAAAACAAAACTGACACAATTTAAATATGAGCTATATTCTCTAAGAAATGAAACTGATGATACCTCCTTTCTGTTTAAGGCTTCAGTCTTCACATCAATAGGAAAAACGAATTTCTTTTTTCTTTGCTCCATCAAAGAACGAAAAGATTAGTCCTGAGATCTAAGAAGGTTGTTACTTCCACTAAGAACAAGATCAATATGAACCTTCCACCACGGATCAATTAAGAAACATGTAAAAGAGATTTTAAACTTTCTCCTCAAAACGGTAGTGTGGAAAACTAGAAAGGATGATGTTTTCTAACAAACAATTACCATCTTGCTTTTTCAAACATCAGTATCTATTTTGTACTACATACCAGGAAATGCATGATTATTTGCTTAAAGTCAGTTAATGAGGGCAATGCCATGAGAAAAAGATTTAAATCTGTACAATTCTTAATTACAAAGAAAGCAAATTTATTACTTTCAAATTCTACCTAGTAACAGAAAGGTCGTAGAGGACCTGCTGTAATGACCAGATAAGGCTGCCTATAATTAGCATGCCTCTTCTCTGTGTGTTAATCAGGAAGCCCAACTATTGAAGGCTGCTCAGAAACATTTTACTCTTTTAACCATTTAAAACATTCCCTTTCTAATCTTGCTCACTTTATTAGTTTGCATAGGCAATGAAGAAAGAATTCTGGTACCAAAAGCAAATTTCACTTCAGGCACTATTTAACAATCCTTAAGAGTTTAAATTAATGAGGTCTTTACTGAGTTTGGTTTTATCTTTTTCTAAACATTTCTCTGTTGAGCATTTATTACTCTCAGTTGTTTTTATTGTTGTTGTTTTTTTGTTTGCATTCAATAGTTTGTTATGGTAAAAGAAGCAGAACAAATCTGAGATCTATAGTGTCTACTTCTTATCATTTCTACTCTTATTTCAAAAGCAGGAAGAAAAAAAATCTTTGTGAGACAAAAGTCTACCATATCATAGTGAGATAATAGATCAACTCCCTTAAGAATAAGTTTTTTAAAAGAAAAGATGCCAGTACTTAGCATAAAACTTGGTATTCAGTAATTATTATTTTTTTATCCTAAGAGCAAGGACCTGTTCTTATATAACCACATTATATGATCAAAACCAGAAAACCATAAGCTACTTTTAATGGTAGTATCTTCTGAATTCGGATTTAATTTCAAATGGCCCTTGACATTGGAAAATGACCTTAAAAACTTTGCATATACTAAAACCAATGATTTTTTGGCCAGGCCGCACGGATGCGGGATCCTACTTCCCGGATCAGGGATTGAACCCACACCCCCGGCAGTGGAAGTGCAGAGTCTCAACCACTGGACCACCAGGGAAGTCCCTAAAGTCAGTGATTTTTTGAAATAATGGCAAAGTGAAATGGGCACTGGCTTGGGATTCAAGAGTTTCTGCCTTTTCTGCCATTACTAGTTATATGGCTTTAAGAAAGTCAATTAATCCCTGGATTTCAGTTCACTTAACCACAAAATGAAGGAATTGGCTTAACTAATCACAAAGGTCTCTCCCAGCTCCTATATACTCTTGATTCTGAATAAGGATTACTAAAAGTGGAAAACTACCATTTGTTTTTCAACTCAAAAGTGTGAGATCTTCAACTTATTTTTCTGCCTTAAACTTTGCTGCCAAAGCAGTACAGCAAGTTTCAACCAAGTGCGGCCATTCTCTGGAGTCTCTAATGCCTTGAGATATAAGGCCTTTAAAAACTATATGTTCTGACTTTAAGGTATTTAAAACACAATGGGGACTTCGCTGGTGGTCCAGTGGCTAAGACTACGCGCTCCCAATGCAGGGGGTCCAGGTTCAATTCCTGGTCAGGGAACTAGATACCACATGCCACAGCTAAGAGTCTGCACGCCGCACCTAAGGATTCTGCATGCCGCAACTAAAAAAAGATCCCACATGCCGCAACTAAGACCCGGTGCAGCTAAATAAATTTAAAAAAAGCAAAACAACCCCACAATGGTTAGAGGCTTTAAAGAAAAATGTGTAACAATATCTAACAATAAGGTTTATAAGGAACTTTCACATGTTATCTCGTTTAGTCTTCTCAGTAAGTTGGAGAGCTATTATATTACCCATTCAACAAAGGTCAAGTTCCAAGATGGCACTAAGATTGGGAGATTTCTTACTTCATAGTCCATGTTTTATCCATTACACTACATTACTTTAAATGCACATATAAACCCCCTAGATCTCACTTTGATTTAGTGGGGAATGTTTTTTAAAATGCTTCATTGTAAGCTGTCACAGTCCCATTAGAGCAAAATATTGTCCAGAGTACATCAAAATTTCTTCATTTTTATTTGCAAGCTGTCCCTGAAGAAAGATTCAGGATAACCTAAAAAATTAAATAATTGAGACTAATCCTGTAAATAAAGACAAGTATTTCTGTTTGCAGCTAAAATGGAGCCACGTTGAAGCAATATAAATATAGTTGATAATTCATTTGGTTCCCAACACTGAAATTACATAATTCTTAATTAATCTGGGATATTTCAAAATTTTATTGCCCTTTTAAAACTCCACATAATTTGAATTCAGACTGTATGAGAAGCTCCTGTCTGAAGACCTCCGATATATATATGACTTAGAAAAACTATATGATATTGAGATCCTCTAGAAGAAAGCATTATATTGCCACTGATTATTCAATACAACTCTTTATCCACTATTCACTGAGATACAAAGCTCTGTGTTCATTCAATCTGTTCAGAGCAGAGAAAAAATAAAACCCAGTTTAGCTGAAAACCAGCCCAAACCTATCCAACCCCTATCACTGTGATACCTCTATAAGCAATGATGATGACTGAATTATTTGTTTTAAAAAGTATTTCAGGTTGAGGATTTCTATGAACATGTAAGATTGGTAACCTTCTATTAGTTCTAGCTAATACTTCAGGATTGTGTATCAGCAACTGATCAACTGATATAATTCCAACATCTTTTAGTTATTGTTCAAAATAAGAATCATAGAATAATAGTTCTGCAGCATCTAAAAGCACATTCACTTTCTATCAATGGTTTTCCAGAATTTATTTTTTGCATAATAACAACTACAATAGGTTCTTAGCTTAAAGATAGGTGTCACTTTTCCAAAAGCCATTTATAAATCACTGCTCTTGATACCCTTCAACTTCTTTCCTTTCGTAGGAGGGCAACTTTCTCCAGATTAGAAACATTTATGCAACGGAAAAACAAATGTAAGAAATCTTCTCTAGGAGGAGGTAGAAGTAGCAAAGCTTTCAAGTTTCTCTACTTGGCTGAGAGAAAACGCTGCTAGATTCTTGAATCCATTTCTGGACATATGCCTAACCTCGATAAATTTGGCTTTCTGCACTGCAACATCAGAGTTAGTTTTTAACAATTCCTTATAAAAACCAGCAGACATCTGAGGCTTGCCAAGGTAAAGAATACAATGAGGCAGTATACAGAGTGGTTACAACAATCTCCCGAGTCAGTGTTCAGGTGCAACTCCTAGTTCTTCCCTTATGATCTTTGTTAGTGGGGATTCTGTTGGCTGAAAACAATAATATGAAACCCCAGACAGAAGCTAATTTTTTTCTTTTGTGTAAATGCCCAAAGATTGGCAGTTCAGGGCTGGTGCACAGGCTCTGCTCCCCAAAGCCCACAAGGACCCAGTTCTTTCCAGCTTTCTGTTCTACCTTCAGGTGCAGCCCTGGCCGGCACAGTCTAAGACGTGCATCAACTGTCACATGCTTGAGACAGGAGAAAGGAGGAGTAGAGAAGGGAAGAAGAAGGCAGAGGATGCAAGCCAACTCTCTCTTAAGAAAGTTCACCAAAATTACCCACAATAGTTTTTTTTTTTTTTCTTGGCCTCAGCTAGTCACACTTACCTGCAAGGGAGGTTAGGAAATGCGGGCCACGTGCCCAGCTGGAGCTGTTATTACTGTGAGAAGAGGGTGAAAACAGATATTGGGGTACTAGCTATCTCTACCACACTATCTGTGTGATCTTAAACACTTTATGCCACTGACGTCTCATCTGTAAAATGGAAAAAATATTAGAATCTCCCATCATAAAGTTACTGTGTACATGAAATAATAATAATCAACGTAGAGAGGTTAGCATAGTGTCTGGCACATAATACCCAACAAAGTAAACAATTATTTATCCTTCAGACATTTTCTTTTGCTTACTGATTTTATCCATTTTTCCCAACCCCCAAATTATCAGCACAATGTAAACAGATTGATACTCTCAAATCACTGCTTTCAGCAAGGCCCCTCCTCTTTCTAATGCCCTTGCCAACACACACACACACACACACACACACACACACACACACACACATTCTCTTTCTGAAAGAAGACTTTAGTGCACCTCACTACCTAAATTCACGTGCAAACTCCTTCTAAATCTATGCCATAACCTCTAAAACTCCCCTTTCTTTACCTCCCCAATACCTTTTCAACAATATCCCCCACTATGATCCAATGTAGGTAATACTAATGATAACAATTTAAAAAATGATGATGACCAAAAGTACTAAATTTTAGAGGCTATCACTTTTTGAAAGTTTTTTCTTTGCCAGGTAATATGCTGAGTGTTTTACATGAATTCTCTCTCTTTTTTAAAAAATTTAAGTATAGTTGATTTACAATGTTGTGTCAATTTCTGCTGTACAGCAAAGTGATTTAGGTATGTGTGTGTTATGTATGTGTATAACATACATAACACACACATTCTTTTTTCATATTCTTATCCATTATGGTTTATCATAGGATATTGAATATAGATCCCTGTGCTATACAGTAGGACCTTGTTGCTTATCCATTCTATATGTAATACTTTGCATCTGCTAACCCCAAACTCCCACTCCATCCCTCTCCCACCACCCCCCTTGGCAACCATAAGTCTGTTCTCTATGTCTGTCTGAACTCTTTCTTTTAATCCTCATAATAATCCTGTGAGGTTATTACCATTATTATCCCCATATTTTAGATTACAACTAAAGCTTAGAAAGGTTATACCCAAAGTCACACAGTAAGTATATGGCAGGGCTGTGATTTGAACAGAGGTCTGCTGGACTTCAGAGCCCTTCATTTAACCACTGTGTGACACCTGTCTTGCACAAACATACCACCTGCATTCTCTGTACATACCTGAGTCACCTTAGAATTCTTTTTCTAACCACATCCTGCAGAGTGTCATTAAGGTCTAGCTCATTCCTGATCTCTTCCATGAGGCCCTCATCAACTATAATGTAATAATAATTATAGTAATTATACTATAGTAATAAAAACAAATAGCAAAATCGCACTTATACTGTTATAACAGTAGGCAGTTCTAAGCACCATATACTAACTCATTTAATCCTCACAACAACACTGTGAGTTAGACCATAATTATCTCCATTTTACAATGAGGAAATGAGGCCTAGAGAGGCTAAGCAACTTGCCCAAGCTCACATAGCTAGTAAATGTTGGAGCCAGGATTCCAACCCAGGTCTCCTAGACGTAGATCTTGTGCTTGTTACCACTAAACCATACTGCCACTCATTTATCTTCCATAATTTATCTCCTCTCCTGTAACCCTTTCTTAGATATTAAATTACATATAACCTTATATTATAAACTAATATAACCATTTCACATATTAAAATATCAGGCACAACATATATGAATAAACAAAATGTGGTATACTCATACAGTGTAATATTATTTAGCCATAAAAAGGAATGAATTTTGATATATGCTACAACATGGATGGACATTGAAAACATTATGCTTACTGAAATAAGCTATACACAGAGGACAAATATTGTTAAGATTCACTTACATAAGGTACTCCAGATAGGCAAATTCACAGAGAAAGAAAGTACAAGAGAGGTTACCAGAAGATGGGGGCAAGGGGAAAAGGAGAATTATTATTTCACAAGTATGGAGTTTTGTTGGGAATGATGAAAAGGTTTTGGGTACAGATAGTGGTAAGGGTTACACAACACTGTGAATGGATTTAATGACAGGGAATTGTATACTTTGAGTGGTTAAAATGATAAAAGTTATATTTACCACAATAAAAAATATCATGCACATTATATTACAGTCACACTTCACAGACTCTTGAAGGCCAACGAAAGCCTTCTGGGACCAGGAGATACTAGGAAATTTACTACATCGTTGGTTTATAGTTCTTTAAAATTTGTGGCAGACAGAAAATGAAAACTAACATTTCTATGAAACACCTAAGCAGTAAATCCAAAACCATGTCTTGCTTTCCCAACATGATCAACAATATCTTTAGAAAAAAAGTTTTGAGCAGGCACACACACACATACTCACAAACAAGATGCTCAATAAAATTTTGTTTAATTAAACTGAGTATTCAAAGCCTCTCAAAGACACAAATACGTAAATAATCTTTGCAATTATTTCACCAGCATTCAAGGAAAATCCTAAAATCTCCACTTTGTAAATGGAGAATATAAGGCACAAAGAAGAGAAGTGATACTCTTTGGATAACTGTAAATCTGACATGATAGCTACCGTTCTCTGCCTCCCATCTGTAAGCTACTGGATCATACAGTCTTGAAAAATGCCACAAAACACCAACTGTGATACTCATACTCATACAAGAAATTAAATCAGAGTAGGGTGAATACGGATTACCACCTGCAGCCCTCCTCCTCCACCTTTCCCCCCTAAGTCATTCAACATACTCTCCAAATTAAAAGGGGAGTATTTTCAGATCCTAACTCAGGTGAGGTAACAGATTATCACCCACCAGCAATGACCATGATCAAAAAAGAAACAAAGGTAGCGCCTGTTCTTTAAGGAAGTGACCTGAACCCCTTCTGATGAAGAAATTCCAAAACCATTTCTAGGTGAGACTACTGCTCCGTAGCCATACTCTTCTCCATCTCTCACCACTCGGGCTCAACGCCTTTCCAGTTACTGACAAGAAGCAACATGGAATTTCTCTTCTTGCTCTCTGCTTGGCTTCTATTGGAGGCACAAACCATAAATAACAATGGAATTACTAAAAGTTTTATACCAGAGGAAAAAAGATGCAATAGAAGCTAAAGTATTCATCACTGGATATTTAATAACTGGAAATATCAGTGAGCTATCTTTGTATTTCTTGGAATGAATTCTAAAGGGACTTAAGAATCCTAATTAGGACTTCCCTGGTGGTGCAGTGGTTAAGAATCCACCTGCCAATGCAGGAGACATGGGTTCAAGCCCTGGTCCGGGAAGATTCCACATGCTGGAGAGCAACAAAGCCCATGCACCACAACTACTGAGCCCGAGCTCTACAGCCCACGAGCCACAACTACTGAGCCCGCGTGCCAAACTACTAAAGCCTGTGCACCTAGAGCCCATGCTCCACAACAAGAGAAGCCACCGCAATGAGAAGCCCGCACACCGCAACAAAGAGTAGCCCCCGCTCGCCGCAAATAGAGAAAGCCTGCACGCAGCAACGAAGACCCAATGCAGCCAAAAATAAATAAATTAATTAATTAAATTAAATGAAAAAAAAAAAAGAATCCTAATTAGGCATGAAAAACTGTTAATATAATGCTATACCACAAGATCAAAACTTAACCTGTCTGAATAACAACAGGATTATTTTACATTTATTAAACAACCAAAAGGTTATATCTTATATATATATAAGGAAAAGAATCCCACTCAAAATCAGCCAAATCTTCACTAAAGTTTTCACAGAGTGAATGGATCTGATCAGCTTCCTGAAGCATCTCATCCTTCTTTTTTTTTTTCCGACTATAGGACCTTCCCTGACTCACTAAATAATTTGTGCCCAAGCTCTCAATACAAAGCAATTGGGACATGAGGAAATAAGGCTTAGGTAGAATTTCTTTGGGTTGTGACTGGTGCTTAAGCTATAATGCAGCACAGCTTTGTCTGATATTAGAAATTTAACTTCACAAGTTAAACACAGAAACATTCCAAACTGTGTCAAATCCAGAAAATGAATATATTACAAATATTATGACAATCAACTGAATATTAATATACACAAAGGAATTCAGGGGAGAAGAGAAGGAAAGTGGAAGCCAAGAGAAGCTACAGAGGTCATAAGAGGAAAGTAACCAGTCAAAAAAATAAAAGTGAAGGCAATTAATGGGATGCCAAGTAGTGAGAGAATCCTGCAGTGAGCTTAGTGATAATTAAAATTTAAGGAAGCAAAACTCCTCTATTGGGAGTAGGTGATGTAGTATGTCCACAGCATAGCTGGACACATGCATTATATGGAGTGTAAGTAGGGAGATAATAGGGAAAGACCATGTTTCATTACATGTGTCTCAAGAGTAGAAGATATGTGCTAGGTTAGAAAATAACCAGTGCCAGCTCTTTTATGTTCCTGTTGCCTGAGTGTGGCCTCAGATACCTCACGCTACCCACCAAACCCATCCCCTTCTAATAATCCCCTCACTAACCTATTAAATCACAAATATCCCTTCACTTCAAAGCACACTGCCTACATACCCTACAACACATGCTCTCTGTCATTTCAAATAGAATCATTCAACTAAAGTTATGGCAAATATTTGATATTCTACGGGGAAAAGACTACAGTGCTCAAAAGGATGAACATGATCTCACAGAATAACTTTTGGCGGGGGGTGGTGAGGAAGTTGTATTGTTTTGTGGGAAGTAGAAGACAGTTAATCCCTGGCATGAGTCCAAGGTAGCTCTACCTTTTTTCCAGTCTACCACTTTCAAAACAATTTTACCTCCTATAAGATCTAGAGAGTTCTAAACATACTAAATAAGAGATTCCCCAGTAATTCCACATATATTTAACTTCTCTGAAGTTGATACTTCTAACCCAGCAAAAAGTTTCCAAGGCATTTCAGGTGCCTGAAATCCAATCAGAGCCTTCGGCAGGTAGAGTTCCCCTTGGGAAGGAGAGAGGCCCAACAGCATAACCACAGGAAAACTGGACCATGGAAAGAAAGAGTGTGAGGAAGAGGTAGGGGAAGGACCTCTGGACCAGCATTTGTAAATAGCTTTCAGAACCCTTCCCACCAGAGATAGGATTTGAAGAGACCATGACGAGTCCCTGAACTGTCTACCCTCCGCCACAATAGAGGAATCCCAGAAAAGTGGTCATGTTAATACCTAAAGGATTCCAGGGACACAGACCAATACTGCTACTACTGAAAAATTCTTATTATTCTAAAGTTCTGCTTAGGATTGATAAAGTACCAGACATTAAGACTATCCTACAACTACTTTATGAAAATAAGGGTCATTCTTTTGGAAGTCTTTCCCATAGTAGAGTGCTACAGGAGTCCCCCACAAAACCCACTCACCCTTCATTCAGGTACCATCTCTCCCAGGAAGGCTTCCTTGACCCCCTAAGATGGGAATCATAACTTCCTCTATATTCTCATAACATCCTCTATAAAGTTCTAGCTGAACATTTAATACACTAAAAAGCCACTGATGCTTTGTCTACCTCCCCAGTCAGATTGTGAATGCCTCAAGGAAGAGATTCCTGGTGCATGTAATCAGTAAGTGCTCAAAAAAATATTTTTTGAATCAATGAAAGATAATCTTTCCTCTTTGAGAATACTTTAAATTACATCTGTCTCTCCTGCCCAAGGGATTTGAGATGTTTCAATCAAGCAGGAAAAGAGTACAAAGCGGCAGAATAGGAGAGTGGTTAAGAATGTCAGCACCTGGGACTTCTTGGTGGTGCAGTGGATGAGAATCTGCCTACCAATGCAGGGGACACAGGTTTGAGCCCTGGTCCGGGAAGATCCCACATGCCAGGGAGCAACTAAGCCCGTGTGCCACAACTACTGAGCCTGTGCTCTAGAGCCCGCGAGCCACAACTACTGAGCCTGCATGCCACAACTACTGGAGCCCACACACCTAGAGCCTGTGCTCCACAACAAGAGAAGCCCCCGCTCGCTGCAATAGAGAAAGCCCGCGTGCAGAACCGAAGACCCAACGCAGCCAAAAAGAAAGAATGTCAGCATCTACCACAGTTGAGTTTAATGCCTACATGCTACTTTGCCAAATACGTGACTCTGAGCAGGTTACTTATCTACGCTTCACTATCCTCACCTGCAAAATGATGATAATAATGGTAGACATCTCACAGGCTGTTGTGAGGATTAAACAAAGAAACACATGCAAAGTACCTGGTAGAGTGGCTGACTCATCGTAAATGGTCAATAAACGTTAACAGTTACTGCCAAGGAGAAAGCATGTTACCATGGAAAGAGGGCAGATAAGAGCTTAGAAGACCTGGATTCTACATCTCCTGGGATTCACTTGCTGGTCATGTGGCCTAGAGTTAATAAAGCACAATTTCTATGAGCCTCAGTTTCCTCATCCGAAAAATGAAGATGAGGAAAACAACCTGCTTAACCTTGCCAACTGTGTGAATCAAATAAGGTTAGATATGTGAAACTGCTATAAAATACTACAAAGAGATGAATTTTGTGACATGGAGCTCTGCATTTTTTATTTTGTATAATATATGTCTGTCTAATGAGAAGCAGGTAGTTCTCATCTCTGCTTTCCTCACTGAGGTAATGATTAGTGCATATGTGTGCATTATTTTAAGAATGAAAATCTCTTTTCAAAAAAGAGAAACAGGGCTTCCCTGGTGGCACAGTGGTTAGGAGTCCACCTGCCAATGCAGGGGACACGGGTTCGTGCCCCGGGCCGGGAAGATCCCACATGCCGCGCAGCGGCTAGGCCCGTGAGCCACAACTGCTGAGCCTGCGCGTCTGGAGCCTGTGCTCCGCAACGGGAGAGGCCGCGACAGTGAGAGGCCCGCGCACCAAGATGAAGAGTGGCCCCCGCTTGCCACAACTGGAGAAAGCCCTCGCACAGAAACGAAGACCCAACACAGCCAAAAATAAATAAATAAATAAATAAATTTATAAAAAAAAAAAAAAGGAAACACCTCTGTATGCAAAATTGGGAATCACATCCTCAGAGTCAAATAGGGCCTCCCAAACTCTCTGACACATGCCTGCTCACTGAAGCCCCGTCGAGATTTGCCTGTTTCCCTCATGTTCCCTGTCTTAACTGGTCTTTTAAAGCTACCCTTTTAAAAAAAAAAAGAGAAACATTTGATAAATGTTCTGCATGGCAAGTTATTTAGGTAGAAAAGAAAAAGGATTATTTTAGAATAGACTTTTTAAAAAACCACATGAATGTATTCTCAGGCATTCCCTCTACCCTTCATATTTTCATAATCTTTATTAAAGCATTTACTTTATTCCTGCCTATAGTAAAAAAAAAAAAAAAAAATCTGTCACCAAATTATAAGGCCCAGAGGAAACATATTATCTTGTTTATGTCCCCAGTCTGAAGTACAGTGCCTGATACTTACAAGGCCATAATGTTTGTGGAATTCAGGACAAATACACTATAGTCAATTTCTACAAATACACTATAGTTCAGTTTCTCCTCTGAACGTAAGATACTCATCATCTCTACAACTACTTGATAATTACTATGAAAAAATCATGTGGCATCTCTTAGAATGCTTTTAGAATATTGTGTGGTTTCATGTTGCTATTAAAGCAACTATAAATGTAGTGTGCTCTTCTCATACAGTAAGTAAACTGCATGAGGGCAAGATCCAGGCCTTATATTTTCTTTCAAAGTTTATATTGGGTTGGCCAAAAAGTTCGTTTGGGTTTTTCTGTTAGGTGTTACAGAAAAACTGGAACGGACTTTTTGGCCAACACAGTATTATTTAGCATCATGTCTCACATACAGAGGAGTACAATAATTAGTTGCTAGCTGATCGGTCATAATATATATAGCAACATGACATAATCATTAAGTCCGAGGGAAAAAAAGTGGGAATAAAAATTTCTTCTTGGTATTCCTGACCTTCTCTTTTTAGTTTTCTACCTAGAAAATAAGGAAACTATAACTGTTAAATATTTTGTAAGAGGATTAATAAGATCATCTGTAATCATCTTTGTGCATCCGGACAAAATGATACTCCATAAATAGAAAATTGTATTAAAATATGCATTTCTAGGAAGCCAGGGAGCCTTGTGCTTGGGGTTCCTAAACTCTGATGGATACAAGGTAGAGCTTTACATGAGTTGGAACAAGCATCCCAGGAAGGGCACTGAAAGTGATAAACATTTTGAAAAAGCCATAATGTTTTTTTAGAGGTAATTTTTTCTACGAGTGCCAAGACCCAGGGTGACAACATTTGTGTATGTGTCTCTGTGTGTGTGTGTGTGTGTCTTAAAACAATTCTCTGGATGGAATTATTATTATTTTTTTAACATCTTTATTGGAGTATAATTGCCCCACAGTGGTGTGCTAGCTTCTGCTTTATAACAAAGTAAATCAGCTATACATACACATATATCCCCATATCTCCTCCCTCTTGTGTCTCCCTCCCATCCTCCCCATCCCACCCCTCTAGGTGGTCACAAAGCACTGAGCTGATCTCCCTGTGCTACGTGGCTGCTTCCCACTAGCTCTCTATTTCACATTTGGTAGTGTATATCCTCATTGTGGTTTTGATTTGCATTTCTCTAATGATTAGTGATATTGAGCATCCTTTCATGTGTTTGTTGGAAATCTGTATATCTTCTTTGGAGAAACGTCTATTTAGGTCTACTGCCCATTTTTGGATTGGGTTGTTTGTTGTTTTGACACTGAGCTGCATGAGCTGCTTGTATATTTTGGAGATTAATCCTTTGTCAGTTGCTTCATTTGCAAATTTTTTCTCCCATTCTGAGAGTTGTCTTTTCATCTTGTTTATGGTTTCCTTTGCTGTGCAAAATCTTTTAAGTATCATTAGGTCCCATTTGTTTATTTTTGTTTTTATTTCCATTTCTCTAGGAGGTGGTCAAAAAGGATCTTGCTGTGATTTACGTCATAGGGTGTTCTGCCTATGATTTCCTCTAAGCCTTTTATAGTGTCTGGCCTTACACTTAGGTCTTTAATCCATTTTGAGTTTATTTTTGTGTATGGTGTTAGGAAGTGTTCTAATTTCATTCTTTTACACGTAGCTGTCCAGTCTTCCCAGCACCACTTATTGAAGAGACTGCCTTTTCTCCATTGTATATTCTTACCTCCCTTATCAAAGATAAGGTGACCATAGGTGCGTGGGTTTATCTCTGGGCTTTCTATCCTTTTCCATTGATCTAAATTTCTATTTTTATGCCAGTACCATACTATCTTGATTACTGTAGCTTTGTAGTATAGTCTGAAGTCAAGGAGCCTTATTCCTCCAGCTCCATTTTTCTTTCTCAAGATTGCTTTGGCTATTCAGGGTCTTTTGTGTTTCCATACAAATTGTGAAATTTTTTGTTCTAGTTCTGTGACAAATGCCATTGGTAGTTTGATAGGGATTGCATGGAATCTGTAGATTACTTTGGGTAGTAGAGTCATTTTCACAATGTTGATTCTTCCAATCCAAGAACATGGTATATTTCTCCATCTGTTTGTATTGTCTTTAATTTCTTTCATCAGTGTCTTATAGTTTTCTGTATACAGGTCTTTTGTCTCCTTAGGTAGGTTTATTCCTAGGTATTTGATTCTTTGTGTTGCAATGGTAAATGAGAATGTTTCCGTAATTTCTCTTTCAGATGTTTCGCCGTTAGTATATAGGAATGCAAGAGATTTCTGTGCATTAATTTTGTATCCTGCTCCTTTACCAAATTCATTGATTAGCTCTAGTTGTTTTCTGGTAGCATCTTTAGGATTCCCTATGTATAGTATGATGTCATCTACAAAAAGTGACAGTCTTATTTCTTCTTTTCTGATTTGGATTCCTTTTATTTCTTTTTCTTCTCTGATTGCCATGGCGAAAAATTCCAAAACTATGTTGAATAATAGTGGTTTGACCGGGCAACCTTGTCTGGTTCCTGATCTTAGGGGAAATGGTTTCAGTTTTTCACCATTGAGAACAATGTTGGCTGTGGGTTGTCATATATGGCCTTTATTATGTTGAGGTAGGCTCCCTCTGTGCCTACTTTCTGGGAGTTTTTATCATAAATGGGTGTTGAATTTGTTGAAAGCTTTTTCTGCATCTATTGAGATTATCATATGGTTTTTCTCCTTTAATTTGTTGATATGGTGTATCACACTGATTGATTTGCGTATACTGAAGAATCCTTGCATCCCTAGTATAAACCTTACTTGACCATGGGGTATGATCCTTTTAATGTGCTGTTGGGTTCTGTTTGCTAGTATTTTGCTGAGGATTTTTGCATCTATGTTCATCAGTGATATTGGCCTGTAGTTTTCCTTTTTTGTAACATCTTTGTCTTGTTTTGGTATCAGGGTGATGGTGGCCTCGCAGAATGAGTTTGGGAGTGTTCCTCCCGCTGCTATATTTTGGAAGAGTTTGAGAAGGATAGGTGTTAGCTCTTCTCTAAATGTTTGATAGAATTCACCTGTGAAGCCATTTGGTCCTGGACTTTTGTTTGTTGGAAGATTTTTAATCACGGTTTCAATTTCAGTGCTTGTGACTGGTGTGTTTATATTTTCTATTTCTTCCTGGCTCAGTCTCGGCAGGTTGTGCATCTCTAAGAATTTGTCCATTTCTTCCAGGTTGTCCATTTTATTGGCATAGAGTTGCTTGTAGTAATCTCTCATGATCCTTTGTATTTCTGCAGTGTCAGTTGTTACTTCTCCTTTTTCAGTTCTAATTCTGTTGATTTGAGTCTTCTCCCTTTTTTCCTTGATGAGTCTGACTAATGGTTTATCAACTTTGTTTACTTTCTCAAAGAACCAGCTTTCAGTTTTTTTGATCTTTTCTATCATCTCCTTCATTTCTTTTTCATTTATTTCTGATCTGAGCTTTATGATTTCTTTCCTTCTGCTAACTTTGGGTTTTTTTGTTCTTCTTTCCCTAATAGGTGTAAGGATAGGTTGTTTATTTGAGATTTTTCTTTTTTCTTGAGGTAGGATTGTATTGCTATAAACTTCCCTCTTAGAACTGCTTTTGCTGCATCCCATAGGTTTTGGGTGGTCGTGTTTTCATTGTCATTTGTTTCTAGGTATTTTTTTTATTTCCTCTTGGATTTCTTCAGTGATGTCTTGGTTATTGAGGAGTGTATTGTTTAGTCTCCATGTGTTTGTGTTTTTTACAATTTTTTTCGTCTAATTGATATCTAGTCTCATAGCATTGTGGTAGAAAATGATACTTGATATGATTTCAATTTTCTTAAATTTACCGAGTCTTGATTTGTGACCCAAGATATGATCTATCCTGGAGCACTTAAGAAGAAACTGTATTCTGTTGTTTTTGGATGGAATGTCCTATAAATATCAATTAAGTCCATCTTGTCTAATGTGTCATTTAAAGCTTGTGTTTCTTTATTTATTTTCATTTTGGATGATCTGTCCATTGGTGAAAGTGGGGTGTTAATGTACCCTGTTATTATTGCGTTACTGTCAATTTCCCCTTTTATGGCTGTTAGCATTTGCCTTATGTACTGAGGTGCTCCTATGTTGGGTGCATAAATATTTACCATTGTTATATCTTCTACTTGGATCGATCCCTTGATCATTATGTAGTGTCCTTCTTTGTCTCTTGTAATAGTCTTTATTTTAGAGTCTAGTTTGTCTGATATGAGAATTGCTACTCCAGCTTTCTTTTGATTTCCATTTGCATGGAATATCTTTTTCCATCCCCTCACTTTCAGTCTGTATGTGCCCTTAGGTCTGAAGTGGGTCTCTTTGTAGACAGCATATATACGGGTCTTGTTTTTGTATCCATTCAGCCAGTCTATGTCTTTTGGTTGGAGCATTTAATCCATTTGCATTTAAGGTAGTTATCGATATGTATGTTCCTATTACCAATTTCTTAATTGTTTTGGGTTTGTTTTGTAGGTCTTTTCCTTCTCCTGTGTTTCCTGCCTAGAGAAGTTCCTTTAGCATTTGTTGTAAAGCTAGTTTGGTGGTGCTGAATTCTCTTAGCTTTTGCTTGTCTGTATAGGTTTTAATTTCTCTGTTGAATCTGAATGACATCCTTGCTGGGTAGAGTAATCTTGGTTGTAGGTTTTTCCCTTTCATCACCTTAAATATGTCCTGCCACTCTCTTCTGGTTTGCAGAGTTTCTGCCAAAAGATCAGCTGTTAACCTTATGGTGATTCCTTTGTATGTTATTTGTTGCTTTTCCCTTGCTGCTTTTAATATTTTTTCTTTGTATTTAATTTTTGATAGTTTGATTAATATGTATCTTGGCGTGTTTCTCCTTGGATTTCTCCTGTGTGGGATTCTCTGCGCTTCCTGGACTTGAATGACTATTTCCTTTCTCATATTAGGGAAGTTTTCAGCTATAAGCTCTTTAAATATTTTCTCAGTCCCTTTTTTTTTCTCTTCTTCTTCTGGGACCCCTATAATTTGAATGTCATTGTATTTAATGTTGTTCCAGAGGTCTGAGACTGTCCTCTATTCTTTTCATTCTTTTTTCTTTATTCTGCTCTGTAGCAGTTATTTCCACTATTTTATCTTCCAGGTCACTTATCTGTTCTTCTGCCTCAGTTATTCTGCTATTGATTCCTTCTAGACAATTTTTAATTTCATTTATTGTGTTGTTCATCATTGTTTGTTTGCTCTTCAGTTCTTCTAGGTCCTTGTTAAACATTTCTTGTATTTTCTCCATTCTATTTCCAAGATTTGGGATCATCTTTACTATCATTACTCTGAATTCTTTTTCAGGTAGACTGCCTATTTCCTCTTCATTTGTTTGGTCTGGTGGGTTTTTACCTTGCTCCATCATATTTTGCATATTTCTCTGTCTTCTCATTTTGTTTAACTTACTGTGTTTGGGGTCTCCTTTTCGCAGGCTGCAGGTTTGTAGTTCCCGTTGTTTTTGGTGTCTGCCCCCAGTGGGTGGGGTTGGTTCAGTGGCTTGTGTAGGCTTCCTGGTAGAGGGGACTGGTGCCTGTGTTCTGGTGTGTGGGACTGGATCTTGTCTTTCTGGTGGGCAGGACGTGTCCGGTGATGTGTTTTGGGGCGTCTGTGAACTTAGTATGATTTTAGGCAGCCTCTCTGCTAATGGGTGGGGTTGTGTTCCTGTCTTGCTAGTTGTTTGGCATGGGGCGTCCAGCACTGGAGCTTGCTGGTCGTTGGAGAGCTCTCGCTGATTGATATTACGTGGGGTCGGGAGGTCTCTGGTGGTCCAATGTCCTGGACTCGGCTCTCCCACTTCAAAGGCTCAGGCCTGACACCCGGCTGGAGCACCAAGACCCTGTCAGCTCTGGCTGGAATTAAACAACTAGCCTGGCTAGATGCCAATTCAACAACTTTTCCCCTATTCATCCATTTCTGTATAATTGAGCAGACCAGACCAGACCAGACCATGTATATTCTGTGCCACTGAGGATGCTGGAATTAAGAGGAAGAAATAAATTAAGTAAAACTCTTTGTTCTTATTTTACTGGGAAAACAACTAGTATTATAAATTCACATCTTTTTTTAAAAAAAAGATTCTTTTTTTTTTTTTTAATTTCATTTATTTTTGGCTGCGTTTTGGGTCTTTGTTGCTGTGTGCAGGCTTTCTCTAGTTCCAGCGAGCAGGGGTTACTCTTTGTTGTATTGCACGGGCTTCTCATTGTGGTGGCTTCTCTTGTTGCGAAGCACAGGATCTAGGCACGCGGGCTTCAGCAGTTGTGGCGCTCGGGCTCAGCAGCTGTGGCTCGTGGGTTCAAGAGTGCAGGCTCAGCAGCTGTGGTGCACGGGCCTAGTTGCTCTGCGGCATGTAGGATTCTCCCGGACCAGGGATCGAACCTTTGTCCCCTGCACTGGCAGGTGGATTCTCAACCACTGCACCACCAGGGAAGTCCCCACATTTACATCTTTAAACTGCACTTCTAGGTAAAGAATTGTAGAGGCCAAATATAAAGTGAGTTGATTTCTGGAACCCTTTGGCTATCACAGTAACAAGTATTGTGCTTATTAGATGCCAAACACTGTTCTGCATGCTTTGCATATGTTAATTTATTTATTCATCACAGGTTTTAATATTATCTTCATTTAGGGATGAGAAACTGAGGCACAGAGAGGTTAAGCCACTTGTCCTAAATCCTACAGAAGAGCAGAGCCAGGATTTGAGCCAAAGCCGTCTGGCTCTAAAGTTTTTGCTCTTAGTTAATGTGCTATATCGTATGTCCATATAGCAGCCAGCACAGATATATGCAATAACTGTTTTTTAAATTTAATTTTATACCTAATTTACACACTTGTACAAATTGAAATATTTTTTCACCAAAACCTTTACATAAAACTAAACAATTTTAAGTCTTAGCATTCATGGTTCAGTGCATGGGAAAAAAAACATTCTGTTAAAAAACTCTAAAATACTCCAAAATAAGGGGTGGACAAACTTTTTTGGTAAAAGGCTAGAGAGAAAACATTTTAGGCTTGTGGCCCAAACGTCTCTGTAAGAACTACTCATCTCTCCTCTGTAGCACAAAAACAGCCGTAGACAACGTGTAAATGATAAATTTCAAACTTTACTGCAAAACAAGTGGCAGGCCAGATTTGGCTTAAGGGTCTTAGTTTGCTCACTCTTGCTCTAAATAAAAACAATATATACATAAACAAAAGCTCTACTTTGGTAACATTAGAATAACTGCATTACTAGAAGTAAGTCGCTTAAAATAATTTATTTGGTTCAAACAGTGATTCTCAGCCAGGGGCGATTTTTCCCCCAGGGGCAACATCTAGAGACATTTGGGGTTGTCACAACTAGGGGACTGTTACTGTCATCTAACAGAAAGCAGTTAGGGATGCTGGTAAATATCCTACAATGCACAGACCAGTCCCTACAACAAAGAAGTATCCTGCCCAAAATGCCAATAGTGCTGAGGTTGAAGAACATTTATTTTAATAAGAGTGACGATTTATGTAAATAATCTTTTCTATCTATCCCTCTTAAAACAGCTTTTTTATTTGGTCCTGAAATAACCCTGTAAAGAAGGGAAGGTGGGCACATTTTTCTGATTTTCTACAGAATAAAACTAATATTCAGAGAAGTTAAATGATGTAAATCAGTTCACAAAGCCAATTATATATCAGAGCTAAAACTCACACCAAGGTCTTAATGTTTTAAAAGCTCTGTTCATCTCCCCCTTACTTCGTAGGATTTTTAAGACATGTTTATAACAGATAAACTTGAAAAAATGCTTTTAAAATTGTATTGTCAAAATATAAAGCTAAGAACACCGAATTCCGTTATTTTACGTCTTGTTGAATTGCTTTAAGAGTCAGTTCTGGGACGTAAAGTACAAAGGAAATTGAGAAACGTTAAATAAGTTTTCAAAAATATCCTAGGAGAGAATCATCACAATTAACACATAACTTAGAAGGTAGATTCTCCCCTCATATTCTCTGCTTACTCATTTACAGAGTCATCTATCAGTCCCAATATTCTTTTTTACTCACAGTTCTTAAATTTCTTTCTTAACTGGTAGAATGGGGCACCCATCAGGTGCATTACTCTTATATGACTGAAAAGAGAACTGAATATATAGAACTACTGTGACTACTACACTGAGGAACATTTTTGGTGGAAATGGAGATGCATTTTAGTTTCAGACTGCAGAATCAGAGAACATGGAAGAAATAAGTCCCTCCAAAGCCCAGTGCACTCCCTCCACTGAAACCCAAATGGGATTACAACTGTCAATCCTAAAATACAGCTTCCATCAAAGGGAATCTTTTTGGACACATGTGTCAACTCCATTCTCACAGTATCAGAGCGACTGGTATTTGTGGACTTTGGCAGAATCAAGAACTCATGGGAGCTCCCAGGTTATGCTTTTGGCTCTATCAACTCTAGTTCTCATCAATATGACTTCACCAGAACCAGAACCAGAAAAACTGACCAGTTTGGAAAGATATGAAATACCACTATATTTCAAATGAAATTATTTCCTTCCATCCGATTCTCTATTTTATCTTCAATCCCACTCAATAGTATAGGAAAACTGACTTCTACCATCTTTAAACTAGAGATATATAAACCAAAAAGTAATATTTCAATTCAGAGACTGTTTTAAGTATATTCTTGATGTGTTATCAGTCCAGGACAGTTTGATCTCCAGCACAGAGGAAGATACTCTATCTTGAATCATCATAGATGTGGATAAGCCCCTTGACAACACAATGATTTCAGGTCTCTGTCCTTGAACACAGTATTAAATAATTTGAATTTGCAATTTCTGGCAATCTTTTTTTTAATGAAGTAAAAGTTCGATGTGCATGTGTGCGTGTGTGTTTGTTTGTTTATGTCAGTATTTGGTTTTCTAAGGTCTAGTTGAGACATACTGAACTTGAAATTTTTATACTTTGCAATACATAGTTAAAAGTTCTAAGACTTATGTGTTCATGATTATAATGAGCAATAGAAACACAGTAGTACTTCCTTCAAAAACATATTTAAACAATTTAAGAATAAATTAAAATTTTAAAATAATAATAAATTATAAAATGAAACTTTGGGAGTATAAAACATGTGATTTTAAAATTTCAGTGAATTCTTAATAAGGTAACAAAAAAAGCATAGTTTGAAAAGGATGACTAAGTGACCCATTTCTAGATGGGTTATTCCTTCTTTCTCTGTCAACAGAGAGCTAGGTCTTCAGATTCCTTCCATCATATTCCCTGAGGGAAAGACACCTACATTTGTCTAGCATTCAAGACTCATAATGACTGAGAAATAAAACCAAAAGAAAACACCTGCCTGAGTTATAAGTCCATAGATTGGCCTTCCCTTTATTTTGCTTTCTCACTCAGCTTCATTATAGCCTCAAACAATACACTTGTGGGTATCGGCGTTTACTTCCCAACACCATGGTACCAGTAACTTTTCGTTATCAGGAATAATAAATATAAGGTAACACTTAGGAAATTATGGGTAAGCAGCAGCACAATGATTTTAAGAAGACATATTATGGTTTAAAACAAAACTCGGGAATAGCATCTCTAAATCTAACTTGGAAGTTTATTTGGAGTAGAGTCAAGCTACTTCTGCCTTCTACCAACAATTGTTCCTCCTTTGTTTAGAAAGATCAGCCAAATCAACTGTGGAGGTCAACAGAATGACAGATGTCACAGACGGAATCTGTATATTTCTAGGGAAACTCTTAGCAAACCTTGAAAGTGAGACAAGGTTATATGAGGTAAAGAAGCAAACTTATTAAGCTATATATATATATATATATATACTTGATTCAACGGAAATTTTAACTTAATCTGGCAGTAAAACTATAAAACGGCATAAGGAGTTCCCTTAGGCTGAGGCAAAACAGGCTTTTTTTACAGAAAGCACCAGGGTGGCAGGCATGCAGCTCCAGGGTGGACGTTTTGTGTGAAAAAGGAGGTCACAACACAACTGAACTGTGGGAAGATTAAGAGAGATTCTTAGACATATCAGGGCCTCAAAGAGTGGCTGGAATAAACTGTCCTTGCCTTTATGTGACTTAAAATTTTCTCTGTTCAATTTTTGGAGAAAACTCTGAGGGGAGAGGAGAATGTCTTCTCTATCCCCTTCTCTTTAGGTGAAAGTGGCTGCAAAAGGCTGCAGTATAACTCTTTGAACTGGGAACAGTTAAAATGCAGGGATTAAGCTAGAGAGCTTTTTCTTCTGAGGAAGGCAGCTGAGGTGATAGCACTGAGACTGCCTGCTCCCTGACCCCAAATTGTTGTGGTCTATTTGCTTTCCATGGGCTCATCATCTTTCTCAATCAGAAAGCAGCTAACCTCCCCCTGGCAGAGAATCCTCCTTTTCCAGAGTGTATCCTGAAGGACAGGAGACCCTAGCCCTAAAAATTGTGCCATACTTCTATAGGCAGAGGCTTAGAATTCTTAGGCAACATCTCCAGCTCGTCTGAGGTTGGCATAAAGAGAAAGGAACCATGCGGATCCAAGCTTGGGCAGACTGTCTTCCTATGTGACCAAGAAGGCAGTAAGATGATGTAATTCAAGTACAGCCTCTGACCTGATCTAGATAGGAATTGTTTAGCAGGATGCTAGCACCTGGTCTTACATCAAGGCTATGAAGGAGGTGCAGGTCCCCGAAGTGGGAGACTGGAATGAAGGGATTGCGGATAAGGTCACAGGAGTGAAGAGAAGAATCCCTGGTGGATGGTCTTATGGTATATAGCATGTCACTGGTTCAGGCCAGAACTGGCACCTAAGCAAGAGATACACATGTCCATCAAACCAACAGAAGTGATACTTGTATCCAGAAGATGAATACCGTGCCACCTGGCTTCAATCAAGGCATCTACAATAATTTCAGCTATTTCCAAACTGTTAGTAATTTCCAAACTAAAGATATTAGACCTGCCATGGCCCTGAAAAGTTTATGGGAGAACCTTAAGTTTGAGCCCGAGCTAAATTTCCATGCAGTACTTAGGGAAATCATGGGCAACTTGGCATCATCAGCCATGGGTAACTGCAAAGGTTCCTGCACAAGCCAGTCAGGTTGACCTTTCCAGACACAGAGATTAGCATGTGAATGCACTTTAGTCCCTCTGCACTAGTTATGCACTTCCCAATTAATTCATGACATTTAAGAGTGTATATTATATGAGATCAGATCCTTTGCAGACATATGGCATTAAAGAAATGTCTTTACATTCCTACAGCATACTTTCAGTGATAAAGATTCCTTGATTTGCTCAATTTTTGGATGGTTGAAGAATTCAGAGACACAAAACTCCCTCTACAAAAATGCCCCTAACTCATTGGTACAAACCTCCAGACTCCTTTTTCATACCAAAAGCAATGCTACTATAGGTTTATAAATGTACACCCACTGACTAGCAGAAAGCTGATTTCAAAGCTGAGCTCACTTCATCCATCTACAAATAATTCCAAATTTCTCGAGCCCTCAGTAAAGAACTTCCTCAGGACCCAAAGAAGAAAATTAATGTGCAATGTCTACTTTTATTTCAAACTTTTAAACCTAGTCCCAGAGTTCTATTTGGATTGCATCCTTATCTGGGCTATGATTCAGATTTCAAGCTTCTGCCACTATGTAGCCAGTTGATGAGAAAGGAGAGTACAGGCTGAAGAGCAAGGGAAAGAGGACCACAGTAATAGTATCCTGATTGGCTTCCTGTCTTCAGTCATTATTTTCCTTATTTCATTTCATCCATCCTGGATATCAGCAAATTAGTATTTCTAAAAACCTCCATTTCATGTCTTTATTTTCTACTTTTTGCTTATCAGTATATTCTAGTCCTTCTAAAATGGACATATATAAGGAAATTATTTTAAGTGAAAAGAAAAACTCCACTTTTATTATTTCATTCCCAGAGTATAGTCTAACTGCACAGCCCTCCACCATCCAGACTCCAATGCCTCCCCATTCTGGCCATTCACTGATCTTCCACAATGAATCCTACACTCTAATTTAACTGATCGATCCACAGCCCTTGAGTACCTATCATCTTCTTACCCATTCCTGTCATCTGCTCTTGCTCCTCTACCACAGTGCAGCCCTAGCCCTTCCCTTATCAAAATCATCTTCACTCACAAAGATTCCATCACCTTCAATGTTCTTTACATCTACTATAAACCAAAGGTGAGATTTTCCTCCTCCTTAAAATGTCCCTCCAAACTGAGAGCCAACTGATAATTTACTGGCATGGATTGTTAGTTGTTTTCCTATGCAAATACTACCTATACCTTCCCTAATCATGCTAAACATTAAGGAAAAGGAAAATATATTGCATTTTTCTTCTTGGCACATAATAGATGGTCAATAAATGTTTGTTGCCTGAATCCTGAAACATACTTACAACACTTTAACAAATAATTAAACCAGGTGCTCGATAAATATTTGGTGTTTACATGATTAAGAGAAATGACTGCAAGGGCTTTTGCCATAAAGCTGTTGAAGGGTATCCTATCTATATTACTAACATATTGTGGAGCATTTTAAATCTTGAAGAATGTTGGTATTACTCAATGGTGAGTTAAGCAGTGATGGAAAACAGTTACAATTGAGTATGAAAGATAATTTGTACCTTGGCATAATTATACCTTTTAAAAAAGGGTCTAAATATATATTCCATTTATTTAATGTTCATATTATTACTTCTCAATGCTTAACTCTAAACAAAGAGTTCTCATTTATAAAGGAAGTAGAAAGTAAAAAGTGGAAGAATCCTTGCTATTTTGTCTTTAACTACAGCCAAAGGAAGCCTATCAGGACATACTGCAATGCCATAAGCCAGGCACACTCTTGCTTATTCTAACTGCTGGAAACCTAATTAAGGAGCAATAAACAATTTCCTGCATGCTGGTCTTGGAAACTACAAGTGTAAGCAAAAATACAACAACGTGAACAAGGCTAGGCAACTATTGCTATTTATTATTACCTCAAGAGTTATTAAACACCAAAAAGCAAAAAGAGTTATATTACCAAATAAATTTAAAGAGGATTTTATTTTCTTGCTTTAAAACTGATAATATCTGTGGTAAGATATGTGACACCCCCTACCCCCTGAAAACATTTTTTCCGAGAATCACCACTTTAATTTAGAGGGAAAATGTTAATTTTAAACTTCTAGGAATGTACTACGCCTAAAACTGAAAGAAATTATTTCAAACCAGTACAAGATGTCTTTTTAAAGAAGGGAATTACAGTGTCTAAATCAAACCAAACACTTCACCCTATGGTACCTGCCATGACATATTTGACTTCCAAGTAAATTTACTGCTTTTTGAAAATCTACCATCACAAAATTTCAAGGAGCTCACTTGCAAATGCCATGGGAATTTAGTAGATTACTATAACTCAAACTGATTTCAGTTTTACCAGGTGAGAAAGAGGAAGGTTTAACCTAGTCATGACACAGTGCCAGACACATTTTAGATACCTCCTTTAAAAAGGAGAACTTTAGATTGAGCAGATTTAATATTCTAAAAAAAATAGAAAATTAAAGAAAATGTGCAAAACCATTTTCAGAAAAGACAAATGAGAGAGGCTCAATTTTCAAAAATAATACCAAGGATTTGGTCTGATCTGTAAAAGCAATTATCTTATATTCTCCAAAAACATTGGAGATATAAATGAAGAGAACAAAATGAAACTACAAAAACCTGCTAAATTTGGCTATAAATCAATTCAATTTTGAGGCTATGGTAGGAGTAACTAAAGGAGCACCGAATTGATATTTTCACTTAAGTGATAAACTTTATTATTACTCTCTATGAGGAGGAATACTAATTGTAATTACCTGTGGTTCTACGATTCCTGATGAGGATTTCTGTATCTAAGTGAGTGAGAAATAATGGTCTATAGTGGTTTTTTTTTTTTTCCCCATACTAATTTTGTCTATTTTTGGTATTAGAGTAATACTAGCTTCAAAAATTGAGTCAGGAGGTGTTCCTTCCACTTTTCTAGAAGAGACTGTGTAAAATTGGTGTTAACTTTTCTTTAAATGTTTTGGTAGAATTCTCCAGTGAAACATCGGGAACTGGAGATTTCTTTTTCAGAACTTTTTTAAATTACAAGTTTAATTTCTTTAATGGTTAAAGGGATATTCAGATTATCTATTTCGTCTTGGTTGAGTTCTGGTAGTGTGTGGTTTTCAAGGAATTGATTTCTTTCTTCTAAATTATCCATTTAAGGGTATAAAGTTGTTTATAGTATTCTCTTGCTGTTTTTTTTCATATATAAATTTATTTATTTATTTATTTATGTCTGCGTTGGGTCTTCGTTGCATTGCTCAGGCTTCTCATCGTGGTGGCTTCTGTTGTTGCGGAGCATGGGATCTAAGCACACAGGCTCCTACCTCTACTAGGCACAACTACTACTTCAGTAATTGTGGTACGCGGGCTCAGTAGCTGTGGCTCGTGGGCTCTAGAGTGCAGGCTCAGTAGTTGTGGCGCATGGGCTTAGTTGCTCTGTGGCATGTGGGATCTTCCCAGACCAGGGCTCAAACCCGTGTCCCCTGCATTGGCAGGCAGATTCTTAACCACTGTGCCACCAGGGAAGTCCCCCTTGTTGTCTTTTTAATGTCTGCAGGATTAGTACTTATATCTCCTATTTCACTCCTGACACTGGTGATTTGTGTTTTATCTTCTTTTATTTTTTTCCAGTCTTGCCAGAGGTTTATCAATATTATTGATTTTTTTAAGCAATCAGTTTTTTGTTTCATTAATTTTCTTTTTCTTTTCTTTTCTTTTTTTTTTTTTTTTTACTATTTAGGTATATTTGACAATTAAGATTGGTATATATCTAAGGTGTACAATTTGATGATTTAATATACACATACACTGTGAGATAATCACCACATTCAAGCAAATTAACATATCCATCTTTTCAGATAGTTAGCAAATTTTTCCTTTTCTGTGGTAAGAACACTTAAGATCTACCCTCTTAGCAAATTTCAAGTATACAATAAAGTATTGTTAACTATAGTCACGTTGCAGTACATTAGATCTCCAGAACTTATTCATCTCGCATAACTGAAACTTTATATATCTTAACCAACATTACCCCATTTCCCCCTTTTCCCAGACCCTGGTGACCACCATTCTACTCTCTGCTTCTCTGATTTCCACTATTTTAGATTTCAAATCTAAATGAGATCATGCCATGTTTATCTTTTTGCATCTGGCTTATTTCAATTATCATAATGCCCTCCAGGTTCATCTATGATGTCACAAATGACAGGATTTCCTTCATATATATATACTGATATATATATATAAAAAAATATTTAAAAAAATTTTTCTTTATCCATTTGCCTATTGGTGAAGACTTAGGCTATTTCTGCGTCTTGGCTATTGTGAATAATAATGAAATGACCTTGGGAGTACAGCTAACTCTCCAAATGATGATTTCATTTCCTTTGGGTATATACCTAAAAGAGAGATTGCTGGATCATATGGTAGTTATATTTTTACCTTATTGAGGAACCTCCATACTTCTTCCGTAATAGCTGTACCAATTCACATTACTACTAACAGTGTACAGGGCTTCCTTTTTTTCCACATCCTCATCATCACTTGTTATTTTCTGTCTTTCAGATAGTAGTCATTCTAACAGGTGTGAGCTATCTCACTGTGATTTTGATCTGCATTTTGTGCAGCTGAGCATCTTTTCATGTACCTCCTAGCCATTTGTAAGTCTTCTTTGAGAAAAAAATGTCTGTTGAAGTCCTTTGCTCATTTGTAATCAGGTTATTTGCTTTATTTTTGCTGTTGAGTTATGAGTTCTTTATATATTTTGGACATTAATCCCTTATGGTTTGCAAATATTTTCTCCCATTCCATTGGATGCTTTCTCATTTTGTTGACTGTTTTCTTTGCTGTGCAGAAGCTTTATAGTTTGATGCAATCTAATTTGTCTATTTTGCTTTTGTTGACTGTGCTTTCGGTATCATATCCAAAAAATTATTGGCCAGACCAATTTCAAGGTGTTTGCCCCACTATGCTTTCTTCTAGGAGTTTTATGATTTCAGGTCTTACATTTAAGTCTTTAACTAATTATAAGTTGATTTTTATATATGGTGTGACATAAGAATCCAATTTCATTCTTCTACACGTGTATATCCAGTTTTCCCAACACCATTTATTGATGAGATGATCCTTTTCCAATTCTGTGTTCTTGGCACCACTGTCAAAAGACTGGTTGACCACAGATGTGTGGATTTATAGCTGGAATTCTCTATTCTGTTCCATTGGCTTATCCATCAGTTTTTATGCCAGTACCATACTGTCTTGATTACCATGGATTTGAAATATATTTTGAAATAAGGAAATGTGATTCCTCCAGCTTTGTTATTATTTCTCAAGACTGCTTTGGCTATTCAGGGTATTTTGTGGTTGAATACGAATTTTGAGGGTTTTTTTCTACTGCTACAAAGAATGCCATTGGGATTACAATGGGAATTGCACTGAATCCGTAGATTGCTTTGAACAATATGGATACTTTACAACATTAATTCTACCAATCCATGGACATGGGATGTCTTCCCATGTATCTGTGTCTGCTTTAATTTCATCAATATCTTATAATTTTAAGTGTATAAGTCTTTGACCTCTTTGGATATACTTATTCCTAAATATTTTATTCTTTTTGTTACTGTTATGAATGGGAGTGATTACTTAATTTCCTTTCAGATAGTTTGTTGTTTGTCTATAGAAACAAATCGATTTTTGTATGTTTATTTTATATCCTGCAACTTTACCAAATTCGTTATCAGTTCTAACAATTTTTTTATTGTGGTTGAGTCATAGGGTTTTCTCCATATATGATAATGTCATCTGAAAATAGAGATCATTTTACTTCTTGCATTCTGACTTAGATGCCTTTTATTTCCTTTTCTTGTCTAATTGCTCTGGCCAGGACTTCCAGTACTATGTTGAAAAGGAGTGGCAAAAGTGGGCATCCTTGTCTTGTATCAGATCTTAGAGGGAAAGCTTTCAGTTTCCCCACACTTATCATGATATTAGACGTGGGATTTTCATATATGGACTTTATTGTGTTGAGGTGAGATCTTTCTATACCTATTTCACTGAGAGTTTTAATAAAGTATTAGGCATTTCTTATAGGGCAGGTCTAGTGATGATGAACTCCCTCAGTTTTTGTTTGTCTAGGAAAGACTTCATCTCTCCGTCATTTTTAAAGAATAATTTTGCCAGGTACAGTATTCTTCGCTGGCAGTTTTTTTCTTTCAGTATTTTGAATATATCACCTCACTCTCTACTGGCCTGCAGCGTTTCTGCTAAGACTAGAATATCCTAATATGTGAAGTGATATTATATATAATAAACAGTAGTGCCTCTATCTTCAACACCTTTGAAAGTCATTGGATGGCACTTCACGCTCTCCAGAGATGTTCTATTTTATCTTTGAAAGTCATTGGATGGCACTTCACACTCTCCAGAGATGTTCTATTTTATCTTTGAAAGTCATTGGAATGGCACTTCACACTCTCCAGAGATGTTCTATTTTATCTCCTCCTCTTCTTGTTAAACTACTCTGCTCACAGTAGAATTGAAGATATATTTTTAAAATTATTATTAAACATTTGTATTTTGGGGAAAAAAAAAAGAAATCCATCGATAATCTTATGGGGATGCCCTTCTATGTGATGGGTTGCTTTCCTCTTGTTGCTTTCAAAATTCTCCCTCTGCCCTTAACTATTCACAATTTGATTGTAATGTGTCTCAGTGGAGTCTTTGTATTGATACTATTTGGGGACCTTTGAGTCTCAAGATTTGGGAAATTTTCAGACATTATTCTTTCAGGCATTATTTCTGCATTGTTTCAGGCATTATTACTGTTGCTTGTCTACCCTCTTCTCCTTCTGGGACTCCCATAATGCATATATTAGTTCTGTTTTAAGTATCCCATACATCCCACAGGCTTTTTTAAAACTCTTTTTCATCCTTTTTTTCTTTTTTCTCCTCTGCCTGGATAATTTCAAATGACTAGGTTTTAAAATTACAAGTTTGCAAATTCTTTCTTCTGTTTAATTCAGTCTACTGCCGAAGTTCTCTGTTGCATTTTAAAATTCCATTCACTGCATTCTTCAGCTCCAGAATCTCTATTTGGTTCCTTTTTATTATTTCTGTCTCTTTGTTGAATCTCTCATTTTGGCCATGTATTGTTTTCCTGATTTCATTGAGTTGTCCATCTTTGTCTCTTGTAGCTCACTGAGCTTCCTTAAAACAATTATTTTGAATTCTCTGCCAGGCAATTTGTAGATCTCTATTTCTTCGAGGTCAGTTACTAAAAAATTATTGTGTTCCATTGGTGGTATCATTTTTCTTGGATTTTTCATGTTTTCTGTAGCCTTGCATTGATGTCTGCACATCTGAGGGACCAGTCACCTCTTCCAAAATTTACAGATTGGCTTTAGAGGGGAAAAACTTTCACCTACAAATGGATATGCGAGCACCGGCTGGGTGGGGTATGATAAGTCTGGCTCTGTGTGAGGGTGCAGCAGTGGGTCTAAGTTCTGGGAGAGTGGAGCAGTGTAGTCTCCATGGAGCTCTGTCAGCTGAGGTTGGCATTGGCAAAGACTGTAGTAGCTCTCAGCAGCCAACACTCTGGGTGCCCTCAGTGGCAGTAAGGGCTTTTCGGGCTTTGATGGTAAAGACTTCTGGGATCCTCTTGTTCTCTTTTTTTTCCTACAGGGGAAGTATTGGCCAAAGGGATCTTTCTTGGCACTGAGCGTGGCATGCAGTGTGTATATGACAGCAGTAGGATCTGGGGCACTTGTGCCAGTGGTGACACAAATGACTGAGGCACAGGTGCACATGGAGCAGCCATGAAGCTTGGGTCTGGAGCTCAGATACATGTAGAACAACTGCAGTTCCTGAGATGACTACAAAGGCACACTCACTGTGGTGGTGGCACCAGTATCCAAGGTGTGGGCATGTATGGAGCTGAGGTCCAGGGGTTGGGGGAACAGAATGACCACAGTGCCTGGGAATGGGAAAAAGATGCACTTGCTGCAGTGGTAGAGCTGCTATCTAAGTGGGCATGCAATGAACGGCTGTGGAGTCAGAGTCAAGTGGGGCTAACTGGTACTTCTCCTGGGAGTAGGTGGGCATAGCAATGGCTCATTCACTTGAGGCACAGGGGAGCACAGCAACGTGGGACTCTGGGCAGCTCTGTCAGCTGAGCTCAAGATCAATGCTGACTGCATGGGTCTTCAATGGTGAAAGCTGCCAGCATCGACAGAAGTGATGAAGATTGCTAGGGTCCACCTACTCTCCTTTTCCTTGTGGGAGAAGGTCACACCAAGGGGATGAGGTGACATAGGCAAAATGCTTTCTATGTAGGATTCTCAGTTTCTATGTTCTGAAGGGTTTCTGCAGCTCCTCTACTGTAATCCATTGTATTTTTATCGATATGCAGTTGTTTATTCATTGTTTTTGCTGTTTCTGTGGAGGGGCTGAGCACTGGAACCCCCTCGTCTGCCATTTGTTGATGTCACTCTCCTCTACTGTTTTCTATTTTGAATTTCCTGGTTTCTGTTCTTATCTTTATTATTTCCTTCCTTTATTTGCTTTGGGTTTATTTTTCTCTATTTTTTCTAATTTCTTGTGTTAGGAACTCAGATTATTGATTTGAAAACCTTCCTCATTTCTAATGCAACCATTTAGTCCTACAGATTTCCCTGTCAGCACTGGTTTAGCTACCTCTGATATGTTTTGATATGTTTTATTTGCATTTAAACTCAATTCTATGTATTCTTAAAAATTTCCTTTGAGACTTACTCTTTGACCTATAGATCGTTTTTCTTCCTGTTATACTTGTTATTGATTTCTACTTTGAATCTATTGTCAGAGAACATACTCTGTATGACTTCAAATTGTTTTAAATTTGTTGAGGTTTGTCTTACCAAACCTCAACAAGAATATGATCTAACTTGGTGAATGTTCCACTTGTATTCTGCTATTGTTGGTAGTATGTTCTATATATGCCAGATAAATTCTACTGGTTGATTGTATTGTTCAGATCTTTTATACCCCTGCTGATTTCCTGGCTAGTAGTTCTATCAGTTGCTGAGAAGGGAGTCCTGGGTCCACTTACATTTTAACATAATTTCTAGAGTGGTCACATCTAACATACTTTGTTCTTTTGTCCACTGAATATTAATTAATAAATGCTGAGCAGGTATACTGAACATTATAGTAGCAGTCATTGATTGGCTGACTTTCAGAAGCCTGGAGCTATCATTGATTTGTTAACTTTCAGACGTGTAGTTAGGAGTGAGGCTGTTATTGACTGGCTGATTTGCAGAGGCATGGCCACTGGAGTGAGGCTGTCATTGACTGGCTGATTTTCACAGCTTGTGCACTGATCCAATGTTATGTCTAATTAATGATGGTTACTTATTCATGACTTGGGACTTCGGGCAAAGAACAGTCTTTTCCTTTCTTGAACATAAAAATTAAATACTTTTAATTCTCAGTTCCCTTCAGAATAACGTACAGGAGAGATCATAAAGGAGTACACAGATCTATATCTCTGGAGGTATGATTTTCAGCTAGTATTGTCATTTAAATGATTTAAGTGCCAACTACTGCGGTGGGGAAAAAAGCTCTAACTGCTGAATCTTGATACTGTATTAGAAATGCTGAATACATGATATTTAGTGCATCCTAATAAAGTCAATATACGACATACAACAGAATCATTAAATATAGGATGCTTGGCTACCCTAATTGTGAGAGAATGTGTGTTTCTTGATAGAGACTTTAGACTTCAGGCAGTAAGTACCATGGCCATTTTTTAAATAGGACAAAGACATGATTAGATTAATGTCGGGGGGAAGGGGGAGTGGTCCAGAAAGTAATGACTAAAGGAGGGAGATTAGTTTAAATATAACAGTAACACAGGAAAAATATTTAAAATGAAATCCCTGAATTATTACAAGAGTACTTCTTTTTTATTTTTTTATTTTTTTTAAATTTTATTTATTTATTTATGGTTGTGTTGGGTCTTCGTTTCTGTGCGAGGGCTTTCTCTAGTTGCGGCAAGTGGGGGCCACTCTTCATCGCGGTGCGCGGGCCTCTCACTGTCGCGGCCTCTCTTGTTGCGGAGCACAGGCTCCAGACGCGCAGGCTCAGTAATTGTGGCTCATGGGCCCAGCTGCTCCACGGCATGTGGGATCTTCCCAGACCAGGGCTCGAACCCGTGTACCCTGCATTAGCAGGCAGATTCTCAACCACTGCACCACCAGGGAAGCGCAAGAGTACTTCTTTAAACAAAGGTCAGGGAAGGATAGAGAAAGGGATTATAAACTAAAAGAGAGCTTGGTCCCTGGCTAGTTTTAGATTCAAGGGTTCCAAACTGGTATAGTGCTCAATTCCTATTTAATGGCAAAGCTAATTCCTCTACACTATTTATAGGAAAAAACCTAAGCTTCTGGAATTATTCTTGGTTTTAGGGATTCAGGAACAAGTTGGGCTGGCTTTTCAATAGTTTTGCTTCTACAGTTTTTTCCATTTCTTGAGATCTCAAGAGCTATTACTGAAAGTCTAAAGCTTTCACTTCATCCCTGCATAATTCTAAACTTTAACTTAAGAAAGGTGACCAAGTTTGTACAAACTTGCTTTTCCCTTCACCACCATTCTAGGGTTTGGATACCTATACAGGATTGCATCACAATATTTAAAATCCAGTCTCCCTTTTCAAAGCATTCTTACTCTACCAAGTATCTCCAGAAACCACTCCAACAACCTCCACAAGCCAAGAAAACTTTGAGCTTTACTTTCTATAATTTTCATTATAAAGAAAATAGCGTCAAAATAATGCACCACACTGTAGAAATAAGGCTGCCTCTTCCATCTGCTTTTGAGAACTACTAGTGTGTGTGCATGTGTATACATACACACACACATATATATAAAGTTATATGTTTAAGAAGAGTGAGGTACAGTATGCTAAGAGATGTTAGCAAAAATTGCCAACAGAGTAGCTTTTGGCTTTACCACCATTGTAGAGTTGGTGATAACCTAACAGATGGATTCGAGGGCAATAATCTAGTTTTCATTGCTTCACTTCACTATTCACAGGGGACTCAAGGACAGGGGTTCAGGTACATTGACAGTATGACTTAACACATACTATATAACATCTGCCTATATTATTTGAGGAATCAGTCACTAAATATTTAAATCTCCATGGTACAAGCACAGTAGTAAGACATTTTTATAGTTGTGAGACTTTCTTTTTTCAACCTAGGAGACTGTTGCAGCTTTAAATTATTTTTTAAACCAGTTTGATACTTTCTAACTAAACTTGTAAAATACCAACTGGAGATTCAGGTATACTTTTAGCGTTATTTGAGCATATGCAGCTAAAGCAACAGCAAGTAGTTACTGAATGTTAAACTTAAAAATGAGAAAAGTGACAAGGAGACAGAACCTGAAGCTTTAGTGGTAGTTAAGCTTTCCAACCAAGATGAATTAGTTAAGCAAAACTGAGGGGACTCCAGCCAAGTAATGGAATATTGGAAGATGAATGGCATACAGATGCCCCTGCAAATTTATGTGGAGATGATAAAAATGTATCTCAGAAACAGATGAAGAGTAGAGGTTTTACTCTTCTGAAAAACTTAGAGAATAGTTCCATTTGTAAACTGGCATGAGAAAATCAGGGTGATTAGTACTATAATTATCTCTAATACTAAGCATATAACATGATACATCCATAAATAAACAAGTTCAGAGTTTCTTCATTATTTCTATTCGTAGTCCTAAGAATCCTGGTAGACAGGACTTTTAAAGTAAGGAGCAGAAAGCACTTGGACAACAGAACTGTAATTTTACAAACAAACAAATTAAGAAGGCAAACAACTTAATTAATATTACATGGCAAAGAGTTTACAAATCTTAGATTGTTTGGCTTCAATCTGTAGGTTATGCTTTCTGTTAATTACCTTCACCCTGAGAGATTATTCATACAGGTTCTAAAGCGAACACGTGTGAGAATAACCAGGGAAATGATCCATAAATTTACTTCTAAATTTGAGCAGCGCTCATGTCAAGCCGCCAAGAAGCACTGACGAATTTAACAGGCATTAAGCCTCCTAAGAAGTTGGTGTTTTAGGACATATTTGTACAATTAAGGTTCATGAAAAGAACTAGAACAAAAATGTGAGAAATCAGAACATCTAATCAAATGATAGCTGGTGACAGGATGTCACAGAGACCTTCACAGAACCTAAGCTACATTTTAAGACCACCTTTGACTAGGTAAATTGTCTTTCTCAATGTGAAAGTAAATTTACTCTTGCTGAAAGACAATATAAATATGATCCTTTTCAAATATAATATAGTATATAATAATTGATGCATCTGAGGCCAGTTTAAATACTAATACTATGACTGTATATCTAAACACTGCAGAGAAATTCTCCAGCTCTAAAAAAACTTAGGTTTGCTTACAATTTTTGTTCTTTTAAAGTAAGTCAATCTCTACAGTATAAGAAGTGCTTGCTCCAGAAGATGTGGTATATATACAATGGAATATTAGCCACAAAAAAAATGAAATAATGCCATTTGCAGCAACATGGATGAACCTAGCGATTATCATATTAAGTGAAGTAAGTCAGAGAAAGACAAACATCATATGATATCACTTATACATGGAATCTAAAAAAAATGATACAAATGAACTTATTTACAAAACAGAAGTAGACTCACATAGAAAACAAACTTATGGTTACCAAAGGGGATAGCGGGTGGTGGGAGGAGAGAAAAATTAGGAGTTTGGGATTAACATATACACACTACTATATATAAAAAAGGTAAACAACAAGGACCTACTGTATAGCACAGGGAACTATACTAAATATCTTGTAATGACTTATAATGGGAAAGAATCTGAAAAAGAATATATATATATGTATATGTATAACTGAATCACTTTGCTGTACACTTGAAACTAACTCAACGTTGTAAGTTAACTATATGTCAACATGTACCACAATGTTCATTGCAGCACTATTTATAACAGCCAGGACATGGAAGCAACCTAAGTGTCCATCAACAGATGAATGGATAAAGAAGATGTGGCACATATATACAATGGAATATTACTCAGCCATAAGAGGAAACGAAATTGAGTTATTTGTAGTGAAGTGGATGGACCTAGAATCTGTCATATAGAGTAAAGTAAGTCAGAAAGAGAAAAACAAATACTGTATGCTAACACATATATATGGAATCTAAAAAAAAAAAAAAAAAGGTTCTGACGAACCTAGGGGCAGGACAGGAATAAAGACGCAGATGTAGAGAATGGACTTGAGGACACAGGGAGGGGGAAGGGTGAGCTGGGACAAAGTGAGAGAGTGGCATGGACATATATACACTACCAAATGTAAAACAGATAGCTAGTGGGAAGCAGCTGCATATCACAGGGAGATGAGCTCGGTGCTTTGTGACCACTTAGAAGGGTGGGATAGGGAGGGTGGGAGGGAGACGCAAGAGGGAGGGGGATATGGGGATATATGTATACATATAGCTGATTCACTTTGTTATACAGCAGAAACTAACACAACATTGTAAAGCAATTACACTCCAGTAAAGATGTTAAAAAAATAATGCAATAAATATAATATTTCACTTTCAAAAAAACAACCTGTATGTCAACATAAATAAATAAATAAGAAGGAAAAAAAGAAATGCTTACTTTTTTCACCACCTCTACCACCATAACAATAATAAATGCTGACATTCACTGAGAGCTTGCTTGCTATGTGGCAGACACTGTGCAGGGACTTTCTACAATAATCTAGGAGGAAGTTACTGTTATTACTCCCACTTTTCCCACAAAGAGATATCACTGCTAGCACAATCAAGAACATGGATTTGAATTCAGGTCTGTCTAATTTTAAATCACTGTGTTAAAACTCAGTTTTCAAAAGTGAACTTAATGGAAGTCTACTGGCTTTGTTTTAACTTAACTGCTTTATCTTATCCAACAGATGTAATTTAAGAAAAACAAATAATCAGAAAAATCAGCTCAGTAGTCCTTTTCCTCAATTTTTGTAAAACAATTCTAATGGCTCTAAATCCCCCACTTCACCTTTACCGAAAGAGGCATCTTTAAAAGAGTCTACTATGGAAAAAGACTCAGAGCAAAGTTCTTATTCCCCTTATTATGTATGGCACATTACAGGAAATGAAAGATCTGATGAATTTAGAGAACTGAGTAATATCCAAATCATACCACCAGCAAATATCTGAACTTTGTTTATATTAGAACTTCTGTTTTATATAACTAGTCTCGAAAGTGGTAGTCTAGTCCCTACCTTAATATATTTATGCTTAGTAGATTTGCTATATGCACGACTGTCAACCTATACATTAAATACTTCTAGATAATACAAATATAAATGGATTGTCTAACATGTCCCCTTACCCTCTGGGTTACAGTATACTCCTCATTTTGAAGACCATGGAATGAAAGAAGCAGAATTCTTCTGGCTTCTTATTTCACTAGAATTGCCACCAGACCCAACTGCACAGCAGTTCAAGGGCTTTTTTCTAACACTCAGGAGTGTCAGTGGAATATCCAATCTCATAGTAACCTTTAAAAAAGTTTTCAGGACAGGTCTGGAGAAGCCTTATTTTCTTTATATTTACACTTAGATCTATTCTTCTTTAACTTCATGATTTTTTTATCTTTAAGACAGAACTCCTTTCTACTTAAAAATTCCTACTTTTATGCTAATATAAATACCACACAGAATTGAAGTAGCCTGAAGTAGCCTGTGTGAAGAAGACAATGGCAGAACATCATAAGTATGATCAATTGATAATGTTTGTTAAAAATTGCCATGCACCAAGCAATATGTTAAGCATTTTATATGTATTATTTCACCCAATTCTCAAAAAATCAAATTGGAAACAATTAGGTAACTCCCACAAAATTATACATGTAGCACAAGAAGAGCAAGAATTAAAACCCAGGTTTATCTAATGCTAATCTCTTAACCACTTAGCCTGACCTCCAACTAAGCCTAACTAGGTAGGATTTTTCCATGAAAAGATTATAATAATAATAACTAATGTGTTTACTATGTGTCAGTATTAATTTAATTATTCTTGAAAATGATACTCTAATTAAGAGTAGTTATTATTCTGATTTATAAATGAGTAAAACAAAGCATAAAAAGTCAAATAACTTGCCCTAGGTCAAAGAAGGCTAAAAAGTGACTTAAACCAATGAATTCTATCTCCAGAGCCCAGACTCTCAACCACGACACTAAAGTAATATGTTTTTCTGTGACAATTTCAGCCTCCTAAAAATTTAGCAGACACACTGGTATTGGTCTGGTATTGGTATCACATTATAAAATAAGCTTGTAAACAGGAAAAAATACACACATACCTACACATGTGCTAGTACTGGCCCTGTATTTCTAGACTATTTGATGTTTAAACAAAATTATCTCTAAATTGTGTTCAAAATTTTCATATTGCAGAGGCAAAATACTGGGGTTTTTTTTCTATAAATTTGACCATTTTCCTCCCAGGAAGTTCAAAGCAGTTCTTTGATAAATAACATAATTTTATAACACAGAGTGAAATATCATTACACCCACTTTGTGGGTAAAAAAAACTAAGTCACAGAAAAATTAAATGTCAGGCTGCAATTCAAAGAGTAAATGGCAGCAGTGGGAATAGAATACAAAAGTCCTAGATTAGTAGTATGTCTATAAGGTTATACTTCGATAAATAATTTTATAATGCAGAGTGAAATATCATTGCACCCGCTTTGTGGGTAAAAAAAAAAACTAAGTCATAGAAAATTTAGTGGTGTATCTGTAAGGTCATCCTTCAGTAGACATTCATGGGGCACTTACTATATAGAATACATGGCACACAATATTATGTTTGGAAAAATGTAAAAAAAATGTTCTTAAATAGTTTATAATCTGGCAGAAAATAAAAAGAGATGTATGAAGAATCGTAAGGGAAGAATGAGGTAAGTACTAGTAAAAACTGTAAGATATTCACAAAGAAACTGAAAGAGGAAATATTACTCTCAGGTTGAAAAACGGGGAAAAGCTTCCGAGGGAGTTAGTATTTAATCTGAACCTTAGGAACAGTTAAAATAGTCACACATAAAGGTAGAGAAATGTGCATTCCAGATAGAAGTATCATCATAAGCAAAGAAACGGTTTTCCCAAAGAACAGCTCAGAGATAGTTGCACCATGGTACACACAAGAGGACAGTAAGATCTGAGAGTGGAAAAGCGGGCTTGATGCAGATTAGAGAGGGTGTTTTCAAGCAGGCTAAGGAGTTTGGAGTTTTCTTCTAAACTAAGAAGGACAAGGAAATAACATAACAGAATGTGAGCTTCAAGAAGACTGCTCTGGCAGCATTTTAGAAGATTGACTAGGGAAGAGGGTAACTAATTGGCTGCATACTTGATGAACGACAGTGTGCCTGGGGTATGTGAAACCACTGGATATTCATGGAAGATCTTCCTTAAAATTTAATTTTATTGGAAGATTTGGAGAGTTGAAAACAATTATAACTTTTTGTGCTGCTTAAAAGGTCCTTACACATGCATCAGGATCACACTTTGCACACTGATCACAAACAATGTGGAAAAATATGTAAAACTCACATGATGGCAGATCATTAGGGTTGTGCTCTAAGGCAGCACCACACTCCTCTTCTCTACTCAATAACTAGGCTCCCTCTCCTTCGCTAGCTGTTGGAAGTTCTAAGTTGCAGATGTTTGAGAAACACTGTATAACGTTTTAATAATGTAAGTGGGAAGGTCTAAAATATGACAATTACAGGCAACATTGCAGAGAGGAAATGGGTGGGATAGATGTTAGGGGTAAGGTAATGGTGGTCATCCCTTTCTTATCCTTCTGCCCAGACTCGGTTAGGTGCCCAGCCTACAAACTTCCACAGAACACTGCACGCTGTTGGCTCAGCACTTATTATACCAAATTGACTGTTTTCCTGTTTGTGTATCCCTCACTTCAATTCATACCAAATCAGGGACTGCCTTGGGTTACAGTTGTATTCTTAATACTTTGCACAACTTCTGGCATCTAGTAAAGTATTCAGTAAATGTCTGTTGACTAAGTAATTATAGAAGCAACAGGTGAAATGGAATTGTAACTATTCATATTTCCCTTTCACAGAGGGAAGGAACTAGTCTAACCATTTGACTTGAGAACGCTGCTCCTTCATCAAGGATTTAATCAGGCCAAAAGCGAGAATGTACTCTCAGCCAAGGTGAGGTGTACTACAGTCTAGGAGACACCTCCAACCATCCTCCCTACCCTGTCCCCACAAATTTCAAAAGAGTGCTCGGCAGTAGCCGCTGCATTGTCCTTCTGGTATCTCTAACCACTTCCCTAACGACTGCTTAGTTAGGGCGGCACACATGCACTGATGCTGTATACAGAGTAGTAGCACGTTCATGGAGATTGGGATGGTTACCCTGTGTAATGTAATGGAGGGACACCAAAGGCAACCTCTGCTACATTAATGAGGCTTTCTCTGGACTTAGTGAACCAAGGAGTTTTATTCGAATGTGAATATAAATTTCACATTTATAGGCTTATGTTTAAAATATTAGTCTAGGGACTTCCCTGGTGGCGTAGTGGTTAAGAATCCACCTGCCAACGCAGGGGACATGGGTTCGAGCCCTGGCCTGGGAAGATCCCACATGCCGCAGAGCAACTAGGCCCATGCGCCACAGCTACTGAAGCCCACGCACCACAACTACTGAGCCCACGTGCCACAACTACTGAAGTCCGCACTCCTAGAGCATGTGCTCTGCAACGAGAAGCCACCACAATGAGAAGCCCGTGCACTGCAACTAAGAGTAGCCCCCCGCTCGCCACAACTAGAGAGAGCCCGCGATCAGCAACAAAGACCCAATGCAGCCAAAAATAAATAAATAAATAAATTTATATTTAAAAAAAAAATTAGTCTAGAGGTACTGGTTTTTTTTTTTTCTTTTTTTTTTTTAACATCTTTATTGAAGTATAATTGCTTTACAATGGTGTGTTACTTTCTGCTTTAAAACAAAGTGAATCAGTTATACATATACATATGTTCCCATATCTCTTCCCTCTTGCATCTCCCTCCCTCCCACCCTCCCTATCCCACCCCTCTAGGTGGTCACAAAGCACCGAGCTGATCTCCCTGTGCTATGCGGCTGCTTCCCACTAGCTATCTATTTTACATTTGGTAGTGTATATATATCCATGACACTCTCTCACCCTGTCACATCTCACCCCTCCCCCTCCCCCTCCCCATATCCTCAAGTCCATTCTTTAGTAGGTCTGTGTCTTTATTCCCATCTTGCCAGTAGGTTCTTCATGACCTTTTTTTTTTTTTTTCCTTAGATTCCATATATATGTGTTAGCATACTGTATTTGTTTTTCTCTTTCTGACTTACTTCACTCTGTATGACAGACTCTAACTCCATCCACCTCATTACAAATACCTCCATTTCATTTCTTTTTATGGCTGAGTAATATTCCATTGTATATACGTGCCACATCTTCTTTATCCATTCATCCGATGATGGACACTTAGGTTGCTTCCATGTCCTGGCTATTGTAAATAGAGGTACTGGTTTTAAAGTAACATTTGTTAATGGAGTAATGGTGTACCAACTATAAACCTAGTATATCAGTATCTCCAGATAAGATTATAATATTCAAAATATTATGGTCACAACAGTTATATTTTCAATAAAATCTTTTAACAAAAAAACGTAAAAATATACACTTCAAAAATATGCCTCAACATAAGGGTCATAAATATTTAAAACACAGGAATGCTTTAATGAACTTTAATTAAAATTATAAATAAGGTTTGAGGAAAACGTTTCTCAAGTTAAATTTTATCATCATAGGTTTTGAGAATGAGAAGACTGCAAGAAATAACCCTCCTCCTTCCCTTCCTTCCCTACTTATTTCTTTTCTTGAATCATCCAGTAAGAAAAAAAAAAAGTACTAGCTGCACATGAGGCATAGAAGAGAGGCCAGACTCTACCTTCATAGAGCTCAGAGTATGGAAAAAGGGAGGAAGCAAAGACAGAAACCTGCTCTCGGTGATGTGATTAATGCTGATGGTAGAGCAAATAAGCAAAGTTGCAAGTAACCTTCTAAAAATCAATAAAGACCAAGTATGAGTGTCTCATTTAGTCCTACTAGCCTTGTCAAGAAAGCTGTTTTTAGAAGTTTACTAACTGGGCTACTTAATGTGGGCTTTTGAAACCATTTCTTCCCTAGCATGTAGTACTTAAAATGAGCGGGAAAAAAAACCAAAATATTTTCTTTGTATGTCATTGTAAAAAGTCAGCATATAGTGCTTTAAAAAGTAAAATAGGATTCTTTGTACTTCATGGTAGAATATTAAAAATTCTATCAGGAAATACTCAACAATAGGAAAATGGTTTAATATATACAGTAAAAGCCTTACCAAAAAATATTATGCACTCCTTAAACATTATATAATGGAAAAATGTTTAGTGGCATGGAAAAATATTTATAATGATTTATTAAGTGAAATTAAAAGAACAGGTTATAAGCAGAGAAGAGCATATACAAAATGTACACGATTAGTTGTACTACTTCCCCCATGAAGAACCAAGCTTTTCCTGAATTCTTTCCATTTCACCTACCTACCGCTCCGTCTAGAAATGTGGAAATAAACGTGTTACATACATGCTTTCTGATATCTGAATTTTCATTATACAAATGAATTTTATTAGCCATCTCCTCATAGAACTAGAGCTGCCAACTTTCTTCTCTTTTATTCTTCTCATTTTTAGCTGCCAGCAGTGTTCTGTAAATGGAAATCTTTTCTTAAAACAGAGGCCAGTTAAAATGCTGTTTGCTTTCCTGCCCAATATCTAAGCTTAATGTCCAATGGCACATTAATAATGGAATATTAAAATTTCTTAGTAGGCACACAGATACACTTTGCAATACTCCAAAAATCTGATAAGTAAATAGTGTACAATATGGCAGAATCTGACTTAGAAAATTCCATAAAGAAAGGAAAAATCTAAATTTCCTTGATTCAGAATCAGGAAGTGCAAGAGTTACTGATGGTATGTGGATTTATTAAGCATCTCTGCTGAGGACTGGCTATAGAGGACTGGGGAGACATCCATATAGAAATGACTGTTTCCCCAAAATCTTTTACCCATATCCACAAACGGGAAAGAGGGGTGCTCCTTAGGAAGACAGGTTCTTAGTAGCAGTGAGTTCAGGGCTACAGGCTCCACTGATTCCCCCCAGTTAGCCTTTTGTCCTCTGAGAGGAAGACATGTCCCTTTACACCCACCCCAGGTTAAAGAAGGGTGATCATTAGTACTAATATAGCTCTATGTTTCTCAAATCTTATTAAGCTACTTTTACTTGATTCAACCTCATAATATGAACTGTCATAGCAACTCATTCAACTGCTTCCCACATATAAGTTTATAGTCTATTTTTAATTGAAACTTCATCTAAGTCATAGAAGAACTGACAAAATACAAAAGCTCAGCTGGGAATGCATTTCTGAAATTATCTTCATGGTTTGTTGAGGGAGAAAGGAAAGGCAATTCTATTTCAAAGAAATTAATAAATGAGACTGTTGGCCTTTTAAGTTAAAAAACCAACTTCCGAAGCAGCAAGATAAAATTTCAATATCTATTTATGTTCTTCAATTTTAAAATATCCTTAGCTTAGATCTATTTCATCTTATATCAACAAAGAAAATTATTTTAAAGTGTAAAATAAACATATAATATCTAAATCTGCCTTTTTCCCTATTAAAAGAAAAAATGAATTATTTAAAAGGCCTTAGTGTGAAACCAGCAGGCAATAATTCAGATACTCTACTTTTTGCTCAAAAGGAATAACAATATTCCTTGCTAAATGTTAGCAAATTTCCTAAAGTGACTATAAAATATTTCTAACATAATAAACACCTTTTTCTAAAAGATGTTTTCCCCCCTCTAGTCAATGACTTAAATAAGCTATTCTCTACAAGCAACTATCAGTTTGATCGAAAAGTTACTATTTGTTAACCTTGTTACTACTTGTTTTGATGACAACCAATTTTTTAAAAGGAAATAAGTTTAACTCTTCCCACATGGAAGAAAAATGTTTATTTTTCTTTCTACTTAATCTATCACTCTCAGTCATCCTGGAAATGTGTCACAATTTCATAGAAGGCACATGTAAAATCTTCCCCTCTCTGTCTCCCCACCTGCCCTTCCTCTATCTCTCCTTCCTCAATCTTTTTACACACATACACAAGCATACACACACATACACACACACTCATAGAGCTGCAGAAAGTTAAGATTATTTTTGCTTTGGAGTTTTTCATTTAAACTGCCCCTTTAAGGAAAGTGATATAAACACTGAGAAAAGACCATATATTAAATTTCCAGAGTGCTTTTTTCCCTGATGCTGATATTATTCGTTTGAATAAATTCTCCCAGTGCAGACCTCATCAATAATTAAAATACTGATGAAAGGATATCTACAAAGAGGAAAAAAATGTTATGATAAAAACCTGAGGTGAAATAAGGACAAGATTTCCTATAGGAAACACATATCCACATTATTTTAGCATTTATAAATTCCATTAATATGAGGATATCATATTCATTTAACCATATTAAGTGCCTACTACACGCAGACACTGTTCTACAACAAAATGAAGTTTTAAAAAAGATGAATTTTTCAAGATTCTTTTTGATTCTTATAAAATTATACACATTCAATTTAATTTTAAAATATGCCCAATTTTTCTATCAAGCCCATGGAAAAACTGAAGTATTCTAATTCAATGTAAAGCAATTCTGAAAGATGAAAGCCTGTTGTCAGAGCATTTTTCATAACCACAATGAATATTTTTTCCTCTGGAATTAATCCTTAATCATTTAGGAAATGCATGTTTCATAAAACTAATGATTTCTCCATAACTATGAAAACATAACTCTCAAGAAGGACAAAGGTTGAAGAAATTGGGAAATGGAGGGCTATAAAACTGTAAATATGGAACACATAATACGTTCCCACTGAACTAAACACCTCAGTTCTTCCAAAAGGATTCTGAGTACATCTTCCAGGGTCCTCTCATAATAGTAACTATCCAGACTAAAAAGCAACTTCCTTTGGCAAATCAATCACCAACTAATTGGGAATCTTTGCTTCCTGGCTATTATATAGCTCCTGTTTACGTCACAAGTAATCATTGCTGACTGAGTATATACAACGCGCAGAGCAACTAGTTCTCTGAGATCCTAACAGTCTGGACTTGCAAAGTTCTGGGCCTTCTGGACCATTCCAAAATCTTGAGATATGTAGGGGAGATTTCCTTTAAAAAATGACTGGGTACAATCCTGAAAAGTCTAGAACTTTGTGTATATAAATGGGGCTGTCATAGAAATTCTGCTTGATTTTGTTTAATTTTGACATATGTGCAACAGAGGAAAGACACGGTAAACATCACATCCCATGAGATGAAACACAAATATTAATTTAGAAAATTCAAGGTTTGGTAAACTGGAATAGTACTAACTACAACAGTAGTGGTCTTTAGAGTGAATACCAATCACTCACATCAGCAAAGTGGTACTTTAAAGTTCCAAAGTCCCAAAGGAGAGAAGCAACATTTAAGCATAATTTCATATAACAATCATGAAAGCTTTAAAACCTAGAATCATGACCCCATTTTAACACAAACACTCAGTCTACTGGAATACACGAAGGTAATAACCTACTAAAAGCAAGGGACATAACTAAGACATTTTAAAACCTTTGAAAGATACGTACATGCACACACATATCTAAAGAGACTAACAAAATTGAATACAATTAATTCTACAGGGAGAATGAATAACCATTTCTTTGTGTGTGTTTATGCCTATTTCTTTTTAACTTCTAAATAATGACAAATCTTTAATAAAATCCAATTCTGGACACCAGAATCCAGCAATGTTTAAGTCCAAATGAAAATAAAAGCTCTATAGAGAAAAAACAAATTCACGTACATTCTAAACTTGATCACAAAGAAAGCTAGTAAACCCCCCTGAGAACTGTTTGAGTCTAACTTTAGGATCAAATACCTAATTAGAACACCAGCATCCATGATCAATGTTTTGTCTCTTTCCACATTAGTCACAAAGGTAAGCATTTTGACTTTTATCCTCCAGATTACCTCGATGCATATACCTTTTTCCTAACAATAATATGTGCTCTTATTGCAGGCTCATCAAAAGTTTCAAATATAATTTTAATAGCTACTGTAAAGTTATGGAGATTAATTATTTTGTGTGTACTGTTTACTTTTGGTTTTACCCTCATTAATTTAATTTTTTTTAACTTTCATTTTGTTGAGACTCATAGGATCATAATCTAATCTTTCAATTTCCTACCTATACCTACTAACAGTCGATTATTTCCTTTCATCCCCAAATAACGCCATGAAATCAGAAGTTTCTTTTGAAACACTTAAGTAACCAATTCATTCTTGCTTATTTCTCATACCGTATACAAAAACACTTAAAAGCACAATCTTGGCATAAATTCAGGAGATTGAACACACTAGCACCTTTTTTCCCCTCAAGGTTAGGAAAACAATTGGGTTGTAATAAAGAATATGCTCAGTGGGGAATGAGGATGGAATGATGGTTTACAAAAGTAGATGGCTTATAATAAGTATGAAGCCAGAAAGGGAGAGAAGCATAATTTAGGGAGCATAGTTTTCTAAAAAAAACCAAAAATTAGAGAAAGTATCCAATTTTTTATTCACATATATATAAGTATTTATATATTAATTATAAAGAATAATTATATATACATATATATAAAGAATCCTAGCTGGTACATAGGAGAGGGAGGAAAAGATTATACCATGGATCAGAAAAAGGCAGGCAGGGCCGTATTTATTCAGTGTTCAAGAGATAACAGTATTCTTTGACAGTGAACAGCCTCCTTGGAACTTTCCCAAAGATTTACTTAGGCCAAATTTTTGAGTAGAGTTGGCAGATATAGAAAATTAAAATACAAGACATCCAATTAAATTTGAATTTCAAATAAACAATAAATAATATTTTAGTGTATATATGTTCCATGCAATACTTGGGATATACACATGCTAAAAAATTATGAGTTGTTATCTGAAATTCAAATTTAACTTAAAGTCCTCTATTTTATCTGGCAACTCTGGTTTGGATGCTTAGTAAGTATTTGCCATTTACTGAATCTAGTTCCTTCTGAACAAATGTCAACAATGGTATCAAAACTTGAAAATACAGGATCCCAACTCCAAAGAGACTAATAGTGAATTATAGTTTTAAAGACCACAGATGCCAAATATCTAGTTTCCTGTTTGCTAGTAAAAAGAATGGAGACTTGGGTTTAAATCACCACCTGTGAGACCCTGGGCAAATCACTTTACTTCTCTCCAAGGCTAAAAGTTCACATAATACTGAAAGATTTAAAAGAAAAAAAAAGAGCTGTAGGAAAAACTGGAGACAATGTATGTAAAGCATCTTATACCACTCCTAAAACAAGAAATACTGACATTACCTGAATACATTCTTGTAGCTTTACAGTAAACAGTCACATGGCATTGTCAGTGAAATTGATTTTTATGTTTGAATTATAGGCTTCCATGGATCTCCGGAGAATATGTATATATATAAAATAACAAAAGTATTCATTCATAAAACACTAAACAAGAAAAGTCACATCAATTAAATTACCATAATTACAAATTTAGGATCATGCTAAAGGCAATAACAAAAATCATCCTCTTCTGCCAAGCAAAATTTCTTTTGGCTTACTGATTTAATAATTCCATTTCTAAAAATTAAGTTATCTTTCTCTTTGTAAATCATCAAAGCTTAAGTACTATAATCATTGCACTAAGATCTATTCCAAGTTTTTTTTTTTAACTATCAATTTGGTTAAAATGTACTAATTTGTTTATTAAAACAATCTACTACAACAATTGCAAATAAGGCAAATGTTGCTTTCAAGCAAATTACACTCATGGCACTATTTGAGTGCTCTGTTGACAAATCAGTCCCTCAACTAGTGGTTGTAACAAAACATAATCAATCCTCCCACACCCCCATTTACTTACTTAAAACTTTGTACAACATCCAAAATCCACTTTACTGTCAGATCTGCCCTGGGTAACAATTTAAATTAGAAACACTCTGCTTAACTTGCTGCATCAGCTTAAAAGCAGCAAGGAGCTCTCTCTTCTCAGAGGGAAAAAAAGTTGCAGGAAAAAGTTAGGTAAGGTTAAAAACTGAAAACTAGATAGTTCTATTTTTCAGAAGTATATTTCCTACAGAAAAGAAAATTCATACTGATAAATACCAAAAATAAATTCCAGAGCCAAAAATATAGTATTTATGAAGTATTTATGTCATGATCAGCTAATAAATTAAGAATATTCTGGCTAGATTTTAAAAAGATGTTGTTAGTCACTCCCAGACTCCAGACTTTACTACAAAGCTACAGTAATCAAAACAGTAAGGTACTGACACAAAAACAGACACATAGGTCAATGGAACAGAGTAGAGAACCAAGAAATAAACCCATACACTTACGGTCAATTAATCTATGACAAAGGAAGCAAGAATATACGATGGAGAAAAGACAGTCTCTTCAATAAGTGGTGCTGGGAAAACTGGACAGCTACATGTAAAAGAATGAAATTAGAACATTCTCTAACACCATATACAAAAATAAACTCAAAATGGATTAAAGACCTAAATGTAAGATGGGATACTATAAAACTCCTAGAGGAAAACATAGGCAGAACACTCTTGGACATAAATCACAGCAATATTTTTTTGAATCTGTCTCCTAAAGCAAACAAGCAAAAATAAACAAATGGTTCAAAAAGAGTTATGTACCACAATGTTCACTGCAGTTCTATGTGCAACAGCCAGGACATGGAAGCCACCTAAGTGTCCATCGCCAGATGAGTGGATAAAGAAGATGTGGTACATATATACAATGGAATATTACTCAGCCATAAAAAGAAACGAAATTGAGTTATTTGTAGTGAGGCAGATGGACCTAGAGACTGTCATATAGAGTGAAGTAAGTCAGAAAGAGAAAAACAAATACCATATGCTAACACGTATATATGGAATCTAAAAAAAAAAGGTTCTGAAGAACCTAGGGGCAGGACAGGAATAAAGATGCAGACGTAGAGAGTGGACTTGAGGACACGGGGGGGGGAAGGGTAAGCTGGGATGAAGTGAAAGAGTGGCATGGAGATATATATACTACCAAATGTAAAACAGATAGCTAGTGGGAAGCAGCCGCATAGCACAGGGAGATCAGCTCGGTGTTTTGGGTCCACTTAGAGGGGTGGGATAGGGAGGGTGGGAGGGAGACGCAAGAGGGAGGAGATATGGGGATATATGTATACGTATAGCTGATTCACTTTGTTATATAGCAAACTAACACACCATTGTAAAGTAATTATACTCCAATAAAGATGTCAAAAAAAAAGGGACCTAATTAAACTTAACAGCTTTTGCACAGCAAAGGAAACCATTGACAAAATGAAAAGACAACCTACTGAATGGGAGAAGACATTTGCAAATTATATGACCAATAATGGGTTAATATCCAACATATATAAACAGCTCATATAGCTCAACATCAAAAAAAAAACCTCATTAAAAAATGCACAGAAGAACTGAATAGACATTTTTCCAAAGAGGAAATACAGATGGCCAATAGGCACATGAAGAGATACTCAACGTCACTAATCATCAGGGAAATCAAAACCACAATGAATTCACACCTGTCTGAATGGCTATCATCAAAAATAACAAATGTTGGCAAAGATGTGGGGAAAAGGAAACCCTCGTACACTATTGGTGGGAAAGTAAATTGGTGCAGCCACTGTGGAGAACAGTATGGAGGTTTCTCAAAAAGCTAAAAATAGAACTACCATATGACCCAGCAATTCCACTCCTGGGTATATATCCAAAAATGAAATAAAAACAACCCACTAACTCAGAAAGATACATGCACCCCAATGTTCATGGCAACATTATTTACAACTTCCAAGGTATGGAAGCAACCTAAGTGTCCTTCAACAAATGAATGGATAAAGATGAGGTGTATATATAGACAAAGAACACTATCACCCATTAAAAAAAAAAAGAATAAATTTTTGCCATCTGCAGCAACATGGATGGACTTGGAGGGCATTATGCTAAGTGAAATAAGTCAGACAGAGAAAGACATACTGTATGATATCACTTATATGTGGACTAAAAAAATAAAATAAAATAATGAATAAAACAAAAAAGAAGCAGACTCACAGATATAGAGAACAAACTAGGGGTTATGAGTCAGGAGAGGGAAGGGGGGAAGGGCAAAATGGGGTAGGGGGAAAAGAAGGTTACTGTGGGATTATATGAAATCATGTGTGTGTAACTTTTGAACACTGTAAAGCACTAAAGAATTGAATCTTTCATTCAATTAAAAAATGTGAAAAAAATTTTAAAGGAATGGATTAAAAAAGCTATTTAAAAAGATGTTGTTAGTGAATGACAGTTTAATAAGTCAGATATATTTTATTAATTTACTTGTTAAAAAATATTTTAAGTGCCTATTAGGTACAATAAGACCAAGGAAAACACTCTTAAAGATCCTAGTAAACTATCCGTAAATAAGCACTTGGTAAATGTTAGTTCTGTTACCCACCTCTCCTCTGAATCCACTCATGTATTATGAGGGATTCAAATGTGAATATAATATAGGTTCACAAATATCCACAATGGAGAGTTGAACATTAAAAAGTATTCAAAGAAAACTACAAACCAAGTTCTGTGGGACTCGAAAAGTGGAGGAAATTATATTCATGTGGAGGTGAAGCATCTGAACTAGGTCTTAAAACATTGGTAGTGTTGATATTTTGACAGATAGAGACAGTCAAAAGAACTTCAACAATACAGACAGTGGCATAAGCAAAAGCATGAAAACAGGAAAGCACAGGGGATATTCAGAAGCCAAAAAGAGTGGAGATTGGCAATAGCAGGGATCTTCCAAGCTTTTCTGAAATGGGCCAGATAATAAATATTTTAATCTTTGTGGGCCATATTGTGTCTGTTACAACCACTTACTCTGTCTTTCTAGTACAAAAGTATCCTTAACAATAGTCAATGAATGAGTATGGCTGTGCTCCATTAAAAATTTATTTATGGACACTGAAATTTGAATTTCATGTAATTTTCTCATGTCATAAAATATTCTTCTTCTTTTGACTTTTTCTCACCATTTAAAATGTAAAAAACCATTAGCCTTCAGGCCACATAAAAGCAGGCAGTGAACCAGATTTGGCCTGCAGGTTGTCAGTTATCAACTCCCATTTGAAATTCCCAATAATCGGTACCTAATGTTTCAATTTTCTAAAAATTTAACTATATCTAACTATATTCAAAGTTTATTACTTTTCTTTCCTGAGTTGACTTTATTTAAAAGAACAGCAGGTCAGAAAAAGAACCTCAGGATTTCACTTTTTAACCATCCTTAATCTTACTTCTTACATATCAATAGGCCTATGTTCCCTTGATGTTTAACTGCACTCAATGTTCAGGCATTAAATTGTTTTTCTCAATTTTTCCACTAGGTCTCATTAAGTGTTTTATTGCTTCTTCCTGCTTTTCTTTGTATAGCTTAACTAATTATAGTTATCACTATTTAGTTTTTGTTTTGATACACATACTTTTATCTTCTTTCTCTTGGAGTTTTCGTAACAACAATAATTGCCTTCCATTTCACTGTACTTTTGATTTTAAGATACTCTAGTCATTGCCTCCACCTTTTGGTTCTGAATACTTTAGAATCTTATCAAGAATCCCAAAAGTTTTGTCTATTGAAACAGAAACTTCTTTATCCTAAATTCATTTATTTTCATCTCCTGGGATTATTACAATCTTTGGCCATGGTAGAAAAGTTTCATCCATACGGACCCCATAATGTCAAAACCAAAAATTTTACCATATTCAAAAGAGAATATGGTAGAGTTAACTTGGGTAAGGGCAGCAAAACCCAAAACTTTTTCAATTAAATTAATCAAATATAATCATATGTATATTGAAAATTTTGAAAACTGCTCAGTGGGACACAAATCCTTTACATATATGCTTATAATGCAATATACCAAAATTAGAAGATGAAAATCATTTTGAAAATCATTTCAAAAATTATTTTTCCCTAGAGGATTAAGAGAATAAAAGATACAATATGGCATATATACCTTGAAACAAACTGTAATAAAAACCACCACTCACTTTCAAATCTAAAGAGATAATACACTTAGATTTAATTCTTTACCTTTTAATTAAAGACCCAAATTCGTGTCCTGCAATAAGACACAATACTGCAAAAGGCTACATATTATCTATAGTTCACCTAAGTACAGCTATCAGCTGTTTGAGAAAAAAAAAAAGTAAGGAAGTATGTGTTTATGGCAAATGATTCATTTTTTAGGAAATAAAATACTTAATGTGACATAAAAGTCCTCCCAGGGGAAAGAGATTAATGATGATAATAATAATGGCTGTTAATGTTGATTGTGTGTTTACCAGGAGCCAGGTGCTGTTCTTTATACTTTACGTGTAATAATCCTCACAACAACCCTATGAGGTAGGTGCTATGATTACTCCCATTTTATAGATGAAGAAACTGAAACTCAATGAAGGTAAATAACTTGTCCAAACTCACAGAGCTAGAAAGAGGCAAAGCTGCGAGAAACGCGGGCAACCTGGCTTCAGATCCTTGACTCTTAAACACTATGCTATTTGTTACAATACAAAAAACTGTATTTAAGGCAGAGGACTATGGCTTTACAAACTGGAATTCAAACCACTTTAATTTTCAACAGTGGCAGTTTACATATAATATAAAGTACAATAAGGTTTTGCATTTAATCATACTACAAACATTTCATATTATTACTTAGTAACCAGGCTAATATTTACTAGTCAACAGATGGTTGAAAGCTGTCTTAAAATGATGCATGAGTATTATTTTGAAAATGAGACAATTCAATGTGATGAATATCTCAAATCGGCATAAGCTGATGAGTGGCAGACGAAAGAGCACTGCTTTACTTTAGAATTTAGATCAGTGGTTTTCAAAGTGTGGTTCCCTAGCCAACAACATCAGCATTGAAGAGTCCATCTCCTGGTTAAACACCCACGTATGATTTTCCAGACCTGACCAAGGCTTTACCAGGAAAAATGAAGGAAGCCGAACTCCCGAAACCAGACTTGGTGCACAGCCAATGCACTGCAGTTTCTAAAAGGAGTTGCGCTGAAGGACTCGGGCCCCCTGGCCGATCATGCTCTTTCCCATATTTACAATATCAGTCCAGGAGCCTTCATTCCCAGATCTCTGGTTGGGGGCAGGAGCTGGGGACATGACACACACACCCCTTGAAGCCACTTTCCCCCACTAGTCAGTACTTTGCCACTCCCAGTCCTTCCCCTCAGGCTCCCCAGACCCCATCTGGGGCCTTTTGTTCAGGGGTCCCTCAACAGTGAGACAACCTGCATATCTGTGCTTGTCGACCTGATCCTCAACCAGTGTTCCCTTCCATGGGGGAAGATGGAAGACGGAAAAGGGGAGTCAGCATTTCCTCCATTTTTAGGCTCTTGCTTATACCATAGCAATAAGCGATGAAGGCTTAACTCTTTCATCTTTGGCTTGTTGCTTTAATTGCTACTCCAACGCTTGGCAGCTCAGGGCACTCTCTTACCAGCTCAGCTGAGCTCCCGAGAAGCATCACCTGGGAACTCAGTAAAAAATGCAAAATCTTAGGCCCTATACCAATTGAATAAGAAATTCCGGGGGTGCAGCCCAGCAATCTGTGCTTTAATGAGCTCACCGAGCTTTGAGAATACTGCTTTAGAGAGAACCTCTCCTTTCTTCCAGGTAAATGATTCCTAGTTATTTCTTGGGGCATTTCCTAAGAGCACTTATAAGAGAAATGACCAAATTCACAGCTCGGAAACTTCTGAAAGAAATAATCTAAGGTTTATTTCTGCTCCCTTTCTCCATCATCCTTCCAAAAGGTTTGCTTTAGTCCTTAAGATCCGTATTTTTATTCCTTTTACGAAACAAGATAAATTCTTTTTAACTTGCATAGTTATATAATATTTTGACTGATAACATTTCAAACGAGAAAACCACTTACATCTACACATAAAAAATGCAGGTAAGTTGTCTTAAATGCAACAGAGAACTCTAAACAATAGTTCACCTTGTTGTCTTAGTTTGGGCTATTATAACAAATTACCATAGACCAAGCGGCTGAAACAACAAAGATTTATTTCTTACAGTTCTAGAGGCCAGAGTCCAAGACTAGGGTGCCAGCATGGTTTGGTTCTGATAAAGGCTCTCTTCCTGGTTTGCAGATGGCTGTCTTATTGTACCCTCACATAAAGGAGAGAGGCTAGATCTCTTCCTCTTTTTATAAGGACACTAATCTCATCATAGGTGTGGCACCCTCATGACCTAATTACCTCCCAAAGACCCTACCTCCTACTACCATCCTATTGGAAGGTTGGGGTTTCAACATATGAATCTTGGGGGGACACATATAGTCCATAACACTGATGGTATCAAATTAAACTGTGGAAATCAAGGTTTGTATTTTTCTCCTTGAAACAAAAAGGGGGAGATAAAAACTATACCTTCTTTCAGCTTTCTTACTATAGTTGCGAGCATGACCTCAATGACTCAATTATACTAGTTTGTTAGAAACTCTCTGGTAATAAGCTACTGAGTAGAAAACATGGTACCTTTGAAAATTTCTAAGGCATTAGTGAACTAATACGACTTGGAGCTAATGAAATTGATTATGTTTAACTCACAATCAAAAATTAAGTTTTAGAAACAGAACATTTATATAAAATGTAATGCAACAAGTTAGAATACTGAAAAACTCTCATGATAAAGGAAAGCTCCTCACATTATCTTTGACATCTGTTTTATTTAGTTCTAGTTTAATTGTTGTAGCCATTATATGATATACCACAATAGTTTATTAGTGTAGAGCTAAGAAACAACAAACTGCAGAAGAATACATACAGTATACCACCATTTACACAAAGTTTAAAAACATTCAACTTGCTAAATACTGTTTAGGGATAGATATAGTATAAAGATATGCATAGGAATGATAAATGCAAACATCTAAATAGTGGTTACCTTTAGGCAAAGAGGAAGAGGGATGATACCAGAGAGGAGTACACAGGGGGCTTCCATTTCATTTGTAACATTTACATCTTAAGCTCAGTTGTGGATATATGGATATTTAGCACATGATTCTCTACAGTTTTTTATGAGTTTTTAGAAACATCTCATAACATACCAACACTTGATATAAATGGTATCAAGTGGCATGTATTCCTAAATTTGCTTTTCTCACTCCACATTATGTTTTTGGTATCCAAGTTGAGGATTATTTGTGATTCACCCCTTTTTGCTGTTTTCATAGAGTACTATCTGCATGAGAAATTTCTATTATTAGTTATGTACTTACATAAGCTATTCATAGCTGATCCATATAATACACTACTATTATTTTTCTTTTTCCTTTTCCACATTGTTTCGCCCAACCCCAGAGTTCATAGTTGTCCTGTTTCTTAGTTTTCTACATACCCAAAACTCTCCCCTAATTTTGTAAATCTCTTCTCAATAGATACAAATACTCTCAATATTTTATCAACTTCATCTTCTTGAAAAAAAAAATCTCCCCAGATCCTTCTGAATTCTGATTTGAACTGGTTGCTCAATAGGCTTTCTATTCAGCTATCAGGTTCAAATTTTCCTTTCCCTCATCTGGAGGGTTCTCTGTACCTCTCTTTCATGGTAGACCTTCTACCTGCTATATCTTATGCTTCTCTTTATTTTCGCTCTTACCTTTCATGGTGAACATTTCACAGTAGCTTCTTGAGAAAGGATGAATGGAGACTTAGCACATCTTAAAATGTCATTAATCTATGTTCATATTTGTTCATTTTTGCTGGGTATAGAATCCTAGGTTGGAATTAATTATCCCTCACATATTTCAAGGTGTTGTTCCATTGTCTTCTTCTACCTTTTTATCCAATACGCTGGATATTTGGTGTGCCCTATCATTCTGGAAACTCATGAAAATGTCCTTGAATTACTTCTTTTATTTCCTGCTCTCCATTTTTATCTCCTAGAACTCTTACTGTTCAAGTGTTGGGCCTCTTAGACTAGCTAATATTTTCCCTCTATTTTTCATGGAGTTAACTTACACAGTAAGGTACATAAAACAAAGTACAGAAAGGTATACAAGTCAAAAGATTTTTACATTTTACATTTACATCCAAGGTATAAAACCTAGGGAGACACATTCATATCAATACACCATATGGTATTACAAGGCTCCCCAACCCCTGGTGTGTGGCTTGTTAGGAACCGGTGCACAAAGCAAGAGGTGAGCGGCAGATGAGCGAGCTAAGCTTCATCTGTATTTACAGCCACTCCCCATTGCTTGCATTACCACCTAAGCTCCACCTCCTGTCAGATCAGTGGCGGCATTAGATTCTCACAGGAGCGCAAACCCTATTGTGAACGGTGCATGCGAGGGATCTAGGTTGCATGCTCCTTATGAGAATCTAATGCCTGATGATCTGAGGTGGAGCTGAGGCAGTGATGCTAGTGCTGGGGAGAGGCTGCAAATACAGATTATCATTAGCAGACAGGTTTGACTGCAAGGAGACCATAATAAATCAATTGCTTGCAGAGTCATATCAAAACCCTATCAGTGAGTGGCAAGTGACAATTAAGCTGCATCTGGTGGCAAGCTATATAGTGGCAAGTGAGTTGATGTTTTTCAGCTGTACAGCTGTATCTGGTGGCAGGCTTTAAGTCAGAATCTGACACTTATTTTAGTCCGTGTGTGGCCCGCCCATTATTTTATTTACCACTTTCGTCCATGCCTCTTTCCCACACTGCACACTTGTCTCAGTCACAGTTTTGGTAAGCCCACAAGCTAACCCTAGCCAAAATGAGTAAAAAACAAACGTTGCTGGAGAGCTTCTTTGAAAAGAGGGAAAGACCCAATGATGAGACAGCAGAAGACTCTAAGACTGCCAACAAAAAGAAAGTGCATTTAAAAGAAAATACCAAGAGTCCTACTTAAATTACAGGTTCACTGCAACAGGTGATTCACATTCTCCAAGCCCACTTTGTATAATATATGGCGACCGGCTATCCAATGAAGCCATGAAACCTTCAAAAGTGCTTCGCCACATGGAGACCAAGCACCCTGCATTAAAAGACAAGCTTTGGAGTTTTTCAAAAGAAAAAAACATGAACACGAAGAACAGAAGCAATTGTTGAAGGCCACCACTTCATCAAATGTGTCTGCCCAGAGAGCATCATTCTTAGTGGCTAACCACATTGCTAAAGCCAAGAAGCCCTTTACTAGGGCTTCTTCTATTGGTAAAGAGTTGATCCTGCCTGCTGCTAAGAACATATGTCGTGAACTTTTAGGAGAAGCTGAAGTTCAAAAGGTGGCACGTGCTCCTCTTTCGGCTAGCACCATAACTAGACGAATTGAAATAGCAGAGGATACTGAGGCACTATTGTCAGAGAGGATTAATGAGTCACCGTGGTACGCAATCCAAGTTGACGACTCTACTGATGTTGACAACAAGGCAACAGTGTTTGTTTTTGTGCGATATACTTTTCAGGAGGATGTGCATGAGGATATGTTATGTGCACTTTTTTTTTTTTTTTGGCTGTGTTGTATCTTCGTTGCTGCATGCGGGCTTTTTCTAGTTGTGGCAAGTGGGGGCTACTCTTCGTTGCAGTGCGCGGGCTTCTCATTGCAGTGGTTTCTCTTGTTGCTGAGCACGGGCTCCAGGCGTGCGGGCTTCAGCAGTTGTGGGATGTGGGCTCAGTAGTTGTAGCACACAGGCTCTAGAGTGCAGGCTCAGTAGTTGTGGCTCACGGGCTTAGCTGCTCCACAGCATGTGGGATCTTCCCGGACCAGGGCTCGAACCCGTGTCCCCTGCCTTGGCAGGTGGATTCTTAACCACTATGCCACCAGGGAAGTCCCTGTTATGTGCACTTTTGTTGCCAACCAACACCACAGCTGCAGAACTATTCAAGTCTTTGAATGATTACATATCAGGAAAACTGAATTGGTCATTTTGTCTTGGTAGATGCACGGACAGAGCGGCTGCCATGACTGGACAGCTTTCTGTTTTACTACTCAGGTCAAAGAGGTCGCTTCTGAATGTGAGCCTACGCACTGTGTCATCCATAGAGAAATGCTGGCTAGCCGAAAAACGTCACCTGAACTTAGCAACGCTTTGTAGGATGTGATTAAAATTATCAACCACATTAAAGTACATGTCCTTAACTCACGTCTGTTCGCGCAGCTCTGTGAGGAGATGGACATAGGGCACACACGTCTTCTCTTATACACAGAAGTGAGATGGCTTTCTAAAGGTAGATCACTGGCCAGAGTTTTTGAGTTATGAGAGCCACTCCAGAGATTTCTTTCAGAAAAACAGTCACCACTGGCAGCAGCACATTTCAGTGACACAGAATGGGTCACAAAACTTGCTTACTTGTGTGACATATTCAACCTGCTCAGTGAACTCAATCTGTCACTTCAGGGGAGAATGACAACTGTGTTCAAGTCAGCAGATAAAGTGGCTGCATTCAAAGCCAAACTGGAATTATGGGGGAGACGAGGGAACACTAGGATTTTTGACATGTTTCAAACATTAGCAGAGATTTTGAAAGAGACTGAGCCAGGGCCTTCTTCCTCCCAGCTGGTGCATGATCACCTATCTCAGCTTTCAAAAGAGTTTGAGCATTACTTCCCAACCACAAAAGACCCCCGAACTGGGAAGGAATGGATCTGCGACCCATTTGTGAATAAGCCAGGTGAATCGACTTTGTCTGTGCCAGAAGAAGATCAACTGCTTGAGATCGCAAATGACGGTGGCCTTAAAAGTATGTTTGAGACAACTTCAAATCTCCATACCTTCTGGATGAAAAGTCAAGGTGGAATATCCTGAGATTGCCACAAAAGCACTGAAAAGCCTGCTTCCATTTCCTACACCCTATCTTTGTGAGGCAGGGTTTTCTGCAGTGACAGCAACCAAAACGAGATTACGGAGTAGACTGGACATAAGCAACACACTTCAGGTGTCACTGTCTCCCATCACCCCCAGATGGGACCATCTACTTGAAGGAAAACAAGCTCAGGGCTCCCACTGATTCTGCATTATGGTGAGTTGTAGAATTATTTCATTATATATTGCAATGTAATAATAACAGAAATAAAGTGCAAGTAAATGTAATATGCTTGAATCATCCTGAAACCATTATCCTCCCAGCCCCCCCGGTCCATGGAAAAATTGTCTTCCACGAAACCGGTCCCTGGTGCCATAAAGGTTGGGGACTGCTGCTGTATGATACCCACCCCTGATTGGTAGCCATTATTCTGACCCATGACCATAGTTCTGATTATTCTTGAAATTCATATAAATGGACACATGCACTATATACTTGTGACTGGTTTCTTTCACCCCATAGTTGCATTTTCAGATTCACTCGCATTGTTGCCTGTGGTAAGTTTTGCTATTTCTAATGCTACGATCTAATCTTAATAAACTTTCTATTCTATTTTCTACCTCTCTTTATTTGTGTACACTTGCTGGGGGACTTCCTCAACTTCATTTTATAACCCTTTATACAATAAATTTTTTTTAATTTTTGCTTTTAAAAGAAATTTTTTTTTTTAATTCCCCTTGCTCATTTTAATTCCCTGAATGTTCCTACTTACAGGATCACATATGTGCATGTATAAATATACTGTTTTTGTTTGATTGTCTCTTATCTCTCAATATATTAATTTTAGTTTATTCTATTTTTTATGTTTTTTCTTCTCCCTGCACATTCTCCATGTTCTCCAAGTAGCTTTTTATCTGTTTGTTTTGGTCTCTCTCTTTTTTTTTTAATGTCAAATGCGTCCTTCTAATGCCTAATGATATTTAATAGTAGGGCACTGGCTTCTCCAGCTGTGCTGGACAGTGCCAAAAAGACCCACTTTTTTCTTGCCTCATCCATAACACTGAGATGTGCTGCATGAGGGGGGAGTGGGAAACAGCTAGGAGAACAGCAACTGAGGCTCTCAGAGGGCATTAAAGGGATGTAGGTCCTACAAATGCATCACGGACTCTATTAGGAAGCCTGTCCATGAGCCGCTGTGGATGCCTCACCTGAGGATCCCATCAACTGGTCCCCGGTTGGCACCTCCAATGCTCTGTGCACCTCATCCACACACATTCCCACCTTGTGGCCAGCTCCCCACACACAACCCCAATGCAGCAAGAGTAAACCTACACAGGCTGCTAGTGTGCACATGAAGAAAACTGGTCCACCTCTACAGTAGTAGGAGAAACCACATAGACTCACACGTTCAGCACTACTCTAGGGAAAGTAAACAAACAGGAGGTTGTTAGCACCCAGCACAGCTTTGTAGGATCAAGAGAAGTCATACAAACTTAAGAATTCCACCAGAAGAGGGAACAAGAAGTGTGAAACAGGTATTTCCATAGAAAAGGTCTGAGAAACATACACAAATCAATGTGATACACCATGTTAATAGAATAAAATACAAAAATCACATGATCCCTCAATAGATGCAGAAAAAGCATTTGAAAAATTCAACATCCTTTCACGATAAAAACTCTCAACAAATTGTATACATACCTCATAATAAAGGCCTCAACATAATAAAGGCCATATGTGACAAGCCCACAGCTAAAATCATATCAATAGTAAAAGCTGATATCTTTTCCTTTAAGATCAGGAACCAGACAAGGGTATCCAGCCTCAACACTCTTATTCAACATAGTACTAAAAGTCCTAACTGAGCAATTCAGCAAGAAAAAAAAAAAGCATTCAAATTGAAAAGAAAGAAGTAAAAGTGTCTCTGTTTGCAGATGATGTGATCCTATATATAGAAAATCATAAAGAATTCACCAAAAAACTGTTAGAATTACTAAACAAATTCAGTGGTTTCAGGATACAAAATTGATATACAAAAATCAGTTGAATATATGCTAACAATGAACTATCTGAAAAAGAAATAAAGAAAACAATCCCATTTACCATTGCTCAAAACAATAAAATCCTTTGGAGGTGAAAGATCTATACACTGAAAACTACAAAACATTGATGAAAGAAACTGAAGAAGACACATAACTGAAAAAATATTCCATGTCCATGGATCAGAAAAATTAATATTGTTGTTAAAATGTCCATACTACTCAAAGTCATTCAATGTAATTCCTATCAAAATTCCAATTGCATTTTTCATAAAAATAGAAAAAAAATCCTAAAATTTGTATGGAACCACAAAAGACTTCAAATAGACAAGCCAATCTTGAGAAAGAACAAACAAACAAACAAACAAACAAAAACTGGGGGCATCACACTTCCTAATTTCAAACTATATTACAAAGCTATAGTAATTAAAACAGTACAGTACTAGCATAAAAATAGACACACATACCAATGGAACAGAATTCAGAGCGAGAAACAAACCCATGAATATACAGTCAACTAATATTTGCTAAGGGATCCAAGAATACTCAGTGGGGAAAAGACAGTCTCTTCAATAAATGATGTTAGAAAAACTGGATGTCCACATGCAAAAGAATGAAATTGGACCCCCTATCGTACACCATGCACAAAAACTAAGTCAAAATGGATTAAAGACTTAAATGTAAGACCTGAAGCCACAAAACTCCTAGAAGAAAACACAGTGGTAAAAAGCCCTTTGACATTGGTCTTGGCAATTTTTTTGGATATGACACCAAAAACACAAGTAATAAATAAATAAATAAATAAACAAGCAGGACTACATCAAACTGAAGCTTTTGCATAGCAAAAGAAAAAATCAACAACATGAAAAGGCACCCTACAGAATGGGAGAAAATACCTGCAAAATACATATCTGATGAGTGGTTAATATCCAAAATATATAAGGAACTTATACAACTCAACAAAAAAAACCAACTAACCAGGGAAGAGGAACTGAATAGACATTTTCCAAAGAAGACATACAGATGGCAAAAAGCCCAAATGATCCATTTAAAAAAAGGGCAGAGGGCCTGAGTAGACATTTTTCCAAAGAAGACATAAAAATGGCAAATATGGATATGAAAAGGTGCTCAACATCACTAATCATCAGGGAAATGCAAATCTAAACCACCATCAAAATTAAAGAATGAGATATCACTTATTAGCATGACTATTATCAAAAAGTAAAGAGATAAGGGTTGGCAAGAATGTGGAGAAAAGAGAACCCTTGTGCACTGGTTGGTGGGAATGTAAATTGGTACAGTCACCATGGAAAACAGTATGGAGGTTCCTCAAAAAAAAATTAAAAATAGAACTACCATATGATCCAGCAACTCCACTTCTGTATATGTCTGAAGAAAACAAAATTATTATCTTGAAGAGATATCTGCACTCCCATATTCACTGCAGCATTACTGAAGCATTATTCACAATAACCAAGTCATAGAATCAACCTAAGTGTCCACTGATGGATGAATGGATAAAGAAGACTGATACACACACACACATACATACACAATGGAATATTATAGCAATCCTGTTATTTGAGACAACATGAATGGATCTTGAGGCCATTATGCTAAGTAAAATAGGTCAGAACAAGAACGACAAATACTGTATGACTTCACTTATATGCAGAATCTATAAAAGTCAAACTCACAAAAGCAGAGGGTGGAATGGTGTTTGCCAGGGGCTGGGAGATGGGGGAAATGGAGAGATATTGGTCAAAGGGTATAAACTTCCATTTACTGTAGAAGACAGATAAGTTCTGGAGATTTAATGTATACAGCATGGTGACTACAGTTAACAGTACTGTATTATATACTGGAAAGCTGCTAAGAGAGACATCTTAAATTTTTTCACCAGTTAAAAAAAAAAAGGTAATAGTGTGATGTGATGGACGTGTTAACTAACCTTACTGTGGTAATCATATCACAATAAATATGTGTATCAAATCATCACACTGTACACCTTAAATTTACATAATGTTATATGTCAACTATAGCTCAATAATGCTTGTGGCGGCAGTGGGGGGGGAAGAGTAGGGCACTAAAGAGCTGAGTGGAAGGTCAACAGAATGGGATGGGGCTTGCTGACAGTGGTACTCACTGAAGGATGATCTGACTAAGCCATGTCTTTGGGGAACCTCCAGAGAAGCTGTAAGTCTTTCCTTCTTGGACTTCTTACATTCACTAGAGAAAACTCTTCCAATCTCTTGCCTTGGCAGTATATGCCTGATTACCTACATCCTGTGAGCTGACAGAGAAGACTGGAAGTCTCAATATTCAACATGCAAAAATTTCACTGACTATCCCTGATTTCAACAGAGTACCCATCTGCCTTCTGCCTTTTACTGTTTTGTGGTATTCTTAGTCCTGGTACCCTTATTTTTACCCTTTACAGAAAATATGCCTTTAGACTTCTGCCACGTAAGACAGGCACTGTAGCCCAGCTACAGTGAGGAGGTGAGGAGGTGAGGAGGATGGGATCTTGGAAACCCAACTGCTTCTTAAATAGATTTTAAAATCAGTTCTCCTGTTTTTAACCGCATTTTAACTTCCACTTCCAGAGGTACCCAGTGTTTTCAATCCTGAGTAGTATGAGATCCTGGTATGTAAATCAGTTTTCTCAGTTTTCCCCTCTGCCAACTTATAACTGAGCTTCCTCAAGTCTGCTAAGTTAGCACTCATGCATCTGGCTTTCCATCTTCCAAATTTTGTAACTTATCTCATCTCCCATTTTCTTTGCCTTTGTGAGTTTATTTATTTTAAAGCCCCTTTAGTTTCCTTTTAGAGGGGCTTTGGGAAGGACCTGAGCTATCAGCATGTGTTTAATCTGTCACGTCTAAGCAGAAGCCCTTTTTATTTTTATTTTTTTACTATATTTCAATAATGAATAGAAAATTCACAAAGCAAGAAATTAAATTTAGATTGTAGTTGTCCCTTTCCAAACCTAGCTTCCCATAAGCTCCTTTCTCAGTACAAGCCAGAGGAAAGTGAAAATTTTAAATCAAGCGGTTATTTCATCTAAATAAAACCAATAAAACTCACATGACAAATATTTTTCCATGATTTAAAATGGATCGATGTTTTGGCATAATTTAGAATATGACTAAATAATCTGCTAAATTCCAATACATCCACTCAAAATATTTTTCTTTTATGATAGAATCAAATTAATTTCTTCAGCCTATAATAAAAATTCTTTATTTTCTGTGGAATATAAATTTTATTTGCCACTATCATTAGCTCACTGCTATATTTCAGATTATCTGGGCCACCTAAATTCTAAGTTGTTTAATAGGTTGTTTTAGTTATCAACACATTATGTTCTTGATAATAAAACACTTTTTAAATCAGATGCCTCGAAGATAAGAAAGCCTAGATAATTCACACACTATTTTAATTTTGAATACAAAATTTCTTTCAACGTGCTGATAATATAAAATATTTGTCAGAGTTTTGAACAATCAATCTTTAAAAAAATATAAAGAATCAAATGTGAAGCAGTTATTTTGTGTTTTATTCTGTGGTAGTCAAGAAATGATTATTGAGAAAGTAAAAGACAGCCATAGTTTAAATAATATATTTGATGGTATTAAATAATTAGTTCTTATCATAAACCTATTTTATTCTTAATAATTAAAATTCACTCTGCATCAAGTTGCTATGGCAACACAACTTCACTGAAAAATAAATTCTTCAAGTTCTGCCATGAAGCATGCTGCTGACCTGAAAGACTTTATTTTGAGACTAGGGAGAAAAATATATAATTTTCCAGTTCATAAATGTCTAATCAATACTTAGAATTGCTTTCCAATCTATAGCAAGAGTTTTACTCTCAGAGTCCTGGGGACTGAGGCTTTTTATTTGGCTTTCATTTCCTTATACCTTTAATAAATGAAAACATTCTTGATAAGAACCATTTCAGCAGGGCTCACCTCAGGCAAATTGGCTCCAACTATAAATAGTAAAATCTGCCATCTGCCTTTCTATTCTTGTGCTGAATGCAGTGCTGGCATTGTGTTCACACTTCACGGGTGCCAGGCCTGATGCTGTATAGCCAGCAGCAACAGAAAATAACAGTGCAAGACAGAGATAATGAAGTGAAGAACAGAAATGGTACTACTATAATTAACTGCTGTTTTGATATTCACCACAATAAAGGATATACAATGGTGTGGAGAGAGCCTAAAGCCACTTTTCGTCTTAGCCTCATAAACGGGTTTGAAATCAAACTCTGGTTGGAGCCCAGTGATTTTATATCACTGAAGACTAATTCAGATGTAAAGAACCTAAGCACAGTTAGCAATATATGTTTGTCATGTTAGAAAGAGGTTCCATAGTTGTACCACGTATTTTTTATTCTAATGATAGTTAATGAAGCATTTCTTTCTAAAATCACAGGTATTTTACTGTTCTGTTTTAAAGAGATAAGCTCTTGAAATGACGAAAGAGCCCTTTTGCTGTACCTGACCCTTCCTCACTCTTTCAGTTCTGAAACCCCATGCAAATTTTCATTTCAGTGCAGCTCCCATGATTTCTCTTGGGATATTCTGAATCCTCGCTACTGTAAGATACCGACCTTTTCTCAGTCTCGCCATTACATACATCCGACCTATTTTAAATAGAGAGTGACTGTCAAGGAAGTCATTTGTACATTGTAATTGAAGAGGAATGTACACAGGGCAACTGCCATATTGTATATTCCTATATAGTAACCCTGTTACTCCTGTATCAGTAATTACTGAAGCCATTATCTTACTTACATAGTCAGCAGCCAACGCCAGGAGGCACCATTCACTCCTGGAGTAAGTGCCATTTATATAAGAACACAACATGAATGGCGTCCCTAGAGTTGTGCAACATAACAGTAGTAAATGTATACTTAATGCCTAGGATGAGATGAGAACAGAGTAGATTGTTTTGGTTTTGTTTTTGGTATGTTTTATTTGTTTTTAACTTCCCCAAGTGGTTTTAACACACAACCAGGATTGAATACCACTGGCCTAATAATATCAATATCTGATCCAAAGTCTTTCAAGATAAAAATGATTTAACCCTCTAAAAATTTTTATCTAAAATTGATTCCTAGCTTTTACATTTAAAAAATCAGTAATATTCTTACTGATTAATGTTAACAAACATCAAATATAAAGCATTATGTCAATGCAAAAATGGCATCAAAAACAATGTCACTTTTGTAAAGATATAAAACAAAGGCAATTAGGGAATTACAACGTAATACATGTAAGACCACGAAATATTCTTTAGGAGTGGAACACTTTGCTTCATGAGAGAAATAAATTTGCTGAGATAAGTAAAGTATCATCTGGAAGGCTACTATAACCACATAGCACTTATAGTGGCTTAGCTGATTTTTTACTTCCTAATAAGCTAAGAGGAAGTTTAACAGGTACAGCTCTGACTGACTGCTACCATGTATTTCTACAGTGTCTATTTCTATGGATCCAGACTTAAAAACTTGCCTTCCTAGAAGTTTTATTAGTAGTCTCCTAGAATTGGAGGGATATTACTTGTTCACTACCGATCTATAATGTTTTACAGAGAGTCACTTGCCAGGAGAGAATTTCTGGCTCTCTTAGAAATAAAGATGGAGGATCTTACAAGGATTTTCAAAGACAAAAATATTGCAAAAGATGTTAGTATTTCTTTCAAATTATTTTTAATGGGTCCTATTTAGCCAAGTCCTGCTTCTACATTTCTCCCTATAAAACATATTTGAAATGAAATAAATATTTCCCATGTTTAACTTGATATAATAAAACCTATTTTAATATCATACAGTTAGACTGCATCCCCATAATACTGCACTAATTATAATAATGTTATACCTTAGTGAAATATTATTCATACGTGTAACTGAAATCTTCCTGTTAGTGAAATTGCAGGGATCTTCCAACAGGTTTCTTTTGGAAATAATTCATTAGCTCCACATTTTAAAGGAATTATGAGCTAACACTTGAATAAAGAACTATATTTATTAATATGCATTTTATAGCATCTATAATTTTTTAAAAATTACTGTTCAAATACCTGGATTCAAATCTCACCTCTCCCACTTATTATGGCTATTTATTTAACCTTGTTAAGCCTCAGTTTCTTCACCTATGATACAAGGGTAATTTTAACACCTAATTCATACGGTTGTTTTGAGGATTAAATGAGATAAGGCATATAGTATTTATCACAGTGCTTGGCAAATAGTGTGCACTCCATAAATATTATCCATTATAATTATCTCCTATGATTTAATCATAGTGGGCTGGTCTAAACTCAGCCTTTACATTAAGCTAAGAACCACTGTTTTTAGGATGTTATTCATACTAATACGGAAAATTTTAATGCTTTAGTCTTAGTTTCTTGACTTTCATAATTATCTATATTGTTAACAAGAGTTCAATTTTTTGCATTTGAATATTTGGAAGTGATCTTCCAAGAACCATTATTCCTATTTTAATTAACAAAGATTTAGCAGGTGCCGAAGAAATGTCTTCAAGTGATCTAAACGACAAAATCGGTTAAAACCCAAACTCAAGATAGGTTACTAGCTACATCATTTTTTCAATAAAAATAATTTCCAGCATTATGCCTTTAACACTACTGCGAGTAATAAGAAAGACTACCTGTATTTATAGTACGCTTTACCTGAGTATGTGTTAGCCAATATGCATTAAATGCTCACTATGCACAGAGCACTTCAATACCTCCAGTCACAGTGAGTCATTACAGAGCTTAAAAATATCATCACTGTTCTTAAAAAACTTGCAATTCAATGAAAAATATATAAGTATGGTTACCACAATAACAAATACATAGAAAGTAACAACAGGTGTGTTTATTAAAGACCATATGTAGAAACTGGCCAATCTGCAAATGAAACAAATCAATTTTTCAACTACAGTATAATACTTAAGAGCTCTCAGAATTATCAGATGTATGACCTCAAACTACAGATAAGCAGGAAAAAGAACTCCCCTGCCAAGTGGCAGCAAGCTCTATGGGAGAATTTTCTGCTGATAAATCTCACACACACACACACACACACACACACACACACACACACACAATTTTCAAAGCTAGAATAACTCAAGTACCTTCTAACTGATTTCAAGATTTTGTCCAATCTTATTAAAGGAGCAGATTATTTTACTTTGCAAAGGTAGTGAGTATTTCAGATGAATTTGACTTGGTCTTAGTATTTGCCCATTCCTCTAGATTATCTGTAATTACAAGACCTACTTCATAGGATTATTTTGAGATATAAATGAAATAATCCTTGTTGGGTTTAGCACAACCACCCAGTATCTACCAAGTGCTCATTGCTGGTTAATGATTCTTTTTCTTACTGTTATTCGGTAAATACTATGTAACAGTGCTACCAGTTTTTATGGAATGCCTAGTCATGGCCCTTTGTGCACATTAGGAAAAAGCACCCCTCCCCCTGGACTAGTGGATGGTACAATCCCAAGCCAAGGGGCACACCTGAGGGAGCTGAGTAGTAACCTGCCTCCTAGCCAGGCTCCCTTCAGCTGGGTATCAGCCCTGAATAAAGTACCTGCAGGTGGGGAGGGAAAAAACACCTCCTGAACAAAATGAGTTTTAAAGCAGAGGGTGAAATGAGGGACGAAGCATTAGAAAACACATAGGAATATTAGGAAATAAATCAAAGAAATTTATTCAGAGGGATGGCAGGTGTGAATGTTAAAGAATAATGTACTTCATAAGCAAGATTCTTTATTAGAGTAGATATGGACTCGGACATAACAGAAGAAGAAGGAAGTCATCTGGATGGGGAAGAGAGGGTTAAGGGTAAAATCCTGAAGGAACATGGTGTACCTAGAACCATATAGATAAAGGTGTAATGAGAAACTCAGATACTATGGGTAGGGGATGAATTGGTAGGAAGAGATGAACCAGATTCAGTTCCTGGTTGTAAGTCTTCATACAACTAGTCCCTTCTATCAGTACTACAAAATTTAATATATACTGGTGGGCTGATTCTCAGAAAGGGACTATCTATAAACTCGTTCACTGGAGCACTACATCAGCTAAGTTCCACAGTGAGAACCTCAGGTCCTATAAAGGCAAGTGTGCAGAGGCTCTCTCCAGCAAACTTACGCTTCATCTAGACAACCGGCATTGGTTAGTTTTCCAAGTGTCTCTAACAACAGAATCTCCACTTAGTCAAATTCGCCAAGGATCACTAGTTTTCGCACATTTCCTTCCTCTTTGTCATTTGTGTTTATCATCCTTGGCACATTCTGGCCAAATGCTTAATATTATCCATGCCTCCTCTACTCTTAACCCAGACCATTCTGATGGCACCTTTCATTGAGCTCTTGAGAATAATGAGTTAACTCTCCTATATTCTTCAAGTTTTCATTGATTGTTCTTTAACAATCTGGCTTTCTTTCTCAACCTCTCCAATGAAAATGATTTCTTGTGCAACCCCCCACTCCTCAGTTCCTCTTTGCCAATTACAGATCACTGTTCCACCAACTTCTCATTTTCAAGTCCTAGCCATAAACTTGTACCAATCTATTCCCACCCTCATAACCCTCCTTCATGGACTTTAAAGGTTTAAAGGTTAGTCTTTGTCCTATTCCTTCTCCTCAAAAGTGACCTTAATAGCCACACTGACCACTAGCACTTCCTGAACTTCAGTGATCTTCATTTCCACCCACTCCAATTATCTACCATTATTACCACTATCCTAATAACTATGACCTACTTCATATCCCAGACTCTGAACACTATAACCCTCAACTCTCTTTCCACTATCTGATTCCTCACCCCAGTAAACACTCATTTTAATCTTCCATCAATTCATCAAAACTCTTTTGGTTTCACTTGCCTCTCTACCCAGCTTCATTTGCAGCCATTTCAAATACATCATCAATAGCACCCTCTATTCCTTCTCCTCTGGAAATTTTGCTATGCAAAACTTACAAATTTCCAACTTTGGATATTTTCTAGTCTATTGTCTTTACTGTCAGTTTCTTTACTCTCATTTCCAAGATGCTAAGCACTGCTAAAAAAAGCCACCAAACCATGCTTCTTGGGGCTAAAGCAAATGTGTATCTAACTTCAGTGAGGCTTTTGTTATGGCTAAGTAATCCATGTTGTCTTTTCTTGTGTCCACTTAAGCAGGTTCACATTTCCCACGATGGTCATTTTAAATCTTTCTTGCTCTCTTCAACCTCAAACTCCATCTCACCTACTCTTAGTCTTAGCAGATGACCTCACCTATACTAAAAAGCTGAAATTCTCTCAACTTCCCTCTTCTTCACTTCATACCTCAATATCTGTTCTATTTGCTGGATATTTAGAAATTGTTCTTCCTGCTTTTCAGTGTGAACCCTGGACATCTGACTCTTCACTCATCTCTTTCTAACTTCTATTGTATTCATTATGTGAACAATCTCTTATATCTTTCATTCCCTACATAGATTCTTCCCAAGTCAAACAAACAAACAAAGAAAATAATCTCTCTTAACCTCAAAAGCTGGTCTAAAGATACCATCTCCTCACCCCTTTCTTTTGTGGTTTAAGCCACAACTGACTGGGCTTCCAAAGTGAGGGAAAGGCAACAAGGGGGTATGTACCATAATCCACCTGGATGTAGAAAGAAAACAGTCAAATTTTTCACATTTATTTTAATTTAATCTAGTTTATTTATACTTCCGTACATTTTATAACATAACATATGAGTGCAAGAGCGTATGTGTGCAACTCATAAATACATAAATATATGAGTGCAGTCGGTTATGTATATAACTTCTAAATAAGTAAATTTACAAAAATTAAAACTGTGTGCTCAAATGTATTTTCCTGACAGTGTATGCACTCAAAAAAGTTTGGAGAACAGCCAATGGCAGCTCAGAGCTGGAGGGGAATACCTGAAGCCTCTCTTGTCACGCAGTCCAGGATTTAATTCCTCTAATTTCTGTCTGAGCGTGGGTTTAAGAATAGAGAGAGAATGCTGCTGAATTTAAGCCTCCCTTTACAAAGAAAAAGAAGAAAGGACAGCAAGGTTGAGGAAAAAACCTCACTGGTGTAAATAACTGAAAAGCAGCACAGCAATCAGAGCTTCCTTACACAAGAGCACCACAGGCTAGCACACACACACGTGCTAATTGGATGGTGGGTAACAGGCAGAGAGCATCAAAACTTAATTGGGGGGGAGGGGCTCAAGACCCTTTTAGAGGGTCCTCAAGTTCAAAACTATCTTCCTGCTAGTACTAAGATGTTATTTACCTTTTTTACTCTCTCAAGCGTACAGGAGCGTTTTCCAGAGGCCACGTTACATGTGGTAATGCAACAAAGTGAATGCAAAGCGGATTTGAGATCCTGACTGTCCTATATTAAGACAGATATTAGAGATTTTCAAACATGTAAAACACCATTACTCGTCTCACTTAATTATTTTTGTTAGAAAAGTTATTTTTCATTAAAAAATGCTATGGTAACATATAATGAACTTATAAATGTTATTTTAGATAAATTAATAAAACATTTAAAAAATGTTTCAGTCTTTCATTTCTAACATGGTAAATATGAATAGCTAAAATCCACATAAACAAAACCTTTTTGTGGTCCTCAATAATTTTTTAGAGTATAAAGCAGTCCAGAGACTAAAATATTGAGAATGGCTATAATAGACATATAAATGAGATTTAAGGTCTGGGCTGCAAATTTGGATCCAATCAAAAATCTGTCAGAAAAAAACCGTGATTAAAAAGAATGGGGTGGGCTTCCCTGGTGGCACAGTGGTTAAGAATCCGCCTGCCAATGCAAGGGACACGGGTTCGAGCCCTGGCCCGGGAAGATCCCACATGCCGCGGAGCAACTAAGCCCGTGCGCCACAACTACTGAACCTGCGGTCTAGAGCCCGCAAGCCACAACTACTGAGCCTGCGTGCCACAACTACTGAAGCCTGTGCGCCTAGAGCCCCTGCTCCACAACAAGAGAGGCCACAACAATGAGAAGCCCGCGCACCACAACGAAGAGTAGCCCCTGCTCACAGCAACTAGAGAAACCCTGCTCACAGCAATGAAGACCCAACACAGAAAAAAATAAATAAATAAATTTATTAAAAAAATAAAAAATAAAAAATAGAAAGAATGGGGTGTTTGTAAAAAAGAAAAATCACCATCTTGCTCAAGAAACCAACATTAGCTAATATAAAAAAAACAAAAACAGAAAATTTCTCTTAGGAAAAAAACTCCACACTGAACCTTTGAAGCTTCTGGGACTGTAGGTTCTGCATTCAACTTCTTATACAGAGGTTTTGGCCATGTATGCATCTACTTAAATAACAGTGTGTAATGTTTAAACACACAGGTATCATTCTATTACATGATAAAAATCAGTAAACTGTATGAGCTATAACTTCCAGCAAATTACCTTTGTTTATCTCATGGTGTTTAACCTCTGAGTAACTCCCTTACCTTAAGATAAAAAGCTTTTTTTTTTTTTTTTTAAGATTTTTTTTGATGTGACCATTTTTAAAGTCTTTATTGAATTTGTTACGATATTGCTTCTGTTTTATGTTTTTGGTTTTGGGCCGCGAGGCATGTGGGATCCTAGCTTCCCGACCAGGGATAGAACCTGCACCCCCTGCATTGGAAAGTGAAGTCTTAACCACTGGACCGCCAGGGAAGTCCCAAGATCAAGCTTCTTGAAGGAGTTGGCTATGGTTGCTGCTCCACCGCCTTCCCATTTCTTGTTCCCTTACGGTATGGCTTCTATCCCAATCTAAAACCCTAAGCTTTGAAAGGTGGCAAATGAACTCCACCAACAAAAATGATAACCTCCTCCCCTTTTCTGGCTTAAAATGTAGCACAAGCTTCATGATTTAAAAGTCAAGTAGCACAAAACAGCCTATGTTTCCTCTTTTCACAAGATTCCTCTTCCCAGAAGCAACTGTTTTTCTTATAATAATAATTAGCACGATACCTAAATATCCATAAGCTTATATAGCTATTTCTTGATTCATTCATTTCAGATTTTACCTATAGTTTCCTGCTCTGATAGCTGAACCTCCATCTTTAAATGGATATCAGCATTCATTGTTACCACTTTTAGTTTTCAAGCTTCTCTGTTCCTTTGACTTTCACCCCACTATGCATCATCCCAAAATATACCACAAACTCATAAAAATGTGTACAATTTATTTTGTTTGGTTTTACAATTTTTCATACGAAGAGTGCTTAAAATGTAGACTATTACATATCTAAGTTATTTGTGCTAGATACTCATTGTAGATAATTTTAAATAAGTAAAATTAATAATTTTAGATAATTTCAGTACACCAGTAGGAGAAATTCCATATCAAAATAGACAAGCTATAAATAAATTTTAAATATTTTTACATTAGTTAAAACATGATGCCAGTAATACCACTTAGCCTATATCATATGCTTTCCTAGAAGAGTGACAACTGACAACAGTTACTAGGCTCAACATTTATTTCTTAGTAAGTAAATAATCTACTGAATGTCAGACATTATATTTCAAACTAGATGAAAGGAAATAATACTTAAAAATATATTGAGAAATATTATTGAGGGATGCTGTAGAATCACCGCTTTACAAATATTTAATGGATGCTAACTATCTAGACCTTATATGAATGATTAAAATTGAAATAATAGCACAGTTTGGTTATAATATTAACATCTGTTATGAAGCCTTCCTTTAATGCATTTGCATGACCTGCCACCATGATAGTGCTATGACAGAACTCATTCTCAAGGAGGACTGTGGCTATCAGAGAGACTTAATTCCACTGCATTAATGTCACTATAGGTGAAGAATGTTAGCAGGATCTAGAAAAACTAGTACTACATACATTTCTGATGTATAACGTAACTATCCTGAAAAATGTATTTTATACTTGTACATGTTTAAATATTCACTCTTCTCTGAGTAGAACAATCTAGCCTAAAGCAATGTCTTCAGCAATCTGGGCTCCAGAAAAGAGTACATTTAGCACCACTGTCACAGAGGCCCCTCCAAATTCACCAGGTGAGTCATACAGTTCCAGATACTATGATTCTAATTTACCTAGCTACCTCATTTTGAATTCTTGGCCTGCTGCCCACATGTAAATTTAGAGAGGATTAGAGAAAGATTGAAGGCTTACAGTTGGTCATTATGCTCTGAAAACATGACTTTTCATACATGCAAGATGATAAATTTCAGTTGTCCCCTGTGCTTCCAAGAAGCAAGTGTTTTAGAGCATAACATGTAAATTCTAGTACAGTCTTAAACATGGACTTCTATATCTCTATTCTATATCTTCTATATTAGAGTAAAACGGGCTAAAATACATACTACCATACGTTTCAAAAGTTATGTGAAGTGGTAGTTAGAAAATACACAAGTTTGCTAGAAGCCAGTAACTAGAATGGAAGAAATATAAGTGATAATACTACCATTACCACTGTCCCCAAGAATAATGTCAGCTATTAGCTATTGCCTTGAATAGAATACTAGGCTAGAAATGTTTGTCCCAAACAGTTAAGTCTTACTTTCTCATGAGTGCACTTGTTCTAAGAATAAATATATGGAGAAATCCTTTGTTCTTACTAATTAAAATTAAGATTGGTTTATTGTTCATTAAAAAACATCTAAAATACTTCACAACATGATTAGTTGTGTAAATAAGCCACATGCTATTGAAAAAGTCCAGCAGGAGAGAAATTAACCAGGGGACTTGATGGAGAGTCCGAAAATTTAATCAAATGGAAGGATGCATGCTCAGTATATCTAAAATTACTCCAGTAATGAAAAAAAGCATGAAATTTTAATTTCTCTTAAGTGGAAATTATGGCTTAATTTATTTTAGTTCCAGTATTCTAAATTTGTGCTTTTAAGAGCAGGCTTACAACATTTAGCATTACATGTGAGCCTCCTAGATTCTTTTATGACTAAAGAAAATTAGTCATAACCTAGTCTTCACTGAAAACATACATCTCTGCCTAAGTGTTTTGTTGGTAAAGAAAACAGGTCTCATTCTCCTTAATCTGTAGCTTTCTGTACATTATAAATTTATTTCTTGACTTTGTGCTTAAAATCTATGTTGTCCTTTTTCTTTCATATTCTTCCATATAATCAAAGCCATGTGGTTGCCTTTTAATGATGTTCTAAGCATTTATTCAAACAAGAAATACGGTAACAGGTTAGGAATGTGGAGTCCCCTAAGTCATGTCTACTAGTTAAAACTTCCAAATTATGACATAACATTTTCATCAAGATTCTGTTCCTCCTTCAGTCATTTAATAAGAAAGAAAACCTGTGAAGACTGATGCATGGGAATATTTTTACTGTGGTTTGACAATCAAACAATTTAGTGTAGTCTGAAAATCAACTAATTAATGTCCTGAATTAATATCTTAATGGAACAGTCTGTTTAACTATAGTAAGCTTTATAATTAATACATGACAAATTTCTTTGTTCACATGTAAGCAAAACATGGCATGTAGAGTCACTGAGAAACCCTGCGTACATTTAACGAGCAGTTCCACTGCGGGTGTCTCCTCATTCAACACATACTTGGGTTGTAGGATACCTGACCTCAGGGGTGAAGTTGTGTTTGTTTATACCTTGTGAAGGCAAAGGTGAGAGGAGCCACAGGAGCCCTAAGGTCTCTAAACCAAGTTCCTTTATCCAAATTCTGAAATAGTGTCTTCCCAACTTTTCTACGCTGTCTTGGTCAAGGCTCATTTGATTAGAAGGAACAGGATCCGCTTTAGTACAGAGAAAGGGAATTTACTGAAAGGATATAGGACCCTTACTCAGAATCTTTGCAAATTCAGAAAAGAATAGCTGAGTCCCATGAAAGGTACCTTCCAATTCCTTCTTTCATTCATTTACTTGTCTATTCATTCAACCAATATTTATTGAGTACCTGCTATGTGCCAGGCATTGTCTTAGGAGCTGAGGAAAGAACTGTGAACAAAACAGATGAAAAGAAAATCACTGCACTCATGAAGCTTACATATTAATATGAAAAGATACATGAATGGAAAAGAATGTAAAATATTTGAGGGAAAATATTCACTGCATTTGACGAAAGTATGGCACATGTGTAAAAAGAGGTTGAAAAGCTAGACTAAGATAAGCTTTGGAAGTGAGGCTGAAAATTATTGTCTTAGGTTATTTAAGATGCAGTAAAAACCCAGTGGAAGTTTTTAAACAGGGTAATGGCATAATCAGGCCAGAGCTTAAGGAAGACCTGAGCTATGAACAGTGGGTGGAATGGATGGGGGGTGGGAGGAGGGCAGGAAGACCAACGGCAAGCATTGCTACATTCCCAGTAAGATGTGTGGGCCTTAACCTTAGGAATGGGTAGTACGAATAGAAATGGAGGAGATAAATTAGATGATGGTGGTGACATAAGTAGAATGGACATGCCTTTCACTGAATATGTAAAACTTGAAAAATTATCAAACGTGACTGACGGTGCCTTGAACTGAAAACGATAAAGACTGTGTGTAGCAGAGGGTAGAGGGTTAGGGAGAATAGAGAATGATTCTCGACTTTTAAGATACTTAGTGTGAGATGTCACTACACTTCAAGTATAGCTATCCAAGCAATGCAGTTTTTGGAGTCCAGGAGACTTGAAGACCAGAAATATATGTTTGGGAATCACTGCATAGAGTGTAAAGGTAGGAATATAAAGGACTTCTAAGGGATGGAGAGGGCGCTGAAGACAGCTCACTGAAGGATGCCTGTATTTAAAGTTTGAGAAAAAGGGATAATAAATGCTTTGTCAGAGAGTTAAGAAGAGCATAAAAAATCCAGCAATCTCAACTTAGATTATTGTAATGCATTCTTGTACATTACCTGAGGAAAAGGGATGAAGGAGGAGGAGGTGGGGGTTAGGGGATTATATATATAAACATGCACAAAGTTAAAATATGACAAAAGAGAGGCAAGATGAATATTTTTAATTTATATAAGCTGTTACATTATTAGGCCACATGCATTTCCCTTCCTCAGCAGGGATATAATATAGGGTATTACAATTTATCTTAGTAGTACCCACTGGGCTAGTTTTGATTACATAGCGATTTCTAGGCTAGGGTTCACCATGTTGAATGTAAGGCATTAAAGCTAAAATAAAGAAAGGGCATCTGAGCAAAAGGTTTTCATCAGTATTCTTCAAGCTTTAATTACCTTTCTCTAACACTGTATGAGACTAGCTATTTTTACTCAGAGATCTTCTAGCCAAAGATGCTCTAATTACCTTGCCCTGAATAGACTTTGCTCATTCCTATTTATATAGTGCTTTGAACATTTAAAATCTGCCAGTACTGTTTAAAAGATAGTATAATACTATATCACTCCAATTTAATTAAACACAAATGTGCTCTTTTTTCATTCCTAACAAAATGAACACAACTAAACAGGGCTTGCATGTTCTATAGAAGTAATAAAACAGGCATTGTTTGTATATCAGAGTCACAAGTCTTTAGAGTCATATAATGTGTTTAATATCACTTCCAGGATGAGAAGAAAATAAGTCTTCTAATAAAAATATGTGACATTTGTTCAGAAAGGACAATCATTTCCTTTAGATATCCTCAGACTAGATGTGTCTCACAGATATATTCTTATGAATAACTTTTCTGAGGAATGATGCTATAACAATTTCTCTAGCACACCCAGGAGAAAACATCTCCCTCAAATAAAGAGCTGGGTAGAATACACAATTGCAAATGACATGCCAATTCATCATATGTCATCAGATCTTAACCATTTTTTCTCTGGCTATGGTACCATTTAGCTGAAAAGCAATCAAGATTCTTCCAAAGACAACACTGCAGAAATGATGAAAAACTATATTAAGAAGTAAGAAAATAACCTTGAGATTCAATAGCAAAGTAAACTGCATAATTGTATGCGTTCAGAGAAAAAGCAAAGGACTGTGAAACAATAGTACATAAAAGATTTACTAAATATATTTCAAGGCACATTGAAAGCCTTGTAGAAAACTGAAGAAAACCACATTAGAAAAATGTTCTCTCCCAGGGTGGTGAAATTTAGGGGAAAAATAGTAGATAGGGGATCTTGGGCCTTGTTTTATAACAACATGCTGCTGGAATTGTGTGGGGAGGATATGGGCTCCTCTTCCAGCCGAGTGGAAAATGGTAGAGTCTTTATTATCACTAGCACAAACAAATATATATATGAAATCAGGAAAAAGAAATGTTTTTATTTATTCAAGATGTCATAATACTCATACAATTTTTAATGTACTTACAACTTTAAAACTCTCTTGAAATGCAGCTACAACATGCTAATTCATAGGTAGTGAAAATCCATTCAAGATAAAGCATGCCTTTATCGGCATGACTATGTTGTAGAGGATACAAACACTAAATAAAGTGTGTTTTCTGCCTTTAAAGAACTTCTAACTATGTGAGCAATGGCTCTATTTGGTGAATATAAAATATGGTACACTAAAGATACTTAATAGTAAATCAAAATTCATCTTATTATCTATCATTAGGTTATAGTGTTTACTCATTTGATCCACTTCAAACCAATTCACTAGCCTATGGATTATCAAGGCCACTGCAACTCTCGTACATTTTTCCCCCTCTGTGTTTTTTTTGTTTTTTTGCTTTGTTTTGTTTTTACTATTACCACCTCTGAAAGAATGTGCCACGAGAGTAAATCAGTTTTGTTTGGTTTTTGGTTTTCTTTTCTTTTCTTCCTTCCTTTCTCTCTCTCTTTCTTTCTTTCTTTCTTTCAGCTTCTTGACTGCAGCTATAGTAAAAAAGAAGTTGTTGCATGGAAGTTTTGAAACTAATGATAACATTAAAGTAAGAGATGGAGGTCATCTGTGAGTATCAATTACCTACTATAGTTGTCCTTAAAAACAGATAATAAAAACTGATAGAATAGGGTGTTAGAAGGTACTCATACTTTGTATGTCTATATATTTCCTATGGTATCTCTGATGCCTTTTGTTTAAATATGTGAATTCTGCATATCTTTAGTGATACAATGGAAGCACCAGTATAACATGGCAACACTATATCAACAAACATAATTCTGGTCACTATATTTTTTAACTTTTAATCAAAGCAATAAATGTACATGGTTTTAAAATAGTATTATTAAGCTAAAGTGAAAAGCCGCCGTGTTCTGTCCCATCTCTCCCCAGTTCTGATTCTTATTCTCCTGAGAAAATCATTTTCAATTCTTTTAGCTATTTCTTCCTGTATTTACACATATATTTCTAACATGCATACCCCTCAACAAACCCCATTGCATATTACAGGTATAGGCAAGGTGTGCAATATACACGTTATTGAGACGGACCAGTGACCTGGCCAGTACTTTGGGAGACCTTTCTTTTGGAACGGTCAGTTTCCCCAAAGAGGAATCCTTCAATTTCTTCACTGTATAAGTCTGGTTGCTAATATTCTGCCTGGTGTTCTAACTGCTTATGCTAATTTACATGAACTTTTTTGTGTACCTCTTGCTTATAAAAAGTTCACTGTGTTAGGAAATTTATTTTAATATACATTTCAGCAATTATGAAGAGCAGCAAGTTGTGGTGCACATTTTTATTAACATAATTTTCTATTTATAATTTTCAGTTTCTGCACATGAAATACATCTTTATATCAGTTAATAGTTTTCAAAGATAATCAGTAGTTCCAGTAGATTAGCAGAATTTTAGATCTAGAAAAACTTTGAATACCTTCTAGACCCACTCCATCATTGCTCAAAATTAAAAGTTAAGGAAAAATTCATAGATATTTGAAGAATCCCAAATGGTACGTTCATCAAAAAGAGGGCATATATATCATAATAAATATTTTCTTAATGGATATATTTTTTTTCCCCACTAAAAATCTTTTTCGAAGCCAGAGCAACCAAGTGTTTTAAAAACACCTACAAAAAGAAATTATTATGCAATAGAAACATTTTAAGTATTCTAATTGTTAGTATCAATATATAGCTGCTCTCCCAAAAAGTGTTTTTTTAAATAACCAACTTACAGTTGTCACTGAACAACTAAATCTTCTCATAGTGCCTTATGTACCCATCCAAGAAGCAACTAAAAAGATCTTATGGAGGTATAGGGAGAAAAAAAAAAAAAAGTAATAAAAGTAAATGAGGTGAGAAGACCATGTAGTTTTGAAAATGTAGGCTCTCAAAGGACATGGAAGCTTTTGTGTCTTTCCCAAGCTTTGGCCCCTGCCCTAGATTTTGACTCAGAAAACATTAATAAAAATAAGAGAAGAACATTCACAATAGAAAATGCTTGTTCCTCAGTTTAGTCACTCAAGTTGCTCTTCTAAGAAATCAGACCATGTCTTCCACTCAATTAAGGCAATGGGCTTAAAGAAAACAAATTACAAAAAAGCAACTTGGTATTTAAATACAGCTGCAGGTAAAAAATGTGGCATTTCAATGATTCATCACTCCCATTTAACCATGAAACAATATCTACCACATCTTTTACAGAAGCCCCAAGTCCTGATGAGCACTGAGTTTTTTCACTGGGATTCAGGGCTATTGTGTCTCCTCACTCCTTCTCAATCAGGGACTGCGCTTTGCCAAGAAACAAAACTATAGGTAGTAACACCTACATCAGAGGGTTAGGGCGACCATTAAATGACAATGTACGTGGCAATACATGTGAGTTACCTGTCCCATAGGCCCTTCATGAACGTTAGTTCCTCTCCTTTCTTTTTAAGTTGCGCTTACTACGCCCCATTTTTATAATACTTACCGCGCTATCGTGATTGTCAATCAGTTCCTTTGTCTATGAATGCTTGCATAGTAGGAACTCTATATTCCTCATCTTTGTATCTGGGTACTTAGCTTAGTACTTGGTACACAATAAGGGCTCACGTGAGTCAACCATAGTGACAGAACTGGTTGACACCTGAACTGAATGGTACCTAGGCAGCAGGAAGGAATAGTAAAATGAACATTGTTCCACGTATCAGGAGACCTGCCACAAGCAATTTACAGTGGGTAAATCACTTAACATCTCTGGACATTATTTTCTCACTTGTGAAATAAAAGGTTGGGGTTAAAAGATCTCAAAACTCCTTTCCAGCTATAAAATTTTGTAATTATATGACTGTGACTCTAAATGATACAGAAGTTATGAGGGTCTAAAATTTATATTATGATATATGAACTTAAGAGTTCTAGGAATAGAGATTTAAAAGAACAGAGAAAGCCAAGAAAGTGACAGGGTGATACATGTTCCAGGTTTTATTTTCTCGTACTAAACAAAACTGTCACTGCTGCCACCTCTACTGCTAGCAGCAGCTGCCGTTTACTGAGTCTCAACATGTGCCAGCACTGTGCTAAACTCTTCATGTAAATTTTATCATTTCATCTTCATGAGAATTCTGTGGGGTAATTGCTGCCATTATGGCCAAGGAAACTAAGACTCAGAGTGGCAGCCCAAAGTCACAGTGGTTGGAGCTAGAATTCAAGCCAAAGTGTGTCTGATGCCAAAACCCACTATTAAGAATACATGTTTCAGGCTTCCCTCCTGGTGGCGCAGTGGTTGAGAATCTGCCTGCCAATGCAGGGGACACGGGTTCGAGCCCTGGTCTAGGAGGATCCCACATGCCGCGGAGTGGCTAGGCCCATGAGCCACAATTACTGAGCCTGCGCGTCTGGAGCCTGTGCTCTGCAACAAGAGAGGCCGCGATAGTGAGAGGCCCGTGCACCGCGATGAGGAGTGGCCCCCACTTGCCGCAACTAGAGGAAGCCCTCACACAGAAACGAAGACCCAACACAGCCATAAATAAATAAATAAATAAAAATTAAAAAAAAAAAGAATACATGTTTCTAGGTATCTATAAGCTTTATAATTCTATATAAAAGAAAATCTCACCACTATAATTATCTAAGTATTGACCTCATACAAATAATAAGAAGCAATCACCCACATGGTACTCTTTCTTACACCAAAATATACCTCTAGTATTCCTAAATGTTCTAAGTCATACCAACTGTATACACTAATCTTAAAACCTTTGATGATTATAATCATCATTATACTGTGCTATTCCTTTTAAAATGATTGATTCCCATAAAAATAATCAGGTGTTTTAAACTTGAATTTCTATGTGTTGTAAGATTTCATCAAGAATATATGAACTACACTATAATCTATGCCACTTCCTGGATCATAGTGTGTTATATGTGATAACTGATCTTGCATAAAGGAACTCATTTTAAATGTTTTCCCAGTTCTACTATGCATGTTGCATTGTGATATTTTGGCCTTTTGTAAGACTGAAAGAAAAATAACTTTGGGTGAATAATTACAACTTATTAATGTGTAGAAAGCATATTCCATTTATAAGAGCTAATTCCTAATATTATCCAAAAGGAACTTCGAATGTAAAGAAAAACTCCAGTTGTAATAAAATCCATAGCACATCACCAACTAATATTGGCTTAGAGATTGTTCCTCTGGAAAGAGAGACTTCTTGAAGTGATAAAATATATAGAAATTAATTTAAATCATTATATGAAATTCAGTTCATGGTCTGGCATTGGATAATAGAGATCAAAGAGTCAATTCTTAGCTTTTATGAGGAGAAAGTAATGCTAAATAGTCACAATTAAAACTTTGTTTCTGTTAAAAATGCTTATTCCTCATATCCATAGGATTCAATTAATCTTACCTACTGATTAAATTTATGGGAGTCTACACCATAATAACAGGAAATTATTAAAAGCAAGATTATAAAACATATTTGATTTCAACAAGCTCTCTTTATCAATGAATATCCCTAACCAACATCATGTGACTATTATATAATCACATATAATACTTACGAAAGCATATGCATATTTCTATAAATAGGTTTACATGACATGTAAATCCCTAAATGACCTCACTCTTCCTTAGCTGAATCATTACACTCTTACTTGCTCAATTACCATATTCCAGTATGAAACAAAAAAAAAAAACAAATTAATTAGTTCAAAGCTAAAAGAACTAAAAGGGCTAAATTATGACATTTTTTCTAAGTATGATTTAGAACTTTAAAATTAAGGAATAAAAATATAAAACTAGTTTTCCAAATGTGATGAAAGTAACTTATCCGTGAAACTAACAGGATCTTGAAATAAATCAAGCCTGTAAGGTAATGTGCTTTCAGGGATTTTATTTTCCCTTCTGGGAGATACTACAATAATCACTGTGCAGTTAAGGCCTCTGAGATAGAAATCAGTAAGTAAAATTAACATACAGGCAGTCACTGTCAGAGCTACTAATACTGTAACGTGTAACTCCCGGACATTAATAGAGATACTCGACCAGAGATGAAGTGGCTAATCAGTTTTTTCAGTCAAGCAAATCAATAGCCAACCTACACAGGGTTTGTAGAATCTTTTGTTCAAATGACAAGGCTGCTGCTCTTTCTAAGCAGTCTTTGTTGACTGAGAGAGAGAGAAAAAGAGCAAAGGAATCCTGAGAAGCTGCCAATGATAAAAGGGCAAAGAGTGGGAGGGGGAGCGTAAAGAACAGGCTCAGTGCACCAGAAAGACTCCAGGTGATAAGAGGAGGGAAACAGAATTCATACGATAAAGAGAGACCAGAAAACCAATGGAACAAAGGGGTGGGGGAAGGGGAGTTCAGGAAGACAAAGAATTTACACAGAACACAGTGGAGTTATGAAGGAATGGCTGAAAACTAAAACGCAAGGTAGTGGACGCAATGCAGCTTCCTTGGTTCACAGCGTGAACTCTAGCTTCAAATTCCACACAGAAGTTCCTTAACTTCCTTGTGTCATTCAATTACAAGTTCAACTTCTTTAAGGAATTTTCCCAACCCTTTTTTTTTTCTCTTGGGGTGGCGGCTAGTTAAAAGGGGGAGGATGAGTTGTCTCATGGTCATGGTGAACGGGAGATGGGTGCTGATTCACTCCCTGTGGCCCAGGCCACTGACTGGCTTCACCTCAGACATCTGTCATTCTACCTAGTCACTATCTGTCCTATGCTTGTGTCCATTGAGATTTGGCTGGTCTTTTTGGCTGACAACCTTGAATACTGCTATAGCCTATGGGTTTGAGAAGCTTAGTTTTGAGGTCCAGATACTCTGCAGTATCCAGGCTTTCTCTTTACAGGCCTCCGCTAGCCGACCAGCGCTCTTAGAATTTCTCTATCCCTAGAGAGTCAGCTTTTTCAGGCAATCCTGCTGTTCTCAGATTCTCTTCTGAAACTAACTGGTTGTTCTTATTTATCACAATCACTATCATCATCAACACTTCCCTGTCTTCTGCTTTGATTTTCAGTCTCTGAAAAGGTATGTAGGGGAATGAAGACACTGACCTATGGCTCTTCTCAGCACTAGAAAAGATTTCTTCTGGTGTGGCAGAAATTGCCTATATATCATCCTGAGTCCTTTACATACCATTGTTTATAGTGAAATTATGTACAGATTTTCAAATTTTGCTCTTAATACATGCTGAGGAGTTTCTAGAATTTAGAACATCCTTATTTCTCTCAGACAACCCAAAACGTCATGACTCCTATTTTGTACAGACAAAAAATTAATTTAAAACACAGTTTAAAATATTAGACATTGACCCAGTAATTCTACTCGTAAGATTTTATCATACTGATAAACTCGTATGTATGCAAAATGATGTATGGTCAGGATTAAAACTGTAGCATTATTTTTTTTTTATTGAAGTATAGTTGATTTACAATGCTGTGCCAATCTCTGCTGTACAGCGAAGGGACTCAGTTATACACATATATACATTCTTTTTTATATTCTTTTCCATTATGGTCTATCACAGGATATTGAGTATAGTTCCCTATACATTGGGACCTTGTTGTTTATCCATGCTAAATGTAATGGTTTGCACCTACCAACCCCTCTAGCCTTATCTGTAAAAGCATAAGATTGGATATGGTTACTATAGCTGGTAAGAATGAGATAGTTTTATACATACTGATATGGAACTGTACAGGGATATTACGTGAAAAAATCAAAGGTGTACAAGAGTGTAAACTATGTATCTTTTGTGTACACAGAACTGAATGATAGAGATAAAGGGTGGAGGCCAGTTGGGGAGAAAGTAGGGGGAGGAGATTTATGTAAAATGATATCCTTTTGTACCTTTTGAATTTTGTTACTACACATGAAAATAATTTATTGAAAATAAAACTCAGAGTTGAGCAAATGATTCCTTTATTCGAGGCTGTATCTCCCCTCATCCTGAAATAAATAACTCATGTCAATGATTCCATGGGTGGATGGGGGAAGCTCTGGAACCACAGGAACAAGGCAATACTTGGAACAAAGATATACTTTTAATAGCCCCTAAAGATTCCTCACATCACCATAGGAACTAGGCAAAGTTTCACTCTCTGACATACTTCCATTCCATGAGTTTGTGACACTGGAAGAAAGTAAACTACAACAATGAGATTTCATGGCATACATCTCAGAGGGAGACCCGTTTCCACCAGGAGTTCCAAGGACTAGAGCAAACACGCACCACAGCCTTACTACCCATGTTGGAGAGTCCCACAGGCTTAGGAGAAGTTTGCAGCTTCCTGGAGCAACTCTTCTAACAGTAGCTTCAAATAGCATTCTATCAATAAAAGATCAAAGATTTTGGCTACTAGGAATTCTTTCTAATGGCCAACTTAAAATTTCACAATAACAATGAAAACCAAGGAAAAAATTAGCTTTATTAACTTTAATCATCTAAACTGGAGGCAAAACAATCTAGTGGTTAAGATTCTAAAACCAAATATAAAGAGGCCCAAATCTCCAGAGAATCATTTTATTTCACATGGAAAAACCATAAAATCTCTTGTAAATTATAACTACTTGGTAGAAATTATCTCAGAGGAACTTTTTTCCCCAAGAAAAACAGCAATAATAATTCAACTGAGGATGAAATGAACAGTGTGTCAAGTTCTACCAACTAGTTCCACAGTGCTTTAAATAGCAACAAAACAGAGCAAATTTCCTTCCCTACCATGTTCTTATCTTACAAGAAACAGCATCTATTGGCCCAAGGGAAAAACAGTACATCAACACAAAAGCAACCCAGCTAAAGCTGGCTGTGGCTTTATCTGCAGGAGCCCATCAACAGTATAAGCCCACTTAATTTGACCTAAACCCTTCCAAGCCTCCAACAGAGTACTATTTTCAAAAGGCAAGAAACAGATCAATGCCATTTTCTCTCTAAAAAAAAATTAAGTACAATCAATGTTCTAAATATACGCTCTTAAAAATGCTAGACTGCAATGAAGAAAAGTCACAGAAAAATAAAATTATTTCTTAAAAAATAATGACTAAGTGTAAAATGGCAACTTCCAAGAAGTATTTAAATTTAAATTTAAAGGTGAAACAGATTAAGCTTTGAGATTAAATGTCAAGTTTGAAGTCTGAATAAACTTCAATAGTATATTTAAAAATAAAAGTAGATTTTACTGCTAGAGATTGCATTCTGCCTATAAACCTATTAAGTTTAATGTTCGGTAGGGTTATGAACTTCTACAGATAAGCAAATAAAGCACTTGAAAACAATACTTTACACATAAATTTAGATCATATGTGTTATTTTTGACACATTTGAGATTGTTACTATATTTCACGAATGTCATTCAATAAATATTTATCAAATACACATTATGCCAGGCTCTGGGAATTCAACAGTGAGCAAAAAAAGACATAGCCCCTGACAATGACAGTGAGAAAGACAACTAAATGGGTAATAATACTGCAGTGTGTTAAGGCTAAGATGGAAGTACAAGGTACAATGGGGCCGCAAAGCAGGTACCCCGGACAAGTATGGACGAGCAGGAGGGGCAATGAGTGGTGAAGGAATTTAAGACCCTTCCTAAAAGGTTTCACACGTAAACCAGGACTTTAAGGATCACTAGGACTTATTCAAAGGGAAAGAGGAAGAAGGCTCCAAGTAAAGGAAGCATTATTTGTATGAGAGGAGAGGCAGGGTAGGGTAGGGAGGGAGAAGAATACAGTGCATTTGAGAAACTAAAAGTACTTAATCCATTTCTTAGGAAAATGAATAAAAACATTCTCCCTTCACTCGTCAACTCCACTTGTTCATTCATTCAATTAATATTTACTGAGCTCTGATAAGGTTAATGCATATATCAGGACCCACAAAAATGGAGGCAGCCCCGTTAGCCCAGTCCTCATCACAAATCTAAACCTAAGTCAACCTGCACTTACAGGAAACACTTCAGTGTCAAGGAAACCTAACATACACTAATCACAGTTCTCCAACTCAGCTTTAGCTAGCTTACCTTAGCCTGGAAACTAGGACCTGCTTGCCTAATAAGGAAATCCCTGACCTAGCCAATCATGCCCTATTTCTGAGTTGCCTCTTCTAACGCTCTATAAAACTCGCTTTTGCCCCAGATCCCTCCGCAACAGTGCTCCACTGCTTGTAGGCACTGTACTCCCCCATGGATTGTTTTCCCTTGAATAAAGGACATCCAACTTGTTACTAAGTTGTTTTAGTTTTGTCATTTCACAGCTCCTACTATTAGCTGCACTGTTCAACAGCAAGGTATCGTTATCTTTTTCAAATTATAAAGCCCAAATAAAAGGAAATCAATACACCTTATAAAGGCTCTTTCTCTTGGGATGACATTACACACGATTCTTTTGAAAAACAACCAGAAAAAGTAATTATTGTAAAATTGATAAATTCCCTGAGAAGTAATTAAGTCTTAAAATAATTGGTTTACTTTCCCATTTTTCTTATCCCATTGCCTCTGAATTATCATAATATGTACATCTTAACAGTTCAGTAGGTCGGAAATCTGACACAGGTTTCCCTGGGATAAAATCAAGTGTCAGCAGGGCCGCATTCCTTCTGGAGTCTCCAAGGGGAGAATCTGTTTTCTTGACTTTTTAAGGGCCGCTCACATTCCTTGCTTTTGGCTCCCTTCCTCTATCTTTAAAGTAAGGGCTAATCAAGTCCTTCTCACATTGCATCACTCTAACTCTCTCTTCTGCCTCCCTTTTCCATTTTTAAGGACTCATGATTATACTGAGCCCACCAGCATAATCCAGGATAACCTCTGTATTTTAAAGTTAACTGATTAGCAACCTTAATTCCATCTGTTACCTTAATTCCCCTTTGCCATGTAACCTAACATATTCAGAGGTTCTGGGGATTAGGGATGATAGGGGAGTCATTATTCTGCCTACCATAGCACAGTAAATGAATATTTAAGGTTACTGATTATACACAACATTGAGGAAGTTGCAATGGTGGCCTTTTCACTCCTGTGATTTATATCTGCTGGGGCAGATTTAAAAATGTGTACAAAATCATACTGTCGGGGGAAAAAAATGCATCTTAAAAGTACTTTAAGTAGGAACTAGATGACTACAGGAATGAGAAAGAACATTTTTAAAAGCTTAAAGGGAAGATGACATATAAAGTAGGTCTTAAAGCACAGGTAGGATCTGTAACAGGCAGAGATGAGAATGGGTGATATTTCTGGTGGTGGCTTTGCGTGACTAAATGCAAGGAAGATTAAAAAAAAAAAAAAAAAAGGAAGTCCTACTAGACTGTAACAAGTCCCAGTAGGATGGAGTGAAGAGCACTCAATGGGAAGCAGTGAGAACTGAGAATTTCAAGGAGAGAGTAGCCAAAAATTAAAATGTGGCAGAGATGAAGGAATGCAAAGTCAGAGAAGAGGTCACTGGAGTTTTAATTAGCGGATCACTGGTGAACTTCGAATAAGCACTTAGTCAAGTGCTGGTGGCAGGAGCCAGATTGCAGCTCTTACAGAAGTGAGCTGGTGCAAGTGTAAATGGTTCCTTTGACATATATATATTTTTAACATTCTCCACTTGTTTTACTGAACCAATATAAATGTACCAAAAGTATACAACAACTGTGTGGAAAAAATAATTATAGGTGAATACCAGCAAGTTAAAATCAGTGATATGTAAAAATAAAATACTGTCAACAGGTATATTTGAATTCCAGGACTAAAAGACTGAATAAACATTTAAATACAAACTACTCAAATGCAGTGGCGAAATAAATTGACCACATTAGTAGCAAAGGGGTTAAAAATCATGTAATCTTTAAAAATGTAAAAATGATCAAATTCAAAACACATTCATAATAAAAAATTCTTAGCAAAGTAGGAATGTAAGAGAGATTTCTTAATCTGATAAAATTCAGAGGAATCCTGCAGTAGACATAGTTTTCATAGGGTTAATTAAATTTTCACTATATTTTTCTATTACCTTTTGAATAGAGCCCAAAGGCAGAATTTTTAAAAAAACCAAACACTTTTCAATACTGTGTCTTTTCTTTCAAAACACTTTTACGACATTGTATTCTTCTACTGAGAGGAAGGCTGGGTGGTGACCATGCCATCACTAATTCCTTTTTATTAGAGAGCATTCTCATCTTGGCAAGGGAGGAGTTGAGGCAGGAAATTCTACTGGCATTTTTCAGCATCACCAAAGGACAGATGGCTGGGTAGCAAGAGGACAGAAATCCAGTGATGTGCTCTAGCATCATCTTACTTTCAGAATTTTAAGGACAAGTAAGTGGTAAGACAGCCGTTGGTCCAATAAAAGAAGACAAAGCAGCTTACGAGTAGAATGGTGTTGGTGCCTTTGGTTTCAGGAGACAGTCTGGGAGAAAGGTTGTTGCCATGAAGATTCTGAACTGTCTTGTGATGACTGTAGAGGAGCATCACCACGTAGCCACTAGTCCAGATCATGAGGTTGATGTAGAGGAAATTCTAGATGAGCATGGCACTCTGAAATACTGCTGACACCCTGTAATCCCCTTGCTTTGTTTTACAGTAGGCCAGAGAATAGCCAGGTTGGGCAGCTGAGGCATTGGTGACGGCTTTATTGTTTGTGATGACCCAGAAAAAGAGGAACGAAGGCAAAATGCATGTGGAGATTTGGGGTTTGAGCCATGTCCGCTTAGAGTTTCTGGGGCTAATTCTGATGGCCTGAAAAGTGTTCAAGATAGAAATTGTGCAGAGAGAAATGCCTTGAGTCACCCTATGAATGTACAACAATGATTTACAGCCAATATCACCCATTATAGGCCAAATTCCAAAAGATGACATTGCATCTTGAATGCCCCTGAACAAAATGGTCATGATATTAGCTAGGGTTAGGTGCATGAGAATCATACCTGTGGGCTTCTTCTGGTGTGGATGAATTTTTTAAATGCACATGTATAATATTAATAGGAACAGGTTTCCCAGATACCCAATGCCAACTTAAAAGATGAAGAAAATTCCCAAAATGGTATCACTTGAACACCTAATTCTTACGAATTTTGTAGAACAGTCTAAAAAGGACCACACCTGTGTTATACGAATAAAAATTGGAAATAATTGAGCCCCAGGAAGAAAATAACAATGTAATAATTCTGTCTCAGAGGAAGAGATTTCTCAGCTACCCAGAATTCCAAAATTCTAGGTCTTTCCCAAAGGTCAAATTTGCACTTGGTAATTGACAATTCTTCTCCTAAACATTGGAGTTAATTTCAGCTATACTCTTGTATTTTTAAGTAGTCTGGCTAAAATATCCCTGAGAGCCATTACCTATTGATTTTTTAGGACAATTTTTGTGTTTTTTATTTATTTCAGTATCTGATTTAGTAGATTCATGGAATATTAAGGATAGAATTGATGGCTGCTACTGTGACAAAGTTACTTGATGAGCTTGTTTATGTAGATTGTTTTGAATTTGTGTATCTAAAATCTTTCTCGTCAACAATATTCTTCTCATTCAATAAAATAGTGAGTTCTCTCTTATTGGCACTTATCTTTCATTTGGCTGTGCAGAATCACCCAAGTGTTTCTGTTCCAATCTAATGTTCTTCAGACCAAAGCTACATAAAGAGCATTTCTAACATTTAAGAACAAAACTTACTTCTTTAGCTATAATCCTTCCTTTAACACCCTTTCCCATTTTCTTCACTATAACTTTTACCATCTAGGAATATAATCTTATATTAATGCAGGGTCTAGTATGTAAGACATTCTGTATCACAGATCTCATTTTCCTCACTTGGTTAGATAAACTTTGCATTGTTATCTTTATTTTGCAGACAATGAAACTGAATTTCAAGAAACAAACACCTGTGTCTACATTAACTGTGTGTGTGGTTGCTGGTACTATGACTTGAACCCAGATTCACCTAATTTCAAACCTTCACTGATGACCCTGGAGATAAATACATTGTCCTAATCAATGTTCAATGCTTGTTTCACAATATCTTTGTGATGTATGATTGCTGTTTTTAATGAAAAACTGTTATCACTGCTTCAATTGCATGACATTTTTCTAGCTCTTTTTAAAAATTTCCAAAGACTTCTGCTAACACTGTATGCATACAGTTATACTTCTGCCATAACTTTTAATTATGTAGGGCACCAACCTCACTTTTACTTTACTCTGATGCATTCTTCCCTCCACCCTCCTATTATCCTATGACCCAAACACCACTTATATACTGATAGAGCCTAATAGTTGATCTATAACACAGACCAGTCTCTTGAATTCCAGAATAACAGACAGTGGCCACAAAGGACTTCCCAGTCTCTCCTGGGCATGTTCTTCCTCTCCTAATATTCTTTTCTTGATCAGTAAAATAAATAAATCTAGGTTCAAAAAGCAAAATCTTTTTAAAAAGAGGGTTGAGCAGACAGTAAGATAACAGTTTCGGTAGTACACAGTATGCCAAGGGAAAGAAGTCAATGAAACTGGACAGATAAAGAAGAGTAAGAGTATAAAGTCAGATCAAAGACACAGGTTGCAACCCCCAAGTCAATACATGAGGGTAAAGAAATTTATAATAAAGTTACTGACAATATCAATTAGAAATCTCTGTTCTAAAATTTTAATTTGGGGAGAGGGGAATAGTAAAGCAAGATTCACCTACTAACCTTGCTTTACAAATAGACTACTGGGCTAATAAGTCCATTGAAAATACTGTCTGTCTTCATTCTTACCGGATTCAAATATGAAATTTCCTAGGAAATTCCACAAGCAAAATTACACAGGCTCTTAGGCAAAATTAGAACTAAAGAAAGCCTATAGCAGTAATGGTCACCTCCCAGCACGTAAGAAAATACAAACTCGGGCTTCCCTGGTGGCGCAGTCGTTGAGAGTCTGCCTGCCAATTCAGGGGACACGGGTTCGAGCCCTGGTCTGGGAGGATCCCACATGCCGCGGAGCAACTGGGCCCGTGAGCCACAATTACTGAGCCTGCGCGTCTGGAGCCTGTGCTCCTCAACAAGAGAGGCCCGCGCACCGCGATGAAGAGTGGCCCCCGCTTGCCGCAACTAGAGAAAGCCCTCGCACAGAAACGAAGACCCAACACAGCCATAAATAAATAAAATTAAAAAAAAAAAAAAAAGAAAAGAAAATACAAACTCAACTGTTGCCAAGTTTTACTGATGGTTCCCTTTAGAAGAAGAAAAATATATTAACTGCTTGAATTCTTAAGATATGGACTTCCAGAGTCTCTCCTAAATGACAATAAAAACGTGTTTGGAGAGCATGGGAACAACCTAATGACTTAAAGACACAAACTGTAAAACAGGAATCACAAGCCCTAGAAGCTTACATCATTTTAACTGTCTCTCTTTGAACATAGGCTGAAATAAGATTTCTTAAGTTATAAGTCATAGCTATTTTATATCCATCTCCTTCTGATAATATAGTCTTTTTAAGGTCTCTATCTAAACAATCAAAAGAATATAATTAAATATTTAATTGTGTAGCACTGAGGAACTACATTTGACTTAAACACGAGTCTATTACATGTTCTAAGACCACTCTAGCCTGTTTCTACATCCCCCATGAAATATGAAACAACATATTGAAACATATGAAACAACATATAGAAGCTATATGAAACTGGCACCAAAGGAATTACAAGAACAGTGGTGGTAAAGTTCTGTCACACAAGAGCCTGTGATCAAAAAGCAGAACGGCAGTTGAATGTGCCCTCCTTACTATCATATTTTCTCACACTCTTTCTAATCTTCCTGATAGTGCAGATAGACATTTTAAAAGTGAATTACTGAAAACACCAGTAATTAGTGAAAAACAAAGAAAAATAAAGAAAATGGCAAATAGAAAATTTTGATTCCAACAGAATAAAATGTGTAAATAAAAATAATACTGAAAAGCAGCCCCTTAAAAAAAAATACTGAAAACATTAATAGCAACTTTCCATTTTTTAGTGAAATCAACTATAGATTATACTGCCTATTAACAAACATAAACAAAATGTTAGAAAACATTACATTATAAAATGAAGAATACTACTCTTCTGAAAAGTATCAATCCTGACTAATTAATTTGCTCATTTCATTAATCTCAAAGTATTTTAATGTGGACAGTTTGGGCTATACATCTGAGCAAAACCTCACACAATTGAAGTCTTAACTCAATAATAACATTTCATAGATAACATGACAAACTATTACTTTAAAAAATAAAAAATTCAATACTGAACTCCAAGAACATGAAAAATGGGCACAATAGGGATTATCCAACTAAATTTGTGATTTCTGAATGACCTCTCTGCCTCAGTTAAATGAGGTAATATTATTTGTTTCCTATTGCTCTCTTAGGTTTTAGAACACACTACAAAAGAGTTTTTACTCCTAGAAAAATTATTCATTTAAATTAATTTCTAAATATTAAAACTAATTTCTCATCGGCTCTTCTGAGGAACTTGACAACAGCAAGGCCTCTCAAAAGAAACACACTGCTGTCCTGTCCTCTCTTGTGGTTAATATTGGCCATGTGAAAAATAAAATATAAGTCCTAGCCAATGAAATATAAGTCAAAGTGTTCTATGACAGTTAAATGGGAAATCTTAAAAAAGAGGGAAACTGCTTCCCTTCTTTCCCTCTTTCCTCTGCTGGAATGCAGACTTGATGGCTGGAGCTTGAGCAGCCATCCTGAACCTCAAGGTAGAAGCTATATGATGGCAGCACAGCAGCAAAACAAGAATCAGTTTAGGTTCTTTACACCATGAAGCTACCTCGCTAGTCTTGTATTATCTACCTCCAGACTTTATTTCTATGGGAGGAAAATAAACTTCTATCTTATTTAAGCCACTGTTTTCTATGGTGTCTAGCCTTACATAAGTGAACCTAATCCTAACTGATACAATGTGCATATCCTAACAATTCCACACCTGTCATATACTCGAAAATCTAGACCAGTGGTATTGAACAGAGTGACAGAAATGTTCTGTATCTGTGCTGCCCAATCAAGTAGCTGCTAGCCACGTGTGATTATTGAGCAATTGAAATGTTTCTTAACATTTAACACAGAATATTATATTTTACTTAATTTCAATTAATTTAAATTTAAATAGCCACATGTGGCTAGTGGCTATTGTATTGGACAGCACAGCTCTAAGCATCAAGGAACATCAAAATTGTAATTGAGTTAATTTTAAATGATAGAAAATTTCTCCCTAATTTATATATAACAATATAGTAAAGCTGTAAACATTATTTTCATAAGAGACATGCCTATAATTATATTTTGCTAGAGTAATGTTATTATGACTAACTTGAGCTATACCTGTAGAAACTCAGAAAATGTTAGTTGTGAAGATGAAGACAACTTGACATTGGTCTGAAACACAGATCTTCTACTTTAGTACAAAAAGCTATCCTGAATTTCGTCTTAATTAGAAATCCACTGCTCTTAAAAATGTGACAGGATTTAAATACTGTTTACATTTCTTTTCCATTCATATGTCTCTTAACTCAAAGCAGCTGGAATATACAAAGGACTATCAAGAAAAGTGTAATGCCTTTTCAATTCATTAACAATTCAAATAATATTATGTTGGAGAATATCAAAGCAAAATTTTTACTCAAATTTAAATAAAACTACTTCCTAGCATGAAATGAAAAAATTTTTGGTCTGCTTTAAAAACTAGTAGATACTTTTCCTCCCCAGTGCTAACTACTTTTGTGTCAAGAGGTACGAATATTATGGATAGTGAAGCACAGTTCTCAGGTTATTAATAAACCAGAAAATTCACAACAGAAAGGTACCTCAATAAGGTCACTTAGTTTATATCCTCATCGTTTGTCTATCTTCTTCTCCCCTTTCCCTTCAAGCAGAATTAATCTCTCTCTGTGATCATAAAGTACTTTGTGTGATATCCTCACACAGCACTTACTGTACTAGGTCATGATGGTTTTCAAAACTGTCTCTGCTCTACACCTTGAAATTCTCAAGGGCAAGAGAGACCTCAGAGGGGTACCGTGGCAGTGGAACAAAACCATCCAGATGTGGCACAAAGGAATTTGCTCTTGAGGGCAGAGGAGCAGAAAAGGAGGAATGTAATCACAGCTCACTAATCCCACATTTCTGTCCAGGGCTGGTCTTGGTTAAAATCTGTTTTAATTCAATTCATCCTATACTTCATTTTTGGGTACACCTCTGTTTGCTTAAAATTTCTGAATTGCAAAATCACATGCAAATTAGTGAATAAATGAGATAATAAATTTAAGCATATGATGGATTAATCCTAAACAAACCTTTTAAATCACTTTGGTTAACATTACACAGTTTGCTGATCAGAGTATTCTACATGGCAGTCACTGTTTCTGCAACCTCTGTATAACCCTTTTATTTTAAATAATTTGTATAGAATCAATTAGGTATTATATAAATACCACCCACATCCTTAAAAGAGAGACATGAGCAAATGAAAAACTGATTTTAAAGTTATGAAAAGATGTCATTTTTAAAAATTCACTTTGAATGACATACTTTTAAATTTTAACTGCTGCCTTAAACTGAAATGACAACTCATTAGTTACCCGAATTCCTATTTTTTTAACTTGAGAACCAACTCTACGTTTTCTATATGGAACAGGCTAGACTTGTGATACTAGGTATATATGACAGCAAGTAATATTAGAGATATAAATGTATCCCAGAGAGAGTAAATATCCTGGTCAGAACACCCAAGAGCAGAATCAACACTGGCATCCACTCACCATCATTTAATATACCTACCCACCTATTACGTCTAACCAACTACAGTATCCAATTTAAGACCGCTTCAAGGCTAATTAGGGAGTAAATGAAGGTATGGTCTTCACCATTGATGTATTATAATAAATGATGTACCTTCTGCCTGAGGCAATGGGATAGAACAGCGAAACATACAAACTTATACCACTGCTTCCTCATTAACCAAATTCTACATTGGCATTTTAGGCAATCACCTTTCACATGGGCTTTTCATGGCATCTTTGCCTTTAAAAAGCTGTCATTCCAGAAAGGTTTGAGAATTTCCATAGCAATTTCAAACTTTAAAGTACTATTTCTCGAAGTGTGGTTTTAGACCACCTGCATCAAAATCTGAGGAGGTTTGAAAAATGCAGATTCCTGGGCTCCAAAGCCCCACCAAAACGAACTCTGAGGAGTGGAGCCCAATTTTTAGCCAACGTTCTCCCACAAGATTCCAGTGCCTGCTAAGGTTCGAGAACGACTACCTAAGAACAAGCTATTACTGTGACTCTTGGTATATACGTTAAGAAGCACTAGACGTACAGATATAACCTATACTTTCAAGGTGTGACCTCTAGACCAGGAGCAGTAGCATCACCTGGGAGCTTGTTAGAAATGCAGAATCTCAGCTCCGTTCCAGCCCTGCTGAACCAAAATGTGCATTTTAACAAGATCCCCAGGTGATTCATACTTACATTAAAGCCTGAGTTGTACTGGTCTAGAGCAGCATTATTCTGGAATGCAGGTGTCCTGGGGCACCTTACACAGGTCAAACAGCAAAGTGTATTAGGGATACTGTGGTAAACACCCAAAATATACTTTACAGTAAAACAGGCAATCAAAGCCCCTGTGAAAACACAGAGGGAAGATTCTGAGTATCTTTTAGTGAATTTTTAAATGTTCATGGTAATATCCTTTCCATTCTATTCTACCAAGCATTTTATTAATCACGGAAGACAGAATTCATTCAAAATACAATTGAGAACAGACAAAAGCTGAAAAGGAGAGGTTGCATAAGCAGCAATGGCTTGTGAGTTGCTTTAGTCCCCAATTTCAGACCCACTTAATATATAAAGAATAACCAGAGATTGGTTCAAGATGGCGGAGTAGAAGGACATGCTCTCACTCCCTCTTTCGAGAACACCAGAATCACAACTAAGTGCTGAACGATCATCAACAGGAAGACACTGGAACTCACCAGAAAACATACCCCACGTGCAAAGACAAAGGAGAAGCCACAATGAGACGGTAGGAGGGGCGCTATCACAATAAAAGCAAATCCCATAACTGCTGGGTGGGTGACTCACAAACTGGAGAACACTTACACCACAGAAGTCCACCCACTGGAGTGAAGGTTCTGAGCCCCACGTCAGGCTTCCCAACCTGGGGGTCTGGCAATGCGAGGAGGGATTCCTAGAGAATCAGATTTTGAAGGCTAGTGGGATTTGATTGCAGGACTTCAGCAGGACTGGGGGAAACAGAGACTCCACTCTTGGAGGGCACACACAAAGTAGTGTGCACGTCGGGATGCAGGGGAAGGAGCAGTGACCCCATAGAGACTGAACCAGACCTACCTGCTAGTGTTGAAGGGTCTCCTGCAGAGTTGGGGGGTGGCTCTGTCTCACCGTGAGGACAAGGACACTGGCAGCAGAAGTTCTGGGAAGTACTCCTTGGCGTGAGCCCTCCCAGAGTCTGCCATTAGCCCCACCAAAGAGCCCGGGTAGGCTCCAGTGTTGGGTTGCCTCAGGCCAAACAACCAACAGGGAGGGGACCCAGCCCCACCCATCAGCAGACAAGCAGATTAAAGTTTTACTGAGCTCTGCCCACCAGAGCAACAGCCGGCTCAACCCACCACCAGTCCCTCCCATCAGGAAACTTGCACAAACCTCTCAGATAGCCTCATCCACCAGAGGGCAGACAGCAGAAGCAAGAAGAACTACAATCCTGCAGCCTGTGGAACAAAAACCACATTCATAGAAAGATAGACAAGATGAAAAGGAAGAGGGCTATGTACCAGATGAAGGAACAAGATAAAACCCCAGAAAAACAACTAAATGAAATGGAGATAGGCAATCTTCCAGAAAAAGAATTCAGAATAATGATAGTGAAGATGATCCAGGACCTCGGAAAAAGAATGGAGGCAAAGATCAAGAAGATGCAAGAAATGTTTAACAAAGATCTAGAACAATTAAAGAACAAACAAACAGAGATGAACAATACAATAACTGAAATGAAAAACACATTAGAAGGAATCAACAGCAGAATAACTGAGGCAGGAGAACGCATAAGTGACATGGAAGACAGAATGGTGGAATTCACTGCTGCGGAATAGAATAAAGAAAAAAGAATGAAAAGAAATGAAAACAGCCTAAGAGGCCTCTGTGACAACATTAAACACAACAACATTCGCATTATAGGGGTCCCAGAAGGAGAAGAGAGAGAAAAAGGACCCGAGAAAATATTTGAAGAGATTATAGTAGAAAACTTCCCTAACATGGGAAAGGAAATAGCCACCCAAGCCCAGGAAGCACAGAGGGTCCCATACAGGACAAACCCAAGGAGAAACAAGCCGAAACACATAGTAATCAAATTGGCAAAAATTAAAGACAAAGAAAAATTATTGAAAGCAGCAAGGGGAAAATGACAAATAACATACAAGGGAACTCCCATAAGGTTAAGAGCTGACTTCTCAGCAGAAACTCTACAAGCCAGAAGGGAGTGGCATGATATATTTAAAGTGATGAAAGGGAAGAACCTACAACCAAGATTACTCTACCCAGCAAGGGTCTCATTCACATTCAACGGAGAAATCAAAAGCTTTACACACAAGCAAAAGCTAAGAGAATTCAGCGACACCAAACCAGCTCTACAACAAGTGCTATAAGAACTTCTCTAAGTGGGAAACACAAGAGAAGAAAAGGACCTACAAAAACAAACCCAAAACAATTAAGAAAATGGTAAGAGGAACATACATATCGATAACTACCTTAAATGCAAATGGATTAAATGCTCCAACCAAAAGACACAAGCTTGCTGAATGGATACAAAAACAAGACACATATATATGCTGTCTACAAGAGACCCACTTCAGACCTAGGGACACATACAGACTGAAATTGAGGGGATGGAAAAAGATATTCCATGCAAATGGAAATCAAAAGAAAGCTGGAGTAGCAATACTCATATCAGATAAAATAGACTTTAAAAAAAGGAACGTTACAAGAGACAAGGAGGGACACTACGTAATGATCCAGGGATCAATCCAAGAAGAAGATATAACAATTATAAATATATATGCACCCAACATGGGAGCACCTCAATACATAAGGCAACTGCTAACAGCTCTAAAAGAGGAAATCGACAGTAACACAATAACAGTGGGGGACTTTAACACCTCACTTACACCAATGGACAGATTATACAAAAGACAATTAATAAGGAAACACAAGTTTTAAATGACACAATAGACCAGATAGATTTAATTGATATTTATAGGACATTCCATCCAAAAAGAGCAGATTACACTCTCTTCTCAAGTGCGCAGAGAACATTCTCCAAGATAGATCACATCTTGGGTCACAAATCAAGCCTCAGTAAATTTAAGGAAACTGAAATCATGTCAAGCATCTTTTCTGACCACAACACTATGACATTAGAAATGAATTACAGGGAAAAAAACGTAAAAAACACAAACACATGGAGGCTAAACAATACGTTACTAAGTAACCAAGAGATCACTGAAGAAATCAAAGAGGAAATCAAAAAATACCTAGAGACAAATGACAATGAAAACGTGACGATCCAAAACCTATGGGATGCAGCAAAAGCAGTTCTAAGAGGGAAGTTTATAGCTATACAAGCCTACCTCAAGAAACAAGAAAAGTCTCAAATAAACAATCTAATGTTACACCTAAAGGAACTAAAGAAAGAAGAACAAACAAAACCCAAAGTTAGCAGAGGGAAAGAAATCATAAAGATCAGAGCAGAAATAAATGAAATAGAAACAAAGAAAACAATAGCAAAGTTCAATAAAACTGAAAGCTGGTTCTCGGAGAAAATAAAAAAAACTGATGAACCATTAGCCAGACTCATCAAGAAAAAGAGGGAGAGGACTCAAATCAATAAAATTAGAAATGAAAAAGGAGAAGTTACAACAGACACCGCAGAAATACAAAGCATCCTAAGAGACTACTAAAAGCAACTCTATGCCAATAAAACGGACAACCTGGAAGAAATGGACAAATTCTTAGAAAGGTATAACCTTCCAAGGCTGTACCAGGAAGAAATAGAAAATATGAACAGACCAATCACAAGTAATGAAATTGAAACTGTGATTAAAAATCTTCCAACAAACAAAAGTCAGGACCAGATGGCTTCACAGGTGAATTCTATCAAACATTTAGAGAAGAGCTAACACCCATCCTTCTCAAACTCTTCCAAAAAACTGAGGAGGAAGGAACACTCCCAAACTCATTCTATGAGGCCACCATCAATCACCCTAATACCAAAACCAGACAAAGATACTACAAAAAAAGAAAATTACAGACCAATAACACTGATGAATATAGATGCAAAAATCCTCAACAAAACACTAGCAAACAGAATCCAACAACACATTAAAAGGATCATACACCATGATCAAGTGGGATTTATCCCAGAGATGCAAGGATTCTTTAATATATGCAAATCAATCAATGTGATACACCATATTAACAAATTGAAGAAGAAAAACCAGATGATCATCTCAATAGATGCAGAAAAAGCTTTCGACAGAATTCAACACCCATTTATGATAAAAACTCTCCAGAAAGTGGGCATAGAGGGAACCTACTTCAACATAATAAAGGCCACATACGACAAACCCACAGCAAACATCATTCCCAATGGTGAAAAACTGAAAGCATTTCCTCTGTGATCAGGAACGAGACAAGGATGTCCACTCTCACCACTCTTATTCAACATAGTTTTGGAAGTCCTCGCCACGGCAATCAGAGAAGAAAAAGAAGTAAAAGGAATACAAATTGGAAAAGAAGAAGTAAAACTGTCACTGTTTGCAGATGACATGATACTATACATGGAGAATCCTAAAGATGCCACCAGAAAACTACTAGAGCTAATTAATGAATTTGGTAAAGTTGCAGGATACAAAATTAATGCACAGAAATCTCTTGCATTCCTATACACTAATGATGAAAAATCTGAAAGAGAAATTAAGGAAACACTCCCATTTACCATTGCAACAAAAAGAATAAAATACCTAGGAATAAACCTACCTAAGGAGACAAAAGACCCGTATGTAGAAAACTATGACACTGATGGAAGAAATTAAAGATGACACAAACAGAGGGAGAGATATACCATGTTCTTGGATTGGAAGAATCAATATTGGGAAAATGACTATACTACCCAAAGCAATCTACAGATTCAATGCAATCCCTATCAAATTACCGATGGCATTTTTTACAGAACTAGAACAAAAAATCTTAAAATTTGTATGGAGACACAAAAGACCCCGAATAGCCAAAGCAGTCTTGAGGGAAAAAAACGGAGCTGGAGGAATCAGACTCCCTGACTTCAGACTGTACTACAAAGCTACAGTAATCAAGACAATATGGTACTGGCACAGAAACAGAAATATAGATCAATGGAATAAGATAGAATGCCCAGAGATAAACCCACGCACCTATGGTCAACTAATCTATGACAAAGGAGGCAACGATATACAATGGAGAAAAGACAGTCTCTTCAGTAAGTGGTGCTGGGAAAACTGGACAGCTACATGTAAAAGAATGAAATTAGAACACTTCCTAACACCATACACAAAAATAAACTCAAAATGGATTACAGATCTAAATATAAGACCGGGCACTATAAAACTCTTAGAGGAAAACATAGGAAGAACACTCTTTGACATAAATCACAGCAAGATCTTTTTTGATCCACCTCCTAGAGTAATGGAAATAAAAACAAAAATAAACAAATGGGACTTAATGAAACTTCAAAGCTTTTGCACAGCAAAGGAAACCATAAACAAGACCAAAAGACAACCCTCAGAATGGGAGAAGATATTTGCAAACGAATCAACAGAAAAAGGATTAATCTCCAAATATAAACAGCTCATTCAGCTCAATATTAAAGAAACAAACAACCCAATCCAAAAATGGGCAGAAGACCTAAATAGACATTTCTCCAAAGAAGACATACAGATGGCCAAGAAGCACATGAAAAGCTGCTCAACATCACTAATTATTAGAGAAATGTAAATCAAAACTACAATGAGGTATCACCTCACACCAGTTAGAATGGGCATCATCAGAAAATCTACAAACAACAAATGCTGGAGAGGGTGTGGAGAAAAGGGAACCCTCCTACACTGTTGGTGGGAATGTAAATTGGTGCAGCCACTATGGAGAACAGTATGGAGGTTCCTTAAAAAACTAAAAACAGAACTATGATATGATAAAGCAATCCCACTCCTGGGCATTGCTAGGAGTAGGAGTAATATACGATGGAATATTACTCAGGCATTAAAAATATTGCCAGTTGCAACAACATGGATGGACCTATAGATTATCATACTAAGTGAAGTAAGTCAGACAGAGAAAGACAAATATCTTAAAAAATTAAAAACAGAGCTACCATATGATCCAGCAATCCCACTCCTGGGCATATACCCAGAGAAAACCATAATTCGAAAAGATACATGCACCCCAATGTTCATTGAAGCACTATTTACAATAGCCAGGACATGGAAGTAACCTAAATGTCCATCAACAGAGGAATGGATAAATAAGATGTAGTACATATATATACAATGGAATATTACTCAGCCATGAAAGAAGAACAATAATGCCATTTGCAGTAACATGGATGGACCTAGAGATTGTCATACTGAGTGAAGGAAGTCAGACAGAGAAAAACAAATATCATATGACAACACTCAGATGTGAAATCTAAAAAAATGGTACAAATGAACTTATTTACAAAACAGAAATAGAGTCACAGATGTAGAAAACAAACTTATGGTTACCAAAGGGGAAATGTGTGTGTGTGGAAGGGGGGGAATTAGGAGCTTGGGATGAACATACACACACTACTATATATAAAACAGATAACCAACAAGGACCTACTGTATAGCACAGGGAACTCTACTCAATATTCTGTAATAACCTAAGTGTGAAAAGAATCTGAAAAAGAATGAATATATGTATATGTATAACTGAATCACTATGCTGTACACCTGAAATGAACACAACATTGTAAATCAGCATACTCCAATAAATTTTTTTTTAAAAATTCAGGTTCCAGAGACCCACATCCCAAATATTCTGATGTAGTGGGTCTAAGGTGGTTTCAGGGAATCCTCAGTTCTAATAAGCACTACCAGCAAATCTGATGTAAACTGTTCATAGTCTACACTTCCGGGAAATGCTAGATTAGTGATTAATTCACATCAGAAAAGACCTTATTTATTAGAAAGTAGTAAAGATATCTTTGCTAGAAATATATAGGCAACAACATGAAACCTTCTGATATTTGGTAACCAAAATAAAACCCTTTATCACCAATGTATCTCTGTAAAATTATATATACACACAAATATTTGAGCCTACTACCTAGGACAATAAATCAAAGCAGCACTTACCTGACATTCAGCAATTTTTGAGACGCTGTTTACAGTCACGACTGTCTTTTTCTAATATCAGATAAAAAGACATAAGCATAAACACACACAAGCATGTGTTTGGTATAGTTAACTCAAATAAGTATGCTCTGTTCTTAGACTTTGTATAAAACACTCTGCTAGTAGCATCTAGAAATTCAGGGGAAAGAATCATAAATTCTTAGCAATATTCAAGCATAGCTCCAAAATAATTAGCAGTGTAATCTAATCAAAAGCAAAAATATTCTCATTTTTGTATAGCACTCACCTATAAATCCAAGATATTCAGTGTGTCTACAAATACTTACTGAACACCTACCCCATACAGGGTGCTGCTTTGGGTGACAGGGATACAGTGATGAATGTGACAAAGTCCCTGTCCCCATGGAATGCAAGGTTCTACAAAGAGGAAATTGGAATGATTTTACATATATATGTCAATGTCTATTCTTTCTCCTCCGGGTTTTTAAAATTTTTTCTTTAGATTCTTTAAGGTAATAATGTCCAACGCTAGCCTAAGGAACTACCCACTATTTGAAATTCACTGTGTGATATTTATACCACAATATCTGTCTATTCCATCATATGGATCCTGCTTAATTTTATCTCATCAATCATATTTGTTTACACTCAAAGTAGCTAGTAACTATTATATATTATCCTATAACACTGCAAGATTATAAAAACAATGTAGAATGTGAATCCATCATTGAACAATGATCAGGATGAATTCTTATAAAAAAATAAAGCACATTTTAAATATATAAAATTTTGTTTGTCAATTATATCTCAATAAAGCTGGGGGGAAAAGATGGTAAAATTGGGATATCAGAGAATGAGGATAATGCCTATCTTATTTCAATATTTTAAATCAATTTTTTTTTTTTTTAAATTACACTATACTAGGTGTGCTTTTTATTTATTTATTTATGGCTGTGTTGGATCTTCGTTTCTGTGTGAGGGCTTCCTCCAGTTGTGGCAAGCGGGGGCCACTCTTCATCATGGTGCGCGGGCCTCTCACTATCGCGGCCTCCCCCACTGCGGAGCACAGGCTCCAGACGCGCAGGCTCAGCAATTGTGGCTCACGGGCCCACTTGCTCCGTGGCATGTGGGATCCTCCCAGACCAGGGCTCGAACCCGCGTCCCCTGCATTGGCAGGCAGACTCTCAACCACTGCGCCACCAGGGAAGCCCTATTTCAATATTTTAAAGTAACTTTTTATAAATATGGTTGACAGAAAGATGAAATAAACTACTATTAGAAGTTGTGATGTACCACACAAAAAATTTTTAAAAAGCAGAATTATCTAGTATAAAATCAGCCTACCAGTACTTTTTTTGTGTGTGTGTAAAACTCTCTTGCAGAATTTTATCATTAGGTCATTAGATAAACTGGAGCACCGTGGTATCTCTCACACACAAAAGAAGAATTCTAAAATTTCTATTCATTTATCCTTATTCATATATATCAGGTTTGTGTAACCTTTAGATTTAGAAATACAAAAGAAACTTTTAAAATACAATGTACTGAAAGGATGTTCAACATCACCAATCATTAGAGAAAGGCAAATCAAAACTACAATGAGGTATCACCTCACACCAGTCAGAATGGCCATCATCAAAAAATCTACAAACAATAAATGCTGGAGAGGGTGTGGAGAAAAGGGAACCCTCTTGCACTGTTGGTGGGAATGTAAATTGATACAGCCACTATGGAGAACAGTATGGAGGTTCCTTAAAAAACTAAAAATAGAACTACCATACGACCCAGCAATCCCACTACTGGGCATATACCCTGAGAAAACCATAATTCAAAAAGAGTCATGTACCAAAACGTTCACTGCAGCACTATTTACAATAGCCAGGTCATGGAAGCAACCTAAATGTCCATTGACAGACGAATGTATAAAGAAGATGTGGCACATATATACAATGGAATATTACTCAGCCATAAAAAGAAATTAAATTGAGTTATTTGTAGTGAGATGGATGGACCTAGAGACTGTCATACAGAGTGAAGTAAGTCAGAAAGAGAAAAACAAATACCGTATGCTAACACATATATATGGAATCTTAAAAAAAAAAAAAAGGTTCTGAAGAACCTAGGGGCAGGACAGGAATAAAGACTCAGACGTAGACAATGGACTTGAGGACATGGGGAGGGGTAAGGGTAAGCTGGGATGACGTGAGAGAGTGGCATGGACATACACTACCAAATGTAAAACAGATAGCTAGTGGGAGGCAGCCACATAGCACAGGGAGATCAGCTCGGTACTTTGTGACCACCTAGAAGGGTGGGACAGGGAGGGTGGGAGGGAGACGCAAGAGGGAAGAGATATGGGGATATATGTATATGTATAGCTGATTCACTTTGTTATAAAGCAGAAACTAACACAACATTGTAAAGCAATTATACTCCAATAAAGATGTTAAAAAATAAATAAATAAAATAAAATACAATGTATTGTAGAGAAGTATGATAAAGAAAGGCAAAAATTGACCTTAAATCACAATCAAAATATTTCAGATACAAAAACACTAAAATAACCTCTTTATAATATATATATATCCCACATTTATAACTGTTAAATGGCCAGAAAACAAAACTCATGACCAAGAAGGTCTCTTCCAACTCTAAGAGTCCATGATTCTATAATATCTCTAAAATGCTAAAGATTTCCTATCTAGGAAAATTTGCCAACTTTAGTGATGATCCTCATCAATTCTCTGACTTTGAAAATCTCCTCTACAGCAACCCTCTATTAGTTTTCCAAGGATAGATGCCTAACAAAAGAAAAGAATATTGGCTTCAGGTTAACTGCCAAATAAAAGGGGAAACAGAGAGGCAACGGAAAGGAAATAGAGTGGAAAGGAAACGGTTTTGGTGTCAGACAAAACTGGATTCAAATTCTATAGATTCCACTACTTAATAGATGTGAGGTGATGTAGGTATTTAAATTTCAAGGCTCAATTTCCTTGCCTGTGAAATAGACTTACTAAAAGAGTTGAATAAAATAATATATGAAGATGTTTTCATAATGCTTGTCACAGAGTAGCTGTGTTGTAAGTGCTATTTCTCTTCCCCGCTATAATTTTATTTGAAGTATAGTTGATTTACAGTGTTGTACTCCCCGCTATAATTTTATTCTCTGTGCTAACAGAGATGAGAACCATGCTAATGAAATACCCAAGCAACCTGCAAACTTACTTTCAGCATCCCATGCCCATGCCTCACTTTCAGCTAGGCTTAAACAAAGATAAACCAAGGTAGCTATTAAAAGATCAGTATTATTGCTAACCTTTGAGAAATTGTGAACCAGCAGAAAGATGATAAATAACTAGAAAGAAGATAAAGTTTAAGCTGTAAATCAGAAAATACGGATTTCAGATAAAGTAAGTTTGATGCTTCATCTAGTAAAATTCTAGACAGATGGCTTACAAAACTTAAGAAACAAAGATGTTTCACTGTGCCCATCACTGAGGAAAAAATGGCAACAATCTAGCTATGATTACCTTTGTGTATGTGCACATGCATTTAAAGGGTTTTAGATCGGGCAAACCTGAGACAGAATACATTTAATTTCTGCAGGGCTGGACAACAACAATGACTACAGTTGCTGTTGCTAATATTCATTGGACTCTTTTATATGACAGGCACTATGATAGGTGATTTACATTCATTATCTCATGTACCCCCATGAAGCAAGTATAATTATTAGGAAACCAAGGTTCAGAGAGGTTAGGTAACATGCCCAGTACTACACAGATAACAATAGACAAAATGAAAAGTTAAAACCCAAATCAGTTTGACTCTGGAATGCAGGCTGAATGACTATGTTTCATTCTCTTTAGCAAACATCTCATGAAATAATTGAACATAAAAGGGAAAAATGGGAACTAGATATTAACACTAGATAAAATGGGAACTAGATACTAGGTAGAGTTAGAGGTACACACACAACTACAGTCAAAATGTGCTAATTAAATAAAGCATAAGCCATTTAGAAGGAACCTTTTTAGTAAGTTCCCTTCTTGCTATTCTGCTTACATCATGATTGCTAACTTGAAGGACAACAGAAAAGGTAAGCTTCTCAAATCTATAACAAGATTCAAAAATATCACATAAAACTAGGAGGAAGGGCTAGTAAGATTAAATTTTACAGGGATGACTATAAAGCCCTGCAATTAGGTTCAATAAATTAATTTTCCAAGTTCCGAATATGAAAAATCTGGTTGAAGAAGAGTTAAAAAATGACAGACCTTAAAAAGTTCACTACAAACCTAGGATGACCCGCTGTTGAAACAGCTAAGTATATATCTGGGACCACACTAATGAAAGCACACTGTATAGATATGGCAACTACTAGTCCCACTGTACTATGTAAGAGCACACTGGGCCAGAGAATGCTGTGCCTCTAAGTCCAACAATAACCCCAGAGATCTAAATTTTTGTGTCTTCCTTTTTAATAGTGGCCTTACTGATGCTGTAGTCTATTTGGCTCTATCTCGCATATAATGTCCTCTGTCTACCTTCCTATGTACACAGAGGACATTAGCAGGTCAGAAGTCCATCATTACAGGGATCTGAAAAGTGCCAAAGGCCAGGCATGTTGTTGTGGTGGAGGGCAACCAAGATGATGAAACATTTGGAAACCAAAGTAAATGGAGAAGTCACCTCTCATCTCCATGCCCACTTTCTCCTATAACCCTGTTTTATTTTCTTATGGCATTTATCATAATCCAAAATTATCTTATATTTCATTTGTCAATGTCTTAATCTGGAATACTTTTAGTTCACCTCTATTTGGACATAAGCCCTATGAGAAAAGAGAGCTAGTCATTCTTGTTCACCACCATATTGCAAGTATTTCAAACTGACTTGCACCTAAGAGGTACTAAATAAATATCTGCTGAATGAACAAATGAACAAAGTGTGGGGAAAAAAAGATGCTTAATCTGGGAAGAGGAGGAAGATACAAGAGCAGTTTTCGTATATGAGAAGACCTGTATCGAAAAAAGGAAAAGACTTATTTCTGTTTTCTCCAGAAAGATGACATAGGATCAAATGGTGGACATTTCAAGAAAGAAGATTTGGGCTCACTATTAGGAAACATCTTCTAAGTCATAGAGCTGTCTAACAATTAAAAAGGCCACCTTACGAACTTTCCTCAACATAATAAAGGCCATATATGACAAACCCACAGCCAACATCGTCCTCTATGGTGAAAAACTGAAACCATTTCCACTAAGATCAGGAACAAGAGAAGGTTTCCCACTCTCACCACTATCATTCAACATAGTTTTGGAAGTTTTAGCCACAGCAATCAGAGAACAAAAAGAAATAAAAGGAATCCAAGTCAGAAAAGAAGAAGTAAAGCTGTCACTGTTTGCAGATGACATGATACTATACATAGAGAATCCTAAAGATGCTACCAGAAAACTACTAGACCTAATCAATGAATTTGGTAAAGTAGCAGGATACAAAATTAATGCACAGAAATCTCTTGCATTCCTATACACTAATGATGAAAAATCTGAAAGAGAAATTATGGAAACACTCCCATTTACCATTGCAACAAAAAGAATAAAATATCTAGGAATAAACCTACCTAAGGAGACAAAAGACCTGTAGGCAGAAAATTATAAGACACTGATGAAAGAAATTAAAGATGATACAAATAGATGGAGAGATATACCATGTTCTTGGATTGGAAGAATCAACATTGTGAAAATGACTCTACTACCCAAAGCAATCTACAGATTCAATGCAATCCCTATCAAACTACCACTGGCATTTTTCACAGAACTAGAACAAAAAATTTCACAATTTGTATGGAAACACAAAAGACCCCGAATAGCCAAAGCAATCTTGAGAACGAAAAATGGAGCTGGGGGAATCAGGCTCCCTGACTTCAGACTATATTACAAAGCTACAGTAATCAAGACAGTTTGGTACTGGCACAAAAACAGAAATATACATGAATGGAACAGGATAGAAAGCCCAGAGATAAACCCACGCACATATGGTCACCTTCTCTTTGATAAAGGAGGCAAGCATATACAGTGGAGAAAAGACAGCCTCTTCAATAAGTGGTGCTGGGAAAACTGGACAGCTACATGTAAAAGTATGAAATTAGAACACTCCCTGACACCATACACAAAAATAAACTCAAAATGGATTAAAGACCTAAATGCAAGGCCAGACACTATCAAACTCTTAGAGGAAAACACAGGCAGAACACTCTTTGACATAAATCACAGCAAGATCCTTGTTGACCCACCTCCTAGAGAAATGGAAATAAAAACAAAAATAAACAAATGGGACGTAATGAAACTTAAAAGCTTTTGCACAGCAAAGGAAACCATAAACAAGACCAAAAGACTACCCTCAGAATGGGAGAAAATATTTGCAAATGAAGCAACTGACAAAGGATTAAACTCCAAAATTTACAAGCAGCTCATGCAGCTCAATATCAAAAAAACAAACAACCCAGTCCAAAAATGGGCAGAAGACCTAACTAGACATTTCTCCAAAGAAGATATACAGACTGCCAACAAACACATGAAAGAATGCTCAACATCATTAATCATTGGAGAAATTCAAATCAAAACTACAATGAGATATCATCTCACACCAGTCAGAATGGCCATCATCAAAAAATCTACAAACAATAAATGCTGGAGGGGGTGTGGAGAAAAGGGAACCCTCTGGCACTGTTGGGGGGAATGTAAATTGATACAGCCACTATGGAGAACAGTATGGAGGTTCCTTAAAAAACTAAAAACAGAACTACCATACAACCCAGCAATCCCACTACTGGGCATATACCCTGAGAAAACCAGAATTCAAAAAGAGTCATGTACCACAATGTTCCTTGCAGCTCTATTTACAATAGCCAAGACATGGAAGCAACCTAAGTCTCCATCAACAGATGAATGGATAAAGAAGAAGATGTGGCACATATATACAATAGAATATTACTCAGCCATAAAAAGAAATGAAATTGAGTTATTTGTAGTGAGGTGGATGGACCTAGAGTCCGTCATACAGAGTGAAGTAAGTCAGAAAGAGAAAAACAAATACAGTATGCTAACACATATATATGGAATCTAAGGGGAAAAAAATGGTCATGAAGAACCTAGGGGCAAGACGGGAATAAAGACACAGACCTACTAGAGAATGGACTTGAGGATATGGGGAGGGGGAAGGGTAAGCTGTGACAAAGTGAGAGAGTGGCATGGACATATATACACTACCAAACGTAAAATAGATAGCTAGTGGGAAGCAGCCGCATAGCACAGGGAGATCAGCGCGGTGCTTTGTGACCACCTAGAGGGGTGGGATAGGGAGGGTGGGAGGGAGGGAGATGCAAGAGGGAAGAGATATGGGAACATACGTATATGTATAACTGATTCCCTTTGTTATAAAGCAGAAACTAACACACCATTGTAAAGCGATTATACTCCAATAAAGATGTTAAAAAAAAAAAGGTCACCTTACAAGTCACAAAAGGATTCCTAGGTGTGTCCATAAGTTATCAGGTAAACTAAATCTCCTATGATTTAAAGTATTTACATTAAGAATATAATAAAACCATACATGAAGACTGAAAGAAATTGATCTAAGTGGGGTTACTCAGAGACGATATCTTAAAAGACAGTAAAGAAAAAATCAGTACAAATTGGATTCTGAATGAAATGGAGAATGAGGGAGAAGAAAAAGTCTTGATAGTCTTTTATTCAATGAGCATTTATTAAATACACAGAGCTATAATGTGGAGATCTAGGAAGATACTAGGAAGGTCCCAATGAAATCAATAAGAAAACAAAACAAAACAAAAGGAGATGGTCAGTTTAAGGAATAAGGGTTGGCAATAATGAATTCCCTTTGTAATTGTTTGGGTTTCAAAGTTTAGGAGAAATCCAGAGTAAAAAGGCAAAATATACGTGACTGGAAAGTAGGTACAAGGCCAGATTTAAAGAGCTCCATTTAAAAGTACTTGCTAAAAGAATGGTACTTCAGTCCCTGAGAATGGATGAGCTTTCTGCGGAAATATTCAAAGGGAACAGTAAATGAAGGACAAGGAGAGCATCAAAATTATAGCTCTGTAAGGATCATTTTTAAATGCCATCTAATCATTCATTTGTCCTCGGGCAGAAGTCCACTTAAATAAAAACTCCAAAGGTTATTATCATTCATCTTCTTAAAATCTCCACTAAAATGCATTCTTAAACATCTTCCTGCAAAATATGTTCCAAACAGTAAAGATATCTGCATTAAAATCTTTCTATATTTTAAATGTAGTTATGGAATACAAATGGTAAATTTTCTTACAGTAAATGCTATCACATAATCATATATTAAATTATATTTTGATTTGCTAAATAAATAAGCAGAAGGACTTAAACACTTTTTTCTTGGCCTTTTAAAAATTTATAGTTCAATATATAAGCTTAGAAAATAACATATTCTCTTCTAACAAGTCCAAAATATCTACCTGTATTATATCAAATTAAGAACTTCTTAAACAGTGAAAAAAGGTTTCTGCATTTCCATAAATGCCCCAGTGTTCTAAAATAAACAGTAACTTTCTGCATCAACTTAAGACAATATAATTAATGAAATTTACATTATGAAGATCTAGTTGCTTTTAATCCAAATTGAGAAATTTACATTATGAAGATCTAGTTGTTGCTTTTTATCCAAATTGTGATTTGTTGCTGTTGTTATTGTTAATTCTCTTCTCAACCTTACTCAATCATAAACAAGGTTAAAAGAATAATACAAATTACAGGAAAACTAGGTTTTAAAAGTTGTATAGCATCTTTGTAATTTAGCCACTTGGAAGTCTGGAAACTACAAAATTAAGTATTTTGCAATTAGTAGTCAGGAAGAAAAAGGAGAGGCAAATGTTAAACATTCTTATCAAAATATTATATCACTAAAACTGTTGTTTAGAAGAAATCAATATAAGTGGTAAGGTAAGGTGTATTTCAAGTAAAAGGTCTACTGCTGTAAAAATAACAGGTCTAATCTAATCAAAAGGCCTACATTCAGCTATTTCTACGAGCATAAAAAGAACTGAATGACTCCCCTTGGTGAATACTATAGGAAATTGTATCCCACCAATATCCTAAAACATTTACACTATATACATATACACACACACACACACACACACACACACACACACACAGTAAATGTCAACATAACATAATGTATAGAAAAGAGTTAATAAGCAGGCCTGAGACTGCCTGTCCTTAGAACAGCCTCCTTGTAAGGCTGGCCCTTGGCTAGCTTCTGGGAACTTGGCTGATAAACATTTCCCTACAATCATATAAAGCTTCCCCTAAACGACAAGGATGATTCATTACGCCCGGACTGTTTGTGCAAACAATATGGTTTGTGTGAAATATCTGTTGTCCTTCTGGGAGCCTGGGATTCTGGTAGGTGCTGGGTAAAGGATGCCTATATGACCAGCCCCAAGTAATATCCTTGAATACTGAGTCTCTAATAAGATTCACTGGTACACAACACTTTGCACGTGTTGTCACAAGTAGCTGGAGGAATTAAGTGTATGCTCTGTGACTCCATTGGAAGAGGGCTCTTAAAAGCTTCTGCCTGATTCCCTTTGCTAATTTTGCTTTACATCCTTTTGCTGTAATAAATCTTAACCATGAGTACAACAATACACTAAATCTTGAGTCCTTCCAACAAAACACCAAATCTGAGGATGGTCTTGGGAACCAATGACAAAGATAGTTTGAGACAACATCAATTACCTGGATTTACACATTAAAGATGTTTATCACATATGCAGATGGCAAAAGTTTAATGAATATATTAGAAGACACGATGACGTTTCAAAAAGCCTGGACCAACTGAGCCAAGTCTAACATGATGAAATTTAAGAGAGATAAAGATAGTCTAAAATTGTGTTTAAAAAAAAATGAACTGGGCTTCCCTGGTGGTGCAGTGGTTGAGAATCTGCCTGCCAATGCAGGGGACACGGGTTCAAGCCCTGGTCTGGGAAGATCCCACATGCCGCGGAGCGACTAGGCCCGTGAGCCACAACTACTGAGCCTGCGCGTCTGGAGCCTGTGCTCCGCAACGAGAGGCCGCGGTAGTGAGAGGCCCGCGCACCGCGATGAAGAGTGGCCCCCGCTTGCCGCAACTAGAGAAAGCCCTCGCACAGAAACAAAGACCCAACACAGCCAAAAATAAAATAAATAAATAAATAAATAAAATTTTAAAAAAATAAATAAATAAAGCAAATAATTTTTTTTAAAAAAACATGAACTACTGTGCATGTAGGGAGAAGGAACATGTAATTAAGTAGGTATGAAAAAGACCTAGGGGTTTATTGAAAATAAACTCAGTATGTTAAATGGTAAAATATAACTATCAAAGATATCTAATTTACTTCTGTGCTGAAAAAAGCAGTATGGTATGTAAACCAAGGGGAAATAATAACTCCATTATCCTCTGTTACTGGTCATATCGCATACAGAACATTACATTCATCCATTTAAAGAAGAATATATTAGAGCAAATTCATGAAAAAGCTGGTGATGAGCTCCAAAACCATATTTTACAAGGAATGGCTCAAGACTAAGAGAAGACTAGAGACAGAAACAATGATTCTACTAATGTATACAGAAGGTTCTTGGGTAAAATAGAAATGTTAATTTTTTCTATATAATCACAGTGAGAAGAAATCAGAAAGACATTCATTTCAGCTGAATATAAAAATTATTCCGAATCCAAAGTTACCCCAAAGTGCATTCACCTACCTTTAAAACACGTATTCAAAGCCTACCAAGTCCACTGAATGTGGATTTTGGACGGAAGAATTCAATTAGAGTAGGTAGCTATATTAAATGATACCTATATTAAATAACCTTTCATCTCTTCTAATGTACTCTTTTCCATTGCTCCCTCATATATACTCTACTAGAAAGGCAGGGGGAAAGGATTTTGATGTAATTTTCAGTCCAACCAATGCTCAACTGAGTGGGGGAGAAAAGGAGAAAGATCTCAAAATGCAGTTAAGCCAAACAATTAAATTGAATTCAACTCAACAAATAAATGACTTAACTATAATAGAGAGCACTCTATACTCAGCTCAACAAGAACTGAGTAGCCTATATACAAAGTACTCTGAGGAACCAGGGCAATGTAAAAGACAGAACAGGGAGAAAAGGTGCAGACTTACAAGCATCCCCTGCTCCGCAGACATCCACAGCAGGTGTGCCAGCTCCAAAGTGGTAAAGCCACTCACTGGCTCACCACAGCTCCAGTCACCACTGTGGGAACTATACCCATGGTTCTGTGGGTTAGAAAAATCCCAAGTATCAAAACCAGGCCTGGGGTTCTCAGCCCTTAACAGCTGAAGTCTTGATGTCCACATACACCCCAAAGACACAGGCCTCAAAAGTCTCTGCTTAGGAAAAGATCCTCCCTCACAGAGGCAGAAGAACACAAGGGGGAAAATGTTCTAGGTCTTTCTCAAACTCCAATATAGGCAGCTGTGTGGCACACACCACATGCAATGAATAGCAAATGCTGAAGACAGTACCAATAACGGGACAACAGCATTGTCAGAATTCAACATTCTTAAAATAACACCTGGTCTTAACAAGGCAGCAACACAGAGTAAATGGTGAGCTAATAAAAGTGAGAAGATGACCTGAGCTCAAAGGCTTTTTTTTTTTTTATGTTTCTTTAGTCTCTTTTATTTTTTTATATTTTTTTAACATCTTTATTGGAGTATAATTGCTTTACAACGGTGTGTTAGTTTCTGCTTTATAACAAAGTGAATCAGCTATACATATACGTACATCCCCATATCTCCTCCCTCTTTGAAATAAAGAATTTGAGTACACTGGTTTAAATGAGGCTCAGCAGGCCCATCTCTGTTTTAGGTTTGTTTGTTTGGTTGGTTTTTGGTTTTTTTAGTGCAAGGAAGAAAAATACCACAAAAAACATATTAAGCAAAGCAACCTCTGTAGGGGCTCAGAGGGGATAAAGTGAAAATCAATTCCCTTAATTTACTTGTTAATTAGAATTGCTGCTGGCAAGTTTGTGGTGAAGCAAGGTAGGTTGATAGTTACTGGTATGAAGATAAACCGGCTCACTTCTTTTGGAAAGTAATTTGGCAACATGTATAAATAATCTTAAAATATTTTCATAAGTTTGACTCAGTATTTCTCTTTCTTAAAAATTCTAAGAAAATAATACTAAATAGGGACAAAGTTTTATTTATAAAGATGTTCATAAAAAGTATTCAATAAAATAGAAAAGTCCTTAAGATATAAATAACTACACATTAAAAAATCCTTTACATAGAAGAAGTCCTGGTCCACGGTGGAAAAATGGAAGGGGAAAAAAAAAAAATGAAGAGTTGCTATATCTAAGTATATATGGGTAACGGAATTATGGGTGATTTAGTCTCTTTTTTATCCTTTTAAATATTCCCTGTATTTCCTTGAGGAGTAATATTTCTTTAAAAATTAAAAATAAAAACAACTAAAATGAATCTTGACTGAGGATGAAAAAATGGAAATTAGCTACGTAGAAGGGATGAGAATTAGAAAAGGCAGGATTTTGAGATACGTTTTCAGCAGTTAGCTATAACTTGTCCTTTTATAGAGTTGTATGAAATTAAAAAGTGCTAATTATGGAAGGGCAAGTTGGTGCATATATAAAGAAGCAGAGACAATATCTTAACACTCAAATTATCTCTATAAGAAATCCTTGAGGTCTTCCCTTAAAGTCTTCCAGTCTACTGACTGTTCCAAAAAAGGCAACAATAATCCTAATAATCCTTCGAGATCTTTCATTTAAAATCAACTGATGGAAACCTGACAATTTACTATTTTTTAACATCCAGCTTTACAAGAAATTTTCCTTTCATTCATTTAGAGAAAAATATACAATAAATAAATTATTATGGTGTTCAGCCAGACTATATGGGTTCAAAGGATGGCTCTCCTACCTCTGATATGGAAAAGTACCTAGTGCATGGAAAGCATATATAACTGTTTGCTTTTATTCTAATGAACCAAATGAAGTGTGTCTTCAAAGAAGTTTCAAGATCATTTATTCATTTTCTCACCCATTTGACTAAACTTGAGGAAAACCAAAACGCTCTGACAGATTAGTTTAAAACGCCTTTGACATCTGACAATGTCAAACACCATAAAATTCTTTTTGATGTAGGCACTCTTAGCCATGAGTGCAACTATATCCATTAATTTTCTCACATATATTACCAAGAGCCTACTAATAATGTTATATACAAATGCAGAATTATAAACTCTCTTTTTTAAATTTTTTTTATATTTTGGCCACGCAGCACTTGTGGGATCTTAGGTCCCCAACCAGAGATTGAACCCCGGCCAGGGCAGTGAAAGCGCCAAGTCCTAACCACTGGATTGCCAAGGAATCCCTATAAACTCTCTTAAATCATATACATTTTAGAGTTGCATACAAGTGTGGCTCTTACATAGCTAGATCTTCTGTTTCACTGCCTATTAGAGCACTACAAAAGAGGCCTGCTTATTTATAAGTGAATCAATTTGTTCAGACTATAAGGTTATCACTTACTGAAGGAAAGTTTAACAAATGCTTTTGATATTTGAAAACTACATTCAATATTAAGTATTATTGGCTCCATATTTAAAGGTAAAATAATGTATGACTATATACATTAGCAGTTGAATAAAGAGACTAGGAAGTAAGTTTCATATGCAAAGAATTTTAGCCAAATAGGAAAAGGTGTAAATATAATAAGTATGCAGATTAACTGTAAAAGGTAAGAATTAATTAATTAGAAAGAATAGTTCTTTGTTTCGTTTAGAGTGACGTAATCGGTTGACAAACCACTGGAATCATAGAGGAAGACTCAATATCTATGGTTTTACCCATATGCTGGAAATTTTCCTGATACTTGGGTGAATCAGGTTGAAATTAACAATCACTCCTCCTTATGAGATCCTTAGCAATGATAAAAGCACAATGTTCTATTACTGTGAGTACCATGTACAAGGTATATATAATGTCTTATATCAGGGGTCAGTAAATGTTTTTCTGAAAGGGCCAAATAGTAAATATTTTAGGTTTTGTAGGACATAAAATCTCTGTCACAACTACTTAACTCTGCCATTCCAGTATGAAATATGAAGTCAGCCAGAGGTTGATTTATAAATGAATGGGTGCAACTATGTTTCTGTAAAAGTTTATTTACAATAGTAAGCAGTAGACTTTGTCAACTCCTATCTTATACTATAGTTACCTATATGTGGTCCATCTATCCCCTATTAGTCTATATGCTCTTAGAGAACTGAAAACCTGTTTTACTTATAAATCTCACTGTCTTGCGTAGAATTTAGTATAGTCCCTGTATAGTTTTTACACAGGAAAAACCTGATAAATACTTAAGGAACAAATGCATAAATGATTCTATTAATCAAAAAATATCAGGTATACATCATATGATTAGCTTAGTAGCAGACAAATTAAAACCTGCCTGTCACTAAAAAAGCCTTCATAAAGTAAGATTCATCGATAATCAGATGACAAATATTAGGGAAAAACTAGTAGTAGTGGTCTAGGATGATACCTGAGTTGGTAGAACGTGTCGTCCCCATGTACAGTCCCTGAAGCTACTTCTACCCATGTTAATATTCTTGTCCTAATCTCAAAGCTTATACCTAATGATTTTACTCCAATTAGATTTAATCCATATAAAAGAATATTTTATTTTTAATATACTGTATCCCAAAGTTATTGTGTATTTCTCTCAACAATACTATGTTAAACAGTGAACATTTCCTTTCCTTTCATTTTAATAACTTCTCAAGTATCCCAAGGTATCTTCTGAGACTAAAGCATCTAGACACATGGCTAAATATTTAGGTCAATTCATCTTTTAAAATAAATCAATCCCTCTAATTCTTCAATCTATTGCATTGTTCCTAAAATCTCTCCCTCAAATTCTAGAAATTAGATAATCTGCCCCCTTGCTTGCTTCCCACAATTCAATAAGTTATTCTTTGGACTTAAAAGCGTCCAGGAGTATCTGTAGAACCACAATTCATGTCACATAAAACACAATCAATAAATATTTATTGCCCTAACTTGTTGATATGGAATGCAAACATATCTGGTTAATTCAGACTGCAATAATTTGAATTTTGCAATGACTCATCTTGCAAACCCTTTTAATGAGTACCGTAAATTAAATAGTCATAAATTCTCACAAAAATCTTAAATGTTTAAGGCAACAAACTTCAAATAACTCAGTAGAATGCAGTTATATTCAACTGATGCATGTACTTTCGAAACTAAGGAAAGGTTTCATCTAAGGACATTTATAAGACAATCCTGTGTTAGCCTAATTTGAGTTCCTTTAATTTTTCTATAAACATATTATTTCATGGAAAGAAAACTGAATTATATATTAATAAGGTTTTAGGTAAAACATCACTAATTCAGACTGTTCTCTCTGATTCCCTGAGTTCTATTTTTTAGACTATACACAAACATATATAGGACTTTATAAAGCACTGTAGCCAGAAATGTCAAAATCTTTTCCATCATAATGCTTCAGAAAAACCCATCCTATTATGACTTCAACAACATCGCAAGTCCATTACAAAGAACATTCAGAACACAAAGTGCACAGCTATGACATGTTTACTTTTCAGAAGTAGTTATATGAATATAGTAGTGTGTTTCTGACAATTCTTCATCAAGGTTATAGTTTTTAAATACATAACTAATACAGCTGAATTCAGTCTATATAGCTCTCAATAAATTCAGCAGATGTTTTCAAACTGTTATGTTTTTAAAAGGAGAGATAAATTTTCATTACCCTCTACGGATAAGAAATTGCTTTAAGAAATATCAACACAATTAGCAGTGCTGAGAATACATCTTATTAAAAATTTCCATGACCTCAAAATCCCACCTTCAACATATAGTCAACCTTAAGGTAATCTTTCCCACTTTAAAAATTAAAAGATAAAATTTTATATGGAATTTTCCTGTATCAACTAAGTCTTCATTTGCTACTGAAGGAAGAAGGGTCAGGTCACTCAACCACCAGCCATCCATAAATACATTATTCAAGAACTTTATCACAGGCAAAACTATTGCTGCACAAGACATATGGTCAGTAGTATCTCTATCTGGTTATGTGATCTCGTGAGGGTCACTTAAAAATCTTATCTCAGATTTCTATATGTGAAATGAGATAGGGCGTACTCACAGAAGCTTTTAGAATACATCTAATTCATAATGCCGAGGGCATTTTACATGTTCAAAAGCATTTTAAGCTTTTTCGAATTTTAACGTGCAGCGTTTTCTAATAATTTCTTAACACACTTGATACGAGAGGCAGGTACTTGTCTCCATTTTCCTCATTGCACACGGAATCATTTGAATACATCTCATAGTAACATTCCAAAACTAAGACATCATGGGTAATCTCACCAAAGAATGTTACTTCAAATCCTAATAAGTTTTCTATTAAAAAAAAAAATGTGTACCTTTAACTATGGCAAAGTAATTAAACACTCTACAATGACTGCAAATTGAGCATGCAGGGATTTTTTTCTAAGTTTGTAACATTGGTAAAAGCATTATAACAAATACACACACACCCACATGCACACACCTTTATCTTGTCCCACAAATAAATGCTACCACAGGATGTCCTGGACTTCAAAATCTATAAAAGTCAATCAAGGTATAGTCCTCTAATCAATTTTAATAGTTTGTTCAATGATAAGTGTTAAATCACATTTAGAAACTGAGAAAGTAGGGCTGTAAGTGAAGCTGATGATTGAAATAACAGAAGCCATTACAAGACCCATTTAATAATAAAACACTCTAAATATGAATCTTTAAAATGTACTTTTCCAGGTTTATCTCCAAGTAAATACATCTAAAAATCCAGTAAAGTTTTAAGACCTTGGACATGTAATAAGTGTTTTAAAAAATTGTGTTGGGGAAATAGAAGCAGAAGTGTGACAAATCTAATCTTTGGGGTGTCAACCTTTTCCTCAGATTCTGTTTGAAGAGAGCAAAAAGTTAAATGCATATTTATTTGTAATTTTTATTACATTTTAAAATCTAACTTATGGCAAGAACATTTCACAAAAACCTAGATATACATTATACAGAAGCTGTTTTCTTGCAAATAAGAAACTATGCTTTATTTTGAAATTGGTAACTTAAAGCAATTTTAAAGACAGAATTTTGAACCATCTTTTCCTTGCCAAAATAATAAATTTAAGAACAATCCAAATATAATTTAACTTCTTAAAATATTAAAACAAGGATTTTCAGGATTTTTTTAACCTGCTTCTTCACAAATTATATTTTGACCTTAGCAAAATCTATCATTTATAATATCAATTTTACCAATTTACTATTTTTAATTATAAAACTCCTGGAAGAGTAAATGGAATAACTGTGAAGAGGCTATTTACTATTATAAAATGTATAATCTAATACCTATTTTAAACTTCAAACTCTATTAGAAACATAAGTAAATGTTTTAAAACTGTATTTTACACAGAGTATATACACGAACACTTGCTTGTGTCAGGCATAACCTCAGACAAATGCACTGGTCATCTCTTGCTACAGTCTGCACTGCATTCAAAGATACATTTTGAATTTTAAAGAACAGGCTATATAACTTTGTACTTGATTTGTTGTGTGTGGGCCTTCCACCTAAAATAATGCCACCACTTTGAATTTGTAAAGTATATCTGGGCACTTTTTACCAGCATCAACATCATTTATACTTGCTTAAGTAGAAAACAGTAAAATTGGAGTCAAATTTCTAAAGTCAAAGATAAATGTGATTTCTCTTGCATAAAAGAGCATTTGGGGAAGTTTTAGAATTTAAGCAAATATTTCCATTCAATAAGTTCTACCATTATGCACTATGTTTCTTGATATTTATCACCAACATATTTTAAAAATTTACAATCTCCGAAACTAATCTGGTGGTCCCGTTTACTATAGTGAAGATACTGATATCACATATGCCTTTCTGCTATCAGACATAACAGACTCCTGCTGAATTTATTACTCTGATTTTCTTCACCTTCATAGGGAATCATATATAAAAAGAGAATAAAAGTTACTATTAAAAAGTTATAGATACGATCTTTGGGGCTGGGGGACTGAAAGCAGAATCTTGCCTATCTGTGAAATGCAGTTAACACACCAGCGGGACCCTATTTCCCTAATGCAAGGTCATCCTTCTGTTATTTGAAGATGTGAAAAATGCTAAAAGGTGCCACCAACAGTGCATTAAAAAAATGGTGCAGTAGAAAAGTGGTAGGTGATTGAGATCCCTTTCAGATTCAGCAAATAACACTTCAAACTGATTGTGCTGAAGCAAAATTACGTCAAGGACATCTAATATCATAAGCAGAAGGGCATCAAACTTCTCTAAAAAGTTTACGTGAAATAACAAATATTACACAAGTCAGAAACTGCATAAACTGTCTTCAAAAGAATATAGTATTGAGACAAAATTGGATAATGTTACTTGTAGAATCAACAAAAATTTTGTGAAACATCAAAATATTTTTTAAACAGTCAGCATTCTTTTTAACAAAACGAGTTTCCCATTATAACATAAGTAAACGCTCACTGTAAAAAACTTTTAAACAGAATATTAATAAAGAAGAAAAACCTAATCACATCACTTTTAATATTTTAAAAGACAACCATTTACACTATTAAATAAAGTTAAAATATTTTAAATTATAGAGCAAAACTAGCCCTGGATAAAACTTTCATATATAAGAAACACTGAAAAGGGGATTTATATTTTTTTTCTTTTCAAGTCATTTTGTTTTCCTCAGTGTCTATATATTTGGTTGATGATTATGCAACTTTCTACACGTCCTTCTAATCTTAAAGTTTTACTCAGGGAAAAGAGCAACTTTTGGAACGTATACATCAGAATAGAGCATCAACTCAGTAACATAATCTCCTGTGCATTGCGATGGTCCCACCTGGACACAAATGATGCTACGCTCAGCATGTTATACAAGCAAATTCCCCACATCTTAATCTTCTCTGTTTATCGCATATTTATAACTTTTTCACATCTAATGATTAGCTTCCAGGGTAGGGAGAGACAGAGGAAAGTCATTTAATTTAAGGCAGCAACATCATTTCTAATCTTCATTATAGAAGATACATGTAGAGCGAATCTATTTATTAATCTTTGTTTCTTCGAGGTAACATGTACATGACAAAATACTTTAAATTCCATTTTAGTAAATGAGGAAAACTAAAATGCGAAGACAAATGGCAAGATATTCCTGAACAATGCTTTCCTTCTATTGCCAACCTGATGAAAGAAAAATATTTAAGCATATTTAATACAATAAAGTAAGGAGGTAGGTTAATCTCAGAATCATTCCTGTCTCATCCCATCATCTGCTTGCTGGATGTCTTTAATCTCAAATGATGTCTTCATGAATAACTATTCCTGGAAAATGAGCTTTCAGAGATTATGGAAGTTTTCTACATTTAAAAATATCTGAGTTTAGGCCAAAATCTGAGTTTAGACAGATTTGGGGAAAAATGCCATTTTAGAAAACTCTAATTGTTATAAAATACAATTTTCTTAAATTGCAATTAGTGATCTTTAAGTTGTGATGGCAATAAATCTGGCATCCACAAAGATGATAAAACAGGAGCTACCACATTCCAAATACTTTCTATGTGTCAGGAGCCATGCTGAACACAGAGATTACTTTATCTCATTTAGTCCTCAAATCCAGCCTACTAGGAAGGTACAAGTCTCTGGATCTTCCTGATGAGAAAACAGGAGACGTGGAACATTCAGTATTTTTCCTAGGGCTAAACAGCTTATGAGGGCCAGGGTTTCAGTGCAGGTTTCACAAACTAGTAGGTTATAAAGCCTTCCGACACTATATAACTTTAGAAACAACACCACAGATAATAGAACCTTTAGTAATAGACTACATCATTATTGTTTGGTTGTCATTTATAACCAAATTGGATAATTACCATAGAATACAATATAATAAGAATAATGGTTATGCTTTCTATTCTTAAAACATATCCATCTAAAAGACAGAATAATTTCAAAATAAGTATTATTATATAAACACATATTAAAATATGTCAAAAGCAAGTTAAGTGGCTTGCCCTGGAGTTGCACATGAAACATTAAAATGAATGAAGAATCTAAACCGAGAACTTGCCTTCTAGAGGCTCTCCTTTCAGCCTAAAACAGAGATTTCCTTCTCCACTCTTTTCCTTCAAAAAACATTTTTTTCAATAAGAAATTTATAGAGACTTGAAAAAGATATTCAATGAAAACGTAACAAAAATGAACAAAAGTAACGTCAAGGGAATGTCATGCCCCAGGGTTTCAGTTTGACTGAAGACTAAACTGGTAAGTGTGGGCTTACCAGATTGCTACTTTAATAAAAGAGATTTTTAAGATCAAGGAAAAAGGTATCACAAGGAAAGACCTGAAGCAAAAGATTTAAGTGAGAAAAAAAGAAAACTCAAACAAGTTCTGTAGGGAAAAGGTATAGACAGAGGTACAAAGGTCTGGAGGCTTTGGGGGGAAAAGGCAGCATAGCGTAATGGTTAATTGAGTGTGAATGAACCTCTACCACTGATTAATTGAGTGACTGACCTTGTATAAATCACTTTTCTTTGGTTTCCCCATCTTTAGGATGGGGATAAAAACAGTACCTATCTCCACGGGTTGTAGTGAGGATTAAATGTTTTCATATATGTAAAACTTCACACAGTGCCTGGCATATAATTATTGTTATTAACTACCATGAGGAAAAGCCAGAAGAGGAAAATGCAATAAACACAGCCTCAGGTTTTCTGTACAGAGGGTCTATGGAGTCTTTTCTAATTATACTTACACACCAAACTAAAGGATCAAAATCTGATTCCCAAATAATACACATAATGTTGAAAGTTCTATTTACGCCACCTGAAAAGTCAGCAGCATTATGTTTCCTTGAAGTTTGTTTTCCTTAAACGGGTCTGAACTCAAAAGGCACATTTCAACTTATCCAAGATGTCAATGGCAAACGGGATGAGAATTAATGTAAACAACCCAAACCACAAAAATGTGAAACAAATTTTGATTCCCCAACAGTAAACTCTTATTCTAAGTGTTTTATTAAACTGAAGCAAAGTCTGATTTTGAATATGTAGAATACTGTTTTATTCTTTATTTTAAACCTTCCTTACATGTTTAAAAATATACATGGGTTCAGAACAACCTCAATAAAATGATGACATTTCTTTTACTAAAAGACCTCTGAAGTCAAACCACCAGTGTGCAAACATGGTTGGCTTCCAATTTGAAGAGTCATAGGCACATTTCACTAAATGCATTTCATAAAATAAAGAAATAAAAAATGCTGAGAAGAAAAATACTCAGTAGTTTGATATAAATTTTAAAATATCTGTCAGGCAGGAAACTTATGGTAAAAAAAGTAAGATTTAGATGTTTCAGCACTTACACCTGCTTCACTGCTATTTTCCCAAATGCCGTTTTGCTACATCTAAACCCCTGACAATTTACTACACAATGCCATGTAGCACACTAAAAAATAAGTTAATTTAATCTCTGAATATGAAAACAGATCATTACAAAAGAAAATACTGACAGTTCTAACCTGTATTTGATAATTAAGTATATTTTATTCTCAGCATCACTAAGAATGCAGCTTGGTCTAATAGAAATATCTAAATAACAACTACACAAAAGTATTTTTCTCTTAAAAGAAGTTTTTGTATATTTTTGTCCAATGTTGATGACTTAAGCAACACTGATCTATATAGTGTGCTAAGAAGACATTAGGCACAGATCACATAATGTAATTTACATTTTCTTTGTTGTAAAAAATATAGTATGTGCAAATGCATTATCACACAAATAATTAGCAGACACAACAATAAGCTTTGTAAATCTAACACAAAAAGGTTAATATTTTACTCTTTAAAAAAAAAAAAAAAAAGGACACAAGTAGCTTTAAGAGCAATACCTCACTTCTGAGTGAGTACTCTGCATCTGCATTAGAATTATTTGTGAATTATCTTAAAGAAAAACAAAGCTTAACTATAGCCCCTGCAAAAAACAAAAAGACACCACTTTGGGCACATGAACTAATTCAAAAGAAAACAAATAAAAAGGTTTCCCAAAGCCATTAAAAATACTTAACACAATATCTCAAACAACCTATAGAATGCTTTTTTGGAAGGAATAAATCATTCAACATTATGACTTTTATATAGCAGATTCTTTCATTAGCTAAGACACTTCTGGATTAAGGTACCAAAGGATGCAGATCAAGAAAAATGGAGGAAAAAAAAAAAAAAATAGGCTGTTAGGAAGGAGGAGGGAGCATAATTTTACCCAGAAGAAACAAAAATACTGTTTCTTTTTGTTCATAGCAGAAATTTTGTGCTACGGATATTATAAAAACGCAAGCAAAATGGTTGTGTGGCAGGTAATAAAATACAATGCTTATTATGCATCCTCCATGGAGAGACTGTTTAGGGATCGTAGATAAGTGAGTTTAAACAAGTACACTTTGATGCAAAAAATTATACTTTACCACATATATAATATGTAGCATTTTTCTGTAAAGGGCAATTTATGTAAATAATTTCCACAAACACAAAGAGAGTGAGAGAGACAGAGACAGACAGAATGAGAGAGACAGAGACAGAGGACAGAGTCCAGTCAGAGAGAGAGACAGACGCCAGGGGCTTTGCTCATGCCCTGTGGAAGATCTGAGGTGCTTTTCCATCCTCAGTGCTTGATTTTGCCTATTACTGCACATTCATACTCACACACTACAGTTATCTCACGAGATTACCCTCTATACATCCTTTTCTTCAGGATGTTTTTTTTCCATGAAAAAAACACCTTTAGTCCCTTCCTCTCATAGTCAACTATTCAAGTAAATATTTCTCTAGTGGCAAATTTCCAGATGAAGCAAGAATACAATCCCAAACTACTGTCAGATTACATTTGATTTACTGTGTAGTTTTCTTCAAATAGAGCAGGAATTAGCCCGTTTCCTAGGTTGGGGGTCTCGTGCTTCCTGATCCTTCACACACATACAAGACGTGCACATTGTCTCGGACAGTCTTCGGAGGCCTAGCCGGAAAACACTGTTGGAGAGGCTGTATATTACACAGTTACAAAAACTATTACTTATAGCAAGCCAGGTTGTTAGGAAGGACAGTGTTGGATTGTCCAAGACCCGGGAGCTTTCTAGAAGAAAGTATATGATATACGGGAGCCAGAGCACGTAAAACACACTGGTTATCCGAAACAAAACCATGGCGTAGCGACGGTCAGGGCTATGCCCAGTCTCTCCAGAGGCAGCGACTTCGTGGCTAGGGAATCGGGCCCTCCGGTCATTTATCTCTTTGGTGTGCTGCCGGCAAATTGTGAAAATGTGGAAGTAAGTGAAGCAGACAACAAAGGCAGCAGGAGCATAAAGTAAACAAACAATAAAGCCAGTAAAATAGGCACTGGTGAGCCAAGAGGTGGCACACCATTCAAAAATGTCACCGTGGTAACCAGGTTTCCCCCAGCCAAAAAAGGAAGGCAAGAAAATTAGGCAAGAGTAGATCCAGATTAAAACAATGCAAATTCTCAGGCGACAAGGGGTGACCAGTTGATTGTAGGAAAGAGGCTTGGTAATTGCAAGATAGCGATCCACACTTATGCAAGCAAGACATGCCATAGAAACACTTTTTAGAACTGAGATGATATATCCAAAAACCTGGCAAGTCAGTGACTCGTGGATACCTGTGGAGTAGTGGAGAAGTGAGAGAGTAGGAACCAAGCAGCTAACTCCAACGAAAAGATCAGCATATGCCATTGTCTGAATGAAATAGCTGGTCGTATAATGGTGTAAGAGTGGAGCACAGTGAAAGACAAAGATGACCGTTAAATTCCCAGCAATGATTAGAAATGTCAGCAAGACAATAACAACTGTCTCGAAGATGCAGACATCCACCGCACTGTAGTGGCCAAATCCAAGTGGGCAAGAGTGACGTTCGGACACATTCAAAATGCCACTGCTCATGTTCAGGATCCTCCATTCAGTCCATCTGGATTCATTCATGGCTTGGAATTAAAAGAACCTGCAGCTTTGGCTACAGCAAGCAGGTGCCCTGCCTAGCATCTGCTAAACTCTGCCCATGAGTGTCTCAGAATCAGCTTCAGTAGACAGTGGCAGCGCTTCTGTCACAGCTGAGCATCCCAGGGAGTACTCAAGTCTCTTCATCAGCCTCAGTGCAGCAGTAACACACCTCAGCTTTGGGAGGGGGGAGGAAGGGGGATAAGCTAGAAAGGAGGTGAAAAAAAGGTCACCGATTAGCTTCCTCCGGTGCTTTCAAACAACTTTTTGCAGACACAAGGCACTTCTAGAGAAAACGGACTTTTTAATAATACCTTGCACTATGAAACATTAAATCTGTAAAAGAAAAAAAAGCAATTGCCAAAGGAAGAAAAGCTCTTGTGGGCCGTTTGTTCTCCTCAGAAAGGTAGTTTCTTAGGGATCAACTCGAAAGAGTGAGAAAAAAACCTTACATAGGCTCAGGCTTCCTGTTTCATCTGTCAGGAGAAATGGATTCATATTTTAGAATTTAAATAATTAAGATCTCAGATTTGGTTGGAAAGCTAAGAAAAAGTTCATTGTGGCAAAGAGTGTCTTTGGCTCCGTTCAGGGTTTGATGCTGGTGGGTCAACTTTATGATCCATTTCTCTCTCTTTTCTCTCAAAAGCTAAGAACCCCCTTCTCCAACAAGATTAATTCTAAAAGACTCATCTCTGCTGGGGCACAAAGGAGCAGAACAGCGGTAATGGACTCCAGATTGCCCTGTAACTCTCATAAGAGAAAAAAAAGCATACTTCCAGTAGAGAAGATAATACACAATGGGTCAACACTGACAAAATAGGAAAAACTTCTGAAGTTTTAATTCTGCATGCATTTTTTTAAGCATTCAGATGAAAAGCGTTTTAGTCCATTACAGTTACTGGTGCTACCACCAGCATCGTAAGTTATACTCCTTCCTTTTCGAAAGGAAAATAAAATCATTCTTGCTATTAATTTCAGCATCAATAACTGAAAACAACCTTCATTATCTGATACACCACCTTCCTTATAATGGAGCGTGATCATAAAATATACAGCTCAAAGTTATTTCTCACCTTTGCAACCACACCTATATCTCACAGATATACGTAAATATATATGAAATTTAGACAACAGAAACTTTCCTATATCCTCTGAGCTTCTGACTAGAAATGCTGCCATTATTTATTACTTAGGTATTTCTAGTAGACTTTCTAATCTAAGATATTGCTATATCTTTTCTGTTTTCATTAAATGATTTAACACATTAAATCATTACTTCAACTAAACCTTTTCAAAGTGGAAAATTACCTTGTTTGTTACATCTGCAGTTATATAGCAGCCAGATGTTAAGAAAATGCCTCTTCTAGTTCTGTATTCTATTTTGAGCAAGTGCTCAATTAATACAGGGGCCATTAGATAGGTTATAAGATGTTCTTGTTTTAAAATACTTCTAAAGCATCAAGATGAGTTTAAATCCTAGAGTTTGAAATACTGAAAGACTGGCAGGATAGAATCCATCCAGAATGCTTCCAAGGTCATTCTGATATGAGGTTAACATTTGTCAAAAGTCTTTTTTAAAGTACAGGCATTTCAGAGAGTCTCTTGTCAGTCTTTGCTGTCATACCTTTTGAAGAAAGAACATGCATTAGAAATAGAAACATCTCCTTCAGGAACAATGCAGGAGCTTAACAGAAAGCATTCTTCTTAAAGTTATTTTCTTGTGCACCACCAAGTCATTCAGGGAAGTCCTTCTTCTTTTATAATAATAGCCACAGGATATTCCTCCTTGCACATTCCTAGTTTCACTTATCACAAAATAGTTCTTGTTACAGGAATAAAACAATGCTTCTCACCTACATTCACTCTTATCAGCTGCTAGGCTGGGCTGCTTGATTCAGAAGTCCGATTTACTGTGATGCAGTTACCGAGATGCTGTCGGTGTATTCTTCACAATCTCTCAGTATCACTGCCTCCACCTGAGCCGAAGCCCTGCTCCTCCTCCTCATCCTGAGCTGATGCAGAAGAACTCACCATCAGAAAGGTGACTCGGTCCTCCTGCCCCAATCAACAGCACAGCCAATGGCTACTGCAGCTGAAACTGTCACTAGGTAACAGTTGCCAGGCACATGCAGGCTTATAGACTTACTTACTCGGCAAGCTCCGATCAAGATTGACAAAAGAACACAATGGAACTGACCGATCCTTATAACATATTAATGACATGTATGAATTTCTAGAGGTATTTTCCTTATAGCATGTGTAAAGATTATTTCCTATGAGCAGGACAGAAAAAAAAAAAAAAACCCTGAGATACACCTTTAAACCCTGTAGAGAAACTACCACAAGGTACTAGGACACTAAAAAGTCAGCAGTAATCTAATGCTCATTGGCAGAAAAAACCTGTTAATTATTAAAAATCATCTAAGTCTTCATGAACTCAAGTGATAGAGCTACTATTTTTACTCTTTAAAATATATTATATTTTGATTAATAGAAGTTATTTTGTAATCTCTCCAATCCCTGCCACACCCACACTAAATTGCTGAATCTGATGTATTTAACTGTACAAACAAAGTATTGGAACTAACACCTCTATACTAAAATCTACTTGCTGGAATATTTAAGGTCAAATATGACCTCAGAAGAGAAGACATTAGAAATAAATAGAATGACTGCTTAGTCCACTTTTTATCCTAATAGAAAAAGAGTCAAAGAGTCAAAGAACTTTGTCATACAGTGCTTGAGCTACTCATACCCAAGTCAGAAGAAAGTAATTAAGCTCATTTATATAATGGAGGTTAAAAATATTTCCATTTATTTTGACTTACTATAGACAAACATTCACTATTTTAAAACTATTTCTTATGGGGTCAGCAATTTTCTTAAAAGTGACTTAGAATTACTTTACACATTATTTCAGAATTGAATCAGGAAATTTGAGATGAAAATGGATAACCAACACTTAGAGCACATTCTATGTGCCAAGCATTATGCTATATGCTTTACATTTTTGTCTCAATAAAAATATTAAATCTCTATGAAGTAGATACCTATCATTATCATTTTCCAAAGGAAGAAAGTGGGTACCTAGAGAAGGTAAGTATAACTTGCTCACTATTACACAGCCATGAAACTAGGAATGAAACAGATCAAAATTGTCGTGTTTAACACCATTTTGATGAACCCCTCCCTCATTCCCTCTCTTTTCCACTAGAGCAGCTAGTCAGAAAATGTCTAAGAAGAATTATTTTGGATTTCAAAAAATGATTTCTAAATCATAGAAGATCTATGCTTTCCTCCATGTTGAACTGCCTTTCAGGAAGATCATATTACTGCTAAAATCTTCAGGGAGTTAGGTGGAATATAGAATGGAAGCACATTGCTCATTACCAGAAAAATGTATGAAATAAGTTAGAATAACAATCTTAGAATGAGTACCATATTGAGATTTGGAAGTAAATATTTAAATTTAATATAAAAAGGCTAGAAAGTCCTATTTTACAGGGAAGCATTTTGACTTTTAGGAAAAGCATGGAAATCAAACAAGATTCTATTTAACTAAAACTCTCTTTCACAATAATAATAAATATTCAAAATAAAAATTACAGGTGATAAATATTCATGAATGTAGACAGTTAAATATGAAGCTTTACTATAAAACTATTGAAAAATAAAATGCTATTAATAATTAAAGCTACCTCATCACCAAACTCAAAAAAAAAAATCCTTCTAAAAGTATAGACTGTGCATTATTTTTCAAGTTTTGAATCATAATATTTTTTAAATCAGAGAAATGGCAAAAAATATCATTTAGGGAAATTCAAATGCTAGATCACTTTAGTTTGACACATTTATTTCCAACAAATAATCACTGGTAGGGATTTGAGTCTAAGAATACTGTAAATAATCCCTAGTTGTACATGCTGCCAAAGGTATATGATAATACGAGAGGGAGAGTTTAAGAAGCAATAGCTTTGACCCACCAAGCTTCCTTCTTTTCTTCTACCAACTTCAAAAAAACAGCTTCAGGAGTTCAAACAAGATAATTTTCTTCTTTTCTGAGACTGACTCTTTTTACTAGCCCCTCACTTTTTTTCCTTTCCATCCTTTTTTCTGATCTGATTATAATAGAAACTAATTTATAATGTGAAGCTCTAATAACAAGAGCATTAATATCATATTTACACAGCTCATTACATAAAGCACTCTTTGTTTTTATATTATGCTTAATTCTCTTCATTTTAGGGGTCATTAGGTGTTTTATTATTGTCATTCTTATTAGTCATTATCAACCACCCCCCTCTCCTTTCAACTGATGAACACTAGCTGTGAAATATCTAAGAGGAACCATTATTTGGAATTACTTCAGAATTACTTCTAATAGCTAAAACTGTATAACTTCTTGAGATGATACATCACAGATGTTTAATTTTTCATTTATACCTTAAATATGTCTTATATATCCTTTTATATGTATCAATATTTCATTATTAGACATCTAAGCAACTCAAGCAACTACTCAATAGGATCTAAACAGCAAAGCAAGAGAGGATCATTAGCCACCAACGGTAAATAGGATAAACAGTAGGCAATGATTATCAGGGAGAAATGAGCAACCAATATTGTAAAAAACAAATACAGGGTAAACTAAAAGGTTTTTTAAAGGTACAAAAAGGTGTATGGATTCAGAATTTATTTCTTCAACTATTCCTCCCATCTGTTAACTTTTCTCCACCTCCACTACCCTAAACAAACTAGCATCATCTTGTGTGTGAACCACTATAGTGGCTTCCAATCTGGTCTTCCTGAGTGGTCTGTGGCCTCTCTTCAATCCATTATGTGCAAAACAGGCAGAATAACCTTTCCAAAATGCAAATGAGATGATATCACTCTCATTTAAAATACTTCAGTGGTTTTACACTGCCCTTAGGATAAAATACTAACAGGTCCTATAAAATCTGGTCTCCTTATATCTATTCAATCTAACTTCTCTTCTACATTATTTAGGATTAGCTAAACTGGCTCTACCTCCCTCCACTCCACCCTTTCCCCGTCCCACACATACGTGCTATGCTCCTTACTGCTTCAGGGTATTTGAACCTGCTGCTTAATATGCCATCACATTTCTTTTAGTTAATTCAGATACAATCTTCAGGCTTCAGTTCAAATACCACTTCCTCAGAGGAACCCGTCCTTGAATTCCCAGATTAGACCAGATTCCACACGTACCATAGTTTATAGTATGTTTGCGTTCAGTTTTGTCTTCCTGACTGGATTGCAAGCTCCATGAGGGGAAGAACATCTGTTTTGTTCCTCATTATATCTCCAGTGCCTACACTACAGTGTTGGGCAAAGAATAGGAGTTGAACAAATAAGTGTTTAGTATAATGTTAATATAAAGCATATCAAATAGCTTGACGAGTCTATAAAAAGACAGAAAAACACTAATAACCAGTTTTGTGAAGGTCGAATATGCAAAGTTCCTTGCAATCCCTTGGTATGACATACAAGATTCACAAGAAAGCTATAAATTATATGACCAGATTGCAGGGGGAAAATAATTAGCCTCCTAATATATTCAAAGTAAGGGCAATATTATTCATCTATACCTCTACCTAAACCCAATTCAATATGAATATTTGACTACTGATTAGAAAAATCATATCTAGCAAGAGATAATGATTATTTACCTATCATTTTAAGAATGTCAAATGCTGCAAAATGCAGTATCAATATATTTTAAATGTGCTATCAAATGTAGTATTAAAGCAACTTGGTCTAAGTGCTAAGGAAAAAATAAACTCTCTAAAGTGGGACCTGTTAGAATCCACTGATTTCGTGACCCCTCAAGAGCAGAAAACAAGTTTGTAAGTTAACTTCATTTTATTATGAGGCAAGTTATTAACAATTAAAAATATTTAACAAATGTTAAGTTAATGGCACTACAGAAGAAAACTTCCTCAGCCTGACAAAGACACTATATGGGAAAGCCTACAGCTAACATGACATTTAATGGTGAAAGAGTAAATGCTTTCTCTTTAAAACTGGAAACAAGGCAAAGATGTCTGCTCGCACCACTTCTATGCACAATGTTCTGGAGGTCCCAACCAGTATAATAAGCAAGATAAAGAAATAGTTAAGCAATACAAGAAAAGGAAGACATGATTGTATACATAAGAAATACGCCCCCCCAAAATCTACCCAAAATCCCATTAGAACTAATGAGTAAATTTTGTCATAATACAAGGTTAATACACAAAAATCACTGCATTTCTATATACTTGCAACAAACAATAGTAAATGAAATTTTTAAACAATAAACTATTTACAACAGCCTCAAAACACAGAAAATATGAATAAATTTAACAAAAGACATGTAAGACCTCTATCCTAAAAACTATAAAATGTCACTGAGAAAAATTAAAAGGTCCTACGTAAATGGAGAGATACGTCATCTTTATGGATTAGAAGACTCAATATCGTTATGAATATTTGTTTTTCTCAAATTGATCTACAGATTTATTGCTATTCCAATTAAAATCCAAGTAGGCTTTTGGTAGAACTAAGTTGATTCTAAAATTTACATATAAACACAAAGGACCTACGATAGCTAAAACAATCTTGGGAAAGGATAAGAAAAACTCTGGAGGGCTGGTACAACCTGATTTCAAGACTTACTATAAAGCCACAATAATCAAGAATGGCATAAGGACAGGCAAACAGATGACTTAAAAGAATAGAGAGTCCAAAAATAAACCCATAATTGCCAATTGAATTTCAACAGACTCTAAAACAAGTCAAGGTGAAAAGAAAATTTTTTCAGTAAAGGGTACTAGAAAATTTTGAATATCTGGAGGAAGATAAACTTAGACCCCTTTCGCATACCATACACAAAAAATTATTTGAAATGATCACAGATCTAAACATAAAAAATAAATTATACTTAAAATTAAAATTCTGCTTTTCAAAAGATGTCATTAAGAAAATCAGTGAGCAAGTCAAAAGACTGAGAGAAAATACTAGTAAAACATATATCCTACAAAGAACTTGTATCCAAAATACATAACTGACTCCTACAATTTGTTAAAAAAAAATACAAATAACTCAATCAAAATGGAAAAATACAGACATAGACACTTCACAAAGGAAGATATACAGATGGCCATTCAAGAAAATGAAAAAGTGCTCAGCATCAATAGTCATCAAGAAAAGACCAAGTAAAATCACAATGAGATACCACTATATACCCATTTGAATGGATACAATTAAGCCACTGATAAACACTAAATGTTGGTCAGGATGTAGAACAACTGAAACTCTCATAAATTGCTAGTGGTAATGTAAAATGGCCCAACTTGGAAATTTCTGAAATAGTTTGGGAGTTGCTTATAACATTAAACAAATCTGCCCTATGACCCATCAATCCCATCCAATAGAAACAGAAACATATATCCGTAAAAGACTTGTATAAAAATGTACATAGCAGCTTTATTTTTAATAGCCCAAACCTAGAAACAACCCATACATCCATCAACAGGGGAATGGATAAACAGAAATGTGATATGTCCATACAATGAAGTTCTGGAACAGGCAAAACTAATTTTTGATGAAAAAAGTCAGAACATACTTGCTTCAGGGGTATGTGTGTGTGTGTCTGTGTATGCGTGTGTGGTTACTGGCAAGAGGTATAAGGAAACTTTCAGGGACGATGGAAAGATTTTCTATCTTAATAGCTGTGGCCTATATGCATGCATATGTGTTGAACTCACCAAAATGTTCACACTTAAGATCTGTGCATTTCACCCATATGTAAGTGATAGCTGAAGAGAATGATAAAGATGATTGCATTTGCTTTTTTCAAGTGCCCCCATTTCAGTGCAATGCCATCAAATTAGAGACCTAAATTACTTGAGTGCATTTTAAGGCATTGCCAGGAAATCATAAATATTGATGTTGAAAAAGAAAAACATCAGAATCCTCAGAAGCAAAGTCCCATCAAGAATAAGGGCTACTGAAATGTCTAAAAGAACAGATACTGCTGGACAGAATAAGTACATTTAGCCCATGTCTACTTTCACAGTCTCTCAATCATTATACCTGACTCATGGCTCACTGTTTGTACTCACAGACACAACAGCCCAGATGCAAGTGAGACACTGAGTGAGAAAGACTTTTTATTAAATGCCAGTTATACAACACTCTGAGACTGCCTTAGCTAGCTGGGACCTAAGACAACTGTCTGAGAAAGCAAAACCTTTGAGAGAATCCATTATTTTTAGTCAATCACAAAGGAAAATGGACAAAGGAAATACTAACTTATGGGGATGTTTAACTCTTAGTGGGGGAAACCCTCAAATATAAAATATATACTTAAAATCAAATTAATTGGTCAAAAATAGTATGCAGAACAATAAAATAAAACTATGCACTGTAGGATCTTTCCTTCCATTTCCCCCAAGTTATGTTATTACCTTTAATAAACATTTATTTAGTTTGAAGACTAGGAAAGACTGTGACTTAGAGAAGAAAATGTAGGCTTTAGAATGAGCCAGATTTGGGTTGGCACTGGCTGTAGCACTTATTAACTGTGAGGCCTTGGGTACATCATTCTCTCCACATGTCTCAGTTTCCATCTGTAAAATTGAGATAATAATACTTAACTTTTAAAGTTGGTTATGAAAATTAGTAATTAAAAATAAACCAGAAAAAGCATATAGCAGTTGTTTCCTCAAAGCTCACTGATAATGAAGTTAAACATATTCTTCACTATCTACAGGCTTTTTGTTTAGTCATTTCTCCTTAAGAAACCACACCCACAGTAACCTGTTGAGATTAGGAAATTTAATACAATACTTTCACTTTTCTCTTGAGTTGCCAACTCCCTCAACATTCCTTTTAAAAAGTACCTTCTTAAAAGAAACACATTATCTGAACCTGACCACACATTTTATGAAATTTATGTGATTAGCAACACAGTAATATAAGAATTACCAAACCTTGGTCCATAAAAATCTCAGTTACATGGATCCTGCAATTCCCAGATAATTGAAGGTTTCTCTTTTTTAATTTTTTAAATTTTGTTTTACTTTATCCAATTTTACATTTAAATCTTTATAAGATGTATCATCCACTCCTTTGCCTTCTTAAATTGAGAATTCTGAACATAATTTAACGTTTGCCTGGTAGGCTGGGATCATCACTGTTAATGTCAGTTAGAATACTATCTTATAACACAATCATACCTTGGATTCAATATATATGTATATTGAATCAAGAGAGACTTTAATTTCTACAAGTAACTAGGTACCTAGATAAGAATATATAGCTCCCTATATTTTCTGACTCTATTTGCATAGAAAGGAATACATAGCTCCCTATATTTTTGACTCTATATAAATATAGCAGTACTCTTCATTCCTCTTCTAATTTGCTATCTTTAATTTTCTAGAGGATTAAAAATCAGAAACTAAGCTTATAAGAATTTTTTATCCAAGAGTAAACAGAAGTACTGCTCTATGAGTAAAGTGTCATAGCTCAGGTCTGAACTGTCAGTTATTTCTAGGTAAGTGAAGTGGTAACTATTTTAGTAAGGCAATAGACATAATAAATACACTTAAAAATAACACAGGAAAAAAGGAAATTCCAAGCTTTCTTACATCTTTCATGTAAGAGCTATCAATCATTCATGTTCTTTTCTTACTTTATACAACAACAAATCTGGAAATTAAATTGTTTAAGAAGATTTTTATATCAATGAAATCCCATCAAGTATTAATATTATCTCACAGAATGGGTTGAATACAGTTACCTCCCTTTAATTTTTATACAATAAAAACATAGAGGGAAAAGTTAAACCTTAAAACTTTTCCTGGGAAAGTCTGTTAAAATTATATGAAAACAGAACAGCACAAGTACATTTTAAATAATGGGTTCACATTATAGGAAAGAAATGTTGATTCAAATTCATTTTTAATTGAAAGAGATTTTTCCCTTATAAAAGAAAATTGCTATTTTTTTAAGATATCTTATTGTTATGGCAACTGAAGTGCTAAAAATAATAAAGAAATATCAAAGTTGTTATAGCAACTGGAATTTTAAAAAGCCATGAAGTGTAAAATAATCAAACCTTTACTTGGCTTGAAATGCAACATCTATGACTCAGTTTTCGAAAGAAAATTTGAAGTACTCATGCTCTTGTCTTTACAAGTTGTCTCTGGAGTCCAAATTAAAAAACAATAAATGCATGTTGAATTAAACTCAACTATTCAGAGTTGGCACAAAATCTGGATTTTCTGATTTTCTAACTTGCTTCTTACCTCCAGTCTTCACTGCTTTGCTCTAGAAAACACTAAAAGTGGGGAAAAAATTTATTCACTGCCAAAGTGCTTTGCCCAGATTCATCCAATTAGAGTTCAATTAATTTAAAAATTTATTGAAGTCCTACTGCATGCTAGGTATTGTGCAAGGTTCTGGGACTTTTTTTTCACAGAGTTCACAGTCTAGTAGAGAAGAACTAAAACAGGTCACCATCACTGAAATGTAAAGTGCAATGACGGAATATAATGAGATTATCAAGGAAAAATTCATAAAGGTCCTTCCTATAAGCAGTGGTAAGATCTTTGAAGGATTTAAACCATGAGGTAACATAAATTTATTGTTTTCTCAGAGATGCCCAGATTAAGAAATTAAAACTTCAGATACACGTGCTTTACATTAGAAAATCAAGATAAGTCTTCACTTTCACAGTTTCATTTGTTCCTTTCTAATAACTAACGACCAAGATTCAGGTAACAAATGTAGTAACATATGGTGCTAACATAGCACATCTCTCCAGCATTTATGGACTGAAGAGAACTGGCCGGGAATAGACTCCGTGATACCCCTGTTTTATTTGTATCCATCTGCTTTTCAGCATTTGCCCGCTAAAACCATCGGCTTATTTTTAAACTAGCAGTGATTTATCTTGTGAGCTAGTGACAACGACTTGAGAAGTTCAGACTGGACTCAGTAGGAAAGAGGGCCATCATTTGCCTTAGACCTAGAAAGGGAGAGTTGGTGTACCTGTTGGTTAGTAAAGCCTCCTGTTACATATAATATATATAGTCTGATAACTCTATAGAAAGAGAATGATTACAAAAGCACAAACTCTTCCCTTACCTACCTTACCCAGTAAAGAAAATGACTACTGATGACCACTACTGTTTTGATCCTGAGGCCAATACAATTCTATTGCTTTTTATTAAAAATAAATGTTATGATCCTTTACATGAATGATCTGTAATATCTTGCTTTATTCTTAATCCATGCTTATTAGCATTTTTTAATTTTCAATTTTTATTTCCACAACAATCTAAAAGCATTACTAGAAGTAGATTCTGATAATCTGACTGCTATCTCATAATGAAGTATTGTTATGCTAACAACGAGATAAATCAACCTCTGGTGGTTTTTTTTTTTCTTTTTTCATATATATATATATGTTTATCATATATTTTTTTCTTTTATCATATATTTCCTGTGCTACGCTATTTGAATAATATCAAACCTTGAAGTCTTTTTTCTTTTTTTTTAAAAACAACATACACTATTTTTTTTTTTTCAGCTGCGTTGGGTCTTCGTTGCTGCATGCAAGGTTTCTCTAGTTGCAGAGAGCGGGGTCTACTCTCGTCGCGGTGCGCGTGCTTCTCATTGTGGTGGCTTCTCTTGTTGCAGAGCATGGGCTCTAGGCATGCGGGTTTCAGTAATTGTGGCACTCAGGCTCAGTAGTTGTGGCACACTGGCTTAGTTGCTCCGCGGCATGTGGGATCTTCCCAGACCAGGGATCAAACCTGTGTCCCCTGCATTGGCAGGCGGATTCTTAACCACTGCGCCACCAGGGAAGTCCCAAAACCTTGGAGTCTTAATACTCCGTTTTTCAGCAGTCTTGACAGGGAAAAGACATGTATTTGTGATAGAAAAGTTTTGGAAAATTTTAGGAAACCACTTGTCTAACATCCCTAGCATGTCTTTATACATGTAAATTTAATAGTCCTGTTTAAATGTTTTACATATGCAAGTATTACCAAATTTCTGTACCAAAAGATGGCTGCAGAAATGTGAAGGATTCTAGTTATAGTAATAGGTTAGAATGACATTTTCTTTAATAACTCCTTTTATAAATGTACCGCCCAAGCTGAATGTCATTATGGGACTATTTATAATTTAGACCTTTCTGTCAAGATGATTTTATGCCCTGACATGACACTGAGTAGGCTGGAAACAGCTGTATGCCCCAAAGGGAAATGAAATTATTGGTGTTATTCAAGAGCAAAGGTATTAAATACGAAAAATTTCTTAAAGAACTTCATGAGAATGATGGTGGCCAATAGACTGTAACATACAGTAAAATTATGCCTTTTGAGCAATAACAATTACAATAATAAGTGTTATTCCACCAATAAAGCTTCTTCCCTCTAAGTAGATGAAAGTTAATTATAAATATAACTCTAACCCTTTGAGCTTCCTAATAAACCAGATGTATGGCACTACTACAATTAAGGTTTTTGCACACAAAATGAGTGTTAGAAAAGTTTTGGAAATTTTCAGACAAACCATTTACCCAATATCCATGGAATGTCTTTACATTTATCAATTTTAACTTTGCATAAAATGAGTTTAACCAAAATGAACAGCATCAAGAGAAAAATGTCACTTACTAGGTAACATAAGGATTAACTGTATTTATGGAAAACATTGGCCTAAACCCCACCATTAATATAAGACAATAGACAGGACAATCAGACTAAGGGGTTTGTTTCTGTTTTGTTTTATTTACTTTTTTAATCTATTAAAATTAAAAATATTAAGCTATGTCTAATTTGCTCCTTATATTTGGGGGGCTTTACACAAGAATTCAAGTTTGTGGACAATTCTGAATACAATAGTTAAAACTGCTCTTCATGTCTTAGCCAAACACTACTGGAAATGAGAGAAGAAAGCTCTGGCTCACTTATTCATTGCATGATATGGAGAAAGTCCCTTGACTTCTCCCAGTCCCAAATGCCTCGCCTCATTTATAAAATGAGATGCTTAACATGTGAAGCATGCACTAGATCCTTTTTTAGAGTTCTTGAGAGCCCTGAAATTTTTGCATCCAAAACAGTGCCTATTAAGAACATAATAAATGTGGGCTCAAACACAAAGACTGCAGACATGAAAGTTACAGAAAACTACTAATAAAGAATAACATACTACAGCATCTGTTGGTTTTACAGGTCTAATCCTTTTTACAGCAAATGCCATAACAAATTCCAGTGAAAAAACTCAGCATGACAAAAAGATTCCCAGTGCTGTGGCTGATGACCTAAACATCTCAAATAATATTCCGCATGTAACAGTGTTCCTTACCAACTGAAACAGAAAAAAAGAAAAAGGGGAAAAAAAAGCTAGAAAGTCCCCTATTATTTGCTTACACTGACCAACAAGGATGATCTAATCATTCTGCTCTAAATGTTAAATCATAATCCTATTGTTGGCTTATTTTAATTCCACAAAAGCTTGCATTCCATTGTATACTACAATTTTATAACAATAATAATGCCAATAAAGTGTTAATCATGGGCATAAATGGAACATAAAGGTGTACCATAACTGATGCTATATACAGGTCAATAAAATGCAATAAAGGCTGGAATTTATTCCTCTTTTTATTTCATATTAGCAATAAGACACTTCAGAAAGAATGTGATTTCAAGGAGATTACTATATTGAATGTGGCTTAAATTACTCAGCACCTTTTTCCAGCAATTTTGATTTAAAATACGGTTATTATTTGTTTATTTAAAATATGGTTGAGTACACATGACTAAATGCCTTACATTAAAGTCTGAAAAATATATGATAAAATATTTCTAAAAGTCAATAAAATGTGTATTTTACCACTATCAAAAAGCATTTAATAACTAAAGAAATACAGAAATGACATGGACTTGAGGAAATAAATGAAGGTTAAATCTGCAGTTTACTAATTTAAAATGCCAGGTTGAGAACGGAAAAGTAGCAGAAGTTAAACTAGGAGCCAGTATCTCTACTTACTCTAAGGGCATGAAGTCTGAGAGTAAGACACATAAAGGTTATTACTTTCACACCATAAGCACATCTTGTTCAAGGCCAATACTACTGAACACAGCAATTTTACAACCTTTCTTTGGTAGTGGGTCAGAAAGAAAAAAGATATATCTTACATTGTAGGTAGGCCATAAAAACGTAGACACACATTTTTCTTCATTCATCATTCAGTAAACTTCTTGAAAGACTACTATATACCATGCTTTCTTTTTGAAATCCTTTGGTTTTGGTCAAATAATCTTTTCTTATAAACTGAAGTGACTTTTCCTTTAGGAACAAGGATGCTTACTTCTCAGATCATTTGCCTTTGGCCTACATGTCCCCAAATAATTTTTTTCCTATTTCTGAAAAGAGAGAAAGTCGAGTTCTAAACAGATGTCATATATAAGTCAAAAGTAAAATGAACACTTAGTCTGCCTTCTGTACTTAAATTACCTACAGAAGTTCTTCCAAAATTAGATTTGAGGGCTTGGCAGAATATAGAATATAGCTTTTACAGAAATGTCCTCTATACTAAGAAGGGAAAGAGGGAGGAAAGAAAGGAAGGAGGGAGGAGGGAAAAGAGGAAAGAAAGGCGCAAACAAAAAAGAAATGTTCAAAAGACTTCCAAAAAAGGAATTTTAGGAAAATTATTAAACATAAATATTAATAATGCATTTTCATCCCAAAGCATATTACTTAGCATTTAAATAGCCCCTCTGGCCCAGAAGTCTTTTAAATTTTTTTATTAGTTGACTCAAAATTCAAAGTACAGGTACATGGCATTTTGGAAATACTATGCGGTTCATTTTGAGATAAAGAAAAAGCAGTTTTACTCAGAGTACATTTTCCAGAAGAGAATGAAGAAAAGTCCAAAAGACATCAGGAGACAGTGCCAAAATATTTATCTGTATTCATTACCTGTCAATTCAATAAAGTGTTAAGTGCTTCCCACAATGTCAGGTGCAGTCTAAAGATACTATGGAAAAATGTTGGTGAGATAAGGGTATATTCTATACTGGCATAGTTACCTACAAGCAAAAGAAGATAGTGTGGTATAGAAGAATGGACCCAGAACTTAGTGTTGGAGATCTAGGCTATAGCTTCAGATGTTATAATTATCACTATGTACTACGTATCCCATACAAATAAGTTCTTGTATCTTTGATTTCTCATCTGAAAATAGGGTAATACACCAATTGTTTTGTGTAACCATCTTCTCTCAGATGGTTACTTGGAATATTAATTGACAAAATATTTATAAAACATTTTGAGAAAAATATAAAGTATGTTTAAAATGTCATTATTTTTACTAATAATACTTAAAGGAAAATATTTTAAAGCAGATTTAAGTTAAAGAAGAATGGACCTGACCAACATAAGACTATTTCATATAACTTCCACTGGGCCTCTATTTCCACATCAATAAAGGGGGTAGAATTATTACTGGCCTAACTCAGTATTATATGAGGCTTTCATAAGGATAAAACTAGAAACTAGATATAAAAAATCTTATAAACTATGAAGGGCTATTTCTATGAACTTAATGTTTATGTCCCAACAAAATTCGTATCTTGAAATTTGAATTTTAAAATATTAGGAAATGGGGTCTTTCGGAAGTGATTATAAATGCAGTCCAAGAAAGTGTGCCCCTTCCACCATGAGAAGACAAAGCAAGAAGGTACTGTCTATGAACCAGGAAGTGGGCCTTCATCAGACACTGAATCTGCCAATGCCATGATCTTGGAATTCCTAGCCTCCAAAACTGTGAGAAGTAAATTTCTGTTGTTTGTAAGCCACCTACTTTATGGTATTTTGTTATAATAGCCCAAGTGGACTAAGACAGCTATGAAATAAATACTATGAATTTAAGTTTCTATTCCTACAACTTTTTTTGAAGTTGTTCAAATGTTAAAAAAAAAAATTACTTAAATCTTGATGATCCTTATTAATCAGGCACAGGAAGCCTAGACACAAGGCGATTCTTACCCAATAGGCAGAGAAGAGATTCTCCTTTGTTACATTTACAAGTCTCCAAACTGAAAGAAACCACAGAAAGCTCTTTTTTCCTTATGAAAAGTAATCTAAAGCATGTGCTCTTAAACCAGACATCTCTACTGTTTATTATAACTTTGGGCAAGTTATATAAAATCTTTCTGCTTCAATAGCAACCTCATAGGGTAAGATTAAATGAGTTAATGCATTCAATAGTAAATACTCAAAATTATTAACTATCATTATTATATATCATTAATATTTATATTTAAATATAATTTAATACTATAATTATAAAAATTATAAAATTTCTACCTTCTTAGCACCATATGCTAATAAGCCTCAGAAGAATCACTCTTGCTTCCCTTCAAAAGTGCTAAAGCTTGATACATACAGCAGCTATACTTCTGGTATGACAGGGTAAGCCTTAACAGACCAAGTATAAGCTCTAGACTAAATACAAAAAAACAACTCACTGAGGACTCTAGAGAGAGAAAAAGAGCAGGCGTACTTTGGAGAGGCAGTCAAAACTTGGAGAAAGGAAATAGCTAAGTTCACATTTTTGCAGCTTTGGCCTGAGGGCAGGTCACATTGACAGTGTGATGCAGGGTGGCTGAAGTTCCAAAAGAAAGCCCACTACTGTATCTTTTTTGACTGAGGAACCAGGGACAATACCCAGGGTAATTACAACTGCCACAGTGAGGAGGGAAATAATGGGGAAACAGAGCTAGAAAATGAGAACTCTAAATTCTGTGTATAATATCTGCCCAAGTCTCTGGTAACCCCCAAATCAAGCACACATATGACAGACTACAAACTGATAGGCTCAAGATAAATGGACTGAACTGAGAATTGGGCTGCTGACCACCACAGGCAAGACAGAGTTTATAGTTTAAGTAAAACAAAATTATTCACTTGCTAAAACAAAAAATCAATACTCTCATAACATTTAGACTTTCCAGAAGAGAATTCCAAAATTATTTGACAACCAAATACCAGGAAACTGTAACCCATTTGCAAAGGAAAAGGCAATCAAAAGAACCCAACTTTAAGATGATCCAAATGTTGAAATTATCAGACAAGGACTTTTAAGAGGCTATTATACATGTACAAATAATGCAAAATAAGTAAATGGCTTCACTTCCTGAATGCTTTTATTCATAGAAACTGTTGCCTATATGAAATAGTTATTTTGTTTATATCACAAGGTGATACTGGGCCTCATTCATGCATGAGATTTTGTGAATAAATTCTGTTACCTCATAAAAAAAATAAAAATAACATTTTTAAATGTATTCCGTGAATAAGCATGGGCTGTACATGGAGCTATCAGCAAAGTAGCCCCAGCGTTAGTTAAAAATATGTTCAGAAAACTAAATTATTTTTAAAAAGTCAAAAACATTTCTATATAACAATTATACCCTGATTAAATATGTTATTATGCTTTCTTCTCTTCACTCCAGTGTCATCATCACCTCATTTTTAATCTGTTTTATTAAACATATCTTTGCAGGGGGAAAAAAGAGGCTATTATAACTATGCTCAGTGATGGAAAGAAAATTATAGTTGCAATGGCTAAAAAGAGAAGAAATTTCAATAGAGAAACTGAAATATATAAAAAAGATCCAAATGAAAATTCTAGAATATAAACATGCAATGAAAATTCACTAGACGGACTAAGAATTGAGATAAAAAATAAAAGGTAAGTAAACTTGAAGACAAATCAACAAAAGTTATCCTATCTAAAGAAGAAAAAAAAACAACTGACAAAAAATAAAGAACTCCAGGGATGTGAGGGCACAATACCAATACTTAGAATTCCAGTAGTAGAGGAAAGAATTGGGGTGTAAGAGATATTTAAAAAAATAACGCCCCCAATTTTTCCTAATCTGGTGAAAGACGTAAATTTATAGATTTACGGCCCCAAGCAGGATTAACAATGAAGAAAACCATGCCTAGGCATATCATAGTCAAATTGTTGAAAACTAAAGTGAAAGAGAAAATCTTGAAAGCAGCCTAAGAAAGACAACGTATCACATACTGGAGATATGAAGGATGATTATATGAATGATGCAGGACCAGCTATATAATTTGTGAGTGTCAGTGCAAAATGAATATACGGAGCCCATTGTTCAAAACTATTAAGAATTTCAAGACAGCAACTGAAGAAACTGTAACCAATCACAGATCCTTTCTAAGTATGGGACTCTACGCACCCTCACAGGTCACATGCCCATGAAATCGACTCTGAAATGATCATTTACTTTCATCAGGAATTATGGAAGCCAAGGACAGTAAACAACATCCTTAAAATGCTGAAAGAAAAAACTGTCAACCCAATAGTCTACATCCAGGGAAAATACCCTTTAAGAATAAAGGCAAAATAAAGACATTTTCAGATAATAGAAAACTATGTTGTTACCAACAGACCAGCACCATGAGAAATGCTAAAGAAAGGCTCAAGGATAATGACAGCAGAGAGAAAACATGGATCTTCAGGAACGAATGAAGAACACTGAAAACAGTAATAAATATCTGGATTTTGTTCCTTATCCTAAATGCATCAATGAAAGTTTTTTAAAAAGCGTTTTCTGGCCATAATATGGAAAACAGGCTGTAGGGAAGGGGGCGGGGTATGAAAAAATGGAATTGGGAAGACCATTGAGAAAGTTACTGTTGTCGTCTTGGCAAAAGATGTACCTAGGGCTCTAGCAATAGCAAAGATGGAGAAAGCCCGTGTTTGAATCCTAACTATGCTCTTTCCAACTATACTGGGCTACATTTCGACAGGAAAAAAAGTACAAAGTATTTTCTCAGTTTGAGATACTGGCAAAAGATAAAGCTTAGCTTAAGCTTCATTCTGTTCTGGAAGAGTCCCAGAAATATGTTCACATTATTATATGCTTTGGTAAAATTTGCAAAAAAAGATTATTTTCCTTAAAAAGCTTCCCCTGCTCCCCCCCAAAAAAAAATTATATATGCTTCAAGCCCAAAATCTGAATTCACATTGGCTACGCAGACAAAACTAAGTAGCATAAAAGGCAGAGATGAAAGGTATATTAGAAATGAAAACTAAAAGCTAGTTTATAAATCCTCTTGGGTATTTAGCATAATACCAAACATGTCTTGAACGACGAGTATCATTTAAAAAGCACTCCCGCAAATTAAATTAGTAACATTCAACCTAATGGTCTCTAAATCAATAATCTAGATTAATACGTAGTATGTTCAAGATTCATACAATTATATCTACGTCAGTGATCAAATATGTCATGAAGAATATCTAAACTCATTTTCTTCCTGGGAGTGATTTCTAAAAGGTAATATAAATAAAGAGGCTTTGGGGGTTAATGCATTTTATATGCGTCACTTCACTTCCACAGCAAAGGCACTGGCCGGGTTTCCCCAGAGGGCTGTTTGTCACAGTATTTTTCTGGCTACATATTCACCCATTTCCAAAAAGAAAAAAAAGCCCTCCAATAACCTTAAACTCTGTGTTAAGCTACTATCTCCAAGACAGAACATTTCAAATTAATGTGGTTGGCTCTTTCACTGAAGGACTCTTCTCCACTATAACCCAACAGAAGGAATGGGAAACAGGACTTTTCTTCCTGGGAAGTAAAATGTATTACGGTTTTAAATGTGATGGGTCGAGTAATACAGGAATGCAGATTAATGGAAGTAAAATTTAATTCTTGTTCTTTAGGCTCAAGTGGAAAACGTAAAAGGCTCCACACATTTTGAGAATTAAAGAAGAAGCCTGAATCAAAAATGAAAGTAGACAGCCAAAGCCCAGGAGAGAAAAATTGTTCAGAAGAATCATCTTCTACTTCTCTGATTCTCTGACTTTCATTCCTTCTTTTGCATCAAGTAAAAGCCAAATATCACATGATTTGTTTGTTACATAAAGCATAAATTAACGAAAAAACCTTAAACCTTATAAGGCAACTATATTTAATCCATTTTATATTTATTTACATAGTATTCTTTTGATAAGGAACTACTGTATAACTATCTTACTTTTTAAACTATATTGTCTCATCTGTCCATCTGTAAACTCTCTATTAATGAAGGCTATCCGTGATTATAAAAAAAAATTTAACTATTTTGCAGTAAATAGTAAACTATGTTATGGCTTTTTAGCATTTTTATCTTTCTTAACTAAAATAAGCCAGGAGTCATTACACCCATTCACTGAGCTAATAATCATTCAAAAAATACTTCAGAAACATTCTAGAGTTCAAGGTCTAGGACCCAAACCTTTGCTACTCAAAGTGTGGTTCATGGACCAGTAGCAGTGTTGGCATCACCTGATGGGTTGTTAGAAATGAGCATCGCCATCCCCATCCCAGACTTATTGAATCAGAATCTGCGTTTTAACAAGATCCACAGGTATTCTGAATGCCCATTAAATGTAGAGGTCTGTCCTAGATAATGTTTCTGGCAAGAAGAAAAAAAGGCGACAGTGAACTTAGAACTGAATGCAAACAAACCAAAAACAGATTCTCAAGAACTGACTCAGTGTTTAATGATTAAATCAAAACTTGCAGAGGGATATGGAATCAGCATCTTAGACTGTATTCTAAGTTTATACTCTACATAGGATCAAAGTGACGTAATGCTGGCATTTAGTTTTACTGACATATTTTCATGGGACTAAACACTCTTTAAAGACTCTTTGGAGTGCCCCTGAAGCATTATACGATTCCTAAATCACCTTTAAAATTACCGCTATAAGACATGGGTTTCTCTTGTTTTTCAAGGATGCTTCACTGCTGTAGGCATTGTTAAAGAACATCTATCTCTATCTCCAGAATAAAAAGACATAGTCATGATTTAATCGTAACCATTCTCTCAAAGTATTAATATGTCACCAGAGGACCCTATATTCAAGAATTGCCAGTGACTTAAGACACCAACGAATTTGGTACAAACTGGACAGAATTTAATACCAAGAGAATCTCTCTTATATGGTAATAAAATCATTCTATGTAGAGTTCCACAAACAATATAAGTGGAAATAATATCTACTACCTTGCTAAATCTGAATATGACCTGTTACCTAAGAAAATTAAGTGACTTGAGTGCCTAATTTGGAACAGTTCAGCATCATTTTGGGGTAAGACACAGTTTTCATCCACTGCCATGTGTACACCTTGGAGGGTAGGTATCAACACTGGTGAGCAACCCAGATAACAAACAAAACAAGTTCTACACATGTGTTGTCACGCCTCAGCATTCAAAAGGCCAGCTCTGGAAAGCCAGCAAGTTGCTTCTTAGTGTTCAGTCTCAGGAGGTAGTATTTATTAATGAAAACTTTAATAATCCTGCAGTTTTATCACAATATAAGGAAGAAATATTCTCTATGACCGTATGCTCCAAGCAATGTTCAATGCAAAACATTAAAAAGAGAGTTAGAAACCACAGATAAATTAAGGTAAGTCCAGTTTTTATTTCTACTTCTGACACACATTTGACCTTGGGCTGAATATTTAAACCTTTAGACTTCTGCATTAACTTGTAATACTATTACTTGAAATCAATCTATTCCATAGATAAGTCACAAAGATAAATTCATAAATGTTTCTAAATCAATTCTTAAAATTAATGTATTAAATAAACATATGAGAATACTTCAAATAAGGTGAACATTTGAGTAACTGAGTTATTCATATTAACACAAATCCATACACCTAAAGTTCAAAGAAAACCCGAAACAAAAATAAGACCGGATATAAAACCTGAATAAAAGCTATGGCTCCTGGCTTTAATACTGTTCTTGTTCAAGACACTGTCTTGCTCCCATCAGACCCATCACGTATAATATAGGTTAGTGGCACTTTGGGGTTAATAACTTTTCTTCCTTTGTTTCCACAAACTACAAGTCTAATAGAAATTCATCTACCTTTAAAAAGCAATTGCTCCTTCTTTCATAAGACTATGTTTGCCCTGGCTAAGCATGCCATGAGGTTTGTAAATATTAGATTGTGTTGTACCAGCAATCATTTGTACAAGATTTACCACCTTGAACTACAACTGATTTGAAATAATGGCACAGAATAAATTGATCCCCAAAAGGCCACAATTCAAATCAGCTTCATATGCTCTGACTCTACCATGTGCCAATGGTTGGGAATGGGAGGGTGGTAAGGATACACGGAAGAGTAAGTTACAATTCCCGCCCTTGCTGAGGGTAGCTTTCCAGCTCTTACCTCCCTAATTTTTCCAACTACCTGCCCATTTTAGAAATTAATAAACCTCTGTGTATTTGGACAAATATCAAAAGATTGGAAGTAAAATTAACAAAAGCAACACCAGGAAAAATTATAAAGTTTTTAATAGTAGTTCATAATCAATTACCATTTGGTAAATTAAGAAATATCTGATATGCTGGATATAATAATCATCATACAAACATAAACAGGCCTGGGAAACAAGACATATAATACATAAAGCACACACCCTTGTGAAGTAACTTCTCTTATACAGTAATTCTCTAAGACGACTTCAGGTAAGCCAAATAGACTGTTAAGCTAACAGAAATGCCATTGTGATTTAAATAGGTAAATTCACTAATCGTTGTTAGATATTTATGTTTATTTTGATCTTGTATGTCATATATATGTTTGTTTGTATTTATATGTATCTACATACAAACCCAAATGTTATCTACTAATATTCTTTCTATATAGCATGGCTTGTTCCAGGATTTGAAAAACATGATAAGATTACAAGTTAAAAAGCCTTGCAGATCAACCAAAATATTCTAACTCCAGTATTATTGCTATTATGTAAATTTACATCTGAAAACAAGTCCATTAAATATCAAAGTTTATTACTACAAAATAATCTGCTAGAAATCCCTAAATTATCCCTTTCACCTGGGACATAAGCAGTTAAAGAATGTTGCTAGAAGCTAGAGAGCAAGTAGCTAAGTCTACAGTTTCTTTCTGTAAAATAGCCTGAGTAGGCAGCTGATGAGCAGTTTCCTTTTTAATTAGAGTCATTTCCTGATTAATTAGTCTCAGAACACTTAATGCAAGACTACACTGTGCCACTGGGACGAACAACAATTCTCCTCATGGTACAACTAGGTATCACCTTTTCTCTAGGATCAAGCTCAATCTAATTTCTGTTCCAATGGGAAAGGATCTTTTCTCAGAAAGAGTGAGCTGGAAAACTATAGCTCAAAGTGGAGAGGTATGTCATCAGCCCCAACAGGAAAAAAGAACATGTAGATTATCTAGGGGAATTCCTTTACCTCCTTAATTTAAGATTCTGGTATAGTTTTTTTTTTTTTTTTCTTTTTTTTTTTTTCTGGTATAGTTTTATTTACTTAGAAAATCTTGATTTTAAATAGTATGTAATAAAGATCAATTTCCCTTTTGACTGCATGATCAACTCTATAGGACTGAATGAGACAAATTTTGTAAACATACCCAAATCATCTTTGCATATACCTGAGCTTTGAAACCCTTCAAAGTAAAGATCTGAGGTCCCTAGAAAGTAAAGTAAGAGAGCCTCAGAGACTTTGATTAAATAATCTGTATGAAAAGACAGAACCTTACTTAGAGTACCTAAGTACCAACTAGACAGATGGGTAGAAAAATTAAGATAAGCATTCAATTAAAAATTACCATTATACTTTTTCAAACAAGAACTGAAGGTTTAAAGAGTTCAATGGAATTGCTCCTTTTCACATCGTCTTTGCAGGTATCAAGGTAAAAGCTTCATGATGCTGTCTTCAAAAAATTAGTCATCTATTAAAAGATTAAGTAGCTTTTATAAACATGTCAGAGATCATCCTCTTAAAGGGTAGAAGTGATTGAATTATTCTGACAGTAATAACAAGTAAAGCTCTCTCTTGTAGAAGAAAGTGTGCATACCCATAATATTCCAATCCAGATATTAAAAAGTTCTGAGCAACTTTTACCTAGTCTATTCATCCTTCATTAGGAATAAAAATGTTTGTATATAAAAAATTAAAGTCCATTGTGTGCTTAATAGAAGTATAACTAATAAAATAAATTGTGACACTGGAAAAAGTAAAGATTTAATACAGAGATAAAAAGGAATCAAATGAGAATCATAATAAGGTGTTATGGGATAACTATTCTTTGAAAATTGCAACATGTTGAATTAATTACAATACTTAAGTTTGAAACACTCTATGGAATGAATATATTAATTAAACCAAAAGCCAGTTTATAAAATAAAGCTTTAAAGTCTGAAAAAATTTTGCAGCACCAATAGTATCCCCAACATGGTATTTTTACCTAGTATCTTTTGAAGAAGCTCAAGAAATTTCACAAAGAAACTGAATTTTTCTAAGGCCTACAATAACCTTAAATTTATTCATTGATTCTTTTCGTTTTTTCCATTTGTTTATTCTTTTCCTATTTGATGGAAAAAGGAAGTAGGAACTAGGATGAGTTTGCAATAGGAGACATTCTCCATGTCATATTTTGGGGTCTTTGTGTGTGTATATTAACAATTAAATATCAACTCCATAAGCTCGAAAGAAGTAATTATTTATTTTATAACAAAAAAGAATAAATTAAAAAGACAACTTTTCAAGGACCAGTCTTGTGTCTGGTCCCTAAGAGCTACTCATTAAATGTGATGAAAAAAGTGAGACTTCAATTAATCATCTCTGGTCTATAACTTGAAATGTTCTATTAAAAAAAAACAACATTCATAAATTCTAATCAAATTCTTCACCACAATGCCATAGCCATTAACCCCTACTTTTTCTATTCGAATCATGGAGCACTGACCTATAGAATTTAATTCATACAGTCATTCAACAAATATTTATTAAGGACTAATACCAGGCTCTGGGGATACAAAGTACAACAAAATGACAGTTTCTCTACTCTATGATGACACAGTCTACTGTCTTGTTAGTTTAAAAATCAACTAAAAGCCATGCGAGTAAAAAGCAGCCTAATCTGAGAAATTCAAGGGAACATGAAACCCAGCAAATATAAAACAACAAATAACAAAAAATCACTTTTCAGAGCTACATTATGACAATTAAGAAAGGGAGGCAGGTAAAAAAAAGAATGAAAGATATGATGGAGAGACAAAGAAATATAAACTATAAAGAGACACAAAAAGAGAAAGGGAAGATACTGAGAAATTCATGAAGTAATCAAGCAAGAAGCTGCAAATAGAACTGTCACCAAAATACAAGCAGAAACGTGTGATATGTTGGGGAGGGAGTTTTGGTGCCTGCCTCATAGGTATCCGCTGTCTCTTCCTTTTTTAACCTTGGCACTAATTAACGGTAAACATATCTAAACATAAATTTGAATGGAAAAGTAAATCAAAGCCAAAGCAAAACCCTGGAGAAAACTCAGCACACTACGTTTCCCAATAAAATATAAATATGCTCTAGAAATATGTGCAGATAAGTCCATAAAGTTATGATGAAACTGGGATCCAGGAATCACATTATAATCTCAGGCTCTTGAAAATTGTGAGATTTAAGAAAAATATCAATGCTTTCCTCTTATCCTTAATTCTATAGCTATAAATATAGCTTTTATGTCACGGATCCATGCTCAGCAATAGCCCAGTCTGCCCTCAAAACAGTGTACTCCTACTCTAATTCATTACAAAATCATCTTTTCCTTAATTAACCTCAAAACCATGTACTATGTTTAAAGAATAACAAAAACAACACTTACCACTAGAAGCAGAACATTATCACTTAAATACATGAAGACAATTAAGAGTATATTTTTAAATTTTTACAGAAACGTATCAACGATGGCGGGAAAACTCTGAGTTCTCAGATTCACATATATAATCATAGTTTTTACACACGTAGGTGTCAATATTGATATGATAGAAAATGAAAGACCTCAGGTAATGAGAACAAAGAAAATTTAATAAAAATTATGCTGTGAAAAAAATAATAAGCAAAGGTATAATTATGTAGTAAGAAACCATCGCCCTTATTATGCAAGAAAAGAGGAAATAAAAGGTACATTTTCTTAAAGAATCTCAATAATTCTTAGTTTCCTTTAGTAAAGACCTTCTACTACGTACATGTTCAAGTCATTTACATTACAACACAGTGAGTATTCTTTAGTATCCTTGCCCCCTTTATTTTTTTTGGTTAGTAAATTTTAAAGAACTATGAATTTTCTGGAGAAATTTTTAAATTTTATGGCTACATCAGTAATATACCAGTACAAGAGTCTGTGATTTTTATAATACCAACGGTACAGACTCAGCAGGAGTAACCCCATTCTATCAAAAAGCTCATTTCCTACAACTAGACAAGGTGATGACAGAGAACAGAGCAGCTATGTAATTAAGCAATGCCCTGCCTCTCAACAAAACTAGTGTTGAGTGTTATTTGACTAACATACAGCATTGAATTTTTAAAAAATAAACCACGTAAAGAAAAAGCAAATATCTACCTGGCTAAATGATGTACAAAGTTTAACTTAGTTGTGGAAACTTAAATTAAAAAAATACATAACTGATACCATAATTTGACTTTTCAATTAAATATTCACTAAATGTTATTTGATCATAAGAAAAATACCAATTTAAACATTTCCTCTTGAGACTGTCCAGTATTTATAATTATAGTACGTTCCACTAAAATAGGGTAAAAATTCTTCTTTAGCTACATGTTTTATTAAAAGCCATCTGCTACAATAATGCACTGGAGAACAGAGAGAAGACAGGCTTTACTCTGAGCGGTACCAATAATCTGACAAGAATAAACACAGTGAAGCTTCATCTGTCTATACAATGCTCAAGAAAACAGAGAACTTGCAGAATCTTAAAACAGGCCACTCTTATCATTGTTTTCTATTTATATTCCAAAAAAGATTTTTGGCAGCAACTACCAAAGTAATACTTGCAACTTTGCCCTTTTTACTCTCTGATAGAGGTTTAAACACATGCTCTCTGTACTTTACCAAATTAGACTTTGTCTTTGCAAGTTTATACTGTTTTGTATTTAGCCAGTAGATGGTACTTTTCAGTTCATTGATTTTAAAAATTAATATGCATTACCATCCTAGCACAGTACCTGGCACACAATAGGTACTCAAACATTTATTAAATAGGTACTGTAAAATTACTTGTTAAAATTCTATTACGTCGACCCTAGGTAATCAACTAAATATATCATTTTAATATATTTCCTGAGGTTTTTCACTTCACATATTTATTATAACAAGAATAAACTTGTATTATGTTCTTCCCATTTTACCAGGGGACAAGCACTGACCCATAAATAGTGGATTTGGTTGGCCAGTTGAGGTGGAAGTGAGGGAAGGAAGGAGCACATTGACTTCACTTCCTAAGGCTTCCAGGATAAACCAAGCTAAGTCACGAAATGGCAGCTGAATCATTACATAAGCCACTCCTATACTGTACTCCCTCTCCTATCTTGCTCAGACATATTTAATTCCCACCTCAGACATTAACTTCCCCATGAAGTCTTCCCTGACTTACCCAAGCAGAGTTGTCACTGCCTCTTTTGTATTCCACACACTTGATTAAGATACGTGTTATAACCTGTATCATCATATATTTGATCTATCTGTGTACTGGCCTAGCTTTCCCTAGACCATGCTCCTCAAGGTTGAGAGCCCGTTTTGTCTACATAGGCCTAGAAACCAGACAGAGCCTGGCCCATAAAAGATGCTCAATAAAGAGTTACTAAATGAGTGAATTAATAAGTGAATGAGATTGATATCTGCCTTGCAGTCTTGATTAGATCATACAGGCATGAGGAGTGATTTTTAGAGAATATCATTTGACTTTATGATATACTTGAATATGCATAATCACTGAAATAATAATTCATATAATCATTACAAAGTCAAGCCTAAGGATGCAAACATTCCAAGATATTCACTAGTCAGAAAAAAAAAAAAATTAGAAAAAGACAAATCTGACTTTTCATACTTCTAAAAAGATCACTTCTCAATTCCATCAGCTGTTGTTCACATAATATGCTCTCATGAAAATTATGCGACTGGAAGTTGTCAAACACATATTAAAGTAGAAATATACACTGATACCAATATCCATTATTACCAATATCAATGCATTCATATCTTGAATACTTACTACGTACCAAGCACTTTATCATTTTATTTAATTCCCGCAACAATCACAGTAGGTACTCTTATTATCCCTGCTTTACAAACGATGAAACTGAGGCTTAGAAAGTTGGGATAACTTCTCAAGATCACAAGTTAATACATGGGAGGTGCAAGACTCAAATCCAGGTCAATCTAACACTAGAACTTAAGTCCTTTAAAAAGAAAATGTATGTGTGTGTGCACATATATACATATACTTCTTGAAGAGAAGATTCATTTGGAAAAAAACAAATTCAAGTGAGAGAAGGAAATGAGTTATGATGATATTTCTGAAAGCTTATCAATTAAAAACTTGTTTTGATTTTAACAAAATATAAAGTATGAATGCTATCAATTAGATCACTTCTACAAAAAAGCACAGAATTATAGTCTAATATTTCCTATGCTACATAAGCAGTATCAGCAGACTTGATAAACTATACCACACACACCATGTAATTACTAAAATAACACATACAGTTCTGTAAAGCTACATAAAATTCAGGTTTCCCTAAAACACACACGATCTTCCCTATGTCAAATGGCTCATACTGTGTGAAAATGTGATCATTTACTCAGTGGCTCCTAAAGCCAGCAATTAAGATTTAATCCTAAGTTTAGAAGCTTTAAATTCTGTTTGTTTCTATAAGGGGCAGCAAGGTCACAATCCTTCCATCGTCCTTTCAGATCACCTCAATATTATGAAGAATCTTAATTTAATAGAAATAACAAGAAATCTCAATGAAAAGCAATAAAGAACTTACACTTTCAGAAATATGCGGTACAAGTCTGCCACTGATTCATCAACGTGTTGGTGCCCTCAGCCTCTGGCAGAAATCATGTAGCAGCAGACAGTGGTTGAAGCCGCAAGTCCACTTTAGGACAGATGGTGTGAAGACCCACTTTAAAAGGGACGGCTTGAAGTTAGGTGATTTCGGCTTTTCTATCACTAATTCTAGAAAGTACTGTTTAGAACATTTCCATCATTTAGAAGGTTTACACATGTGTCTTGATATAAACAGAATAATTCCTCAAGTAAATTATAAATTTCATTTCCATACAATGAATAGCAAAAGTAGAGAAAAGGGATAGTACTGCTTTTATTTCTTTAAACTTTTATTACCCTTAAGGATTAAATGATGGGGAAAATACAGAGAAAGAGTTTTCCCTTCCAAAGGATCTTTAAAAGACAAAATGTAAGAATGCCCTCTTTCATTTCTATTTTAGAGTTCTCTACTTTGTGGATTCAAATACTGACTCTGCTATTTAGTAACTGTGTGTCTCTTAAACTCTCTGAACCTCCTATCTCACTGATGGTAAAAATGGGAGTTATATCACTGAAGCTGTCAGGTTTACATGGAAAGGGCATATGAAAGCACTAGACATAATGCCCATCACACACTCCACTACTTCTCTCAGCAAGTGTTTTCTAGCATCTGCTAGAGGGCAGTCCTAGCGTTGAGTGGTAAGATCACAGCGGTGAGCAAAATCCATACACAATCCTTGCTGACTTAGAGTTTACGGTGTAGAGTGTCCCCGTGGGTCATACTGAACTTCCCACAGCCTCTGACCATGGCAGGACCTTTCACAACTCTGTGTCTTTGGGAGTGGCATTGCCTCAGACTAAACATACCCTCCTGTTCTTTGTTCCTGGGCAGAGTTGGCTGCTCCAGTCTCTGTGCTCCCTTATCACCTTGTTCATATCTCTGTCACAGCACTTAACCATGTCATCACCATTTCTCTGCTTTCCGGACTGCCTCCTACACTGGACTGTATGTTCCTACAAGGTAGGATATCAGTGTTACTCTTAACACAGAAGACACCTTAATGTTTAATAAATGAAAGAATGAATTAGTGGCACAAGTACATAACAGAGTGTTACACACATCTTGTTTTCCTTCTTTCTCTTTATTTCTCAGATGGGTGTCCTGAAACCTGCACAGACATCAAGAACCCATAGTAATCTCCATATTTCCTAAAGTTCTTTTCTGTGCCACTCATTTAACATTGAAGCATATACTGCTTTATAATTTTCCCCGTCCCCTATCACAATGAGTGCTTACCATATATTAGGCATGCTCTGAGTGCTTTACATGAATTATCTTATTCAATCCTCACAACAATTCTGTACGATATGTATTATTAAGCCCATTTTACAAATGAGGGAATTGAGACTAAGGATAATTAAGGGACTTGCCCAAGGTCACAAGCTACTAACCAGCAGAGCTTGAAATCTGAACCCACGGTCTCCCTCCAGAGTGAGCACCAACATTTCCTCCCAAAGTGGAGCTGCAGCCTTCACCAAGGCAAGTTGTGCCTAAAAGCTCCTTGATGCTGCCAGTGGGATCAACAGAATTTCTCCATTATTTAGATGGATCAGCTCTTTTGGCTGGTCCTGCTTGGTCCTCGGCTCCAGATTAAGGTTACCAACCAGTTAGCCTGCAGCTCCTGTTCTGCTTCATCTTAAATCTAGTCTAGAGTGTTTCATCCTTTTTAAACCTTTGGTCCCTAGAGTCTTTTCCTATCAGTCAAAAAGATTTGCAAAGTTTTATTTTCCGTAGATTACACTACAAAAACAAGGCCAGAGAGAGTGACTGTTCCACACTGTAACCCCAGCCCTCTTCCCTGTTCAATATTACTCTCTAGCCTTGACCTACTAAGATTCAGGGTGGCTCAATCTACATGCCCCACTGGCCATTGCAAAACTCTCTATGCCAGTAATTCTGAGTGGCTCCTACCTACTCCCTGGCAAAACAACATAGGCTAGCACACCAGGACCTGCTGCTCAAACTAAACCATTGCTGTGCTCTCCCCAACTAGATGATAAAATTCCTGGGAAAAGACACTGTGCTTCACACTTTACCAGCTTTATCCACAACACAATGTAAGGCTTACAATTTAGGGGAAGAAGAAAAAAAAAAAAAGAATAAATGACTATATGAATAAGTCAACAAATGACCTTGGGTCCCTCGTGAGAGGGACAAAAACAAATTTTACTGCTCATCCAGTACATGCCAGGCCCTATACCAGACACAGGGTATCCACAAAGAGTAAAACAGTTGCGGTCCTTGCTCCCCTGGAGTTTAGAGTCTACTGGTGAAGTAGACCTTAATCAACTAAAAGCACATTGTGACAGCTCCCTCCCCTGAGGCAATGGTCGATATGCTAATATAATGGAGTCACAAAATCAAGTATATTTGAGGGCTGGTCAGGTATTACAACGTATGAAGAACAGAGAGTAAGTAATAAAGAGTAGTATGTCTATGGCAAAACAGAAAGTACAAGCTTGAGCCAGAAATGTATATTATTCTTTAATGTATTTATTGATGATTACACAAAGCATATGATAGGCTGGATCCAGCCTGCTATATGCCATCTAACCTGAAAAGGATGCTTCAGAATGTGATTTGTTTTTTCAAATTGTGGACTAGCGCACTATATACTATAGGATTTAAGGATAAACAGACTACTTTCTCATAGAAGCCAAATCTTAGTAGGTTTTCTGTAAATACTTCATATTCCTTCTTCCCTATATAATCTGATGTCTTTGGGAGGTCTTTAGCAAGTTTATATGCTCAAGCTGAACCATGTTATTAACTGACCTTGAAATCTTGCCGTTCCCTTAATAAGAGAGGAAAAATCAACTGGACCAAAAGAAAATGCTACCAGCTTTGGGCAAGAAAGTGCCAAATATGCAGGTACTTCTTACTGAAAATCCTCTGGGTGTTTATGTTCTTTCTCCTGAGCAGCTCCTAAGCTCATATGCATTCACCACCAAAGTGCATTCTTAATGCTCTTGGCTACAAGCACTTGCTGTCTCATTTCTACCCATAAGCATAGAGAAAGAACAAAATTATTTTTTAAATACTGACATTATTCATCTTATTTTTATTATGTTTGGCTATGAAGCAAGGAAGACAATGAAATTAAATATACCACTGTACTTCCTCTCACAGAAATGTTATGACTTGAGAGCCTGAATAAAGGCACATGATCAGAGCCACACATTTCTACGTTGTTTGTATGAAAATGTTTTTGATAAACTGCACTGTTAATGATAGAAATAACATTAAAAATTTTATGTGGTCATTGACTTATAAAGCAAAGTTGGAAATATTTATTATACTATCTTAAATTGTACATTATTAGTCAATCTCAAGTGGCGATTAGTAAACATTTGCTGTCCTAAAATAAATAAACTACTAGGTTTACATGCTTTTCATAATAAATTATTGCACAACAGATCTCAACTTCTGTCTCTACTAACAAGGCAGCTGTAGCAGAGAAAGGTACCTGTCTACCTAGTATCTATTCTCTTTCTTCCTTATTAATAAACTCGTATTTCAGTGGATGAAGAGGAGCAGCAATGTACCATCTTAAAAAAATATTTCCCAGCTTTCTATGGAGATAGCCATGTAACAGAATCCTGATCAAGGAGATTAAGTGGAAGCTGCTGTTTGGGCCTTAAGGAAAAAATATTTAAAAGGGTGACAGACCTGGTTCTGTCAAAAAGAGATATGCCAAAAAGAGGTCTAGGCTCATGGAAGGTTCAGGCTCATGGAAGGTCCAGGCTCATGGGACGTAACCTCTAAAAGCTTGGAATTTCCCAAATGACGGGGACATCTTTGTTATTCATGGTGGGCCCCTCCAACCACATCTGACAGTTTACGCTTACATTTTGGGTGACTCATGGAAGGGCCCTAGAGAGCTTATGCTAATAAGAGGACTAAGCATGGGAGCTGGCCAACCATGTAATTAGAGGATAGGGGTGTTGAGCCAGGTGATATCAATCCAGTCTCAGGGGAGGGAACAAGAGAAGGCTAAAGACTGAGTTCAACCAAGTGGGCGATGATTCAATCAATCATATATACATATGATGAAACCCCAGTAAAAACTCTGGACACCGAAGCTTGCTGAAATGCCTGGGATGGTGATAGGTACTACTACAGATTGATGCTGGGAAGGTAATATGTCCCTGAGGACAATGCAAGCTTCCTGTTTGGAACCTTCTCAGTCCCAGATTCTGTCCAATGTATTTCTTCCTTTGGCTGGTTCTGATTTATATATGATTTGCATCCTTTTGCTATTAAAAAAAAAGAACTGTAATTGTAAGTATAACACTTTGCTACATGCCTGAGGAAGTCTATGGGGACCCCCAAATTTGTAGCCAACTGGTATGAAGTGAGAATGGTTCTGGGGACCCCCAAACTTGCAGCTGGTGTCAGAATCTTGGGCAGACTTGAGAGTCTGGAGGACTGTCTGGCTGCCTTTGTCTTTTCTCTTTTCTGGACACAGCACTTGATGTAGAGCAGCCATCTTGTGACAACAAGGTGGCAAGCATATGCCAAGTATATCAGACAGGGTTCAGTCAGGGACATAGAACCCACTCTAAGTATTTCAAAAAGGATTTAATGCAAGGACTTAGGCACTTACACACTGGAAGACCAAAAGATTGGGAACATCACTGCTAGCTTTCAGGTTTGCCACCGCAACTACAGTCCAAAGAATCAGGAGGCTGCTATTGCTACTCAGGATAGGAAACTGCAGGAAAAAGGAACTACAGAATGAAGGCATGTGATTCAGAATGGAACGCCCAGAGCAGATGCAAAATCTCACAACTGGCAAGGCCCAGGCATCTGCCCACCACTGCCAGAGAAAAATAATGTGGCTTTTTTTCCTCCCTCCAGTCTTCACAGGCAGAAAGTAAATCACAGCCAGAACCCCACAGTGAAAGGAGTCCAGGAATATTTTATTCAATGAAAACATTTATGTCATTCTGTCTCTTGATCTTAAACTTTTTCCTAAAAATTGTATATTCAAAACTACCATGTTGCTTGGTATATATGGTAAAGCTTGTATCACATGTATGAACATATGTATTGTCAGGAGTTTATAAATAATATTTTGGGAGACTATTTTCATTTTTCTCCCAAAGTCTGAAATATTAAAAGGTATGAACTAACAAAGCCTCTTAGTGGAGGAAGGAATATGACAGTCGCTGCTATGCCATGAGCAGCCACTAAAGGTATACAGCTTGTTAATTACGTGCAAAAGTGATTTGACGCCAAGAGTTATGGTCTCTGGACATTTTTGCTCAGATAGCCTCATCAATAAAAATGTCTGAGCATAAACTTCCAATATACGTATATTTATTATTTATTTTTATTATTCACAAGTGCTACTGTACTAATATAAATACTATAGAGCATAGAAATGTAGAGAAAAATTTAAAAATGAAAAATGTTTGTTTAAATAAAATGCTACAAAAATACTATTCAATATTGAACATGGGTCATTTAAAATTTTTTTATCTTGTGTAATTTTTCTATTGAGATAAACTTCACATGACATAAAATTCACCATTTTAAAGTGTACAACTCAGTGGTTTTTAGTATATTCACAATGTTGTGCAACCATCACCTCTAACTCCAGAATATTTCCATCACCCCAAAAAGTAACCCCACACCTGTTAGCAGTCACTCCCAATTCCTCCCTTCCCCATCCCCTGGCAAACATTAGTCTACTTTCTGTCTCTCTATATTTGTCTATTCCAAACATCTCATATAAATAGAATCATACAATATGACTCCTCATCTCTTGATATGTTTGTTTAGCAGTTTATAAAATGACAGTTTGAAAACTTTCCAAAATCAGTTTTTTGGTTCATGGTTTTAATCATGATCACATCTGGAAAATAATAACAAAGAGCAATAGATCCAAGCAGAGGCACATCATTTGCTTCAGTCCCACCCATCAACCATTTTGTTGAAATTTGGCTAGGAGAGTACTCATTTTCTCAAAGTATTCTTACAAGTAAACCAGAAGGTGTTGTATTTTCATATTTTTAACAATCAGTCTCAAATTCTCTGCAACCGTTTGCACAAGTTTTAAACACACCTGAAATTTCTGATTCCAGATTTTAAAGTAAGAAAATGGTAAGAGTTTTGTAATAACACAGGCATGTAGTTTTCAGTCACAAAATCACATAGTAATGTTTAAATTGCTAAATGTTTCAAACATCCTTCTCTATAACATGAATTTATTTCCCAAAGTAGTTGCTTTGTCATCCATTACCATAAGATTAATTTTTGCTTGAAGGACAGATTAGTGTGTTTATTTTTTTTAAATATCTTGACATGTAACATCCTGTGACAGCAGTCTTTATGAACCACCCACCTACCCTATGAAGATTTAAAACTAGATAACCTGTAAATCCACTTAATCTAACACAAGCAAACTGCAAGAAAACTGAGTATTCTAAAAGCGAATATACGAGCGTGAGCACCACTGTTATTCCATTCCAAGGTGTGCAAATCCCTTCTTCCCCCAGGTCACTCCTGAACCACACGGGACAAGTGGCCATCAGACCCAAGGACCTAGCATGGCACAACAAATATTAGTATAGCTGAATAACATTTTGCATTTGTAACTTAAAAAATGCAAATGGAACTTTAGACATCTCTGCCCCCAACATCAGTGGATCATCTTGCACATCCCACTATAGAACATACTAATCATAAAAAATGGTATAAAGGTTTTTAAAAAAAAAAAATGCATGAATTTAGCAGTGACTGAATATACTAGGCACTCAGAAAATATTTGTGAAAGGGAGGGCGGCAAAGAGGTAAGGAAGGGAAGAAGGAATCAGAGGGGCTAAAGAATTTTAAAAGTTGATATAGCCTGAGGAATAAAGTCTTACTTATCAAAAAAATTCATTTATGAATAGAGATTTTCTAAAAAACAAACAAAATGTTACCATTGTTTTAAAATCCATGATTTATTAGAGTAGATTAAGAAAGTAGGAGGTAAGACCTAAGAAGAGAGCCTAGGATCGAGGATTACCCTTACCTGTGCTCTAAAATCAGTTCTTTGGGCATAAGCAAAGGAATTTACATTGGAACCAGAGGCTCCTGACAGGATAAGGATATGGGCAACTATCCACATCATTTAAGTGTAAGGTTACATAAGCACAGAAGGGCTTATAATTTCATTTTAAGTTAATTTGACTTTAAAATTATACTAGAGTACAGTTATACTGTGTACAACTGTACATAAATCTCATACAGTAAGAAAGGTTAATCGAGAGTACTTGAAATATAAGTATATTCCAACTTAGTAAATAGTTATAAAGTTACTAGAACAAAAAAATGAAAGCCAAGGCATTAAGTGTTCATAGATCACTACAGTGCATTGTTTATCACTGTCCAACAAGTGTTTAGAACAAAAGGCAACTATTCACTGAACAACAATAGAGTTTTTAAAGAAGTTCAAAGCACTTATGACTTACTGGAGCTATGAAAACAGGATTTACTTAATATACTGTTGCATGAGAATAATATGAAAAGATCTCCTACCTTTGTGATAAGAAGTCGGTACCTATCCAGCATTGCCTGGTTGTCATGGCAGCCTGCTAATAATTGCCATACCTCTGCCCTCAATGCTTCAGGAACACCACTCTTCACCAGAGTAGATAGCCCTTTTGGTCGCGCACCAAGATTACTGTGCCTGAGAAAACAAGAAAATAAACCATTCATACTCCCTTCGCCTCTGCTGACCTGCTGTTGTTATGAAAAGTATATTGATGAGTTTATATAAAAGTGCAAGACTGGATCAGGAGAAAAATGGCAGGGAGGGGCATGAAATAATAATAGTAGTGTTTAAGTTTAGTAATGTCTTCAACTTTTTTTCTTGATTGCATCTTCTTTATTAGTGAACCATGTTATTCCACCCACAAGGAAAGTTCTTTCTTCTCCTCATTTACTTTTTAATCATCCTATGAACCTATTCAGAATAATGAATGTGTTAACTATATATTTCTAGGCAGCATTCCAAGGCATAAAAAGAGCCATTTGAATCCCCTAAGATGAATGTATGACAAGTTGGCTAATGACGTGTGTATGGTAAGGGTTGGGGACAAGGGATGCTGAAAGTAGATCAGGGGCCTATCACACCTTGACTATATACCTCTACATCCTGACCCAAAGTGCTTCCTAAAGGAAGAACCTAGCCCTTTCCTACAAAACATATACAACCTATCCAACTCCCCAGCAACATACACTTATCAGCCTTACCCATTTCCAAGGGTGTTTAGAATTGGAACAATGACAAATACACTGTCATGAAGTCAATGATCACATAGTAGGTATGCTACTATGATAATCTGTCCAACTGAACAAGAAACTGAACTGTAGTTCCCAGTCTATGCCCAGCTTGAACCTGGAGCTATGTTCTATGCCTTTTTGTTCAGACTTTATCTCTACTTCGCTGCTCACCTTTGATCTCTTAGAGCTGATCCTAGTGTAACCATCTGGACTCCAAACCTTAATGAGGTACTCTGGTTTGGTTAACATCCCAGGTTCTGGTTTCAAGTTTTAAGCCTGAAAAGTCATAGAAACCACATGCCTATTTTCTAAAATTGGCCTCCCATCTACTTTACCTACTTCTCTATCTTTACACACTCTTCCAGCTCCAGGCCAGACCTCAGTTTTGGCATGCCCTTCATCTGAAAATATGTTCCATGCTTTCCCCATCCTCTCATAGTCCAGCTATCTTGGAAAAACTATAATAAGTTCCATAACTCGAAAGTTCAAGTAAACTCATCTCATTAATATCTTTAATAAACCATCAAATGTATGACCATTCTGCTTTCTTTCAGCCTCATAAAGGAAAACGTTTATATTGTTGAGTTAGGGAACCTAAGCTGATAATACTGACAGGCTTGAAGCAAAACAAAGTAAAAAGAGGTAGAGCTTACATGATGTAACATGCTACGGCACCATTAAAGAACATAATTATGCTGCTAAGTGAAAAAAGCAGGTTTCAAAATAGTATATATGGTATTATTTAAAATACACATTCTCTCTCTCACACTCTCTCCCTAACACATACTATTTTGAAACCTGCTTTTGACATGCATAGGGAAAGAATATGGAAGAATAAACTCCAAAATATCTATGTAATGGAATTAAGAGAGAAAGTACTCCTTTTATTTTCCTATACTGTTTGAAATATTTACAATGGTCTTGAATGTTTTTATAATAATACACCAAAAAACCCATTTCAGGTCTTTAAATTTCTCTCATGGACTTCAATTAAAATATAAATTTAGTTAATTTGGAAAAACACCATAGCTAAATATGTTCCATAAAATATGTCAAGTAGATAGAGTATTAATTATTCTTGAGAAGACTTATACCTGAGTAAACTGTATGACACATGGATTTCCTTCCTACTGCCTCTTCTTCACTATCCAACTGAATTTAAGATTAGCAAAAGAGGGCCCTCCCTCGTGGTGCAGTGGTTGAGAATCTGCCTGCCAATGCAGGGGACACGGGTTCGAGCCCTGGTCTGGGAAGATCCCACATGCCGCGGAGCGACTAGACCCGTGAGCCACAATTGCTGAGCCTGCGCGTCTGGAGCCTGTGCTCCGCAACAAGAGAGGCCGCGATAGTGAGAGGCCCACGCACCGCGATGAAGAGTGGCCCCCACTTGCCGCAACTAGAGAAAGCCCTCGCACAGAAACAAAGACCCAACACAGCCATAAATAAATAAATTTTTTTTTAAACCTATAAAAAAAAAGATTAGCAAAAGAATACTGCACCACAAGAGAGCCAGGATCAGTCATAAAAGGGTCTTTTTTGTAATTTATTATTTGATTCTGATTATACTTTTGAATAGGAAAAACATATGTGGTTTGAGGGCTAAGAAAGTTTCTGTACTCCTAATGTAAAAAAAAAAAAATGAGTTAACTAAAAACAACAGTGTGCAAAGGGCTAAGCTCATTTCCTATGAAATTAAATGCAAAATATGCTGAATTATGAGTCCCATAATGTACAATATCATATAGGAATTCAAATTAATTAAATAGATTACATGTTATACAGAAATCAAGGTCATCACTGTGTATCTACAGCTATGAAAATTCCAATAAATATCTCCTATAAAAGAAACCTTTATTCCACCCCACATCACACTCTAGATATCATACTGTCTCCTACCTTGCACATCAAATTTCTCTAAAGGATCGCTGTATACTCACTATCTTTATTTCTTCCCCTCACACTCATCCCTCAGCTCAACTCAACATGGCTTCTCTATCTCTCCTAGAAACAGTTTTCACTTAAGCAATACATGACCTCTCTCTATGCCACTAAATACAAAAGACATATTTTTCACTCCTTTCACTGTTGACCACTTTGTTTCCCTTGGCTTCAATAACAAAGCACTCTCTTTCCCCCCCTCCCACAAACCCCACTGATGATTGCTTCTCCTCTATTAACCTCTTAAGTGTTCTGAGCTTTTAATCTCTCCAGTTTCCCTCAGTGATCTAATTCTCTTCAGTCTCTTGCCTCTGGGCATTATCATCCATGCCCATGTATTCTGAGCTCCAGAAATCAACATGCTCAAATCTAAACTCATATTCTTTCTTCCTAAACCTCATCGTTTTCCAGGGTATCCTACCTCAGTGATTGTCACTACAATCCAACCAAATTAGAAACCTAGGAGTTATGGTTGACATTACTCTCTGTCCCATAATCCTTTACTAATCCATCAAGAAGTCTAATGCATTTTATTTTCCCAACCTGTCCAAAATCCATGCACTTCTACTTCCACTGCCACCAACTGTAGTCACTCTACAACCTCTACAGTGACCTCCTAACATCCACTCATCCTACTACGATATGCTTCCAATACGGCAGACAAAATGAAAAGGACAAACAGCTTGATTAAGTGTTATGTTGGCTCAAATTACTTTGTATAATGATTTATATAAGATTTTGAATCTGGAATATCTCTTCCTACTCATGCATACACACACCTTAAGGTTAATAGTCAACAGTCCCTAATACACATTTTACCACAATATGATTCAACTCAACCAACATTCAGCTTCTAGCTGACCCTCAGCCATCTGTTTGGCTGGGTATAATAGAAAAGTCTTTTCTCCTCTCTTAAAAACCCAGGCACTATTTATCTTTACAGACTGACATTTAAAAAGAACTAGGTCATTCATAACACAACATGATTAACAGCTTTAATTTACTGATTATTCTTGTAATGACACAGTAATTATATTGCATATAGCACCCTAGTACTTACGAGATACTAGTGGATACTAAGCCAAATGCTACTAGTATACATCTATGACCAGAGAAGACCCAAACAAAAGAACAATCTATAGAAATAATCATTGTTTTAATATTTCTAATAAAAATATAACTACATATGGCCATTGCTTTAATAGCGTACAACATTAACTGCAGCTATCAAGAGACTTGGAAATAGGCTAGTTATGACAGGTGCTGAACTCTGCACTAGAAGCAAGATAGGTATCAAATTATTCAAAAAGTCACACATAAACCAGACATATACTAAACAAGTAGTAATCGGGCAGTTTTTAATGCATGAATATAAACTCCACAAGGGCAGGAATCTCTGTCTTCTTTAGTTATGTATCCCAAGCACCTACAACAGTGCCTGGCATATAAAAGGTCTTCAGTACATTTTAGGTAAATGAATAGATTTATGAAACTAAATTAATATGATCAACTACTAAGGCTAAGCTAAAGAATGCTTTTTTAAAAGCAAACATTCTCATTGATTCTAATAGGATCATAAAGCTGTTTTATATTCATCTAGTTACCTTCAAAGAGGCATCTTTTCTTGAAACTATCTGGGCATGTAAGAACTTTCTCTATTGTTAAAGCTGTCCAGAAGAGAATTTCAAAGGGAAGCTATCATTTCTAACAAAAACAGAAGAGAAATCAAGAGATGAGAAGAAAAGCCATTGAATGAAACTGAGTGGTCACTGATGGAATTAGGGCAGTTTTGATAGAGGGGAGGTGGAAGTAAGTGCTTAGAAGATATGAGAATGTGAGGGCAGCAGCCTGACCCATTTTAAAAGGTTTTCTCAGAAAAGGGAATAGCTAGAACTGAAACTAAAAGATGGAGAACATCAAGTAAAGTTAGGGATCTGTCCTTTCCCCATTAATGATAAGACCTAGATATGTCAACCTAGGTCTTACTTTAAGTTAAACAAGCTACATGAAGAAAACTTTCAAGAAAAGAGACAGATTAAAGGTCACTGGGAAAATCAAGAGCACATATTTTATTCTGATTTGTATATGTTTTGGCCGGGTTTTTTCATCAGTCAAAAAAGTGGAACATTATATTGATGTGAAAAGGAAGGAAGCTATGGATGTTCATGCTTAGTGATTCAAATCCTTCATGTTTCCCAAGTTAGATTTTTTTTTCCCCTGTCAGTCTGCTGATGCTCAGCTAGGTTGAGAAACCACAGACTAAGAACACATTTTCCCACTGTGATAATATGTATAGCCATGAAAAGTACAATCAAAGTGCCTATTAAATGCATACTGATTTTCTGAAAGTCTAATAAAAGAGAATGAATAGTTTGAAGATGGTTTTATTTATATATAATAAATTAATACTCAATTTTTACCTCAGAGGTTCACTTCATTTTTTTGGTTAGAAAATCTTCCTGCCACAAAAGCTGACTTACATCTAAGGGTTCAGCATCAGCACTCTGCTTTCTTAAGCTATCCAGAAATAATTCTGCCCCAATTCCTTAAATTCTTTAAATAATTTAATGTATAAGTCATCAGCATTACCATTCTGAATATATTCAGAAAAAAGAAATCTTGCTACCACTTCAGTTTGGTGTTTCCAAGTCCTCCCTTCACAAACATTTCCTCATTTCCTCTCTCCCTGACCCTCTCCCTCTCCTCTCTCAATCCTTGTTTCCTCTTTTTTTTTTAATTTAGTTCCTTCATCAAGACACCTTAACTCCAGTCTTGTATGAAGACCTCCATTACTGAACATTTTACAGTCTGTTTTCCATTTTCTTTTCCATAGTATCCTTATTTTTTTCTGATAATTTCAAATTAGTATTAAAGAGTCTTCCTTTGTATCTTTCTAATAGTATATTTCATTTTTTGAATTCTGATTTTATCCATAAAAGCTTCACTTTACTTTAATAGAGTGACCTAGTTGTTTTATAATAAGTTAAAAATACTTTCAACTATGTTTTATTTAAAAGTTCCTTGAGAACACAGGCTGTCTCCTCATAAAAATCTCCCCAAAGCACAAAGTGTAGTGTTTTCCCCAAAAGGTGCTTTACCTAAATAAATCACAAAAATATCTTCATGTAAGTCCCTAAGCTAGTATTCCTAAGACTCACTGAAAAGCTCTAAATCTAAAAAAGATGAATGTTTAAAAAAGATATTCCAAGAGCAATTTAAAGATTTTGTCACTTCTTGTGTAATAGATATAAACTCTCAAATAGGCAAATTTTATCGTTTTCATATGAATTGTCATGACACAACTGCAATAATAAGCCAAATAAAATAAAAATACATACTTGAATTGTAAAAGATCCAGCAAGTTTTCTAAAGGTCTAAAAATCAGTTATCTTAGTCCTTTAAAATAGCTCCCTCAGATTCTTTCAATGAGTTTCTTGAAGCCCACTACTAAAAATATAATGTAGAAAGATGGTATTTTATTTCTGCAAAAAATGTACACTGAATGATAGCTGAGAAATCCCATCAACTCTACTTCAGAATTCTTTCTCTGTTTGGAACTCCTCTCCATACAAAAGACCCATGAGTTTGGTATAGACCTCATCAACCCATGCAATTACATCCTAACTAGCTTCTCTATTAACAGTTTCTTCCTACTCCAAAATTGCCTTTCTAAATAATAAAAAGCATCATAGCAATTTCACCTTTAAAATATTTGTTGGGGATTTTCTTTATCACATTTATTGTATTTTTTTTTTTCTACTTTTGTGTTCATTCGAAAATTTCCATTGGGTCCTCAGTGCTAACAGAAGCATTTATCCATCATGTCACAATTATCTGTTTAAATGTCTATATGCCTCTATAAGATGGTAAACTCTTTGGGGGTAGGAATTATCTCCTATTCATCTTTAAATCAGCATACAATTCCTAAGAGAGAATAGATGAATTTTTTAAGTTGGGTAAAAAATCAAGTGATTGTCATTTTATAAAAAAGAAATGTCTTAACTATTTTCTTAACAAAATGGTTAAGAAATTTGAAACAACCTCAGTGTTTCAGTTGTTTTGTTAAAATGGTCTGTTATGAGTGTATATTCCCACCCTTCTTGATTATGAACCTCAAACGTAGGAACTGTGTATTTATCTATGTATCTCCTAGAACCTAAGAGGATGCTGTATATTGAACCAAGTTATAAATCTTGCTTTTTATAAATAAAGACCTCAATTGGCTGTTTAATTAGTCATAAAAGTATTTTGTTTTCCTGTCCACCATACTGTCATTTTCATGATCTCTCTTTAAACTCATACAAGAAGTCTGGGAAGGGTATCAATTTTCCTAGTTTATTCTCTCTTGTACTAAAACTTCTACATGCTCCTATAAAAAGTAATCCAGAAACCTATGTACATTATAGAAATGGCAGCCTGTCCAACTGGTTAAAAAGTTCTGGCTCGGGAGCCAGACTGCCTAAGTTCAAATTCTGTCATTTACTTGCTGCATGATCATGGGCAAATTATTTATTGACCATGGGCTCTTGAGCAAGTTACCTATTTGCTGCCATTATTTGTTGTGTATTTTTATACTAGCTACCTTACATAGCTGTGCCTCCGTTTTCTCATCTGTAAAATGAAGATAATAATAATCCCTAAGTCAGAGGGTTGTCATGATGATAATTAACTAAGGTATCTAAAGTGCTTAGAACAGCACTAGACACACAGTAAGTACACTTAAGCCAGCTATTACTTTTGTAGCCATGCCTCACCTTTCCTTCTGTTACAATGAATGTTCTGTGCTTCTAAATACAACTCCTCCACTAGTCAACAAGTCCATCTCTTCTTGCCTATTCATCGACTTCTCTTGCAACTGTGCCCTCTTCCTCTGGCATTATCAAATTTTTCTTCCTACTAGATCATTTCCAACAACATACAATGTACAGGCTATATTGGCCATCTTAATTTTCAGAATAATCTCTCAACCCACATCCACTTCCTAATTATGTCCCTATTCCTTATCCTCTCCTTCTAGCAAAACTTCTCTGAAGACCTATCTATCTATAACTGCTGATTACCTTTCCTCTTAGACATAGTCCAATCAGGCTTCCATTCCTACCTCTCCACAGAGGGGTTCTTGTCCAAGTAACCAGTGACATTCAAATCGCTGGACCCAGCGAAATTCTCAGGCTTCCTCTGACTTGACCTATCAGCAGTTGATCGCTTCCTCCTTCTTAATAGCCTTAATTCACTTGATTTCTACCTTGGTTCTCCTCCTACCCTTGGTTCTCCTCCTCCAAAGGAGCTTTCTTGGACTCCTTTGCACGATCTTTCCTACTCATCTTTCCAACTGCCAAACACTGGAGTGGTTGAGGGCTCAACCCCTAGATGACTATCTATATTGACTGCCTAAGTAATCTCAAGATTAAGATATATAAACACACAGATTTTAATTAATAAAGCAAATTAACATCAATTATGTAAATATAAAATTTTCAATTAAAAAAAAAATTTTACCATCTTCCTAGCAATTCTCCCCAAGAATATAGGATCTTCTCAGGGCAATCCTTAGACACATCACCTGTTCCACTCGAGAGTTCATTATCACTCTCTGCAGAAGAAATACAAAAGGAACAAACATTATATTACATACTATATTAGATATTAATGTATTTTAAAACAAGAAACATGACTGTGTGTCTAATGAACCAATCAAATACTCTTGCTTAATTATTACACCCATTGCAAAAATAACAGTATTTCATTGATACATTTTATCTTTAGTGCCTAAATAAATATTTTCAAATCACAAGTTTTTATGAAAATTCTTGTCTACAGTTTATACAGTGTGAAATTGAAAATACCTATAAATAAATATCTTTACCCAAAGAGAGAAAATTTAAAAGCTAATGGTAACACGATTAGAAATTCCTATATGGCGCTTTACTCATCAGTTGAACATTCTCAGATATTAATATTTTATGTAAATTATTTATATTTTTTTATTACTATAGTTATTAATATTTAGTGAGACAAATAAATACTAAAAACAAGAGTCAGACATATATATCAATATATAACACTGAGAAGCATTTATAATATGATACAAACACACAACCAGAAATGTAAAAAAAATTCTTTAAGGTTTTTTAAAGATATATTGATAAGTACAAGATATTTTTGACTAAGGAAAGATGAAACTATTTGGCCTTTTAAAATGGCAACTGTATAAAACATCCCAAGATGTAAAGTAATAGTTTCAGAAAGAATAAGATAGGTTGAGTTACAGTTTACAATCAGTGGTGAAAATGAGTAATTCTAAGGTCTATAAATCTTTTGAGTGGTAACAGAGTTGGTAGAGAAAGATGTAATGGGCACAATTCACCTACATTATAACAAAGCCTTTGACACAGTACTACCTAAGAAAAGGCTGAAGAAGTACTGTCTGAATGATGAAATAAGCTAGATAAAAATCTGTCTGGCTGATGGCAAGTACTAAGGTTTAATCAATTCTGTTACAGTATAATAGGGATTGGCATTAAGTGAATCACATTGGGATCTGTGTTAAGAACAGTTTTACTTAGCATGCTACAAAATCCCATGATCCAAGCATAAACTCATTCATGTATCAGTGGATATATTCAACACCAAAAATTAATGTGATAAATAAAGGTTTATATGGCCAGGTTAAAAGATCTGGTCATATCCATCCGAAAAGATTTTATCACATATTTAGTAAAATATAAACAAACTCTATGCACACACACAGACAAATGCTTCACCATCTTTAGGACGATACTGGATAAACAAGAATCACGAGGGACATTTTATTCAAAAAGTAAGTATTGGGACTTCCCTGGTGGCGCAGTGGTTAAGAATCCGCCTGCCAATGCAGGGGACATCGGTTCGAGCCCTGGTCCGGGAAGATCCCACATGCCATGGAGCAACTAAGCCCGTGTGCCACAACTACTGAGCCTGAGCTCTAGAGCCCGTGAGCCACAACTACTGAGCCCACATGCCACAACTACTGAAGCCCACGCACCTAGAGCCCGTGCTCTGCAACAAGAGAAGCCACTGCAATGAGAAGCCTGCGCACCGCAACAAAGAGAAGCCCCCGCTCACCGCAACTAGAGAAAGCCCGCACGCAGCAACGAAGACCCAATGCAGCCAAAAATAAGTAAATAAATTTATTAAAAAACAAAACAAAACAAAAAAACTAATGAAAGCCAAAATTTTAAAAAAAAAAAAAGCAAGCATTATTCTGGATGGTGGGATGAAGGTTGAAAGGATATACACTAACATCACTGCTCTAGAAATACCTCACATAAGCAACTCTATGAACTTTGCAACAAGTTCATCATGAAAATAATAGAAATGAGAGATTTTTTTAAAGCTAAAGCACATGAAGTATTACTAAGTACTGGAGGAATAAGGTAAACAGAACCAACTGAAGCCTTAATATTAAAATATCCTAATGTGAACTACTACCCCTTATAATCCTTATAATTTTTTAAACTGAACTGAGGCACTTCTGAGAGTAATATAAAATGAATAAAGGAAACCTCATTTAAAGTGAAGTCAGGAAGCCATGAAGGGGCAGTTCTCACACATGTATCATTCACCGCAGCTTACAGACCCCAGCAGGAAGAAAGATTTCCTCCTGATCCAGCACGGACAAGCTGTCTGCCATCTGCAGCCAATGAAGAACCCCCACAGCCCTCCCCAATTTCCTCCTTTCCTCTATAAAAGCAAGGCCCTCTCATCCATTCTCCAGATATGCCTATAGTTCACCATTTTTTGCTTGTCCCAAACTGCACGTCTCAGCTATTCCAAAATAAACTTATTTTGCTGGTAAAATAATTGGCTGGTTTTGTTTGTTTAAAATCAACAGGGAAAAGGGACACTATTAAAAGTTACACTGGAAAACAGGTTAAACTTAGACTATCTCAGGCAAACAGACTGCTGGTCACCCCTCTTATTAATTAGTACCAAGCATAATATTAAGTACTTATAAATTGATATTCAATTAAGCAGGGTCCAAGATGATCCTACTTTATACTCTAATTTGCTACACAGTAAATCATAATACACCAAGGTGCCAAATTATTTGATGAAGTTGTACATGCTAAACTGGAGACCAAAATCTAAGAACACAATGAAAAGGAAAAAGAAAAAAGGAAACAAACACTGATGGACATCATTAATCTTGATTATGATAAAACTCAAAAAGTACTACTGATATAGAGAATCTTTCAGATTCTTATTATTCTTGTTGGGAAAGGAATCCCTAAGCATGAAACAAAACCAAGATGCTATAAGAAAGAGTAAGAAATATAACTACCTATAAATTAAAAACTTCTATGAAGTAAGGTACAATATATATTAAAAAATAAGCAAAAAAATTTTTCCAACATATGACAGGGCTATTTTACCTAATATACCAAGATCTTACTAAGCAATAAAATAAAGAACAATCCAACAGAAAATTGGGCCAAGGACATGAACATAGTACAGGTCAAAAAATATAAAATACAACTAGCCAATAAAGATATTAAAGAAAGCCCTATCTCAATAATTTTTCAATGCAAATTAAAACAATGAAACATATTCACCAATTAGACTGGCAGACAGTATAAAGAATAATAATACCTAGTGTTGATAAAAGTATGGGGAAACAGACAAGAAGGTTGATGTTTAAACGAGCAATCTTTTTTAATTTATTAAGATTCTAAATTAATATACCATTTGATCCAGCAACTCCACTTCTAGAAATTTATTATCCAGAAATACATATGCCAAAAATATATATGTAAGAGGATTTTCATTGCATCACTGCTTATAATAATAAGGAATTGAAAACTATCAGGAATCCATCAATAGGAGTTTTATTAACTAAATTATAGTATATCCATTCAAAAGAATACTATCCGGTAGTTTAAAAGAATTGGTGAATCTTTATATGCTAACATGAAAATCACCTAAAATATATTATTTGGTGATGAAAAGAAACAAAAGAGTAATTTTAAGTATGGTTTTATTTTAGTAAATATTATTACTTATATGATTACAAAGACCTTTAAAAATAGCTGTAAGCATATACACCAAACTATTAACAGCAACTATGTTCCAGCACCTAACAGTATCTTATCACATAGTAGGCACTCAATAAATATTTAGGGAATGCATCTTTCACTTTTAAGTTTAATAGTTCTGTAATATTTTTATCTTTTAAAATAAGTATCGGGCTTCCCTGGTGGCACAGTGGTTGAGAATCTGCCTGCCAATGCAGGGGACACGGGTTCGAGCCCTGGTCCGGGAAGATCCCACATGCCGCGGAGCAACTGGGCCCGTGAGTCACAATTACTGAGCCTGCGCGTCTGGAGCCTGTGCTCCGCAACGGGAGAGGCCGCGATAGTGAGAGGTCCACGCACCGCGATGAAGAGTGGCCCCCGCTTGCCGCAACTAGAGAAAGCCCTCGCGCAGAAACGAAGACCCAACACAGCCATAAATAAATAAATAAATAAAAATTTAAAGATAGTTTAACAATACATGGTTTGTTAAAAAAACAAAGAACAGTTTAAAAAAAAGTAATAAGTATGCATAACTATAATAAGAATGGGGAAAGGATTTTAATCTTTTAATGAACCCTGTTGCTATATGAAACAAAAACCTATTTTATTATTATAAACCCTTACTAATATGTCATGAAACATGAATGATAACAATGTCTTGTCTTCCTGACAACCTCCCAAGTTACTGTGCACCACAAAAAGGAAACCAGAACTGAAAGCACCTAGACTAGCAAAGGTGAACCTCAAGGAGAAGAAAAGAAAATGGGCACACTGAAGTAAAACCAGATCCCTGATGAACAATTAAGGCAGAAACAACAGCAAGTCGGGGCGAAATATTTGGACAAAAATAGGACTTAGCCAAGGAAGATAGGAGTCCCAACCTTTTATTGATTGTCTGCCTTTTTTATTTATATTCCAGGCACTCTTCTAAGTTTTACAGGCATTAACTCATTTTATCCTCTATAAACAACCTAACGAGGTAGTCACTACTAGTGTGCCCACTTTAAAGGTGAGGAAACTGTGGCACAGAGAGGTTAAATACTACTGACCATGAGTCTTATATATTTACTGGCCATCCTGCTAGACAGGAAGAAAGGGGGCTAAAGAAAAGTAAATTTAAGTCTCTACTATATTAGATAAGACAGAGTTTCTAGGGAGGACTAAAGAAATAAACTAAGAAAGAAATAAGAAAGAAAAAAGACACAAAGTGTGGTGGAAAACATAGTGAGGAGGTTGGCAAGTAAAACGTGACAAAGAAGAAGAGAGAAGGAACAATGGAATCATGCAGATACATAAAAGGATAACTCTGAAGGTTCTGAAAAAGCAACTGCACTCCATTCTACATAAAGAGAAAAAAAAGAGAGATAGTGAGGACAAATGAAAGAAGGCTGGGATTCCTATCCTTGGCTAAATCCTACTCCATCAAAATTCAGGTCAGGAGTTACCCTCTTCTGGCTAGGCTAAGTGTGCCCCCTCTAGGCATCTTCAATCATAGCACTTACCACATCCTATTATAATTGTCTGTTATCCTCTACATCTTCTCCCATCAGACTCAGTTTCTTGGAAGTGGAGACTAACTTTTATTTCTATATTGCCAGTGCCTAGATTAGTACTTGGCCATAAGACCGATAAAAGTTTCCTAAATGGATAATCAGAGGGGAGGGGAAGAAGGAAAATCCATTACAACTAGAAAAAAAAATTAAAAAGTAATGCCTTGAAAATTAGTGACATTTAGTATATGAGCATCTGTGTGCAGACATGGGTAAATGGGAACCAGGTTCATTCAATCATTCATAACTGGTCCTGGAGCCAAACTGCATGCATTTGAAACTCAGTTCCACCACTTACTAGCTGTGATCCTGGTCAAATTACTTAAGCTCTCTATACTTCAGCAGCCTATTTCTAAAATGAGAATAAGAACAGTATCTATCTTATAGAGTAGTTGCAGGAATTAGGCAAGTTACTATATGCAAAACACATATTACAGTGGCTGGCAAAAGGCAAGAGCTATATAAATGTTAGCTATTAAAGCTATCTTGAGACATAAACCTGGGGTCCAGACGCAAACCCCGCAGACGTAAACCCCCAAGTGGTAAACCGGGCCCAGATGTAAAACTGGGTTCCGGAAGTAAACCCTCAGACGTAAACCCCCCAAGTCGTAAACATGGAGCCCAGAGGTAAACCTGTGGGCTAGATGTAAACCTGAGTGGAAGCCGTAACCTGGGCCTCAGACGCCGGCCAAACCCCCCAATGCTGGGCTCAGGAGCAGAGAAGGCGAGCACCCAGCACCCTGCATGACTCAGACCCGACATCCGTCCCTCAGGTGACTGCACCTCACTGGGAAGCCCCTGACAGGAGGCCGCCTACAGGTGTCCCCAGGATGCAAGGAGAGGAGCCCCCGACAGGATGCCTGGCCCTCAGGTGACTCTGTGACAGGACAGCTGACCAAGCCATGTGGCTGACAGGGTCTTGGTGCTCCAGCCAGGTGTCAGACCTGTGCCTCTGAGGTGGGAGAGCTGAGTTCAGGACATTGGTCCACCAGAGACCTCCCAGCTCCACGTAATATCAAATGGCAAAAACTCTCCCAGAGATTTCCATCTCAAAGCTATGACCCAGCTCCACTCAACGACCAGCAAGCTCCAGTGCTGAACACCCCATGCCAAACAACCAGGAAGACAGAAACACAACCCCACCCATTAGCAGAGAGGCTGCCTAAAATCATAATAAGGTAACAGACATCCCAAAACACAACCGGATGTGGTCCTGCCCACCAGAAAGACAAGATCCAGCCTCATCCACCAGAACACAGGCACCAGTTCCCTCCACCAGGAAGCCTACACAACACAATGAACAAACCTTAGCCACTGGGGGCAGACACAAAAAACAACGGGAACTACAAACCTGCAGGCTGCGAAAAGGAGACCCCAAACACAGTAAGTTAAGCAAAATGAGAAGAAAAAGAAACACACAGCAGATGAAGGAGCAAGGTAAAAACCCAACAGACCAAACAAATGAAGAGGAAATAGGCAGTCTACCTGAAAAAGAATTCAGAGTAATGATAGTAAAAATGATCCAAAATCTTGGAAATAGAATGGAGAAAATACAAGAAACGTTTAACAATGACCTAGAAGAACTAAAGAGCAAACAAAAAATGATGAACAACACAATAAGTGATATTTAAAATTCTCTAGAAGGAATCAAAAGCAGAATAACAGAGGCAGAAGAACAGATAAAGAAAAAAGAATGAAAAGAATTGAGGACAGTTTCAGAGACCTCTGGGACAAGATTAAATGCACCAATTTCAAACTATAGAGGTCCCAGAAGAAGAAGAGAAAAAGAAAGGGACTGAGAAATATTTGAAGAGATTACAGTTGAAAACTTCCCTAATATGGGAAGGGAAATAGTCACCAACTCCAAGAAGCACAGAGAGTCCTATATAGGATAAAGCCAAGGAGAAACACACCAAGATACATATTAATTAGACTATCAAAAATTAAATACAAAGGAAAAATATTAAAAGCACCAAGGGAAAAGCAACAAATAATATACAAGGGAATCCCCATAAGGTTAACAGCTGATCTTTCAGCAGAAACTCTGCAAGCCAGAAGGGAGTGGCAAGACATATTTAAAGTGATGAAAGGGAAAAACCTACAACCAAGATTACTCTACCCAGCAAGGATCTCATTCAGATCTGACAGAGAAATCAAAGGTTTATAGGCAAGCAAAAGTTAAGAGAATTCAGCACAACCAAACCAGCTTTACAACAAATGCTAATGGAACTTCTCTAGAAAGGAAATACAAGCAAAGGAAAAGACCTACAAAATAAACACAAAACAATTAGGAAAATGGTAATAGGAACATACATATCAATAATTACCTTAAATGTAAATGGATTAAATGCTCCAACCAAAAGACACAGACTGGCTGAATGGATACAAAAACAAGACCTGTATATATGCTGTCTACAAGAGACCCACTTCAGACCTAGGGACACATATAGACTGAAAGTGAAGGGATGGAAAAAGATATTCCATGCAAATGGAAATAAAAAGAAAGATGGAGTAGCAATTCTAATATCAGACAAAATAGACTTTAAAGTAAAGACTATTACAAGAGACAAAGAAAGACACTACATAATGATCAAGGGATCAATCCAAGAAGAAGATAGAACAATTGTAAATATTTAGGCACCCAACATAGGAGCACCTCAATACACAAGGCAAACGCTAAAGCCATAAAAGGGGAAATCGACAGTAACACAACCATAGTTAGCAGACCTTAACACTCCACTTTCACCAATGGACAGATCATCCAAAATGAAAATAAATAAGGAAACACAAGCTTTAAATAACACATTAAACAAGATGGACTTAATTGATATGTATAGGACATTCCATCCAAAATCAACAGAATACACGTTCTTCTCAAGTGCTCACGGAACATTCTGCAGGATAGATCATATCTTGGGTCACAAATCAAGCCTTGGTAAATTCAAGAAAATTGAAATCGTATCACGTATTTTTCCGACCACAACGCTATGAGACTAGATATCAATTACAGGGAAAAAAATCTGTAAAAAATACAAACACATGGAGGCTAAACAATACACTACTTAACAACCAAGAGATCACTGAAGAAATGAAAGAGGAAATCAAAAAATACCTAGAAACAAATGACAATGAAAACACGACGACCCAAAACCTATGGGATGCAGCAAAAGCAGTTCTAAGAAGGAAGTTGTTAGCAATACAATCTTACCTCAAGAAACAAGAAACATCTCAAATAAACAACCAAACCTTACCTAAAGCAATTACAGAAAGAAGAACAAAAAAATCCAGAGTCAGCAGAAGGAAAGAAATCATAAAGATTAGATCAGAAATAAATGAAAAAGAAATGAAGGAACAATAGCAAAGATCAATAAAACTAAAAGCTGGTTCTTTGAGAAGATAAACAAAATTGATAAACCATTAGCCAGACTCATCAAGAAAAAAAGGGAGAAGACTCAAATCAACAGAATTAGAATTGAAAAAGGAGAAGTAACAACTGACACTGCAAAGGATCATGAGAGATTACTACAAACAACTATATGCCAATAAAATGGACAACCTGGAAGAAATGGACAAATTCTTAGAAAAGCACAACCTTCCGAGACTGAACCAGGAAGAAATAGAAAATATAAACAGACCTATCACAAGCACTAAGGGGAGACTGTGATTAAAAATCTTCCAACAAACAAAAGCCCAGGACCAGATGGCTTCACAGGCAAATTCTAACAAACATTTAGAGAAGAGCTAACACCTATCCTTCTCAAACTCTTCCAAAATACAGCAGAGGGAGGAACACTCCCATGCTCATTCTATGAGGCCATGATCACCCTGATACCAAAACCACCCTGATACCAAAACCAGACAAAGATGTCACAAAGAAAGAAATCTATAGGCCAATATCACTGATGAACATAGATGCAAAAATCCTAAACAAAATACTAGCACACAGAATCCAACAGCACATTAAAAGGATCATACACCACGATCAAGTGGGATTTATCCCAGGGATGCAAGGATTCTTCAATATATGCAAATCAATCAATGTGATACACCATATTAACAAATTGAAGAATAAAAACCATATGATCATCTCAATAGATGCAGAAAAAGCTTTTGACAAAATTCAACACCCATTTCTGATAAAAACTCTCCAGAAAGTGGGCATAGAGGGAACCTACCTCAACATAATAAAGGCCATACATGACAAACCCACAGCAAACATCACTCTCAGTGGTGAAAAATTGAAACCATTTCCTCTAAGATCAGCAACAAGACAAGGATGTCCACTCTCGCCACTATTACTCAACACAGTTTTGAAAGTCCTAGCCACGGCAATCAGAGAAGAAAAAGAAATAAAAGGAATCCAAATCAGAAAAGAAGAAGTAAAGCTGTCACTGTTTGCAGATGACATGATACTATACATAGAGAATCCTAAAGATGCCACCAGAAAACTACTAGAGCTAATCAATGAATCTGGTAAAGTAGCAGGATAGAAAATTAATGCACAGAAATCTCTTGCATTCCTTTACACTAATGATGAAAAATCTGAAAGAGAAATTAAGGAAACACTCCCATTTACCATTGCAACAAAAAGAATAAAATATCCAGGAATAAACCTACCTAAGGAGACAAAAGACCAGTATGCAGAAAACTATAAGACACTGATGAAAGAAATTAAAGATGATAGAAATTGACGGAGAGATATACCATGTTCTTGGATTGGAAGAATCAACACTGTGAAAATGACTCTACTGCCCAAAGCAATCTACAGATTCAATGCAATCCCTATCAAACTACCAATGGCATTTTTCACAGAACTAGAACAAAACATTTCACAGTTTGCATGGAAACGCGAAAGACCCCGAATAGCCACAGCAATCTTGAGAAAGAAAAACGGAGCTGGAGGAATCAGGCTCCCTGACTTCAGACTATACTACAAAGCTACAGTAATCAAGACAATATGGTACTGGCACAAAAACAGAAATACAGATCAACGGAACCAGATAGAAAGCCCAGAGATAAACCCACGCACATATGGCCACCTTATTTTTGATAAAGGAGGCAAGAATATCCAATGGAGAAAAGACAGCCTCTTCAATAAGTGGTGCTGGGAAAACTGGACAGCTACATGTAAAAGAATGAAATTTAGAACACTTCCTAACACCACACACAAAATAAACTCAAAATGGATTAAAGACCTAAATGTAAGGCCAGACACTATCAAACTCTTAGAGGAAAACATAGGCAGAACACTCTATGACATAAATGACAGCAAGATCCTTTTTGACCCACCTCCTAGAGAAATGGAAATAAAAATAAACAAATGGGACCTAATGAAACTTAAAAGCTTCTGCACAGCAAAGGAAACCATAAACAAGATGAAAAGACAACCCTCAGAATGGGAGAAAATATTTGCAAATGAAGCAACTGACAAAGGATTAATATCCAAAATTTACAAGCAGGTCATGCAGCTCAATATCAAAGAAAACAAAACAACCCAATCCAAAAAAGGGCAGAAGACCTAAACAGACATTTCTCCAAAGAAGATATACAGATTGCCAACAAACACATGAAAGAATGCTCAACAACAGTAATCATTAGAGAAATGCAAATCAAAACTACAGTGAGGTATCACCTCACACCAGTTAGAATGGGCATCATCAGAAAATCTACAAACAACTAATGCTGGAGAGGGTGTGGAGAAAAGGGAACCCTCTTGCACTGTTGGCGGGAATGTAAATTGATACCGCCACTATGGAGAACAGTATGGAGGTTCCTTAAAAAACTAAAAATAGAACTACCATACGACCCAGCAATCCCACTACTGGGCATATACCCTGAGAAAACCGTAATTCAAAAAGAGTCATGTACCACAATGTTCACTGCAGCTCTATTTACAATAGCCAGGACATGGAAGCAACCTAAGTCTCCATCAACAGATGAATGGATAAAGAAGATGTGGCACATATATACAATGGAATATTACTCAGCCATAAAAAGAAATGAAATTGAGTTATTTGTAGCGAGGTGGATGGACCTAGAGACTGTCATACAGAGTGAAGTAAGTCAGAAAGAGAAAAACAAATACCGTATGCTAACACATATATATGGAATCTAAAAGAAAAAAAAAAATGGTTCTGAAGAACCTCGGGGCAGGACAGGAATAAAGACACAGACATAGAGAATTTACTTGAGGACACGAGGAGGGCGAAGGGTAAGCTGGGACGAAGTGAGAGAGTGGAATAGACTTATATATACTACCAAATGTAAAATAGATAGCTAGTGGGAAGCAGCTGCATAGCACAGGGAGATCAGCTCGGTGCTTTGTGACCACCTAGAGGGGTGGGAGGGAGACGCAAGAGGGAGGAGATATGGGGAGGTGTGTATATGTATAGCTGATTCATTTTGTTATAAAGCAGAAATTGACACATCACTGTAGAGCAATTATACTCCAATAAAGATGTTTAAAAAAAAAAAAAAAGCTATCTTCACCCAAACAATATGAATGCCTATGATGTAGAGTGCTGGGGTAGAATCTGGAGTGCAAGGTTTGAGGAATGAATGAGTGGGAAGTAAAGATATTAAATGTAGATTTTTCTTTATGCAAACTAATGAAATATGGGAGGTGAGAGAGTAATAGAGCTAAAGGGAACTGCAGGGTTAATTCAAGCATTACATTTCCCTATCAACTCCGATTCCCCACCAAATTGGCCACTTCTTCCTTTTTGGCCTTATATAGACTCCTACAATAATATCTACAAGACTTCCATGAAAACATGCCTGTTTACATTATCTAGTCATGTATTTAATATCTATAACATTCATGTCCCACTCTTAAAACCCAAGCTCTGGGAGGGCTGGGATTATGTCTTATTTGCCTTTATATAATAGCCTTTAGCACATAGTAACGCTCAACTGTGGAATGAATGGAAGGATTAGTTAGTTCATTGTTGCTTTATTTTTAGAATATGTTCATACACTTAAGGTAATTGGGAACGAAAACACTGGAGAGAGGAAAATGAGAAATCAGGCAAATTCTCTCTAAAGACATGAAATTGCCCAGGTTTGTGAGTGTTGACTGACAAGGAGGACATTTCCTATTCCGACTAGATATGAGGCTTTGATGAAGTCTGACAATGTTAAGAGAGTTAGTTGAGGAAATCTGTAGCTAACAGTTTCAACTTCCTGTATAAAGTTTAACTTTAGGAGAGGTCTCTGACAGACTCTCCTTAACTTAGAGAGTAGGATTTGGTAGAGACTCTTCTAATATGAATAATTTCAACTTCTTCTCATGAATGTTTTCCTCATGGATTTCAATTTCCCTGCAGCTACTGGTCTCCTTCAGAAAGCAGGACCATACAGAGCATTTCAGATGTCATTGGACTCATACTGTAGGACTATTACTTTCTTTAATCTAAACATCAGTGAAATAGAGAATCAATCAGGTAGTGTTGTAAAAATTAAATGAAAATGCATGTGAGGTACTACACACGGTGCCTGGCACATAGTAGTACTCAAGTGTTAGCTATCATTTTTATTCTTAATGTTATTGAGTCCTCAGTAGCCTGCCCAGCAGCACTTCAAAGTAACTAAAAAAGCATTCCAGGTTTGCTTTGTCTTATCCACTGATTCCTAGCATGCAGAGAGCAGAAACCAATTGTGCAACACCAAAAGAAGATACAATAGATGTAAATTTTTAGATCAAACAAAATAAATATGTATGATACTGCAATCAAAATAATTTAAAGGGTCTCTTAACTTTGGCCACTCCCTGCTTTGAAAAAAACCGTGTTTCTGTTAGCAATGTTTTTCATCCTAATCATAAAAGAAAAATTTCAGAACTAGTATCAACAAACATCATAAAAGGAAAAAAAAAATTACAGACACACACATACACAATGCTTTTTTTTTTTCAAACAAAGTTAAAAATAAATTACAAAATTAGGGACAAATAAGCACAAAATCTCATTTTCTTTTCTTTTCAACTAAAGAATTACTCATAAAATAAAAGGCTGCAAAGTAAGCGCAGACAAAATGTGACTACTGAGGGTTTTCAGAGATTTTTCCCCTTAATTTTGGTCTTTCTTAATAAGTAATAAATGTTTGTTGAAAGTAATATAGGCAATCACAGGTTGGTATAAACTCTCTTCTAAACACACTGGGGAGAAAAAACCCAAAACCTTACTGATTGTGCAAAATCTGCAGGAACACAGGTTTGTATAACGATACCTGCCAACCTGGGATAGTACAAAAGTGATTCATTTTGATTAATTAGTTGTAAATAATGTCACTTTTGACAGCCAAACAATAAAGCTACATTTTAATGACTTAATATAATATAATCTCTAACTCTTTCTCACATCACAGAGCCAGAATATACTTGTTCTATATAGAAGCTTATATACAAATGTAAGTCATTAATGTAAAACAAAAGATATTCCTTAATTTCTGAAATGTTCTAACATTTCCCACTGTCAAAAGCAAGCTGATTTATTATAGAGAGAAGATCCATGGTAGAGGAGACCACAAATTGCATGTTTCTTTCCAACTAAATCATCATCACTGTCATTCTGAATCTAATTACAAGTTTCTAATTAATAATCCCTGTAGTTGCTAAGTGTAAGTGATTAATAAAAATGTATCATTAATTGTTGAAACCTGTCAACCACACTCAAGAGAACTAGGGCAGCCAATACACCATACCTGAAGGACAATTAACATCATTAAGCAAACTGCTTTCTTAATCATGACACTAGTATATTCCTTTGTATATGTGTGTTCCATTTTACATTTTTCTGGGATGTTAATGAGTTAGAATTTATTTAGTTATTTATATTTTGAATTTCAGTTTTTTGCAAATGCATTTTAATTTTCCTTCCATTTTCCTTTTTTTTTTGAAGTGTATTATGTATGACTGACATACAAAAAACTGTAGATATTTAATGTATAAAACTTGATGTGTTTGGAAAGGCTAGTATAGTCTTAGAAGAAGAAATATGAGCAATGTCTATTTGAATGTATTATCTACGCCTCTTCAAAATAAACTGAGGTGGCGAAAGAGGAAAACAGTATCTGGCAGATTAAAAAAAGAACATATATGAATAGTTATACTAAAGGTTAAAACATACTATTCAAATGACTTTTTTTTTAACACCTTTATTGGAGTATAACTGTTTTATAGTGGTGTGTTAGTTTCTGCTTTATAACAAAGTGAATCAGCCATACACATACATATATCCCCATATCTCCTCCCTCTTGCGTCTCCCTCCCACCCTCCCTATCCCACCCCCTAGGTGGTCACAAAGCACCAAGCTGACCTCCCTGTGCTATGCAGCTGCTTCCCACTAGCTATCTATTTTACATTTGGTAGCGTATATATGTCCATGCCACTCCTTAGCTTTGCAGAATGACTTTTTTAAAGGCAGCTAATCAATTAGAGAAAAAAAATTTAGCAAGGGTTAGAGATAACTGGAAACAAGGAGGAGCAAGAGAAGAAAGAACTCATTAGAATAGGTCACAACTAACTAACAGGTGGAAAGGGAACTCACTGACATCTACCATGTGATGCACAACATACTCAAGAGTCCTCTGAGCAGATCACCCTCTTCAACCAAGAGTGTTAACTCTGAAAGGGAAAATACTCACAAATAAATAAGAAAGGAAGGGGAAATGACCACAAAACTTGCCAAAGCAGCCACATGAAGTCAGGCAGTCAAGGAAGTAACAGTAAGATCAGGTTCATGTCTGCATTTGGGTTTTTTTTTTTATATTCCCCTGAGAGTCTATACTTCTGAATATGAACCCAGTTGAGTTACTGAAAAAATCAGAAAACTAGACATGATAAAGACTGAGTAACTATCTATCTGCATGTATGTATATATAACACATATATGGGCACACATATGAACACACACACTCACACACACACACACACATATATATGGAGAGGAAGAGAAGGAGGGAGGGCAAAAGAGAGATGGAATACATGTTTCCAAAATTAGGGAGGTGGGGGATGTAAACTCTGGAGGAAATGGATCCCTTTAAGGGAAAGCATATTAAGTGATGAACAGATGGCCAAGTATAGAACACAATGGGGGGAAAAGCAGAAACTGCCAAAATAGACTTAGGTTAGTCTTTAATACAGACTATCTCTTACACATAGGATCTTAAAATTCAAACGCGGCAACAAAAGTATTTGTGAAAACAACAGTAAATAATGGATTTTTGAGAAAAACTCAAGGTTTTGGAATGTACGCTCCATTTTGTTGAGCCTGCTAAGCATTCTTTGCATGGCCCTAGGATAATATGTCTCCCTATAATGGCCTGAATATTTGTCTGCCTTCCTTTCGAGACTAACCTAGTCACTTATGTAAGAGACTGTGTTCTAGTCATCACTGTATTCTTCCCTATCTGGACGGGGAATTAAGATCCCACATGCCTTACGGCCAGAAAAAAACAAAAAAATGTAAAACAGAAGCAATATTGTAACAAATTCAATTAAGACTTTAAAATGAGCCACATCAAAAAAAATCTTAAAAAAAAAAAGCAGCACCTTAAAACAATCTTGTTTATATACAGACTTCTAAGAAAATGGCAATAGGAACATACATAGTGATAACTGCCTTAAATGTAAATGAATTAAATGCTCCAACCAAATGGATACGAAAACAAGACCCATATATATACTGTCTGAATGGATACGAAAACAAGACCCATATATATACTGTCTACAAGAAACGACTTGAGATCTAGGGACACATACAGACTGAAAGCGAGGGGATGGAAGAAGGTATTCCATGCAAATGGAAATCAAAAGAAGGCCAGAGTAGCAATACTCATATCAGATAAAACAGACTTTAAAATAAAGACTGTTACAAGAGACAAAGAAGGACACTACATAATGATCACAGGATCAATCCAGGAAGAAGATATAACAATTATAAATATATATGTACCCAACATAGGAGCACTCCAGTATATAAGGCAAATACTAACAGCCATAAAAGGAGAAATCAACAGTAACACAATAATAGTGCAGGACTTTAACACGCCACTTTCATCAATGGACAGATCATCCAAACAGAAGATCAATAAGGAAACACAGGCCTTAAATGACACATTAGACCAGATGGACTTAATTGATATTTACAGAGCATTCTATTCAAAAGCAGCAGAATACACATTCTTTTCAAGTGCACATGGAACATTCTCCAGGATTGATCACATGCTGGGCCACAAAGCAAGCCTCGGTAAACTTAAGAAAACTGAAATCATATCAAGCATCTTTTCCAACCACAGCACTATGAGGTTACGAATCAACTACAAGAAAAAAACTGTAAAAAACACAAACATGTAGAGGCTAAACAGCATGCTACTAAACAACCTATGGATTACTGAAAAAAATCAAAGAGGAAATCAAAAAATACCTAGAGACAAATGAAAATGAAAGCATGACTATCAAAAACCCATGGGACGTAGCTAAGAGGGAAGTTTATAGCAATACAATCTTACCTTAGGAAACAAGAAAAATCACAGATAAACAACCTAATCTTACACCTAAAGCAACTAGAGAAAGAACAAACAAAACCCAAAGTTAGTAGAAGGAGAGAAATCATAAAGATCAGAGCAGAAATAAATGAAATAGAAACAAAGAAAACAACAGAAAAGATCAATGAAACTAAAAGCTGGTTCTTTGAGAAGATAAACAAAATTGATAAACCTTTAGCCAGACTCATCACAAAAAAAAGGGAGAGGGCTCAAATCAATAAAATTAGAAATGAAAAAGAAGTTACAATGGACACCACAGAATACACCACAGAAAGGATCATAAGAGACTACTACAAGAACTATATGCCAATAAAATGGACAACCTGGAAGAAATGGATAAATTCTTAGAAAGGTACAATCTCTCAAGACTGAAACAAGAAGAAATAGAAGATATGAACAGACCAATCAGAAGTACTGCAATTGAAACTGTGACTGAAAAACTCCCAACAAACAAAATCCAGGACCAGCTGGCTTGACAGGTGAATCCTATCAAACATTTACAGAGTTAACACCTATAACTTCTCAAACTCCTCCAAAAAAACTGTAGAGGAAGGAACACTCCCATGCTCATTCTTTGAGGCCACCAACACCCTGAAACCAAAACCAGACAAAGATATCACAAAAAAGAGAAAATTACAGGCCAATTATCACTGATGAACACAGACACAAAAATCCTCAACAAAATACTAGCAATCTGAATCCTAGGGGAACACTAAGGGAAAACATAGGCAGAACACTCTATGACATAAAATGCAGCAAGATCTTTTCCAAGCCATCTCCTAGAATAATGGAAATATAAACAAAAATAAACAAATGGGACCTAATTAAACTCAAAAGCTTTTGCAAAGCAAAGGAAACCATAAACAAAATGAAAAGACAACCCAAAGAATGGGAGAAATTTGCAAACGATGCAACTGATAACAGATTAGTCTCCAAAATTAACAAACAGCTCATGCAGCTCAATATCAAAAAAATAAACAACCCAATCAAAAAATAGACAGAAGACCTAAATAGACATTTCTTCAAAGAAGACATAGAGATGGCCAAGAGGCAAATGAAAAGATGCTCAACATCCCTAATTATCAGAGAAATGCAAATCAAAACTACAATGAGGTATCACCTCTCACCAGTCAGAACGACCATCATCAAAAAATCTACAAACAATAAATGCTGGAGAGGGTGTGGAGAAAAGGGAACCCTCCTACACTGTTGGTGGGAATGTAAATTGATACAGCCACTACGGAGAACAGTATGGAGGTTCCTTAAGAAACTAAAAATAGAGCTACCATATGATCCAGCAATCCCACTCCTGGGCATATATCTGGAGAAAAACATGGTTTGAAAGGATACATGCACCCCAATGTTTGCTGCAGTGCTGTTTACAATAGCCAAGACATGGAAGCAACCTAAATGTCCATCAAAAGATGTGGTAATATATACAATGGAAAATTACTCAGCCATTAAAAAGAATGAAATAATGCCACTTGCAGCAACACAGATAGACCTGGAGATTATCATACTAAGTGAACTAAGTCAGACAGAAAAAGACAAATATCATATGATATCGCTTATATGTGGAATCTTTTTTTTTAAATGATACAAATGAACTCATTTACAAAACAGAAACACACTCACAGACTTAGAGAACCAACTTATGGTTACCTGGGGGTAAGGGGTGGGGGGAGGGATAGATTGGGAGTTTGGGATTGACATGTACACACCACTATATTTAAAATATATAACCAACAAGGACCTACTGTATAGCACAGGGAACGCTGCTCAATAGACTTTAATAGACTTTAATAACCTAAATGGGGGAAGAATTTGAAAAAGAATAGATACATGTATATGTATAACTAAATCACTTTGCTGTACACCTGAAGCTGACACAACATTGTTAATCAACTATGCTCCAATATAAAATAATTTTTTTTAAGTACTTGGCAACTGGTAAGCACTCAGTAAATGTTTGATGACTAAAATAAGGAATGCAATATTTTCAGAACCTATATCAACTGCCTACATAATATTTCCATTTGGATATCTAATAAGATTTCAAAATAAAATGCTTAATTTTCTTCCCATACCTGTATTTGCCTGATTTCCCACCCTTCCTCACCATTTTCATAAATGACAGCACTATTCAGTTGTTTACATTGAAAATCTACAAGTTATTCTTGAAACCTTGTACCCTCATTACATAAATACATTTAATTACTCAACCCTGTGGACTCCACCTCCAAAACGTTAACTCGAATCTACCTACTTTTCTCCCTTTCCAAATACAACTCTAACCCCAGCCTCCAACATTTTGACAGAGATTACTATAAGAGTCTCCCAAATGGTCTCCCTGATTCCATCCATGCTCTGCTGAACTCCATTCTCCATGTATACAGCTGATGCTGTGTTCTGAAGTCATGAATCAAATTTTTGTCCTTTCCAGCTTAGAACCCTTCAAAGGCTTCAAAAAGGAAAAAAGGAAAAACTCCTCCCTTTGGCTTATAGGAATTACATGATGTCCCCTGGCTCCCTGTACACATCTGCTTGTACTACTCCCTTGCTTGTCCCCTACCCTTCGGTCATCTGTCCTCCCTTCCTCCTCTTCAAACAAACCAGGCACACTTTCACCTCTGAGCCTCTGTACCAACTGTCCCCCCTCCTTTCCCCACCTTCCAATGGAAAGGTGCCCTTTCCCCACCTTCCAATGGCTGGTTTTCCCTTGTCACTCAGATCTCAATTTAAATGCCACCTCCTCAGAGAAATTTTTTGCTGACCACCTAATCTAAAGGTGGTCCAGACCTATCAAGCATCATTAGTTCTTGATATTTTTCTTATTTATTATCTGTCATCTCTCTCCCAATCATAAGTAGAGAAAATTTATCTATCTTATTATTTCAGAGGTCTTCAAGATCACTGCCAGGTTCAATGATTCACTAGGAGGACTCACAGGACTCAGCTTATAGTTGTACTTAACACTTATGATTTTCTTTTTTTTTTTTAATAAATTTATTTATTTATTTTTATTTTTGGCTGTGTTGGGTCTTCGTTTCTGTGCGAGGGCTTTCTCCAGTTGTGGCGAGCGGGGGCCACTCTTCATGGCGCTGCGCGGGCCTCTCACTGTCGCGGCCTCTCCTTGCGGAGCACAGGCTCCAGACGCGCAGGCTCAGTAATTGTGGCTCATGGGCCCAGTTGCTCCATGGCATGTGGGATCCTCCCAGACCAGGGCTCAAACCCGTGTCCCCTGCATTGGCAGGCCGACTCTCAACCACTGTGCCACCAGGGAAACCCAACACTTATGATTTATTACAGTGAATGGACACAAAGAAAAATAAGCAAAGGGAAATGGCACATTGGATGAAGTCTGGAGGAAAGAAGGTACAAACTTCCGAGAGTCCTCTCCCAGTGGAATCCTCTCCCAGAGGACACACTTAATTCCTCCAGCAATGAGTTGTGACAGCATGTATGAAATGTTGTCTACCAGGAAAGTTCATGAGAGACTCTGTGCCTGAAGTTTTTCTAGGGGCTGGTCATGTAAGTACCCTATGCTTAGCATGCACCAAAATTTCAGAAGCCAGAAGGAAAGCAGGTGTTCAGCATAAACCATACTGTTAGTACAAACAGTTTAGGCACAGTGAGCCACTCTTCTCAGTTAGGGAACGAGGGAACCCTCCTGAAATCTAAGTTTACCAATACCAGCCAAGGGCCAACCTTGCAAGCAGGCTCTTTTAGGGACAGCAGTCTGAAGCCTGCTATGTTAACTCATTTCTGCACATTTATTAATCCCTATATCACCTATTCTAACTTCCATTAACAGATTTTTAAAACAAAAATGTTTCTCTTCTCTGATTCTAACATTTCAAAGAGATTTCCACTCATTAAACAAATATTTACTTAACACTTGCCACATGCTAGGCACAGGGAACTCAAAAAATAATAAAATACCATCTGCACCTTAGGAACTCACACTCTAGAAGGTGAGAGAAATGAATTTAAAAGACCATATTTATAGTCAAGTATTTTAAGAATTATTAAGTGGTGTATCCAAAGTACCATTAGAACATAACGGCAGAAAGACTAACACTGCCTCAGTGTGTAAGAAAAAAACTTCCAGAAAAAATTAAGAGAGAGAAGAAAGGGCCTACTTTAGCTAGAAATGGTCAAACAAGATTATCTGAAGGGGTAACACTTGAGCCTTGAGCTGAGATCTGAATGATAAGGAAAAGGCAGCCAGCAGAAGTTCTGATCAAAGTACCTTCCAAACAAACAGTAACATACGCAATGGCACTGAGAAAGGTCCATTAAAGGGAAAGCTCTAAATACCTAAAATACAGTAAACATTTGATAAACGGTACCTATTAGTACAGTATCATGTCCTCTCCATGTATTAAGAAACTGATGATTTTAGAGATTAGATACATGAAGCCCATACCACTAGTACATTTGTATACTATTTATGTCTACCCTATTCATTTACCAAAAAAAAAAAAAAATGTTTTTAGGCAGAAGTTAAAAATAGTACAAGTAAAATGAAGCAAAAATCAATTAATTATTCATTGATTCAAATATTTACTAAGTACACACTACACGGCCAAACTTAAAAAGGTGAAACAGACATGCCTCCTAACTTTGAGGACTTTATGTTCTAGTAGGAAAAAAAAGGAAATGGATGTAGACACATGAGAGCAAAGCAGAATATGTGCTATAACAGAAACAGGAACAGAAAAGTCAATGGCTGGAGTGGGGTAGGAAACATGCCTTAGATCAGAACACCTAAGCTAACGCAACATACAACAGGTAAATGAAAAACTAAGCCTTAACCTGTTGAAAAGAAAAAAAAAAAAAGGCAAATAAGGGAAAAAAATGAAGGGTTATATACACAAATCTTACCGATAAAAGATTTTTTAAAACTTCATTAAGAGAGATACTTTTTCCTAAGCTGTGTAAGCAATTTATCTGCTAAATCTTTTACACTGAATAAAATAAATCATGTCTAAGAAGACATTTTTAACTCAACTGTAGAAATATCTATTACACCAACCTTTGATTAAAGTAGAAAATACAAAATTAGTATGACATAAAAGGCCCTCCATTATCCAACCTCTGTATTCGCTCTAATCTCATTTCCCACCCTTACAGGTGAACTATGTATATTTTACTGCACTCATAATGCTATTTCCCATCACCTGAAATTTTCCTCCATCTGGAAAGGCTCCCTTACTATAGCGTCCAAATATTTCTAGCTAAATAATATGCATTAATCAAGACTGAACTCAGAGGCATAATTTTCAAGACAGCTTCCCTGAATTTTCAGGCTAAACTAAGTTCCTTTTAGTCAGTTCACATTATACCCTGTTCTCATCTTATTAAAGTTGGCCTTCCTCATCCGTAGGGTCTGCATTCATGGATTCAAACAATCGTGGATCATCTGTAAGGAACTTGGGAATCCAAGGATTTTGGTATCTGCAAGGAGTCCTATAACCAATCCCCTGCAAATATACAGGGATGACGGTACTGCATTTACTATATTTTACTAAAATTATCTATTTATGGGTCTTCTTCTTCAACCAGACTATAAGCTCCTCAAGGATAAGCCACATCTTATTTTTGTGTCCACAGCACTTAGCAGACAAGTGGGTGCCCCCTAAAAGTTTATTAAACTTTTACAATTTTGATAAAACCTACTGAAAAACAAATTTGAGTTACAGATGGCTTTCTAATGATCGGAACTAATCCAGGAATCACATTTGAAAAACTTAGAAGAATAAATCATTAATTTTCTTTAAAGGGAACCTCCTAAATATCAATAGTCTACATTTTTCACAGTCTATAGTACAGACTCTTCAAAATGGAGATCATTAGCAAGTGCCAAATGTACCTGTGGTCTGTACTGTGAAAGACAGAAGATCCAGTTGCTCTGTGCACTTCTTAGGTGAGTGAGTGGTAAAATGAAATTGTGCTGCAGAAGTCAAAGAGCCTTCCATGTATACCCACTTGGATTGAGGGCCACTGAGTCTCAGAACAGGTGATCTTCTATAATCAATGGTTCTCAATTCTTTCTGCCGCTATATCATTCACATATGTAGCCCATTCTCATGAATTATATTTTTCAACATACACAGTGAATTCTCAACTTAGAACACACACTTCTGAAGTAACAAGGCACTTCCATATATTGAGAATTACTGATCTATATATATTATTTCAATTTGAAAACATCACATAGGATTTGATATGTTGATCTTTTTATGAGTATATTTATAACTTATAATACATTTTTTTTAATGTGATAAAGGCCAACATACAAAACGTGACTTATGTGAAGGTCAAACATTCTATTAAATTCAAACTACAATCTGCTCCTTTGCCCTAAAATCTGGTTGCTAGTCATAGTGAAAGAAATGGAAATCTATTGCATCATTCTATGATTAAGGTGTATTATTCCACTTATGCAAAATATCATCCTCTTTTCAAGAAAAGTTGTAAGAATGAAACTCAAGATTTCTCTTTTTTCTTTAACATCTTTATTGGAGTATAATTGCTTTACAATGGTGTGTTAGTTTCTGCTGTATAACAAAGTGAATCAGCTATACATATACATATACCCCCATATCACCTCCCTCTTGCGTCTCCCTCCCACCCTCCCTAACCCACTCCTCTAGGTGGTCACAAAGCACTGAGCTGATCTCCCTGTGCTATGTGGCTGCTTCCCACTAGCTATTTTACATTTGGTAGTGTATATATGTCAATGCCACTCTCTCACTTCTCCCCAGCTTACCCTTCCCTCTTCCCGTGTTCTCAAGTCCATTCTCTACATCTGCGTCTTTATTCCTGTCCTGCCCCCAGGTTCTTCAGAACCTTTTTTTTTTTTTTTCAGATTCCATATATATGTGTTAGCGTATGGTATTTGTTTTCCTCTTTCTGACTTACTTCACTCTGTATGACAGACTCTAGGTCCAACCACCTCACTACAAATAACTCAATTTCACTTCTTTTTATGGCTGAGTAATATTCCATTGTATATATGTGCCACATCTTCTTTATCCATTCATCTGTCAATGGACACTTAGGTTGCCTCCATGTCCTGGCTATTGTAAATAGTGCTGCAATGAACATTGTGGTACGTGACTTTTTGAATTATGGTTTTCTCAGGGTATATGCCCAGTAGTGGGATTGCTGGGTCATATGGTAGTTCTATTTTTAGTTTTTTAAGGACCTCCATATTGTTCTCCATAGTGGCTGTATCAATTTACATTCCCACCAACAGTGCAATAGGGTTCTCTTTTCTCCACACCCTCTCCAGCATTTATTGTTTTTAGACCTTTTGATGATGGACATTCTGACCAGTGTGAGGTGATACCTCATTGTAGTTTCGATTTGCATTTGTCTAATGATCAGTGATGTTGAGCATCCTTTCATGTGTTTGTTGGCAATCTGTTTATCTTCTTTGGAGAAATGTCTATTTAGGTCTTCTGCCCATTTTTGGATTGGACTGTTTGTTTTTTTTGATATTGAGCTGCATGAGCTGCTTGTATATTTTGGAGATTAATCCTTTGTCAGTTGCTTCATTTGCAAATATTTTCTCCCATTCTTTGGGTTGTCTTTTCATCTTGTTTATGGTTCCCTTTGCTGTGCAAAAGCTTTTAAGTTTCATTAGGTCCCATTTGTTTATTTTTGTTTTTATTCTCATTACTCTAGGAGGTGGGTCAAAAAGGATCTTGCTGTGATTATGTCATACAGTGTTCTGCCTATCTTTTCCTCTAAGAGTTTTATAGTGTCTGGCCTTACATTTAGGTCTTTAATCCATTTTGAAACTCAAGATTTCTTAAATTATGGAGTTTTAATCCCTTAACTGCATTAACATGACATTATAAATATTCAACAGAAATCTTACTTTGGAAATGATCGTAAGTACAAAGCCTTCAAGAGGTATCCAAATTCTAACTATTGGAATTCAACTCATCCTTCTCTGAGTGTCTGTACTTCTAATAGCTTGCATTTATTTTACACATGTCTCTTTCCATCTTTAGACTGTAAGCTCCTTGAAGATAGGAACTGATCTTAAGCATTTAATACAGCATTTAATATATGCCTTGCATAGAGCAGGTTCTAAATATAATGGAATGTAGGAAGGATGAAAGAACAGAATCTGAAAAGGAAAGGTAAGTAGAACAGAGCAAAGTTTGGGAATGATGGAAGCAAGGAAAAGAAAACTAACACTAGAGAGCCATAAAGGTATGGGGAGAAAGACGAGTGAAAAGGCTATTAACCAGGTTATAGCTGGGCAATTCTGAAGAGACATAAATAAACGAATACCCTTATTTCTCTGATGTAAAATTTGTTTGTGGTTTTTGTACAAAGAAAAAAGACAAATTAAAGCTCTAATTATCTAAAGCCAAACTTCCGTTTTATTTTTTAAATACCACTCAAAAAAATTTTAATGTGCTCAAATGGGTACCACTTAGAATTTTTATTGAATAATTTGTCTGTCTCTACTTACAGTATAATGGAAACACTAACAGTACTGTATTATGTAGACCTTCTGCTGACATACACTTTACAAATATTTACTCCAGCCCAAATACTAAAGCCAGTGTGGTATTTTTAGCACTAAAGTTTTGAGAAAGCTCAGCTTTCCTCCTGTAGTTATAAGAGATCTGAGTCACTCAACTCCCAGAGCCATATTCAAATCATCAGAACACCATATCCCCCTGGTGTAACAAGAGCCATAATTTCTCCAGCTGAAAAATTAAGCCCTTTCCTTTTAGGAAAAGAGAGAACGGCACATGAATTAGTTCCGAAAGAGAGAATGCTAAAGAGAATCGCATATGAATTAGCTCCATAATATTTCTGCAAATAGTTAATAAACTCTCAGTCTTGCTTCAGCTAAAGGAGTTAACTGTTTACAAAATGCAATTATAAAGTAATCGGGAGACTAGATTCTGGTCCGGAAACTGTCGCTTGATCTCAGAGTCTCAGTTTCCAGAACTTCAAATGAGATAGTTCAGTATAATTAAATTCAAATAACATTTATTGAGTACATTCTGTATGCAAATATATAATGCCTAAATTGTTGCCAGGCTCCAACATTTAAATATTTTAATGATTTGAGGTTATCAAAATTGTCCTGATTGAAATAGACTGTATAAAGAGAACCCAACAACTAGCACCCTCCTCCACAGGGATTTTCCTCAGGCACCTACCTCCCCAAGCCCTGCCCTTGGGAGTCATAGTTGCTCTCAGTAATTTCTGGCTTCAACCCAAACCCCAGCACGAGGCTGATAAAGAATGGCAGTCTGACATACTCAGCTCCCACCTGAAATGGGGGCAGTGCCTGAGGAGGAAAAGGGAGATTCAAGTAAGGTGCTAGTCTGAAAAACAAAGGAAACGTTTTAGCATGAAAACCACCCATAAACCGTGTGACCGTGGGCAAGCTGCTTAACCTTCCTAAGCTTTTTTTTCTATGCTAAAAAAAAATGGATAAAATACCACCTCACAGGACTGATGTGAGAATTAAATAGATAATTCACATAGTTTTCCATACATATTTTTCATTATTATTAATAACTAGAAAGTTGAATTAACTGCCTTATGAATCAGTTACTCAACCTGTTTCCAGGGACCAGTCTACCTACCAAGTATTAAGGACATTCTACCTCAGGAGAGGGCAAGCAGTAGATGACTCTAAGATCTCTTCTAATTCAAAGGTTCACTGAAAATATGCAGCCGTATCACCATCACCATCACCAGGGTGTGTGAATGATCACACCAAGGTAGTCACTACAATCTTACCGTCTGTATCTTAATCACTCAGTTAGCAGCAAAAGGGGGTAAGGTGGCCATGCAAACACTAGACACAAGGTCTCTGAAATGGGCATTGCATAACTACCATCTGCTATTACTTATGGGAATAAAAGTCCAGAGGCTAGAGAGGCCTCACTTCGCAATATGGAGAACAGCAATAAAATGCTGATAATAGTCCCAGGCACATGGATATGTTCAATAAAGTTAGCTTCTATTATTGTTATTATCATGTCATAGAAGCAGTCTCTGGGGACTATCACAAAAAAAAGTTTCAAGTACTATAGGCTTTCAGGCACCCTATATACCTTCACACTGCTGGCAAACTGTAGGGTCTCCAGATTTCACTAGAGATCATTCTCCAGAACATTTAAATTTCTTCAGTCAGTTGAAGCATGATTAAGATGTCTTAATCTAACACAGATACGTTTTGTTATGGTTTATTACCACCACACCAAGTAAAGCAGGTGCTGGTCAAAGATGAAGCAAGCTTAAGTGACCACAGTGCTGACAGAGTAGGCACTCAATAAACATCTGGGAGGGAGAGAGAGAATCCAAGGGGAAAGCAAAAATCCCTTTCCCTCAAATACAATGTATTATTTCTGGGTTCCTAGTACTTTTGATCTGTATATCCATGGTTTGATGGGATCCCAAAACAATATATACCTCTTAACAGATAAAAATCCAAAAGGAGTGGGTGCGAGTAGAGAGAAGCAATGGTTTTTCATGACTCTTCCCCCACATTACCACAATAAAAATGCTCCCTCTCTTCCTGATTTCCCTTTAGACTAATATTCAGGCAGATAGATCAACCAAATGAGATTTTTAGAATTTGACTATAGGTATTGTGAAATACTAAATCTCTGACAGGAAGAGCAGTTTATATGAGGTTTAACAACCAAATAGGCACTTATAAAATTAAAATCTATTAGCCTAATAAGCATATAAAACATGTTCAATCTCATTTATAATCAAGGAAATGTAAACAAAATGAGATGTTATTTATCACCAATCAGAATGGTAAATATTTAAAGACTGATAATATCTCCTGTTGTTGAAGGTAGGAGGTAAAGGGTGCTCAGATAAACTACTGGAAGGGGCATACATTTGCAGTCTTTGTAGAGAGCAATTTAGTAGTACCTATCAAAAACCAGATTGCGCTTCAGAGTATATATACAAAGAAGACTATTCTTTACGACATCTGTAATAGCAAAAAAGAAGAATGGAAATTGCTGTTAGAACCTTCAAAAGAGAAATGGAAAAGTAAGTTATGCTATAACCATGCCACAGAATACTATGCAATTTGAAAAAGTGAGAAATAGTTTAATGTAGTGTTCATAATTGATTGTTTAATGAGAAAATCAAGTTGCCAAACATGATATACACGATATACACAATGTTCCTTTTGGAAACCAATACATAAACTGTTAAATGATTTCTCTTGAGAATTAGCATTGGTGGACAATAGGAGTCCATTTTATATTTATTTTAAAAATTTAAGCAATGAAAAAGAGAAATAAAACTCCATGTATTTTTGTGTGTTTGTTTTTTAAGTAATACAAAGATGATTATTCTTCCCAAATCATAAATCAGTGACTGGCTTTACACAGTTGATTTTTCAGTAGTACTGTTAATATATTTAAATGTCTTAAAGATTTGATTAAGTAAATGATTTTCTCAGTCAAAACCCATTTTAGTTGATTCATGTGCTTGGTTAAATTGAAATGACAAACATATCAATAATATTTGCAAGGGAAAAATAGAACATGCTATTATAAGTTTACCTCAGAGAAAATCCACTTGGGGTTTTTTACATTTGGTTCATCATTGGTCAACAGCAATAATTATTTTAAGAACTCTAGCCTGTTTCTAACGAATCTCCTCTCTTTATTAGGCTACCATTTAAAATGTTATTGTTATCATATTAAGCTGAAGCCATTGTGAATAAATATTCATCTCTCTCTTAGCATGCTGGATCTAAACAACCTTTTCAAACACATGAACCACTTTTTGGTTCACTTTTACTGAACCACTCAGGAAAATATAATTACACCAAAAACGTTAATAGAAAGATGAATAAAATCAAGTCAAATTTCTATAAAAACTGTGTGGAATTTAGCCAGCTGCACTGACCCTTCAAGTACAAGGTTCATTTAAAAGTCAGCCCTACTATCAATAATGACATTTATAAGATTAAATTAAGCCTTCCAATTTTCAAAAAAGTACCAGTATATAACTTTATTTAGAATATGACTAATGTGCACATACATGTGTGAGAATTCTGTACTTTGAACATATTTCATTAAAATAAAAATCCTCAGGTTATGAGATGATTACTTTCCTTTAAAAAGAAACGACAAGAGCTTCACATGTTGCAATGGAGAATCCCATATGATCTTATGCACTCACTCTTCAGACTATCTGCCTGAATTCAAAATCCACAAATTATAAGGAGCTCATTTTACAAACCCAAATGCTGAAGTACCTCTGCACTACAAATTTTCTTTATATTTTCATGGATTAGATCCAGGAAGAAGAAAAATAATGGGGTTAATTTTAGGGTTATTTGTGCTTGTCAAAGGAAAAAGCAGAGGGTAGAAGCAGTGGTGATGACCTCAGCTTTAGGATTGGATTCTCAGAATTCAATAGATTCCTTGCTCCGCTCTGTGACACTCCCAACAGGTATAGCCACTTCCATCCAATGATAAACCACAGTATGCGTGTCTTCTGTCAATGTGTTTTTGACTCATGAACTTCAGGTCACTTGGGGCAGTGACAACTCCGGGAAAGCCAGGTTCAGCTGTAGCTAGAGGAGTTGGAACACTGCAGATCTGCTAAGGGCTACAGCCTTGAGCAGTTATTAATATTCATTTGTTCAAAGAACATTTAACCAAATGTGGAAAAAAATGTACATGGTAAATAAATCCCACAATGCCAACTGTAGTTTAAAAAAAATCTCTTTCTACTCTCTATCCCTGATTTGAAAATGTAATGATGTAAAATAGGATATACTGGTTAATCCTGTTGGGGCTCAGGGGGGTTTCCCCAAAATATGTTACAATGGCATATTATGTTGAATTAAAGGTACTTAAGAGACAGCCAATGAAAGAGGGACACTCTGGTCCTCCTTTCTATCTCCCTCAAAGCAGGAAATAAATATCCCATGTGAAAGGTTCTTCCCAGCATCTGGAGGTAGAAGGAAACCATTATTGCCGGAGATAGGAAATTTGGGCCAAGAAGCCTGTATAAACAAACCTTGTTACTTCTTTAATTTTCTACCCCAAGCCCAAACTCTGCTTAGTTTCCTTACTAATTAAGTACCCAAAGCCTATTTTTTTTCCCCTGTCAATTCGTCAAAAATTTATTGTTTCTTTGTTTAAAAAATATAAAAGCTGCCTGCTTTGACCACTTCTTAGGTTCCATTTCTATGAAACATCTATGCACACAAATTAAAATTTATTGCTTTTTCTCCTGTTTAAAAAAAAAAAAAAAAAGAAATGACAAGAAAGAAATTTTGTATTAACCTAAAACTTTGGATATCAAAGATTTTCCCTCAATTCCCTTAAATTAAGTAGGAAAAAGGGGTTTTCATGAAGGAGGGGAATCCCATATCAGTTAAATTCCTGGGATTTCAAATAAAAACACCTTTGTATGTAATGTGAATTCTGAATAATATGATAAGAAACATGGGTAAGTGGTCAAGTTTTCATCCATACTTGATGTAGCACTAGCCTTGGTGCTACATCCAACAATTTGCACAACCAAATTTTATAGAATTCAATCTCCCTCTTATCTTCTAATATTCTTTCCTCTCCAATCTATCCTATTCTATAATATTTATAGAAAGTGTTGATAGGGAAATTACAAAGGCAACATTGTGACAATGTCCCTAAGTAAATTATAAATTAATTTTAACCTCCATCTATCAAGAAGTTTAAGACATGAAATCAGGCAATGAAGTATCACATTATTTGGCATTCAGGAGAATTTGGGGGGTTGGGAAACATGAAGAATTCATCACACTGAAGTTAGAAAAATGATGAAGGACAGCTGCATGCATATCGGAATGACATGAAAATAGCACTAATTAGAAAGAACTAGGGATAAGTTTCTACAGGAGTACTGGTTAATTCAAAACTAATTTTCTAACTTGTGAAATAAATATTTTAAATAAATTAGAAAGAAATAAAGAAAAGTGAACATGATCAATTAATGCTCGAAAGCGTATCTTTACATGAATAATGTTCCAGATAATGTAAATAGTATATCTACAAAGTACTAAATGAACCAAATTTGACACCAGCATGAAAACAAAAACGCCAAAAGAAAAAAAAAAGGAACACCAAAGGAAAATCAAACCTATAAAAGTTTAAAAACCAAATAGGAGCATTTTAAAATAAACATTTATTTAATTAATTCTTTTCTAAAAGCATACAATACAAAAAGAAACAATAAATAAATAAAAACATACAATATAAAAACCCACAACTCATATTTACTATATTCACAATCTTATACTTACTATAAGGTTACAGTTTAAGTTTCATGCAATATATTTATATTTTAAAATCTTTTGGATAAAATGTCTTAAAGTCTGATTTTCTTACCAAAGGTTCTGCACTGTACTAACCTTGAAGAGCAATCCTCCCTGGATCAATACGAAAAAATATTTTTATGATCTTAAGGTGTACTTTTTCATTAGATTATCCATTTATGACAGTTTGAATTAAATAAACATTTCGGACTTGCCAAAACAACCAACAGCACAATTGCACCTTGAATATTAACAAACTGTTCAGGCACACTTAAGTAACTAAATGAGACAATGGGTGCTTGCCATCACACCTATGTGATAAAACACTAACTCTAGCATGCTTTTCTTTTTCTTCTTGCTACTTCTCATATTTCCTTTCAAATATATTTTCTATTAAGAACAAAATCAATTCATGAAATTTGAGTTGCTCTGCTTAAGGTCATTTCAAAATGAAAAAAAAAAATATTTTTTAGATACTTTCCACTAGAAATACACTAAAACTTTACTGTAACACACTATACATAGTAAAAGTTTTATAAGAACAGTTTATTTTCAAGCACTAATAAAAAGGGCATTTATTATGTAATAAAATGTAACTAGCAAAAAGTAACATCAACTATAATGTGGCTCCATGTTTTGTGTACACAAAGGACAGTACAGTTATAACAGAACATTCCATAGTTTCAAAAATTACATAAAGCATACTTAAAGCTATTCATAAATATGCTGTGACTGTCAGGGTTGGCCAATTTTTCTGTAAAGGGCCAAATAGTAAATATTTTCGACTCTCACATGTTCTTATCTTTCTTATTTCTTTTTTTTGTGGGGGAGGAGGGCTGGGGAAGACTGTATAAAAACATAAAAACCATTCTTGGCACAGAAGCCATACAAGAAAAAACAAGCTGTGGGCCAGATTTGCCAGTAGGCTATAGTCTGCCAGCCCTAGGACCCTTCCCTTTCAAAGTAGCTATTCATTCCTATTTGCTTCAAAATATTAAAGATGAAAGAATTTTTAAATGCCCAACACTACATTTTCCAAAGGAATTAATTTCATTAAAAGTAAGGGTATACCTACAGTAATATAAAAGACTAGACTATCTAAATATAAATCATTCCCATACACATTGAACACGTTAGAATCAGAGTTCGATCTGCCAAATTCAAGAATCTTATCACTTAGAAAAATAAAACTCTAGATCCCAGTGAATTTTCCACAAGTTAAAGACAGGATAATAAACTTTCCAGGCAAAAAAAAATACTGCAGGAAACGAATTAAAATATATTCTTTGTCAACTGAAAGGTCAATTACTCTTTAAAACTGCATGAGAACTTTTGTCGTTTTTTGGGAGGGTGGACAGGAGGTAAAAGACATGCAACCTAGAAACATGAGAATGTAGTTTACTTTCCACTGAATGCTACAGATATTCATCCTTGGAGGTACTGTATTTTAAAATATAAAGATTGCTACATGATTGAGGTGGAATAAGATTAGACCTTAACAGACTGTATTCATGAATTAAACACTACAATTTTGTACTTTAGATTTCTAAATGAAATACAAATCACAGGGGAGGAAATTAAATGCTTGAGTTCAGCTGATATGGGTCCCAATCATACTCAATCATCCACTGGTTAGATCTCAGTGTTTTCTGAAACACCACCGGTTATTTGCAGGGGAAAAGGTCAAAAGCCCAAACAATACTCCTAATCTCACAGCACTTAGGATCTAAGCCACATATTTGGCACTTGATTATACTTAGGTCAAATGCAATACACACTGTGATGTGGCATATTATTACTTAATTCCTGCAATGATTTAAAATGTTTATTCCCACCTAAAACGTAAGTAACCTTAAAGGAATTTTTGTCACTCTCAGTACCAAGCATAATGCTAAAATATGTAGGTACACAAATATTTCTTAAATAAATGAATGAAATTAATTAATATACAAATATGCTCTCTTCCAGGGTGAACTAACCTAGCACTAAGCCTTTAAATATGGCAATTAAAGACAGGTATGACTCAGTCACCTTTTCCCGTCAATTATTTCTCTAAAATCGGTCATTTTTCATTTCCAGGATCAGCACCCTAGTTCAAGATTTATCTCCTCAAATTAGACGTATATATCATGGATTCTTCACTATTCTAAACTGCATTTTACATAATATACTGCCAGCTTAATCTTCCTAACTCAAACCTTTGCTCATGCCATGCCCAAGCTCAAAATCCCTCTAAGATTCTCCACTGCTTTACACAAAGTCTGTGCTGTTCAGTGTTTCTAGGGAGTTTCTCCAAGGCCTGCTCTCAACCTGCCTCTCCAACCTCACATTCACTGTCTCCTAGGCATACTGAAGATTCTGTTCATGTCTGTACTTTTTGCTTTCACATATGTCAAAATGCTATGCTTCTTACTTTCTACTCTTGCAAATCCCACTAACTCTTTCAAACTTTCCCAGACTTGGTCATTCGAAAATGAATTGAAACTAGCATTTACCGGAGACCCACTGCATGGAACTCTCTGACAGACCCACAAAGATGAGTAAGAATTGAGCTTCTCAGAGGAATTTACAGTCACTTGGAGAGAGAAGACACATGTAACTATAATTTAATATGGAATATCATAAATGACACTAAAAATGTATAAGTAGAATTATAGTGGAATCTGTAGTCAGGGAACAAGAGATTACTTCTGACTGGGGATAAGTAGAAGTATCATGAGAAAAACATCATTTAAACTGATAGCTGAACCTTGGCTTCAAAAGGCAGAGATGGGAAGGACTTCACAAGTAATGGAAATAGCTCAATAAAAGACACTCGAAACCTACAGCAATCAATGCTCTTATAATTCATTTGGAAATTCATCACGTACAGTTTTGAAGTTGTCTACATCATTTTTTGGTCTTTTTTTTTTTAGAATTTAATTTTTTTTCCAGTTGTATTGAGATATAAATGACATACAGTACTGTATAAGTTTAGGTGTCCAGCATCTAGGTCATTTTTTGTTTAGCTAATACTGCATATATTTATACCCTTGATAGGGCCTGGTCTAACAGGACCAGGTAACAAGTGAGGTAACATGTATGCAAAAGTGGCTACTACATTAACAGATGCTTGAAAACGGATAGTTTCCTTCATTTCTGGTACCTAACTCTTTGTTACAGGCCGTTCTAAAATGACCCCTAAGATTCCTGCCTCCTGGTATAAACACCCTATAAAGTCCCTACACTTGAGTGTGGGTCGGACATATGAATATGATGGATGTCATGGCTGTGATCACATTGTGTTACATGTCAAAGGTGAAGGGATGCTGCAGATATAAAGTCCCTAACCACTTTGGCTTTAAGTTAATCAAAGGGAGCCTATCCCAGATGAGCCTGACCTAATCAGGTAAACCCTTAAAAGAGGCCTTGGGCCTTCCCTTAGAGAGATTCTCCTGCTAGCCTTGAAGCAAGCCCCCATGAGTGCTACAACTGCAAAGAAATGAATTCTGTGAGCTCTGAAGGGAACCCCAAGTCTTAGATGAGATTGAAGCCCCAACCGAAACGTTGATTGCAGCTTCATGAGACCATGAACAGAGGACCCAGCTAAGCCATACCCAGACTCTCGATCCATGGAAACTGTGAGATAATAAATGTGTGTTACTTTAAGGTGCTAAATTTTTTTGTAACTTGTTATGGAGCAATATAAAGCTAATTAATACACTCTCTCCCTCTACTTTCTCTCAAACACCTTCCCTTATCAAGTGTAGTTTTTAATCATTTTAATTTGTTGAAACAGATAATGTAAAAATGCAAGAATGAAACAACAATATTATAAAGTCCTTTCCTCCCTCTCACTCACTCTCTCTCTCTCTCTCATACACATGCGTGCGCGTGCACACACACACACCAATTTTATAAATATAGAAAGTATCTGATTGGAAAAGAAACAGTATCTAGCATACCAATATTATTTTATTGGAACATATTTCCTCATCTGTAAAATGATATAATAATAGTATTGACCTTATAGGATTGATAAGAGGATTAAATGAATTAATGTCGGTAGGCAACTTAAATTCTTGTTACTCAAAGTCTGGTGTGACCAAGAGCAATGGCATCTGGTAGAAGATTTTTTTTTTTTTAGTAAGACTTCATTTTAACAAGATCTCCAGGTAATACATGTGCACATTTAAAGTTTAAGAAGCACTTCATTAATGAGCACTTATCACTCATGTAAGTGCAATATGATCATTATATTTCTTAAAAAACTCATTTCTTTTCTATACTCTCTATCTTCTTTTCATTTGAATATAAAGAAATTTCATTTGCAAACTGATTTCTATAGTAAAAGCTGTTTGTGATTATCTTTTCTCTAATCAGACTATGAATTAAGAAATTAAAAGAAAATAAACCTCTAGTTGAGTTTGAGACTATTTTGCTCTCTACTCAAAATGAGTTAGAAGTAGTATTAGACAGCTAACAGTCACTCAGATCAAGGGGAAAATTTTTTTTTCTAGATAGCATTTAACCAATCCAAATACAAAAACAAAAAATGCAGATTACACGAAACATAAAAAGTACAACCAAGTGTGAAGCTTGCCTAATATTACTGTGAATCTGGTCTTTTACAATTACCTGGGCATGTGTCTTAAAGGAAATCACACTGTATTTGCCATCCGTTGCCTTCTTGTAACTTACTATCCATTTTACAAGTAACTAAATACAATTCTGAGGTCAACAAACAGAAAGCCAGTTTGAAATCCAAAGGAAGCAATACCAAGTGCACCTCAAGTTTCAAAAGCAGGAGCAATTCAGAACTTGTGGGAGTACATAAACGTGACAAGGTATTTTAAAGACAATCCCTATAGGGCTTCCCTGGTAGCGCAGTGGTTAAGAATCCGTCTGCCAAGGCAGGGAACACAGGTTCGAGCTCCTGGTCCGGGAGGATCCCACATGCTGCGGAGAGCTAAGCCCGTGGGCCACAACTACTGAGCCTGTGTGCCACAACTACTGAAGCCCACGTGGCTATAGCCTGTGCTCCTCAACAAGAGAAGCCACCGCAACAAGAAGCCCCCGCTCGCCGCAACTAAAGAAAGCCTGAACGCACCAACAAATACCCAACGCAGCCAAAAATAAAATAAATTAAAAAAAATAATAATAATCCCCATGATGTTGCATTGATGGACTTAACTTTCTGCTAAGATTTCTTGCATTCAACTTAATACCCTTTAACACACTTCACTTTTTGAACAGCATTTGAAAAATATGCAAAGTTACCTTAACTCATCTTACTTTAGATGTTTCCCAGGAAATTAAGAGCAACTTTAGTCCTTTTAAATTTGCATCCCTTTTTAGTTAAATTACAGGCTAAGGTAAGACAATTTAGAGTGACTTGAACTTCCACTTTTGCTTTGACAGGCAAATTGCTGAAAATAATTAAATAAAAGAATACTCTAATTCCCCCCAGCAGGAACACATTTCTATGCCACCTCCAGTTCTAACTTTTGATATTTGCGTTGACAGAAATGTCAATTACAGAACTAATAATAAAGTGTATTGAAAATGTATGAAGTGTCTGATCTATAAAAGAAAAGAAACTATTACTTCCTACTCTGTGATTTTTGTAGCTTTTTTAATACAGGTGATGGCTAATAGATTTTCAAAAGACAAGGTGACATCTCAAACAGTGAAAAACTGTTAAGAACAGAAGTGAAAAGTTTTTAGGGAAAAACAGAAATCTGATGACTTGTTCTTATTCAGACCATATATAAGAATGAGAAATTGAAATTTTTATGTATGTTTTTCATATTTTCAATTGCAATTCCATAAATGTTACCTCTTTTTTTCTAGTCTTTCTCAGTATGAAATCATTTTGAAGCAATGTAAAAGGAAAAATATTTATTCATTTATTACTATAATTTTATTATAATAAATATATTTATATTTACTTTTTATTCCTTCATTTATTATTTTTCATATTGTTTACTGAATCTCATTGAGAAGGTGGCATTTGAGGAAAGATTAGAAGGAGAGGAAGGAGAGACCCATGTGGCAATCTAGGAAGGAGTTCCAGCCAGAGGGTACTGCAAGTGCAACAGCTCAGAGGCAGAGTACACCTGGTGTGTTTGAAGAATAGCAAAGGACAAGGGTGGAATTTGTGGGGCAGAAAGTGACAGGAAATGAGGTCAGAAAGGTTAAAAGCAGACAGCAAAATCACAAACAGCCTTGTAAACTATGGTGAAGAACTTTGGCAAGTGAAATGAAAAGCCAACGGAGGATTTTTGAAAGAGAAGAAATGTGATCTGACAGATTTCAAAAGGATGACTATGGTGATATGGAACACAGACTAAGGGGTTGTGGACAAGGGTGGAAGGCAGCAGACCCATTAGGAGGTACTGCAATAATCCAGTACAAGAAATGACAGGGCCAGAGAGAGGTCAGATTCTGGATTCTAAGATTTGGAGCCTAGGAGTTGCCACTTGCTGACAGGGGAAGACTAAAGGCTTGGTTGTGGGAGAATCAGCCTTCACCCATTTACTCCACCTGGAACACATCCTCTCCATAGAATAGAAAAGAGAGAAGCAAAACCATCGTACACATACAAGGCCTCACGTCCAGCATGGATCTGTGACTAGCTAGGAACCCCTCTGGTCTTTCTGAGTGTGTGCACAGCCTTGCATGTGTACACAGCCTCCCAGACCACCAGTGATATGTAGAATCTAATGAGGTCCATTCATTCCTTAAGTCTCCTTATTAAAATTCTGGTCAATCTGTGGCTTTCCCCAACCAGAATTACAACCTCATGCTACTTAAAACATTGGTCTTCCCATTCTTTTGCCATAAAAAAAATCACTATTGTTTCCAACAACGTTCTAGAAATACGGGGTTTTTCTACATTTGCTCCAAATCAAGTGAGTCCCTTCCAGGGGTGAAAACAAAGCTACTAGTTTTCACAGCTTGCCCCACCCTAGCAAAACCACCACGATAATAAGCCAGTGGTGGGAATGAGCAGAATGGGAGCAGCCTCAAGCACTAAAACACCACAGACTGTTCTCACCCAAGGTTCAGTGGTTTTTCTTAAATAAATGCTTCTCAATTTTTTATATAATTTGATCACTTTCTCAAGACCTTAACTGGCTGTTTTCTGACAATTTTATTGACATTTATGATTGCTTTTTGATGAGCAGATTTGCCAAGCTCCTCACCCAAGCCATTCTGCACTAAATACATTTTAAATGTAATTTGCCTGAGCAACCTACTAAAAAATGTCATAGAAAATATTTTTAAACATTTCTAAGTACGGAAATTGCCAGTATGCTAAAATCACTATTTTCTTTTGACTGTTAACATGCCTTTGTTGAAGAGCTTACTCAGGTGACCTTAAGTAGAAAAAGCCTCTAAGCAGAGTAAATAGCATTTGCAAAAACACAGAAGCATGTCAGGGAACTGCACGGTTAAGTGTTGGGTGGGTAACTATTTTTAGCTCTCCCTTTCCTACTACAGATGAGCTCAAATCTCTTACACCCTAAAAATGCCCTTTGTTGGCCAGATGCAACCCAATGTTTTTACTCCAATCTCTTTTCTCGTCTTCTCCATCAACCTTCTTGAAAGAATAGTTTGAACACTATTCAAACTTCTCCCCTTCCTCACCTCTAGTCAATCCTCAATCCACTACAATAAGGCTTCCTTCCCAGCTTTACTAAAATTACCCTCAGAGGGGTTCAGGAATCTCTCAGATTTACCAAATCCAATTAACAATTTTTGGTCCTTATCGTACTGAAACTCTTGTTCCATTGGTCAATATTGCACATCACTCCTTCCTTCTGAATCTCCACTCCTTAGTCTATGACTACATTGTCTTAGCTCTCCTCATATTGTTCTGATCATTTTTCTGCAGATAAGTCCTTTAGCTGCACTTAAAGGATCTCTTAAACTCTACTTCTAAACCCCCCCCTCCCACATTTCTCCCAAGGAAATTTCAGCCATTATCACTGCTTCACACTGACTCTCAAACCTTTATCTCCAGTTGTAAAACTTCTCTCACAATTTAAGATTATTTCTAATAACTGAAAAGTAGCTCCACTTTAATGTTCCACAGTGAGTTCAAATTCATCAGTGTCTGAAACTGAATGAATCTTACCCCCACCCCCAAGCCGACTCTTCCCAGGTTCCCTATTCCAATTGTTGGTATCCACATCATCCAGTCACCTCAGCTACAAACCTAGATTGAATCTATGATTCCTTCTCCTCCCTTCTCTTCTGCTGCCCATGACATCCAATTAAGTTACAAGCCCCACTGCTTTAACCTCAGGAATATTTGCAAATCTCTTTTACCCCCTCATTCCTTACATTTTGAGGTAGTCATTTTGACACAACTGTGTCAAAAGAACTTTGTCAAAATGGCTATGTCAGAAATGAAGCTTGACAGCATAGCACAGGGAGATGGGCTTGGTGCTTTGTGACCACCTGGAGGGGTGGGAGAGGGAGGGTGGGAGGGAGGCTCAAGAGGGAGGGGGTATGGGGACACATGTATGCGTATGGCTGATTCGCTTTGTTATGCAACAGAAACTAACACGGTACTGTGAAGCAATTATACTCCAATAAAGATCTATTAAAAAAAAAAAGAAATGAAGCGTGAGCCCAGTTTAGCTCTCTGCCAAGACTGGAAAATGATGGCCTATCCAATACTTCCTACATGATTTTAAGAGTCTGGCAGTGAATGTTTCTAAATATTTTGCTGATTAATAACAAACCAACACTGGGATCATTTGGTTTGCCATTTACTTCTAAATGTATCCGTTTTCTAGTAATATTACTTTCCATAAGTAAATGGTTCTTCCCTTTAAGTACACATCTATACAACTTTCAAATCTCATCAACCCTAAAGTAATTTTCACTGGATCAAAAAATACCTTTCCAAGACTTGAATGGCACTGAGTAATATGTCGGACAAAATGCATGGTAAATAAACTAATGGTGTGCTTCTGTGTCTGAAAGACTTCTTTTGAAGAGAATATTTTGGCTTCCAAAAGATTTTCTACAACCTGTCATTTAAAGAAGTATGTGTGGCTTCTAGCTGACGTATTTAAAATATTCTATATCTAAAGTTCTTTTTCTTTTTAATGCACCAGTTTGTCTGCATGCTTGAAATCACTCTTCAAAATGCTTTCACATAAAACAATGCTATTTGGAAAATAGGTCTCATGTTATATTTTCATATTATATTGCATTACATCCTTCTATCCAAAGGTCATGATTTTAGACAGATGTAAAGTATGATCTAGAAAATGTAAGATCTACAATATCTTGTCTGTAAAGGGAATACTAAAAATACTACCTTTTAAGCAATTAGAAGGAGAGTTACAATTCAGTGGTTTAAAGAAGAATACAGCCATGCCTCATTTTATTGGTCTTTGCTTTACTGCTCTCGGCACACATTGTGAACTTTACAAATTGAAGGTTAGTGGCAATCCTGGGTCCAGCAAGTCTATCGGCAGCATTTTTCCAACAGCATTTGCTCACTTCAAGTCCCTGTGTCACATTTTGGTAATTCTCACAATATTTCAAACTTTTTCATTATTATTACATTTGTTATGGTGATCTGTGATCAATGATTTGATGTTACTATTGCAAAAAGATTACAACTTGCTGAAGGCTCAGATGATGGTTAGCATTTTTTAGCAAAAAAGTATTTTTTAATTAAGGTATGTATACTGTTTTTAGCTATAATGCTATTGCACACTTAATAGACTACAGTGTAGTGTAAACATAACTTTTATATGCACTGGGAAACCAAAAAATTCACGTGGCTCACTTTATTATGATATTTACTTTACTGCAGTGGTCTGGAACAGAACCCACAATACCTCCAAGGTATGCCTGTACTTTGATTTTGTGTGTCATGAAAATTCATGTGCTTTAGGGTAAGACTGCCATAGGTTTGAATTCTGTAGATTATACTTTTTTAGCCCTATGACCTCGAATAATTTACTTAAAATTTTTTTAGTCTATTTCCTCACATGTAATATAAAGATGATAATCGTCATTTCTCAGGACTAATGTGAGTAAAATATGAAACTAGGTCTATTAAATATCAAATACATTATATACACAAAGCAGATATTTAATCCATTTTAGTTAGTTATCCTTCTTTTAAGTTAGTGGATAGAAGTGAGGAATTTTTATTTACTAAATTAGAATAAAAGGCATAATTATGTGATACTAAATTGTATATTTTTACTGAGTAGGGCTGAGTCATTCTATCATTTTTCTTCCTTCCCAATTCTAGCTCCATATATTTTTTCATTTCTAAAGGAAATGGCATTTTTGCAAGACATTACCTGAAATCTTGTGTTCAAGTAACTTTCTGGTAGATACTTGTCACACCTATTTATTCTTCTTCCTGAGCACACAGCTCAATTATATTCCCCAACCACCCCTGTGGTTCTTGTTTAGCAGAAAAGAATGTGCACAGCTTCTATGTCTGGCCCAAAATTCTCCTTCATGTGATCTCTGGTCTTTTCCTCTTCATGTTGGCTGGGATAGAGATGAAAACATTGTTTCCGAAGTCATATAAAATATAATGGAGTCACACAATGGAAGTGAGGGCTGAACTCTGTGATCACTAGAATACTAAGGAAGTGATGTTCTGTGACTCCAAGGCTAGGACATAAAAGGCACTGCAACTTCCACCTTGGTTTCGGGGATTGCCATCTGGGGAAAGCTAACCATTATACCATAAGGACACCCAACCAGAACCATGGGGAGGCCTATGTGGAGAGGAAGTGAAGTTTCTTGCCAACCGCCAGCATCATTTTGGCAGCCATGTGAATCAGCCCCTTGGAAGCTCCTCCAAGCTTTCAATCCCACCCAATGAAGTCTTCGGATAACTATATCCCCCAGATAATATCCGACTCTTCCTAAGAAACTCTTAGCCAGAATTGACCAGACAAGCCTAATTCCTGACCCACAGAAACCATGAGATAATAAATGTTTTTTAAGTCAAAAAAAAAATTACTTCCAACCACATGTAAAAATTTAAATAGATCACAGACAAATCATTAAGGAAAAAAACTGACAGGGAATTCCCTGGCGGTCCAGTGGTTAGGACTCCATGCTTCCACTGCAGGGGGCCCAGGTTCGATCCTGGGTCAGGGAACTAAGATCTCTCAAGCTGCATGGCACAGCCAAAAAAAAAAAAAGACAAATTAGACTTCATAAAAATTAAACTTTTGTTTCTCAAAAGACACTGTTCATTTCTTTTTATGGCTGAGTAATATTCCATTGTATATATGTGCCACATCTTCTTTATCTATTCATCTGTCAATGGACACTTAGGTTGCTTCCATGTCCTGGCTATTGTAAATAGAGCTGCAGTGAACATTGTGGTACATGACTCTTTTTGAATTATGGTTTTCTCAGGGTATATGCCCAGTAGTGGGATTGCTGGGAGTGAGGTGGATGGACCTAGAGTCTGTCATACAGAGTGAAGTAAGTCAGAATGAGAAAAACAAATACCATATGCTAACACATATATATGGAACCCCAAAAAAAAAAAAAAAAAAGTGGTTATGAAGAACCTAGGGGCAGGACGGGAATAAAGACGCAGACGTAGAGAATGGACTTGAGGACACAGGGAGCAGGAAGGGTAAGCTGGGATGAAGTGAGAGAGTGGCATGGACTTACATACACTACCAAATGTAAAATAGATAGCTAGTGGGAAGCAGCCGCATAGCACAGGGAGATCAGCTCCACGCTTTGTGACCACCTAGAGGGGTGGGATCGGGAGGGTGGGAGGGAGGCACAAGAGGGAAGAGATATGGGGATATATGTGTAAGTATAGCTGATTCACTTTGTTATAAAGCAGAAACTAACACACCATTGTAAAGCAATTATACTCCAATAAAGATGTTAAAAAAAAAAAGAAGATATTGTTCAGAAAATGAAAAGGCAAACTACAGAGAGGGAGAAAATATTTGCAAACCATATCCGATAAAGGACCTTTGCCAACGTATATAAAGAAATCTTAAAAATCAACAAGGAGACAAATAACCCAATTTTAAAATGGGAAACAGATTTGAATAGAGTCTTGACCAAGAAGATAAACAGATGGCAAATACCATAGAAAAAGATGCACAACAGCATTAGTCATTAGAGAAATTCAACTTAATATCACAAGATACGATGATACACCCTCTAGAATGGCTAAAATTTTAAAAACTGACAGTGCCGAATGTTGATAAGGATACAAAGCAACTGACTCATCAGGAAGGAAAATGGCACAGCTACTTCGAAAAACAGCTCAGTTGTTTCCTACAAAGTTATCAACATACACTTACTGTAAGACATAGCCATTCCACTCCTAGGTGTTTACCCAAGAGAAATGAAAGCACATATTCACCAAAGACTCATATTCAAATGTTCATAGCAGCTCTATTCCTAATAGCCAATAGCTAAAAACAACTAAAAGGTCCATTAACTGGTGAATTGATAGGTAAACAAATCGTGGCATATCTTTACAACAGATTACTACTAACAATAAAAAGGAACCACCTATTGATGCAACATATATAAATCTCAAAAGTATTACGCTATGTGAAAGATGCTATATATCAATATAAAAGCCTGTACTATATGATTCATTTTATATGAAATTGTAGAAAAGGCAAAACATGGTGACAGAACACAGATCAGTGATTGACAAAGACCACAAGTGAGGGGAAAAGATGGACTGTAAAGGGGCATGAGGGAAATTTGGCCAGGGGGGAGGGTGGAGGGAGGGGTGGTTAATGGAAATGTTTTATGTCATGATTCTTGTGGTAGTTGTACAGATGTATATCTATTTGTCAAAATTTGATGAACCATACAGTTAAAATGTGTACATTCTATTGTATGTAATTTATACCTTCATAAATTTTTTAAATGAAAACACTCAGAATAATGTCTAGCATACTAAGCACTCAACAAATATTAGCTAAAAATAACTTATTTTTATGGCAATCAAAGAAAGGAATGGTTTCATAGAGAGAAAGACTGAGAATTCTAAAATGCCCTTTTCAAAGATAACATAAATTAAGAAATTTTCTTTTAATAAACCCTACCCTGTAAGCAGATAATATAAAGGTTAAAAGTAAAGATCTGTCATTTAGCTCTAATTTCTATAAAAAGTACTGAGCACAGAGCCAAATGAAGTGTGACTCTCGTGAGGTTGGTTAGCATCTCTCAGCAGCATTCAAGTAGTAAACAGAGCAGATACCAGCTAGTATTTCAAAAAAGTGAATGGTAACTGAAAAGGCAACAACAAAAAAAAAGTCAGAACTGAATGTCAAATGAGGAGTAGGACATGACATATCACTGAAATTCTAAAAACACTTGAGAGAATTTGAAATTTCTCATTAAACACTTCAGAAGTACTTAAAATAGGGAGCAAGACAGCAAAGTTAGGCTGTCAAATTTAAATAGTTGCATAAGTGGGACTGGGGAGTATTCAACCAAGGAACCAAATAGACCAAATTCTCTTCTGCATCTAGTAGAATCTAGTCTAAGAGTAGCAGAGACTACAGAGAATCACCACTCCTCGCTCTATCCCTCCCGTAGGCACGTGCGTGTGCACGTGCACACACACACACACACACACACACACACACACCACACATCATTGAGGATTATAAGTAAAGCAGCTATGTAAAGAGAGGGAACTGAATAAATTTCACTTCTTACCCTCTTCTGCTTCATCCTCCTGGGGTGACAATGGGCCCCCTCCACTAGTAGGAGTGATTGGTTCCTCCTTCTCAGACTCTCGCTGTAGACTCACCACCTCATATATTGCATCTCCAGCATTGGTATGGCCTTTTCCCTCAGACTGAGAAAGATATAAACACATATTTCAACATTAGAAATTTGAAGGAGGGACTTCCCTGGTGGTCCAGTGGTTAAGACTCCACGCTCCCAAAGGAAGGGGCCCAGGTTCAATCCCTGGTTAGGGAACTAGATCCCATATGCTGCAACTAAGACCCAGCGCAGCCAAATAAACAAATATTTTTTTTTAAAAAAGGAAATTTGAAGAAAACATTGAAAGATAGTATCTTTCAGTGGTCATTAAAAAGAGCTAAAATGAAGAGCAGCATGTCATGTTTGATCTACAGCATGTCTGAAGTTGAGAAAAATTTTTGAAGTATATTGTTCTTCACATAATATTCTAAATGTATGGTTCTTTTAGTATTATTTTAACCAATACAATGAAACCTACTAACCATTTTGAGAAAACTCAATTTTTTTTATCAGAAAAACCTGAGACACCACAGATTCCAGGGCAGACAGATAAGCAAGTGATGCTGGATTCTCAGGACTGACTACCTTCCTCTGAGGTAAAGAGATACCAGCTATATCCCTCAGCTAATTCATGGAAGTAGATACTTTTCACCTTAAAAATGGTTTATATTCTAAATGGCCTTTGGTTAAGGAGGAAAAATTAAGGCAACAGACAATTAACCAACCTAGCACGGCCTACAAAGCCGTAGATAAATTGGACCTTGCCTCTCTCTCAAGCCTCATCTCACACCCAAAGACTGTTACTACATTTCAGCCACTCTGGCCTTGTTTCAGCTCTGGGAATTTTAAATTCTTTCCCCACTCAAGGTCTTGGGACATCCTTTTCTCTCTGCCAATACAGCTTTTCCTCCTACTCTTGGCTAACTCCCATCAATCCTGGATCCTTACCTCTTAATGTCACTTTACAAAGAATCTAAACTAAGTCTCCATGTTTTTGATTCCCAGCATACCTTGTCCTTCTCCTTCACTGAACTTACTACAATATAATTACACATATTTCTTATTATTATATTTATTTGTTTAATGGCTATCTCATCCAGAAGAGAGGAAGCATCATATGCACAAGGATTATGCTGACTTTCAATCAGAAATAATATGGTATCTGACACATAGAAGGTACTCAACAAATATCAGTGGAATGAATGACTAGACTAATGGTAAAACATGAATTTTAGAGTCAAATAGATCTGAATCTGAACTCAAATTTCACTACTAATAAGAGTGTGCTCTTGGACAAAACACTTAACTTTGCTGAGTCACAGTATCTATATCAATAAAATGGAAATAAACCACCTTAAAATTATTCAGAAGATTAAATATAACAATACTTTGAACATAAACCAAAGTGCCTGGAACAAGTTTTTACTACTATTATTATTATTTCAATGTTTATACCAACATACGAGACTCTAAACAAAATAAGAATAATATAAATCTAACTTTATGAAATTAAGAAAACACTCCCGTTTACCATTGCAACAAAAAGAATAAAATATCTAGGAATAAACCTACCTAAGGAGACAAAAGACCTGTAGGCAGAAAATTATAGGACACTGATGAAACAAATTAAAGATGATACAAATAGATGGAGAGATATACCATGTTCTTGGATTGGAAGAATCAACACTGTGAAAATGACTCTACTACCCAAAGCAATCTACAGATTCAATGCAATCCCTATCAAACTACCACTGGCATTTTTCACAGAACTAGAACAAAAAATTTCACAATTTGTATGGAGACACAAAAGACCTCGAATAGCCAAAGCAATCTTGAGAACGAAAAATGGAGCTGGGGGAATCAGGCTCCCTGACTTCAGACTATATTACAAAGCTACAGTAATCAAGACAGTTTGGTACTGGCACAAAAACAGAAATATACATGAATGGAACAGGATAGAAAGCCCAGAGATAAACCCACACACCTATGGTCACCTTATCTTTGATAAAGGAGGCAAGCATATACAGTGGAGAAAAGACAGCCTCTTCAATAAGTGGTGCTGGGAAAACTGGACAGCTACATGTAAAAGTATGAAATTAGAACACTCCCTGACACCATACACAAAAATAAACTCAAGATGGATTAAAGACCTAAGTGTAAAGCCAGACACTATCAAACTCTTAGAGGAAACCATAGGCAGAACACTCTATGACATAAATCACAGCAAGATCCTTTTTGACCCAGCTCCTAGAGAAATGGAAATAAAAACACAAATAAACAAATGGGACCTAATGAAACTTAAAAGCTTTTGCACAGCAAAGGAAACCATAAACAAGACCAAAAGACAACCCTCAGAATGGGAGAAAATATTTGCAAATGAAGCAACTGACAAAGGATTAAACTCCAAGATTTACAAGCAGCTCATGCAGCTCAATAACAAAAAAACAAAAAACCCAATCCAAAAATGGGCAGACGACTTAAATAGACATTTCTCCAAAGAAGATATACAGATTGCCAACAGACACATGAAAGAATGCTCAACATCATTAATCATTAGAGAAATGCAAATCAAAACTACAATGAGGTATCATCTCACACTGGTCAGAATGGCCATGATCAAAAAATCTACAAACAATAAATGCTGGAGAGGGTGTGGAGAAAAGGGAACACTCTTGCACTGTTGGTGGGAATGTAAATTGATACAGCCACTATGGAGAACAGTATGGAGGTTCCTTAAAAAACTAAAAATAGAACTACCATACGACCCAGCAATCCCACTACTGGGCATATACCCTGAGAAAACCATAATTCAAAAAGAGTCATGTACCAAAATGTTCATTGCAGCTCTATTTACAATAGCCAGGACATGGAAGCAACCTAAGTGTCCATCATCGGATGAATGGATAAAGAAGGTGTGGCACATACATACAATGGAATATTACTCAGCCATAAAGAGAAATGAAATGGAGGTATTTGTAATGAGGTGGATGGAGTTAGAGTCTGTCATACAGAGTGAAGTAAGTCAGAAAGAGAAAAATAAATACAGTATGCTAACACATATATATGGAATCTAAGGGAAAAAAAAAAAAAAAAAAGGTCATGAAGAACCTAGTGGCAAGATGGGAATAAAGACACAGACCTACTAAAGAATGGACTTGAGGATATGGGGAGGGGGAGGGGTGAGATGTGACAGGGTGAGAGAGTGTCATGGACATATATACACTACCAAATGTAAAATAGATAGCTAGTGGGAAGCAGCCGCATAGCACAGGGAGATCAGCTCAGTGCTTTGTGACCGCCTGGGGGGGTGGGATGGGGAGGATGGGAGGGAGGGAGATGCAGGAGGGAGGAGATATGGGAACGTGTGTATATGTGTAGCTGATTCACTTTGTTATAAAGCAGAAACTAACACACCATTGTGAAGCAATTATACTTCAATAAAGATGTTTAAAAAATAAATAAATAAATAAATCTAACTTTACACCTAAAGGAACTAGAGAAAGAAGAACAAACAAAACCCAAAGTTAGCAGAAGGAAAGAAATCATAAAGAACAGAGCAGAAATAAATGAAATAGAAACAAAGAAAACAATAGCAAAGATCAATAAAACTAAAAGCTGGTTCTTTGAGAAGTTAAACAAAATTGATAAACCATTAGCTAGACTCAAGAAAAAGAGGGGGAGGACTCAAAACAACAAAATTAGAAATGATAACGGAGAAGTTACAACAGACACCGCAGAAATACAAAGCATCCTAGGAGACTACCACAAGCAACTCTATGCCAATAAAATGGACAACCTGGAAAAAATGGACAAATTCTTAGAAAGGTATAACCTTCCAAGACTGAACCAGGAAAAAACAGAAAATATGAACAGACCAATCACAAGTAATGAAATTGAAACTGTGATTAAAAATCTTCCAACAAACAAAAGTCCAGGACCAGATGGCTTCACAGGTGAATTCTATCAAACATTTAGAGAAGAGCTAACACCCATCCTTCTCAAACTCTTCCAAACAATTGCAGAGAAAGGAACACTCCCAAATGCATTCTATGAGGCCACCATCACCCTGATACCAAAACCAGACAAAGATACTACAAAAAAAGAAAATCACAGACCAGTATCACTGATGAACATAGATGCAAAAATGCTGAACAAAATACTAGCAAACAGAATCCAACAACACATTAAAAGGATCATACACCATGATCAAGTGGGATTTATCCCAGGGATGCAAGGATTGTTCAATATACGCAAATCAATCAATGTGTTACACCATATTAACAAGTTGAAGAATAAAAACCATATGATCATCTCAACAGATGCAGAAAAAGCTTTTGACAAAATTCAACACCCATTTATGATAAAAACTCTCCAGAAAGTGGGCATAGAGGGAACCTACCTCAACATAATAAAGGCCATATATGATAAACCCACAGCAAACATCACTCTCAATGGTGAAAAATTGAAACCATTTCCTCTAAGATGAGGAACAAGACAAGGATGTCCACTCTCACCACTATTACTCAACATAGTTTTGAAAGTCCTAGCCACGGCAATCAGAGAAGAAAAAGAAATAAAAGGAATCCAAATCAGAAAAGAAGAAGTAAAGCTGTCACTGTTTGCAGATGACATGATACTATACATAGAGAATCCTAAGGATACCACCAGAAAACTAATAGAACCGATTAATGAATTTGGTAAAGTTGCAGGATACAAAATTAATGCACAGAAATATCTTGCATTCCTATACTCTGAAAGAGAAATTAAGGAAACACTCCCATTTACCATTGCAACAAAAAGAATAAAATACCTAGGAATAACCCTACCTAGGGAGACAAAAGACCTGTATGCAGAAAACTATAAGACACTGATGAAAGAAATTAAAGATGATACAAACAGATAGAGAGATATACCATGTTCTTAGATTGGAAGAATCAATATTGTGAAAATGACTCTACTACCCAAAGCAATCTACAGATTCAATGCAATTCCTATCAAGTTACCACTGGCATGTTCTACTGAACTAGAACAAAAAATCTTAAAATTTGTTTGAAGACACAAAAGACCCCAAACAGCCAAAGCAGTCTTGAGGGGAAAAAAAGGGAGCTGGAGGAATCAGACTCCCTGACTTCAGACTATACTACAAAGCCACAGTAATCAAGACAATATGGTACTGGCACAAAAATAGAAATATAGATCAATGGAACAGGATAGAAAGCCCAGAGATAAACCCACGCACCTATGGTCAACTAATCTATGACAAAGGAGGCAAGGAGATACAATGGAGAAAAGACAGCCTCTTCAATAAGTGGTGCTGGGAAAACTGGACAGCTACATGGAAAAGAATGAAATTAGAACACTCCCTAACACCATACACAAAAATAAACTCAAAATGGATTCAAAAGCATTTTCAGAACTCTAATGAAAAACTGATGAACTCATAAAAGTGCTAACAAAAGATCAAGATGAAAAAAAAAATTAATTACATGGGACTGAGTGAACTGATGAGGACGACTATAATTTTTGTGACTTTCTGTCTGAATTTAAAAAAAAAAAAATCCCACAAGGACTCAGAGGCAAAGAATATACAAATCAATTTTCACTGCAAAGTAAAGGAGCTGTTACAGTGGAGGATTACTGGACTGAATGTCAATATTATGACATAGTATGAGTGTGTTTCATGTTTGGTAATTGCAATCATTGTTGCTTGTGTTGTGGTCATCCATGTACAATGCTTGGTGTCAGTCTATTTATCTCTTGTAAAAATAAAATACAGTGTGTGTGTGTGAAAAAAAAAAAAAAAAATGGATTCGAGACCTAAATGTAAGACCGGACACTATAAAACTCTTAGAGGAAAACATAGGAAGAACACTCTTTGACATAAATCACAGCAAGATCTTTTTTGATCCACCTCCTAGAGTAATGGAAATAATAAATGGATTAATCTCCAAATACATAAACAGCTCATGCAGCTCAATGTTAAAAAAAACAAACAACCCAATCCAAAAATGGGCAGAAGACCTAAATAGACATTTCTCCAAAGAAGACATACAGATGGCCAAGAAGCACATGAAAAGCTGCTCAACATCACTAATTATTAGAGAAATGTAAATCAAAACTACTATGAGGTATCACCTCACACCAGTTAGAATGGGCATCATCAGAAAATCTACAAACAACAAATGCTGGAGAGGGTGTGGAGAAAAGGGAACCCTCTTTCACTATTGGTGGGAATGTAAACTGATACAGCCACTATGGAGAACAGTATGGAGGTTCCTTAAAAAACTAAAAATAGGGCTTCCCTGGTGGCGCAGTGGTTGAGAATCTGCCTGCCAATGCAGGGGACACGGGTTCGAGCCCTGGTCTGGGAAGATCCCACGTGCCGCGGAGCAACTGGGCCCGTGAGCCACAATTACTGAGCCTGCGCGTCTGGAGCCTGTGCTCCGCAACAAGAGAGGCCGCAATAGTGAGAGGCCCGTGCACCGCGATGAAGAGTGGCCCCCGCTTGCCGCAACTAGAGAAAGCCCTCGCACAGAAACGAAGACCCAACACAGCCATAAATAAATAAATAAATAAACTACATTCCTTAAAAAAAAAAAAAAAAAAAAACTAAAAATAGAATTACCATACGACCCAGCAATCCAACTACTGGGCATATACCCAGAGAAAACCATAATTCAAAGGGACATATGTAACCCAATGTTCATTGCAGCACTATTTACAATAGCCAAGACATGGAAGCAACCTAAATGCCCATCAACATACGAATGGATAAAGAAGATGTGGTACATATATACAATGGAATATGACTCAGCCATAAAATGGAATGAAATTGGGTCATTTGTAGAGATGTGGATGCATCTAGAGACTGTCATACAGAGTGAAGTAAGTCAGAAAGAGAAAAAAACAAATATCGTATATTAATGCATATATGTGGAATCTAGAAAAATGGTACAGATGAACTGGTTTGCAGGGCAGAAATAGAGACACAGATGTAGAGAACAGACATATGGACACCAAGGGGGAAAAGTGGTGGGGGGGTGGGGGGGGGGGGTGGTGGTGTGATGAATTGGGCGATTAGGATTGACATGTATACACTGATGTGTGTAAAATGGATAACTAATGAGTATCTGCTGTATAAAAAAATAGATAAAATTCTAAAAATCAAAAAAAAAAGAATAATATAGGCATAGATAGAGAAATAATATCTCTAATATCTACCTGTACTGTAATCCATTTAAATTATAAAAATAAAACTAATTATTCACTGTTTTCAAGAATTACTTTTGAACCATAAAGCAAATTTCGGGTACTTTTTCAAATCATTTAGCAAATAATGAAATGTAAAACTGTCTACTACATTAAACATAGAAAAAAAAAGAAGACAGCCATGAAAAGTTAAGTGGTGACGTTTAAACCAACCAAATTTTTATTGCATTTCTGTTATATTTAAGAAACAAAGACCTCAAACCCTAGAGCAACCATTAAAATGATTATATAAAGAAATATAATAAAAATGAAATACTAACTGTTCAAATAATCCAAAAGATGACAGCAAAGGAGAAATAAAGAAATGTAAAATAAGAAACAAGTAGGAAACAAATAATAAAATGGTAAACTTAAACATATCAATATTTATGTTAAATATAAACTGCCTAAACAATTAAAAAACAAAATTCTCAGATTATGTTTAAAAAAAGAAAACTATTTTCTGTCTACAAAAAAACCCACTTTAAATATAGTGACATAGGCAAGTTGAAGAGCTTAGAAGACATACCACGAAAACACTAATCAAAAGAAAGCTGAAGAGACTATATTAATAAAAGACAAAGCAGACTACCAAGCAAGAAAAAAAAAATCACTACTTATAAAGAAGGACACTGCACCATGTTAACAGGACGAATCCAACAAGAACACATAAGAACCTTGTAAGTGTATGCACCTAACAACAGGCTCTCAAATATATGAAGCGAAAAATTCATAGAAATGAAAGGAGATGGACCAATTCACATTTATAATTGGAGACGTGAACATTCCTCTCACAGTAATGAAAAGAAGTTTACAAAAATTCAGCAATGTTATAGAAGAACTGAACACCGTCAACAGCAGGATCTGATATTTATATACCACTCCACCGAATAACAGCAGAGTACACATTCTTTTCAAATGCACATGGAACATTCACCAAAACAAACCATTTCCTGGATTATAAAACAAACTTTAAGAAAATTTTTAAATGTGAAATAATATGTTTAGTGACCATGATACAAGTAAACTGGAAATCAACAACAGAAATACATCTGAAAAATCCCCAAATACTTGGGAATAAAATAACACACTTCTAAATACTCCATGGATCTAAGCCAAAGAGGAAGGCTCAAATTAGAAAATATTTTGAACTGAACAAAAATACAATAAATCAAAATTAGTGGGATACATCTAAACAGTGTACATAGGGAGATTTTGAGCTATAAATGCTTATAAGTATTTCAAGTGAGGCATCCAAAAATCAATAACCTAAACTTCCACCTTAAGAAACTCGGAAAAGAAGTGCAAAATAATCTAAAACTAGCAGAAGTGAGAAAATAAAGATAACAGCACAAATCAATAAAACCGGGGGCAGAAAAAATTAAAAATCAATGAAACCAAAAGGTAGTTCTTTACAAAGACCAATAAATTGATAAACCTCTAGCTAAATTCACAAAGTGAAAAAGAAAGAAGATACAAATTACCAATACCAGGAACAAAAGAGTGGATATCACTACAGACCCCATGACATCAAATGGATAATAAATAAATACTGCAAATGGCCCTATGCATATTAACTGGACAACTTAGAAAAAATGCACCAAGTTTAAGGTGTACAGCATAATGATCTGATACACTATATCAATATATATTGCAAAATAACTACCACAATAACATCCTTCACCTCACATAGTTACTCTTGGTAATTTACTGATTATACTTTTTTTTTTTCAATTGAAGTATAGTTGATTTACAATGTTTCAGGTATACAGCAAAGTGATTCAGTTTTATATGCATGTGTGTATGTGTGTGTGTATATATATATATATATATATATATATATATTCTTTTCCAGATTTCTTTCCATTATACATTATTACAAGATATTGAATATAGTTCCCTGTGCTATACAGTAGGTCCTTGTTTTTATCTAATTTATATAGTAGTGTGTATCTGCTAATCCCAGATTCCCAATTTATCCATTCCAACTGATTATACTTTGATTTAAACAGGTTCAAATCAACATGCATCTTCAAAAGGGAATTTTCCTTTTATGCTTTTTAACTCTAATAACTGATAAAAGACTTTGCCTCCAACTGAAAGGAATGTTAAGGCACCTGAAAGCAAAGAAGAGATTTGGGAGGAGGACAGAAAAAAAAGTTATTTTAACATTAAACCTATATTTAGCCCAGAGCCCATAAAAAGCCTAAATGAGGCCTGTGCTAGGAAAAAAGATCTAAGAAAGGGCAGCTACTTCTACTTCCAGCCTGGCTCATGCTCTCCTAGAGAGGAAAGAAGAGGTGGCTCACTTTCCGCTATTAAGGGCCAAGCCACAGGAGCTTCTGAGAGCAGATAAGACTGTGATGAACTTTTGTCATTCCCTAAAACCTACCCTTTTCTTCAGACAAGCCTCCTCCCTCTAAACTATCTCTTGACTGAAAACACAAAACAGGATGATGGCCTTTGGAGAACAGACTTGTCAAGAGAGAAGCTTCTCCTCCCCCTTAACACTTGACCTCCAGTCTTACTTTAGGTCTCTTGGACATTATGACTCTGCCTCTCATTTCTCTGTAACTTCCCCTTGTAGGGGAGCAAAATTTGCCACCCCAAAATGTCTCTTTGGCATGCAAATTATTTAGAGATGGAACAAATCAAGGCCAAAAAGACTCAGGAAAAATCTTTGACCTTCTCCCTAACTGCCTAAATTTAGATAGAGGGCCTGTTCGTGGAACAGAGCTGCAATAAGAGATGTCTGCAAAGGATATGGGCTAGGTGTGCTGGGGGAAACTCACCAGGGCCTAGAGGTCACAGTCCATTCTGTGTCCCACTGTCTCTGCATGGCCCAGCAAACATCTATTTACCAAATATTTGCTTTTCCATCTCCATGCGAACTGCCTTTTTTCCCTTTGAAGTTCCAAAACACTACCCCCAACATCCTCCTTTGTCTTCAGCTGAAGATGGTATTGAAGGAAGGGCTTCAGCCATTTTGGAGAATTACTCAGTTTTCCTGGGTCTCTACCATGTATACATGTTACTAAACTTTTGTTTGATTTTCTCCTGTTAATCTATCTCATGTCAATGTAATTCTTAGGCCATCCAGAAGAACCTAAAAGAGTAGAGGAAAATTTCTTCCACCCTAACACCCTTCTCTCCTGTTTCATGAGACTTCTCTTTTCTGAAGGTAAATTTTATTCCTAACAGACGCAAAAAAAAAAAAAACAGGTAAAGTACTTGGAACAGTACTCAGCACACAGTAAGTGCTATAGAAGTGTTACTTCTGGTTACTGTTTTGTGCTGTTAAATGATGTAACACTTTGAGGCATGAGATGTCTAACCTGTGGTACAATATGCAGAATAACTAAGAAGCAAAAGTGGATTCCATATCGTATTCTAGTGCTCTTCTAGAAATCTTTCTGGGCAAATAATTATGTTAATAATAAGGATAGCAAGCATTCAATCCTGGCAACAACCCAAGCTCATCCCTTGAAAGGTCTTTTTCCCTGGATCTTCATTTGGTAAGTCCCCTCTTGTCACTCAGACCCCAGACATTTAAATGACATTTTCTTACAGAGGCCTTCCTTGACCACCCAATATCCACCAAGTCATCATAGCACTCTGTTACTATCTGCTATCTTGCCATTTGTTTGCCTGCCCGTCTGTCCCCTCCATGTATCCTCCATACATAGAATGTAAGCTTCATGAAGCAGGGACTTCATCTGCAGCATTTACCACTATATCTCCAATGTCTACAATCGTGATCTGTCAGAGCAGGCACTTAATAAATGTTTATTTAATTAATAAGTAAATGAGCAAACAACGCTACATGGTAGGTATTATTTTTACCTGCATTTTACACATGAAGAAGTTGAAGCTCATGGACACAACTACCAAATGACAGAATGGGGAACCAACCTCATGCCTACTATCAGAATCAAATCATTAATATTTGGGGTTACCCTTTTGTGTCACTTTACAGTCTACAAAGTGATAGCACAGACAGTATCTTACATGCTCAAATATACTGCAGGGGAGCAGAATTTGTCACCCCAAAATATGCCACATTAGCATGAAACCAAGCAGGACCCTATGGGGCGCTCTAGGGCAGGAGTCTCCAATCCCCATACTAGTCCGCAGCCTGTCAGGAGCCGGGCCGCACAGCAGGAGGTGAGCAGTGGGTGAGTGAGCGAAGCTTCCTCTGCCACTCCCCATCGCTCCCCATCGCTTTCATTACCTCCTGAACCATCACCCACCCCCACCCCGGTCCGAGGAAAAATTGTCTTCAAAGAAACCGGTCCTGGGTGCCAAAAAGGTTGGGGACTGCTGCTCTAGGGTACAAATCCTTTCCGTGTTCCCCATTTCTTGTTTGTAGGATATGAGCTTCATTCAGCCTCCCAGATCTTCCCTGAGTACCAAAGGGAAGATTCAAACAGTTACTAATTAGGGAAGGGTGGGAATGCAGAAAGAAATGAGGAACAGTAAAGAAACAACAGTGCAGCATAGGACAGAGACGTGGTTCTTGCTCAAGGAATATACATAACAACATATCTTTGAGTTCTTCTGCAGGAACTAAGCACCCCCCCACACCCAGGTAGAGCACCAGATTCCTGGAACACCACCCTGTTACCTCACCACCAACCAATGAGAAGAAAGTCTGGACACAGTGGAAGATAACACAGACTCTGATCCCCTCCCCAAATGATTAAATGCGATTAACTTCCCCTTTCTCCCTTTAAAAAACTTTCATGGTCAAGCAGAATCTTAGGAATTGGTTCTTGGACATGAGTCTGCCTTCTCCCCAGGTTGCCAGCCTCCTGAATAAAGCAACCTTTCCTTTCTAAACAACGAGTGTTGGCTTTCACATGAGTATTGGCTTTCGAGCAGCGAGCGGCGAGCAGCCAAACATGAGTTCAGTGACAAGCATAAGGATTACTATTTTGAGCTAAAGGCAATCAAATCCTAGCAGATTCAGGAAAGCTCTTTTACCTCTCCCTCAATTGCCTAAATTTACAGAGCAAAGGAAGAGAGCTATTACCAGAGATACCTTTTTACCTAAGAAACTTATTTGTATAATAGGGCAACCTTTGTTTTCCAAACATCTGTCCCTTCTTGTGAATGGCCTCCCTCCCCTTTGTATCCATAGATCCCTCCCCTTTCTTTGGCTCAGGATGGTATATAAGTTTCAATTACCAGCAACCTTTTGTGTCTTCATATCTTTATGGTGCTCCCATATGTACATAATTAAATTTTCCTCCTGTTAATCTGTCTTATATTTATTTAAATATTAGATAAGCCAAAGAATCTAAAAGGGAAGAAGGGAAATTTTTTCCACCCCTACAATATTCCCTCTGTGCTGTGATCTCAGAAAACGACTCACATATACCCTCAAAGGAACTCCTTTTAACCACCACTTTGTGTCATTCTACTACTATTGTCCCTCCTTTTTCTAAACCCCACAGCATTCTGTACATTATTTTCACCTAGTATTTATCATAACCCTCCTTGTAAAATGGTAATCTTTATATATTTCCTTATTAATAGGAGGTGACACAAAGTTCCTTTGGGGATAAGGTTGTATTTTAAATATCTTATCCTTGCTGTGCCACTACAATAGATATTATAAATTAACTTTGAATTAACTTGACTACAACAGTCATGGAATTATTTGTGCTAAAAACTGTTTATATAATTCACTAATTCAAATGGCATACAATTTTAGAGATGAAAAAAAAATTCAGGAATACTATTAACCCACATACACTACGTATCTACACTGGAATAGGTGATTCCTTCTCAATCTAATGTAAATTTCACTATGTCTTTTTAGGCCAGATGCTCCAATAACTAAACATAACTTAATTTTTTATTATTATTAGAGTTTAAAAATCTCCATAATAAGCAGCAACACATTTTTTTTTCAGAAAATTTGTTCATCATGATAATCAGATATGCTAATAGAAATTATTTAAATTATTTAAACCTTACTAATTCTACAACATGTGCTTTGTGTCTGAAGAAATGTCAATCTACACTAAAAAATAAAAAAAAAATTAAAAAAATTAAAAAAAAATCTACACTAAAACATGTGCTGGCCTCAAAATGTTCTGGATTTCCTAAACTAATCTAATGTAAACAACATTTGTTAAGAGTATCTTTAAAATGAATATTATATAAGCATTTCTTTCTTCATAACACTGTTTTTTCTCAATTGCCTCAAATTGTTCTTTGTAGTTTATCACACATCCCCAAATTAAGCAAGAATTCAAGAACCACCCCCTACATGTTTTCAATGCTGCTGACTCAGCTGACCCCTTGACAACTGAACTCTATTTTACACTAACTTCATCTAAGCAGCTAAATCTGCTCCTATTTTTCTTGAAACTCTATAGTATTCATAAATGCCTAATTTATAAAATAAAAGATCACTGAGTTCAATGAAGTTAAGTGTTGCATCTTCCAAGCTCCCATCTCCATATGCTTCTACTCTTTTATGCCTAACATAACTGCTGTTATCAATTTTTACTACATTTTGGCACAAGCAAAAAGTAGAAAATATTTTTATGAAGAACAACACAGCTAATAATGTTGCACACCATACTGTGAACAAAAGCAGGTACTTCTGTCCAAAAAAATAATTTCATTTCAAAATTTCAAACAAGTAGTATTTTAAGAGTAAGACCATAGTCTTAAGTACAAGAATATTATCTGGACCTAAAGTAAGTATATCTGACTATGAAATAAGCAAAATTTCATTATTAAATATCAATTAGGTTGCTACTTCCCCATCATGCCCAAGTAGCTCTTCCTTGTCACATTTTTCTCCAGGTGATAAGCCTTTTGTTTTATTTATTAAATCTTCAACACACTAAAAGTCTTTCGATATGAGGATCATTTACTCCTCACTAATAGGCCACTTGGTAATGTGGCCTTGGTAATGTAGTAATGTGTAATTTCTTAAACTCCACAAATGAAAGACAAGGGAAAGGAATGCTAACACTTAATGAAAGGATTCCAAGTCACTGTGCTTGCCATCTTGCTTTTCTTAACAACTGGCATATTACTTTTTAAATGCATTGCAAAAGAGTATATGTACATAAGGATTCTCTCCTTTCTGGCTTACCATTTCAAATCTTTAAATGCTAATTTTTCAGAATAAATCCTTTTCAATCAACTAGTAACTCCTCAAGTTTTCAATGAAGGCCTATAATAACCGACCTATTCTCATTTCAGTACCCAGAATGAAATACTGCTTTATTCAATTTTATTTCCTTTGATGTAGTCTCATAGTAAGATACACTGTATAGTACAATACAAAGCAAATCTGAAAGTAAGTGGTAACACCTAAATGTCTTATCGTTCTTTAGGCAAAATACAACCAGAAGAATATAAAATTATTCTATGATTTTAAAAATTATAAAACAAAACAAAACAAAAACACTACTACAAAGGTTATAACTTTCCTATCAAAGAATCCTGCCAACAAACATCTTATGATGGGACTCACAGCATTTATTTTCAGTAATAGGAAAAGGAAGAAATAATAATTCATCAAATTACTTCTTCGGCAATTTATTAGTGTAGCAACAGGTGATGTCACTATAGTTTAAAGTTATGAGTATCTTCAATATGAATTCTATTTTGGGGTACTTCAAAACTGTCATTTAAAAAATCACTTTGAAATGACAGAATAATAAGCACATAAAATTTGAAGCAGCAGAACCTTCCAAAATTCTAATTTTGCTTTCAGCTGTTTTGAAAGTCCTCCCATGAATTAATAAATTTTTAAAAAAAGAAAATATCAAGGAAGAAAAATTCACAGCATAATAATTTATTAATTGTCACTAGAATGATGACAACCACTTTGTATACAGCTCCTTTATTCACTCTTATGCAACTCTGAATAATCCTTTGGCTCAAAATGACAAATGAATTCTTTGATAGTCATTAACAATTAAGCTACCAAAAAAAAAAAAAGAAAAGAAAAGAAAGAAAGAAGGAAGGGAGAAAAATATCTCAGAATAAAATATGAAAATATGCTCAGGACACTAAAATTTTAAATATTGTTCATATTATCTTCATCAGAATATGCTACAAAAACTAAAAGAAAAAAACAGTCTACATAGTAATAAAAGCTGTGTCAAACCACAGCTCTAATAATTTTATGAAAGATGAAAACCACAATTTCAAAGCATCTAATATATGAAGCCTAACTGAGCAATGACAAGTTTTTTTTTAATATGAAAATGGTTAAGTGGCTTCTATATTTGTTCACTGAACTGATGCTTGCTTTTACCACATTACATTTTGCATATTATAGTATATGAAGCAACAAGCATTTTTTTAAACTTGGGAGAGAGGGAGCACTGAACAGGATGAAAAGGATTTCCATCACTCAAATAGAATATTTTACTCTGATTTCATAAAATGGACACTACTAGAACTCAAATTATTTTTCACTGTTACCTTCTTCCTTTATTACATAACAAAAAGTGTATTTTACCTACTTAATAACTGCCTAATTTAAGAACTTCACAGAAACCCTACTTTTGTTCATTTAATATTAAAATAATTTTATAACCTTACTAATAAGTCAAACAACACCTTCACATAATATTATATAGGTAGAAATAACTATAACAATTAGTCATGTATTACTTCATAATTTTTTCACTATTACTTTATAAAGATACGATGTTTCTGTGCCCTTTCTTTTTGCTTTTATGTAATTGTATATAAAAGGAAGAAAAGTTGTTTTAGATATAGATTCGTTATTTCTATTAAGTATGTTTATACTTTATAGGTACACATTACAGGTTTCTAAAACAAATTTCTACATAATTATTACTAGTTGTTTTTTTTCAACTGACATTACCTACATATGGATTTTTCAAATACTCTGTTGGTTGACTCTAAATATCATTTGATTATCTGAGGAATTCTATTGCTTTTTATTGCTATTTAAGAAATTATGTTGGCATTAAAGAAAAAATGGTGGAAAAAATGTATTATGTGAAAAGAACAAAAAGGTCCTACCTGTTTCAACCTCATGAAGAAAGTCTCCGTGAAAGTCTTTCTGCTGAAATACCAAAATCGCTCGTTTGCAGGGTACACGCGTACTACTGTCTCCAGGAGAAAGCGGACAGGCTCCACCACCTCCGTGACCACCATATCCACCGCCACAGTCATGTACACTCGTTTATCTGCAGTAGAAATTTTCTGTGTTTTATGCCGGCTTTATTATTACTTATTTAAGAAAACAAAGTTAAAGGACTAAGGTTCTTTATACTCCTGTTACCTGCTATGTCTAATTTTAAATGTTTTATTGTCACTTAGATTAAGTAGGTAACCAAGTTTCCCAAGTATGTTTCTCAACACTCCTGATCCCACCTTAATCAAATGTTCAAATCTCCTCTGACAACTTTAATTTTTCCTTCTCAAAATCAGGCCCTTAATATAAAAAAATAAATAAAATAGAAATTTCAGAAGGTCTTTTACACTAAAACTATCTTTCAGGTTTAAAAAAAAACCCTGAAAAATCACAAAGATCTGCCCTTTCATTTTATAAAAAGAGATACTAGAAATTATTAGGTCTGTTTGATAAGTTGCATGCAAAGGACTGTCAAATGAGAAGAGATGCTCAATCTTCATTATGTTAAATTTGTTTGGGAAAATGTTATTAATATTTCAATGTTGTATGCTTTAAGGGAAGTCCCTAGAGATTTGTCAGTACCCTCATTGTCCATAATACATATTAACCATCAGGAAAATCATTGACCAAAGCTCTAATGTGTAATTTTCATATATATACTCTATATATAACATATAAAATACGCTATATATACTCTCTCTATATATAACATATAGAGTACACATACACATATATACTCTCTCTACATATAGAGAGTATATATACACACTACATATTTATAGTATGTATATATATTTTATATACATAAAATATATATCAGAGTCCTGGCAAGTGCTTTTAGACAACAGTATACTGTTATCAGTCAAAATTTCAGTTACTATTTAAAATGTTTTCTTCACCATAGCCTTCCTCTAATTTGAATCTAGACTTTCTAGATCAGTGTCTATTGGTTTTCTTCCATTTCGCTATGATAGGTTGAAATATGGATTTCATTTTATTCTATTTACCCTGCTTGAAATTCATTGGGGTTTTTGAAACTGTGGTTTGTTTATTCCATATCATTTTGTCATTTCATTATTTTTAAAGTATTTTTAAAATTTATATTGTCTACCATTTTCATTTCTCAGTTAAAGGAAAGTTCAAATAACCAAGCCTACCATTAGAAGAAACCTTCAATAGTGTCTTTTTAACCATTATACAACATTTATACTCATCAACTACACTTCTAGTAATATCATTAAACTCAACAAAAAATGTATTACATTCGTACTAAATACAAGCATTCTATCTGCCAATTCAAGATGAACTAGGATTCTCTAGACATTGTACTTGACCTAAGGACCTTATAAAGTCTCAGGGGAGTAAAGTAGAGGGGTTAGAGAAAACAACAAAACGCAGAATACAATATACAACTTGACGTAGTGAAAAGATCCAAGACATTTCATCTCTCAGGGCTTCAACTTTTGTAGTTTTGATTCATGACTCCTCTGAGTAATTTATAATTTCAAGAACACCATTTAAAAATTTAAGAAATTAGGTCAACATTTATGTGTGGCATATGAAATGATTTTAAATTTAAAATACATTATCTTTTGTATTAGAATATTATTGTAATATAGTACTATGTAGTTTCTTTTAATTGAACAAATAAATTTTAAAATGTGTATTTTTAAAATATATAATTCTTTTTTTTTTTTTTACTATTATTATTATTTTGGGGCCACACTGCACAACATGTGGGATCTTAGTTCCCCAACCAGGGATCGAACCTGCACCCCCTGAATTGGAAGGCAGAGCCTTAACCACTGGACCGCCAGGGAAGTCCCTAAAATATATTATTTTTAATTGAGGACCAAATAGGTATTAAAATACAAAATGAAACTGAACTATGTGTTAAGAACAGGTAAAAAGTGCTTTTATAAGGTATTATTTGAAATTTCTATATTTTACTTCAAAATTATCAACTGGCTTATTTTTTCCATTTTCACGTTGATTTTCTGAATGATTATAAGGAAGAAGTTTACAGACTGGTATTCACAAACCTGTATCCAGAAATAACAAACTGTGGTGTAAAAATTGTTTATTCCTAATATATGAAAAGCTAAATTTTACATAATCATCATTATTTTTCTCTCTTTTAGCCCTCATTTTGAAATAGCTTGATGTGTGATCAAATGCATGCAATTTATGGAACTGGTAAATACTTTTATTAAGGAAATTCAAAAATAATTATCATTTAATGTTCTTCATTAATATATTATATTTCCATATCAGTATTCACTAATGCTCCTGTCTTTAACCGAAAGTCTATTGTGTGTATAAAGTAAATAATATAAAACTAAAGATCAAACAAGCTGATCCATTATTTTCTCAATATAAATTATTGGTTGAATCACAGTATAGCATTTAGTAGAAGATTATAACTCATGAGATAAAACTAAATTTTAGTTTAAAGGCAGATGGTGGAGGGGAAAAAAAAAACCACATGGGCAATTAACAGATATCTGGATAAAGTAGGAATAAAAATAAACACAATGGGAAAAATGACAAATGAGCCTACTTACCATCTATAAATTCTGTTCAACACTAACATATTAAACAAAATGAAAAGGTAAACAACTTGGAAAAAAGTATTTCCCACAAATGAAATCCTAAATATACATTACTAAGTTCCCGAAGGTCAAAAGACTGGAATGAATAATAGTAAATGAAAAGATATAAGTAATCTGTAATATAGAGGAAAAAAGTTAAAATAGTTATCAGATATGGGAAAATTCCAGAATTTGCTTCATCATTTCTTTCATATTCTTCCATCATTTCCCCCTTAAATAAAACAACTCTATAATGACATATGAAACACAAAGCCCAAATACTTTCCTACATAATGTAATAAAATTAATCCACATATCATTGGGGGGGCTTTCTTTTGAATAGTGGAGGTTTTCCCCATAGATGTATAAAGCATGAAAACAAGAATAATTCCATTTAAAATGAGCACCAGAATTTTTTTAAACATGGCAAAACAATACTGTCCATAATGTAAATTTTAAAGTAAATAATAAGGAATTTTTTAAGAAAATTCACCTTTTGGGGTTTCTTCATTAAGTGCCATAAATACTGGTGCATTGGGGTTCCACATGCCGGTGATAACATAAGCTCTCCCATCATAGCTCTTTCCCATGGATTCCTATAAAAGTTCAAACAGGAATCACTGAGAATATATACATCAAAAAATCATCATTTTAAATTATAAGTATATCTTACTTTAAGCAATCCAACTTATTAAAATTTGAATTTACAAACAGGGGACTTATTTTCTTTGTAAATTTTTTTCATCCCACAGAAGCATTTCTTTAAATATTAAATTCTCCTACAGCTTTCTCCAGAGTTTCTATTTAGAGACACATACTCTTGGATAAAAGGAGGTATACCCTTACATGCTGACTCACAAAAACATAATACTGGTATGAAGTTATATTTAACTTTATCTTAGGCTGGTTGTCAAAATCTCACATACCTACACATACAGGATATATGAAGTTTCTATTAAAACTATAGTACGGATCTCACTGAAGATAGTTAAACTGAATTAATAGCTAATCACAGGAAAATAAGTCAGGATTTTTCTTCCAATATTCTAATTTTTAATATATTCTTAAAATATTAATGTACTTTATCACAAGGAATACCTTTAAAGTTAATACTTTTTATGGCCTATATGCCAGATATAGGTACACTTTCTAACAATCATAAATCAACATTAGGAGACTAATACTGGTTTGTAATCAGCACTCAAGGTGATTAACTATCTTCCTCTACCCTCATACTTATTCTCCTTCTTCTGTTCTCTCCGTCTCCTCTTCTTCTTCATTTCCTCCACTCCTTAAGACTTTTACCAAGCCAGCTCTTGACTCTCGCTAAAGCAGCAACTCCACAACTATATGTGGCCTTGAAAGCAAGACCACACGTAGTTGTGTGTGTGTGTGTGTGTGTGTGTATGTAGTGTGAGGGAGCTTAGAGGTTGTCCCGTGGGAGAACAGCACATATATACAAATATGTGCACATGCAAAAGAGTATTATCCACAGTACTTTCAATTTTCTGTACCGATTTCCTTATATTATAAACGGAGAGTGCGAAAAGGGTCAGACTAAAAGAGAAAAAACTTTGTTTTCAATATTTCCCCCACACAGATGCTTCTCTGAATCCCTATGAAATTATTGTAGTCATTTGGCAATTACTATGTACATTTTTCTAGTGTACTCGTGATATTTCACTAATCAGATTGTATAGCTTAAGTGCAGGGACCCTGAATTCCAGAGGTGAAATACACTCAAGGCCATGTAAAGGAAACCCACTCAGTACCTCCAACACACTTATATATTCATATCTTTCTCTCTCTCTCTCCCTCACTCCCTTCCATGTGCCTATTCTCTCTCTCTACTGTCTAATTAGACGTTCAGAACAGGAATGAGCACCTGACCCAAAAAAATCCAGTCCATTTCTGGACAAGAGCTCGTGCTATGCTTGAGTCCAAAAAAATGAGCTAGACCAGTCAAATTCTTTCTTTCAATTAACAAATACCAAGGAAAGTGGGCAGTTAGCAGCGGGGCTGAAAGGTTTTGATAAGAAGTCAGGTGATGTCAGGCCACATACAAAACGAAGTTATAACAGAATTTAATGTAGGGAAAAATATACAAAGAACAGCAGAGTACTAGGAAACTGCTAAGTGGTAAGAGAGAAATGGAGAAAACAAACACCGAAAAAATCCTTAAAAATAATTAATCATGTAGTCAAAAAACAAAGGCAGATACAAAGGAGGCAAGTTGAAGGGGAGGAAAGAGAAGGGCAGAGAAAAGGCAGGGAGGGAGAGAAAAGGGCAAGGAGGGAGAAGGGGAGGAGAGGGAGAAAGAGGGAAGAGAAGGAAAGAAGGGGGGAATGGAGGGAGGAAGGGAGGCAGGAAGGGGGAGAGAGGAGAAGGTGCAGAAAGACAGAAGGGGGGGCGGGGCACCAGAGGTTGAGAGAACAGGGGCAGCAATAAAGAGTCTCACAGAAAGAGTAAGCCCATGGCAGGAGGAGAGGCAGACAGCAAGAGACCAGAGAGAGACCACTTTGCAGGTTTAGGTACAATTTCATGAAGATCAATAACCTCTTTTGCCTTTAAGGTGCTCTAAGTGAATCTTTGTTTCTTGTAACCAAAACAGCCTAACCAAATTAAGCATATTTTTATTTCTTTTTAGTCCTCACAACATACAACCACAATAATACTGTCTTACACATCAAAAGCCCTCAATAAAAGTTTCTCTTCATCAAGTCATTTTTGATACTGAACTAGACATTTCTATTACATAGCCTGGCTTGCTCCCATCCCCTTATGAAGATACTGTCACAATCTTTGCTCTAGAGTTCTTTCCTGACTCCTCTGCATGCCCCAGCTCCCCCAAGAAGGCTGACAAGATCAGGGACATCAGGTAAAGGACATCTGGACAACAAAAGCCTCTGCCCAAACTAGGCCAGGCTGGAACCACCAGATGCCCTCTTCTTAAGAAAATAAACTGGGAAATATAATGAGAATGTGGCACTTTGCAATGGAAACGTAAGCTGAAGAATCATACTAATCCATACTAAGCCATGAATGAACTACTGTCAAGTTATGAGTAAGCTGAAGCTATGAGGTCAAGTAGGCAGACAGCAGGGTAAAGCACACAGGTGGCATGAGAAGGAGGAGATAACACAAAAAAATAAAAATTAAAAATGTAAGTTCATTCTAATCCATCCATTCATTAACCAAATTTGAGCCTACTGTGAGTCATGCTCTATACCTGTGAGTATCCAGCAAGGCAAACAAAACAAAATGGTCCTGACTTTATGGAGCTGACAGGCTAATGATTTCCAACCAGCAGTTTGTGACCCATTTGTGGATCATAAAATCAATTTAGTGGATTATGACCAGACTTTTTAATCAAGTAGAGGAAAAAAATTGCAGATTTCATCACACATGTAAGGGTTAAGAATTGTTTCATAAAAATTTTACTTTAGCTTTTTTATACGTAAAGATTACAAGTGTATTGGATTACAATGTAAATTTTATTTCTGAGTCCAGCTACTAGCCTAATGTCAATAAATTGTTAATTGTGAAGATCCACAAACTTTCTGTGGCATCTCTAGGACTTTTTTTTTTTTAATATTATTTTATTTTACCTGCTTCTGAGCTTTTATAAAAATGGTATTACATTGTTTTTAGTCTTCTGTGACTTGAATTTTTTTTTTTTAACATCTTTACTGGAGTATAATTGCTTTACAATGTTGTGTTAGTTTCTGCCGTATAGGACTTTAAGTTGTGCTCCAGTTCCAAGAAATCTGACTCTACCTAGTTTTCAGCTTTTTGGTACATTCCTGTTAGGCTTTTCCTAGGTATCAATGGCTATGAATTAAAAATTCTCATTTCCTTATTCCTACTACAAGTATCTTCACCAAACTATTCTCACTCACTACCGGGAGAAAATTGAGAGTCTGTTATCTGTACCCACAAAAAAACCTAACTAATTTTATTTATATATGATTTTATTTACATACTATGTATAATATATATATAAGTAATTTGGCTATTTGACTAAAGAATATATTTCATTTATAAGTATAACTTTCTCTTTCATGCAGATTTTATATTAAACAAAATTTATAAATTTATAGAAAAGTCTCACTTCATCTTGCTTATTTAGCATTCAGGGAAGAAAGTCAGCATTCCTTAAAAATTATTCAAGTCAAATAGAAAAGTCTCACAAATTCTGAAATTAAATACAATTATACACTTTTAAAGTTTGTCAGAATAAAGTGCAAGGTGAAATTTGTTTTCAAAGTGTACACGTATTTGGATGTCATAGAAGAAAAAGTATTAACATCTGGCTCTAGAGGGAAGAAATAAGACTAATTAGGCAAAGTTACAAGGAATATGATTTCAGGTGATTACAAAGGTATAACCTGTAATAACGAGAACTGTCCCATAGTCCTCATTATAAGGTAACCAGTTCCTTTTTATTAGATGTAATCTAGCTAAAGCTCAATAACCGTGTATTAAAGATAGCATGAAGATTAATAGCATTGGGTAATAACAAATCACAATTGCTGATAATTGTACATATAAACCCTCCAACTTGACCAACTATTTGTGGCACAGGTAAGCCCACTGCTCTTTCCAGGAGCTTCAGTGCTGACAAGTCCTTTGATTTCAATATGGACTCTTAAAGGTGGAGGGCTGCACCACAAGCAAGACACTAAGACTAAGGCGGATCAGAAGTTCATGCCAGGTCTGTAACTCTATAATCTTAACTTAGGTTTAATAGAAAAATCTTTGCCAGTGATTCATCTTAATCTTTTAAACTCTGAAAAATCATTACTAATTAGGATCTAGGAGCTTATAAGTGTTTAATGTCCCTGAAACTACCTCCTCACGGAATTTTCAGGGCTCCAAAATGCTATGTCCTGCCTTAAGTAAAACCACTTGCATTACTGATATGCTGTAAAGAGCGAGGGAAGAGAGATGAACCAATAGCTAATTCATTTTCACATTTAAAGTAACTGGTTGTCCTTACCTTACCTACCCACGCAGTGCTTCCTCTATATTTCTGTGGCTCATTGTACGAACTCTATGAGAGCACTTAACCCACTGCTGTCATTACATACTTAAAATATCTATTTCCATCACAAGATTATGAACCCACAGACGGTAAGAACTGTTTTACCATGTCTGTAACACCAGCACTTCACACAATACTTGGCACAAAATTAGGTCCTCAAAAAGGCTGAATAAACCATTCTACTACCAGTAGAAGATCAATGTGATGTTACCATGAAATAACTCAAAGAAAAAGTTGATATAATTTGTGGTATTTAACTGACATTTGCAAAATACAGCTGAAAGGAAGAAAACATGTAGTGCTACCTCAAAAAATCTCAGTTAAGTAAGTAAAAAACTTTATACTTATACTAAGATAACTATTTCCTATAATATTTCTAAACCACAAAGTAAATGTTTTCATTAACTGCAATATTAGCAGGTATTTCTCTTTAAAAGTTAAGATGGCTTGCTATTTTTACATCAAATACTAACTCTTAAATATATATTAACCTTCAAGGGCACTCCTTAAATAAGTACCACTCCTACAGTAAATATACTTTGCTAATGAAATGTAATTAAGAAGGAAAAATTAAGAAAGGGAAACACTTTAAAGAAAACAGAAGCATCCATCACGGTACTCAAATTAATAATATTGCATTAAAAAAAATGAAAGGCACCATATTCACTTATAACATTGTGCCTGTTATAATCATGTATTTGTTATTTTGGCTCAAAGAAGAGACACATTCCAAAGAAGCCAAACAGATGAATAGATGGATATTTTCATTACACTATCCTTTTATTTGCTTCCCACTTGCATATGCTTTCTTTATGAAAGTTTTCCTAAATCTCTCCCTCATAAGTAACTTTAAGTTTGGGGTTCCAAATTAAATTACTACTATCATAGTAACTGATAGCTGAAAGTTAGAAACAATTTTGACAAAATGACAAAATTTCAAAATAGAAAATACTTTAAAAATATAAAATAACTATCATCTATACTTCGTTAAGGTGCTTGAGATTTTCATTACCATATCCAGTAAATGCATGTCACTGTTCTTCACGTTTCGACCTGGGCTTAATAACATTCCAAAACATCTGAAAATATTGGGGGAAAAAAAAAAGGAGAAATAAGGTATCAAGAATATATAGAAGCCCAGTGAGCAAAAGCCTCAATAGTAACGATACAATCTGAGCTCTGTACTTACAAATAGCTTTCATTTTTTAGAGAAACATCACAAATAAGAATTCATTAAGATACATAATAAAATCACATAGAAATAAGTTACCTAAATTCCCAGATCTTTATTTTTGCATGTAAAAGATTACCAATGATCAGAAACTGTGATAAAAATAGCCATAAATTGTTAACTGAAACAAAATACAGTAGTGACATATAAATTCGTTTCTAGGTAAAAATGAGATTGTATTTGCTTTAGAGTTAATCCAAACATATTGGTCAAGATCAACTAACCTAGTTAAATTAAAAGAAAGAAAATTTTTTTAAAAATTAGAATAAGACACTGTACTCTCTCTTTGCATCAAGCCAGATTAATAGAAACAGTCACCCTGGCCCTCAACAGTCATGTTCACTGAGTAGCCTACATCCTCAGTTTGAAATACTATATCCTCAGTTTGAAAACAAAAAAAAAAGTTATATGAAACTCATTACTAAAAATGCTATTATATTAGTGAAGATATTATCCAACATACTGTATACTACTAACTACTTTATTCTGTGCTTCCTAATGCTAGGCAAGCTTTAGGAATCCCATCAACACTACCACTTTGTTTGTAAAGGATTTTCATAAACTCTAAAATTCAGCTAATTCGAACATTTTTTTATATTTGTTAGGATATTATTGTCATTTCTTCTTTATAGGTAAGAAACGTAAAGTCCAGAAAAGTTATTTTACTCAAATTTACGTGGCTATTAAGTAGGTCTTGTACTCGAGAGACAATGTGATCTGCCCACAGTGTGCCTCTCTCTGCCAACAATGCATACCCACACTTACTAGAATAGAGTGTTTTTATTGTAGCTTTCCAAAATTTAAAAGTATGCTATGGAGCATTTTATACAGAAGACTATAAACAAATTAAATATACCATTTTTTAAGTTTCAAAATAGCGGCAGCTGAGCAGTCAATACTTAATCTGATCCTTGTTTTCCAAAGGTTTACTTTTCTAGTAGCATGGCTTTTTTTCCCATAAACAAGACAAGAGATTAGTCCTGTCCAAATATGAGCTTAGTAAGTAGTAAAAATATATATATAATACTTCCTGTGAATATTTGAGGATACCTTGCACAAGGCATCCAAAAAGATCAAGTATATAACAAAGATAAAGTCAGTAAGTTCTGAGGAAATTCCACACATATTATTGTACCAGTGAACAAAATATAACTTACTAAAATAGAAATTATTATAATCTAATATTCATAATTTTAATACGATTCCTTTAAAGTGCTGTGAACTCTCTATGAACTCCTATAATAAACACTGTCTATACAAATTAAATGCTAATTAATCATGTACTTTATTGTACTATTTCTTCTAAGTTTGCCTTAAATTCCTTATAAGAATAAAAGAGTTAATTCTTTTTCAGATATAAAATTTAGTTCCCTCAACTTAAAAGTCAGGTCAATGAGGACAGAAGACTTCTCTCACATTCCCTACATACTTTGCTTCAGCTTGCACCTCTCATGGGTTTTAAAATACTATTTTCTATATTATGGTTTTTAAGTTACAAAACTATTATATATACTCATTGTAAAAAGCTAATGAATACCAAAGTGTATAGGGAAAAAATAATTTCTCCTTTCTCTCTCTAATCTCAGACCCTTTGGAACCAATACTAAGAGTTTAGTATGCACCCTCCCTACCTTTCTTTTGCTCTTTTTGAAAATTTAAAGTTTTATACTGTTTGTCAAGCACTCACAGGTAAGTGGCAAAATGGGTACAATTTTCCTAATATAATGTCCTATCTTAAACTCCACTGCAAAAGGAAATTTACGTTTTCCTTAAATGTGAACACACATCACCTTATTTTGATGATCTCTGATGCACTGCTTTTTTCCTGGGTTATAAATAAAAAATCCTGCCACCAACCAACAGTGTGACCCTAGAGAAAGCACCTAACCCCCTTGGGCCTCTGCTTCCTCTTCTAGAAAATGGGAGAGGTAACAATACATGAACTCTAAGGATTCTTCCAGCACTAAAACTGCGTAATTTTTTTCTATCAAGCTGTATTAGTCATTTCCAAAATTATATTTCATTAAAGCACATAAGGTTTCCTATAGAGACAAGCAAGGTCTATTACGAATAACATGTCAGAAATTAGATAGATATTATTAGCACCACAAACACCTAATGCGAATATTAAGTGTTTCACTGGGGAGTTCAAAGCGTTCAATCTTCTCTTATTAACTCCATAAATAATGTAGAAAGCAAACTACTATTACACCTATTTTCTCAAGGATGTCACAGTCTAGTAGGGGAGGAAAATAAGTAAACGGACAATTACAACCTGTACGGTAAGTTCTACGATAGCCGTAAGTACAGAATGTTAACAAAGCAGAGAGAAGACACATCCAACATTATTTATAATATAGCAAATAGCTAACTTGACCCAAAATTTGAAATCAAACCTCCTAAGAATGGGATGATGGGGTTATCATATAAATAATAATTATCATATTAATTATAGCAGCTGTTTATTGAATGCTTTGTCAGACATTACTATATTGTTGCATTTACATTTCAAAACAACCTCTATATAACAAATAATAAAACTGGTTTCCGGAAAGTAGAAGTGATTTGTCCAGACCACACAGCCATTAAGCCCATGACTATGACTCCAAAACTGCAGAGTCCTTTACACATTATACTCTGCCACCTCCCTAGCCTATCAGTAGAAAAGATTATAAATTCCCTGTGTGATCCTGGACAAGTCACACACTTCGAAGTCTCACTTTGCACATTTCTGAAACACAAATATGACTTGCTTATAGGTTGACTATGTTAATGTAAAGCTGAAATGAAAAAACTCACAGGGAAAGTACACTGTAAATTCTAGAGCTGTTGCAGATTATAAATTATTATTACAACTGCCACTATTATTTAGAAGAGAAGTTTGACCTTCCATACTGCCCAGTGAGTCTTTACTCAAAACAGAGCTTTAAACAGCTTTTAACACCAAGTTAGCATCCATACAGACACCAAAAATTCTGCATATCTTGCATGGCTTTAGGCTTAATTGATGGAAAAATAAAGATGAAATATCACATGTCACATATGCAACACGCTTATAGAGACTCAGTTCTTCTCAGGGCTGGTCACATAGGCATCCTCTGCCTAGCATGTACCAAAAATCCAGACTCCAGAAGGAAAGCTGGTGTTCAGCACAAACCACATTGCTTGTGCTAAAAGTTTAGGCACAGTGAGCCACTATTCTCAGTTCTGGGAATGGCGGAAACCCTCCCAAAAGCCAAGTTTCCAAATACCAGTCAAGAACCAACCTTATAAGCAGACCTTCTAGGAATAGTAGTGTCATTCTTCCTATGTTAACTCTTTTCTGTACAGCCCTATTTTGGTATTTACATTTTAAGTAAAAAAAAAATTTAATACAAAACAATATCATCCGTGTGTAAAATAATATGGATTCCTCAGAAGCTCGATTCCATTTAAAACAGTTGAATCAAGCCATAGAAAGCTTTCATCAATTATCAAAAGCATAACAATTTTCTATGGTACAATGGAATAATGGAATAATTTACCTAAATATATAAACCTTAAAGAAAACAGGTAAAGAACAATTAAAAAATAATATGAGAATAAAGAGGATGGGTAAACTTATTAAAATATACTAAAAATAGAAAAAAATCAAATTAATATTTAAAACACAAATACAATATTCACACATAAGACTTATTTAACTTTTGTTGACTTGCTTTTTTTTTTTTGGTTGCACAGCATGTGGGATCTTAGTTCCCCGACCAGGGATCGAACCTGCACCCCCTGTTATTTCACTTTTGTTAATTAATTGCCTAAAGTCCTACTAAATAAAAATAACATTTTATGTAGTCATTCCTCCCACTTCAAATCAGCCAAGATCTTTAAAAAAAAAAAAATGCTGCCATTATAAATAAGAACAAAATATTAGTAACTAAGCAGTGTTTACTAGTGATATAAAATAATTATATCGTATCTATAGATACTTAATACCTCCCCTCATCCCTCCCCCAAAAAAAGTCATACAAAAGAGACAAATACAAAGACTTCCGGAAGACTAGCAAAAAGCCCTGGATTCAAATCCTCATGTTGCCTCTTCTTAGCTGTTTCTTAGCAGGCAAAATAACATGCTTTAGTTTCCTCCCTCTGCCAAAAAAAAAGTAAATAAAAAGATAATTTACTTTATAGGATTCCTTGCTTTAGTATGAAAAACACTATGCAATAAACACTTGGGATGGATGTCAACATATGGTAGAAATCATTAAATAGTGGTGATTATCCTTGCCATTATTATGACAATTAAAAGACTATCAGTTAAAAAGACTGTCTAAAATAAACACTTTTTTCCCCCAGAAATGTATCAGAAACTTTATCTGTGGGACTGGTTAATTTCATTAGATACTAGTTCAATTAGATACTGTCAGTATAGGTCCAAATAGGAGAGAGAGCACAGAAATAATTTGAACAGGAAAAGTTTATTATAAAAAATTATTCTCTGTAATAGGAGAGTGACTCTAAAGAGAATTCTAAAGAACAACCTAAGGCTGAGGAAGAGTACCCCAAAGAAGAGCAAACTTGGAAAGAAGATCCTCTCCCTAAAGCTGGTATTCTGATCTCACTGTAGAAGATATGACTGCAACCCAGTGGATGACAAAAGAAGTTTTCTGGACTGCCCAGGCAAAGCTGGACCACAAGCAAACAGGAAACAACCCTCTAGGGTGCAGGTAGCCAAGGGTGGCAGGCAGGTGAACAAAGGAAATCAGGACTCCCGGAGGCAGCTCAGAGGCAGAGTGGTACAAAGCCTGAGGCCCACAGTGTCTGTATCTGGAGGGCTGCAGGAAGATCTCGCTGAGCCAGGACCAGGACTATGAGTTCACAGAGGGAATGCATGCACTGTGTGCACAGCTGGAGCACAGCAGCACTGGATGTCCCAGCATCTTGTAGCAAGAGCAAGAAACAATCACAGCACAGCAGAACCAAGAAAAGTCCCTCCCTCCTGCGGTATCTCTCCAGCACCCTCTACTGGCACAATTTAATACTGTGCTTGCTGCAAAGATGATGCATAAAGTTGCACTAATGCAGATCAAGTAAGAGGGTAGATTTGGAACCAAGAGGCCATAAATTGATAATTGGCATAGGATACAGTTAAAATACCTCATCTCTTCTAATAACTTAACAGCCGGGTTAGAAATCAAAATTTCTTAAACCAATAAATTAAGAAGTTATTTTCTTAATGTAAATCAAGAATGTAAATTGTTATAGCCACTATGGAAAACAATATGAAGATTGCTCAAAAAGTTAAAAATAGATCTACCATATGATCCAGCAATTCCACTTCTGGGTATATACCCAAAGTAAATGAAAACAGGATATCAAAGAGATAAATGCACTCTCATGTTTATCGCAGCATTATTTGCAACAGCCATGATATGGAAACACCCTAAGGGCCCGGCAATAGATGAATACATAAAGAGGATGTGGTATATACAGTGGAATATTATTCAACCATGAGAAAGAAGGACATTCCACCATTTGCAACAACAAAAGTGGATCTTGAGGACATTATGTTAAGTGAGATAAGCCAGACAGAGACAGATAAAACTGTATGATATTACTTATATGTGGAATCTAAAAACATGAAACTTGTAAAAACAAAGGGTAAACTGGTGGTTACTGGGGAGTGGGGGAACAGGAGAGATGTTGTTTAAAAGTACAGACTTGCAACTAGTAGTAAATAAGTCCTAGAGATCTAACACACAGTATAGTGAATATAGACAACAACACTGTATATAATCAAACTTTCTAAGAGACTAGATCTTAATTATTCCAACCACAAAGAAGAAATAATTGATAATTATATGACGTGACAGAGGTGTTAACTACTGCTACAATGGCAATCATATTACAATATATAAATGTATCAAATCAACGTGTTGTATACCTTAAGTTTACACAATGTTATATGTCAAATATATTTCAGCTTAAAAAAAACAAACTACTACATTTGAACAACCTGGAACTCTCTCCTCTGCTAGGACCTGGTAGCCCCTTTGTCCCTAACTATCTTGATTAGTCACCTTAAGTTAAATAAAGCTAAGTAAAGATCTTTTGCCACTGGAAAAACAATTAATTAATTAAGAAATTATTATTATATTATAGAAGCATACTATGATTTACAAAAGGATTCAAAAAGAGCTCCAGTAGAGGTCTATCGATTGTACCAATGTCAATTTCCTAGTTTGTACATTATACTATAGTTATGTAACATGTTACTATTGGCAGAAGCTGGGTGAAGTGTACATGGGGCCTCTCTATACTATTATTTTAACTCCCTGTGAGTCTGTAATTATTTCACATTTAAAAGTTCATTAAAAAATGAGGCTTCCCTGGTGGCGCAGTGGTTGAGAGTCTGCCTGCCAATGCAGGGGACGGGGGTTCGAGCCCTGGTCTCGGAAGATCCCACATGCCGCGGAGCAACTGGGCCCGTAAGCCACAATTACTGAGCCTGTGCGTCTGGAGCCTGTGCTCCGCAACAGGAGAGGCCACGATGGTGAGAGGCCCGCGCACTGTGATGAAGAGTGGCCCCCGCTTGCCGCAACTAGAGGAAGCCCTCACACAGAAACGAAGACCTAACACAGCCAAAAACAAAATAAATAAATAAATTTTAAAAAAATAATAATAATATTAAAAAAAAAAAATGAGCCCCAAGACATCTAGAATAAACTTAGAAAAACATTTGACAGAAAGCAATGTACGTTTTCATTGCTAATATTAAAAAAGTAGTTCTTAAGATACGATGCTAAAAATGTAATCGTATTATATACATACCTCTGGAGTGCCACCCCCCCCCCCCACTGGGTGCCAGCAAAAGCTAGCAATGGAAGACACTGAAAATTCTGTCCTAATTACAAGTTCCAGTCCAAAAGCTGAGAGAAGACAGAAGCTTCCAATTTCTCATTCTCCAAAGCACATGATGACGCCGATAACTCTTTATCAATTGTCACTTGAAATAACTATCAGAGAACAATGAAAGTATTTTGTATAAATATATCCTGTTCTTCTAAGGTAAAAGAGAGTTATCTTTCTACTGCCTTATATGAAAACTCAAAGAGGACAAATGAGTAAGTTCAAAAACAGTTTGTAAAATATTATGCAGGGGCTTCCCTGGTGGTACAGTGGTTAAGAATCCTCCTGCCAATGCAGCCAACACGGGTTCAAGCCCTGGTCCAGGAAGATCTCACATGCCGTGGAGCAACTAAGCCCGAGTGCCACAACTACTGAGCCTGCACTCTAGAGCCCGTGAGCCACAACTACTGAGCCCACGTGCCACAACTACTGAAGCCCATGCACCTAGAGCCCGTGCTCCGCAACAAGAGAAGCCACTGCAATGAGAAGCCTGCACACCACAACGAAGAGTAGCCCCCACTCACCGCAACTAGAGAAAGCCATGTGCAACAACAAAGACCCAATGCAGCCAAAAATAAACAATAAATTAATTAATTAATTTAAGAAATATATATTATTCAGACTTTGGGTCACTCCACTAACTTTTTCTCATTTTCAGGATGGAGAAAAATGAAAGAAAAATTATTAAGACATCTAAAACTCTTGATTTTACATCTAGGCAACTTAAAGTCAGTGACTTGAGCTCCTTTCTAAATAAAACTATTTAACAACTTGCTAGGGTGAAGGCAAAAATAAGTGCTACATAAATTCAGCAAAAGACCCTCAGAATGGTCTCACATCCAATTATATCAGCCCCAAAATAATTAACAGTTCAGGTTCTACTATCTATCTACTTTAGTGATGTCAAACATATTAGAAAATTGCTTATTCTGTGAGAAGAAAAGAGCCCTAGGTGATTTTTTTTTTCAGTACTCCATGGCTTGGAAATCTTTTCCTCAAGAAAATAACACAAGGAAAGGTACCTGTCAATCACTCATGCTATGAGGTATGGTACTTAACACTTCAACTTCTCACTATGTAGTTTTTGCTGCAAGCCAGAAAGCACAAATTAAGAACTGAAGCAGAATTTATTATCAAAACAGGCACATCTCTGAATCACTCTACAAATGATCAAACTGCCTTCTAGTAATGATGTGTTTTATATTATATATATATATATACTTTAATGTATATGTAATGATTGTACTCCCCGAAATTAAGATCAGATAAAAGTGATTCATGGAAATTCTTTCTTCCTAGCAGTAATGGCCCATGTTACTCAGTACAAACAAAGCTGTATACTTAAAACAAATCTAGTAATTATACTCTGCTTGCTGTATCAATACTTCATTCTGGTTCACACATCAAGCATCAGGGCAGATCCCTGGGAACAAAGTGATCTGACAGGCATAAAACCCTGAAGCCAAAATTCTCTTCCCAACTAACCCTCCAAAAGGTCTGGAATTACCATCATTAGAACTCCACTTCTTGTTAGGGAACTGTAAAGAGACCCATTTTCCAAATGTATATGGTATTATTTTCCCTGAATTATTTTATGACAAATTAAGAAGTAACACTTGGCAAAAATCAACTAGTCAGAAAATTAATACAGCAAAAAATGAAAAATTTCCCCCTCGCTTTTCGGGTATCTAGCAAAACCAGCAATCTATTCAAAGCATTGATGTGGGTGCTATATAATAGTGCTAGAGTATTTTAAATACTAAATAAAGCTTTAAAAATCCATATCAATTTAGTAGTATGTAAGAAATTCTTTTGCAGTATTTCTACACACGATGAGACCAAAACCCATGAAAATGCCAGCTGGAGAGGGACAGAGAAGATTGCTATCTCCACTTTGGAAACACCAGAAAGAGACTGACCTGATCAGATCTGCTTTAACATTTTAACTGGAGCCTCTCAATAATTAGGCTTAGGCTGCTCTTCTCACACATTTCAGATTACAATCATCTTGCTTTCTCCTCTCAGCTCTTATTGTTGGTCTTCTCTTCTACAAATCTATCAGCTTTTCTCCCAGGGCATGGTGCCCCTGGGTTTGAAGTCACTGAACAATCACTTGGATGCCCATCTATACTCTCACTTTCAAATTCTGCTGGAAATACACCAAGGAATGCCAATCCATTTATTTTCTAACTGGTTTGATTAATTTTAAACTTAGCACATAATCAAAATTTCATTCGGTACAGTCTCCAAAAGTATACACTCAGAAGTCAGATGGCCTTGGTTTAAACCCTGGCTCTACCAGTTCCTGGCTAAGTGACCAAGTTACTTAATCCCATTAAGCCTCTGTCTCATCTTCTGAAAAAAAAAAATAGGGTAATAATTAAAATGTTTTCCTCATATGTTGTTATGACAATTAAATTTTACAATGGCCATCACACAAAAATGTTAATATTATTTTCTTTCTTATGTCCAGTTCCTAAATAAAGCTTAACTTGTAAAATCTAACACAGGTGACTGAGAAAAGCAAAAGAACATTAGAAATTTTCAAACTATGAGAGCAGTTTTCACATACCCTCTAAACAGGTTAGGATTCTATTGGGTGCAATGTTCTATTACACTCTGCATGTTACAGTGAATGTAGTCAATACTCTTAACTTTATAAAATTTTTATATACTTTTTATTCATTTACTCAACAAGTTTTTAAAACGAAGTAGAGAGTAAGAATATTTATTCTGGACCAGATAGACTTGGTATTTAATTGTATGACCTTGAGAAAGCTATTTAACCTCTCTGTGCCTCAGTTTCCCTGACTGTACAATGAAGATAATAGTACCTATACCTCATAAGTAGCACCTAGAACAGTGCTCAGCACAGAGAAAGTGCTAAGTAAGGACTAAGTAACTACAAAGCTCTGGTTCCTAGCACAGGGCTAGATATTGGAGATTCTGAGATAAATGACACAGTACTTGCCTTCAAAGGGGATGAGACCAATAATCAGAGTATAATTCGTCAAATATCTATGCATGAGGAATGCCTGAACCCTTGAATGCACAGAGAAATAGATTTTTTTCATGATAAAAACTAATATTTTTAAAAGCCAAAATACTGAAAATTAGCATTCAGAATGGGTGATGGGTACACTGCCATTCAATATATTATTCTGTCTACTTGTGTGCATGTTGGAAATTTCACATAATGGGAAGTTGTTTTTAAAAATCATTTTCTCAGAAAGTAAGCCAAAATTATGTAATTTGAAGGATTTACTTTCACACCGATGTCTTTATACTATAACTGAACTTTGTCAGCAGCAATGTTTTAAAAAAAAAAAAAAATCAGAGGTTAAGAATTCTCTTGACAAGACTGCCACCTACTGGATTACCTTAAATTCCACTACTTACATTTTGTGATTTAAACACATTAAGTACCACATATAATCCAATAAAAAGCAAGAGTTTCTTTTTTGAAAAAAAAAAGATAAATTGAAGTATTTAAAAAATACCCCATATCACAGGAAATTCTGTCTGCTATGTTGAACAAAGTATTCTTTGAGGAAGACCCATTAGCCTGAAGCAATCTCAAGTTAATTTTAGTTTGGATGTTTAGAGGTCATCCGACAGAATGTGTGAAAAAGGAGGCAAAAACACTTAACAGATTTGGTAATTACTGCTGAGCATATGAACCCATAGTTGTTAAATATTATCATCGACATCAATTATATTAAAATAAAAGCAATATATTAAGTGGTTATATATGGAATGAATTTTTTTAGCTATCTTAATGCTATACAAATGGTAGGTAAAATTCCGGCTTAGGTAGAATTTCTAATGATAATGATATATACTGATTCAAAAAGTGCTTTATCTCAAACAACTTAGGCAGAAGTTGAGATAACGTGCTCTGGAAAAATGCCTTAAAATTATTCAAAAAGTAGCTTAAGTGATGATGAAGACACTGATGTCGAAGATTATTGTGGAGAGTCTGAATAAGTTTGTCTTATGAACATGAGAGTGGGCAAAAAGCAACATTTCTAAGTTATTATGTATAATATATTTTAAATGTATGCGTAAATGTTTATCTAAGTTAACAAAGAAAACATAATTAGGTATCTCACTATTTCACCTATATTCACCAAGGTTTCTATATTTAAGTTAATCCAAGACTGGATCAGACAAGAATTATGAATGAAAGCTAAACCAAGGAAGAAATTTTGATGAGAAGCAAGATATTTTCATGGGTCTCCCCACAAACTGCTTACTAGCTGCAAGGGAGGGGAAAAAAAAAGGAATTACAATGGAGAAACCAGACATCTTGACTGGTAATCAAATTTAACATCACCAGAAAGGGACAAATGGTTATCAAGCGCCTCCAAATGTGACACACTGTGAAGGAGAGAACATCACCTATGCAGCAATAAACTATCTGAATCTAATCATGAGGAAATATTTGATAAACCCAAACTGAGCAATGTTATATTAAAAAGAGGGGAAAGGAGGAATAGGAGGACATGGAGTTCATCTCTCTCCACGGATGCATCAGGAATACATCTATAGATGCAACAACTCTCATAGAACACCGGCTGAACACTAGCAGAAGACCTTGGACACTGGAAAGGACTGTAAAGATCCCTGCATAACTGGTATGAACAACTTGTGGGGTCTTGGTTCCTTGACTAGAAGTCGGGCCTCAGGCTCTGAGGTGGGAGCACCAAGTCCAGGACACTGGACCACTAGAGAATTCCTGGCCACAGGGAAGATTAACCACCAAGACCTCTCACAGAGGTCTCTATCTGAATCCAAGACCCGGCTCCACCCAACTGCCAGCAGCCTCCAGCACTGGATGCCTCACATAAAACAACAAACAAAGACAGGAACACAAACCCACCCATCAGTACACAGACTACCTAAAGTCATACTAAGCTCACAGACACCCCAAAACGCACCACCTGACACGGCCCTGTTCAACAGGGGGAAAAGACTCAACTCCACCCACCAGAACGCAGGCACAAGTCCCTCCCATCACAAAGCCTACGCAAGCCACTGGACCAACCTCACCACCGGGAGCAGAGCTAACAGAAGCAAGAGGAACTATGACCCTGCAGCCTAGGGAAAGGAAACCTCAAATACTGTAAATCAGACAAAATGATAAGACAGAGAAATATCTTTCAGGCAAAGGAGCAAGATAAAAACGCACAAGACTGAATAAATGAAGAGGAAATAGGCAAACCACCTGAAAAAGAATTCAGAGTAATGACAGTAAAGATGACACAAAATCTCAGAAATAGAACAGAGAAAATATAAGAAATGTTTAACAAGGACCTAGAAGAACTAAACAGCAAACAAACAGTAATGGACAATACAATAACGGAAATTAAAAATACTCCAAAAAGGGCTTCCCTGGTGGTGCAGTGGTTGAGAATCTGCCTGCCAATGCAGGGGACACGGGTTTGAGCCCTGGTCTGGGAAGATCCCACATGCCGCGGAGCGACTAGGCCCGTGAGCCACAATTGCTGAGCCTGCGTGTCTGGAGCCTGTGCTCCGCAACAAGAGAGGCCACGATACTGAGAGGCCCGCGCACCGCGATGAAGGGTGGCCCCCACTTGCCACAACTAGTGAAAGCCCTCGCACAGAAACGAAGACCCAACACAGCCATAAATAAATAAATAAATAAAATTTTAAAAAAAATACTCCAAAAGGAATCAATAGCAGAACAACTGAGGCAGAAGAACAGGTAAGTGAGCAGGAAGATAGAATGGTGGAAATAACTGCCGCAAAGCAGAGTAAAGAAAAAAGAATGAAAATAATGGAGGACAGTCTCAGAGACCTCTGGGACAACATTAAGTGCACCAACATTTGAATTATAGGCGTCCCAGAAGAAGAAGAAAAAAAGAAAGGGTCTGAGGAAATATTTGAAGAGATTATAGTCAAAAACTTCCCCAACATTGGAAAGGAAATAGTCAATCAAGTCTGGGAAGTGCAGAGAGTACCATACAGGATAAACCCAAGGAGAAACATGCCAAGACACATACTAATCAAACTAACAAAAATTAAACACAAAGAAAAAATATTAAAAGCAGCAAGGGAAAAGCAACAAATAACATACAAGGGAATCCCCATAAGGTAAACAGCTGATCTTTCAGCAGAAGCTCTACAGGCCAGAAGGGAGGGGCAAGATATATTTAAAGTGATGAAAGGGAAAAACCTACAACCAAGATTACTCTACCCAGCAAGGATCTGATTCAGATTCAACAGAGAAATCAAAGGTTTATAGGCAAGCAAAAGTTAAGAGAATTCAGCACCAGCAAACCAGCTTTACAACAAATGCTAAAGGAACTTCTCTAGACAGGAAACACAAGCGAAGGAAAAAACCTACAAAAATAAACCCAAAACAATTAAGAAAATGGTTAATAGGAACATACATATCAATAATTACTTTAAATGTAAATGGATTAAATGCTCCAACCAAAAGACACAGACTGGCTGAATGGATACAAAAACAAGACCCATATATATGCTGTCTACAAGAGACCCACTTCAGACCTAGGGACACATACAGACTGAAAGTGAGGGGATGGAAAAAGATAGTCCATAAAAATGGAAATCAAAACAAAGCTGGAGTAGCAATATTCATATCAAACAAAATAGTCTATGAAATAAAGACTATTACAAGAGACAAAGAAGGACACTACATAATGATCGAGGGATCAATCGAAGAAGAAGATATAACAACTGTAAATATCTATGCACCCAACATAGGAGCACCTCAATACATAAGACAAATGCTATAAGAGGGGAAATCGACAGTAACACAATAGTAGTAGGGGACTTTAACACCCCACTTACACCAATGGATAGATCACCCAAGCAGAAAATAAATAAGGAAACACAAGCTTTAAATGACATATTAGACCAGATAGACTTAATTGATATTTATAGGACATTCCATCCAAAAACAATAGAATAGTACTTCCCTCGTGGCACACTGGTTAAGAATCTGCCTGCCAATGCAGGAGACATGGGTTCGAGCCCTGGTCTGGGAAGATCCCACATGCCACGGAGCAACTAAACCCGTGCACTGCAACTACTGAGCCTGCATTCTACAGCCCGCTTGCCACAACTACTGAAGCCCGCAAGCCTAGAGCCCGTGCTCCACAACAACGAGAAGCCATCACAATGAGAAAACCATGCAGCACAAGGAAGAGTAGCCACTGCTCGCCACAACTACAAAAGCCCACACGCAGCAACGAAGACCCAATGCAGCCAAAAAATAAATAAATTTATTTTTTAAAAAAAACAGAATACCCTTTCTTCTCAAGTGCACATGGAACATTCTCCAGGACAGATCACATCTTGGGTCACAAATCAAGCCTTGGTAAATTTAAGAAAATTGAAATCATATCAAGCATCTTTTCCAACCACAACGCTATGAGACTAGATATCAATTACAGGAAAAAAAGTGTAAAAAAATACAAACACATGGAGGTTAAACAATATGCTGTTAAACAACCAAGAGATCACTGAAGAAATCAAAGAGGAAATCAAAAAATACCTAGAAACAAATGACAATGAAAACACGATGACACAAAACATATGGGATGCAGCAAAAGCAGTTTTAAGAGGGAAGTTTACAGCAATACAATCCTACCTCAAGAAACAAGAAGAATCTCAAATAAACAACCTAACCTTACTCCTAAAGCACTTACAGAAAGAAGAACAAGAAACACCTAAAATTAGCAGAAGGAAAGAAATCATAAAGATCAGATCAGAAATAAATGAAAAAAGAAATAACAGAAACAACAGCAAAGATCAATAAAACTAAAAGCTGGTTCTTTGAAAAAATAAACAAAATTGATAAACCATTAGCCAGACTCATCAGGAAAAAAAAGGAGAAGACTCAAATCAACAGAATTAGAAATGAAAAAGAAGTAACAACTGACACCTCAGAAATACAAAGGATCATGACAGACTACTACAAGCAACTATATGCCAATAAAATGGACAACCTGGAAGAAATGGACAAATTCTTAGAAAAGTACAACCTTCCAAGACTGAACCAGGAAGAAAAAGAAAATATAAACACACCAATCACAAGCACTGAAATTGAAACTGTAATTAAAAATATTCCAACAAACAAAGGTCCAGAATCAGATGGCTTCACAGGTAAATTCTATCAAGCATTTAGAGAAGAGCTAACACCTATCCTTCTCAAACTCTTCCAAAATATAGTGGAGGGAGGGACACTCCCAAATTCATTCTACGAGGCCACTATCACCTTGATACCAAAACCAGACAAAGATGTCACAAAAAAAGAAAACTACAGGCCAGTATCTCTGATGAACATAGATGCAAAAATCCTCAACAAAATACTAGCAAACAGAATCCAACAGCACATTAAAAGGATCATACACCATGATCAACTGGGGTTTATCCCAGGAATGCAAGGATTCTTCAATATACACAAATCAATCAATGTGATACACAATATTAACAAACTGAAGGGTAAAAACCATATGATAATCTCAATAGATGTAGAAAAAGCTTTTGACAAAATTCAAAACACATTTTTGATAAACACTGTACAGAAAGTGGGCACAGAGGGAACCTACATGACATAATAAAAGCCATATATGACAAACCCACAGTGAACATCATTCTCAATGCTGAAAAACTGAAACCATTTCCTCTAACATCAGGAACAAGACAAAGGGTGCCCACTCTCACCACTATTATTCAACATAGTTTTGGAAGTTTTAGCCACAGCAATCAGAGAAGAAAAAGAAATAAAAGGAATCCAAATTAGAAAAGAAGAAATACATCTCTCACTGTTTGCAGATGACATGATACTATACATAGAAAATCCTAAAGATGACACCAGAAAACTACCAGAGCTAATCAATGAATTTGGTAAAGTAGCAGGATACAAAATTAATGTGCAAAATTAAGGCTCCCAGACTTCAGACTATACTACAAAGCTACAGTAATCAAGACAGTATGGTACTGGCACAAAAACAGAAACATAGATCAATGGAACAGGATAGAAAGCCCAGAGATAAACCCATGCAACTATGGTCACATTATCTTTGACAAAGGAGGCAAGTATATACAATGGAGAAAAGACAGCCCCTTCAATAAGTGGTGCTGGGAAAACCAGACAGCTACATGGAAAAGAATGAAATTAGAACACTCCCTAACACCATACACAAAAATGAACTCAAAATGGATTCGAGACCTAAATGTAAGACCGGACACTATAAAACTCTTAGAGGAAAACATAGGAAGAACACTCTTTGACATAAATCACAGCAAGATCTTTTTTGATCCACCTCCTAGACTAATGGAAATAAAAACAAAAATAAACAAATGGGACCTAATGAAACTTCAAAGCTTTTGCACAGCAAAGGAAACCATAAACAAGACAAAAAGACAACCCTCAGAATAGGAGAAGATATTTGCAAATGAAGCGGCTGACAAAGATTAATCTCCAAAATCCACAAGCAGCTAATGCAGCTCAATTTCAAAAACATAAACAACCCGATCCAAAAATGGATGGAAGACCTAAACAGACATTTCTCCAAAGAAGACATACACATTGCCAACAAACACATGAAAAGATGCTCAACATCACTAATCATTAGAGAAATGCAAATCAAAACTACAATGAGGTATCACCTCACACTGGTCAGAATGGTCATCATCAAAAAATCTACAAACAATAAATGCTAGAGAGGGTGTGGAGAAAAGAGAACGCTCCTGCACTGTTGGTGGGAATGTAAATTGATACAGCCACTATGGAGAACAGCATGGAGGTTCCTTAAACTAAAAATAGAACTACCACATGACCCAGCAATCCCACTACTGGGCATATACCCTGAGAAAACCATAATTCAAAAAGATACATGTACCACAATGTTCACTGCAGCACTATTTACAACAGCCAGGACATGGAAGCAACCTAAATGTCTACTGACAGATGAATGGATAAAGAAGATGTGGCACATATATACAATGGAATATTACTCAGCCATTAAAAGGAACGAAATTGGGTCATTTGTAGAGACGTGGATGGACCTAGAGACTGTCATAAGAGTGAAGTAAGTCAGAAAAACAAATACCATATGCTAACGCATATATGTGGAATCTAAGAAAACGGTACTGATGAACCTAGTGGCAGGGCAGGAATAAAGATGCAGATGTATAGGACAGACTTGAGGACACAGCAGGGGAAGGGGAAGCTGGGACTAAGTGAGAGAGTATCATTGACATATATACACTACCAAATGTAAAATGGATGGCTAGTGGGAAGCTTCTGCATAGCACGGGGAGATCAGCTTGACGCTTTGTGACAACCTAGAGGGGTGGGATAGGGAGGGTAGGATAGGGAGGGTGGGAGGGAGGCTCAATAGGAAGGGGATACGGGGATATATGTATATATATATATAGCTGATTCACTTTGTTGTACAGCAGAAACTAACACAACATTGTAAAGCAATTATACTCCAATAAAGATGCAAAAAATAAATAAAAATAAAAATAGGGAAAGGGATGTATTCTTCAAAAACGTCCATGTTGATGGGACTTCCCTGGTGGCACAGTGGTTAAGAATCTGCCTGCCAATGCAGGGGACACAGGTTCGATCCGTGGTCTGGGAAGACCCCACATGCCGTGGAGCAACTAAGCCCGTGCGCCACAACTACTAAGCCTGCGCTCTAGAGCCCACAGGCCACAACTACTGAAGCCCACGCACCTAGAGCCCGTGCTCCGCAACTAGAGAAGCCACCGCAATGAGAATCCCGCACACCACAACAAAGAGTAGTCCCTGCTCACCACAACTAGATAAAGCCCGCATGCAGCAACAAAGACCCAATGCAGCCAAAAATAATAAATAAATAAATTTATTTATTAAAAAAAAAAGTCCATGTTTTAAAAGAGAGAGACAGACTGTGGAAATCTTTCCTAATTAAAGAAACCTAAAGACATATGGCAGCTAAATGCAATATCTGACCCTAATGTAAATCCCAAATTGGATGGGGGGAAAGGATGGTATTGGGTTAACTGACAAAATTAGAGACGAATAGTAGGTTAGATTAAAAGTATTGCATGAAAGCTAAATTTACTGAGGTTGATACAAATAATGTGGTTAAATAAGAGATATTCGTATCCCTATTTTTAGGAAATATAGATTTCCTAAGGAAGTAGATAGGGATAAAACACCATGATGTATGTAACTTACTCTTAAATTGTTTAGAAAAACAATCACGTGTGTGTGTGTGCGTGTGTGTGTTGTGGGGGAGGGAGGGAGAGAAAGACTGAGAGACAGAGAGAGAGAGAGATTGAGAAAGTGGGTGCAAAGCAAATGGGGTAAAATGTTATTAATAAGTGATTCTGAGTAAAGAGCATGCAGGTGTTCTCTGTACTAGGTTTTTTTTTCTTTTTTTTTAACTCTTCTGTAAGTTTGAAATTACCTCTAAATAAAAAGATTAAAATATTGCTATGTCTACTGCTAACAAAAAAATAAAATATAGACATAAATATACAAACGCATGCAGACACATGTGTGTGTACATATGTGCATGTGTGTTTATATATTTTAAAGATATATCTCTTAAAGATTCTGATATCTCAGTAACTAAATGGACTTTTTAATAATCAAAATGATTGAGAAGTTAAGGTATTTGTCCTATATGTAAATAAGGGAGAGACGGAAAAAGCCCAAATAGGGTAGAAGCAGTTATTACTGATAAAACAAAGCCATTTCATGTTTATTCCCCCCATCAATTGACATTTTCAATGAACCAGTTATATCTAACTTATTTAAGTGGGGAAAGCATTAGGTTTCTCATTCTCATTTTTAAATGGAGAAACTGAAGCATGGTGAAAAGCCACAGTAAGTAATACAGCTGAGATTCAATAGTAAGTCTCTTGAAACACAGTAACAATGTCAATACAAGTTTTGGTAGCATTTAGGAGCAAGCTGCTTACCTTTCAATAGCTAATTCTTTGTTAGAAAGTTGCTGCACTGTAATCACAACCTTCTTCTCTATTCCTTGTTTTAATTTGAAATAAAATTTATCTCTATCCTTAGGCACAGGACTGAAACATGCAAAAAGAACAGGAATTAAAAATAATTAAAAACAATAAAAAAGATCTCTCTTTCAAGGTTCGAATGAGCCAACAAACTGTTTAAGCAACAACACCCTTATTCTTAAGATATCCTAACTCTCATCTTGCCACAGAGTAACTACAAACTTTACAGTCAGCAAAACAGTGTTATTAATTTTTAAACTGGGTTTACAAGAGCCTTATAATTTATCCCTAACCGAGATTAAAAACAAAACTTTTTAAATGACATCATTTCAAATTTTAGTTTTTAAATTTTAACAAATTTAGGAACATGGTTTATTTAATTACTTTTAAGACTGTCACATTTCTGGTTTAGCTGGTTGCATGAATGCCCTTAACACAGTGAAACCCAAGGCAAAAATTGAGAAGAGCTTACTTTTAAACATCTAGAATATGAGATGACTGTGACAAATCCAAGTAAATACAAATAAAAGATGAACAAAGAGGTACAGATCAGGGCAAGTTAAATTCTAGCCTAGGCCAGACTGACAATTCTCAAGAATTAGTTCATTAAAACAGTAAGTGTCTAAAAGAAACAAAACAAAAACAGTTAAGTGTCTAAAATATAGGTTGCCTTATCTGAAAAGGAAAAATACCTTTAGCAACTTATTTGACCTAAGACTCAATTTCTGTATCTGTAAAAAACAGATAAAATACCTACCTAACAATTATGGTCAGAAACAAAGGCAAAGTAAAGGCGCATAACTGATCATTAAAGAGTATAACTGTTTCCTATTATCTGCCTATTTTTGAACTAAAGAAAAACATTCCAAATATACAGCAGAAGGAAATGGTTAATTAAATGATGGTCAAACCATACAACATACTACCGGTGACCATTAAAAATGATTTTAAGAATATTTTAATTGAAAAATTCTTATATCATGAAGTTAAAAGAAAAAACTATATATACATATACAACTGTATAAAAATACACTCTAGAAATCAAATATTAAAAGTGATTGTGGCTGACAAAACCATAGCTTTTTACTCTAATTTTATTATTTTACTAAATTTTCTACAGTAAAAATCAGTATTTTAAAATATTAAGAAAATAATTTACATAAAATATCTGAAAAGCATGACAAAAGTGAACCATGCATTCACCAGTGAAATATTTCTTTATCACCCTAAAGCTTTATACCAACATTGTATATTCTGGAAACTTTAAATTAGCCAATATTATATTTCAGACACAATACCAATTTTTAACCTTTCCAAACAACCTCACCTAAAGTTTCCTTTTCCATCATCTTCTTTTACCTCCAAGGAGACACTGAAGGTAAATACATCACTGTCAGGGGTAGGAATAACTGAGTCTTTAACATCAGATACTTGTCTAGAAGACCGTTTGAAAGCTGTACAGAAACTATACAAAATTCTGCTTACCTAAAAGAATAAAAATGGAAACAATATTAGACAAAGATTTAACTGCATTTTGATAAACTGCTTCCCTAATTCTTGAATCTATAATTTCCCATGGTCACAATGCTCTTTAGCAGATAAAGTAGATATAGTCTAAGCATACACACACACACACACACACACACAGAGTTTGTAATATATAGTGTGTATATATACACAGTATAAGCATATATACACACACACAGCTGACCCCTAAACAACATGGGTTTGAAATGCACGGGTCCCCTTATACGCAGATTTTTTTCAACAGTAAATACTACAGTAGTATACAAGCCACGGTTGGTTGAAGTGGCAGATGCGGAACAGTGGATAAGGAGGAACCGCTAATATGGAGGGCCAACTATAAATTATACATGAATTTTTGACTGGGCAGAGGGTCAGCGCCCCTACCACACCCCACCCCCCAGCCCCAGCACACTGTTCAAGGGTCAACTGTACTTTGCTTCTTTCAATCTGGCATTTAAACACCAAAATAAAGACGTTTAATTTAAAGTCACAAAAGAAGCTGTATGTATGTATAGATGTTTCTATGACCCCTAAGATACTATATTGCAATGAATGAATCCTAAGATAATTACTAGAATGATACTGGCATCTAAACCTTCCCAATGAACACACACAAACAAGGTTTTAGCCCAAGGTGTCAATTTCTCTTTTCACTTCTCTCAGCTTCAGGGGCATCTAAACCTTCCCAATGAACACACACAAACAAGGTTTTAGCCCAAGGTGTCAATTTCTCTTTTCACTTCTCTCAGCTTCAGGGGGCTAGATCCTGAGGCATAGAATAAATACTGTTTTTTGCAAAAAGAAAACATGATTTAAAATTTTAAAGAGCACGATTGAAAGAGCTTCCAGTGTTGTTACTCAACGTTGTTGTTGTTGTATAAACGTGTCGCAGAATGAATGAATCCTGAAATGTTCTTATCTAATTTATTAGTATTAAGCCACCCTGGTGACTTTATATACACACACATACAGAAATATATGTATGTGTGTATATATATGGATGGCTTTTACTCCTCCCCTGAAGTGGAGGAGTACTCTACATCCCACACTCTTCCAGACGGTATTATCTTCCTTGGTTCCAAAAGAAGCATCATACCATCTCAAACTCGTCCGCTTCACACACAAAAGACCTTCCAAATCTCTCAGGCACCTCATGGGTTGAACAAATAAAAACAAGATGAAATAAGAAGGGTTTGAACAAAGGTCATATTTTCAAAATCTCACACTGGGAGGTACTAGTAAAGAAACTTCTCTGAATATTAAATCCTTCACTTTAGATAAAGTGAATTCAAATTATTCTTTGTATTAATCTAAGATGATAATATTTTATAATTTGCTTGAAATAAGAGCACTCTCATTAACAGTAGAATTTCTTCAAGTATGGGGGTCTTTCCTTAATATTCTATTTTTATTATATTCCTACATTCTACCTTTTCTCACACACACATACTCTAACACATTCAATGGTCCTCAAACTTCCAATGGCCACACTTACATCTAGTAATCAATGACTACCCTAAACTGCCTTTCCAGTGCCAAATCAATAGTTTCCTAAATTAACTGACTTACACAGGTTAACTGTATAAGAATGCTGCCTGCCAGCCTAAAGTTCAACTTCAATCAATAGCATCATATTTGTATCACAGCATTTGTAAAATTTTTTAATATGTTAAAGTGTTATCTCATTATAATTTTATATAAATGAGTAAAAACAACAAAGCAGCAAAGAATTGATATTAATAAGAACTGTAGACCTCAAATCTTATACAATTAAGACAATGATAAGTTCACTCATTCATTCAACCAATAATTTTGAGTGCCTTCTGTGTACTAAGTATTCTAGGAGAGAGGGATACAGCTGTGTACATGGAGCTTTCATTTCAGCACATGTAAGTTGAATGTGCTTGGGGTGAATGGGAGGAATCATTAGCTAAGGCAAAAACAGATATGTTCAGCCTCAACTAGACCCTTATTGGACTTAGCTCAATAATTTAAATGTTATAGAGGAAAACAGAATCAAAGAACATGCTAGAAATAAGTCACTGAAGATTATGCCTACAAGGTAAAGTGTAAACAGGGACTTTAAACTATTTTCAGTTCTTTGAGTACTCCCCACTTCCTAACTCCAAATAAAATGTGACGTCTCTTATTTACATTTTATGTGTGTTTAAGAAAACATTTTTAAGCATATTTTTAAGAAAACATTATATGTGAAAATAGAATACCTGTACTTAGGTTTTGATACATTAGTAAAGTTAAACCCCAACCCTATTTATTATTTTTTCTTCTCTCCTATATTCTTCTATTTCATTTTCTTTGTATCAGAGCTGTCCGCAAGCCTACACATCAGGCCACACCAAAAAAAAAAGTCAAAGAACTTGGCGAATTCTAAAGTAGATGGGCAAGGCTCAGGAATTTGTTTTTAAAAAGGCTAAGCATATGGGGCTGAGCCAGAGTGGTAGAGAATGATGGGGGGAAAATCAGACTACACCTTTCTCTCTTCTTGGAGGAAGGACACAACAGTACGTTAACAGCAATCAAACTGCATTTAATCCTGACCATGTCTTAGAAGTTGCTATTTCCAACAACAAGGTTAAAATCATTTGTGACTTCTAGAGTCTGTGAATAAGCTGGAATGATGATCCAAGAATTGGTAAGGTAAAGTAGCTTCAAAAACAATGATTATCAATGTCTATAGTTATTGGAACAAACTGGGTAACCAATTTCATCATGAAAAAATTTAAAACATAATACCATGGAAAACATTTCTATACATGTCACACTATTAAAACACACACGCACACACAATAATCTAGAACAGGTGTTTTCTTTGCAGAAGTCAAAAGTTTTATTGACAAATAATACAGTACAATTTTTCCCCAGAGGCAGCACCTACCTACAGAAAGCATTAGTTAAACACAAAACTATGTCTTGGAGTTGCTGTTGTTTTTGAAGAGGTGGGCAGGAGGACACATGTAGATATGTGGAAAGGAGATACACCAAAATCTTAATTCTGATGGAATTCTGAGTAACTTTTATCTTCTTTTGTATTTCAGTATTTTCCAAATTCTCAATTATGTATTACACATTAACAGCCCAAGAAATGCTATTAAATGAAATATTTACTTAAAATAAGTAATACAGGGGGACTTCTCTGGGGGTCCAGTGGTTAAGAATCCGCCTTCCAATGCAGGGGACACAGGTTCGACCCCTGGCCAGGGAACTAAGATCCCACATGCAGAGGGGCAACTAAGCCTGTGCACTCTAGAGCCTGCACCACAACTAGACAGCCTGCATGCCGCAACTACTGAGCCCGCCTGTCGCAACTAGAGAGAAGCCCACGTGCCACAACAAACAGCCCGCACACCACAACAAAAGATCCCATGCGCCACAACTAAGACCCGACGCAGCCAAATAAATAAATAAAATATTAAAAATAAATTAATTAAAAATAAAATAAAATAACACAGCAAATTCTTCTAAGATAAAGCCTTTTCACTAATATTCGTGAAAAAGGAGCAACTCTTTTAAAAACATTTATCAAGAAAATGTTCACCCAAAAAAAGTAAATGTAGAAAAGTCATCCTATAAAAGATACCCAGAAAAATATGTGTTCAAATTTTAAAAACAACTTGCTCAAATATATTACTAATCGAAAGGAGCTAAAACAAGTGGCAATCATACAAGAATTTTTTTAATTACAAAAATCAGTTTATTTGAGAAGAACAATATAACTTCTAAATTAATTTCCAAAATAAGGCATTTTGCTAAAATACCATCTCAATAAATATAGTTTAGCAATAATATTTTCTCATACAAGGAATTAGCTTTTCTTTTATATAGTAGTGTACCAGCAACCCTAAGAAAAACCAATGCATTAAGAGTAAAGATGTTCCTAATGGTACCCTTGGTATTATGAAATACCTCTGAATGCCTGTAACACCAGCTGATAACAACCTGCTTCTAAAACACAACACTGAGAATTGCTAGTAATGGTAAGTATGTCATAACATACAAACAGCAAAATCTGTTTTGAAGAAAATGGTTACACTGAGTAGTAGAAACAAATTCTTTTTTTTTTTTTTTTAAAGTCTGAAACATTTATATTAACATATTTCCATACAAATAACCCAATGAAAGTTTAGTATTAGTTGTTTTGTTTGTTTGTTTTTTTATACTGCAGGTTCTTATTAGGCATCACTTTTATACACATCAGTGTATACATGTCAATCCCAATCCCCCAGTTCAGCACACCACCATCCCCACCCCACCGCAGTTTTCCCCCCTTGGTGTCCAGATGTCCATTCTCTACATCTGTGTCTCAACTTCTGCCCTGCAAACTGGCTCATCTGTACCATTTTTCTAGGTTCCACATACATGCATTAATATACGATATTTGTTTTTCTCTTTCTGACTTACTTCACTCTGTATGACAGTCTCTAGATCCATCCACTTCTCAACAAATGACTCAATTTCGTTCCTTTTTATGGCTGAGTAATATTCCATTGTATATATGTACCACAACTTCTTTATCCATTCGTCTGTTGATGGGCATTTAGGTTGCTTCCATGACCTGGCTATTGTAAATAGTGCTGCAATGAACATTCAGGTGCATGTGTCTTTTTGAATTACGGTTTTCTCTGGGTATATGCCCAGTAGTGGGATTGCTGGGTCATATGGTAATTCTATTTTTAGTTTTTTAAGGAACCTCCATATTGTTCTCCATAGTGGCTGTATCAATTTACATTCCCACCAACAGTGCAAGAGGGTTCCCTTTTCTCCACACCCTCTCCAGCATTTGTTGTTTGTAGATTTTCTGATGATGCCCATTCTAACAGGAGTGAGGTGATACCTCATTGTAGTTTTGATTTGCATTTCTCTAATAATTAGTGATGTTGAGCATCTTTTCATTTGCTTCGTGGCCGTCTGTATGTCTTCTTTGGAGAAATGTCTATTTAGGTCTTCTGCCCATTTTTGGATTGGGGTGTTTGTTTCTTTAATATTGAGCTGAATGAGCTGTTTATATATTTTGGAGATTAATCCTTTGTCCGTTGATTCGTTTGCAAATATTTTCTCCCATTCTGAGGGTTGTCTTTTCGTCTTGTTTATGGTTTCCTTTGCTGTGCAAAAGCTTTGAAGTTTCATTAGGTCCCATTTGTTTATTTTTGTTTTTATTTCCATTACTCTGGGAGGTGGATCAAAAAAGATCTTGCTGTGATTTATGTCAGAGCGTTCTTCCTATGTTTTCCTCTAAGAGTTTTATAGTGTCCAGTCTTATATTTAGGTCTCTAATCCATTTTGAGTTTATTTTTGTGTATGGTGTTAGGGAGTATTCTAATTTCATTCTTTTACATGTAGCTGTCCAGTTTTCCCAGCACCACTTATTGAAGAGACTGTCTTTTCTCCATTGTATATCTTTGCCTCCTTTGTCATAGATTAGTTGACCATAGGTGCGTGGGTTAATCTCTGGGCTTTCTATCCTGTTCCATTGATCTATGTTTCTGTTTTTGTGCCAGTACCATATTGTCTTGATTACTGTAGCTTTGTAGTATAGTCTGAAGTCAGGGAGTCTGATTCCTCCAGCTCCATTTTTTTCCCTCAAGACTGCTTTGGCTATTCAGGGTCTTTTGTGTCTCCATACAAATTTTAAGATGATTTGTTCTAGTTCCGTAAAAAATGCCATTGGTAATTTGATAGGGATTGCATTGAATCTGTAGATTGCTTTGGGTAGTATACTCATTTTCACAATGTTGATTCTTCCAATCCAAGAACATGGTATATCTCTCCATCTGTTGGTATCATCTTTAATTTCTTTCATCAGTGTCTTATAGTTTTCTGCATACAGGTCTTTTGTCTCCCTAGGTAGGTTTATTCCTAGGTATTTTATTCTTTTTGTTGCAATGGTAAATGGGAGTGTTTCCATAATTTCTCTTTCGGATTTTTCATCATTAGTGTATAGGAATGCAAGAGATTTCTGTGCATTCATTTTGTATCCTGCAACTTTACCATATTCATTAATTAGCTCTAGCAGTTTTCTGGTGGCAGTTTTAGGATTCTCTATGTATAGCATCATGTCATCCGCAAACAGTGACAGTTTTACTTCTTCTTTTCCAATTTGTATTCCTTTTATTTCTTTTTCTTCTCTGATTGCCGTGGCTAGGACTTCCAGAACTATGTTGAATAATAGTGCTGAGAGTGGACATCCTTGTCTCGTTCCTGATCTTAGAGGAAATGCTTTCAGTTTTTCACCATTGAGAATGATGTTTGCTGTGGGTTTGTCATATATAGCCTTTATTATGTTGAGGTAGGTTCCCTCTATGCCCACTTTCTGGAGAGCTTTTATCATAAATGGGTGTTGAATTTTGTCAAAAGCTTTTTCTGCATCTATTGAGATGATCATATGGTTTTTCTTCTTCAGTTTGTTAATATGGTGTAACATTGATTGATTTACGTATATTGAAGAATCCTTGCATCCCTGGGATAAATCCTACTTGATCGTGGTGTATGATCCTTTTAATGTGTTGTTGGATCCTGTTTGCTAGTATTTTGTTGAGGATTTTTGCATCTATATTCATCAGTGATATTGGTCTGTAATTTTCTTTTTTTGTAGTGTCTTTGTCTGGTTTTGGTATCAGGGTGATGGTGGCCTCATAGAACGAGTTTGGGAGTGTTCCTTCCTCTGCAATTTTTTGGAAGAGTTTGAGAAGGATAGGTGTTAGCTCTTCTCTAAATGTTTGATAGAATTCACCTGTGAAGCCATCTGGTCCTGGACTTTTGTTTGTTGGAAGATTTTTAATCACAGTTTCAATTTCATTACTTGTGATTGGTCTGTTCATATTTTCTGTTTCTTCCTGGTTCAGTCTTGGAAGGTTATACCTTTCTAAGAATTTGTCCATTTCTTCCAGGTTGTCCATTTTATTGGCATAAAGTTGCTTGTAGTAGTCTCTTAGGATGCTTTGTATTTCTGCGGTGTCTGTTGTTAACTTCTCCTTTTTCATTTCTGATTTTATTGATTTGAGTCCTCTCCCTCTTTTTCTTGATGAGTCTGGCTAATGGCTTATCAATTTCGTTTATCTTCTCAAAGAACCAACTTTTAGTTTTATTGATCTTTGCTATTGTTTTCTTTGTTTCTACTTCATTTATTTCTGCTCTGATCTTTATGATTTCTTTCCTTCTGCTAACTTTGGGTTTTGTTTGTTCTTCTTTCTCTAGTTTCTTTAGGTGTAAGGTTAGATTGTTTACTTGAGATTTTTCTTGTTTCTTGAGGTAGGCTTGTATAGCTATAAACCTCCCTCTTAGAACTGCTTTTGCTGCATCCTGCTGGTTTTGGATCATCGTGTTTTCATTGTCATTTGTCTCTAGGTATTTTTTTATTTCCTCTTTGATTTCTTCAGTGATCTCTTGGTTATTTAGTAACGTATTGTTTAGCCTCCATGTGTTTGTCTTTTTTACATTTTTTTCCCTGTAATTCATTTCTAATCTCATAGCGTTGTGGTCAGAAAAGATGCTTGATATGATTTCAATTTTCTTAAATTGACTGAGGCTTGATTTGTGACCCAAGATGTGATCTATCCTGGAGAATGTTCCGTGCGCACTTGAGGAGAACGTGTAATCTGCTGTTTTTGGATGGAATGTACTATATATATCAATTAAATCTATCTGGTCTATTGTGTCATTTAAAGCTTCTGTTTCCTTATTTATTTTCATTTTGGATGATCTGTCCATTGGTGTAAGTGAGGTGTTAAAGTCCCCCACTATGATTGTGTTACTGTCCATTTCCTCTTTTATAGCTGTTAGCAGTTGCCTTATGTATTGAGGTGCTCCTATGTTGGGTGCATATATATTTATAATTGTTATATCTTCTTCTTGGATTGATCCCTGGATCATTATGTAGTGTCCTTCCTTGTCTCTTGTAACATTCTTTATTTTAAAGTCTATTTTATCTGATATGAGTATAGCTACTCCAGCTTTCTTTTGATTTCCATTTGCATGGAATATCTTTTTCCATCCCCTCACTTTCAGTCTGTATGTGTCCCTAGGTCTAAAGTGGGTCTCTTGTAGACAGCATATATATGGGTCTTGTTTTTGTATCCATTCAGCCAGTCTATGTCTTTTGGTTGGGGCATTTAATCCATTCACGTTTAAGGTAATTATCGATATGTATGTTCTTATGACCATTTTCTTAATTGTTTTGGGTTTGTTTTTGTAGGTCCTTTTCTTCTCTTGTGTTTCCCACTTAGAGAAGTTCCTTTAGCATTTGTTGTAGAGCTGGTTTGGTGGTGCTGAATTCTCTTAGCTTTTGCTTGTCTCTAAAGCTTTTGATTTCTCCTTCAAATCTAAATGAGATCCTTGCCGGGTAGAGTAATCTTGGTTGTAGGTTCTTCCCTTTCATCACTTTAAGTATATCACGCCACTCCCTTCTGGCTTGCAGAGTTTCTGCTGAGAAATCAGCTGTTAACCTTATGGGAGTTCCCTTGTATGTTATTTGTCGTTTTTCCCTTGCTGCTTTCAATAATTTTTCTTTGTCTTTAATTTTTGCCACTTTGATTACTATGTGTCTCAGCGTGTTTCTCCTTGGGTTTATCCTGTATGGGACTCTCTGCGCTTCCTGGACTTGGGTGGCTATTTCCTTTCCCATGTTAGGGAAGTTTTCGACTATAATCTCTTCAAATATTTTCTCTGGTCCTTTCTCTCTCTCTTCTCCTTCTGGTACCCCTATAATGCGAATGTTGTTGCGTTTAATGTTGTCCCAGAGGTCTCTTAGGCTGTCTTCATTTCTTTTCATTCTTTTTTCTTTAGTCTGTTCCGCAGCAGTGAATTCCACCATTCTGTCTTCCAGGTCACTTATCCGTTCTTCTGCCTCAGTTATTCTGCTATTGATTCCTTCTAGTGTAGTTTTCATTTCAGTTATTGTATTGGTCATCTCTGTTTGTTTGTTCTTTAATTCTTCTAGGTCTTTGTTAATCATTTCTTGCATCTTCTCAATCTTTGCCTCCATTCTTATTCCGAGGTCCTGGATCATCTTCACTATCATTATTCTGAATTCTTTTTCTGGAAGGTTGCCTATCTCCACTTCATTTAGTTGTTTTTCTGGGGTTTTTTCTTGTTCCTTCATCTGGTACATAGCCCTCTGCCTTTTCATCTTGTCTATCTTTCTGTAACTGTGGTTTTTGGTCCACAGGCTGCAGGATTGTAGTTTTTCTTGCTTCTGCTGTCTGCCCTCTGGTGGTTGAGGCTATCTAAGAGGCTTGATGGGAGGCTCTGGTGGTGGGTAGAGCTGACTGTTGCTGTGGCAGTCAGAGCTCAGTCAGTAGAAACAAATTCTTAAAGAGAGTCGACTAATTATCTTTAAAAACAGTTTTGTGTAATATATTCATAAAGATGCAACAAGAATAGGTGCCTCTCTGGCTTTTTGCACTGTGCTTTCTGATACTCTGCTCTGTCTGTAATTCTTCAGCAGAACTCTAGCACATCATTCTCCCTGTACAAAGATCATCAGCATCAAGATACTTCTGGCTGGATTCCCCAACTCCTTTGCCATAGATAATTGAGATCCACTCCAGCAGAGTCCCACAGAAGAACAGCCAGGGCAGTAAGTCAAATGTGTCCTAACCCTTCTGTGGGAACCCCTAATCCTTGCGTCACAGGTCCAACAAAGCCATCACCCTCACTGGGCCTCCCCTCTACCACTGTTGGTGCCTGCTGCTTGTGGGATATTATGGTGAAATAAGAGCACATCACAGTGGTAACTGCTAGTGGCAGCCATGCTGCTAGTCCCTCTTGAGAAGATGTCTTCTTGCCTTTAACTGACAAACTTCTTCAAATCTCATCAGGGACTCTGCAAACAATGGAAAACAAATTAGTGCCACTGCTGCATGGTACATATTTAAGCAATAAGAATGTCTGTCATCTGTTCCTGAGCTGTCTTTGCCAATTGTCTGTGTCCATTAAGAGGGACCCAAATACTAAGGACTAATGTTGTCCCTTCACCACACAACAAGAAACCTCCAGGAACCAGATAACTAGACAACCAGTAAATGAAACAAAAAGATGAGTAATTATTTTTTGAAGGGAGAGAGGACTATGTCAGACATTCTATAAAAGGCATGAGTAAAACCCAAAGGTTGCTGGAATGCAAGCTATATGAACGAGAAATCCCTTTATAAAGCATAACTGAAAGGTAAAAATCCATATTTACTTTTTATAATAAAGCAACAGGAAAGCTGTGACTGAAAATTAAATGGGTCTTCAGAGTCATAAACTTCCTTAGGAAACCAGCTTTATCATCTATTCTCTCAGCCTTTGGATAAGGAAAGGGTAACCATAAAACCTGTCAGCCAAACCAGAGCACTTTTGAGAATAAAATGAAGTGCTTTAATAATATACTTGGACAACAGGCATAAACTAGGACTGCTCCAGGCAAAGAGGAGCATAAGGTCACTAGTCTAAATAAATACCATCTATGTTATGGGAATGTCATAAGTATCAAGTAAATGCTTAGCGCAGTGCCAGTCAAAAGCCCTATATTTATACCGGATTGTTACAGAAATGATCTCTCATAATAAAGTTCAATAAAAACTGTCATTTATTTCTCCTTCAAACAGTGAATTTTACCACCAATGTCCCAGAATGTAACACTCTGAAAAATTTACTCAAAAAAATTAATAAATGGCCATCACTTTATCACAACCTGCAATGTACCAAATATCCTCTCCAGAAATACAATTAATACTATTTAATACTATATCCAAAATGGTCAGGCCGAGAATTCCCCCCCAGTTTTATCCACTGCTTACCCACTGTTAAAGCTCTCAAAAATGACAAATATTTCCCCCCCCATAAACAAGTGGATGCTATAATCCAAAAAGAGAGTTTCATACCATCACAGTTATGAAAAATGCTTGCAACCAGGTGCCTTTCAATTTCCTTCTACAGCAGTGTTTCTGCCTCTCCAAGCAGCAGGTTCTCCAATTCTTCAAAGTTCTCTTTCTTACTGTTGAGCACCAATTATCCAGAATCCACACAGGTATGTTAAATGATGGTTGCCAACATGAAATGCCAGGACTCTACCATCTGCTTCCCCACCTCTGTAGTGGAGTTGTAAGGATCAGAAATAGACACCCCCCAGTTTACAAACACACACACACATTCTTTCAACATATTTATATTCACTGCCTGCTATGTGCCAGGCATACTTGTACTCATTCACTCTACCTATCACACACTTGGCCAAGTAGTCAGTATCGGTATATGTATAGGTATTACGTATGTGTGTGTAGTTATATATACATACACACATTGGGATGAAACAGATTCAGAACTATATAAAAAACAAACAAAAAGAAACAAATTTGAACTTCTTACACAGGCATGGTTCTGACAGAGGACTTCTATGTCTGTACATGTTCATTTTAGTGTAAAAAAAATTAATCACCAGGGCATAACAACTGACATACCCCTCACACTTAGTATCAGACACACAGAAATCTACATTTCTATGAGTTCCCATGTTGTGGCCAGAAATAAACTCTCAGAACTCCTGTTAATACAATGGTTTATTTATGTTTCATAGTAAAGAGAAAATAGAACAACTGCTACTTTCAGCATTTTCTGCTGACAATTTATATTTCCAAAAGCAAACACACCTGAGACCTTGCCCATCCAAATCCATTTATTAATGCCTTTGAAATGGTTGTATAAGTACTAAAGTTCTAAAAGTGCAAATTATTTTTAATTTGGGGAGAAATCAATAGATACAGAAAAGAAGGCAATTTCTCCATGTATGTAACAGCCATTTGATTCTGAGTCTAAGAATAAACTACCATTTAATAATTGGTAAGAGGAACTCACTGGCATCTTCAAAGGACTACACGTTGACAACCCTGCTGTATGGGAGCATTTGTATTTATAACTAATACCAGTTCTATAGAGCAAAAGCCAGCCTCTGAGTGAATGCACATAATAAACGATCACCAGTGAAAATCACAGACATCTATGAAACAATCTTACTGCAGTATCTAAGTGAAAGGCCCAGCAGAGAAACAGGGATTGTTACAGACATTTTTTAAAGTCACACAGACCAACCAACTTAGGAAAAACAATAAAAGAGGGGCAAAAAATATTCTTCCTTTCTAAGTCTGAGCAATTACTACCATGGTGGGGTGGAAGGACAGCTTATCAAGGGGGATTTTTCTGTTACATATGTTAAACTGAGAGTACCACTTTAGTGCACAGAGTTATCAGATTTAGCTTTCCCTATGATGCGGCTCTATGCCATTATAAATATTAACTTTCTCTTCAGAAAGATATTCCAAATTTATGTAATATGGTATATGGTCGTATATACTAAATTATATGACAGTGAAATTAGAGTTTGAAAATATTACCCTAATTCACCTCAATAGCGAATTGCTACAACATATTATACTTACTGCCTCTTTAATTTCACAGGAGAAAACATGTATCTGGAATTCTTCTGAACCATGGGAACTCTCTGTAAATGCAAAGCAATTGCTCTCTACTGTCCCATCATGTCCACGTGCACAGAATAACACCTTATAAATTGGAAAAGATGCTATCTCCAAGTTGTTGGATTGGTCTATGATTCTGCAGAACAGTGATGAAAAATGGGATAAAATTTAACTATCAAAGAACAAAGGCAAACAGTTTTACTATGCCAATAACATACAAAATAATTATCTTAAAATCACAAAAATAAACTGGTACTAATAAAGCAAGAAAACAATTATCTTCATATTTTTGCTATACACACACACAAACACACAAATTCTTCACCTTCTTTTGACAATTACTTCATTTTTGTGTCCTATGATCGAATTCATTTACTTTCAAAGCCAAGTATACACTGCCTGGTAAAATCGATGTCACGCATCCCTAAATGCTAGTCTTGTTCTGTTATGGCAAGAGGAATGCCAGTAAAAAATAGCACAGACCATCTCTGGAGAGTTCATTTCTATTTAAAGCAGCACCTGTAAGTTAATCCAAGTCCAGGTCATTCATCGTTCAACAAAGACTTCTCTTACCCTAAAGAAGGTCAGAGTGGTTCCAAAGATAAACTTAACAATGGAATTTAAGAGGTAAAAGGAGTTTGTGGAACTTAGGAGCAAATATTTCTCTGACTTTCCCTGTACAAATCCTAAGCCCTAGTTTGATCCAAAACCTCAAGACCACCTCAGGATCTCAAATTGTAGAACTGAGGAGGACCTACTCGGAATAGAGAGGCAAATCAAAGCACTAAGTCTTTGTTAAGGTATGTTTGGCACTTTGAAACTCAATAGATACAAATATCAAAATGCCTTTTACTGTTAAGAGATATCATACAAACAATATACCTACAAAACGTTTTCCTGAAAAAGTCAAAGCATTTTTATCAAAACCTTGTAAATTTATATTGCTATTAGTTTGGTACTTAGAACTTTTCTCACATTCTAAACTTCAGAGAATGAGGCAAATCAGAAAAGGGTTTGGAAAAGATTAAAACAGTCTTCAGAGAATAGTATAGGTTCAAGACACATTCAACCTAATTTCCCAGACCTGGTTCATTTATTTGTTCATTCAGCAAATATTTACTAAAAACCTGCTATGGACTGATACTGCTCTAGACAGTACTATCAGACAGAAGCTGTAGCAGGAAAAAATACCAATAACCTGCCCCCATGGAACTTATATTCTAGTGAGGAAGATAGACAATAAACAAATAAGCAAATAAATATATAATATCAAGTCAAAGAAAAGTTCTATGAAGGAAAAAAGGCCCAGTAAAAAGAAAGAGGGATAGTTATGATATGATCAAAGGAGGCTTCTTTTGACAATCTGGCAGTTTCTTACAAAACTAAATATACCCATACTATATGATCTAGCAATTACACTCCTTGGTGTTTATTCAAATGAGTTAAAAACTTACGTCTACACAAAACCCCACACACAGATGCTTACAGAAGCTTTATTCATAATCGCCAAAACTTGGATGCAATCAGAATGTCCTTCCATAGGCAAATGGAAAAATAAACTGTGGTACACCCAGACAATAGCATATTATTCAGCACTAAAAAGAAATGAGCTATCAAGCCACAAAAAGACATGAAGGAACCTTAAATGCCTATTATTAAGTAGAAGAAGCCAATCTGAAAGGGCTACTTATTACATGATTCCAACTATATAATTTACTGGAAAAGGCAAAACTACGGAGACAGAAAAAGATCAGTGGTTGCCAGCGGTTGCAGGGAGGGACAGATGATCAGGCAGAAGGCAGGAATTTTCGAACAGTGAAAGTACTCTGTATGATACTCTAATGGTGCATACATGTCATTATATATTTGTCCAAACCCATAGAACGTACAACACCAAGAGTGAACCCTAAGGTAAACTATGGACTTTGGAAAATTATGTCAAGGTAGGTTCATCAACTGTAACGAATGTGGGGACTTCCCTGGTGGTCCAGTGGTTAAGAATCCACCTTCCAATGCAGGGGACATGGGTTCGATCCCTGGTCCAGGAACTAAGATCCCACATGCCGCAGGGCAACTAAGCCAGCGCGCTGCAACTACAAAGCCCACGCACTCTGGAGTCTGTGCACCACAACTAGAGAGCCCGCGCGCCACAACAAAGAGCCCACACGATGCAACGAAAGATCCCGTGTGCCACAACTAAGACCCAACGCAGCCAAAAATAAATAAATAAATAAATAATTTAAAAATAAATTAAAAATTGTAACAAATGTACCACGTGGAAGAGGATGTTGATGGTGAGAGGTGTGTTTGGGGGAGGTGGGGGGGGTACACATCTGGAAGATGGGAAATCTCTGTACTTTGTGCTCAATTTTGCTGTGAACCTAAATGTGATCTAAAAAATAAACCCTGTTAAGAAAAACAGGGAGGAAGAAAAAGAAGGCTTCTTTTGATAAAAAGGTTTCTTGAGGTGAAACCGGAGAGAAGTGAAAAAGCCACTGGAAAACCAAGGAAAGCTTGTTTAGGCAAAGTAAAGAGACTATACAAAAGCCCTGAGGTAGGAATCCTGACTGATAGGCCCTGTGGCAGGATTCATGACTGCGTCTGAGAAACAGCAAAGAGGCTACTATGACTGGAATGTAGCAAATGAATGAAGTGAATGAATGAATGAAGTAAATGTAGTGAAAGAAGTGAGAGAGCAAAGGAGGGAGGGAAGAGAGGGGAGAAGGGCAGAAGATCAGGTCAAAGCAGATCATCAGGGCCAGACATGGTAAGAATTTCAAATATAATCACAAGTGTGATTGGAGGCTACTGGAGGGCTGAATGTAGGAAAATAACAGTTATCTGATTTACATTTAAAGAAATTCAAGGTTCAGATGACATTAAATATTATTCCTAGTGAAGCATGTGAGAAAAAGCCATTTTGCTTCTTTCCAGTCTGACGTAAAGAGCTTGAAATCAAGGGATCACTCTAGTTTTTTGAACCACTGTTACGTGACAAGGTGAAACACAAATCATAGGTATTTTTACAGTTATAGTTGCATTTATAGTATTCTAAGCAAATTTTACAAATGCCCCTTGCAAATAAGGAATACAGTCTAAACCTAAACGTGTTTACTTTGCATGGCTACAGAGTAAAAGTAAATTCAGAGTAAGTCCAAGGCCTCACTTATGATAAAATATCATCACCACTACCCAAAAAAACTTCACACATGTCTAAGGGGGTAATAAAGGATTAGAGCTTACCTCACAGAACCCTCCGGAACATTTGGCACATACAGAGTAACAGGAAAGGGGTGCTGACTGGAAGATTTCATAGTTGCCATTGCCCGTAAAGCCTCCACTTCATTACGTGGGGAAGAAACCTTCATACATCCTAAGTAGGTCAGTTTGTTAAATAAAACACTATCTTCTTCAGGTATTCCACTTGGAGAAGATGGTCTGGGTGTAGAAATTTCTGAAGAAAAAAAAAAAAAAGAAACACTCAAAAGTTAATATAAAACTTCACAGTATAATTTCACCTATTGCCCAAAAACAAATGAAAAATTGCAAATAAAATTTAGGTCTCCCTGTGTTTTCATTTCTTTTAATGTTTATCCTACATCTTAACTTAGAGTTCTGGAATTGGCCATTTTGTACTTCAGATCGCTCAAAGTATTATCTTACTTAGCTATAACTTCTTTAGAGGAAAAGAAAAAAAAATTTTAAGCTTTGTATTTTAAAAAATCAAAAATACGGAGTTCAAATGATATAAAACAATAAAGAGAAAAGACTACACTACACTAAAGACAGTGTGAATTATCCTAAAACTAATGAGAATTAAACAAAACTAAAATCAGTTAAAAGTGTCTCTGGTAAAGATCCTGCATAGCACCAAATTTATTAATCAGCCTAAATTCCTCAGCAAAAGTCAACAATGTTAAAATGTTCCATCTCATACTAATACCAACAAAAGTCAAGCTCCTTATTTTTCTCCTTCCTAGCTTGCTGGCTTCTACAAACTATGTAAGTATTTCAATGAAAAATTTTTCCTCAAAATAATTATTTTGATGAATTATCCTATGATTGCTTCCCCCAATTCTTTAAAACAAAAAATCCACTTTAATTCTAAGCACAGCATGCATGTAGCAAAGTCCCAACTGTGGTTAGAGAGTATATATCTGCATATATCAGGTAGTATAAAGCTTCCCCTCTGCCACTCTCCCCATCCCCACCTAAAAACCCACATTCAGCTAGTCTCCAACTCTTCCTACTACCCACATCCATGCTGTACAAAATTAAGCAGCCTGTCTCACCCAAACTAGATCCTGGTGGCATGCTCTAATTCTCATTACCAGGATTACACTTTCAGGATATTAATAAATAATTCACAAAAGCCATCCCCAACCTCCCCACTCCAGCTCCCAAATACTATACTAAATCATGCACCCTTCACCACTTTTTTTCTATTGAAAAACTATGCTTTGGTGACTGATGAACACGGTAGATCAAGTAGTTCAAATGGTCTAACGTATGTGTAACTGGAATCCTACAAAAGAGGAAAGGGTGGGGAAAAAGCTTTCTGAAGAAATAAATGTTCTACAAAATCTGTGTAGCTCACAGATTCATGAAACTCTGTATACCCCAAATACAAAAACAATACATAAATGGATCCAAAAAAGACAGATGACGAAATTGTAGACAAAACCATTAAAATAACTATTATAAATATGATAGAGGAATTAAAGAAAAACACCTAACAAAAGAAGGAGAAAAATGGAAGACAGAAAAAAAAGAACCAAAAGAAATTCTAGAGCTAAAAAATGCAAGATCTGAAATGAAATATTCCCTGGGTGGATATAACAACTACTTCTAATTTGCATAAGAAAACAAGAATATTAAAGAAGATCCTTGGGATAAAGGAAAATGATACTAGAGGGAAACTGAAGAGCACCAAAAGTTATAAGCATGAGGGAACGACTTTTTCCTTGCTGTTTAATTTCTTTAAAATACAACAGACTGCTGGTCATCCCCATTTGGAAATCTTATTAATCAGTATGTCCAAAATTGAATTCATTAGATGTCCACTCAACTATTCATGCCTTGAGTAACTCTTGAATCCATCCCACTTTTCTTTGGCCCCATAGTCATTACCCAAATTACTACAGCAGTAACCTCCAGTCTTTCTTTCCTCCAATTTATTCTCCACACTGCAGCCACCAAGATCTTCCATAAAGATGAAAGAAAGAGGGACTTCCCTGGTGGCACAGTGGTTAAGAATCTGCCTGCCAATGCAGGGGACACGGGTCCAAGCCCTGGTCTGGGAAGATCCCACATGCCATGGAGCAACTAAGCCTGTGCACCACAACTACTGAGCCTGTGCTCTAGCGTCCACAAGCTACAACTACTGAGCCTGCATGCCACAACTACTGAACCCCACAGGCCTAGAGCCTGTGCTCCAAAACAAGAGAAGCCACCGCCATGAGAAGCCAGTGCACCAAAACGAAGAGTAGCCCCTGCTCGCTGCAACTAGAGAAAGCCTGTGTGCAGCAACGAAGACCCAACACAGCCAAAAAATTAATTTATTTATTTATAAAAATAAATGACTAAGTAAAATAAAATGCCAAAAAAAAAGATGAAAGAAAGAGAGGGAGGGAAGGAGGGAGGGAGGAAATAAATAGATATACCATGCAAACACTAATTATAAGAAAATCAGAATGGCTATATTAATATCAGAAAAATCAGACTTAAAAACAACAAATAGTAACAGGAGAAAAAGAGACATTTCACAATGATAAAAGGGTCAATTTATAAGGAAAACATAATTTAAAAAGTGGCTATGCCCCTAATACCAGAGCTTCAAAATACTTGAAGCAAAAACTAGCAGAACTGAAGATCCTCAAACTGAACCAGTCAAATTGAAGTAACAAGTCTGCTATGGCTTCTATGTATTAACTGAAAACACTAGGCAGAATATAAAAAGTAACTACCTTAGGATTGTTTTTGTTGTTGTTGTTGTTTTTAATTTTTTTAAATTTATTTTATTTATTTTTGGCTGCATTGGGTCTTTGTTGCTGTGCGCAGGTTTTCTCTAGCTGCAGCGAGCGGGGGCTACTCTTCATTGTGGTGCACTGGCTTCTCATGGTGGTGGCTTCTCTTGTTGCGGAGCACAGGCTCTAGGCGTGTGGGCTTCAGCAGTTGTGGCTCGCAGACTCAGTAGCTGTGGCTCATGGGCTCTAGAGCACAGGCTCAGAAGTTGTGGTGCATGGGCTTAGTTGCTCTGCGGCATGTGGGATCTTCCAGGACCAGGGCTCGAACCCGTGTCCCCTGCATTGGCAGGCAGATTCTTAACCACTGCGCCACCAGGGAAGCCCAGGATTGTTTTTTTTAAAAAGCAAATAACAACAGACAGATTGGAGAGAGGTCAAAACTTGAAGAACTACCAGTATAGTATTGAATTCCCTTTTACATTTTTTCATCCTTTATATCCCACATTTGACCTAAGGGCAGCCCAAGTTGCAGAACTGTGCAGTGAGCAACAAAACGTGAGAAAAATCCAATTTTTCTGGCCAAAGGACAGGAAAAAAGAGTCCCTGTAAACCAGAGAATGTCTGGGGAATTATAACTTATTTTTTTTCTCTCTCTCTTTTTTCTCTCCCAGTTCGACCACAAGGCCAGCCCCAGTGTCGGAGCTGCACCACTATGTGGGAAGTGGGGCTGGGGGGAAAGGATGGAGTGCCATAGCATATGCAACTCGAAGAAAAGGAACCTCTCAGTGGTTAGAACACCCAAACAAAGGGGCTTGGCTCTTGTGGTTCAAAAAGGAAAAGGAAACCTCTGCTATTTTTTTTCTTTCTTTTCTCTCACCACTCTGTCCTGAAGTGAGAAACCTGTCTTTCTATGCAAGAGAAGAAGGAAAATGGGCCCCAAGAAGCCAGAGAGTATGGGGGAAATCCTGAGGAGGAGAGTTGGAGAAGGTAATCCCCTAATTTTGTGTATAAACTAACACAAGTCTTGGGTTCACCACCATGCTATACGTGTGTGGAACAGATCAAAGAAGCATAGCAAAGGTTTTGGAATTGACTGACTTTGGAACCAGAAAGCAAGAGAGAACTTGCAGTCTGGATGTAACCAAGTGGACTGCCTGCTAAAATAAAACAAAATCAACATTCTTCAGAGGATTTTTTCTGGAAACAGAATCTCAAAACGTAAGTTTCAGAAAGTCTGGAAAACAATTCAGTTACTCAACTAACAAAAAAAACAAAAACAAAAAACAAAAATAGAAAAAGGTGACAAATTGTCAAGGGAAAAGCAATCAACAGATACCAATCCCAAAATGATGCAGTTGCTGGAATTATCAAAGACTTTAAAATTGGTATTATAACCACGATCTATGACATAAAGGTGAACAAACCTGGAATGAGTGAAAATATTAAAATCCGCAGCGGAAGAACAGAAAATATAAAAGGTAAATTTAAGACCAGAAAAATAGAATATCTAAAATTAAAAATTCACTGGATGGGCTCAAAAGAAAGGAGATAACAGAATAGTGAGCCAGTAAACTGGAATACAGATCAACAGAAATTTTCTAAACTAAAGAAGGGAGGAAAAAAAAAGATTGGAAAACAATGAAAAGAGCCTTAGGAATTGCAGGACAATGTGAAAACATCTAATAGTTTTGTTGTCTGAGTCACGGGAAAAGAAAAAGACTACCCACAAAAAAATTTTCTAAAAAATGCCTGAAAACTTCCTAAATTTCATAAAAGATATAAATTTACAGATTCAAGAATCTCCGTGGACACCAACAAAGATAAATTCAAAGGAAACCACACCCATATAATCAAACTGCTGGAAAACAAAAATATTGAAAAAAATATCGAAAGCAGACAAACAGCATGTTACAGATAAGGGAACAATAAGTGATTCAAATGACTGCAGATTTCTCATCAGAAACGATAGAGAAGAGAAGACAGCAGGACAACATCTTTAGAGTATTCAAAGAACATTGCTCCATAGAAATCCAGGGGTTAGGTATGTCAATGGAGGGAAAGGGCCTACACCCTTCCCCATGCCCTTTGTTCTTTTTTTTTTTTTTGGCCGAGCCACACACTGTGCGGGATCTTGGTTCCCTGACCAGGGATCAAACCGTGCCCCCCTGCAGTGGAAGCACGGAGTCTTAAAACCACTGGACCACCAGGGAAGTCCCCCCCATGCCCATTTTAAGTGATATGTTATAATTACTGGGCTTTGACCTAAAACTGTATGTAATTTTATTCTGAGGTTCAAGATTTCCAAAACTATTGATGATGACAAACATTTTATTTGGTACTTACTTTGTGCCAGGCATTTTACAAAATACTTTATATGGATGGTATCATTTAAACTTCTAAATCCCTATGAAACGGGTTCTATTTTATCTCTATTTTACAGATGAGATAACTGATCATTAGAGAAGCTGAATAACTTGCCCAAGCCGCAGACAGAGCCGGGATTCAAATCTAGGTCTGAACTCCAGATATCATGTCTTAGACTCTATGAAAGGTCTAAAATAGAATGAATTAAAATCAAAATGAAGTTTATTCTGTCCTTAATTATAGAGTACCAGCTCTTCAAGGGAAGGAACTGTTCTATCCTCTTTTTATTCCCAGCACTTATAACAAGTGTCTAAAAGACTAGACACTCAATGTATGCCAAATGAATTAATCAGTAAGTAAATGAAGTTTTTTAGAGCTAGTGGTCCTTTTAGCAACCAATTAATGGCAAACACACATCATCTCTGGGTACCACCTAGATCCTATCTCATCCACAACTAAATGTATCATAACTTCAGCCTTCATGTAGACAAAACTCAGGACTAGTGGAAATCTGAAGTTAAGCAGGCAAATAGCAAAATATTTTTAGCAAGGCAACACTTTTAGATCTCGTAAAATCACACATCGATGTAAGAAATTCATATCCTCCTAAATATAAATTCAGTCCTATTCAAGTCATACTTTTCAATTCTATCATCCCTTCCTTAGCAGAAAGATGCAAAGAATAACAAAGAGCATGAGAGAGAAGACTCACCTATGTATCCACACAGTATTTTAGTACATTACAGTAAACTAGCAGATTCCCTGTAGAGGTGAATCCAAGTAGCCAGGACATACGATCACCAAATGACAAAAACCAACGAGTTATCACGATGTTTAAACAAAAGCCCTTATCTATCTAATTTTATCATTGGCAAATTACATATCTTTAATATTCACTTTAGTCCATTTAAATCTAGATACTTTCCAGACAGTTCCTTACCTTTGAAGTTATGTGTCATTTTAATCGACCATAACAATTCTGTTAAAAAAAACTGCAACTATGAAGAGGCAGCTGAAATGTCTTGTCATAGTTCTTTCAGGCTGCTATGTAACAAAATACCACATGGGTGGCTTATAAACAACAGACATTTATTTCTCACAGCTCTGGATGCTAGGAAGTCCAAAGCTGAGGCTCTGGCAGATTTGGTGTCTCATGAGAGCTCACTTTCTAGACAGCATCTTTTCACTGTGTCCTCACACTGCAGAAGGCACAAGCTAGCTCTCTGGAGTCTGTTTTCGAAGGACATAATCCCAATTATGAGGGCTTTGCCCTCATGACCTAATCGCCTCCCAAAGGCCCGATGTCCTAATACCATCACCTTGGGGGCTAGGATTTCAATATATTAATTTTGGGGCGAACACAAAACATATGTCTTCTCATTGAAAATGAAAAGAAACAATATATAACTAGAAAAGAATGCTTTTTAAAAACTTACTTGTAAAGCAAAGGAAATTCTTATCCACTGAGATCTTCAGGGAAAGATACATTTTTTTTAAATGTATTTAATAAAATGGGTGTTGAAAACACAAAAGTACATTATACATGGTCCCTAACAAATATGCTCAGAAATAAGAATATTATCTAGGCCATTGCAAAGGACAACTGATTCCAGCAACCCATCAGAGCTATCAATACATGAGAAGATAAAGGTATTTATTCCTTTTGATTAATCTATTAACCAAAAAAATAACTACAGGAATGTTGATGCCAATATGCTTCGGGTTTGGGGGAAGGCTAGGGATTTAAGAAATTCAAAAGATAAAGAAAAGCACAATGAAAAATATAATCTCTCATGTTCCCTCAATCAAGAACTACAAAAATTAATATTTTGTAAGGCTTATTTCCAATCTTGTGTGTACACACACACACACACACACATATAAAGTCCCCTTGAACTTAAATCTAGCCATGAATATGAATATACACTGAAACCTATGAGTCTTTATAATGAATCATTAAACTAGGGGCACTTTTGGGGACCCCCAACACATGGCAAATATCTTCTCTGAGCTTCATTTAGCCATATTTATTATGGTACTTTTCTCCTTCAGATTTAAGCTTTTATGTATTAAAATGCAAGTAGCTTTTCCTTTATGATTTGGCTTTTCCTACCCTGACAATCACAAAAATATTCTCATTATTTTCTTGTTAAAGGTTCATTTTTCCCATTTAAATATTTGATTCACTAGGAATAAATTTGGGGTACAGTGTAAGGTAGGGCTACCGTGTTTCCACTGTGTAGCACTTTGGCCTATATCTACACTTACCCTATACGAACATTCAGAAATGGATCATGAGTGCCTTAAATCAATCAGGATGATCTCATCTCCTCTGTCAGAATGACTTATTGAGGAGTTTGAATATAACCAAGGCTTACACATATCGGTTCTTATCATGCCCCTGACTACTAGAAAATGGTTCAGTTGGTCCAATCAGAGTAAAACTCACAACTTTTGTTCAATGGGTAAAAGATCAGAGCCTTTCTCTCGGCCACCAGACATGAACAAATCACCTAGCCTAACTTATCAATTTCTGCAGCTACCTACTTTGTGACCACAAAGGAAACCAGTTAAGGAGAAAGATGACATGGAGAAGATCAAAGCTGAGTAGTTTACAAAGAAATACTACCAGAGCCCAGATCAAACCACACCTCCAGTGTTTAAACCAGCTGAAGTAGGGGTTGGGTTTGGTTTGGTTTGGCTTTTCTTGCATCCAAAACCATTTTGACTTACAAGCTGGTATTCCTACTATAAATCCTACTCATTCATGCACGTACATATTATTTATTACACTGTAACAAATACTTTTACAGTATTATTACACTGACGGAGTTGATATGCTATTTTACTTAGAATTTTCACAAATTGTAGTTTGAAATAACTGTAGTCAAACTGAGTAAGAAATCACATTATATGAAAGAATGTGTCCATTACACTGTTCTTTGATACCCAAGAATTTATTCATTTGTTCAATAAGTATTTATTGAGGGCCTACTATATGCCAAGTACTAGGGGTAAAATGAATACCCAAACATAGAGCCAGTTCTCAAAGAACACTGAGACTGATTTTACAGGTGGAGATACAAACAGAAACATAAGAACCAAAGTGGGAACTGAAAAGCTGCTGGCCTTGATCTTAGAAAATGAAGCTAATAAAATTTTCTAATATTCATCTTAAAATTTTCATTATCACTTTATCCCATTTCTATTATAGTTTCTAAGAGTTCAATACAGTACCTGTATTCGACGGATCCAAAATTAATTGAAGAGACGGCTTATTTACTAGGCTGGCCGAAACATCTCCAAATGAATGGTCTGAAATCTCACTGGAACTCGGACAATCAACAAGAAGGCTGCTTTGCCTTTTCTCAGAATCTCTCAAAATCTCTTCCATGGCTTTTTCCAGTTGTTCATCACCATTAGAAACTATCTACAGACAAAGCAAGGCAATTCGTTTCAATCATAACATGGTTCTGGAACTTAATGAAAATATTTCATTTCTAGAAGAAATTTAAACAATCTAAATATTTAAATTTAAATATAGTTACTGAATACCAAGAATTTATACAGCTGTACCTAACTTCATTAGATACATACAAAATCCTGAGTTATAAACTCAACTAAATTAGAGGATTATTAGTATCAGAAAAGGATTCTTCAGAAACATACCAGCCAGTTGCCAACTCTATCTGATCTAAGATCTTATTTACAGGTATTTTCTTTTCTTATTTTTTTCTTTTTCTCTTTTAGAAACGTATTCTAAAAACTGGGCAATCCTAAATTTATGTGTTTTCAAGAGGAAAATGGATACGTTTAAATAGATAATATGTAGCGTTGATACCATTTAAAAGGTCATATTTTTTGCTATCATAGCATAAACATTTCTGACTCCTTTACAAATTTTGCTTGAGCCGTCAAGGAGTATTGCTAATTTCCTTACACTTAAGTTGACTCATCTTTTTCTTAAAAGCAAGTGAGACACAAAGCCTAAGTAAATAAATGCCTTAAACACATTAATATGAAAATACAGAGTTAAATGAATTTAAATAGCTGTTTATTTAAATACAGATATTTGAGTAAATTTAAAGAAATCCATTGATTAACAAAATTATAAAAATATATATCTTCAACATAATGTAAAATGAGTACTTAATAATCTAATTTTTATAAAATTTTATTAGATTGATATTTTATTAGATTAACATACTAACATACCTTTGATATAATTAATATTAAATAAAAGTCATAAATAATATACAGCATTTTTGGCTAATTTCTCTCTTCCTATTTCTAGAGGGTGGTTACACAATTTCCATACATGTATATCTGAGTTTGTTTGGTTCTTTTTTCTTTTTTTTGAGTTAGGAAAGGCAACATAAAAATGAAAAAGAAAAAGGACCACATCCAAATAAAAACTCAACTGCTAAAATTATAAAACATATACTTCAAAAATATTCAGACAAGTGTTAAATCACATACTTGAATGTTACCAGCTGACTTAAAACATAAAAATCATAAAGAAAAGTCTCTCAAGTGAAAATAATACATAACTACATACTTATATAATTAATTTTTAAAACCCAGCAGCAGTAAGAGAGACAAAAATATCCAGATAAATTAAATTTATGTAAGATTTAACCATTGTCTAAATTGCCAATTATCCTTTCTCTTCTTTTTTCCCTCCTATTCCTTCTTTCTGAATTCTAAAGTAAAAGATAAAAAACCGAAAGCAAAAACTTTAAAAATACACAAACCAAATAATTAGCCTCTGGATAAATCAAACACTGATTCTATTCTCGAGGTCAGTACTCAAGAAAAACCTTTGGATTTTATATATCTCCTGAGATAAGTTTCACCTAGTTAAAAATAACAATAATAATTTAAAATAATATCATTTGTAGAAAAGGGAAAAATACCTTCAGTTCAGGTTTTTCATCATCTTTTGTAGAAGTATCATCTGCATGCTGAGGAACCAAAACAAATTCTTCACTGTTCAGTGTAGTCACAGAATCCGATGACCCACTAATCTTCTGTAATGAAGCTCTGACCTCCATTTCAGTGCTGCAAACCTCTCTTCCCACATCCACCTGGTCAAAATCACAAGGAGTAAGAACAAAAATTAGTGAATAAAAACATGAACTATTAAGTACCTGATCAATCTTTGGCTTTTAACATTGGTTCATGCAAGGAAGAATTCTGCTAGCTAGATAATTATCTCAAAACTAGGGAGGCTACCTTCTTGGGCTGGGCCACATAATGGAAATGTACCCTGAGCTTCCAGACTAAAAGAACCATATTGTTCCCTGAAAAACAACACAAACCTGCCCATATCTCAACTAAAAGGATTTACTACTATTTGGCGCTCTACATTTTTCTCCTAGAAATACTTTTTGTTCTTTTTCATAAATAGAAAAATAAATAATAAATAAATAAGCTAGAAGTACCTACAAATTCATACACAAACAAAAATACATTCACTGAAATTACTTTATAACTAAACCTAAATGTTTGCAAAAACTTATCTCCTCAAGACTAAGTACTGTACCTTAAAATATTTTTTCTGTGTCACTTAAGTTGACTGATTAACATAGAATTCAACACCCTAAGCCATGTATCTTTTCTTTTCCAGACATGTAGCCACTTATCTACAGGAGGCAAAAAAAGCAGGGGAGGTGAGGGGAGCAAAGCTTTCACATTGCATTCATGCAGCAGTAATCAAATACAGTGTGATTCTGTTTTCTGGATAGATCTCTACTTTACACCATAGAAACTCAACATTGTCTATCACTTCCAGAAATTCAAATATTCACACAACTAATTTTAACTGAACATATACACTATATAACAGTCACTATACTCACAACTGCGGTTACATGAGCGAATAAGGCAAACAAGTTGCCTCCTCTCGTGGAGCTTACGTCTAGTGAGGAAACAAGCAAGTAAGGTAATCCCAAATCATTCTCAGGCTATGAAGAAAATACAACAGCCTTATGTAACAAAGAGTAGCTGTAAGGAATACACGGACAACTTTAAGTAAGGTGGTAGGAAAGGACTCTCTGAAAGGGAAATATTTGAGCTGAAACCTGGAAGATAAAAAAGAACTGTATATTAAACAATCTGCTCAGTGACCAAAGGGGTAATGTGACAGAGAGGTAGGACAAGTAGACCAGTGCTAAAGAACGCAGGACCTTGTAACCATGGTAAGTCTGCTCCATGCCAAAAATTCCCCCAGAAATGTTCTTTTTCTCTTTCTAATTAGGTTATTTTGTTCACTGCCTCATATAAATATGGCTGCAATATCTTATTTTGCCATTAGGTCACACTAACACCATTATTCTCAGGAAAAAATAAATAAATAATAACTTCCCCCTTCAAGTTACACTTTAAAAAATTACTTCCTAACGTTATCAAAAATCAGTTTCTAATAATATCAAAACAAAGAATAATTACTGCAAACTCCAAGGCCGGTGTAATTAGCTAGCCTTCATTTATTTGTTAGGCATGTAAACATCCTTCCTTTTTAAAACCCTTCAAGCACATCCATCTGTCCTCTAAAGGTTTTTCTCATTTTGCATATTATATGTTTCTGAAAATGCAGTATGTGTTAGAAGCCATGTTTTTACCCTTCAGGCTGCCCCACGAATCCTTGATTGCCAAGACATCACACATTCCAGGTGTTCTTTCTGTGGCCAATCCTTCTCCAAATCTTTTTCAGTTGCCACTCCTCTACGTGACCTCTAAATGTTGGAAATTCCCCAAGTTCAAGTCCCGAGCTTTTTTTTCGATTCCTTGCCACACACTCTAAGTAATATCTCTCATTGCCATGGATTTAAATAGCATCTATATGCTGAAAGTCTCCCAAATTTCTATCCTAACCCAAATGTCTCCTCTAAACTCCTGATTTGGAATCCAACTCTTTATTTGATATTTCCATGTGGAATTTTTATCAGTATCTTAAAATGTGACCCACATGGAATTCCTAATGTCCCCTCCAAAGCTGTTCCTTATTCAGATTTCCCATTTCAGTAAAGAACACCACCTTCCACCAAGTTGCTCAAACAAAAAATCTGGTTATCATCCTTGATGCATCTCCACTTCTTCATTCCTCTCATTACCAAGTCATGTCAGCCCCACTTCCAAAATAAATCCCACATCTATCCCCATCTTTCTCCACATCCATTTTACCAACCTAATCCAAGCTATGATCTCATCTACTATAAAAGTCTCCTAACCCATCTCCTACCTCCAGTCTTCTCCCTAATCCACTCTTCACAGAACAGCCAAAGAAATCTTTCGGAAAGTAAGTTGGATTACATTAAAACTCCAGACTAAAATCTTTTCACTAAAATTCAAATAAAATCCAAACTCCTTGCCAGGACTTAAAGGCCTGACACACCCTTGCCTCTGTCACTTTATCATTACAGCTCTTTAGTCATAGAAAGTTTTTTCCCACTTTAGGGTCTTAGCTCTTATCTCCTACCTTCATATGGCTGACTCCTACAGGTATCAGCTTTGCTTCATCCACTCAACAAATATTTAATGAGTCCCTACTATGTGACAGAAACTGTAATGGGAACTGGAGACTAAATGATTAGTGAGATGAACGTAGGCCCAGCCTTCTTAGAACTAACATTCTTATGGATGTGATAAATAATACAGAAGAAAATTAACTAGGATCACATACTGGAATAAGTACTGGAAAAGATGATGAGAAGAGGCAGGGGGCAATATGGATTCAGTTGACATTTGGATTTAATAAGAATAAGCAAACCATGGAAAGAACTACGGAGAAAGAACTTCAAGTAGAAGAAATAGCAAATACAAAAGCCAAGATGTAAGAAAAGGCTTACCGAGGAACAGAAAGGAGGGCATAATAGCTACATAATAATGAGTATGGGGGTAAGAATACAGTTGTCCCTCAGTATCCATGGAGAATTGGTTCTAGGAACCACCACAGACACTAAAATCCACAGATGCTCAAGTACCATAGCTGGCCCTCTATATCCTTGATTCCTCATCTGTGGCTTCAACCAACCACAGATTGTGTAGTATTGTAGTATTTATTGAAAAAAATCTGTGTATAAGCAGACCCAGACAGTTCAAACCCATGTTGTTCAAAGGTCAACTATAGTTAGTATGAGATGAAATACAGACAGGAAAGGCAGAGAAGCCTGAGGCCACCCCTGATGTTAAGGCTATCTAAATATACTCCCTCCTCAATCCCAACTCTGTTTTGTTCACCAGGGAATACCCCATTCCTACTTTAGTGTCTAGTACATAGTAGATATTTAATAAATGTGTTGAAAAAAATGTTAAAAGCCCCAATCAGGCTAAAGATCTCACAACTACCAAATGTGGAGCCAGTATTCGAACTAGGTAGTCTGACTTCAGAGTACATGCTCTAAAGCACTACATTATACTGTCTCTTAAAGTCTCCTCATCTGTTCTTGAGATCCAGGGTTGGTATCAATAGAACATCACTTTGCATACTGAACTTCCCCCACACCTCTCCTCCTTCAAAACTTATCTGTCTCTTCTGCCAAAGCATTCTTCTTAGATTAAGTGATATTTACACTAATAGTTAATTCTGAATTAGCATGTGAATGAATACTAATGGTTGCTCAATTCAAATAAGACGTCCATTTATAACAGAGGTTTTCTTTAGCCCAAGTGAATGTCAGATATTCTGCCATGCTAACAAGAAAACTATTAGTTTACCATATGTAATTTTGTGACCTCTCCAGAACACAGCTCACCACATTTCATTCTACTCAAAATTAAGACAGCTCTCACTACAACCATAAAAACTCTGCCTTGAAGGGCCTTATGGATCTTTTAGAAGTTTACCTAATGCTACTTTATTGGACTGAAGACTGCTTTGAACCTCAATATAGAGATGACATGCTTATCAAATTTGCACACAAACACAAAATCTGAGAATGCAAAGTCAATACTTTAAAATATTTCCAAAGGCAAGTAATAAGATTTAAATAGGGAAAGAATAGTCTTTTCAATAAATGGTGTTGGGACAATTAGATATCCACATGCAAAAGAATGAAGCTGGACCCCAACCTCACACCATACACAAAACTTAATTCAAAATGGATCACAGACCTAAATATAAGAACTAAAACTATAAAACTGTTAGAAGAAAACAGAGGAGTAAATCTTCATGTCCTTGGGTTAAGAATGGTTTCTGATATGACATCAAAAGCACAAGTGGCAAAAGAAAAAAATAGTTAAACTGGACTACGTCAAAATTTAAAATGTGCTGAAAATGATACCATGAAGAAAGTAAAAATAAAATCCACAGGATGAGAAAATATTTGCAAGTCATATATCTGATAAGGGTCTAGTATCCAGATTATATGAGGAACTCTTATAAGTCAGTAATAAAAAGGACAAATAATTCAACTTCTGGTATCAGCTAAAGAGCCTGGAAGTCATCACTCCCTTCCCTATAACAAGAAAAGGTTGGACAAACTGAAAATCAATAGCTTTTCTTGGATCCATCAGAGAACTGAGGTCACAGGACAAACTGCCATTCCAAATTGGGGGGCAAGCAAGAGAGAGACAGCAACTGAGATCTGTTTATCTGCAGCAGAAGCTGCTGGAGCCATAAACTGGAAGAAACACTTAAATGATAATTTTGACAAATTGCTGGAAGCTAAGTGTGGAATTTGGGTGTGAGAGGGGAGAGTGGGTAGTGGAAGGGTGGCTTCAAATTTTTTGAATATTTAGTTGGTACTTAATAGTAAGTAATAATAAAGAAATTTCTAACATTCAAAAAAAAGAGAAAGCTGGAATAACTATATTGATTTTAGACAAAGCAGACTTCAGAACTAGAAAGATTATCAGAGATAAACAGGGGTATTATATAATAATAAGAGGGTCAACTATCCAAGAAAACACAAGAAACTGAAATGAGTATGCACCTAAGAACAGAGAATTAAAAGTACTTGAGGCAAAAACTGACAGAACTGAAAGGAGAAACAGACAAATCTACTATTATACTTGGAGACTTCAACACCCCTATCTGAGACTGACAGATCAAGCAGGCAGAAAATTAACAAAGATATAGATGACCTGAATAGCACTATCAGTCGACTTGATCTAATTGACATTTACAAAATACTAATCTAACAAGAAAAGAATATACTTTCTCACAGAGAACATTTACCAAGGGAGACCATATTCTGGGCCATAAAACATACCTTGGCAAATTTTTAAAAATTAAACCCATATAAATATTGTCAAACCATAATAGAATTAAGCTAGAAATCTGTAACAGATAGCTTGGAAATTCCCAAATATTTGGAAATTAAATGACACACTTCTAAATAACCATGAGTCAAAGAAGATGACTCAAGAGAAATTTTAAAATACTTTGAACTAAACAAAAATGAAAATACAGTTTATCAAAGGGTTATGGGATGCAGTGAAAGCAGTACTTAGAAATCTGTTGCATTGAATGCATATACTGGGAAAGAAAAAAACACCTAAAATTATAAAAAAAACTTATGCTTCCTTAGGAGCCTTAGGAAACTAAAAAAAAGAGAGAGAGCAGATTAAAAGAAATAAAAAATATAACAGAAATCAATGAAATTGAAACAAGAAAACAATACAAAAAAATTTAAAAATCAAAACCAAAAGATAGTTCTTTAAAAAGATAAATAAAATTGATAAATAGTCTAGCCAGGCTAAACAAGAAAAAGAGAATACACAAATTACCAATATAAAAAATGAAAGGTCACCACTACCAATCCCCTGGACATTAACAGGATAATAAAGGAATACTACAAGCAATTCTATGCCCACAAATTTGGTGACTTAGATGAACGGGACAAGTCCCTTGAAAGACATAAAGTACCAAACTTCACACCAGGAAAAATAGATAACCTGAATAGCTCTATACTTTTAAATAAATTTAACCAACAATAATTAATAAGCTTCCAAAAAAGAAAGCACCAGACACTGATGGCTTCACTGGTTAATTCCACCAAACATTTAAGGAAGAAATAGTATCAATTCTCCGTAATCTCTTCCAGAAAACAGGAGAGGAAATACTTCCTAACTCATTCTATGAGGCCAGCATTACCCTAATACCAAAACCAGATTACAAGAAAGCTATAGACAAAATATTATAAAATCATCTCCAACAATGTATAAAAAGAATTATACCCCAGGGATGCAAGACTGACTCAAAAATTAATCAATATAATCAAACATCAATAAGCTAAAGTAAAATCATGATCATGTCAATTGATGCAGAAAATGCATTTGATAAAATGCAACACCCATTCATTATAAAAACTCTCAGTAAACTAGCAATTGATGGAACTTCCTCAACTTGGTACAAAATATCTACAAAAAAACCTATAGATAACATTATACTTAATTGTGAGAGACTAAAGAGACTGGACACTTTCCCTTAAGACTGGGAACCACGCAATGATGCCCCTCTCTCACCTGTGATTCAATATCATAAGAAATAAAAGTTATAAAGATTGAAAAGGAAGAAATAAAACTGTCTTTATTCACAGATTACATAATTATCTATGCAGAAAATCCCGAAGAATCTACCAAAAAAAACCTTAGAATAAGTGAGTACAGAAAAGTCACAGGATACAAGGGCAATACACAAAAGTCAATCTCTTCCCCACATACAAACAATAAACAACGGGAATTTTTAGTTTTTTAAAAAGCAACAGCATTTACAATAGCACCAAAAAATGAAATACTTATGTAAAAATCTAACAAAATATCTATAGGATCTATTTGTAAGTAGAAACCTACAAAACACTAATGAAAGAAATTAAAGAAGATCTAAATAGATGGAGAGATACTCAACATTCACAGATTGGAAAACTCAATATTGCTAAGATGTCGATTCTTTCCAATTTGAGTACTTAGATTCAAAAAATAACTTGCTGAGGCTGAATAAACAGACTGAGCACTCAACTATAAGCTAAACTATCTACACAAGAACAGGGACCATGTCTATTTTTATTTTACTCACCAACACATCCCCAGCACAGTGCCTACACACAGTATGGGCTCAATAAATATCTGTTTAATAAACAAGTCAATTATTTTGGACATAGCAGGCTGGACTCCTGCATCGGGTAGGAAGTTGTACTGAATGGATTCTAAAGGCACTTAATCTTAAGATTCTCATTCTATGTGATGTGTAGAAGAATTCCATTCCAACATGTCAATTCAAAATATAACCTAAGTCTACGATTATGCAGCAGAATGCTAAGCAAAATGTTACCTTCTCTTTATATATGGGGATCTGCTATTACGTCAAATCAAAAGAAGCAGCAGTTGGAAAATTTGCAGGAGTCTTTTAAATAACATGGAGCTCACTGTTCTGTGAACTCAAGACTAATAAATACATCCATTTCAACTCAGCATGTAAAACAGAGCAGTGCACAAAAGCAAAGCTGCTTTTAAAAGCATTTTGTTCAAAGTCTGCCCTATCATAACCCAAAATTTATAATGTAAAATCTGACAAAGGATTTTTATGTTTCTTCAGGCACAGAAGAAGGAAAAAAACACCAATACTGGGAACTAGAGTCTAGGCATAAACATTTTTATTTTTACGGCATTTTAACAGTATATGAGAATAAGAAAACTAAGCAGTGCTACAGAAAATCTGATAAATGTTTCTTCTATCCATCTTCCTTCTCCCCTGCTCCAAACCCAAAGGAACTCAATAAATTAACTGACTTAAATCACTTAAACACACACTTATCCCCCACACCTATAGTAATTGTACTAATTCTATTAAAATAGCTTTTATTTCTTAATTCAATGCCATGTCATTTTTGTCAAAGGAACAATATGATATCTAAATTAACACCTCACTTGGAGGCCTAAAACTACAATTTTCACATGTACAAGAAACAGTGTAACAACATTCAGCAAAGTCTAACTGGAAGCTATCTTCTTCCCAAAATAACCAAACACATTCAAAACTATAAAATCATTGTATACATGGTCCAATTTCTTTCTGTGCCAAATGTGGTTAGCCTACTCCTTGCTTTTAGATTATGTGCTTGTACCTATTCATTTTCAAGTGACTCAAACTAAAATAAAAAACTGAAAATATGAGTGTGAGTCAAAATTGGATAAGCTGGGAGGATAACCAGGGCATGGAAATTAGAATGACTATAGTAGGCCCATTTCAAAAGTGGAAACAGGAAATATGCTTAATTTACAAAAAGAAAACAGACATGAATAATTTAAAACATCATTTACCAACCATAATTCTTCTGTGCTTTGAAGAATTGAGTCAGTCCTAGAAAAAAACTACCATGACCTCTTTTTACTAAACAGTCCATCCACTATTCTAGTTCTCAGGCAAGAGCCACACCAATATGTATGTATATCTGCAAGTGTGTCCCTGCCCCGATTGAAGGCACAGAAGGACCTTATTAGCTCACTTTACTTTAGTGGATACCTGTTTCTATTTGTCCAGCAATACTCTCCAAACCTTTTTTTCTGAGAATATGCTTTCCCTCTATTCAAATCACATGGCTTTTAAAGAAACCTCAACCCTTTGGCTAAACAGATCCAAAGGTGGGCACTGAATCCAAACTAGACCAATTAACCCATATCCCGTTCTATAAATTCTTTTTGAATAAGCATGCTTAAATTGCGTTTCTGTCATGTGAAGCCTAATAAGTCCTAACATAATTATATGCTAGCAAAAAGAGACACAAGATATATTTTAATAGGTTGCAGATGGCCATATGGTTTCATATAGTATTTGTGAAAACAGAAATCTACGTGAAGACAAGAGAATCTGAAAAGCTGACAATAATTTCCAAGATAAACAGTACAGTGAATGTGATGAAAGAAAGAAAAAAAAGTAGATAAAACACTTACTTGAAATAATTATAGAAAATAAAAGGATAATACAAGTACTTACAGTCAAAGCATGGTTTAAAAGGCAATAGAAAAACGTTTTATAACCAAAATAGGAAGCCATCATAGGACAAAGAAGAATTTAAAATGGTAGGCACATTATGATTATTGCTACATAATATTCCTATGTCATAAAAACAGACTGCAATACAGGAAAAAATTTCTATTTAAGAATTTATATTAGGAAGGTGAGATGTGTGGGTGTCTGTGGTAGATCAGATTACTGTTACCAATTTTTACTTCCTCCCTATTACAGAATTGTACATTTACTCCTCTTGCCATGTTTACTTGGTAATATCTCCAGTTAGAGTAAGTGAAACAAAATATTTCCCTGCCCAAATAAGTTTGGGCTTAGCCATGTAATCTGCTTTGGTCAATGAATATCAATAAACAAAATTTGAGCAGGACTTCAAACATATTTGAGTTTTTTGGCTTGGTCTCCTGAGTTTCTGCCAACTATCATGAGAAGAACATGTACCAGGAAGCCAATGACCCCAAAATGCAACATGAGAAAAAGACCTGGATCCAATCTACAGCTGGAAGAGTCTCCCTCCCAGACCCACAGAACCATGAGGTTAAAACTAAATGTCTGGGGACGCGGGTTCGTGCCTCGGTCCGGGAAGATCCCACATGCCGCGGAACGGCTAGGCCCGTGAGCCACAACTACTGAGCCTGCCTTTCTGGAGCCTGTGCTCCGCAACGGGAGAGGCCGCAACAGTGAGAGGCCCATGCACCGCAATGAAGAGTGGCCCCCACTCGCCGCAGCTGGAGAGAGCCCTCGCACAGAAACGGAGATCCAACACAGCCAAAAATAAATAAATAAATAAATAAATTTATTTTAAAAAAAAAAACAAAAAACCTAAATGTTTGTTTTCGTAAGCCATCAAACATTCCAGCATTGTTCCACAGCATTACCATCGTAATAGCTAATTCAGTGACCTACTATTTTTAAATTTCTTCAGCATTATTATACTATTTTCAAATAAAAATCAGAAAAAGCTAACACTGCGACTAACAAATCAATCTCCAAGGAGAGATTAATATACTTCTTCAACTATTACCTAAAAAATCTAGTTGTTTCTATAATTATCATTTATATTCCACTGAATTAAAATGTACTTCAAGAGGCTACCCTTCTAATACTAATATTCAACTCTAGGTATACTCAGCTGTGTAAAACTTTGACCCATGAATTCTACTGTAGTTTAGAAAAGCCTACTCAGCAATATCTCCTAGGCAATAATATAAATGAAAAATATTTTGAAAATAAATAAAATCAAAACTTCTAATGAAGATTGACTTTTAACTCTAGATTTTTCTCTTGGTTTTTCTACCATAACTATATATGTAATTTATTCAAGAGTAAGGCTCATAAAATTATACACGTTATATAGTCACTTTTTGCCTGGAAAACCAAGGATTAACAGCTAAGCAATTCAGTGTTCCATAAACTTGGCTTAAGACTAATAAACAGCTTTATGCCCAGCAGGTACAGACATATGGTCAAGAGGGAAAAAATCCATCGCATGAAAAACTACACTAAAGAGTCCACTTAACTATAGCCCCCCTTCTTCAGCTGGTCTAGTAAAACCACCTAATACTTCATATGTTGTGTGCTGCTGCACAAAGCACGTAACAGTCAAAAATCTTGAGCTCTTTCTTGCCATGGGAAAGACATCTCACTTCTATGAACACACTGGTTTCTTTATCTGAAAAATAAGGGGTTTGACTAGTTGATCTCCAAAATCTCTTAAGCTCTAAAAAATTTACACATTATTTCTTTTCTTTCTCTTTTTTAAGATTTTTTTGATGTGGACCATTTTAAACTCTTTATTGAATTTGTTACAATATTGCTTGTTTCATGTTTTGGTTTTTTGGCCACAGACATGTGGGATCTTAGGTCCCCAACCAGGGATCGAACCGGCACCCCCTGCATTAGAAGGCGAAGTCTTAACCACTGTATTGCCAGGGAAGTCCATATTTTCTGTATGTATCTGTAGATGAAGAATAAATCAAATATAGATGAAAAGGCTGAGGCACAGAGAAATTAAATAATTTCTCTAAAAATTTACAGAGTCAGAAGTAGAATTTAGAAATCCTCAGTTAAGAAATCTATTTACTAGCATATTACCTTTCCAAGAGCTGGAAACTATAACACTATTACAAACATTTTCATCCAATTATCTCTTCTGCCTTCACATAATAAACTCTATGAAAGTATACCAAAATATAACACCAAGCAGAATTAAGAGGGAAAAGGAGTGAATTAATGTTTACTGTGTATTTCCCACATAACTGGCACTAAGTTAACAGGAGAAGTGGTCGTGACCAATTTGTTGCCTCTAGTATACAGAGACTCAAAGTAGTAACCAAAACTTCATGAACTTGGCAACCAGACATGGTTCCTGAAGCTAAAGGAAAGAATAAGGGTTTACCTGTTGCCCTCTTCGACTATTTGATCCACACAAGCTCAGCAGTCAGGGGAGACCCAGTCATTGCCCAAGAAGACATTGCCCAAGCATCAACACAACTCAGGAAAGCAAGTCAAATGATTTGTGTTTTTTTTCTATTAAAGCCTACAAGCAAAGACCTGACTTCTGTCTCGGAAGTACAGAGCTTTCTGCATATACTAGAACACTGAGTATTCTTAAGATACGCTTGACTTAACACCTTCTAGCTCATGAGAAGAAATTTAAATGTACGGTACCCAAAAGCTTCTTGGCATATAGTGTGAATGTACGTTTGTATGTGTGTAGGTATTTATATCTGCCTAGTTCTACAGAATTATTGATCCATATAAAAGAGTTAGAATTCATGAAAATCCCTCAAATTAACTAGGTTTCAAGAAAAGTCATTTTTCCCTGATCTGGTAGAATTTCTAACAAAGGAATAGTATACATTTCATACTACTTCCTAATTTTTTCAGTAAAATGATTCAGTAGGATGCTTATGGGGAAAGTTAAGAAATGTGAAAACAAGTTTTGAAATACTAAAAAAAGGACTTTGAAATCTGTTGCACAAAAACAAAAATAAAACACCGAGAATAATTTGAAGAAGCTAATATTTCCTAAATATTAAAATTTCTTAAGTACATAGTTTCTGTGAAATTATATAATGTCATGTGTCTACTAAAGCAAAGGGGAAGAGGGTCTTGCTGAGTTGAAACTGTAAACTACAAACTGAGTCACTATTCAATGGAAAAATAATTCACAGTAAAAAACTGTTCTAGTACTGGTTTCTACTTTACAAGTTTTCACTCTCACAAGGCAAACAAAACTCAAGGATACTTTATATCATTAGAAGAGCAAATTATTCAATGGCTTCATAACCATTTCTGTTGAATAGCCTACCTAAAGGATGTTTTTAAAATGCTTTCTGATGTTTTAAACAGGAAACATGTGATAAAATACAAACCATCAGAAATCCAATATTTGACTAAATCTGCTAAATCTGCATGTCGATGTCCATCTTGATATCTGTCATGCCTTTGAATCCTGGGTTACAAGCCACAATAGACTTGCTGCCATACTGAAGGCAAAGAATGGAATATTAGAGCCTCAGGGTCTCTAATGCCATTCACACAGAATCCAGTCAATTTTTTTAAATTAATTTATTTATTTTTTGGCTGCGTTGGGTCTTCGTTGATGCACGCAGGCTTTCTCTAGTTGCGGTGAGCGGGGGCTACTCTTCCTTGTGGTGCGCGGGCTTCTCATTGCAGTGGCTTCTCTTGTTGCGGAGCACGGGCTCTAGGCGCGCAGGCTTCAGTAGTTGTGGCATGCAGGCTCAGTAGTTGTGGCTCGCGGGCTCTAGAGCACAGGCTCAGTAGCTGTGGCACGCGGGCTTAGTTGCTCTGCGGCATGCAGGATCTTCCCAGACCAGGGCTCGAACTTGTGTCCCCTGCACTGGCAGGTGGATTCATAACCACTGCGCCACAAGGGAAGTCTCCCAGTTAATTTTTTAACAAACTTTCACTGTTGTCGCTGATGTTGAACACTTATTATTTGATAGGCATAGTTATAAGATGGTCTTCTCCAACTGTATATCCAAGAGACATTTCAAACTCAACACATTCAAAAATCATACTTCCAATATTTCCCTCATCAACCTACCAGTCAACCCACACCACCCTCCTGTAGACGTTCTCATCTTGATTGATGGCAACTCCATCCTTCTAGTTACTCCAGCCAAAAATATTAGAGTCATGCTACTCCTTTCTCTTTCTCTCCTTCATCAATCTTTCTCTCTTCCTCCCTCCCTCTGATTTTACAGCTATACTGTCAGCAAATTCCTTTGGCTCTATGTTTAAATCACATCCAGAATCGTCCATTTCTCATCACTTCCCCCACCACTACCCAGTTTTAGCCACCATCATCTCCTACCTAGATTATTCTAAAAGCCTCCTAACTAATCTCCCTGCTTCTTTACTTGCTTCTCTATGGTCTATTTTCAAAAGCAGCCTGAATGATCCTTTTAATTTAGTTCTTACCAGTCCTCTGAACCCTCCAATCAGAACCCTCCAATCACTCCCCCATTTCACTCATATAAAAGCCAAACGACCTTCAAAGTCATTACCTGCCTGTACTACAAACTTACTCCTTCTCACTACTTCCCTCACCCCACCTTACCTTACCTTTGTGACTTATTCCCTACAATTCTCCACCTTGTTGACTCAACTCTACCTAAAATGATCTCCTTACTTTCTCTCAAACAGCCCTGGCACACACGCTCTGGTTGTTCCCAAACAGAACACTCTTCTCCCAGATGTCTGCTTAACACTTTCAGTCCCCTGTTCATATCTTCAGTCAAATCTCATCTTCCTGACTTACCCTGATTACTTTATCTAACACTGCTTCCCCACCACCAACTTCCAATCCCCCTTTATCCTGCTTCACTTACTCTCTTTTTCCAGAACACTTATTTTCTAACATACAATCTACTTTACTTTTGTATTATATTTACCGATTATTGTCTTTCTCTCCCACTAGAATGCAGCATCTTCAAAGGCAAGGATCTTTGTTTTATTCTTTGATGTAACCCTAGCACCTAGAAGAATGTCTGGCATGTAGCAAAGAGGTAAATATTTGCTGAATGAATGAATGAATGACTGTCCAAGATGAATAAACTCAAAGTTCCTAAAACCCAAAGAGCCATCTAGTACCCTCCATCCTGATCAGGACTTTGTCTCTAAAGGGACATGATGAGAACACTGATGGTTTCTTTCATTGGGTAACTAACCAGCATACATTCTGACATTATATAGAACTTCCAGGGGTTTATAATGTAATGAGGTAACTAGAAGACAGAGTAAATTAAAATGTTAGAGACCTCCTCGCCGAATTTCCCATTTATGCAACAATAATGAGAACACCGACTAGACAGTCAGTCATATTAAGATGTTGTTGTATTTTTGAGAGCGTGAGTATAGTGGTATTGTTCCGAGGGAGTCCTTGTCTTTTAGCAATACATAGTGAAATATTTACAAATTAAATGATATGATATCTGAGATTTGTTTCATATAATCTGGGGTAAGCACAGGGGAAACTAGATCGCCATCATTTGAAAATTGCTAAGTTGGTAAAGGTCATAGGAACACATATCATTTGCCCTGATTTTGCATATGTTTGGAAATTGCCAAAATAAAAGGAAGAAAAAAGCAAAGTAATAATAATATGGAAAGTAAGTTTAAAAAAAAAAACAAAACACAAAAACAAAAGCCTATATTTCCTTTAGCGTCTAGCACATTACATGGCACCTAAACAGTAAATAAATGATGAAAGGCTAAAGTACAGGTCAAAACTAAACAATAGTTTCTATAAACCACCATAAGGACGAGCAGATTAAAACAAAAATTAGTGACCAAACTGAGGCCCTCCTTCAGAGTCAAAAAAAAAATGACATTCACTGTGATGGTCACAGTGACTTCAGATTTGTATGGATGACTGGGACAGAATGGGGAATACAATGAAAAGATTTTTCATCTTTTTTCAAGATAAAAGGCATTGCACTATATTCCAAAAAGGTCATTTATATAAATGCAAAATATAATCAACAAGGACAAGAGAACATGGCTGAAATTTTATGTACCAAATAACACTGCAGCATAATTATTAGAAATACAAGGATCAGGACTTCCCTGGCGGTCCAGTGGTTAAGACTCCGTGCTTCCACTGCAGGGGACATGGGTTCAATCCCTGGTGGGGGGAACCAAGATCCCACATGCCATGAGGCGCAGCCAAAAAAAAAGAATACAAGGATCAAATTGAGTAGAAAACAAATATAGTGGGAAACAAACACTATCTCAATCCAGAAAGATCAAGTAAACAAAAAAATTTTAAAGACATAGAAAATTTAAATCTTTGAACTATTAAGGTAATATAAACTAGATATAATAAAATAATAAAATTTGTATTCTTCAAAACGTAACTTGTACCACTGGAAGCAGTTTCAACAATCTCCACAGCTGATTAAATCTACTCTAGTAAAATGATATTAGCCTAATTGTACATTAGCTCATGTACAGATAAATGTTTGTTGGTTTTTTAATTCACATTCAAGTAACTGGAGATAAAAATCTAATGGACTAAGTACAAAAAGGTATAAAACTTTCCCATCAGGAAGAGAAGCTGTTATTTATGCTAACTTACTCTGCTAATTTGCCAAAGAGTAAGATGTGATATATGTGTTTCACATTCTAGGAATACCAGATTGTTAGCTACCACCTACATAAGAGCTTATATAAAAACATCTCAAGTACCTAAGAGTGTCTGCCACATGCTAAACACCAAATATGTACTGAATTAACAAAATTAAAAATCACTGAACACTTGGGGCAATAAACACATCAGAGCTACAATCACAGACTATTTAAAATGTAAAAATGAGAATACTACATATCAAAATCTTGCTGGTTTTGTTCCACAATATCTTTACAGTAATATTATTGTGCAAAACGGCCACAATCTTAAAGTGTCAACTGAAAAGCTATTAAAACTAATAATAGATTTCAAAAAAATAACATCTTTTAGGACACTAAGTACAAAAAATAGTGCTAGTCATTATTATTATGATATTTACTTTCACACATTTCATAATTTTTTACTTTATATATTGACACTCTCAGCCTACCTTTTTATAATAAGTGCCAAATGCAGTAATTTATATCCACAGGGCAAAGATTATTTCCTATTCTTCTATGGTGACATCATCTGCCCCAGAGGAAAAAGGTCAGATTTCTTCTGCAGCAGTGCCCATCAAGTAAAATCCCTACCCTCACCACTACCAAGGACAGGTGTATGGTCCCATCCAAAGGCTTCCTTGGCCAACCAGGTAGTGGGAAAGTGAGTGGGCCTCCCTCGCCAGGGACCCTGAGTCTCTGGAAAGAAATTCAACCAGCCTCAGGATTTTCCTCAGCCTAAAAGCAGTATCTGGCTGTTATCTAGAGATTTCACACTTTCTTAGCTATGTATAAATAGAATATATTCACCCCACACGCACACATAAATCAATCATGTTACTATTAGACATTTAATCTTTAAACTTTTTCTGAAATATATTCTCTGTGAAGATAGGAGATAATCAGTATTGTTTTTATTATTAAGCAAGCCTGCCAGACATAAAATACATTAATTCAATAGTTTTCTTTTAGGCCAGCTGTATCTCATTACTCTACGTCAAAAAGGAAGTGGGAGGAACCCATTCATGAGAGTCAATAAAATAAGTGTCTAAGAATAAACTTCTTAAACATACAGACTTACAAAAAATACTAGTAAACTCTACTGAAGCCAAAAAAACTCCGACAAATAGAGACAATGGTGCAGGATAGTAAAATTCAGAAAACAAACCATTAGGTAACTACATAGTGTAAAGATGCCAGTTTCTCCAAGTTGATTTACAGGTTCAGTCGAATTACATCAAAATTTTAAAAAGAAGTTCTTGTGAAACTTAACAAAATAATCTAAACTTTAGGATGGTGGTTAAGGGCACGAGCTCTAAAGCCAGAAGACTGCCTGGGTTTGAATTCTGGTCCCTCAGCTTAATGTGATCTCAAACTAAGCATTAAACCTTTCAGCATCTCAATTTTTGTGTCTCTAAAATCGTGATACAACACCAACATCATTGGGTTGTTAAGAAGACTGAATGTGCCAATACATGCATTAAAAAACAAACAAACAAAACTTGGCCCACATATGCACTCAGTAAATATAAAGTGGAATCAACTGATTCACTTTGTTGTACAGCAGAAACTAACACAACATTGTAAATCAACTATACTCCAATAAAAATTAATTTTAAAAAAATATTTGGGAGGAAATATGGGGGGAAATAATCAAGAAAATGTGGGTAAGCAGGGAAGGTATGTTACCACATAGTAGAAGATAGATAAATTAAAATTATGTAATACTGGTATAAGAAATCACAGGTAAATCAAACAAACAGAATAGAGAATTCAAGAGCCTACCAGTATAAGTAAGAATCTGGTATAGGATTAAAGTGGCATGTTACAAACCATTGGTGAAAGGACAAGTTTATTCAAAACATTAGTGGAAAGAGGAATTATTCAATAAGAGGTGATGGGACAACTACTAGGGAAAAAATTAAATTTGATCCCTACCTAAAATCAAACTCCAAATAAATGTTAAAAAGATTCTGGCTCAACAAATTAACATGACTGGGAAAAAAAAAACAACTACGACTATTTCTGATATCAGTGTGGGAAAGACTAAGCACAATACAAAGGAAGAAGTTATAAAGAAAAAGACTGATAAACTTAAGTTCATAAAAATTTAAGACTTCTACATATCAAATAACCTGAGCAAAATTTAAAGGCAAAAGTTTGGAACATGACAAAATGGTATTATCCTAAATATATAACAAGCTGTTAGAAATAAATAAGAAAAAGATGAATACTCCAATAAAAAATGAAATAGAGGACATAAAAAGACAAATGACCAATGAATATATTATTAAATGTATTTTAGCATTCATTCTATCTCTTCCCCAACTGTATAGCAGCTGTATCCCTAGCCTCTGGAGGAGGGAGGTAAGCATGCAGAGGGGGGATGGAGGTGGCAGTCTCTAATGAACACTAGGCCAATTAACTTAATACCTTTTACTTGAACACTTTGTTCCAAGAGAGGCGCTAAGTCTTTAGTCAATTAACAGGGCATTTTCCTGACAACGGTTCAGGAAAGAATATAAGAACTTAACTGTCTCATCACATTCAATCCATAAGAGAATGTACTAGAGAAGAAAAAGAAGTTGCCCTCCCTCTGGACAGTACGGCCATACAGACATGAGGCTTATCAGAGATCTCAGGTGTCAGGGAAAGGGTAAGGAATGGTTCTAGAAGAAGTGAAAAAGTTTTTACTCCACTAGAAGCTAAAGAACTTGAAGAGACATGCTTTGCAGTTAATGAGATAATTCCATTTTAGTTTGGATCAAAAATAACAGTAAACTGGAAAACAACACAAAATATTGTTCAAAGAACAAGTTACTAAGACATGTAATAGGCTAGACAAATATAGCAGATAAAGCTAAATTCTATACCTATTGTTGACCTCTATCTACTTATATTAAAAAGTTACATAAACACATATTTTTATTGTCTAGGGAAAGTAAATGTGCTAGAAAATGATATTGCTCGGTACAAATCTTACTGAAATTGTTCAGATAGAAAGAGAGGTAAAGCTTCTCTAGGAAGAAAAATAATCATCTTTAGCTGGTCTATAAAAAATAATGTTTATACTAAAACTTAACTACTCATGCAGGAGGAAGGAGTGAATAATTAAGTTATGAAACAAATGCTCCATGTCAAAAAATAACAATCATTCAGCTTTGCGGCAAAGTCACCCAAAATGACATTGTTTTCATCTTCTCTTATTCTGAAATAGAATAAAAAATGAAATTAACAGGAATAAATGTTTGAGGACTTCTTGAAGCTGATAAAAGTTTTCCCTCAAGAAGATCCAGCTATTAGAATTTACTGACTACCAGTGACTAATGTGAAAAAAACAGATGATCAACCACTCTAAACTGAAACAAAGCACAACTCCAAACAACTTAACAGTCAGAGATAAGCCCAAAGACAAAACAGGTTTTCCTTAAGGTAGAAAAGAAAATCAAAGGTAAGTTCATCAAAATACGATAAAAGATGTCTTTCTTTAAAATGTATACTCTACCTGGAATTAGATAATGGTGCACAACCTTGTAAATATACTAAAAACCACTCAACTGTACACTTTCAAATGGTGAACTATATCTCAAAAACAAAAAATCAGTGTCTAACTGACATTTATATGCAAAACCTTCCAACAAGACATGGAAAATATATGTAAATGATGTTACTCATCAGAAATTTTGTGTTTAGCAAGAATCTACTATTAAGCTGTAGCTTCTATATGTTCCAAGATTTCTCTTCTCAAAAAAAAGGGGGGGAAGGGCACAAGTACATATTTTGTCTCCCTAATAAGCTACAAGATTTGAGTATCTGAATGGACATGTAAATCCTTTGCTAACATTCTCCATAAACAGTCTCTATGTGAGAGAACCTTGTCAGAGCTTGCTATAGTTTCAGTTTAGAGTGGTTGGTCACTAGTTTTTTTTCACATTAGTCACTGACGCTCAGTAAATTCTAATAGCTGGATCCTCTACTGTGGGAAAAATGCTCATGTCTTTGCAGACCTAAGCTGGGAGTTGGGCTGCCTGATCCCACTGACAGCTACAGCTATGTTCATACAATAAAGAATGTGACAATAAAGAAGAGACACCTGCCACTTCTGATGAGGAGCTCTGTGTTCTAAGCAAGACAAGTTCTAGGTTGTCCACCTCAGACAGATAACTGTCACTTCTCTAAAGCCTCTAGAGCCTACAAACAACCCCATACGAGTAGGATTTCTCTTTTCCAGGACACAAAGGGCAGAAGGCAGCTAGGGGAAGTCAGAATGGCATCTCTTTATCCTGAGTCCGAAGTGATGCTGCTTTTACCTCTGTTCTACAAAAATAAATAAGAGAACCCCCCAAAAGTATAATCTAATATACCTAATTTGTATTTCATATGAAAATATTATAAATAAGTAAATATTAAACTGTTCATTATAAAGGTTTATTTTTATAGAAAAAGTGTAATTGACTTCACTGTAGACTAAGTACTCAATTCAGACAGCCATCAGTGTCAGGGAAAAATCTAGCCAGCTGGCTCACGTTTCCAACCTAAGAAAATACAACTGACCTGAATTACAGGCATCACGCCTATGATAATTACCATTTACTGAGTATCTGTGTATTTACAATACTTCCAAAAACTCTACAAGGTAGCTATTATCTTCGCTTTATAGATATGAAAATAGGAAAAGAAAAGTTGTTAAGTAATTTGCCCAAGGACACAGTGTTAGTATATAGCTGAGGCAAAACTCAAAACCAACTCAACCAGACCCCAAAGATTCTGTTTTTTCCACTATGAAATGACACCTCTCAAAAGAAATATATACAATAATAACATCTAACATTTATTGAGTGCTTATTTTGTACTATGCACTTTACATTCCATTTCATGTAACCCTCACAATATAAGATAGAGCTAACATTAATCCATTTTTATAAATGAAGAAACAACAGAATGCTAAATGATTTACCCAAGGTCACAAGACTAGTATGGCAGTTGAACAGAGAGACCACACTCTTAACCACTACACACACACACACACACACACACACACACACACACACAGGCATGCGCGCACTGCCACTCATTAAGCTGATTACCTAGCAGGCAGTGTGCTGTATACTTTTCTTTCTCTTTCTCACATAATCCTTCCAAGAACAACTAAACAAACTCCAGGTTTTTAAAAGTTCAGCAACTATTATTCTTCAACTAAAACAGCCTTTTACTTTGCCATTTCAATGAATTTTAAGTGGTAAGTTTAAGACAAAAAGTAGCCTAAATCCAGAAGACAAATTTAGAAAGTCCTCAATACATTAAAAATAAATTTTTACTATGCTGCCACAATTTTATCAATTGTACAATCTTCCTTCATCCTCAACTACAAACACATTCTAAATCTGCATGATTAACTCTGCTTTTTCTTTAGTTAACATACAGTCAGAAGCTGATAGTTATTATTAGCATTTACCATTTTACTATTTGTCAGTTGCTTTGCCAGGAGCTTTATATTTGTTAATTAATTTGTTAATTGGGATTAAAAAGGAATTAAGTAACTCACCCAGGAACTACACAACCAGTTAGCAATGGAAATGAGATGTAAACTCAGGTCTACTCCAAAATACCACTCTCAAATTATGCCATGCCTTAAAATCTAGGGAATTTATTAAAAGAGATGTATCTAGGTTGAAGAAAGGGGGGAGCAGGGCAGAGCGATCCTATATTTTACAGTAGGAATAACCTTGGAAATCAGAAACTAGTCACTCCATCTTTGAATTATTTAAGAAACATTTAAATGATCAATTGGTTAACAACAACGAAAAAGTACAAGAACATGCAACACTGGATAAAAACTAAAAATTTCTATAAATGGTCATGTCTTTCCAACTTTGAGAAAATGGAACCACTAGAATATGTCATAATTTCTGAAAACAACCCCTAAAAATGGAAGAAAAATAATTAAGTACTTGCGTAAAAGATGCCAAAGAATCTTTTTTTAATGTGCATGACATGGATTCATTAATCCAAACATTTACTGGAAGTCCATTATATACTTAATACTATTAGCTGGAGGATGAATCAAACCTGTGGGCTCTTTTAGACCCTAATACCTATAACAGCATAGAGGGGCCCTGAAGCTTCTCCAATTGCCACATATGCTTTGGCGATTACTTGATCTCTTTAAAAATAAAGGAAAACAAAAATTTCAGCACTTCCAAACAATTCTCCCCTACTCCCCCAAAATATTATTTAGACTCTTAGAGCAAACTATTTATCTAAGCCAGTTATTGAACTTGACACAAAATCAAAATGAGAATATTTCAAAACATAAGAATTAAAGGGACAGCACTAGTTCTATGTAACAGGTTCACAAATGGAAGCATTCATCTAGAGGAGTTTAAACAGCCCCTCTTAATACTGGTTCCTTAAATCACATTGCAAGTCACAAAGCCCGCAGCTTCTATGTAAACTTAACATAAACAAAACAAAAATCAGTCTTATCTGAATTCAAATACTCCAGGCTTTCACAACTTCAATCATCAGGATAACAATTTTTAACTCTGTACTGATTTTTACAAACATAAGATGGAACAAAGACATAAAAGAAAGTTCTAGTTAATTATACTGAGCGATATTTCTATGCCAAAACCAAATCCCACCAAGAAGTTATAAAATACTTTAGGTTATAGGTTAAAGCTGGTGAGTAAAGTGATCTAACTAGTTCCCAAAGTCTGACTATTGTTACATTTTAAAGCCATGGTCAAAACTTCAAATATAAAAAAGCACTCCAGGACTTCCCTGGTGGCACAGTGGTTAAGAATCCACCTGCCAATGCAGGGGACACAGGTTCGAGCCCTGGTCCGGGAAGATCCCACATGCCTCGTAGCAACTAAGCCTGTGCGCCACAACTACTGAGCCCACGTGCTGCATCTACTGAAGCCCACCACCGCAATGAGAAGTCCGTGCACCGCAACGAAGAGTAGCCTCCGTTTACCGCAACTATAGAACACCTGCGCCCAGCAACGGAGACCCAATAAACGCAGCCAATAAGTAAATAAATAAATAAATTTTTAACAGCATTCATTCTACAAGCTTGGAGCAAATACAAATGTACAAAATGTTCAGCCTAATTCTATCAATTAATAAGTTAAAAGCTGGTATAGATCCTCCAACATGACAGTCTCACTTATTTAGTTAAGTTGGAAAGATAAACTCTGGCTGTCCCAAGGATTTTTTTTTTTTATTCATTTATTTATTTATTCACTCATTTATGGCTGTGTTGGGTCTTCGTTTCTGTGCGAGGGCTTTCTCTAATTGCGGCAAGTGGGGGCCACTCTTCATCTCGGTGCGCGGGCCTCTCACTATCGCGGCCTCTCTTGCTGCGGAGCACAGGCTCCAGACGCGCTGGCTCAGCAATTGTGGCTCACAAGCCTAGTCGCTCCGCGGCATGTGGGATCCTCCCAGACCAGGGCTCGAACCCGTGTCCCCTGCATTGGCAGGCAGATTCTCAACCACTGCGCCACCAGGGAAGCCCCCCAAGGATTTTTATTTTACTACATTGTTGGGAAATTTGAGTTCAGTTTAACCAAAGGTATTTTCTTTTAACCTAGTTAAGTCACAGCTGAGGTAACAGTGAAATAAACAAGTATTTCTACCATAAAAAACATAGCCTAGGTTATAAATACAAAATAAAAATTGACTATTCCTAAAGGGTATGAATAGGCCCAGACAGTAAATATATAGTCATAAACACAGTAATGCTACTTTATACAAGCAATCCCTTCTTGATTCCCAAAGTTTATACTTGGGAATTTAACAACTGTAAACCAATACCCAAGCACAAAGTAAGAAGTCAAAGGTCCCCCCAACCCCACTTAAATTCTCCAGCTTATCTTTTTAACATACCGCTAAATGTTATTTGTTGTACTTTTTCCCTAAAGGTAAAAAAAAAAAAAGAGGCAGGAATTCTCTCCTGCTTCTGAACAAAGGAATTCCAATAAAAACTCATATATATGATATCAAAATTACCACCTCTAAACCAAGTTCTACAAATGGGAAATTGTTTCCAAGAAAAAGCAGCAAAGAAACCAGAGTAGTTAGCTTGACATCTGAACTTCACTTCCCCCGCCCCCCCAAATATCAGCAAATAACTTTCCTCCCACTAGTCAAAGCCCGCCTCAGGGCCTTAAATTCTCTGTCTCTGACTTTATTTTTTATTTATGTATGTCATTTAAGTAATATATTCTTAATATGCTAAATATCACTAGTCTTTCATAATAGCCCTAGCACACAACTTCAATAACACTTGATATTATGACAAACCAGAAGATGAAAGTTTAAAAAATGAAAGGATGGGACCTTTTACAACTTGTCATAGTCTTGTCAAAATACATCAAACTTCTGTAAGCCAAGAACATATTTCAATGTGTTCTATCAAGAGAATGATGAAAATAGACAGTTGGAGAAACACAGAAATGAAACTCATATTTGATATATACAGAAATAAAACTCAAATACTACATCTGAAGTAAATTCTAATCGATTTATTATGTTTTAGATATAGCTACCTAGTAACAGTACATTGTGCTTTGGGAGAAAAAAATTCTCAATATCCTCCTTGCTTCACAAAAGTACAAGAGTATTCCAAACCCCAGGTCACAAAGAGATGTATTTACACATGTTGTACAAAGTTCATGTGTGCCCTAACAATAAGAAAAGGAGTGGCCAGAGAGTAAGGCTATCTGGGCAGTGACAATATCCACGAGCATCACAGTAGACCAAGGCTGGCTTCTATGAAAATGTGTTCATCTAAATGCAGTTAAAGGCATGTTCCCACAGCCTAAATACTAACTTCTGGTACCTATCTCTTCACTTTCTGGCTTCTAACCAGTAACGCTTAGAAATCCCCTGGGGGAACTGCTGTCCTTTCAGTTCAGTTCCATTATGAAGTATTTTCTACCTTTCAAATGCCAAAATTTTAGATTAGCATACTTCATAATGCAGAGTAACTTCTGCAAAATAAATTCTTTAAATAAAATGTCTTAACCAGTGAAAGAAACAGAGAAAGAGAGAGAGGGAAAGGGAGTGAGGGAGGGAAGGAAGAAGGGAGGAAGGGGGGAAGGGAAAGGTTTAATGCAAACAATTTAGGAAACTCAGCAAAGCCATGTCTTAAATGGCTTTCTTCATGTACATTTTTTAAACCAAATCAGTAAATAGTAACTGGTCTCAGAAGAGCTCCAGACTTCTTTATCCAAAGAACAACATAATTTAGTACCCGGAATCCCAGCCCTTGTTACAGTTTCTAACATCAAACAGATTGTATACAACTAAACCTATGTTTTAACCTTATTTCGTTCCATAGATAAAGGGACTATTTACCCTGTTACACATATTCAAATCTTAATGAAGTACTTTAGGATCTCCCTTAATCTGAGTATCTGAGCAAACAAATGTACAGCAAGAGGCCAGTCAAGAAATATTTAGTAGACAATAATTATGTGCAAGGCATTCACATAAAGTTTAAAGCAGGTCAGTGCTTTTGGGATGTGTTGCCACACACTGATATAAATAATACCTTTCTTTCAAAATATCAACATGTTGGCTCAAACAAATTAAAGCTCCTATTTCAAATGACACAAGACAGTTAAGATAAAGAGGTGTTCACTAATGCATGGTTGACCCATATGCTCCCTTGCCCCAAAATGTGGAGAATATTATTGAGATTTCATTCTGACAAGAAAATGAAAACTTATACCTGGTGGTCTGTATAATATTCATACAGTCAAGTTTGCAATATAAGGGCACATCAGCATAAAAACAACTGTAGCCTTTGCTTTCATGAAATGAATAGGTCAAAGAAGCAATATTAATTTGAAGGCATACATGTTTTCTATTAATAATACAATTTAGAATGTAACAAGTATCACATACTATGTGTTTAATGTGGCAGTTGTCATTTTTAAAGATTTAAACATTCAAGGTCTAGTTTGTTGAGAATAAATAACAGTTATTTTATTACTATTATTTACTAAATGCTTACTATGAACCAAACAGTATTGGGTATTTTAGTTATCTTTTTGTTATTTACATTCACAACAATCACTGAACTAACTGTATTCTCACCTTACAAATGAAGGAATACATTCAAAAGATTAAATAATTTGTTCTAGTTAATACAGCTAATTAAATACAGAGTCCAGAGTCAGAGCAACCAAATCAATCTCACTTTACAGCAGTCTGTTTCCTACAAGGACTGCCCCCTGGTTGGGTGCCTGGCGGTGATCAGGGAAGGGACCAGGTTAAATGGCTGAAAACACGCCTGCCTACTTCCCTGACCAAAGTTTCCATCTGAATGAACTCCGGCTGTGGCAGGTTTTCACTGCACTGAAAAAACAAAAACAAAAAAACCCTACTCTTCTGTTCTCTTACTTCTGTGGGGGGGCTTTCCCTTCTTGCTAGGAAGAATGCAATACTGGAATCCTTACTACATTTCCCAACCCATCCTTACTAGTACTAAAGCTCAACACTTGTATTTTGTCCCACATTTGGCTCCTTTTTTCTGTTCTCAATAAGTTAAGAACCTGGAAAGGTGGAGAAGTGACTTCTTCAGACCCTTCTGAAACTCCAACTGACATGTACAGCAGAGTTAGAGAAATAGAGGAGGTTAGAGATCAAGCAGCTGTCATTAATGAAACACACTAACAACATCAAGAGATCCACAGGGAGGAGTATTATCATCTACAAAATAAGCCAGTAACATAATTCCTTTTGATGTTTAACTACAAAGTTTCAAAGATAATCCATTTTTGAATATGCACTACTCAATCTATGAAATATTCAGACCATTTGGTCCAAAACTCTGACCACTTTGGAAAAAAGTAAGTCGACACCACTAGCTTTGTTTCTGCTATGAAACTGGACTTTTATCAATGCACTCAGTCCTACATTCTAAACACAAACTTTATAGTCTGGCCCATCTTCTTTCCCTTTATTAATATACTCGCCTTCCTAGACTTTTGCTAACTTTGATGCGCCAAATCTGATCCTTTCCTTGTATATTGAATGCTCCTGACTTGGCTTTTCTCTGCTATTCCAGGAACATCCCTGCTTATGCCCCAAACATCTTGTAGTATTGTTCACTATTCACTGGCTCATAAAGACCTGCAGGGCAGTAAGCAAAATGATCATGGCATACCAAGCAATTACAAGACCAGAGTAAAGAAAAGGAGAAAGAAAGCAACAGGAATGTGGGAGGGAAAGGAGGAAGAAGAATGCAATGTTCCATGATTTGACTGATCAATCTGTTTTTTCTCAACCAGTATACATATACCCCCAGGCACAAACTGAGACATGCTGGGGATACACCAAGACAATGAAGGTGTCTCAAACGCAGTGTCAGCTTTCTTCATTCACCCCAGTTTTCCAAAATTAATAAACCAGCAGGAATTGTTTTTTTCTTTTCTGGCAGTAAAATATTACTATATTTACATAATCAGTATGCAACAGAATATAACATTCACATGAATTCTTAAGATAAAACAGAGATTTAAGAAATTTTCAAGCTGCTCAGAGGCATATTCTAAACTTCCAACTTACTCTCCTCTGCCTTTGACGTTCTTTGCAGGTAGCTTAAGAAGCCCTATTTTATACAAATTTGGGAGGGTAAAATCCCAACAGTTGGATTTTTCTGGCTAACAAATCTGAAAATTTCTCCAACCCTTCCAGAAAGAGTAGATCACTCCCTCTACAGTGCTTCTACAACATTCTACATTAATTTATATTCCTACTTTAGCATTTATCATACCACATAATTATTTATGTGTCTATCTCATCACTTACAACTAATTCCTCCCAGACAGCAACTATACATCTATTCATCTCTTATTTCCAGCTCCTAGGAAAATGTCAAGAACATAGTACACCACCTGACAATATCACACTTGTTGAATGAATGAATGAATGAACGGGTTAAACTTACACATTTCAAAGACGAAAATAATTTCTCTCTAGCTAGACCATGTCAACATGGAAAAAATGTTAATATGTTAATTACATTAGACAACCCATACAAATACCAAACCCAAATCCACTTTACAACTATAATGGGATTTGAAAGGCTAATTCACTCACCCAGAGTCAAGAAACCACATTCCATAAACTTACAAAAGCTGAACATTTACTGCACACAGTTCTCTTGTATGAAGCATACCCTTTCAAATCTAAGAATTTCTGGTCATTCAAAAACAAAACTATGATTAAAAACCTTTACAAATGATGCCTGTCATTCTGTTTATCCCAGTACATCTTATTAAGGACAATAGATCTTAAGAGACAACAAATCAGAATTGCAGTGTATTAGTTTAGCTTTAATTATCCATGCTCTACTTCTAGTTCTATACTTTAAACCTATTTGGATCTCCAGAGGGCAAATATAACTACATTATGCAGAGTCACAAAGAAAATCTTAATTACTTCAGGGGGAGAAAAGGCTACAATGTTTATAATCTTCCCAGCTTTTCAAAGCTTTCCACAAGATGATCAGAATTCTCAAGACAGTGTCAATAAAAAATGACTACTTTTCAAAGGATAAGCAACATTTTCTCCCATGTTTTAAAAAGGGTTCTATTGTGACTTTCTGTCTGAATTTAAAAAAAAAAAAAAATCCCACAAGGACTCAGAGGCAAAGAATATACAAATCAATTTTCACTGCAAAGTAAAGGAGCTGTTACAGTGGAGGATTACTGGACTGAATGTCAATATTATGACATAGTATGAGTGTGTTTCATGTTTGGTAATTGCAATCATTGTTGCTTTTGTTGTGGTCATCCATGTACAATGCTTGGTGTCAGTCTATTTATCTCTTGTAAAAATAAAATACAGTGTGTGTGTGTGAAAAAAAAAAAAAAAAAAAAGAGACCTAGGTTCTAATGCAAGCATATGTTGACTTCTTTAGCCACTTAATTTCTCCATCTATAAACTGGCAGAAAAATCTTTGCCCTACCCCTGTCTGAGGGTTGTTGAATCAGATGAATTAGCATATAGGAAAGAACTTTGGAAACTAAATTAGCTCAAAAGAAAAAGGTCTATGGGAAATAAAAAAAAAAAAATAAAAAAAAAGGGTTCTATTTATTTTAGTATAAAATTTGCATATTCTAATATTATCATCTGAAAAATTTTAAGGTCCTATATTTTATTAAACATGATGCATACTTGAATGTACACATTTCCATTTAAAAATATACTATAGGCTACCAATAAGGTGACTAAGTGGTATTTTATTAATTAATGCCCCCACAGTACCTGACACATATGCAATTAATAAACATTTGAGGGCTTCCCTGGTGGCGCAGTGGTTGAGAACCTGCCTGCCAATGCAGGGGACACGGGTTCGAGCCCTGGTCTGGGAAGATCCCACAAGCCGCGGAGCAACTAGGCCCGTGAACCACAATTACTGAGCCTCCGCATCTGGAGCCTGTCTCCGCAACAAGAAAGGCTGCGATAATGAGAGGCCCGCACAAAGCGATGAAGAGTGGCCCCCACTTGCCACAACTAGAGAAAGCCCTTGCACAGAAACAAAGACCCAACACAGCCATAAATAAATAAATAAATAAACATTTTAAAAAATAAAAAAATAAACATTTGATTAATTAAGTCAACAAATATTTAAGTTTATTTTATGCAGGCACTGCTCTAAGCACAGGCTATTATAACGTGATAAACCTAACAGATACGACCCTTGCCTTCATAACACCTTCAGTCTTATGAAAAGGCAAAAATTCAACAAACATACTAATATATACTTATCAAATGTGGCAAGTAGAATGAAGGAAAACAATAAGGTGATATTAGTAGGTGTGGGGCATGGGGGTAATCCTGCTTTACACTGGAATATTAAGGGAATATTAAGGATGCCTCTCGAAGAATAGGGCATTTGAGATAAGATTCTCCATTCAAAGATTTGAAGAAAAGATCATTTCGGGTTATGGGAGCAACATGTGGAAAAGCCCTAGGGCAAGTTTCAGAAATTGAAAAGTCGGCATAACTTGATCACAGAAAACCAGAGGAAGAGTTGATTCCTTAGAAACTGGCAAGGGGCAAGACTGTACACAGTTCTGTACCACATTTAAAGATTTAAGGTGTTGGGAGACCTTCAAGATGGCGAAGGAGTAAGACATGGAGATCACCTTCCTCCCCACAAATGCATCAGAAATATATCTACATGTGGAACAACTCCTACAGAACACCTACTGAATGCTGGCAGAAGACATCAGACTTCCCAAAAGGCAAGAAACTCCCCACGTACCTGGGTAGGGCAAAAGAAAGAAGGAAAAACAGACAAAAGAATAGGGACGGGACCTGCACATCTGGGAGGGAGCTGTGAAGGAGGAAAAGTTTCACACACTAGGAAGGCCCTTCACTGGTGGAGACGGGGGGGCAGTGGGGGGGGAAGCTTCAGAGCCACAGAGGAGAGCACAGCAACAGGGGTGCAGAGGGCAAAGTGGAGAGCTTCCCGCACAGAGGATCGGTGCCGACCAGCACTCACCAGCCCAAGAGGCTTGTCTGCTCAACCGCCGGGGCAGGGCAGGGCTGGGAGCTGAGGCTCGGGCTTCGGAGGTCAGATCCCAGGGAGAGGACTGGGGTTGGCTGCGTGAACACAGCCTGAAGGGGGCTAGTGCGCCACAGCTAGCCGGGAGGGAGTGTGGGAAAAAGTCTGGACCTGCCTAAGAGGCAACAGACCATTGTTTCAGGGTGCGCAAGGAGAGGGGATTCAGAGCACCGCCTAAACGAGCTCCAGAGATGGGCGCAAGCCGCGGCTACCAGCGCAGACACCAGAGATGGGCATGAAACACTAAGGCTGCTGCTGCAGCCACCAAGAAGCCTGTGTGCAAGCACAGGTCACTATTGACACCTGCCCTCCCAGGAGCCTGTGAAGCCCGCCACTGCCAGGGTCCCGTGATCCAGGGACAACTTCCACGGGAGAACACACAGCACACCTCAGGCTGTTGCAACGTCATGCCCGCCTCTGCCACCGCAGGCTCGCCCCACATTCCGCACCCCCCCTCCCCTAGACTGAGTGAGCCAGAGCCCCCTAATCAGCTGCTACTTTAACCCCATCCTGTCTGGGCAAAGAACAGACACCCCAAGGCGACCTACACACAGAGGCAGGGCCAATCCAAAGCTGAACCCCAGGAGCTGTGCAAACAAAGAAGAGAAAGGGAAATTTCTCCCAGCAGCCTCAGGAGCAGTGGATTAAATCTCCACAATCAACTTGATGTACCCTGCATCTCTGGAATACCTGAATAGACAACGAATCACCCCAAAATTGAGGCGGTGGACCTTGGGAGCAACTGTAGACTTGGGGTTTGCTTTCTGCATCTAATTTGTTTCTGGTTTTATGTTTAACATAGTTTAGCATTTAGAGTTTACTATCATTGGTAGATTTGTTTATTGATTTGGTTGGTCTCTTCCTTTTTTTTTTTTATATACAGATATATCTTTTTTTTTACCTTTTCTCTTCTCGTGACTGTGTATGTGTATGCTTCTTTGGTGATTTTGTCTGTATAGCTTTGCTTTCACCATTTGTCCTAGGGTTCTGTCTGTCCATTTCTTGTTTTTTTTTTTTTTCTCCTTTAGTATACTTTTTAGTGCTTGCTATCATTGGTGGATTTGTTTTTTGGTTTGGTTGCTCTCCTCTTTCTTTCTTTCTTTTTTATTACTTTTAAATTTTTTTACTTTTAATATTTTTTTAATTTTTTATTTTAATAACTTTATTTTATTTTTCTTTCTTTCTTTCTTTCTTTTTTTCTCCCTTTTCTTCTGAGCTGTGTGGTTGACAGGGCCTAGGTGCTCCAGCTGGGTGTCAGACCGGTGCCTCTAAGGTGGGAGAGCCGAGTTCAGGACACTGGTCCACCAGAGACATCCCGGCTCCACGTACTATCAAATGGTGAAAGCTCTCCCAGAGATCTCCATCTCAGCGATAAGTACCAGCTCCACCCAATGGCCAGCAAGCTCCAGTGCTGGAATCCCCATGCCAAACAACTAGCAAGACAGGAACACAACCCCACCTATTAGCAGAGAGGTTGCCTAAAATCATAATAAGGTCACAGACACCCCAAAACACACCACCAGAAGTGGTCCTGGCCACCAGAAAGACAAGATCCAGCCTCATCCACCAGAACACAGGTACCAGTCCCCTCCACCAGGAAGCCTACACAACACACTGAACCAACCTTACCCACTGGGGGCAGACACCAAAAACAATGGGAACTATGAAACTGCAGCCTGCAAAAAAGAGACCCCAAACACAGTAAGTTAAGCTAAATGAGAAGACAGAGAAACACACAGCAGGTGAAGGAGCAAAGCGAAAACCCACCAGCCCACACAAATGAAGAGGAAGGAGGCAGTCTACTCGTAAAAGAATTCAGAGTAATGATAGTAAAGATGATCCAAAATCTTGGATATAGAATGGAGAAAATGCAAGAAACATTTAACAAGGACCTAGAAGAACTAAACAGCAAACAAACAATGATGAACAACACAATAAATGAAATGAAAAATTCTCTAGAAGGAATCAATAGCAGAATAACTGAGGCAGAAGAATGAATAAGTGACCTGAAAGACAAAATAGTGGAAAGAACTACCACAGAGCAGAATAAAGAAAAAAGAATTGAGGACAGTCTCAGAGACGTCTGGGACAACATTAAACGCACCAACGTTTGAATTACAGGGGTCCCAGAAGAAGAAGAGAAAAAGAAAGGGACTGAGAAAATATTTGAAGAGATTATAGTTGAAAACTTCCCAAATACGGGAAAGGAAATAGTCAATCAAGCCTAGGAAGCACAGAGATTCCCATACAGGATAAATCCAAGGAGAAACACGCCAAGACACATCTTAATCAAGCTATCAAAACTTAAATACAAAGAAAAAAATATTAAAAGTAGCAAGGGAAAAACAACAAATAACATACAAGGGAATTCCCATAAGGTTAACAGCTGATCTTTCAGCAGAAACTCTGCAAGTCAGAAAGGAGTGGCAGGACATACTTAAAGTGATGAAAGGGAAAAACCTACAACCAAGATTACTCTACCCAGTAAGGATCTCATTCAGACTCGACAGAGAAATTAAAACCCTTACAGACAAGCAAAAGCTAAAAGAATTCACAACACCAAACCAGCTTTACAACAAATGCTAAAGGAACTTCTCTAGGTAGGAAACACAAGAGAAGGAAAAGACCTACAATAACAAACCCAAAGCAATTAAGAAAATGGTAATAGGAACATACATATCGATAACCACCTTAAATGTAAATGGATTAAATGCTCCAACCAAAAGACACAGACTGGCTGAATGGATACAAAAACAAGACCCATATATATGCTGTCTACAAGAGACCCATTTCAGACCTAGGGACACGTACAAACTGAAAGTGAGGGGATGGAAAAAGATATTCCATGCAAATGGAAATCAAAAGAAAGCTGGAGTAGCAATTCACATATAAGACAAAATAGACTTTATAATAAAAACTATTAAAAGGGCTTCCCTGGTGGCGCAGTGGTTGAGAGTCTGCCTGCCAATGCAGGGGACATGGGTTCGAGCTCTGGACTGGGAAGATCCCGCATGCCGCGGAGCAACTAGGCCCGTGAGCCACAACTACTGAGCCTGCGCGTCTGGAGTCCGCAAGCCACAACTACTGAGCCTGCGCGTCTGGAGTCCGCAAGCCACAACTACTGAGCCTGCGCGTCTGGAGCCTGTGCTCCGCAACAAGAGAGGCCGCGATAGTGAGAGGCCCGTGCATCGCGATGAAGAGTGGCCCCCGCTTGCCGCAACTAGAGAAAGCCCTCGCACAGAAACGAAGACCCAACACAGCCAAAAATAAATAATAAATAAATAATAATAAATAAATAAATAAATAAATTTTAAAAAAAAACTTCCACCATTTAAAAAAAAAAAAAAACTATTAAAAGAGACAAAGAAGGACACTACATAATAATCAATAGATCAATCCAAGAAGAAGATACAACAATTGTAAATATTTATGCACCCAACATAGAAGCACCTCAATACATAAGGCAAATGCTAACAGCCATAAAAGGGGAAATGGACAGGAACACAATCATAGTAGGGGACTTTAACACCCCACTGTACCAATGGACAGATCATCCAAAATGAAAATAAATAAGGAAACACAAGCTTTAAATGATACATTAAACAAGATGAACTTAATTGATATTTATAGGACATTTCATCCAAAAACAACAGAATACACTTTCTTCTCAAGTGCTCATGGAACACTCTCCAGGACAGATCATATCTTGGGTCACAAATCAAGCCTTGGTAAATTTAAGAAAATTGAAATCGTATCAAGTACCTTTTCCAACCACAGTGCTATGAGACTAGATATCAATTACAGGAAAAAAATCTGTAAAACATACTAACACATGGAGGCTAAACAATACACTACTAAATAACCAAGAGATCACTGAGGAAATCAAAAAATACCTAGAAACAAATGACAATGAAAACACGACGACCCAAAACCTATGGGATGCAGCAAAAGCAGTCCTAAGAGGGAAGTTTATAGCCATACATTCCTACCTCAAGAAACAAGAAACACCTCAAGTAAACAACCTAAACTTACACCTAAAGCAATTAGAGAAAGAAGAACAAAAAAACCCCAAGTTAGCAGAAGGAAAGAAATCATAAAGATCAGATCAGAAATAAATGAAAAAGAAATGAAGGAAACAATAGTAAAGATCAATAAAACTAAAAGCTGGTTCTTTGAGAAGATAAACAAAATTGATAAACCATTAGCCAGACTCATCAAGAAAAAAAGGGAGAACACTCAAACCAATAGAATTAGAAATGAAAAAGGAGAAGTAACAACTGACACTGCAGAAATACAAAGGTTCATGAGAGATTACTACAAGCAACTATATGCTAATAAAATGGACAACCTGGAAGAAATGACAAATTCTTAGAAAAGCACAACCTTACGAGACTGAACCAGGAAGAAAGAGAAAATATAAACACACCAATCACAAGCACTAAGGGGAGACTGTGATTATAAATCTTCCAAAAAACAAAAGCCCAGGACCAGATGGCTTCACAGGCAAATTCTATCAAACATTTACGGAAGAGCTTACAACTATCCTTCTCAAACTCTTCTAAAATATAGCGGAGGGAAGAATACTCCCAAACTCATTCTACAAGGCCACCATCACCTTGATACCAAAACCAGACAAAAAAAGAAAATTACAGGCCAATATCTCTGATGAACATAGATGCAAAAATCCTCAACAAAATACTAGCAAACAGAAACCAACAGCACATTAAAAGGATCATACACCATGATCAAGTGGGGTTTATCCCAGGAATGTAAGGATTCTTCAATATATGCAAATCAATCAATGTCATAAAACATATTAACAAACTGAAGGAGAAAAACCACATGATCATCTCAATAGATGCAGAAAAAGCTTTTGACAAAATTCAACACCCATTTATGATAAAAACCCTCCAGAAAGTGGGCAGAGAGGGACCTTACCTCAACATAATAAAGGCCATATATGACAAACGCACAGCCAACATCGTTCTCAGTGGTGAAAAACTGAAACCATTTCCTCTAAGATCAGGAACAAGACAAGGTTGTCCACTCTCACCACTATTATTCAACATAGTTATGGAAGTTTTAGCCACAGCAATCAGAGAAGAAAAAGAAATAAAAGGAATCCAAATCAGAAAAGAAGTAAAACTGTCACTGTTTGCAGATGACATCATACTATACGTAGGGAATCCTAAAGATGCTTCCAGAAAACTACTAGAGCTAATCAATGAATTTGGTAAAGTAGCAGGATACAAAATTAATGCACAGAAATCTCTTGCATTCCTATACACTAATGATGAAAAATCTGAAAGAGAAATTAAGGAAACACTCCCATTTACCATTGCAACAAAAAGAATAAAATACCTAGGAATAAACCTATCAAAGGAGACAAAAGACCTATATGCAGAAAACTATAAGACACTGATGAAAGAAATTAAAGATGATACAAAGAGATGGAGAGATACACCATGTTCTTGGATTGGAAGAATCAACATTGTGAAAATGACTATACTACCCAAAGCAATCTACAGATTCAACGCAATCCCTATCAAACTAACAATGGCATTTTTCACAGAACTAGAACAAAAAATTTCACAATTTGTATGGAAATACAAAAGATCCCAAATAGCCCAAGCAATCTTGAGAAAGAAACATGGAGCTGGAGGAATCAGGCTCCCTGACTTCAGACAATACTACAAAGCTACAGTAATCAAAACAGTACGGTACTGGCACAGAAACAGAAATATAGATTAATGGAACAGGATAGAAAGCCCAGAGATAAACTCACGTACATATGGTCACCTTATTTTTGATAAAGGAGGCAAGAATATACAATGGAGAAAAGACAGCCTCTTCAATAAGTGGTGCTGGGAAAACTGGACAGCTACATGTAAAAGTATGAAATTAGAACACTCCCTCACATCATACACAAAAATAAACTCCAAATGGATTAAAGACTGAAATGTGTGGCCAGACACTATAAATCTCTTAGAGGAAAACACAGGCAGAACTGTATAACATAAATCACAGCAAGATCCTTCTTGATCCACCTCCTAGAGAAATGGAAATAAAAACAAGAATAAACAAATGGGACCTAAGGAAAGTTAAAAGCTCTGCACAGCAAAGGAAACCATAAACAAGACGAAAAGACAACCCTCAGAATGGGAGAAAATATTTGCGAATGAAGCGCAACTGACAAAGGATTAATCTCCAAAATATACAAGCAGCTCATGTAGCTCAATATCAAAAAAACAAACAACCCAATCCAAAAATGGGCAGAAGACCTAAATAGACATTTCTCCAAAGAAGATAATACAGACTGCCAACAAACACATGAAAGGATGCTCAACATTACTAATCATTAGAGAAATGCAAGTCAAAACCAAAATGAGTTATCACCTCACACCAGTCAGAATGGCCATCATCAAAAAATCCACAAACTATAAATGCTGGAGAGGGTGTGGAGAAAAGGGAACCCTCCTACACTGTTAGTGGGAATGTAAATTGATACAGCCACTATGGAGAACAGTATGGAGGTTCCTTAAAAAACTAAAAATAGAACTACCATACGACCCACCAATCCCACTACTGGGCATATACCCTGAGAAAACCATAATTCAAAAAGAGTCATGTACCACAATGTTCACTGCAGCTCTATTTACAATTGCCAGGACATGGAAGCAACCTAAGTGTCCACTGACAGATGAATGGATAAAGAAAATGTGGCACATATATACAATGGAATATTACTCAGCCGTAAAAAGAAACAAAATTGAGTTATTTGTAGCGAGGTGGATGGACCTAGAGACTGTCATACAGAGTGAAGTAAGTCAGAAAGAGAAAAACAAATACCGTATGCTAACACATATATATGGAATCTAAAAGAAAAAAAAAAATGGTTCTGAAGAACCTCGGGGCAGGACAGGAATAAAGACACAGACATAGAGAATTTACTTGAGGACACGAGGAGGGCGAAGGGTAAGCTGGGACGAAGTGAGAGAGTGGCATGGACATATATACACTACCAAATGTAAAATAGATAGCTAGTGGGAAGCAGCCACATAGCAAAGAGAGATCAGCTCAATGCTCTGTGACCATCAGAGGGGTGGGATAGGGAGGGTGGGAGGGAGAGGCAAGAGGGAGGAGATATGGGGATATATGTATATGTATAGCTGATTCACTTTGTTATAAAGCAGAAACTAATACACCATTGTAAAGCAATTATACTCCAATAAAGATGTTAAAAAACAAAAGAATTGGGCTTCCCTGGTGGTGCAGTGGTTGAGAATCTGCCTGCCAATGCAGGGGACACGGGTTCGAGCCCTGGTCTGGGAAGATCCCACATGCCGCGGAGCGGCTGGGCCCGTGAGCCACAGCTACTGAGCCTGCGCGTCTGGAGCCTGTGCTCCGCAGCAAGAGAGGCCACGATAGTGAGAGGCCCGTGCACCGCGATGAAGAGTGGCCCCCACTTGCCACAACTAGAGAAAGCCCTAGCACAGAAACGAAGACCCAACATAGCAATCAATCAATCAGTCATTCAATCAATAAAATAAATCTTTAAAAAAAAAAAAAACACAAAAGAATTAAGGTGTTATTCTAAGTGCACTAAAAAATCTAAAATGAAGCATTATAGGTGAGGTGTATGCAAGAAAGACCAATGTATAGAATGCCAGAAGGCCTTGGCCCTACAGCAAAAGCTTGGAAAATAAAGGTACACATAGATTTCAAGTTAACATGTTAAAAGGTGTATTTGTGTTATGTTTTCACGATTCCCTACTTTAAACAACTTTTTCAATTAACCCATCATCTACCAGACATGATCACAATCTTCCCTTTCCCTTTATATGTTCACATTAGCAGAGATACAAGTGAGCAGTAAAATGGTTAAATACAAGAAGAATAAAAGTACATGGATATGCAAAAAGACCATAAATAACAAATGTGAGATGTGGAGGAAAGGGAACCCTCCTACACTGTTGGTGGGAATGCAAATTGGTGCAGCCACTGTGGAAAAGAATATGGAGGTTCCTCAGAAAACTAAAAATAGAACTACCATATGACCCAGAAATTCCATTCCTGGGCATACATCCAGAAAAAAAAAAAACAAAACACTGGGACGACGTGAGAGAGTGGCATGGACATATATACACTACCAAATGTAAAACCAATAGCTAGCGGGAAGCAGCTGCATAGCACGGGAGATCAGCTCAGTGCTTTGTGACCACCTAGAGGGGTGGAATAGGGAGGGTGGGAGGGAGGGAGACGCAAGAGGGAAGAGATATGGGGATGTATATATGTATATGTATAGCTGATTCACTTTGTTATAATGCAGAAACTAACACCCCATTGTAAAGCAATTATACTCCAATAAAGATGTTAAAAAAAAACCAAAAAAACACTAATTCGAAAAGATACATGCACCCCTATGTTCACAGCAGCATCATTTACAATTGCCAAGATATGGAAACAACCTAAGGGTCCATCAACAGATGAATGGATAAAGATGTGGTAACTACTACTCAGCCATGAAAAAGAACGAAATTTTATCATTTGCAGCAACATGGATGGACTTGGAGAGCATTATGCTAAGTGAAATAAGTCAGACAGAGAAAGACAAACACTGTATGATACCCCTTATAAGTGGAATCTAAAGAATAAAACAAATTAGTGAATATACAAAAAAAAAACAGACTCACAGATAGAGGGAACAAACCAGTGCTTACCAATAGTGGAAGGGAAGAGGAGAGAGACAAGATAGGGGTAGGGGATTAAGAAGTACAAACTACTATGTATAAAATAAATAAGGTACAAGGATATATTGCACAGCACAGGGAATATAGCCAATATTTTATAATAACTATAAATGGAGCAGAACCTTTAAAAATTGTGAATCACTATGTTGTACATCTGGTTTTAATATCATAAATCAACTATACCTCAAGAAAAAAGAGGGGCTTTCCTGCTGGCACAGTCGCTGGGAATCCGCCTGAGAATGCAGGAGACATGGATTCGAGCCCTGGTCCAGGAAGATTCCACATGCTGCAGAGCAACTAAGCCCGTGTGCCACAACTACTGAGCCTGTGCTCTAGAGCCCGTGAGCCACATCTACTGAGCCCACGTGCCACAACTACTGAAGACTGCGCGCCTAGAGCCCACGCACCACAACAAAGAGTAGTTCCCGCTCGCCGCAACTACAGAAAGCCCGCGTGCAGCAACGAAGACACAATGCAGCCAAAAATAAAAATAAATAATTTAAAAAAAAAGAAAAAAGACAAAAAAAGTACATGGATATGTAATGACAAATTGGGAAACCACCCTCTGAATAACTAAGCTGAGTAGTTCTTCTGCAGGCTGGGGTGGAATGGGAGCAGGGCTCTATGCAGAAGATACAGACATTCTGAAACTGTGTAAATTTTAACCATGTGCATTCATTATTTTTTAAATCAGAACATTATATTACATTCCTCACTAGGAAGCAGCTTAAAATGATGTAGCTGCTTACCAAAATATCACCAAGTCTTTCAGAAATTATTTCCACTTAATTTTTAATTAAAATGAAAACGTGAGTATTAGCCATTATTTTGTGAGATTAACTATCCTTACATCTTCATCTACCTGAAACTCAACTATGTAGAAATTTCCTTGGGAGTTTCTACCTACAATATTCTATTTGATAAACATCTTTCATTGTTCAATGAAACATTTTTCATCTCTAACAAAACAAGTTTGAGCATTAGTGATCCCCCAAAAAATCTAGAAGTTGACATTTAACTCTACTAGAATTTTAAAAATTTTAACAAAATTTTAAAGTAAAGGTACACAATGATCCAGTGATCCACCTGCAAAAATGTGTCCCATATAAATACCCACCAATATATGAAAATACAATAACAAGAACGCACACATTAGATTTGCTTTCAGGGGAGGGGGGACTCTAAACATCTAACAATAAGGAAAAAGTTCAATAAATTATGTGTTATTATGCTGCCACAGAATTGTCACAGAAAGATATCCAAAATATACTAAGTCTATTGTAAGCTCATTTCTTTTTTTTAAATGTGTGAATTAGTAAAAAATGTATAAGGAGAAGGAGATTTCACTTTTTACCTGTACTCTTCTTTTAAATATGTTACAATGATTATTATATACTACCCAGGATTTTAATATAAAGGTGGAAATTTTCAAGAAATAATTATTTGAACGTATGATTTTACATTTCTTTAAATAAAATAAAAAAATAATTTCAATTATAAGTAAAACCTAAGAGAAATAAAATTTTAAATTACCCTTCAAAGTACTTTAGCTCTATCGTTCTCAAAGCAAGCTGCATACAATTTTCTGCATCTCAACTGGGATCCTTACTTACTGAACAGTACCTACCCAGTAGGTTCTGAGTTAGAGCTGAAAGGTTGTAAGGCATCTCCAGGTCTCCTTACATTTCCCAGATCCTGTTATCAGAAACAGGAGGATGGCAGAGAGCACTGATAGATCCCTCCTATCCCTACAGTCACGTTTCAGGGGAGCCCACAAAGCCTAAGAGGTCACGAATCAATGCCCTATACAGAAAACGTCAATACGGGCAGGTTAGGGTTGCCAGCACAACTCCACCCCAACCTTGAGTGACCTATGGGATCACCTTCCACACCACTTAAGCTGAGCATCTTCTTAAATAAGGTGGACATTCTTAGCATACAAGTGCTAAAATCAAAAACTAAATACCTTGACTACCACAAACTGAAGAAGTAGTTAAAGAGCAGTAGGTCTTAGTCTGGGAATCTGACCGATAAAGAAGTCCTGAGGAGAGTACAAGAGATTAACACTGCAGAGCTTCGAGAAACTTCTCTACTAAAAGAGACTCTAGATGAGAACAGCTGCCAGGAGACTTCAGATTTTAAAATAGTTTTGATATGGAACATCTCAGGCCTATCTGCTCAGCCTCAACCTACTATTAACTGTTAACAGTACTTAACATCTGTAAAGAGAAGAGGAAGTAGGGGGAGGGGGTGTTACATGCAGGGGAACTTTCATTTTTAACTATATATACTTGTGTATTTATTGAATATTTTACCAAGAGAATATGCTCATGTGGTACCAATGTGATTTTTAAAATTCAATAAAGACTGAAAATATAAATATCCCTAAATATCATACACAAATTAGTGTGACTAAGTTTAGCAGAAGCCTTCTAGAGGGAATTCAGTAAAAAGCAGCGATTGATGATGACTATATGAAATGATGGAATAATAAATACCATGTACTAACATTTATTAAGTACTTACTACAGGTCAGGCCCTAATCCAAGCCCTTTATATGTATCAATTCATTTAACCACCACACATTATTAACCCTTCTTTTACCAAGAAGGAACCTGAGGCACAAAGAGCTTATTTAACTTTCACAAAGTCACAGTTATTAAATGATGGAGACAGGATTCTAACAGTCAATCTGATTCTAAGGGACTTAGAAAAAGGTATCAAAATAATAGCATGATTAGGGAAATGAACAACCCAATTTTTAAAATGGGCAAAAGACCTAAACACATACCTCATCAAAGAAGATATACAGATAGCAAATAAGTATATGAAAAGATGCTCCACATCATAAATCACCAGGGAAATGCAAATTAAAACAACAATGGGATACCACTACACACCTAGTAGAATGACTAAAATCCAGAATACTGACAACACCAACTGCTGACAAAAACGTGGAGGAACAGGAATTCTCAGTCACTTCTGGCAGGAATGCAAAGTGATACGGCCACTTTGGAAGACAATTTGGTGGTTTCTCACAAAACTAAACATGCTCTGAACCATATGATCTGGTGATCACACTCCTTGTTATTTACTCAAAGGAGATGAAAAATTATGTCCACACAAAACCTGCACATGTATGTTTACAACAGCTTTATTCATAATTACAGAAATGTGGAAGCAACCAAGATGTCATTCAGTAGGTGAATGGATAAATAATAAATATATGTATACATATAGCTGATTCACTTCTTTGTACAGCAGAAACTATCACAACATTGTAAAGCAATTATACACTAATTATAATAAATAAATAAATAAATAAATAAATAAATAAATAAATAAATAATCCAGACAGTGGACTATTATTCAGTGCTAAAAAGAAATGAGCTATCAAGAAATGAAAACACATGGAAGTACTTCAAATTCATAATACTAAATGAAAGAAGCCAATCTGAAAAGGCTACATACTATATGACTCCAACTACGTCAACATTCTAGAAAATGCAAAATTATGGAGGCAGAAGAAAGATCAGTGGTTGCCAGGGGTCCGGGGGAGGGAAGGATGAAAAGGCAGAGCATGTAGGATTCTTAGGGCAGTTAAACTATTTTGTATGATACTACAGTGGTGGATACATGTTGTTATACATCCACACTCATAAAAGGTACAAAACTAAGAGTGGATTCCAATGTACACTATGGACTTTGGTGATTACTATGTACCAATGTAAGTTCAGCAATTGTAACAAATGTACCACTTTGATGTCTGATGTTGATAGTGGGGGAGGCTGTCCATGAAGGGTGGGGCAGGGGGTATATGGAAACTGTACTTTCTGTTCAATTTTGCTATGAACCTAAAACTTCTCTGGAAAATTGTCTATTCAAAAATTTAAAAGAAATAAAAATAATAGCATCATGGGGTTAAAAGCAAGAAGATAAAAGAGGGTTGCTTGTGTAACTTGAAAGCCATGTTGCCACTTTCCTCCCAAGCTTTGCTTATATTTCAAATAGATAATCATGGCCCTTTCTGGCCAATCAACTTTAGGAGTTTGAAATTCCTGAGAATGCCAGGTTGGGAGTGGGGGGTGTTTGCTGCTCCAGGATCAACAGATTCACATTCACCAACTGAGCACTACTAATCTAAAAAACAGCTTTCCACACATCTTTGGTATTCTTACCGCCCCCACCAAATTTTAATTCCTATGACAGATAGTTTTCTCCTTCACCTGCCATTGTAGCAGGCTTCTACGCAATCCTTTATAAGAATTTCCATTCAAAAAGATTCTATTCTCTTCCTTTTAACACCTTTCCCTTTGACATTTCACAGCCTGTAAGACTGAGGAAAGGACCAAATCAAAAGAAAAAAGAAAAAAGGAAAAAAAAAAAAGAGAGAGAACAAAGGTTATATACCACCTATCACTTAAGCCCAATTCCAACAAGTCGCTACAACGATACTTCTACTTACATCCCAAGGGTCTGAACTTAGTTAGTTATACAGCCACTCCAGCTTTCAAGAAGGGCTGGGAGATGTAGTCTTTATTAGACGAACACAAGCCCAGCCTAAAATGCTATTACTTCAGAAGAAAGGACAGGCAGCTGTGGAGAGGCAACCTGCAGGCTCTGCCACACTCGTCCTTATATCCTCACTGCAATGGCTGACACATACATAGCTGGCACTCAATAAACATTTTTGCAATAAATATTTCAAATCAATTCAACTTAAAAAAATCAAACGTTTGTTGAGAGTCTCCTGTATCAAATTCAAATTCCTCTGTTTTAAGATTCCTTCATAAGCTAGTACCATCCTCCTTATATAATCTTATTTCTTAATATTTAAGAGGCGATTTAGTATGTTCCATAAAAGCACAGGCCTTGGAACCCAGCTGCCTGAGTTTAAATCCCAATTCGGCAACTTACTGATGGTGTGATCTCAGGTGAGTAACATAATTTCTCTGTGCCTCAAGTTTCTCATGTGTAAAATGATGATGATGATAATAATAACATCAACTTTCTAGGGTTATTTGCAGATTAAATGAATGAATACATGTAGTATACTTAGATCAGTAACTGACACACAGAAAGCACTCAATAAATGGCAAGCAACTATTACTTCCCATCATTACCAGCCAACTAATTGTACCATGGTCTTTAAATTATCCTTTAGACTTTATCAGATCCCAGTATGTGGCAATCATTTTTACTTTTGTTCTACCTCTTGAACTCAAGGCAACTGTTTCAATCTTTGGATCTTGAGACATTTAATTTTCCATAACTTTGTTTATACTATTTTGCCCCAACAATAAAGCTTTCTATTTCCTCCTGTTTATCTAGTGCCTACAAGCCTCATCTCAAATCTCACCTCCTCCACAAAATCTTCACTGTTTATCTTATTAATTCTGGTTAAATAGTATGCATAGGAGACCTTCAAATACCTACATTCTCAGCTCCCCTCTCCTCGCCCCAAGATGAGTGGTGGTTAAAGGTAAAGGAAAATGGCCAGATTCTCCTCATATACTTCAACGCAAACAACATACTACAATAGGGTGAATGCAGTAGCAGATATGAGAATCTGTCTTCTACTAAGGCAGACATTAAAGGGATTTGCGAAATGTAAAACCATGCTGTCTTCTCACTAAATTGTTTGTTTTAGAAATAGTTACTTTTTGTTTTAAAATATGTCATTCATGTTAACATGCAATGGATTTATTACCATTACTGTTAATGAATAAATAAGCATTCTAAATTATCAATTTTATTTTCTAATAGAGCAAATATCCCCATATACATATTCAACATCTTACCTTTGGTCATACTACTCCCTTTACTTAAAGCCCCTTTCCTCTCTCATCTGGCTATAACTAGACACTACCAAGCCTTCAAAACTCAGCTCAAATTGTACCCCTTTCATCATCCCCTACCCCTCCTACTGCAAATGATTTCTTCCTACTTGAGTTGCCAGTGTACTTTATCTGAACCTCTCTCAAGATTAACATCTCTATGTGATTTATCTTCCTCGAGGGCAGATTATTATTCATCTCCAGCTCCGCTCACAGTGGGCATAAAATGAATGCTTTTGCAATGAATACTTCTAAAACTTAACAACCGATGACAAATTATATCTCAAAGAACAAGAAACAAGAATATAAATATAAATATAAAGTGACTTTTAAAAACTAAGAATGGGTAGACAAATATAACTACAGATTTAAAGAGGACCTAAGATGACACTGGGTCCAACTTCTGATCTAAATTATCCCATCAGTATTTCTCCCAGTAAGAGTTCTTAGTTATTAAGAAGAAAAATAAATTATAGCTACCCAAGCCAAATGGAATTTATTAAAAAGATATCTCCAGAAAAGCAAGGAACTGGACATATAAAAGGCCACACAGCCAAGACTATGCCCAAAAGCATGCCTCAGCCTTTCCTGTGATGCCACCACTGCTGCTGGCACAGATGTCAGAGCTTGTACCACCCACACTACTAACAGTCTAGACACTGGGTGGATGCCACACTTAGAACCACTGCCCCTGCTGCTTCTTAAACTAAATGAGATTGTGGCTACTGCTACCAACTCTCACTGGAATGGATTTTTTCCAGTGTCATCTTTATAATACTAGCTTCCAGTCCAAAATTGGAGATAGGTATTTGATTGATGGAACCCAGGTATGTATCCATGCTCTAGACGAAAAGGGGGCTGGGAATAAAGCATCAAACATTTTCAGCTTTTCTAGTGAAAAGAAGGCTCTGCCTCATAAATTGGGGAAATCTGCCAAATACAGGAAAGGGGTTCAAGTGCTGAAAAGCCAAAAATGAGAAATGTTCACTATTCATAACAACCCTTATTGATGGCATTCAGGCAAGCACATTACCCTAAATAGCAATTATCAAAACTATATGATACTTAAAGCACTGTGCCACAGATAACTTGTTGGTGATAAGGGAAAAAATAAACTTTATAATAGAACAATTAGATTTTGTCACCACTTTACCCAGTGATCAGTATCAGCATCACTAAGGGTAGGACAATGAAATATGTGCCTCTAGATACAATGCATTATGATACACACAGCACAAACTATAAATACTGGTGCCCAAAATGTTTTAAACCTTTACATCTAGCTTTCAGTTTACAGGAAATAGAAAACAATGAATTAAATCAGACAAGTTCAAAACGTGAAACATTTTACAGGACAACTGGCTAGGTATCTGAACAGTCATGAGAAGAAAAAGGAAAAAGTGGGGAGATGCATGTAGATTAAAATGTACATAAGAAATCTACAACTAAATGCAATTGCACACTCCTTAAGTAAATCTTGCTTTGAACAAACCGGCAGTATAAAAGACATTGTTGTGGGCTGAATTGTGCCCCACCCCAAAAAAATTCATATGTTGAAGCCCTAAGCCCCAGTACCTCAGATTTGGAGTTAGGGCTTTTAAAAAGGTAAGTTAAAATGAGGCCATTAGGTTTTTTTTTTTTTAGAGGATTAACCAAGATGGCGGAGTAGAAGGACGTGCTCTCACTCCCTCTTGCGAGAGCACCAGAATCACAACTGGCTGCTGGACAATCATTGACAGGAAGACCCTGGACTTCACCAAGGAGGATACCCCACGTCCAAGGACAGAGGAGAAGCCACAGTGAGACGGTAGGAGGGGCGCAATCAGAGTAAAATCAAATCCCATAACTGCTGGGTGGGTGACTCACAGACTGGCGAACACTTATACCACAGAAGTCCACCCACTGGAGTGAAGGTTCTGAGCCCCACGTCAGGCTTCCCAACCTGGGGGTCCGGCTACGGGAGGAGGAATTCCTAGAGAATCAGACTTTGAAGCCTAGTGGGAATTGATTGCAGGACTTTGACAGGACTGGGGGAAACAGAGACCCCACTCTTGGAGGGCACACACAAAGTAATGTGTGCATCGGGACCCAGGGAAAGGAGCAGTGACCCTGGGGGAGACTGAACCAGACCTACCTGCTGGTGTTGGGGGGTCTCCTGCAGAGGCGAGTGGTGGCTCTGTTTCACCGTGGGGATAAGGACACTGGCAGCAGAGGTTCTGGGAAGTTCTCCTTGGCGTGAGCCCTCCCAGAGTCTGCCATTAACCCCACCAAAGAGCACGGGTAGGCTCCAGTGTTGGGTTGCCTCAGGCAAAACAAACAACAGGGAGGGAACCCAGCCCCACCCATCAACAGTCAAGTGGATTAAGGTTTTACTGAGCTCTGACCGCCACAGCAACAGGGAGGGAACCCAGCCCCACCCATCAACAGTCAAGTGGATTAAGGTTTTACTGAGTTCTGACCGCCACAGCAACAGTCAGCTCTACCCACCACCAGAGCCTCCCATCAAGCCTCTTAGATAGCCTCAACCACCAGAGGGCAGACAGCAGAAGCAAGAAAAACTACAATCCTGCAGCCTGTGGACCAAAAACCACAGTTACAGAAAGATAGAGAAGATGAAAAGGCAGAGGGCTATGTACCAGATGAAGGAACAAAAAAAACCCCAGAAAAACAACTAAATGAAGTGGAGATAGGCAACCTTCCAGAAAAAGAATTCAGAATAATGATAGTGAAGATGATCCAGGACCTCGGAATAAGAATGGAGGCAAAGATTGAGAAGATGCAAGAAATGATTAACAAAGACCTAGAAGAATTAAAGAACAAACAAACAGAGATGACCAATACAATAACTGAAATGAAAACTACACTAGAAGGAATCAATAGCAGAATAACTGAGGCAGAAGAACGGATAAGTGACCTGGAAGACAGAATGGTGGAATTCACTGCTGCGGAACAGACTAAAGAAAAAAGAATGAAAAGAAATGAAGACAGCCTAAGAGACCTCTGGGACAACATTAAACGCAACAACATTCGCATTATAGGGGTACCAGAAGGAGAAGAGAGAGAGAAAGGACCAGAGAAAATAGTTGAAGAGATTATAGTCGAAAACTTCCCTAACATGGGAAAGGAAATAGCCACCCAAGTCCAGGAAGCGCAGAGAGTCCCATACAGAAATCATAAAGATCAGAGCAGAAATAAATGAAATAGAAACAAAGAAAACAATAGCAAAGATCAATAAAACTAAAAGTTGGTTCTTTGAGAAGATAAACAAAATTGATAAGCCATTAGCCAGACTCATCAAGAAAAAGAGGGAGAGGACTCAAATCAATAAAATCAGAAATGAAAAAGGAGAAGTTACAACAGACACCGCAGAAATACAAAGCATCCTAAGAGACTACTACAAGCAACTTTATGCCAATAAAATGGACAACCTGGAAGAAATGGACAAATTCTTAGAAAGGTATAACCTTCCAAGACTGAATCAGGAAGAAACAGAAAATATGAACAGACCAATCACAAGTAATGAAATTGAAACTGTGATTAAAAATCTTCCAACAAACAAAAGTCCAGGACCAGATGGCTTCACAGGTGAATTCTATCAAACATTTAGAGAAGAGCTAACACCCATTCTTCTCAAACTCTTCCAAAAAATTGCAGAGGAAGGAACACTCCCAAACTCATTCTATGAGGCCACCATCACCCTGATACCAAAACCAGACAAAGACACTACAAAAAAAGAAAATTACAGACCAATATCACTGATGAATATAGATGCAAAAATCCTCAACAAAATACTAGCAAACAGAATCCAACAACACATTAAAAGGATCATACACCACGATCAAGTGGGATTTATCCCAGGGATGCAAGGATTCTTCAATATACGCAAATCAATCAATGTGATACACCATATTAACAAATTGAAGAATAAAAACCATATATGATCATCTCAATAGATGCAGAAAAAGCTTTTGACAATATTCAACACCCATTTCTGATAAAAACTCTCCAGAAAGTGGGCATAGAGGGAACCTACCTCAACATAATAAAGGCCATATATGACAAACCCACAGCAAACATCATTCTCAATGGTGAAAAACTGAAAGCATTTCCTCTAAGATCAGGAACGAGACAAGGATGTCCACTCTCACCACTATTATTCAACATAGTTCTGGAAGTCCTAGCCACGGCAATCAGAGAAGAAAAAGAAATAAAAGGAATACAAATTGGAAAAGAAGAAGTAAAACTGTCACTGTTTGCGGATGACATGATACTATACATAGAGAATCCTAAAACTGCCACCAGAAAACTGCTAGAGCTAATTAATGAATATGGTAAAGTTGCAGGATACAAAATTAATGCACAGAAATCTCTTGCATTCCTATACACTAATGATGAAAAATCCGAAAGAGAAATTATGGAAACACTCCCATTTACCATTGCAACAAAAAGAATAAAATACCTAGGAATAAACCTACCTAGGGAGACAAAAGACCTGTATGCAGAAAACTATAAGACACTGATGAAAGAAATTAAAGATGATACCAACAGATGGAGAGATATACCATGTTCTTGGATTGGAAGAATCAACATTGTGAAAATGAGTATACTACCCAAAGCAATCTACAGATTCAATGCAATCCCTATCAAATTACCAATGGCATTTTTTACGGAGCTAGAACAAATCATCTTAAAATTTGTATGGAGACACAAAAGACCCCGAATAGCCAAAGCAGTCTTGAGGAAAAAAAATGGAGCTGGAGGAATCAGACTCCCTGACTTCAGACTATACTACAAAGCTACAGTAATCAAGACAATATGGTACTGGCACAAAAACAGAAACATAGATCAATGGAACAAGATAGAAAGCCCAGAGGTTAACCCACGCACCTATGGTCAACTAATCTATGACAAAGGAGGCAAAGATATACAATGGAGAAAAGACAGTCTCTTCAATAAGTGGTGCTGGGAAAACTGGACAGCTACATGTAAAAGAATGAAATTAGAATACTCCCTAACACCATACACAAAAATAAACTCAAAATGGATTAGAGACCTAAATATAAGACTGGACACTATAAAACTCTTAGAGGAAAACACAGGAAGAACACTCTTTGACATAAATCACAGCAAGATCTTTTTTGATCCACCTCCTAGAGTAATGGAAATAAAAACAAAAATAAACAAGTGGGACCTAATGAAACTTCAAAGCTTTTGCACAGCAAAGGAAACCATAAACAAGACGAAAAGACAACCCTCAGAATGGGAGAAAATATTTGCAAATGAATCAACGGACAAAGGATTAATCTCCAAAATATATAAACAGCTCATTCAGCTCAATATCAAAGAAACAAACACCCCAATCCAAAAATGGGCAGAAGACCTAAATAGACATTTCTCCAAAGAAGACATACAGACGGCCACGAAGCACATGAAAAGATGCTCAACATCACTAATTATTAGAGAAATGCAAATCAAAACTACAATGAGGTATCACCTCACTCCTGTTAGAATGGGCATCATCAGAAAATCTACAAACAACAAATGCTGGAGAGGGTGTGGAGAAAAGGGAAACCTCTTGCACTGTTGGTGGGAATGTAAATTGATACAGCCACTATGGAGAACAATATGGAGGTTCCTTAAAAAACTAAAAATAGAATTACCATATGACCCAGCAATCCCACTACTGGGCATATACCCAGAGAAAACCGTAATTCAAAAAGACACATGCACCCGAATGTTCATTGCAGCACTATTTACAATAGCCAGGTCATGGAAGCAACCTAAATGCCCATCAACAGACGAATGGATAAAGAAGTTGTGGTACATATATACAATGGAATATTACTCAGCCATAAAAAGGAACGAAATTGAGTCATTTGTTGAGACGTGGATGGATCTAGAGACTGTCATACAGAGTGAAGTAAGTCAGAAAGAGAAAAACAAATATCGTATATTAATGCATGTATGTGGAACCTAGAAAAATGGTACAGATGAGCCAGTTTGCAGGGCAGAAGTTGAGACACAGATGTAGAGAATGGACATATGGACACCAAGGGGGGAAAACTGCAGTGAGGTGGGGATGGTGGTGTGCTGAATTGGGCGATTGGGATTGACATGTATACACTGATGTGTATAAAATTGATGCCTAATAAGAACCTGCAGTATAAAAAAACAAACAAAACAACTAATACTAAACTTTCATTGGGTTATTTGTATGGAAATATGTTAATATAAATGTTTCAGACATTACATGAAATTTCTAAAAATCTTATATTTGTATTTGTATGGAAATATGTTAATATAAATGTTTCAGACATTACATGAAATTTCTAAAAATCTTATATTTGTATTTGTATGGAAATATGTATGGAAATATGTTAATATAAATGTTTCAGACATTACATGAAATTTCTAAAAATCTTATATGTTCTGGTATAATGTTATAAGTAATAATCCTAGTTATTACTTTAAAATGTATATCTCAGAAATAACTAATTTTCTTGTCAACTGCATTATTATGAACTTTCATCAAATCTTTAACCGTGGTCATTTTTAAGTCTTTTGTCATTTACAGACAGTTCTGGGTGTACTGTGATGATTTTGCAAATATGTTCCTATAAAAGGGTTTCATCTTCAAGAAATTCATGGAAAAGACTCTGACAAGTACAGGTTTCTGGTAACTGACTGTACTGCTGAACTGAATGAATAAGCATTTTCAGAACTCTAATGAAAAACTGATGAACTCATAAAAGTGCTAACAAAAGATCAAGATGAAAAAAAAATTAATTACATGGGACTGAGTGAACTGATGAGGATGAGTATAATTTTTGTGACTTTCTGTCTGAATTTAAAAAAAAAAAAAATCCCACAAGGACTCAGAGGCAAAGAATATACAAATCAATTTTCACTGCAAAGTAAAGGAGCTGTTACAGTGGAGGATTACTGGACTGAATGTCAATATTATGACATAGTATGAGTGTGTTTCATGTTTGGTAATTGCAATCATTGTTGCTTTTGTTGTGGTCATCCATGTACAATGCTTGGTGTCAGTCCATTTATCTCTTGTAAAAATAAAATAGTGTGTGTGTGTGAAAAAAAAAAAAAAATGAGGCCATTAGGGTGAGCCTTAATCCAATCTGACTGGTGCCCTTATAAGAAGGAAATTTGGACACACAGAAACGCCAAGGATGTGCACACACAGAGGAAAGACCATGTGAGGACACAAAAAGAAGACAGCCATCTGCAAGCCAGAGAGAGATCCTCAAGAGAAATAAAACCTTCCAACACCTTGATCTTGGACTTAACAGTCCCCAGAACTGTGAGAAAATTAATTTCTGTCATTTAAGCCACCCAGTGTGTGGTATTTATAGCAGTCCTAGTAAACTAACACAGACATTTTGGGTACAAAGGGCAAGATTTTAATATGGGCTGGGTTTCTGATGATATTAAGAAATTGTTAATTTAGTTAGGTGTGATAATGTGAGAATGTGATTATGGTTATGTAAGAAAATGTTCTTACTTTTGAGAGATACATTCAAGTATTTAGGGATAAAAATAAAACAATTTCTGTAATTTGCAGTGCTACACCAAAAAAAGAGATGAAGCAAAAATGAGAAACATAAGAATTGTTCAATTTAGATTGTTACGTGGATACTAAGTAAACAGCTTTCTCTTCTTATAAATTTGAAATTTTCCACAATGAAAAGTGAAAAGGAAACATACCCATATGATACTGATTTAAAGAGGAAAAACTGATCATACAGTAGAAGAGAGATTCCTGAAATAAATGACAGGAATGACACAACTGAAAGACTCCAATGATGAACAAACATAACAGAGAAAACTGTAACTATTCATTTCACAAATATCTGTCGAGTGTATCCTATGTGCCAGTACTGTGCATACAGAGGTGAACAAAGGAGACACGGTCCTGCTCTTAAGGGGCTTATGATCTAATACAGGAAAGACATGTAACAAAACAAAGTAAACACAATAAGCACAAATAAACAAGAAAAATATACAAATATGTAAGATTTTTGAAACAATCTTTTTTTTTTTTTTTAAATAAGTTCCTCTTCCATCTCTAAAAGGCAGTTCCTCAGGGTTCTATTCTGGGTCTCTTCTACTCTACCCACTTAATCTCAATTAGCATATTTCAAACCCAGACATCTTTCTCATGTTTTATAACCATTCTTCAAGTTGCCTACAGACATCTACAGTGTTTACCTCACAGACATCAAACCTTGAACTCATATTTTCTTCCCCCAAAACTCTGTTCCTCCTTTAATCCCTCTTGGTAAAGCTGCCCAAGAATTATGACTCCTTCTCTTTCACCCTTAAATCAAACATATCACAAAGTCCTAATGATTTCGTCTCATGAAAACTTCTTAAATCTGTCCACTCCTCTCCTAGTTCACTTACCTGGATTACTGCAGTAGTTTTCTAAATTGTCTTCCTGACTCCAGCCTTACTTCTCTCCAAATTCACTCTACACAGGCCAAAATAATCTCTCTAGAACAAAATCTGATGCTGTACTATTCTTAGAATAAAGCCCAGACTTCTTAAATGATCTGTAGGACCCAGCATCACCAGGCCCTTGCTTATCTTTAGAGCCTCATTTGTAAGGCTCTCCCCCTTCCTTCATACACACTGCTGTCCAATCCATACTGAACTTCCTTTTTTCACTCTTCAAATTTGCTATGTTCTTCCCTGCCTCTGGGCCTTCATATCTACTCTCAATCTCCAGTACTCCCACATCTATTTCCCTGGCTAACTCCTACTCCTTCTCATCTTAGAATCTCTCTTCTGGGTAAGGTGCCCCTCCTCTGAGCTACCACTGCAGCTCATATGGCCTATCATTGTACTTACCACAGAGCACAGTAGCTGCCTACATCCTCATTAAACTATAAATTCCATGAGGGCAGGGTCTCTATCTGTTCACTTAGTGCCTGCTATATCAAAGGCCTTGATTGAATACATTAACTCTGTCAACGATGATTACTAAATTGATCTTCATCTTCATATTATTTATCTTCAGTTGGGCCAGAAAATTTCATGATATTTTTTCAATACAAAAAGTCCTGACATGTTACCCTGTGGGAAGATTATCTATTTTAAGATTTAGAAAACTGTTAGAACTTTTAACAAGTGTCATTTTATTTTCACTTCAAATATGAAACTTGCAAACAAAAAGTTCCAGTTTTCAAAGCAGAGTAGTTACAACACTATTTCCCCTTTCCCCCTTATTCTAATTTCCTTGACCTCTCAAACATTATATTAATAAGTTTGCTATAGGGAAAGCACCTTCCCAGATATATGTATAAAGATATTTCCCTGCAGAAATGGCTTTTTTTTTTTTTTTGACCGTGCCAAGCAGCTTACAGGATTCCTCGCAGTGAAAGGGTGGAGTCCTAACCACTGGACCACCAGGGAATTCCAGAAATGCCATTATTTTTAAGACTAAAAAATTGTTAGCTTAACAAATCATCCTTCTATCTAAGGTAAACAGGCAGCATCCAATATTATGTTTTTGTTAAATAACAAGATTTTATAATTACTCTTGCCAAACACTGAAGCATATTTCCTTCAAGTATCACTCAAAAACAAGTCTAGAAAAAAAAATTAGACCATAAGAGTAATTTTCCTAGCTAAATAATCCTAGTTGTTTTATTTTAAAAAGTCAACTGAATTTAAAACAATATTTAGAATTATTTGGGAGATAGAGTGTCCCAGCATTTCTCAACAACATTCAACTATAACCAAAATGTGTTATACTTGGGGTTGTCAGATAAAACATAAGACACTCAGTTTAATCTTGAATTTCAGAAAAACAATTAATTTTTAGTCTAAGTACATCCCAAATATTGCATGTATTTTTATTTGCTAAATCTGGCAACCCTAGTTATACTAACAAAATTATCACACCTAGCAAAATCTGACTTTACTTATACCTTTTTCATTATAAAAGTTATACAAATTTAGAAAACAAACAAAAATGTCCATAATCCTACTAAGCTAACACAATTGGTATTTTAGTACATTCCTGATCTTTTTCTTACGTATTTTAAATGGTTACATTCACCCTTCCTTAAAATGATACAGTCTTTGTAATTATTTTCATGCTACATAATGGTTCTTGGAATAGATGTATCATAACTTAGTCTCCTATTGTTGAAAATTTAAGTTGCTTCCAATATGCTGCTACTATAAATAACATTGCTCTGAATATCCTCCTGCATATACCTGTTTCTTATCTTTTCCTTTCTTTTTCCTGTAGTTATTTCTTTAGGATATTCTCAAAAGTGAAATTACTGAATCAAAGGTTTATGAAAAGATTATGAATAGTCTAACAATTCTAGATACATCTTGCCAAATTACAATCCACTAGCAATATTTGAATATGCCTGCTTTACTAAAATCTAACATTACATATTACTATTTTCAAAAAATCTGAAATAAGTATAAAATAGTATTCCATTTTGCTTTAATAAGCATTTCTTTGATTACTGAGAAGATCTAACATTCTTCTGACAATTGCTTATAGGTTGTATTTCCTCTGCTATCAACTGTCTGCTCATTTCCTTTACCCATTTCAAAAAATGTTTTTGTTCATTATAATAATAAAGCTTTCCCAAGTGAAGACTAAAACAGCCAACTGTCTAAAATTCTAGTCACATGGACCAAATGAAAAACTAGTTTATATCTACAATTCCCAGTGCCTTCCAGAAATTACTACAAAAATACTTTTAATGTAAACTTTCATTTTATTTATATGTATATTATCTCAAGGTTCATTTCATGGAAATCATAACTCTCATAATTAAAATTAATTAAAAAGTTGAGATGACTGAAATTTCCTGATATTTAGAATAAATACCAGAAAGGTCAGTTCAACCTAGTACTTGGATATGCCACAGAACTAAACTTGATCATCAAGACAGAAATCATGTTGCAGATCTAATCTCTTTAATAATCTAGATACACCAAAAAACTCTGATTCTGCAAACAGAGTTACCTCTCCAATGCTGTCAGTAATCTTACAAACATAAATATGCACTACTGGTTTCAAGAGAAGACAGAGTAAGAAAGTAAGTAGCTCAGCAAAACTTCATCAACACCATTAGAGCAGAACTCAAAGCTCACATCAAGCTAATAGCAAGCCTTTAAATGGCAGAGATTTTAGAAGTAACCTAATTCAATCTCTTTCCTCTCCCATCCCCCACCCATTTTGCAGGGGAAGAAACCAAGGCATGATGAAGTGAAATAAACTTTCAAGACAGTCATAAAGCTACTTCAGGGAAAGAATATCTGCTTCATCCTGTAATAACAAAATTTTATTGAGTGCATTATTTGAAGCTCTAGAGATAAGAGAAGTGAAAAAACCGGTTAAGTCCTTGCTCTCAAGGAGCTTACATGCTACTGGGGAACGGAAGAAAGGAAGGAGTGAAGGAAGGAACAAAGGAGGGAGGGAGGGAGGAAGGAAGGAAGGAAGTTTCTGATAGGGATAAGTATTCTGAATTAAAATACATAGGGCAACATGGCAGAGCAAGCCTAGAGCATCAAGGACCACTTCAGATGGGGTGGTGTGGGAAAGACTCAGAGAAAATTTTTTTAAAAGCTGAGATCTGAATGACAACAAGAAGTCACCAACAGGAAAATCAAAGGAGAGAGCATTCTGATTACAGATTCTCTTATACCCAAATGTTAGTCAAGGTACAGCAGGGGGTGAAAGGGAGGGTGGCAATGCTTCGTTTGAACAAAATGTGTACCATTTAAGTATAAAAGATACTACAGATTCAATAATAAATATGGCACTAACATGATTTTTTTCAAATGATACACAAACTAAGATAAAATACTGTGAAAGGAAAATATCTAAATCATGATGATTTAACTTAATCTACTTTGAAAAGATACATAGAATAATTAACCAACTTTTCAATGATCGCATTTGAAGGTGACAAAGTAAAGACACTTTAAGATTTATAGATAATTTTTTAAATTCTTAGAAGATATCAGTGAAGGAATTAGGACAAGATAATGCTAATAAAGATTTTCAAATAAGATGGAAAATTAACATTAGTCAGAAACTTCAGTTTCCAACTTTTCTAATCCATTTTTGACACCTGCATATACAACAGCCTAAGACTTTTTTCCAGGAAAACTATTTCTATTAAATGACACTAGGAATATTGGGCTAAGAGAATAAGATGTTTCAGTCAATAATTCTGCTTTTTTAAAAGATCAGTTATTTTTAATGCACTTTCCCCACTGCAATCACTGAAATACATGGTTTATGCCTTATACTCCTTTACATTCCTCCACAGCACCTAACAGTAGAGATGTAATGAAAGGGCAGATCCCAATAGGAGTAGCAGCAGTATAGATCTCAACAGCTTGTGGCACTAAAGGGGAAAAGAAAGGGGGAAAAGTACTTCATTCCTAGAAATGTCTTAACACATTATCACAAAGGAACAATTCTACAGCTCATAAACCTTGAATAAGTTGTACCCAGCTCACTGAAAAATCATTCTGTAATCAAGTAAGTAGTTTAGTACTGTCAGCATTTTAATAACTAAAAAATAAATAAAACTTTTAAAATTTAATTAAATTAAAAACCACCCAACCAGTTTATGAGGTTTTGAGCCAGACTATAGATGTTATGCCATATCTGATCCAATCTGGTTCCACCCGTCCTCCTTCACATAAAGCTACAGGCCCTCCGCATCTGTGTCTCCCATCTGAGGTCACGAGTGCTGGTGCAAAATCTCTGCCATCGTTCCCCAGGTCATCCAGTTCTCCCTCACCCCATTTCTTGGTTGCTGCTGTCAAATAAAGTTACTAATACAGAAGGAATACTGAGGATTCTGGCTTGGTAAAAGTCCTAAGAATACCTACCATCTATGCAGCATCTTCTATAACCAGGCACCTATTTCTTGACTTTCACAGAGTCTTGAGGTATTATTACTTTCATTATACAGATATATAAACCCAGAAGTAAGGTTACTTACCCAAGGTCACACAGTTAATTAGTCTATCAGGTTCAGGGTTCTTTCCTTCCCAAGAAACAGATCAATGACCATCCCATCATAAAAAGGCCAAGATGATGGCAATAAGAGGCAGAGCCACCAACACAAGTGAACAAGGTCAGAAAGCAGCAAATCCAGAAAAAGGAACTCCACAATCTTTTCCACCTACTTTAAACCCACTGCCTCACAACAATTATAAGCTTGAGAAGGCCTGGAGAAAGTTTTTTCATGCTGATAATCTAATTTGGAGACTACATGATTTGCTGACATCTAGCGCAAAGACTGCATTTTTATATACTCATTATTATTCATTTTAAGAAATTTTCATTTAATAAGGTTAATGATACATAGATCCAATTCAGCTCTAACATAGTTTACGAAACCATTTTAAAAGTATTATTGAAAGTCCTACTAAGTGCCAGACACAACAAGAAAGAAAGGAAGGAGGAGGAAACATTTATGAGAACTAAACAATGTGCCAGGAACTGTGTTATGTCTCCTCTACATTCATTAATTTATTCAAGATAAATAACCCTCTGCAGTAAGATTATCCCCACTTTACAGATATCATCCCCAATGCCACACAAAGCCAAGATTCAAACCAAGGAGAGACCAATTCCAGAGCCCTAAACAAAGTAGTTTCTGTTTTTTTGCGTTTCTCGAAAAGCCTATAGTCTAAAGCAGAAACGGACAAGCTACGATGCAATGTTTATTAGTATCACAACAGGGGGGAAAATAGGATGCTCCAAAAGCACAGATGAGAGATTACTAACAGAGTCTATAGTCTCAGTGAAGGTTTTCAAGATGATGACATCTAGGCTGAGAGAGACCACAACTATAAGCCATCCAGAACAGAAAGACAATCTGGTCCACACTCTCTAAAAATACCTGATACCCAAATGGTCAAGAACCCTAAGTTTGATATTTTATATAAGCACATAATTTTAGCCAATGTTATATAGCAAAGACTGTGCTGAACTATGTCTAGTATCTCATAAAATACGCAGGTGTATGTATCATATACAAGAAGAAAATTAAATCTAAGGTTATTCAACGCCCTTTGGAAATCAATCATTCAGGATAAACAATTTGATAACTGAACTAAGAGTTTACCCTCTGGTTTTCATACTATTTCATATTAAAAAATCTTTTTAAGAAAAAACTTTAATGCCCCTGTAAATTTATACAGACCATATATTTAACCTTTTCTTGTAAGAGAGAACATGACAAACTTTCATTATTATTCTATACTATTAAAAACACAATTGATACCCAAAGCTAAGTAGGTGCGCAAGGCTGTTTTCCTTTACTATCTACAGTTTTTAGTTTTTCCTACTTCTTTGCTGCTATCATGTCAGCAATCTCGCTGTTATTATCATTATGTATATTTATGACAACATTTCAATTCTAAATTATTCCTTTTAATCTATTACCTTAGAAACCACAAGCATCATGTATAAAATAAAAATAAGTTCTCAGTGAGAGCTTTATTTATAAGTAACTACTTATAAAAATGATATCTACTTTGGGGTTTTTGCATGTTTCAGAGAGATGAGGAGCTGCCACTCGGTCTACATAAGTGAAGAGTTATAACTTCAAATTTTCATACCTCTATCTAAGATGTCTCTCTTGCCTTCTTTAAACTCAACTCAGATATTCCAAGCAACCCTACCTGAAACCCCAGACCAGGTTACATAACCTTCTGAAGTTTTCTGTAAGACATATCCTAAGCTGCCCCATCCTTGCTACACACCACTGCATTTGCATGTTTCTCCAGTATGACTGTCAGCTCCTTAACAGTCTCTTATCTCTCCTTCTCTAGCACTGAACCCATTCTCTGCCTTATAAATGCTTGCTGAATAAAACAGTGTCAGAGAATGAAACCAACGGTATAAAGAGCCATAAAACCATAACACTCCATACAATAAAAACGAACTTTCATACTCATAATGATATTAACTTTCTTCTGAAAATACACACTTAGGGGGCTTCCCTGGTGGCGCAGTGGTAGAGAATCTGCCTGCCAATGCAGGGGACACGGGTTCGAGCCCTGGTCTGGGAAGATCCCACATGCCACAGAGCAACTAGGTCCGTGAGCCACAACTACTGAGCCTGCACGTCTGGAGCCTGTGCTCCACAAAAAGAGAGGCCACGATAGTGAGAGGCCCGTGCACCGTGATGAAGAGTGGCCCCCGCTTCCCACAACTAGAGAAAGCCCTCGCATAGAAACGAAGACCCAACACAGTCAAAAATAAATAAATAAATAAATATTTTTTAAAAATACACACTTAGGAAATATAAACTTGAGGGAAAATCACAAGAAAAGTATTAAGCACAAGCATGTGACAACATACTATTAAGCTGTTTTACCCACCGCACCCTCAAAAAAAATCTGTTTATCTTGGGGGGAAGAAAGCAAAATACGTAACTATATTTTTCCCAGGCAACCATATACTTTTTTCCCACCCTAAGTTCAAAAAAAAACCTGACATTTAAGGAATGGTGATTGTTAATTATCCAAGCTAAAATAAAAGTTTTTTGGGTGTATCTAGCTATTTTGAGGTGTTAAAATAAAAATCACCCATTACAAACAGCCATAAATCTTGATGTTGGAAGGCTCTCAGAGGTCATCTAATGTCATTTATATCCTCCTCCTCATTGCAGAAAGAGTTCAGGTTGGTAGAGAGCATCCAATCCACTTTTCATTCAATACACCCTACATTTCTGCTTCCCTTCGTCTTTCCCTCACCAATCCTCTGGACCCACACAAAACATGTCTTCTGCCTTGCAGATAGCAGCCTTTCAAGATCCATTTTATTTTGCTCTACTTATTTTATTTTATGGTTTGACTTATTTTAGTGATTAAAAGTAATATACATGCTTATCTATTTCAATGACTTCTTTGGCTTCTCAAAAATCATCCAGTAAAATGAAAACACCAGGCACGTTTATAGGTGTTCCTTTGTAAACCTTACCTTTTTGGTCCTCATAACCACCCTATGAAATAGGCAAGGAAAGTATCATCAACCCCATTTAATGAATCATCAATACAGAGTAGTAGTTGAGAGTCACTATGAGGCAAATTTAGAAGCAAGAGACCTGCCTCTTATGAGCTGTGTGATCATAAGTTACTTTCTCTAAGCCTGTTTCCTCATCTGCAAACTGGGAATGACATTATAATAGTTCCTACCTTAGATAGTTATTGCAAAAATTAACTAGATAATGCATATTATCTAATATAATAACTAACCCATTAAACACTCAATAATGTTAGTTTATTACTATTATTATGCAAAGAGAAAAAAACTGTGGCAAATCACTTACGCTCTCAGAATCTCATAGCAGCACTAGATCAAGAACTAAGGTCTTACGTTCTATCCACCTTGTCTTCCACAAAACCAAAAAGTGTTTTTAGTTATATTTGCAGCTTAAAGTTGATTTTTTTTTCCCATTCCCTTTGGCCAACCAAAGTTTCTAAAATCTACTATTATCATGCTCCTCTTCCAAATGAAATTCTCACAAGTACAAAAATTGCTAGAGTTCTCTATCTAGAAAAGTAAATTCTTAGTGGAGCATAATAAAGTTCTACTACATCTAGCATGCAAACATAATGAAATTTACAAACAAAATGAGAAGTATCATATTAATTGCTAAACGAACTGGTTTCTCTAACCTACTATTGTTAGATTATCTTTTAAAACTTTTACCTGATATTTTCAAATGGTAGAAATTGCTATTTTATTGTTTGTGAAACCAAGTGCAACAGGAGAAACCTGTTTCATCTATCAAAACTATTGACAAAATTGACAAGAAATATAAAACACATGTCAGAATTTTTAAAAATTAGAACACCCCATTGTTCATAGCAGCACTATTTACAATAGCCAAGACATGGAAGCAAACTAAGTGTCCACTGACAGATGAATGGATAAAGAAAATGTGGTATATATACACAATGGAATATTACTCAGCCATAAAAAAGAATGAAATAATGCCATTTGCACCAACATGGATGGACCTAAAGATTATCATACTAAGTGAAGTAAACCAGACAGAGAAAGACAAATATCATATGATATCACTAATATGTGGAATCTAAAAAGTGATAAAAATGAACTTATTTACAAAACAGAAATAGACTCACAGACATGGAAAACAAACTTATGGTTACCAAGGGGAAAAGGGAGGGGGGGAGGAGGGATAAATTGGGAGTTTGGGATTAACATATACACACTACTATATATAAAATAGATAAACAACAAGGACCTACTATATAGCACAGGGAACTATATTCAATATCATGTAATAATCTATAATGAAAAGAATCTGAAAAAGAATATATATATATATATGCATATACATATACATATGTATAACTGAATCACTTTGCTGTATACCTGAAACTAGCACTTTTTAAATCAACTATACTTCAATTTGAAAATTAAATAAAATAGGGGACTTCCCTGGTGGTCCAATGGTTAAGAATCCACCTTCCAATGCAGGGGTCGCGGGTTCAATCCCTGGTTGGGGAACTAAGATCCCACGTGTCGCAGGACAACTAAGCCCGTGTGCCACAACTACTGAGCCTGCGCACCACAACGAAAGATCCCACATGCCACAACGAAGATCCCACGTGCCGCAACTAAGACCCGACGCAGCCAAATAAAATAAAATAAATACATAATTAGAGGCCTAGACTCATTAGTGAAAAATTAAGCTGCCTAACTCATGCATAAAAATTTTATAGGTTCACTACTACTGGCAAACAGGTGGTCCTAGGATTTAAATAATAACATCTAATCTCATTTTTCACATTAATGTTAACCAGGAAGCTTGGGTTAGTGTTGGAATCAATTCTAGAATATTGAGAGGAAAAAATGGATGGAGGAAAGAAGACATTAACTGAATTACAATTTAGTACCAACTTGATAGGCAGTAATACATCTTTGCATAGGAAGACTAGGACAAAGTCAAATCAAAATATTGTTCCAAATTTGACCACTAACAGCAGGGCAAAATATGAGACAAAGATTTTAAATGAAAGAATACAGTCCATGAGAGAAGATCTTTGTGGAAATAAAATAATAAATGAATACAGTCTGATGGCTATTAGCTGCTGAGACAACAAAATTACTATAAAACAACCTAAGAAACCATACTGTCTGCCAGTATATGTATAGGCTCCTGTCAATGGTTGACTTTTCACTAAACTAAAATATAATTCATTCAAAGTGTCATACCAAGATAAATTTACTAAAGAGAAACTATTCAAGGAAATACCTAATATCCACTCTAACAACCATTTGCATTTATACCATGCTCCTAGCAAGGGGACTCAAAAATGACAAAGTACATCTTGAAGCACAGAATAAATACTCTACATTGTTTATCAAAAACTAGTGTTACATGTCTCTTAAACCTCCAAAACTGAAAACCACAAGTTTGTATTTTTACTAAAAATAGTGTTTGTTATTTGCATCCCCTCTGGTGAAGTTTGATTTTTAAACTCCTGTAATTTTGCCTACTGCTGATAATGAGGGAAGAATATGGGTGTACATAATACACAGGGTAAGGGAGAGGTTGAGAAATCCTTCACTGGTACATGAATGAATTCTACACTTGCCTTTTAAAATGTGCTACTTTTCTGGAAATGTGGCATTCAAAAAATCCCTTTGGGTTTGCATTACTTTCATATTTGTGACTTGAAAGATAGTCTTCAAAGAGCCAGACCACTTATTTTTAGTCATTTACCAGGTAGACTGTGTTTTCGTCATAAATTCCAACAGCTAGTGGGTGGGGTGTGTGTTATACGTACATATAAACACACACATCCATGTGCATGTGTATATCTTTAGAAAAATGTTTGCATAGTTTAAATTAAGGACATCAACATCACACTTTGTATCACAAGAAAATGATGGTAGAAAATTTGGAAGAATTTTAATAAACTCAATTTGTAAAACCTAACACATCTTCAAAAAAAAAAAAAAACCCACCTCTGTGCTGACATGATTAGCTACACCATTCAAATGGTGCGAGGTATCTGAAGCATGCTGCATCTAAACTCTTATTTATCATGCTATTTGGGGTGTGCTATTTTGTGGAGAGGTTCATATAAAACTGCTAAAACCTAAAGTAACAGGACAATATACTTTACATATCAGAAGCTTAAATAAATGAGGAAAACAGTATGGCAAAGACATAATTCACATTTATTTTGGAACCAAAGCTCATCCCAAAAATTCCTTGTCAACCATCCAGAAGTAGCCCAGCTTTTTACCAACCAAGCAGTTTTTTACTATAGCAACTTCATTACCAAGATTACCAAAATTTTCCACACACTTTTAACAGTCTGTATGTGTTGTTACCTGGGCAACATTCAAAAAGCGCTTTTAGCTTTATAGAACTGGTAGGTCAAAGAGAAGTAAAGCTTCTTCAAATTGAGTGTGCATCATTTTAATTAGAAGCAGTGAGTATGAAATCATCAACAGACAGAAAACCTTGAGAACTACCACCAGAGCTTCAATTTGATTAACAGACACAACTTACTGTCATTTGCCTTCATTTCTAGCCACCTAATTCCCCTGTGGAACACAGCAAGCTCCATCCAAGACTTCAAAACATCTCCAGTCATACAGGCTGTCAAAGACATAAATGCTGAAATCAAAGGAACTTCTTTGAGTAAAAAATCTATCCTTCACAACTGGCTATAGTATGAAATACCCTGCTTTGCTGCCCTAAATTGTGAAAAGCAGTCAGCTCAGCTGTGGATCTGTATAAACTGCCTTTCTGCCTAAACCAAACCTGCCTCCAAAAATTAAGATCCAGTCATTTAGAAAGCACATTTTTAAAGACGCTTTGAAAAGACTTTCAAAACTGCTTCCTGTACTGCTACAGCCAATTTGATGCTGTCTATTTGGCCAAACAAAAAATAATGGCATCTCCTTACAAAGAAAATATTTTCCCTTTCTTTCCAACAGTTTTAGGATTGATAAACTCAAGGTTGTTTCTCTTACACTAATAATTTTTCCCTCAGCTTTTACTCTAAGAATACTTAAGTGTTCTCTGGGTCATAGTCTAATCAGGAGCACAGCATACAAAGCTTATTTAACGTTAAGAAGTACTAGATGACTCCAGAGACAAAAATGAAAGACGAGTTGAAAAGCAGAAAGGAAAACTGGCCTTCAAGGCTCTTCACCATCTGGTACTGACCCTTTCTTGCCTAGCTCTTTCCCTCCATACCTTTGATCGCCCTGGCCTCTGGCCCAGAAAGGCCTTTCTCTATATACTATTTGTCCTATTTCCACATGTCCAAATCCTACCCATTCTTCAAAGCATGGTTTAAATGTCACCTCTTCCCATATCCTTACAACTAAAAGTAATCTCTCCCTCCTCTCTCTAACTTGTACTGCCTTATCTTTATCTCTTTAGCACACATTACTTTCTGCCTTACATTATCTTTGTTTCCATATTTAATCCCCCACATAAGCATAATGCCTCAGGGTCAAGGTTCATGCCTTATTCATCTCTATTCAAACTGCTTAACACAATGTCTTACATATATTAAACACTCTAATTGAGCTACATGAATGGCTTGGGTTAGGAAAAGAGATAAGTCCACTAGAAACAACTCCAGATTAGGAGTCCCCAGACCTGGCTTTGCTAATGACTAGCTATGTGACCTTGAACTTCAATCTTTTAGTGTGTTCATCCACAAAGTGAAGAGGGTGAACTAAACCAGGTTTTAACTATAAACTGTTATCCATTATCTGGCTGTAAAATCAATTTGGGTGTCAAAACCCAGCATTTTTTAATAAAATGAAATAGAAAATACCAAAGTGTGTTGTAGGCAGTGCTGCGGTATGCTGTAAATGTTTAACTGGCTATCCAGAGGAGAGAGAAAAGCTCCGAACTGTAACATTTGCAGGTGTCCCTGGTGTAAATACTCCCACCAGGGCCAATTTCAAGCTACACATGGAGTTCGGTGGGAAGAGAGGCACGATTGCTCTTATAAGCCAGCTGATGAGCCAGCCCCAGCAAGGTCCAGAAAAGATAAGTATTATTTCACCTAACTTTTCTTTCAACTCTGTGTGTGTGTGTGTGTGTGTGTGTGTGTGTGTGTGTGTGTTGAATCAGGGTATAAGATGTATTTCTTACTGTGAGCCACAGTCAAAACAGTTCATAAATGTTCAGCTAAGCAATCTCCTAGTCTCTCTTCCATGTATGCTACACAATGCAATAAATCTCACTCTTAGTTACATATGTAATCTCTTCACCACCAAAATTGATACGTCTCTTCAAAAATGAGAGTAACAGAGGTGCCTATTGATACCGCCAGAAGGCAAATTACAGGGAGTGGAAATTTGGCTTAGGAAGTATTAGCAAAAGGGCAAGGTTCTCAGCCTTTGTTCAGTTACAAGCGAGGGCTACAACACCCTACTAGTAGCAATGGCTCATTTAGCAAAGGGTTAGGAGAAAGAGGAGGAGAGGAAAAGGAAATATAGTATGAAAAAAGGTCCATGTAATTGTGATATGTGTCCATTCCCCTACTCCACTAAGAACCTGGGTACAGAGAAAACCAGTGCTGTAAAAAAAGTAAATTTCCATACCTGGTGTTTCCCTGTCAAATTCTCCAGCACAAGCCTGCACTGAGAATCCCCTACTACTAAAATTAAGTTTTTGCCATGGACTAGAGACATGTAGTACTTGTTGAACTTAGAAGAGGCAAGGGGGAAAATAGTACAGCAAACAGTTGTTAGACTTGATATTCTGGGAAAACTAGAATATTTTATTGAAAAAAATACTTTATTTTCTTCTTATTTAAGCTTACTAAACTGGGTGAGAAGGGAAGTTTCTTGAATATATTTTTGGCTGTACTATGTCTATCACAACAACACAGTCTGTAGCCAGATTTTTCATGAGTGTTTATAAAGAATTGTGTTTTCTATTTTTAAGGTTATTTAGAAAACAAGAAGGCTCAGAATTTCAAGTGGGCTAATAATCTTAGCCCAAATCTAACTCCAAATCAACTGAATATATGCCTATAAGTTTCCCAGGAAAATCCCAAAAATTACACCAAAAAACACCAAAAGATGACAAAAAGAAGCCAGCAAGAACACAAACTTGCAATACTCAAGTATGGCATCCTATCTGTTGAATGAGTGCAACATGGAAAGTAAATGAAGTATGAAAAAGAGAATGTTGAGATACAAGTTCCGCTTAATTCCATTAACTATTTCTTATTAGGGTCCACTGATAGGTACTCATACCTAATTTCAAATATTGACCATAAAGTGAAAATTATTAACGACTCTGAAAAGCCAAGAGTCAGGTCAAGCAATGTCTTTCTCCATGCTCACAATATTAAACCTCTCCTTAAAAACTGAGTATGTTTTGGGACTTCCCTGGTGGTCCAGTGGGTAAGACTCTGCACTCCCAATGCAGGGGGCTCAGGTTCCATCCCTGGCCAGGGAACTAGATCCCACATGCATGCCGCAACTAAGAGTTCACATGCCACAACTAAGGAGCCCGTAAGCCGCAACTAAGGAGCCCGCAAGTCACAACTAAGACCCGGCACAACCAAATAAATAAATAAGTAAATATTTTAAATTTAAAAAAAAAAACTGAGTATGTTTTACCGTAACTCAGGCTCAAGGCTCGATTTTCTTTGCCTCCACTACCTGTGGTGCCAAATGCTCATAAGACTATCTGTATAAGAAATTCCAGAGCTGTCCTTGCAGTACCAGAGGCTGGAATAGCCTTGGGCTGCTGGTCATGCTCAGACCCACCGGCTGACCTATTTATGTAAAGCAAGAGCTATACACATGTAACAACTCATTAAAACTTGTGAGACATAGCAAAAAACCTCTGTGCCTGGCAATCCCATGGCCTACAGTATCTATGTCATTCTCCAAACACCCTCTGTCCATCCATAATCATCCCTACACCACTTCAAGGCAATAGTAGGCTAGAATGCAGACCCAGTTCTACACCCTCAATACAAGAAAGTTTTGCTACTTAGCTACTACTCTCTTCAAAGCTAATCTCTAGAAACCCGGCTATCTCCGACTCATAATATTTTTACTTGGCACAAGAGAATTCCTTCTTTTGACTACTCCAAAAGAATGGATAAAAGGACTATCAGCTTTAATGCTGTATCATCTGAGTTCAAATAAATATACAGTAATTGAACGAGTTCAACTTTGGGTTAAGGCAAAGAAAATTTTAATTATAAGTTTTTAGAAGTCACTAATTTAGAATTGGTGAGCTGATAAACATAAAAACTTCTGTTTCACATACTCAATAAAATTCTGTTATTCAAATTAAAAAACACCATAAAAACTACTAGAGTGAAAAGAAAATGGTCTGAATCATGAAACAATTCACAAAAGAACAAAAATTCTCAGAACATCACAATTGTAATGTATAAAAATTCCCATCAAATAACTCAGGCCAAAAAAAAAGTCATACACTGACAGTTACACCTTTTTATGTTGGCTGGTATATTCACTACATGTCCCAGTGTACTGGGACCTACTACCTTGTTTCCAGCTTTCTAGAATACAATGTAGGCTATATAGTACATTCACCTATAAAGACTACATCCACTTCTCTCCAGATGACTTGTTAATACATAATACGAGGGCACATTTTGACCTGATTTAAGAGAGACATCAGTCTAACTCAGTCTCAACTAACTCCCCAACCAAGCAAGCATTTAATACAATTTGAAGATAATGCATACATTAAATTCATCTGGTCTTTCTCCTTTGTAATTTCGTTGTCAGTTTCAAATGGAACTTTGTTGAGATAACGAATCACAGGCCAGTTTTCCAGTGGAGCAACTTGTGGACCAATATTTTCCATGCACAAAATCCACTTCCAATTTGACCACAAGCAAACTTCATGTTTGTATCTTCTGACATCATACTACTGGATATTCTACAGAAGTGCAGCAGAAGCCACATATAAACACTATTATGAGAAAAGTCAGAAGGTTTTCACGATATCGTGTTGTCAGAATCGTTAAGAAGCAACTACTTACCTCCCACCATGTACAAGATAATTTAAATGTATTTTTAAAAATCCCTAAACCTTCCTGTACCAAAAATGCAGACCCTGAAATCAGTTTCCAGTCAGCGCTGAAATCTGTCCGGCAAGCAAAAGTTCTCCTTACCGTTAGCATAATGAGGTTGACAATTCTTATCACTTACATGAAACCCTCAGTTCTGCAAGTGACCAGGTGAATTCTGGTACATTTTCTAGGATGATCCTGAGAAGTATAAGGAGAATACAGAAGCACCTGGACACACTGCCCTGGATCAGAAACAAACCCTGTCGGTCCAGTCCCCTAGCACCCGGACACCTCCCGCTGGCCAGTGGCCCCTTTCCACATGCTGACGCACTGCCCAGTCCTGCACCGTTGGCGACCAGTGCAAACTACCAGCCCAGTCTCAGAAACTTTGACTCAGTTATCAGGGCACTGAGCACCCACAACCTGGACGGGGGTTGTTTGGCATGGCCAGGCGGTCAACTTTGAAGCGGGGCATTTCTTGCAAGTAGAGATCTGCCCAGGACGCAGCCTATCCCATCCAGCAAAACCACAAGCATCAACAGCAGAAGAGGAGCAAAGACCCGGGCGGAGACAGGGGGAGCGCGAGGGCAAGACGCGGTCACGAACAGATGCCTGAACGTGGGTAAGAAAATAACCTAACCACACGCCCCCCGGACGTGGGGCTGCTGGGACTGCGAACCCGGCAGCAGCCACGGCGCAGCAGCGGGCGGCAGCGGCGGAGGCGGCTGCGATGTCAGGAGGACACAGCTGGAAACGAACTCCCAAGTCACCAACCCCGCCCCCAGGTGAGGGGCGCCGACCCCGACAGCCGGCCCGCCCGGGCCGCGAAGAGCCGCCGCCCGGGAGAACCGCGGTGTCCGGGAAGCCACCGACAGTCCCGAACCCTCCCCGAGCCTTCCTCCCGAGGTCCTCTTGCATCCCGTGCCGGGCCTGGCCCCCACCGCTACCCTCCCCGGCTTGCCCCGGCGCCAGCACCCCCAGCCCGGCTCCCAGTCTCTTGTCTGCCCGCCGGCCCCTCGGAGGCCGCCCTCGCCTCACCTCCTCACGTCTCCGCGGGCAGGGCCGGAACAACTCTGCCAGGCGCCCGGGTCCCACCCGCCGCCCCGCGCTCTGCGACCGGGCCCGTCCCGTTCACTCTGCCGCCGCCAGAGCCCTAGGAGGGCGGAGGGAGCAGGGCGGAGGGAGCGGAGAGGGGAGGGGAGGAGGACCGCCCGGCAGGAAGAGGCGAGGGAGGGGGCGGGCCGGGGAGGAGGAGGAGGAGGAGGCGGTGGCGAATCGGGAGCGCGCGCGTCCGGGCCCCTCGGCGCGGCGTGCGCGCTCCTGAGGGCGGAGGCGCCTTCTCTGCCCTGGGCGGAGGGCGCGCACGCGCGTACACGTCCCCACCTGGCCGTGGTTGGGTTAGGGTACGCGAGTGAGGACTCGGCCGACCTGGCTTGTTACGAGTAGGGACCCGCGAAGGGGCTAGAGGCGCTCGTGGCGCTTCAGAACCTCCCGGAGGGTAACCGCGCCGTGAGCCAGTCCGCGCGGGCTAGCTGAGGCCGTCCCCGAGCCCCGAGCGAGTTGGGCTGAAGCCCTGCCCGGCGGTTACCGAGCTCTTAGATAATTCTGAGTTTGGGGCGATTGTGTTCTTGCTCATAAACCTGGCTTACATATATTTTCATTCTTAATAATACCCGGTAACCCTCAGGGAAGTCACCTTTTAAAGAATACTAACTTTTCTCTCCAGTTACTCTTTTCTGTGCCTCTTTCAAGGTGTCTTGTGTACTTATGAAGTGCTCCCTTGCCGGTTCGTTGTGTGAGACTCAGGGGAGATTGAAGAGGAAAATAACCTGCGTGGAATGAACAGGAAGCACTATTATGTATTTATGAAGAAAACGTACCCTCATTTGCACCTTTATATCCTTTGGGGTCATAAATTTGGGGGCACAAACTAGTAGAGATAAAATAAGCTAACTCTTTTTCATCTACTAATATTGTACTGATCCGTCAACTGTGGATATCCTCCTTCCCAGATACTGCAGGCAAAAATGACCAGGAGATTTTCTGAATTTCCTTAGCACGTTGTTTCTATAGGTTTGTGGCGCCCAATATATTCAGCCTTACCTGGGTAAATCTGTGCAATACTTTATCCCACTAGAGAATCTTTGAGGCCCTCCTTCATTTTTATCTTCCACCATGCCTAGCATAGTGTCTGACTCATAGAAAGTACTCCATTAATGTTATTGTATGAATAAGTGAATATATTGCAGCAAGAGTTAAGTGTATGTCCAATGATTTCTGCTCTAGAGTGACTTCTTTAAAATTCTCCCTCTGTCCTACCTCAATTCCCCTGCACTCATTTCCCCACCTAGATCCAAAAGCTACCTGAGAAATAAGACATTTGTCCAAAGAGCCCTCTCAAGTTCTACACACACACGCACACACACACACACACACACACACACACACACACTGCGCCCCGCACCACGCCTTTTTCCTAATTTAAATGTTCATAGATGCTGGGACATATTAAGAGTATTGCAAATGTTTTGTGTTTCCCCTACCTGCTGGGCTTCTTTAAGCTCTGTAACCCAAGAGACTACCTAGCTCTGGGCCTGACCCAATAAGTGCTGGTCTTTTGATATTTAATAAAGTTAAATATAACTCAAAACATCTGTATCTATTAATAAATAAGCCAACAACTATGTACTTAGCCTCTACTAAACGAAATACTAGTAAAGTTACACTGGACACCATAAGAAAGTCAATAGATGAAAAAGACAGTTTCTGCCTTCTGGTATCTGCTAACCAGAAAAAAGCTTTCTGACAAAAATGGCAACACTGTGATAATTATCTGCATTCAGTAAGAAACAGCCCCTGAAAAAGGAAATAAAATTTTTAAATCACAAGTCCCAAATAAGTTTAGTGTTCCCAAATTCATGACCATATGCCTTCGGCAGCAATAACAGTGTCCACCATTGGCTGTTGCCAGTTATTTCTCCTATTAAAGTGGAGCATAACAGCCAAGTCACTGTTATAGGATCAACTGATGTGCCAGCTTGCTACAAGGAAAAGAACTCTGTCCCATGGCCACATGTTACACCTCTAATCACCAGGGGTCATTCTGTAAAACCGAGCTGTTCCTCACAATAGAACTTGGATAAGAGATGTCACAAGAGAACCTAGATAAGAGACAGTGAAGGTGATTTGGTACAAACTCATCCTCACTACCAGAAAAACAGTTCTAAGTACATGCCAAAGAACTAATAACAAAGCATTCTTCCTATAATGTGTGATGCTCACTTCTCTCCCCACTATGACTTTCTTAGTACTAAGCATACACTAGCAGCCCTGGTCCATGAAAGGACTGAAGCTCTTACTTTGAGGGGAGGTGTTATAAAATGTTCTAACACGATTCATAACATGACAGAAACTGGTGGCCTAGGTCCAGATCTAACCCACAAATGCATTTTGCTTGGCCTGCATGGTGCTTAAAAAATTAGCCACAGTTAAAAGCCAGAAGATTTCACATGCTTTTCGGGGTTCTTTTTAAAAAGTGGAAGATTTGGAAACAGTGGGCTTACATTTTCACATGAGGACAGTAAGCTACAGGACATGCTTTGTCTCTTTTCCAGAGTCTTTACATTCCTTATTGTACCTTACACTGCTCTGTTTCCTTCATGTGGGTCTGCAATTCCAAATTTAAAATATCATAATACTGTATCAAAAACTGGAAACAAGTTCAACGTTGAACAAAAATGGAAGAGTTTAAACTATGGTATTTAATGGAGTGGAATATTATTATATTGCGTTTATAATGAGCACTATTGGTTGACTCCCACCCAAGTGTGCATTTCCACCCCTCTGCAATTGTAAGTTAGCTAATGATTTGAATGGGAACAGGCCCAGCTCCAGCTCCAAGTGTAGACCCTAACTGAGGTACATAATCAGCCTAATCAGGTCCTCACCTGACTCTGTCAGTGATAGACACTAACACAAGTCTAAATTGGTCCAGTCATAAGGAAGGCCAGATCTTGTGTTTGTTGGGAGAAGAAAAGTCCTCTCTCTGTCTCTGTCTCTGTCTCTCTCTCTCTGTCTCTCTGTCTCTCTGTCTCTCTGTCTCTCTCTCTCTCTCTCTCTGCCTGGTGTGATGGATGCATGTGAGTCCCACAGTTATTGTAGCCACTTTGCTACCATGAAGGAAGCCAGCCTGCGGTTAAAGCTGACACATGGTGCAAGAGCTTGAACCCAGATTGAAACCTACCACCTTCCTCTGGATTTAGTAACTTCCCTGAGCCAATAAATTTTCTTAGCTACTTAAGAAAGTTTGAAGTTGGCTCTTTATTACTTGCAGCCAAAGCTAAATTTTCCATGCATGTTACAGAAGAAAAGGCTGTAGTTGCATTATTTGACTCTTTAAGGATACACTTCCAATGGGATGAATAGGTAACAACCTACGTGATAAAATTTTACAGGATCTTGAAAGGAACTTCACCACCATCACCCCAAAATCCTTCCCTGACTAGGTTAACTTATGCCTTAAAATCCTTCACTATACTTTTTTTAAAACTTTGACTTCAGTCCTATGCCCTATTTAAATCAACTTACCCTGAGAAGAGCACTTCATGACTCTAATCAGTAATCTTGTATAAATGAGTTTATCATACGGTTTTTTTACTAGTGGGAAGATAGAAAAAGAGACAATGGGAACCTGAGGAAGGAAGGAATCACAGAGACAGCAAAGATGTAATAGAATTCACTACAGATATAGAAGACAAATTTTTATATTTCACAGTTCTATGCAGGGCTGAAATTCAGAGTGATTCAGGCAAATCATACTAAGCCTATATGATAAATCAAACCAATATTATAATCACCCTTTTAAGACTGAATAAGAACGAAATCAAACAATATGTATATAAGGATAAGAAAATTTCCTCAGCAGTAGAAGAGGCAAGCAGAGCCATAAATATCTCTCTGAAGAAGAAGAGCTGATGTACTACTTTTGTGATTCGATAAGAAATGAAAAGGACACCTGCCAAAAACTATTCCCATGCCTTGTGGCAGGAGTCTGAAATTCACTTCACTATCAGAGTCCTTTTCTTGGTCTGGGGCAGTGATCCTCATTAATGTATAACAAAATCACCTTGGGAGTTTATTTTTTAAATGCAGACTTCTATACTCAACCCCGAAGAGATTCAGTAACTCTGGGGTGAGACTTGGGACTTGTTTTATTTTAACTTTTTATTACAAAAAATGTTTAAGCACATAAAAAGTAGAGAGAATAGTATAATGTCTTCATGTGCCAATCATTCAGCTTGAACAATTATCACCATATGGCCAATCTCCTCTTCCCTACCCCTCAAATGGATTTCACCTATAAAAAAAGATAAATATATATTTCATTATATAATTCTAAAAGGTAAGGATTTTTTTTTTTTTTGCAATCAATAAAATCCAGAATGTGGGAAACTCTATGGGACAAACCACCAAGTTCCTTCAACAAATATATTGCATAAATAAAAATAGGAAGGAGGATATGCTTAAATTGCTTGAATCTTCATTTTGTTTGTTTGTTTTTTAACAGCTTCATGCAGTATAACTGCCATACAATGAACTCTACATATGTAAAGTATACAATTTGACAAGTTTTGACATATGTATACACCTGTGAAACCATCACAACAGTTAGGACAGCAAACGTATTTATCTCCGAAAAAAGTTTCCTTGTGCCTCTTTGTAAGTTGTCTCTCCTCTTCCCCCATCCTCAGGCAACCACTGATCTGCTGTCATTCTAGATTAGTTTGCATGTTCTAGAGTTTTCTATAAATAGAATCACACAATAGGTATTCTATTCGGTGTTGCTTCTTTCGCTCAGTGGAATTACTCTGAGATTCATCCTCGCTGTTCCTGTATCAATAGCCATTGCTTTTTAGTCTTCCAGTCTCACGACATGCTTCCAGTTCCAGTATCCGCGTGAGCCATTGGGCTTCAGCATGTACTTGGCTTCAGCTCCCTCTAATACTCCATTTTTCTGTTTTCCTTTTTCTAGAACCTGGCAATTTCCCCTTTTTTGATTTCAAAATATTGAAATTGTCAACATATATTTTTTTCAATTTTTTACATTATTATCTAGCATGTTAATATTTTTGGAAATGTAGAGAGTCTTCGTCAGCCAACTTTTGACTTTGCCATTTTATTCTGAATTTGATTAATTTTTTAACAAATCTTTTTTAAAACTCCTTTTTAACAATATAAAGAAACTATTGAAAAGGAGCTCTATTTTTTAACAATGTAAAGAAACTATACAAAGAGGGGAGCCTGCCTCTGTGTTGATGTGATGTCAGCCATTTTAGCAGAGTTCTTGCTCCCTGATGAACTCCTGACCCCAAGCATGCAAACATAGCTTTAGCAGTGACCCCAAGTTCCCTTGAAGTACTTGCCAGAGGACTAGAATTTAGATTTTGGACATATAAGAAACATTTTTTTTTTTTTTTTTTTGGCCATGTGGCACGTGGGATCCTAGTTCCCCAACCAGGGATTGAACCCGTGCCCTCTGCAGTGGAAGCATGGAGTCCTAAACACTGGACTGCCAGGGAAGTCCCAGAAATATTCCTTAAATACATGTGTTTTGTAATTATTCCTTAAATACATATGTTCTAAGCAACTTCAAAAATTACAAATACTTTCATGGGAAATCCACCCTCTCCACCACCTCCCACCCCTCCCCCAAGACATTCTTTTAGTCCCTTTTCTCTTTGCCACATTAAAAAATAAGCTGCAAATTTGAAAAACAGATTTATGTCAAAGTTCTATGAGAGTCTAACATTAAAGTAATTGAGAATTATCAAATGACACTGTTGCTTTAGAATATATTAAAAGATTCCCAACACTTTCTCTAATACTTCTCCAATTTCAGGAAGATTCTCACTACTCTTTATACTTTGATTTGATGACAATAACAACCTCTAGTGGAAGATCATTTGTTTATGATATTTATACCTATATACATCATTGCTAATAATTTCAAACTTCATACCAAAGTTGAGGAGTATTTTTCATAAAAAGTATATCCTGTGATCATATTCATAATATCTTATTTCATAAGATAAATGGAGAATGAGTGATGTTCATTATGTTATTCTCTATGCCGTTTGGTATATTTTAAATGGCATAATAATTTTTAATTTAATTTCACTGTCACTTTGTGCTTTACTTTGGATACATACCCTTCAATCTCTTTTGTAGAACTAATATCTCTCTCTTCTGTATCCCCACAACACCTGGTACATACTTCCTTACAGCACCTATAACACTTTCTTACCTTTAAATTTTTTCATGACTATCTATCTCCACTAGATTTTATCTCTTTGAAGAAAAAAATCATGTCTTTTTTTTTTCCCTAGTACCCAAACATTTAGTAGATGTTTATTGTTTGAAAAATTGAAAATGCATTCATACATTTGTCTTGGAAATGCTTCTCTTCTCAATGAAAACAGAGAACTTAAGTAATATAACAAATTACTGAGTTTCCTGATAATTTATCATAAATTACTTTCTTTGGTTGCAAGCGACAGAAATGTTCTCTGCATAGAGAAAGCAAGCATTTTTTTAAAATTGTATCAACAATACAATTAAGGATCTCTATCAATAATTCTTATTTATCAGCAATCAATGCTTGACCTAGCTACTTTATTAGAAGAAATATATTTGCCTCTATGCCAGTGACTCCTAACTTCTTGCCTCAACATTCATTTTCTCTTTCCACCTTAATAACAAAATCCCAAATTTATTCAAGATTAGAATGTGCATAGTTAAAAGATTACAATTCCTGGACTCCCTTGCAGCTATGTACTCTGGCAAAAGAGAAGTAACTGAGAAATTATCTTCAAAGAAAAGGAATGGGCTCCTCTCCTTTCATTCCTCCTGCTCCCCTGAACATAGATGTGGTGGTTGAATCTAGCAATCATCTTGAACGAGAGTACAAATGCACACCATAGGAATGGTGAAGTAATGAACTCAGAGCAGTTTAGATGAACTGGAAGGAGTGATGAACTGATGACTTTGTAGAACCTCCAACCCACCTGGAACACCAACTTCCAAACTTCATTTATACAGAATGAAACCTTGTATTTTTAATCCATTACTATTTTTTTATTTTTGGTTTTACTCACTGCAGCTGAACCTAAATCTAACCACTGCTACAATACTTAAACCTTATTTTAAGGTCATACTCCTTCATTGATTCACATGATTTTAGAATAGTTAAAATAGTTTCGTAATACTGTAATTCCTTTAAAATTGAAATTCTTTATTTAGACCCATTATACCTAGGATAGCTGATACAGGAAGGTTGGATGAGAATTTCAGTAATTATTTTGTCTTAATAACCATGGCTAAAATGCATGTTTTATGTCGATTTGAGTTTGATATTCTCTTTACTGAAAGTACACTGAATTTTCTCTCTGCCTTAGGGAGGTTGAATTTTCTCATTCAAATTTTACATTTATTTTTCCATAAGGTTTGAATGTTCTATATTCATTTATTTCAGGATTCTATTGTAGTGACTGGTGAATAAAACTAATACAGGAATTGTAAATTTTTTATTTTATAAATTTGGGTTTGCAGTGCTTATTTCCTCCTAAAACCTGAACCTGCGAGTTCTGAAAGGTTTCCACTAACCGTACAGTGGAAAATCTGTGTACTCATTACATTGAGATAGTGTGACTTGTGAGATATAGTCAAAACATAACTGTTCTCTTGAAATTAATTCAGAGGGGTGATTTTTACCCTCTGCCACTAAGAAGAAAATTCCAGCAAGTCTCATGACTTTTCTGCTCACTTATCTTACAATCACTTTAAATCACAAAATTCAGCCTCAATTTGACATTTAGAAAGGAAAGCCTTAGAGAAACGGAATGTGGTCAGCTGCTTCTCTCTTTCCTACTTGCTTTCTTCCCTACTCAGTAGCTGTTGTTACTGACTCTCTGCGTTGGAGTACAGGGAACGAATAGGGAAAAGGGAGCAGAAATGTCCCTTAATTGGCTGGCATTATAGTAAGATGACTTTGTATTCTTTGGGACTCACAGATGTTTAAAACTGATTATTTGTCTTCAGGAGTTCACATGCTTGACCAATCAAGCCACAGCTCCTCCAATAACTCCTGACACTGGGCATATATCCTATTCCTCTTGCTGCCACTTTTCCCTTATCCTCAGATTTCTTGGACATCCACACCATTCAGTTCTTTCTGTCAGAGCCCAACTGACGTTTTAGTCAGTTCTTCTTGGACAGGAGTCAAAAAGATCTCTGGACTGATTCTTTCTCCCTTGCGTGGCCCACATCTGCTCTGTGGGACGCTTTATGCATCCTTTGTCCTGACAAACTCTAAGAGAGCTTACTGGTCCCAGTACTATTGGGTATAGCTTCTCCAATAACAAAGAGCCTGCCAGGCCATCTCTTTCTGGCCATCTAGATTTTCCCGGGGCAGTGTTGGGGGGAGTCAGACCTCAGTCCCTTATTCTCCTTCCTTCCCACCACGGTTCTCTGAATAATCCTGTAAGATTCCACACTCACTAGGCTGGAGGTGAAAGGGCAAGCACCCTCTCCTCCTTTACCTTTGTGAGAGGGCTTAGGATGCACAGCATGGCTTTCTCTGAAGAACGCCTCTTCGCAAATGCAGTCTCACTATCCAGCTGTCTGACCCTCGTGGTTTTTAAGAACCATCTAATCAGTGGAAATTTGTTTGAAATTTCTGCTTGGTGGTCTGGTACTTCACTCTGAAAAACCACACCTGTTGCGTTGGAGTGCTTCAGTCACAATTTCCTATGCAACTTCCTGTTACATTTGTTACAGCTTCAGGATTCAAAGAGCCAGGTTTTTCAGATACTCGTTTAACCAAGAGAAAACTAGCATATTTTCCAAAAAATTATGATTTAAAAAATAAAATCCTTTATTAGAACAACAGGAATATAAGCTGGTGATAATAATCACAAAGTGGTCACTTATATTCAAAGTAAAATTTGGTATTTTTCTCTCTGATCGGTAACTTATCAGTAGTTTCTTTGAATTCCTACATCCTCTTCCCCACTCCACCATGAATACTTTCAGAACTAAGAAACCTTCCTCTAACAAATCCTAAATTCTTCCTCTCAGAGTAAAAAAATCTTTCAGAATACATATTTGGTGGCCCTCTTTAAAATCAAACACCTCTTTAAGAATCAAAAGCCCTTCTTGATATATGTGTTGCTGCTTCTACATATTTTTTTTTCATTTTTTTTTAATGTCTGAAACATTTATATTAACATATTTCCATACATATTTCCATACAAATACAAATATAAGATTTTTAGAAATTTCATGTAATGTCTGAAACATTTATATTAACATATTTCCATACAAATAACCCAATGAAAGTTTAGTATTAGTTGTTTTGTTTGTTTTTTTTTTATACTGCAGGTTCTTATTAGGCATCAATTTTATACACATCAGTGTATACATGTCAATCCCAATCGCCCAATTCAGCACACCACCATCCCCACCCCACCGCAGTTTTCCCCCCTTGGTGTCCATATGTCCATTCTCTACATCTTGCTTCTACATATTTTAACTTTCTCTTATCTAAAGACTTTCCTTTTTTTCTAAGTGGATAAACAGAAAGAAGAAGAGAAAATGCGCAGGCATATAATAGACTTGTATCTCTGGCATGATTACCTTATTACTTTTTTCTCTAACCAGCATAAAATATAACCACCATTACTCACCCCTAAAACTCTGCCTTTTGAGGGATATTACTTCAAAGACCTCCTCTTCTTTCTTAGTCAAAGCTTTCCATATATTGACTCGTGTTTTCTTATTTTATGTAATGGGTTGTAATCTATTTCCATCAATATTTAATTTAATGCTCAAAATGGACCAGATTTGCCCATGGAGACCTTTCAGGCTGGATTCTGTGATATACACCCCCGCCACCACCATCATTCCTGGAGCACTTTGCTTTCTGGCTCAGCAAGATGTTCCAAGCTTATCTTGCACTTTTGCTGCCCCAGTACTGGAATCAGCCAGTTCTCCAAGAAGCCTGGTTACAGTTGTGGAGAATGGTATTTAGAAGCCAAAATCTGGGGAACAGATGTGCTCAATTGTATTGGGGTGTTGTTACTCCCAGGCCCTTTCAGTGGGCAGAGCTAGGAAATATAGCGGTAAAAAACACATATACACTTTTAGATCTATATTTATTTTATATCTATTTATATCTGTCTATCTATCTATCATCTTTCTGGATATATAATCATGAATTCACACAAATACCTCCAATAATAATCCAACACCACAATGTTTATTCTAGTTTTCTTTTTTTTTCCATCTGATAGTGGGAAACCTGGTTCCAACTTTTTAATGTATTTACTTATGTAATCAACTCCCTGGTAAGTAACAGATCTTCCAGAGTCACCACCACTCCCTTTTCTACATAGATATCCTCCTCACCCATTCAGGCTCTGACAACAACTCTTGTCTGCCCCTACGATATGAATGTCCTCCTCATACTGCTGAGGCTTTGACCCCTCATGCATGGCCAGTTTTCTGTGTGGATCCCTAATAGCCCATGTCAGGCTGCCCTCTGATGGGTACCCTCCTCGCTTCAATCAGTCTATGACTGTCCATACGCGGCAGTCCTCTTATATAGGCACCTCCTTTCACATATGGCCCCCAAACCCCTCTCTGAGCTCTCTGATTCTTCCCAACTCAGACCCAATGCCAGCCTTGCTCTATCCTACCTAATGGCTTTGGGAAGGCAAAGGAAGTAAAAGAAAGAGGAAAAGTCATATATATAGTTTGCAAAGCCACAAAACTGGTTAGATCTCCTAGGAAATGAGGACAGAGGAGAACTGAGCCTTGGGGGAACTCCAACTTTGACATTTACTTGTCAAAATAATGAGGAGGAACAAAAAAAGTACACTGTGAAGCAGGATCCAGAGATGGGGTAAAACCAGGAGAGAGAAGTTTCTTGGAAGCCAAAGTAGAATGTGTTGCAAAAAGGTCAACTGCATTGAATACTACTAAAAGGTGAAGCATAATGAAGAAGATTTTATCATTGGGTTTAGTGATATGGAGAGCAAAGGTATATTTGATGAGAGTATTACCAGTGAAATGGTGAGGGGAAAAAATGTAATTGGAGTAAATTCAAGATAGAACGAGAGTTAATGATATGGGACGGCACATATGAAAAATTCTTCTGAGTTCTTCTGTAAAGAGGAGTAAAGAAATGGGGGAGTGGCTAAAGGGGGTTGTGAGATCGAGAGGGTTTCTTTTATTAATTAAGAGATATTAAATATAGTTGTATGTTAGTGTTAATGATCCCACAGGGAGGGAAAAATTGATACAGGAAAGAGATGGGATAATTTTAAGAGCAAAGTTCTTGAATGGGCAAAAGGAGGTAGGACCCAGAGCACAAAGGAGAGTTTGGATTCAAACAGAAACAGGAACAGTTCAGCCTTCATAATAGGAGGGAAGGTGAAATGCAAGTAGGTGGGTGGAATTAGTGGTGAGAAGCTGTGAAAGTTCCCTTCTGACTGCTGCTTTTTTCTCAGAAATAAAAAGAAAGGTCATCAGCTGAGAGGGAGAAGGGAGGAAGATTCTTGAGGGGAATGGCGTCATCTGGAAGAATGGGAGAGACAAATGACTAGGGAAATGTAAAGAATGGCTGGGTAACACTGAGAATCCACTTGAAACTTGAGGCCATAATTTTAAAGTGAGTCCAGTCAGCATGATGACTTTTTTTCTCTAGCTGATTAGGTGCAGGCACTGAGGAGGTGGGAAGTTGTATTACAGCAGGCTTAGAGTTTTGCCAAGTAAATACCAAAGGAGAGAAGGGCAAGCGTGTTGAGGGTGTGAGCTATGACTGCTCACAGTACAAACCATCTCATGAAAGAGTTTAAAAAATATTAGCCACATAATGTTTAAAAATGCATTTTAGGGACTTCCCCGGCAGTCCAATGGTTAAGACTCCGCAATTCCAATGTTGGGGAACAGGTTCGATCCCTGATCAGGGAACTGAGATCCTGCATGCTGTGTGGCAAGACCAAAAAAAAAAAAATTTTAATTAAAAATGCACTGTAATAAAAATTTAATAATTATAAAGTAGTTTCACCATAGTGACATATGTATATGTGTAGTGATAGATAAAATATTATCTTCTTAACCATAATTGCCAGTCACATTTGGAGTTAATATTGTTTCTGTGTGCAGGAATTATTGATACAAATACTAAATAAATTCAGAAATCAATATTACTGTCATCGTCAATATTTTCACTATACAACCATAAGCTCTATAATAAATGGCTATTGTTTCTTATCTCAGAACTGAACGCAGTTTAGGAAATTCTGGGCTAAATTTTTCCCTTTGCATCTAGGAGGCTATTAACCATTTTGACTCATCTCACCTCTGTTCTGTCTTGAGGCACCAACAGTTTAAATAGCTATTAGGTCAGTAATTTTATTATCTCACTCCAAATATAGTATAAGCCAATAGGAAAATCCATTGGTACTGACTTTGTGAGAATAGTTAGGTGTATATCACAGATGGCTCCACTTTTGACATCCAGATATGCCTTAGGCCTCAGTCCCTTTTAGAACTGCGTGGGTCAAGGTCTTTGTATATTCATTCATTGTATATCCTCTTACAAATACTTGAACAACTGCCTTGTGTTGGCTCAGTGGAGGGACGAAAAAATTAATATGCTATGCTTTCTACGCTCAAGAGGTTTCCTCAACAGTAGGCCAGATGAGACATACACACAAATAATTCTATAAAGCAGTTTATGATGAGTATTATATTGTTGATATAAATTGAATCTATAGTTACACAGAGTGATTGTTCATTCCAGGAATGAATGAAGAAGTCATTAAGGAAGACAGAGAGACATGGTATTTCAACTGGGACTTGAAGGATGGCAGAATTTTGAAAGAGAGAGAATAGAATAAGAAAGTTTTCCAGGCAGAAGGCATGTCATGAACAAAGACATGGAGGTAAGAAGGGAAAAAATGGGTGGAAAGAATAACATTTTTTTTTTTTTAAGATTTAGGGGTTTATTGTTTTTTGTTTATTTGTTTGTTTTTTGGCCACACCACGTGGCTTGCAGGATCTCAGTTCCCTGACCAGGGATTGAACCTGGGCCTCGACAGTGAAAGCACCAAATCCTAACCACTAGACCACCAGGGAACTCCCAAGAATAACATGTTTTAAATATCATTTGGCAGCAAGAGCAAAAATCCACTTGATAATGTTTAAAGCAGAATTTGTTTAAAAAGAAATTTCTCACAGATTCAAGAATGGGTAGCAAGTGTATCTGGGCCACACAAGTGTGTGGAACCAGGAACCAGAAAGTTAAGAACCAAGGTTATTCTTTCCTTCATTCCTATTTTTCATTATCTATTTCTTTTCTCTTTCTCTCCAGTCTGGTGTGTCAGTTTGGATCCTCCGAGAAGTAAACACCAGAACATGCACATAGGAAAAAGCCCACCCTAGCTCCTAGCACTAGTTCCCAATAACTTATCAGAGTCTCTGTGAACCATTTCCAATTTCCTGGTATGGAGAATTTGAATGATTCAGTTTGGGTCAAATAAAAAACGTCTCTATTTTTAAAAATGCTCAAGTTGGAACAAGAAGATCTGGGAGTATGTGTACAATGCAGGGAATACAGCCAATATTTTATAATAACTATAAATGAAGTATAACCTTTAAAAATTTTGAATCGTTATATAATACACCTGTAACTTATAAGGTATTGTACATCAACTATACTTTAAAAAAAGATCTGGGTTTGAATTGCAGATCTGATATACATTGCCCATGTGATTTTCTTAGCTAATAGTTACTCTCTACATGTGTTGCTGCCTTGTCTGTTAAAGGAGGATTAATAATACTTTACAGGGCTATTATAAGAATTAAGCAATATAATAAATATGAAAACTCCTTGAAAATTGTAAAGTCTTATACAAAGCAAAAGCGAAAGGATTAAAGGAAGAAAAAGTAGTCCAGATTCGATAATCAGGGTTTGTTTCTTTTAATAGAGGAATGCATAATGAATCAGAGCAAAGAATAGGGAGTCAGAGAATCTGTTACGAAGCTATACAAATAATCGGTTTGGAAGGATGTGGCCCCAGCTCATGGCAGGGATGAAAGGCAGTGGTGGTAACTATACAATAGTAATAATAGTAATAGAATTGGGATAAAATAGTATTAGAATTAGGATAGTAATGGAATTAGATAAGAAAGTGGATGGAAAATAATTTTGAAATTTTATGCAATGTAAGCCAACCCATGCAGATTAACCCCTCTTTTGAGTACTCTTCCAGACTCTAGATAAATCTATGAAAAAGGGCAGAGACTACATTTCATTCAGGAATACTCTTCCAGAAAAAGAATTAGGCTCCTTGCATATGAAACTCTTAAGAAGGAAAGAAGATAGAATAATGTTAAAATGATACTTTTGAGCCAGAACTAGCCTCCATGGAGAGGGGGAATTTGTTTATGAGAAATATAAGTAGATGGCCAAGTACGATATTTTTGACTGGTACCAAAAACTATCTTGCCCGATAATATATTCTCAACTGGTCATGCTATGGTGGCTAATGTAAACATAAATGCTTTGAATTAAAGACACTGAAGGTTTCTGTTAACATGTACATATTATCTTGGAATAATTCAGCAAGGAAAAGTGGCTTGTTATAAGATACCAGCAGGGAAACCCACTAATAAAGAGGAAGATCTTTAAGGACACAAACCTTGTTGAAGAATATCACCTTAAAACTAATCAGTTTATCATAGTATCTGTCCTGACACCTAGAATGACCAGAAGGAAAAGCAAAGTAGGACTGGGGAATTTTGCTGCAGAGGCAGAGGATCACGAATGGGCTCAATCTGAGATTGACAACTTCTGAGAATTGTTGTAACTGTCGCAATTCATCTCCCCTTCTTCACCCCTGGCTGCTATGTGTAATATGAAGCAGAACATTGGGAAATACCCCAGGAGAATTGCATTTTAGGTTCTTCTAACAGTAGAGAAGACTAGAAAGATGGAGTTGTTGCATACTGAGATAGGGAAAATTTTAGGAGGAAATAGAAGGGGACAGAATCAGGAGTTCATTTTTGGATGCATAAAGTTCCAGGTGCCTATTAAATAACCAAATACAGATGTCAAGTAGGCACTTAGATATACAAAGTTGGATTTATGAGACTGAAGTTCAGGAGAGAAGCCTGAAACAGATATATAAATTTGGGATTGCCAGTATATAGGGACAATATTTAAAGCCATAGGCTAAAAGAGATCACCACAAGAGGGAATAGAAATGGAGAAGAGAAAAGAACCAAGGACTGATCCCTAGAGCAGTTTAACATTTAGAGGCTGAAGAGATAAATACGAACTCGAAAAGGAAACTGCAGATGAGTGGCTGGTGGAGTAGAAGGGAAATCAGATTAAGGGTGGGTGTACAGGGAGCCAAATGAAGATAGTGTTTCAAGGAGAAAGGAATGATCAGCTGGTACTGAATGCTGCTGATAGGGTCAAGAAGATAAGAAGTGAGCAATTCAGTATCAATCCTGAGTTTCAAGGAAATGAAGACAACTACGATTTTTTTAGTTTGTCTGTTTGCTTTTAAAATCACAGTGATAGAGGTGATGATTTCTTACTGCCTTTTAGGTAAACATATGGTACTATCTTAAGAAGATTATAGTCAGAATACTCATTGAATTTACTATAGTTCCCCCAAATAGTCACATTTACTGAGTTCCTTTTATGAAGAAGACCCTGCGCTAGCTGTTAGAGAAACAAAGATGAGTAAGATATGGGTCCTGACTTGGAAAATCATTGCCAAAAAAAAAAAAGGAGAAAAATCATTACCACCATATTCTGAATGCATACTATGTGCCCAGCCCTAGGTAAGGCACTTTACAAATGCTATCTCATTTAATAACAACAACAACCCTATGAGCCAGGTATGTTTTATAATCATTTTTAAAATGAGGAAACGGAGGCACAATCAAGTTAAATAATTTGACTAAGTTACTCAAGCACTAACAGTAAGAATAGGAAGTGTGTGTGTGTGTGTGTGTGTGTGTGTGTAAGACTTAAAACAACCATTTCTTTAACTCACGGTTTTATGGCTCAGCAATCTGGGCTGGGATTACACATGTAGCTCTTCTGGTTCAGTTTGACTCACTCACACGTCTGCAGTCAAGAGCCTGGCAGCTAAAAGGTCCTGCTTCTGGGGCTTAGCAAGCTGTCAGCTGGGCGGGTGGGGGGGCGCTGAGCCATATGTCTCTCATTCTCTGGCAGACTAGCCTGGGCTCAGCCCATAGACTGTCAAGGTTGTAAGAATGAAAGTAGAGGCATGCAAGGGCTCTTAAGGCCTAGGCTAAGAACTGGCACAAAATATTACTTCTACCACATTGTATTGGTCACAGTAAATCACAAGGCCCACATTCAAGGTGTAGGGAACTTGCTCAATAAATATGTCCACAACATCTTGCATTTAGTGGGTGCTCAGTAAATGCTTATCAAACAAATGAAAATAAAAATTTCAGTCTTAAAGTATATAGACTCCATTCAGTGTAATCAATTGATAAATTTTTTTCCTCATCTGCAGGTGGCCAGAAGCCTCAACCCATCCATTCTTACCTTTACTTTCAGAATAGCAAATGAGGATCTAGGAAGGAGGAGTAAGAGGCAACTCCACTTAAAGTCACAGTGAGGAATATCAGCTGGCCCAAAAAAAGTTCCTCTAAAGAGATCCAGGGCATCATCAGAAGGCTAGGCCAGGTACCTGGCCCAAGCCTGGCTACCTGAATTGAAAGCCACATGCCTTACCCTTCACCTATGGGGAAGAAAGACTTTTAGGCCTTTGTGCGGGCATGGAGACAGCCTCCTTTAACTCTTTTTCCTCCAAAATTTAATAGCTTTATTAAGATTGAAATGATGTAGAATGAATTGTACATATTTAAAGTGTACAATTTGATACCTCTTGGCATATGTATATATGAAACTATTACCTGTTAAACTATTACCATGATCAAAATAATAAACATATCCATCACCCCAAATTTTCTTTTTTTTAATATATATATATTTTTTTAATAAATTTATTTATTTTTGGCTGTGTTGGGTCTTCATCGCTGTGCGCAGGCTTTCTCTAGTTGTGGCGAGCAGGGGCTAGGCTACCCTTCTTTGAGGTGCACGGGCTTCTCATTGCGGTGGCTTCTCTTGTTGCAGTGCACAGGCTCTAGGTGTGCAGCCTTCAGTAGTTGTGGCTCGCAGTCTCTAGAGGGCAGGCTCAGTAGTTGTGGCGCATGGGTTTAGTTGCTCCGTGGCATGTGGGATCTTCCTGGACCAGGCCTCGAACCTGTGTCCCCTGCATTGGCAGGCGGATTCTTAACCACTGCGCCACCAGGGAAGCGCCCCCCCTAAATTTTCTCACTGCCGCTTTTTAAGCCCTCCCTCCTGCCTCTCCCTGTCCACCTCTGCCCTAATCAACCTCTAATTTGCTTTCAGTCATATAGGATTAGTTTGTATTTTCTAGAATTTTATTTAATTCTGCTCTGGAAATTGACGTTTGTCCTTGGGAGATCAATGTGTGTATGTGTGCCTTATCTGATGATTGTCTCCTAAATCCTTGGAATACCAAAGTTCTTTCTAGATCCTAAACGATGCAGCTGGACTTAGAGTAGAAAGTGCACCCAAAACCCCCATGCCTTTTCCATGGTATTATTCTAGATTGAAACATGCAAGGTGGGGAAATGTGCTGCTAGGAGATACTCAGATCCACAGACTATCAGGAAGGGGAAGGAGGCTGTGGGCTATAATCTATGATTCAAACAATCCATTAGCAGCAGAAAAATGAAGAGTATTTTCTAATTGGACAGAGAATGCCCTTCTCAGCAGCAGAGAGCATGTGGGTGAATCCATAATAGATGTGGTGCAACACCTCTTACCCTTCATTTTCCCAAATATACCAAGGAAGGCGATTCTAATGAGTCGGTGAGGGAAATCTGAGGTTTGGGTTGTGCCCTGCAGAGGGAAGAATAGAGAGCTCTGGGAGCACATATGAGCGACATCTAAGGAAGGAAGGCTCTGAAGGAATCTGAGCTGCATTTTGGATTAATAACATTTTCCATAAACTGTCTAGCAAAACCAATAGAAATCCTGATGAGCAGAGTTTTTAGAGAACTGATGCATAGATAGGTGAATATATTTCCCCAAAGAAAATATGAAGCATATGGTCTGACATCTGATTTGGCAATACGACAGAATATTTGAAATTGGGACTCTCCAGAAAAAGAGAGCATATGGTCACTCTAAGCGTAGGGTGTAGTTTGGGAGAAGGCTCTAAGGTGTGAGAGGAATAAGCCAAAGAAAGGGTGACTGACAGCACTGAGATTAAGCAAATGTCTAATGTCATCAACATTGATTGCAGAGAGTTAAAAATAGAGCTAACATATAGAAGCCAACTAAGATCCCCTGAAGAGTTTCTCGCCCATTCTCCTCTCTCTGGTGTGACAGATATTAACAGCAGCCAGCAACGCCTACCAGGTAGGCTTTAGAAGTGGGTGATGATAGATTTTGAGGCAATAGTGGACGTGAGGGTCAGCAAAATCAGTGAAGTAGTTGGGGAAACAGGCAGCAAATACTGCTGCAAAGATAGTGATTATACTTCCTCTAAACTCCCACCTTATGACAAATACCAGCATTGTAACTATTTTATTTAACAGTTTATATGGTCCTCAAATAGAAGAAAAAGACAAAAGATGTTCTTCCTTTCTGAAAGGGAGACAATACTTTTAACCTAAAGAGAAAATGGATTAGGTTAATTGCATTTTGGTACTACCTGCTTGACTTCTTCCTATACAAGGTATAAACTCCTAAGGGCCTGTATTTAAAGTAGTGTACTTCATAGGATAAGAGAAAATAAATTTTAAAAATCTAAGGACTTGAGAAGGGAATAAAAGAGTGAAAGTCAACTAGAAACCTACTTCAGGGAGGAAGTAATTTGTGAAAATCAAATAACTGGGTGATGGTGACAAAAGAAATAATGACAGTTCTTGGAGCGGATGATACATTTTCAGAATTTGAGTTTACTTCTTTGCATTTCATGACAGAATGAAGTGATTAATATCATACATTCACGTTGAGGAAAATGGGCATCTTGATAGGAGCAGATAGTTTTAAAAAGAAGAAATGAGATAATCTGTTTATCAAATTAACAAAAATTTTTAAAAATGATAGTGCTCAGGGACATCCCTGGTGGCGCAGTGGTTAAGAATCCGCCTGCCAATGCAGGGGACAGAGGTTCGAGCCCTGGTCTGGGAAGATCCCACGTGCCGCGGAGCAACTAAGCCCGTGCGCTACAACTACTGAGCCCGCGCGCCTGGAGCCTGTGCTCAGCAACAAGAGAAGCCACCGCAATGAGAAGCCCGCATACTGCAACAAAGAGTAGCCCCTGCTCGCCGCAACTAGAGAAAGCCTGCACGCAGCAACGAAGACCCAACACAGCCAAAAATAAATAAATAAAAATTTTTAAAAATGATAATGCTCAGTGTTGTTGAGGGTAGAAGTATGTAGTCTCACAGATGACTAGGGGGAGCATAAAAGCCAGGACTTTTCTGGGAAGCACTTTGGAAAAATATAAGAAAAATCTCAAAAATGAGCAGAGCATCTGATATAAAAATTCTACTTCTAATATTTATTTTTGGGAAATAATCAGAAAAATGTTCAAGGATATATATAATTTTAATAGTATTTTTTACAAAGCTGAAAATGTCCAAGAGTTAATTAATGAATGTGATGATACCTCTATACATTGTAAAATGTGCAGTCATTTAAAATATCTATATGCATATACATGGGAAGAAATTCATAATAATAAAGTAGGTTCTGAAATAGTATGTATAGTTTGACCTCTCAAATTTTAAAAAATTCTATAGCTGTAGACATGAATGCTTACAAAAAAAGAAAAATACCAAAATGTTCTCAGTGACAGAATTATAGATGCCTATTCTGTTTGTCTTCTTGTATCTTCTATTTTTCTTTAATAAAGATGTACTGTTTATGTAATAACATTTTAATTGAAGTATAATTGATATACAATATCATATTACTTTCAGGTGTACAAAATAGTAATTATATATATTCATATATATTGAAATGGTCACTATGATAAGTCTGAAAAATATGGAATGCTTCACAAATTTACATGTCATCCTCACACAGGGGCCATGCTAATCTTCTCTGTATCATTCCAATTTTAGTATATATGCTGTCAAAGTAAGCACTATAATAACATTTTAATGACCATTTTATGAACAGGAGTATCCTCACTGAAGGTTTTCTCTCCAAAGGATGAAAAATCAGAGTGCAGGTGTATGATGTCCTGAAGGTGAAGCTGAATGAGAAGTGCATATGTTCAGGAGGGATGTCTAACTAACAGGAGAAACGACAAAGAACTTTTATATATGCTCCATAAATGAATAAATGAGCAGAGATATTTTTAGGTCACCATTTGCTTCTATTTTGGGAGGCTTTAAAAATTCTTCATCTGGAGAAATAAGCATTCATAAATTTGGGGGTACGGGATGAGATGGAGTGGGGAAATTCAAATATTTTCTGTCAGCAACTTTACTTCTGTCAGTGTTTGTTTATCTCATCACCAAGGGAAAATGGTTCACAATAGTCTCGACCATCAGAAACATCTCAGGATTTCAAAAATACAGTAAGAATAATCATTATTGACGCCTTTGCAGCACTTTTCAAAATGTTAAAAAAAAATCACTAACATCAAATAGTGTCTGTAATAACCCTATGAGCCAAATCAAATCAATATGATTCATAGGGTCATCATGAAATGCAGGTTTCCAAACTGCTGACACACAAAAGTGTCTGTTTCGGTCAAGGTTCTTGGTAGCAGTAATAGAGACCAGCTCTCACCGATTTCAGCAGATCAATAGTGGATTAAAAGGACATTGGGTAGCATATACAGTGTAGAAAAGACAGCCTCTTCAATAAGTGGTGCTGGGAAAACTGGACAGGTACATGTAAAAGTATGAAATTAGAACACTCCCTAACACCATACACAAAAAGAAACTCAAAATGGATTAAAGACCTAAATGCAAGGCCAGACACTATCAAACTCTTAGAGGAAAACATAGGCAGAACACTCTATGACATAAATCACAGCAAGATCCTTTTTGACCCAGCTCCTAGAAAAATGGAAATAAAAACAAAAATAAACAAATGGGACATAATGAAACTTAAAAGCTTTTGCACAGCAAAGGAAACCATAAACAAGACCAGAAGACAACCCTCAGAATGGGAGAAAATATTTGCAAATGAAGCAACTGACAAAGGATTAATCTCCAAGATTTACAAGCAGCTCATGCAGCTCAATAACAAAAAAACAAACAACCCAATCCAAAAATGGGCAGAAGACCTAAACAGACATTTCTCCAAAGAAGATATACAGATTGCCAACAAACACATGAAAGAATGCTCAACATCATTAATCATTAGAGAAATGCAAATCAAAACTACAATGATATATCATCTCACACCGGTCAGAATGGCCATCATCAAAAAATCTAGAAACAATAAATGCTGGAGAGGGTGTGGAGAAAAGGGAACACTCTTGCACTGTTGGTGGGAATGTAAATTGATACAGCCACTATGGAGAACAGTATGGAGGTTCCTTAAAAAACTAAAACTAGAACTACCATACGACCCAGCAATCCCACTACTGGGCATATACCCTGAGAAAACCATAATTCAAAAAGAGTCATGTACCACAATGTTCACTGCAGCTCTATTTACAATAGCCAGGACATGGAAGCAACCTAAGTGTCCATCATCGGATGAATGGATAAAGATGTGGCACATATATACAATGGAATATTACTCAGCCATGAAAAGAAACGAAATGGAGTTATTTGTAGTGAGGTGGATGGAGTTAGAGTCTGTCATACAGAGTGAAGTAAGTCAGAAAGAGAAAAATAAATACAGTATGCTAACACATATATATGGAATCTAAGGGGAAAAAAAAAAAGGTCATGAAGAACCTAGTGACAAGACGGGAATAAAGACACAGACCTACTAGAGAATGGACTTGAGGATATGGGGAGGGGGAAGGGTAAGATGTGACAAAGAGAGAGAGTGGCATGGACATATATACACTACCAAACGTAAAATAGATAGCTAGTGGGAAGCAACCGCATAGCACAGGGAGATCAGCTCTGTGCTTTGTGACCACCTAGAGGTGTGGGATAGGGAGGGCGGGAGGGAGGGAGATGCAAGAGGGAAGAGATATGGGAACATATGTATATGTATAACTGATTCACTTTGTTATAAAGCAGAAACTAACACACCATTGTAAAGCAATTATACTCCAATAAAGACGTTAAAAAAAAAAAGGACATTGGGTTATACTTCCATAATCTTTAAAAATGATATTGGGTGGCTTACAGAATTGCTGGGAGGGCTTGAAAAACTAGGCTTGAAGCTAAGCAGGAGGAATAAACCACCCACAGAACTGATCTGACGAGGAAGTTGGCTAGAATAACCAACCGTCCTGGTTTTCCTGGGGCTGAATGGTTTCCAGAGATTCAGAGTTTTCCATGCTAAAACTGGGTAAGTGCTAGGCAAACTGTGAAAAGATGGTCTCCCCCTACCCACCCCCCCAACCCCCCACCGCAGCCAGCACCACGGACGTCAGGCGCTAGACCACACAGTCTGCCCTTTGGCCACCTCTACATTGGAAACTGTAGATTGCAGAAATGTTTCCTGTCAGTAGGTTAAGAGAGAGAGAGAGAGAGGGAGAGAGACTGTTGCTTGTATCTTCAGGGCTGAGTCAAAAGTCCAGCAGATGTCTAATTGAAAAGCCTAGGTCACATGCCTTCACCTCAGCTGCAAGGGAGGGAGAGAAAGTGATTATCTGACATCTTCCACTTCCATTATGGGAGGTATCTTTGCTCACCACCAAGATTTACATGGTGAGGAATTCTCTAAATATAGGAAAGCAGTTTAGGTGGCCCAAATAATGACCAATTTCCACTACAGAATCCAAATTATTTTTAATTCTCTAATATTATTTATTTAAGAACACTAAGGCAACCGTTTGGTATATAGTAGTTTCTTTGATTTAAAATTAAGCTTTAAAAGTCAGATTAACAGCATGTTACTGTAATACCATCTTAATTACTTGGCCACAAAATAGTTTACGCCTGTGATAACTTTTACAACTATGTGACAAACATAATCCTATATTTAGGTTGTAAAAAATTTAATCCTTCTGACTTTTGTCCACCACAATGGACGGTTCCCTTTCCGTTATTTACCCAGGAAAATTTTTTTCTCTCTTTTGTTTTTAATATTTCTAGAGGAGACAAGTGTTTGCCAAGAAGAAATGGATTTGAATGGAAACATTTTATCAAGGACAAACCTTAAGAAGAGTAATGGACAATGAGTTCTGCACAACCCTTTGGCCTTCACTCTTACGTTTACTGTGATCAAGTGATTTGAGCAAAGGATTTCAAGTCAGTGCTCATGTATTTTTTTGTAGCTTTTCATTTCTCTTACAGAATGACCTGGAACAAACCCATTGAGATTTTTTGTCTTGTCTTCATATACTGAACTATAAAATGGGAATGCCTGTACTTAATCAAAGATACAGTTTCTACTGATAGTAAACAACAAAACAATGGACCAAGAATTCTGGTCCTGCCTTTCATGGTGTAATTGTGCAGTCTTGAGGGTATCACTTAAATTCTCATGTGTCAGTTTCCCCAATCTATAAATGATAATAATACCTGCACTATTTCAAAATATATATGAGAAAAAGCATTTTTTAAAGTATAGAACAGTGTTAAGTATAGCAAAGTGTTATTATTGAATTACTCTTGCAGCATTTAGTGCTAAAAATGCAGAGTGCTTCCTTTGATTTTTATCTAGGAGACATAGCTCTGAAAATCAATTTAAAATTATAGAAGCTAATAGATAAGTCCTTTTTAGTTTGTGGTTATCTTCTGCATGGCAGATTTTTTTTTTATAAATGTATTTATTTTATTTATTTATTTTTGGCTGCGTTGGGTCTTCATCTCTGCTCGTGGGCTTTCTCTAGTTGCAGCGAGCGGGGGCTACTCTTCATGGTGGTGCGCGGGCTTCTCATTGCAGTGGCTTCTCTTGTTGCAGAGCACGGGCTCTAGGCGCGCGGGCTTCAGTAGTTGTGGCGCATGGGTTTAGTTGCTCCGTGGCATGTGGGATCTTCCCGGACCAGGGCTCGAACTCGTGTCCCCCTCATTGGCAGGCAGATTCTCAACCACTGTGCCACCAGGGAAGCCCTGCATGGCAGATTTTTAAGTGGTAATTATTAATGCAGTTTTCTTACACTTACTCTTTCCTAAATGCCATTCTTTCAAAAGTTTTCTGAATTATATTTATAGTCCCTGAAGTCCTGGGGATGCTCTTCTGTGGGTTTTTTTTTTTTTTTAACCTAAGATGTCCAAGGTAAGATTGTATACAGGAAACAACCATTAATACAGGAAACAGAAAGTAGTAGAATTGTTCTACTTAAAATAACTGCCCCCTAATGGAGGTATAGAATATAAGCTCCATTTATAATGAGAGGGAACAAATGGAGAGGAGGAGAATCTGTTGAAAGAGATTTGCTTGACAAATATACCATATCTACTTTGTGAAATTACCAAGCACCTAAGGACTAGAAAAGTACTCACATACCCCCTATGAAGAGCCTCCTTTGTTTCCTTGATCTCTGGCCCTTTAAATAGTGTCTGGATAATCTCATATTAACTCTCTGGAGCTGTTAATTTATAGATTAAAAACTGCTGATGTAGGACAGCCATGTGATTAATCAAGATACCAGAAATACAAGCAAGCAGGCAAGATACTTATTTTGGCAGCTTCATAATTGGGACTCTTCAGTAGGAAAAAATATCTCAATCCCACTCCTTTATGAAAGTTCTTTCTATATCTCAGCCTTCACTGTCTAAACCTAAATAGAATTCCTTTCTATTTTTAATCCCCTTTCAACAAAATGAAAGCTGAATTTACACACCAGTTTTTGTCTTTTATCCATCAACACTTTAGTTGAAGAGAAACTACACTGCCTGTTAATCTCAAGTGGGATAAACCCTTCTGACTTTTCCCTCACACCTACTCTAAGTGTGTTTATCACAAAAGTTTGGCTTAGGCAAATAGTTTGATTTGCAGAGATGGTACTGCCTATTTCTCTGGGTGACCTTGAGCAACCTCTCAGATTCTTTTCCTAGAGAATGTGATATTGTTAATAAAGAACTATGTGATCTGTCTTGCCCATAATAATTTTTTTGTTGGTTGATTTCTTGATTGCAATGCAGAACTTAGATTCACAGTACTGAAAATAATAGATCTATTTGTAAAGTTAAACATTCAACTCAGGATTGTTTATAACTAAGAATATGAAGGAATTTGACGTAGTTCTTCATGAGACTAAAACATGCAAAATCCTACACATTAATACAAGTAAAATGCAAATGATCCCACACTATGTCCTGAGGGAACTATAAAAATGTATAAGAAATAATCCCTGATCTCAGGGATATTACAGCCTAGTAACGACTTGGTACAACAACTTCTGACACATTTTAAAAGATTCAGTGCAATTGAGAGTACTCACCATGTACAAGGCATGGTAAAAAAAAAAAAAAATTACTATTGCAGCGTCCTAAATAATATCTCTGAAATGCTGTGATTATCAATTAATGTTTTGTACTTGTTTTTAAAAAATTCAACAAGTTTTACAAGATATTTAAAACAAAGAAGAGTCCTCAGTCCTTCCACTGTTTCCAAAGAAAATGACTTTCAACTGTAGGTGATTTTCTTCATATGTACCTCCATACTTTAAATAACATGCTTGTATCGCTATATCATGTTCTTTCAGTTGTAGGTATTCTCTGTTGTCTTCCCTCACTCCATCACAATTAAACACATACACACACAGTCAGTTCCCATTCCTCATCATCACAATATATTGACTAGATAAGTGTATAGTGTTTATATTATTATGAGTATATATGTTTTCAGAACAGTAGTCAACTATGATCATTTTTGCAAAATGTTTTGCTTTCTCTGGAGTTAATAATTTCCTTTAAGTTTAGTTAATTTTCTAATCCTTAATTCAGTCAAACTGTCAGGTGTTTAAATTTATTAATGTATACTGTTAATTTCATTTTCCTAAATATTTCTGTCCGAGGGCCTCTGACCTACTCCAGCTTGGACTTGTTGCATAACTATCATCCTAGGATCTCCCTTGACAAACATCTTGGAGATTCCTTTCACTTCTCTCCTACAACAGATGTCCTGTTTTGATGGAACACAACCTTCATTAAGTTCATGAGAAAGGATATATATAAGGGAAACAAATTTTTTGAGACCTTTCATGTCTGAAAACGTCTTTTTTTTCCCCCTCTACTTGCATACTGAGTATAGAATTCTAGGTTGGAAATAATTTTCCTTCATGATTGTGAGGCCATTTCACCATTGCTTTCTGCCTTCTAGTATTGCTTCTGAAAAAGCAAAAGACATTCTGATTCTTGATCGTTTGTATGATACCTCCCTTTTTTTTTTTTTTTTTTTTTTTTGGAAGTTTATAGGATCTTCTCTTTGTCTCCAGTGTCAGTGTAAATTCATGGTCATGTGCCTGGGTATGATCTTTTTTCATCCCTGGTCATATATACTCAGTGAGATCTTTCAATCTGAAAACTCATGAGCTTCAGTTCTGGGAAATCTTTGTAAATCATCTTAATTCCTTCCCAATTGTTTTCTTATTTCCCTCTGTCTGGAACTCCTATTATTCAGTTGTTGGACCTCTTGGACTTGTTTTCTGGATTTTTTTTTTTTCCTTCTCTCTAATTTCCTAGCTCTTGCTCTTTTTGCTCTACTCTCTGAAAGATTTCCTCAACTGGATCTTGCAAGCTTTCTGTTGAAATTTTCATTTATGCTACCATGATTTTCATTCCAAAGAATAATTTTTGCTATCTGAGTATTATTTTTATGTAGCATCTTGTTTCATAAATGTAATATCTTCTCTTGTATTTAAGTTTTTTTCTCCTTGCCTAGTTGCTATCTCCTCAAACTTTCTTTCTTGTATTTATTCATTTTGGTTTTTATCTTTCTATTATATGATTTCTTCAACTTTCTGGTACTCAATTGCTTTTTTGCTCATATTTAAGAGTAGGACACTAAAAGTTGACTGAAAGCTTTGAACATGTCAACTCTGAGTTCTAGTGTGAAATGATATGGTTGATTTGTTTGTTAAGGAATCCCTGAATTGTTATCTTTAGCTTTATTTATGTCCTGGTCTGATCCCCAGAGAAGGATCTTCCAATCTCCTGCCTAGAAGGTCTAGGCCTGACTGCCAGTATTTTGGAGTCAACTGTGGTAAGAGGACTTAGGCCTCACACACTCACATTCTCCCATGTTTGGTACAGTACTCCACATTCAACTGTGACTGATGACCCTCAGATCAGAGACCCTCTACAAAGAAAAAGTCTCTAGTCTTTTGTGGGAGGCAGGGAGTAGATAATCAATCAGCAGCATAGAGTGAGAGATAAAATTTAGCTATCTGTTTCTTCATTATCTTTCAACTAATATTCCTTTTTCAACATTCTCCCTACTTTTATTTCTATTTCCAGAGGAACCTGGTCCTGCTAATTCCTGGTTTTTTAAGCATTTCTGCAATGCAAATCAGTTTAGTTCTTGGCTTTCCCCCTGCTAGTTTAGGAGTCCGTTTTCACTGGACTCCTCTCAGTAACCACCAACCTATCCACTTCATAGCATACGAAATGTCATTAATTTTGTTTATTCTCCTGTTTTCTAGCTTGTCAGTTTATGGCCTTAAATTTTTTTTTAACTAAGTTTTAGTGAAGTTTCAGGAGGGAGCAAAATTAGATGCATATGCAAAAGGGTTCTCCCTTTTACTGAGAACTCCCCATTTATTTTTTTGCTGGGAGACTAGTGAATCAAAGGAATTTAATCCAAACCAAAATCATGAGAGAGACACCAACAAAGGCTAACATAGCTCTCCTCTTGTTCCAGTAGGCCGATATGAAGAGAAAAAAATGGCATGTTGCTCCACACAAAAAAATGAAAGCCCATTAAAATATGGGTAGGGTGAAGCATTACTAATCAGACATATTTCCTCCCACAACATTGATTTAGACTGTACTATTAGTAAGAATTAATGCCTGCTTTTTAATTAAAATACTTTATTTTTAGAACAGTTTTAAGTTTACAGAAAAATTGTACAGAAAATACAGAGAGTTCCCAAGTACCCGCCTCTCTATCCCCGTACAGTTTCTCCTATTATTAACATCTTGCATTAGTGGAGTACATTGTTACAATTGATGAACCAATATCGATGCACTATTAAAGTCTGTGGTTTCCTTTAGTGGTTTAGTGGTTTGTGTTGTACAGTTGGTGGTTTTTTTTTTGGTTTTGAAAAATGCATAGTGTCATATATCCAGCACTACAGTATCATACCAAATAGTTTCATCACCATAAAAATCCCCTTTGCACCAACTATTCAATCCTTCCTTTTTTCCCCTCTCCAAATCACTGGCAACCGCTGATCTTTTTACTGTCTCTACAGTTTTGCCTTTTCTAGAATGTCATATTGTTGATATTATACAGTATGCAGCCTTTTCACACTGGCTTCTTTCACTTAATGCACACTTGAGGTTTTTCATATCTTTTTGTGGATTGATAGCTTATTTCTTTTTATTGCTGCATAACAACCCAGTGTATGGATGTACCACAGTTTATCTACTCACCTATCAAATAACATCTTGGTTGCTTCCAAGTTTTAGCAATTATGAATAAAACTGCTGTAAACATTTGTGTATATGTTCTTGTGTGGGCATGAATTTTCAGGTTATCTGGGTAAATACCTAGGGCACTATTGCTGGATTAGATGGTAAGATTATGTTTAGCTTTTTAACAAACTGAGGAGCTGTCTTCCAAAGTGGCTGTACCATTTTGCATTCCCATCAGAAATAAATAAAAGTTCCTGCTTTTCCTCATCCTTGTCAGCATTTGGTGTTGCCAGTGTTTGGAATTTTAGCCATTCCAATAGATATGTAGTAGGCCCTCACTGTTGTTTTAATTTGCAATTCCCTAGTGATATATGATGTTGAGAGTCTCTTCACACATGCTTCTCATATGTATATCTTCTTTGGTGAGGTGTCCAGATCTTTTGCCCATATTTAAATTGGGTTGTTTGTTTTCTTATTGTTGAATCCTAAGTGTTCTTTGTGTGGGTACAAGTTCTTTATCAGGTATGTGTTTTGAAAATATTTTCTCCCAACAGATGGCTTGTCTTTTTATTCTCTTAACAGTGTCTTTCACAGAACAGTCCTGAATTGTAGTGAAGTCCAACTTATCAGTTTTTCTTTCATGGATCCTGCTTTAGGCATTGTATCTAAAAAGTCATCCCCAAACCCAAGGTCATCTAGATTTTCTCCTATGTTATCTTCTAGAAGTTTTTTTTTTTTTTTTTATTTAACATCTTTATTGGAGTACAATTGCTTCACAATGGTGTGTTAGTTTCCGCTGTACAACAAAGTGAACCAGCTATACATATACGTATATCCCCATATCTCCTCCCTCTTTTTTTTTTTTAATAAATATTTTTTAAATTTTATAGCTACTTTATTTATTTATTTATTTATTTTTGGCTGTGTTGGGTCTTCGGTTCGTGCAAGGGCTTTCTCTAGTTGCGGCAAGCGGGGGCCACTCTTCATCGCGGTGCGGGGGCTACTCTTCATCGCGGTGCGCGGGCCTTTCACTATCGTGGCCCCTCCCGTTGCGGGGCACAGGCTCCAGACGCGCAGGCTCAGTAGTTGTGGCTCACGGGCCCAGCTGCTCCTTGGCATGTGGGATCCTCCCAGACCAGGGCTCGAACCCGTGTCCCCTGCATTAGCAGGCAGATTCTCAACCACTGCGCCACCAGGGAAGCCCTAGAAGTTTTATAGTTTTACATTCTAAATTTAAGCCTGTGATCCATTTTGAGTTAATTTTTGTGAATGGTGTAATGTCTGTGTCTAGATTCATATTTTTACATGTAAATGTCCAGTTTTTCCTGTACCATTTATTGAAAAGACTATCTTTTTTCTTTTGGATTGCCTTTGCTCCTTTATCAAAGATCGGCTATATGTGGGTCTATTTCTGGGACCTCTACACTTTTCTGTTGATCTACTTGTCTATTCTTTCATCAATACCACACTGTCTTGATTACTGTAGCTTTATAGTAAGTCTTAAAATCAGGTAGTGTCAGTCCTCAAACTTTTTTCTTCTTCAGTATTGGGTTGGCTATTGAGTCTTCTGCCTCCCCATATAAATTTTAGAGGAAGTTTGTCAATATCCACAGAGCAACTTTCTGGGATTTTGATTGGGATTGCATTAAATCTATAGATAAAGTTGAGAAGAAGTGACTTATCTTAATGATATTGAGTGTTCCTATTCATGAACATGTAGCTTTCCTCTTACAGATTTTACACATATTTAGTTAGATTACACCTAAGTATTTCCCTCTCTCTCTCTCCACCCCCTCCCTCAATTTGTGCCAAAATAAATGATGTTTTGCTTTTAAGTTCAAAATCCAATTATTCCTTGATAATATGTAGGAAAACAATTGGCTTTTGTATATTAACCTTGTATCCTGCAACCTTGCTATAGTTGCTTACTAGTTTCAGAAGCATTTTTTGGTTGTTGATTCTTTGGGATTTTGTACATAAACAATCATGTCATCTGTGAACAAAGATGCTTTTATTTTCCTTCCCAATCTGTATACCTTTTAATTCTTTTTCTTGTCTTATTACACTTGTTAGGACTTCTATTATGATGTTGAATAAGAACGGGGAGAGGAATTCTGATCTGGGGAGAGGTTCCATGAGTAATTTAATCAGTCCTTGAACTAATGAAACCAGCATGCCTACAACTCATACTGTGGAAATATAAAAAAGGCAATCTGAACTGTAGACTGCACATGCACTATTGGCATGGAAGCAAAAGACTCTCACTCCCTTTCACCACCACTCCCAAACTTCCCAGCATGATTTATGTGGCATCAAGCAACATTCAATATCTAGGTGAGGCCTCAAGCATGCTACTACAAAATAAATGGCTCAAGCCTGGGGCATTTTATTTGGGGGGTGGGGTTGGTTTATGGAAGATTTATCCAGTAACTTAAATCTCTGTGAGTAGGAGGTTTTTCCACATAGAGACAAGTAAACAACATCCCATTTAGTGGACTGTGCCTTAGAATAGCATGAAACTGGCAGGAGATGACATAGATAATGTGACCATACAAACCAGTTTGCCTGAGGTAGTTTTTGCCTGTTGTCTGAGTGTAATTATTAATAGTGTCCCCTTCATTATCAAAATTGTCTCAATTTGGGAGATAAACTATATGGTCATTCTACTTACAAGGGAAGTGAAAACAGTGAGGAAAGACCCCATATGCTCAGAGAGTTCTCCAGAACACCCTATGCTTACTCATGTAGGCTACAAGAGTCCCCATTCTTAAAAAGAAGACAGAGAGGTCATACAGTTTGGTTAAACATTCATACATGCATTAATAACAGGGCTTCCTGGAATCAGAGATGCTATAGTCATTGTTGCTCAAATAGCTGTCAGAGGCATTTTAAGCTATCAAATGGCTTTTAAACTAGATTATCTCATATCTCCCTGCTCATTATCTCATTTTCACCCTGCCTGGAAAGTCCCTCTGAATTTAGAAGTCCTTTATTGGTCTTTGAGAAAATTTCTATGCTCTGAGGAGCCAAATGTAGCAATAACCTCCTTCAGACCACAGGAAGACCCCTAGATATTTAGATGATCTAATAGTTTATGTTTAGAACTAGGTCACAACATTTCTTTCCCATTCAGGGCCTCCTTCCTGTTACTATTTTGAATATTAAGTAGAGTCCTCAAAAAAAAATAGAGTCCTCAGTGGGAGGAACTACCTAGTGGATGGCAGAAAAAGTCAATCAACAAATAATTTTTGAGCAACCTCTATGTAGGTCCTTGAGTACACTGTCCCTGGGTACAAAAGCTGGCAATATAGTCAATCAATAAATATATTAAACAATTGCTTTAAAAGACCATATTACCCAAATAGTATTGTGGAAGTACAAAATAACCTGATAATTTATGCAGTTTAGAAATTAAGCACAAAAGGAATTAGAAAAAAGGGAGCTGAATTTTTAAATAAGTATTGGAAGAGATTTGGTTTAATAAGAGGACAGATTGTGTGTGTGTGTGTGTGTGTCTTGGTAGTGAAGTAATGAGAATATCTTTGAAGTACTCAAATTAAAATAGCACCTCTCAAGTTAAATTGGAGCTATCATGTTGACATTTTGAAGAAAAGTAGTGATGCGAAGCAGAGTTGTACTATTCATAAACTCTAGATACCATAAATCTAGCGCTATTTAAAGAAATGCAGGAAGGAACTATAGTAGGAAAGGGCCATAAGATATTATTTTTTAAGGCAGATTAAGAAAACCAACTAGATCTTTTAGAAACTAAAAAATACCTTAATTGAAATGAAAAACCCAAGGGAAAATTACTTAATCTAGCTGATACTCATTTATAAAAAGAGCTTCATGACTGTGTCAAAGGATTATTTGGTAAATGTAGAAAGAATGTATTTTAATCTGAGTTATTAGTTCTAGGCAATAGAAATCAACTCTGGCTGATTCAAATAGAAAAGGAATTTATTGAAAAGATGTTGGATAACTTATAGAATCTACTGGAGAACTGGAGAACCAGACACTGGGATACCTAGCCTTAAGTGATGCTCATAACAACAACTCGAATTGGTACAGTGAGGGCACTATTCCTGCTTACACAAAGCAATATTTGCAACAACCTGCACCACCAATACCATTAACACCAGACACTGTGTCACCAAAAGACAATTCTACCACTCTGCTCCAGGGAGTTGATCTTTCAGCAATTTCCCCTGAGTTTCTCATAGTCTCATTACCACTAGCACCTGCTAAATGTTCTAGGAGAGTGCCTCTGATTGGTGCCATAAATGCAAAGCGTGCTGGAAGAGCAAGTATCTGGAATAGTCAGCTTCTCTAATATAAGATGGAAGCCCTGTATATATACAAAAGAGCTTCAAATACTAGGCAGCCAAAAAGAAAAAGGCAAATGTCACTGCAATTCACTCTTGTAACTGCCCAACAGACGCAAACATACTTCTTCCCATTCTTATACCACTAACTACTTCTGCTCAATATACTGCAATATATCCTTCAACAACTGAAAACGTGTTCTCCATCTCCCCAAAATGGGGACATCATCAGTTGGTGCAGGGGGTGGTAAACAATTTTTTGTAAGCTGTTCTTGTAAGTAAAGTTGTATTGGAACACAGCCATTCCCATTTGTTACACATAATCTGTGGCTGCTTAAGTTCTGCAATGTCAAAGTTGAACAGTGGCAAGAGACTGTATGTCTCACAAAGCCAAAAATATTTCCTGTCTGACCATTTACAGAAAAAGTTTACCAACCATTGAATTAGTTCATCCAACTTCAAGTCCACAGTTCCTTTAATCCTATCATTATCCCATCACAATATTCTGTAACCTCTAGACTAACTTATAAAGACAGACACCAACTACACATCCAATATAAAATACTGGGGAAACAGAGAGAAAATATTTTTAAATAATTTAAAAAGATAAATATATACTTTATTACTTAACTCAACAATTGTTCATTTTTTTTTAAAAAAAGATTTTTTTTGATGTGGACCATTTTTAAAGTCTTTATTGAATTTGTTACAATATTGCTTCTGTTTTATGTTTTGGATTTTTGGCCCCGAGGCATGTGGGATCTTAGCTCCCGAACCAGGGATCAAACCTGCGCCCCATGCGTTGGAAGGTGAAGTCTTAACCACTGCACCACCAGACAAGTCCCAACAATTGTTTATTGAATACTTACCATGTGCACTCTTCTATACACTGGAGTTACAGCTGTGAACAAACTTTCTATTAGGAGTGACAGGCAATAAATATCGTTTAGATAGTGATGAGAAAAAATAAAATGGGGGGTGGGGGAAGGAAACATATGGAAGAGCAATAGAGTTGCAGATTTAGACAGGGTAACCAAAGATGGCCTTGTTGAGAAGTTGACATTGAATAAAGACCTAAAAGAGATGATGAGATGAGATAAGATATGAGTTATGCAGGTATGTGGGGAAGAAAAATTGAGACAAGGGGAACAGCAAGCACTGAAGCCCTGAGGAAGAAAACCGGTGATGGTGAGAGTAATAGAATATGAGATCAGAAGGAGCCAGGTGATGTAGAGTCAAAAAGTCATTATGAAGGACTTCCCTGGTGGTGCAGTGGTTAAGAATCCACCTGCCAACGCAGGAGGCACGGGTTCGAGCGAGCCCTGGTCCGGGAAGATCCCACATGCCACGGAGCAACTAAGCCCACACACCAGAACTACTGAGCCTGCGCTCTAGAGCCCACGAGGCACAACTACCAAAGCCTGCACACCTAGAGCCCGTGCTCTGCAACAAGAGGAGCCACCGCAGTGAGAAACTCCTGCACCACAACGAAGAGTAGCCCCCCACTCGCCGCAACTAGAGAAAGCCTGTGCACAGCAACAAAGACCCAACACAGGCTAAATTAAATAAATAAATTAATTTTAAAAAAAAAGTCATTATGAAACCTTTGACTCTTTCTCTGATGTGACACAGCCGGGGAGAAAATACAGATCTATGCTACAGTTCTTCTTCCTGAAAATGGTCATGAGAGCACAGGAGATATTTATGAACTTCCTTCTTAAAGGAAGACTGCACATTCTCATTGCCTTTAGCCAGATATTCACCAGATACTCATCCTTCATACCTGAAAGATCTGAACCTTTGGTGGTCCTGTCTGTATAATTTCCTGTAGTCTTCCATTACCTTATACCTCTGAATGTGTCAATAACAGAAGGAGCTCCAAATGATCACCTGGTCTCCATCTATACTACTCCTGCCCCCATTTTGGAGTAGCAATCCTTTTTTCCCCGATATCCCAAATCAATTACCTCAGTAAACCATCATAATTCCCCCTTTTTTTTTTTGTCAATTGGACCAGTGTTAAAAGTGACCTGAAATGACCAGATAAGCGTCTGAGTTTCAAATTTGATTAATTTACTGTTGTATTCCCTGGTAGAAGCATTCTTCTCTTGCTTTCTCAGACTAATAAATGATCAGAGCTCAGAGCTGTAGGTACAGGAAGCAAAAACATTTTGAGGAGACTATTATGCATTCATTTAGAAGATATTTATCAACAACTGGCATGGACTCTTTAAAACTATCAATGCTATAAAGTAAAAACAAAGAAGCTGGGGAACTATTCTAGACTTCAGAATGTTAAGAGACATGACTACTAAGTGCAATGCATATTCCTAGATTGGCTGCTGTGTCAAATTTTTTTAAACAGCTATAAAAACATTATTGGGACAATTGAGGAAATTTAAAAATAGACTAGATATACACACCAATGTGAATTATCCTGAGTGTGAAAATTGCATTGTGGTTACATAGTGTATGTATCATAACTGATGCATGTTGAATTATTTAGGAAGGAAGTGCTCTGATGTCTCCAACTAACCCTCAAAGGAACAGCAAAAAAAAAAAAAAAAAGGTGTGTGTATGTGTATATGAATAGTGCAACTGAAAGAGAAATAAAGCAAATGTAACACAATGTTGACAGTTACTGAATCGAGGTGTTTATGAGCTCACTCAGCAAATACTTGGTTGGATGGGAAAAGAGGCTGAGTTCCATCTATAGTATTGGACATTTTGTCTACCTGATTATTGAGATCTTCCTCTGAAGTGGGCATCTTCAGTGAGCATTCTCATGGGACATAAATATTCTAACATTCCGGGCCCATTCTGAGAAATGTGCCCTCATACTGCTTTTCTAAAACTCTTTGTAAGCCACTCTTCAATTATTTTACTTCCAAGTCCCTGACCGTTCATCAAAACTATGAGTTATTGTCTGTGAATCAGTGTACATATTTACCTTGTCACCTCTTTTTCTAAGCCAAGTGAACAACGCAATGACCTGCTTAAAATTTAATTGATGGGGGTAGGAGGGGTTCTCTCTTCCACCACCTTTCAGGATCACCTCTAAATGGACCTGTAGCCTGATCCTACTCCCAAAAATCCAGACTCATGTATCCAACTGAAGACATCACCACTTGGATGAATAATACATGTCTCGAACTCAATTTGTTCAAAATTAAGCCTCTGATCTGTTCTTCTGGCTGAATAGAACTGTAAGCCTTCTGGTTGTAAAACGTGAATATATGTAAGCCAGGATGGGATATTTTTTTTCTCCTCAGTGAATGATCATAGAGAATTTTACATGAAGCCCTAGGTATGGGCTGAGGAAAAAGCAGCAGAAAAGATGCTGTAAATGTCACTTACTTGTACTTTGCTTGTTCATGGCCATACATAAACCATTTTCTCTTGATGATGGAATGCTGCTGGGAACATCAGACTTTATGGCTTGGTTTATGGAGGGCTCCTCAGAATTCATGGCCCCCTGGTATCTTATGGTCAGATATTCAGTCTCTATAAGAGACTGGTATCAAAACAAGAGTTGCTTATCAAAAATAGAGTAACTACTTGCCAAAAAAAGTGTAGTTTTTCTCCCAAAATATAGGATGCCTCCATTTTGATTCCCCTATGAGAACCTTCCATCATCTCCATACAGCTCCCGGACCTTCCTTGATCAGCTAGAGAAACTTCTCTTGCTTTGAAGCCCTCTCAAAGCTGAGAACCTTTTGCGTTAACCTGAAAATGGGTCAGAGCAGCATACTCACGTGGCATATGTTGCCTCTAAAATCCGAGGAGGCTCACCAAGCATTGTGTCTCTTTCTTAGTGGTAGGTAGAGTAGCAACCTGATGTTCATTTTAGAGGAAATATCCCAACTTATTGACGCTAAAGTGCAAGTAGTTCTGTGCCAGTGGTGCTCAAAGTGCATTTGATTATGTTATATAGAGAATGTGCCAAAGTTTGTTAGGAGAATCATACCAGGACTTTAAAGCAAAACAAATCTATGCTCTCTTATTAAAAATTATATAATATATTATATAAGATATAATATATTGTACAAAATATAATAAAAATATATATGTATATACATATATATGTCACTTTTTAAAGAAACAGCCTGTGGCTTGCTATACTGAGCCTTAGTAGATATTGATCCCTGGTGGATACTGAATGCATGCCCATGAGATACTTGTATTCATCATAAACTTAATATTATCTAACTAGACATAAAGTCAAGCATCAGCACACCATCATCAAGTGGAAACAATGTAAACAGAACTATACCCAAGCAGGTCCCAAAGTCACAAGGAAGTTATACGAATAGGTGGTTCACACTCCCAGCATAATGTTTCTGACTTCACTGCCATACCTCCCACATCCCACTTCTGTGGCCTCATGGTCATTTGCTTCTGATCACTTGCCTGCACAGGGGGAAAAAAAAAATCTAACAAAGTTTATAGAAAGCTCTGTACAATATGGTAGCTCTTGCCCTAAAAGGACGTCTGTGACATTCAGCCCCATTTAGGTGAACCCTGAAGAGCAGTGTGAAAGAAGTACCTCCCTGTGAGAAAAACTTCAAGAACTATAACTTAGTGGATAGTCTGCTCCGTGCAACTGAAAACATTTTATGTGATATGAATTTTCCATATAACACTGCTGCAGACAAAAGAGCTCTGTAAGTCAACAGTATGATATCCATTGGATTTACAGGTCTTATCTTGCATCCCATCACTCAGAAGCAGTTGGTACTGATCTTATAGAACAGTGACATGGCTATTAAAAACTCAGTTACAGGGCTTCCCTGGTGGCGCAGTGGTTGAGAATCCGCCTGCTAGTGCAGGGGACACAGGTTCGAGCCCTGGTCTGGGAAGATCCCACATGCCGCGGAGCAACTAGGCCCGTGAGCCACAACTACTGAGCCTGCGCGTCTGGAGCCTGTGCTCTGCAACAAGAGAGGCCACGATAGTGAGAGGCCCGCGCACTGCGATGAAGAGTGGCCCCCACCTGCCGCAACTGGAGAAAGCCCTCGCACAGAAACGAAGAGCCAACACAGCCATAAAATAAATAAATAAATAAATTTAAAAACTCAGTTACATTGCCAACTGGGGGATCATGCTATATTGAGATGTGAAGATGGTGCGGTCCTGCAGGATGAAATAAATTCTCTAAACCTTTGATTAATATATGATGCCCTGGGAATCCCCTGGTAGTCCAATGGTTAGGACGCCGTGCTTTCACTGCCAAGGGCTTGGATTTGAACCCTGGTTGGGGAACTAAGATCCCACAAGCCGCGCAGTGTGGCAAAAAAAAAATATATATATATATATATACATACACACACACACACACAGTGTGTGTGTGTGTGTGTGTGTATAATGTCCTTTCTCCTCTCCAGGAACCAAAATAGTAGAAATGATGGTTATGCCACCCACAGTTTAACCAATGACCCTTTCACAAAGTGTTTCTTTCCTGTCGCCATGACTTTGGGTTCTGCTAGTTTAGCAGTTTTAATAATTAGGGTAGAAGTACATCCTTCAGGGACATAAGAATTTTGTGAAGTGGACAAGTAGAAATGTCTTTTAATCAGAAAATAAAGAATCACAATTTAGGTAAGAAGACAGGACTAGAGGCAGCAGTTTGAAAGTCATCAGGTATCAGATGTAAAGGTGTAAGAGAGGATTAATCCTCTGAAGGAGAATGCAGACTGAACAGCCAGCCAAAGACTGTGCCCTGGGAAATCCCGCAATCAGAGGCTCGATGGAATGAGAACAGGCTGATGCAATTGTAATAAAAATCAATGAGACATTTCTCGTTTTAAGTGTTATTTGGCAGCCCCTGACTCAGCCTCTCCCAACTGCTGCCTACATTAAAAGACAAAGAAAAATGATAAAATGCATACCAGTGCAGAACATGAAGACTGACAGGTTGCTGATTGCCAAGAGGAATTATCCTGATTTATGAGGCCCATGGAGTTGAATTCAGAAAAACATTTGGTGGCCCACCCATAGTCTGCTTCATGATTCAGAGCAGATCCAACCCTCTGAAAAAAGGTAGGATGTCTGAGCATCCTTCCCCCATTGTTGGCTTGGTGACTCAGAAAGCCAGGATCCATACAGAGCTGCAAACTGAGCAATCAGCCCTCTTTTGCCTACAAAATCCCAAATCATGCTTTTTGGTTATAGTACTGTTAGAGGCTAGCATCTTTCTGTGTATTTCTGAAGACTGCAACTTCCAAAGTTCATTGGGAAAGGATGGAGTGGGAATGGAGAAGCAGGGAGTGGTCCATTGTGGCCTGGCAGATTTGTCCCTATGAACAAAGTCTACAGACAGAGTGCTGGTCACAGTGTTTTCTGAGCTGATAGCAGATCATGAATTCCATTGGTTTGTTTTGTCAGAGAATCAGTTAGTTCCTATCCCTCAGGCAGTAACATTTGGACCACAATGTCCCATCGAAGTATAGCAGAGCAAGGTAAGAAGAAACACTGGGGCTACCCTGGATGTGGGCATGCTAATCTGGCCTCTAGCTAAAGATCTAAGAGTAGAGCCAAAGAAAATCCATACTTCCTCCTGGGCATATGAAGAGTATACTGCCTGTAGATGAGAAAATAAAGAGCGGAGAAAACTGTCCAAACTGACTTAAGGTCTTAATAATTTCCACCAAATCTAGCACTATGAAAAGCTATCACATGTTCATGTGTTTTATTTCCTCAGGTTAGCATTCCTGGCTTTGTCTCCAGCACCTACTAACTAAGGTCAATCTTGCCTGACAATCTTTGAAAAAGATCCAGTTCTTGGTTCACCTTACCCCACAGATTTCATGTTTCAGATTATTTGTCTGCTTCTCAAGACTGCAAAGCTCTTAGACTTGGGTTACCTTTTGCTCCCTACCCACAGCTAGTGGCCAGCCCTGCCTACTGGCATACAACTTGCCTCAAATCCTGGGAACCCTGGTCCATATCAGATACCTAAGCCCTTTTCTCACCCAAGAGAGATATAAAAAATAATATAGAAAAAGGAAAATGAACATAGTCCAAAAGATTCGGAGTCTTACTTATCTCTGAAAGTGATTTTCATTTAGAAAACTGTTTGACATCCTCAATAAGAAAGCAAGAAGTTATGGCCTGTCCAAAACATATTCAGAAGGACAAAGGAAGAGAAGATGAGATAAAACCCAAACTGAGAATTATGAGTATGTCTGAAGAGTAACCCAAAAGAATTTGGACAGAAGTAATAGTAAATCAAAGACAAATTGAATAAAAATGTCCAGACCTAACAGAAGACTTAAAAATAAATTAATGAAATTAATGGAAAAAGACTCACATCTAGACATACCTTGGGAAAAAAATTAGATAACAAGGATTTTATAGGCATTAGGCAGACTAAAACAGATTACTTATAAATGACCAAAAATCTGGTAGTCCTCATTTAGAGCTTCCACTATAACAGACTTTGTAACAAATTTGCAGGGATACAATTTGAAATCCAAGCTATTGTGTAAGTATGAACCAAGTGTGAGCCAATGTGTTCATGTGTAATGGCAAGAGAAAAATGAGAGACTTCAGAATAAGAATACCATTCATGTTCGCTTCTTTAAGGAAATCTTAAGTATATATTCAACTAATTAAGAAATAAATCAAAATAAGAGTTCCAAATGAGGAAGTTGTGCTATAAAATATGGGCAGTGGACATTAAAGCCCATTAAACATCATTCATTCATTCATTCATTTAACAAGTATTTATTGAGCCATTACTATGTAATAAGCGTTGGAAATGCAACAGTGAACAAAACTGTTGTCCAGGAGTTAGTGGGAAATAAAGAAAATTCAACAAGTAATTATAATCATCAATGTGTGCTATGAAGCATATAGTAGAGGGAACTAGCCTATTTTAGGGGTCAAAGAGGATAAACCAGAAATGAAATTCTTAACTGAGACCTAAAAGGTTGCTAAGAATTAGCCAGGCAAACAAAAGGAGGGGAGAGAGTGTTCTAGACAAACTGAAGAGCTCTTATAAGCCTCAGAAGCAATACAGGACATTTGAGGAATAGAAATGTTTGGGAATTCCCTGGCGGTCCAGTGGTTAAGACACTGTGCTTTCACTGCCAAGGCCATGGGTTCAATCCCTGGTCAGGGAACTAAGATCCCACAAGCCGTGCAGCGTGACCTAAAAAGAAAAAAAAGTTCACTGTAGCTGAAACTTGGAGACCAGGCTAGAAAGATAGTCTGGGCCTGGATAATGACTGTGAACCATGCTAAGGGGGTTGGCTTTTATCCTAAAGGTAAGTCAAAATATTATAGAAAAGTTTAACAGGAAATAGATGATCAGATTTGAGAAAATCTGATTTGAAAAAATTCAGGAAAAAATGTCTTGTATGTAGATAATGGATTGTACTGTAGCGTAGGTACGTGGGTAGATTCAAAAGATATTTTTCAAAAAAAGACATTTAGGAGACAATCAATAGGATATGGTGGGACTTTCCTGGTGGTGCAGTGGTTAAAAATCCACCTGCCAATGCAGGGGACACGGGTTCGAGCCCTGGTTCAGGAAGATCCCACATGCCGCGGAGCAACTAAGCCCATGCGCCACAACTACTGAGCCTGCTCTTGAGAGACCACGGGCCACAACTACTGAGCCTGCGTGCCACAACTACTGAAGCCTGTGCACCTAGAGCCCATGCTCCGCAACAAGAGAAGCCACTGCAATGAGAAGCCAGCGCAACGCAACGAAGAGTAGCCCCCGCAACGCAGCCATAAATAAATAAATAATTTTTAAAAAATAGGACATGATGAATGATTAGACACTACAGAAAAGGGAGAGGAGGAGTTAAGACTAACTAGTAGTTTCTAGCAGGGGCTATTGGCTGGATAGTCATGCTGCTGCTGAGAGGGGAGATATTAGAGAAGGATCAGGTTAGGGGGATAGTTCAGTTGGGGACATTTTGATTTGAGGAACCTAGAAATCATTCAAGTAGGCAACTGGGTATATGAATCTGCCTCTCAAGGGAAAAGATCTGTCCCAATGTATAGATTTTTGAGTTAAAAAGCAGTTGTCAAAAAGATTAACAGACATCAGGAGAGGCAGGTGGGAGGGGTCCTCCAGGAGGAGAGGGAGAGGAGCAGAGGGCGATTGCTCCACCCACTCAGGCCCAGGGAGCCTGCTGAGCTCCCAGGTGAGGTGCCCTGCCCTCTAAGACCAGGGGTGGGGGCACACCTGGGCCCCTTCTGTTCCTTGAGCCTAAGGCCCACACGCCACAGCCCCCAGGGCCTTTTCCAGCCCTGTGGGTCCTAAGCATAGGCCCCACCCACCGCCCAAACCTCACCCTTGCTTAGGCCCCACTCTCCACAGCCAAAGCCTTCCCTCCCTCTCTTTTTTTTTCTTGTCCCTCTTCCTATTTTTTTACTATTGTGGTACTGATGTACCTTCCAGTTGTTGATTCATCTATATTTTTATTTTTACATTCTTTCTAACATATCTGTTAGTTTCCTGGTCTAATTTTATTTTTTATTTTGTTATTCTTCTCTCTCTTCTTTTTTCTTTTTGCCACCCCATGCGGCTTGTGGTATCTTGGTTCACAAGCCCGGGGTCAGGCGGAAACTCCTGTGGTGGGAGCTCTGAGTCTGAACCACTGGATTAACAGAGAACCTCAGACCCCAGGAAATATTCATCAGACTGAGGTCTCACAGAGTTCTTCTTCTCAGCACCAAGACCCAGCTCTACACAATAGCCTACAAACTCCAGTGTTGGAAGCCTCAGGCCAAACAACCAGTAAAACAGGAAAACAATCCCACTCAAAAAAAAAGGGGGGCTTCCCTGGTGGCGCAGTGGTTGAGAATCTGCCTGCCAATGCAGGGGACACGGGTTCGAGCCCTGGTCTGGGAAGATCCCACATGCCACGGAGCAACTGGCCCCGCCCGTGAGCCACAATTACTGAGCCTGCGCGTCTGGAGCCTGTGCTCCGCAACAAGAGAGGCCGCGATAGTGAGAGGCCCGCGCACCGCGATGAAGAGTGGCCCCCGCTTGCCGCAGCTGGAGAAAGCCCTCGCACAGAAACAAAGACCCAACACAGCCAAAAATAAATAAATTAATTAAAAAAAAAAAAAGGGACAGCAAAAAAATATGTCACAGATGAGGAGCAAGGTAAAAACCTACAAGACCAAATAAATGAAAAGGAAATAGGCAATCTACCTGAAAAAGAATTCAGAGTAATGATAGTAAAGATGATCCAGAATCTCGGAAATAGAATGGAGGCACGAATTGAGAAAATACAAGAAATGTTTAACAAGATCTAGAAGAATGAAGAAACAAACAAACAGAGATGAAAAACACAATAACTGAAATGAAAAATACACTAGAAGGAATCTATAACAGAATAACTGAGGCAGAAGAATGAATAAGTGAACTGGAAGACAAAATGGTGTAAATAACTGCCAAAGAGCAGAATAAAGAGAAAATAATGAAAAGAATTGAAGACAATCTCAGAGACCTCTGGGACAACACTAAATGCACCAACATTCAAACTATAGGGGTCCTAGAGAAGAAGAGGAAAATGAAAGGGTCTGAGAAAATATTTGAAGAGACTATAGTTGAAAACTTCCCTCACATGGGAAAGGAAATAGTCACCCAAATCCAGGAAGCACAGAGAGTCCCATACAGGATAAACCCTAGGAAAAACACACCAAGACATATATTAATCAAACTAACAAAAATTAAATTCAAAGAAAAAAAATTAAAAGCAGCAAAGGAAAAACAAAAAATAACATACAAAGGAATGCCCATAAGATTATCAGCTGATTTCTCAGCGGAAACGCTGCAGACCAGAAAGGAGTGGCAGGATATACTTAAAGTGATGAAAGGGAAAAACCTACAACCAAGATTCCTCTACCCAGCAAGGATCTCATTCAGATTCGATGGAGAAATCAAAAGCTTTTCAGACAAGCAAAAGCTAAGAGAATTCAGCACCACCAAACCAGCTTTACAACAAATGCTAAAGAAACCTCTCTAAGTGGTAAACACAAGGGAAGAAAAAGACCCACAAAAACAAATCCAGAACAATTAAGAAAATGGTAGCAGGAACATACATATTGATAATAACCTTGAATGGAAATCGATTAAATGTCCCAACCAAAAGACACAGACTGGCTGAATGGATATAAAAACAAGACTCGTATATATGCTGTCTACAAGAGACCCACTTCAGACCTCGGGACACATACAGACTGAAAGTGAAGGGATGGAAAAAGATATTCCATGCAAATGGAAATCAAAAGAAAGCTGGGGTAGCAATACTCGTATCAGATAAAATAGACTTTAAAATAAAGACTGTTACAAGAGATAAGGAGGGGGCTTCCCTGGTGGCGCAGGGGTTGAGAATCTGCCTGCCAATGGAGGGGACACGGGTTCGAGCCCTGGTCTGGGAAGATCCCACATGCCGCGGAGCAACTAGGCCCGTGAGCCACAATCACTGAGCCTGCGCGTCTGGAGCCTGTGCTCCGCAACAAGAGAGGCCGCGATAGTGAGAGGCCCGTGCACCGCGATGAGGAGTGGCCCCCACTTGCCGCAACTAGAGAAAGCCCTAGCACAGAAACGAAGACCCAACACAGCCATAAATAAATAAATAAATAAATAAAATAAAAATCATAAAAAAAAAGAGATAAGGAGGGACACTACATAATGATCAAAGGATCAATCCAAGAAGAAGATATAACAGTTATAAATGTTTATGCACCCAGCATAGGAGCACCTCAATACATAAGGCAAATGCTAACAACCAGGAAAGGAAAAATCGACAGTAACACAATAATAGTAGGGGACTTTAACACCCCACTTACACTAATGGACAGATCATCCTAACAGAAAATAAATCAGGAAACACAAGCTTTAAATGACACAATAGACCAGATAAATCTAATTGACATTTGTAGAACACTCCACCCAAAAGTGGCAGAATACACTTTCTTCTCAAGTGCACATGGAACATTCTCCAGGATAGATCATATCTTGGGTCACAAATCAAGCCTTGGAAAATTTGAGAAAATTGAAATTGCATCAAGCATCTTTTCTGACCACAACACTATGACATTGGAAATCAATTACAGAAAAAAAACTATAAAAAACACAAATACATGGAAGCTAAAAAGTGCGCTAGTAAATAACCAAGAGATCACTGAAGAAATCAAAGAAAAATACATAGAAACAAATGACAACGAAAACAAGATGACCCAAAACTTATGGGACACAGCAAAAGCAGTTCTAAGAGGGAAGTCTATAGCAATTCCATCTCACCTCAAGAAACAAAAAAAATCTAAAATAAACAATCTAATACCACACTTAAAACAACTAGAGAAAGAATAACAAAGAAAATCCAAAGTCAGTAGAAGGAAAGAAACCATAAAGATCAGAGCAGAAATAAATGAAATAGAAACTAAGAAAACAGTAGCAAAACTCAATAAAACTAAAAGCTGGTTCTTTGAGAAGATAAACAAAATTGATAAGCCCTTAGCCAGACTCATCAAGGAAAAAAAAGGAGAGGACGCAAATCAATACAATTAGAAATGAAAAAGGAGAAACCACAACTTACACTGTAGAAATACAAAGGATTATAAGAGACTACTACAAACACCTATATGCCAATAAAATGGACAACCACAAAGAAGTGAATGAATTCTTGGAAAGGTACAATTTTCCAATACTGAACCAGGAAGAATTAGAAAATATAAACAGACATATCACAAGTAATGAAATTGAAACCATAATTAAAAATTTTCCAACCAACAGAAGTCCAGGACCAGATGGCTTCACAGGTGAATTCTATCAAACATTTAGAGAAGACCTAACATCCATCCTTCTCAAACTCTTCCAAAAAATTTCAGAGGGAGAAACACTCCCAAATTCATTCTACGAAGCCACCATCACCCTGATACCAAAACCAGAAAAAGATATCACAAAAAAAGAAAATTGTAGACCAATATCACTGATGAACATAGATGCAAAAATCGTGAACAAAATACTAGCAACAGAATCCAACAGCACATTAAAAGGATCATACACCATGATCAAGTGGGATTTATCCCAGGGATGCAAGGATTCTTCAGTATACGCAGATCAATCAATGTGATACACCACATCAACAAATTAAGGAATAAAAACCATATGATCATCTCAATACATGCAGAAAAAGTTTTGCCAAAACTCAACACTGCTTTTTGATAAAAATTCTCCCGAAAACGGGCATAGAGGGAACCTCCTCAACATAATAAAGGCCATATATGACAAACCCACAGCAAGCATCACACTCAGTGGTGAAAAACTGAAAGCATTTCCACTAGGATCAGGGACAAGACAAGGATGTCCACTCTCGCCACACTTTTTTTTTTTTTAGTAAATTTATTTACTTATTTTCATTTTTGGCTGCACTAGGTCTTTGTTGCTGCGTGCAGGCTCTCTCTAGTTGCGGCCAGCAGGGGCTACTGTTTGTTGCGGTGCACAGGCTTCTCATTGCGGTGGCTTATCTTGTTGCAGAGCACAGGCTCTAGGGGCATGGGCTTTGGTAGTTGTGGCATGTGGGCTCAGTAGTTGTGGCTCAAGAGCACAGGCTCAGTAGTTGTGGCACAAGGGCTTAGTTGTTCCCTGGCATGTGGGATCTTCCCAGACCAGGGTTTGAACCCATGTCCCCTGCATTGGCAGGAGGATTCTTAACCACTGTGCCACCAGGGAAGTCCCCACTCTCGCCACTGTTATTCAACATAGTTGAAGAAGAAAAAGAAATAAAAGGAATACAAATAGAAAAAGAAGAAGTAAAGCTGTCACTGTTTGCTGATGACATGATACTGTACACAGAAATTCCTAAAGATGCCACCAAAAAACAACTATAACTAATCAATGAATTTGGCAAGGTTGCAGGATACAAAATTAATGCACTGAAATCTCTGGCATTCCTATGCACAAACAATGAAAACTCAGAAAAAGAAATTAAAGGAAACACTCCCATTTACCACTGCAACAAAAAGAATGAAATACCTAGGAATAAACGTACCTAAGGAGGTGAAAGACTTCTACTCAGAAAACTATAAAACACTTATGAAAGAAATCAAAGAGGACTTCTCTGGTGGCACAGTGGTTAAGACTCTGCCTGTCAATGCAGGGGACATGGGTTCAAGCTCTGGTCTGGGAAGATCCCACATGTCATGGAGCAACTAAGTCCGTGCGCCACAACTACTCAGCCTGAGCTCCGGAGCCCACAAGCCAAAGCTACTGAGCCCATGCACTGCAACTACTGAAGCCCACATGTCTGCAGCCTGTGCCTCACAACAAGAGAAGCCACCGCAATGAGAAGCCCACACACCGCAACAAAGAGTAGCCCCTGCTCGCCGCAACTAGAGAAAGCCCACATGCAGCAACGAAGACCCAACACAGCCAAAAATAAATAAATAAATAAATTTATTTTTTAAAAAAGAAATAAAAGATGACATAAACAGATGGAGAAATATACCATGTTCTTGGATTGGAAGAATCAATTTTGTGAAAATAATTGTACTACCCAAAGCAATCTACAGATTTAGTGCAATCCCTATCAAACTACCAATGGCATTTTTCACAGATTTAGGACAAAAAAATCTTACAATTCGTATGGAAACACAAAAGACCCCGAATAGTCAAAGCAATCTTGAGAAAGAAAAATGAAGTTGGAGAAATCAGGCTCCCTGACTTCAAACTATACCACAAAGCTACAGTAATCCAGACAGTATGGTACTGGCACAAAAACAGAAATATAGATCAATCGTACAGGATAGAATGCCCAGAGGTAAACCCACGCACATATGGGCACCTAATTTACGACAAAGGAGGCAAGAACATACAATGGAGAAAAGACACCCTCTTCAATAAGTGATGCTGGGAAAACTGAACAGCTACATGTAAAAGAATGAAATTAGAACACTACCTAACACCATACACAAACTCCAAATGGATTAAAGACTTAAATGTAAGACCAGACACTATAAAACTTTTAGAGGAAAACATAGAAAAAACACTCTTTGACATAAGCTACAGCAAGATATTTTTTGACCCACCTCCTAGAGTAACAGAAATAAAAAGAATAATAAACAAATGGGCCTTAATGAAACTTAAAAGCTTTTGCACAGCAAAGGAAACCATAAACAAGATGAAAAGATAACCCTCAGAATGGGAGGATATATTTGCAAATGAAACAACAAACAAAGGATTAATCTCCAAAATATACAAACAGCTCATGGAGCTCAACATCAAAACAACAAACAATCCAGGTAAAAATGCGCAGAAGACCTAAATAGGCATTTCACCAAGGAAGGCATGCAGATGGCCAAGAGGCACATAAAAAGATGCTCAACGTCACTAATTATTAGAGAAATGCAAATCAAAACTACAATGAGGTATCACCTCACACAAGTCAGAATGGCCATTATCAAAAAAGCTAGAAACAATAAATGCTGGAAAGGGTGTGTTGAAAAGGGAACCCTCCTACACTGTTGATGGGAATGTAAATTGATACAACCACTATGGAAAACAGTATGGAGGTTCCTTAAAAAACTAAAAATAGAACTACCATATGACCCAGCAATCCCACTACTGGGCAGATACCCAGAGAAAACCATAATTCAAAAAGAGAAACGCAGGGCCTTTGTATGGAAGTATTATGGCAGCACCATAGCACTGGTGGAGGATGAGGAACAGGTGAAAATTACTGCAGTTCTCTCAGGATCTATTGGGGGGAGCTCCACTGCCCCTCTGCCAACCCATTGGACTACAGCACTGCTTCTTCAAAGTGTTTAGAGGAGAATCCTTGAGCTTGTTGGAGAGGCAGCAATGGTGAGATGACCCATTCAATCTCCTGACTGGAGCATCAAACTCTGGCTGCTGACATTCTGGAGTTGTTGGCAGGGAGAAGATTAATGGTCTTGACATTCACCATGTGAATGACAGGGTTTTGGTGCTCCAGCCAGGTGTCAGGCCTGAGCCTCTAAGGTGGGAGAGCCGAGTTCAGGACATTGGACCACCAGAGAACTCCTGGCCCCATGTAATATCAATTGGCAAGAGCTCTCCCTGAGGTCTCCATCTCAGTGCTAAGACCCAGCTCCCCTCCACGACTAGCAAGCTCCAGTGCTGGAATCCCCATGCCAAATAACTATCAAGACTGGAACACAATCCCACCCATTAGCAGAGAGGCTGCCTAAAATCATAATAAGTTCACAGACACCCCAAAACACACCACTGGACGTGGTCTTGCCCACCAGAAAGACAAGATCCAGCCTCATCCACCAGAACACAGGCACTAGTCCCCTCCACCAGGAAGCCTACACAACCCACTGAACCAACCTTAGCCACTGCAGGAAGACACCAAAAATGTCATTCTCAGTAGTTCTGTAAGGTAATCCCCACACGTGTACACAGTGTCCTGTTGTGTTCTGGAAAGTAGAGCCACCATCCCCATATCTGTGATCTGACATTCCTGAAAAACAATAATTGAGGTCTCTTCCAAATCTATCTGACCCAAATCCATAGCCATCATTATAGACATTATAATCATCATAGCCTCCATAACCTCCACCATAAGCACTACGCCTCATCCTTTCAAAGCCAGCTCCTCTTCCAATGCTGTTATACCCTCTACCAGCCCCAGGTCTGTCACAGGGACCTGGCCACTGCATGGCCATAAGTTTTCGTGGTGGATCATAGTGAGTTCTAACCTCAGCTCAACTTCTCTTAAAGATTTCAATATACCTGTGCCCTATTCTTTCCTTGTGTTTCTTTACAGCCTTTTCAGCTATTTCCTGTGAAGCAAACTGCACGAAGGCCTCCCCCATACTGCTGCCCTGGAAGTCCACCAGCAATGTTATCCCATTTGGCACAATTTCCAACCCTGAGAAGAACTGAACAATTTCTTCCTTGCTACATCCAAAGGGGAGTCCTCTAAGCTGTACAAAGCCATCATTGGCCGTGTCAGGACTATTTGGACCAGTATGCTTCAACACCCAATCCATTTCAACGTTGTTTGACTTTAATACTTCAACATATCTGTGTCCCATAGATTCTCTGTCTTTTTTCAGGGCCAATTTGACTTCATCTTCTGATTCAAGTTCAACTAAATCCTCGCCACTGGGTCTGCCTTCTCTGGTGTAGATGAAACGAGTACCTTGAGGCCCATTTTGAATTTTGCAGTCAGAAAAAAACCGCTGCAAGCAAGACCAAGACAAGCCCCGGACCTTCACCACGAATCCCTTGCCACCTTCGGTGCCCAACATCAACGTCTCTTAGGGGGTCCTGGTGTCAAAACAGACTCCACACACAACTTCGGCACGGCTGAGAAGAAAATCAATTGATATTTATAAGACATTCCATCCAAAAACAACAGAATACACTTCCTTCTCAAGTGCTCATGGAACATTCTCCAGGATAGATCATATCTTGGGTCACAGACCAAGCCCTGGTAAATTTAAGAAAATTGAAATCCTATCAAGTACCTTTTCTGACCACAATGCTATGAAACTAGATATCAATTACAGGAAAAAAACTGTAAAAAAATACAAATACATGGAGGCTAAACAATATGCTACTAAATAACCAAGAGATCACTGAAGAAATCAAAGAGGAAATCAAAAAATACCTAGAAACAAATGACAATGAAAACACAACGACCCAAAATCTATGGGATGCAGCAAAAGCAGTTCTAAGGGGAAGTTTACAGCAATACAATCCTATCTCAAGAAACAAGAAAAATCTCAAATAAACAACCTAACCTTACAACTAAAGCAATTAGAGAACAAAAAACAAAAAAATTCCAGAGTTAGCAGAAGGAAAGAAATCATAAAGATCAGATCAGAAATAAATGAAAAAGAAATGAAGGAAATGATAGCAAAGATCAATAAAACAAAAAGCTGGTTCTTTGAGATGATAAACAAAATTGATAAAACACTAGCCAGACTCATCAAGAAAAAAAGGGAGAAGACTCAAATCAACAGAATTAGAAATGATATACAGATTGCCAACAAACACATGAAAGTATGCTCAACATCACTAATCATTAGAGAAATGCAAATCAAAACTACAATGAGGTATCACCTCACACCAGTCAGAATGGCCATCATCAAAAAATCTACAAACAATAAATGCTGGAGAGAGGGTGTGGAGAAAAAGGAACCCTCTTGCACTGTTGGTGGGAATGTAAATTGATACAGACGCTATGGAAAATGTATGGAGGTTCCTTAAAAAACTAAAAATAGAACTACCATATGACCCAGCAATCCCACTACTGGACATACACCCTGAGAAAACCATAATTCAAAAAGAGTCATGCACCACAATATTCATTGCAGCACTATTTACAATAGCCAGGACATGGAAGCAGCCAAAGTGACCATCAACAGATGAATGGATAAAGAAGATGTGGCACATATATACAATGGAATATTACTCAGCCATAAAAAGAAATGAAATTGAGTTATCTGTAGTGAGGTGGATGGACCTAGAGTCTGTCATACAGAGTGAAGTAAGTCAGAAAGAGAAAAACAAATACTGTATGCTAACACATATATATGGAATCTAAGAAAAAAAAATGTTACTGATGAACCTAGTTGCAGGGCAGGAATAAAGAGGTAAACATAGAGAATGGACTTGATGACATGGGGTGGGAGGGCGAAGCTGGCACGAAGTGAGAGTAGCATTGACATATATATACTACAGAATGTAAAATAGTTGGCTGGTGGGAAGCAGCAGCATAGCACAGGGAGATGGGCTCGGTGCTCTGCAATGACCTAGAGGGGTGGAATAGGGAGGATGGGAGGCACTCTCAAGAGGAAGGGAATATGGGGACATGTCTATGCATATGGCTGATTCACTTTGTTGTGCAACAGAAAGTAACATGGTATTGTGAAGCAATTATACTCCAGTAAAGATCTATTAAAGGAACTCTCCTCGTGGCACAGTGGTTAAGAATCCACCTGCCAATGCAGGGGACACAGGTTCAAGCCCTGGTCTGCGAAGATCCCACATGCCACAGAGCAACTAAGCCCGTGAGCCACAACCACTGAGCCTGCGTGCCACAACTACTGATGGCCTAGAGCCTGTTCTCCACAACAAGAGAAGCCCGCACACCACAACGAAGAGTAACCCCCTCTCGCTGCAACTAGAGAAAGCCTGCACACAGCAACGAAGACCCAATGCAGCCAAAAATATAAATAAATAAATTTATTTTTTTAAGAAAAAGATCTATTAAAAAAAAAAAGATTAGCACAAGAATGTTCATAGCAGCTTATTCATTGTAGCCGCAAACCAGAAACAACCCAAATGTTCATCAATAGGGGAATAAATACACATTGTGGTATATTCATGCAATGGAATACTACTGAGCAATAACAAATAATGAACTATTGATACACATAATAAAATAGATGATTTCAAAAACATTGTATTGAGAAAAGAAGCTAGACACAAAACACTGCCTACTTTATTATTCCATCTATATGAAGATTTAAAAGATGAAAAATGCATCTATACTGATAAAAATTAGAACAGTTGTTGCCTGGCATTGCTGGGCAGCAGGAGGTGGAAGGGAGAGACATGAGGGACTTGAATAGAAAGCGGCTGGGGGCACCTTGCTGTGTTGATGGAAATGTCCTGTTTTTGTCTTGACTGGGGTGTTTATTACATGAGGGTGTACAATTGTCTTAAATGATCAAACTATACACATAAGATCTGCACATTTTACTTTATGTCAATTATACCTCAATAAAATTAATTAATGAAAACTAGGTTTTGTAAGATTTTAGTGAATTTTTCAAAAATATTGTTTCCAAATTGACCTTATTTACTAATGCACTGAGAAATTAAAAGCACTCAAAAGAGAATTTCCACAAGTTCCTACTATTATCACATCTACCCACTGTATATATGTGCCCAGATACTGCCTTTCTTCCTGTTTGTAAAAATGAATTATCTGTGCTCCTAAAGCCAACCCCTCCATTTGAGCACTAGATCCCATTCTTTCTCATCTCATCTCATCAAGGACATAACTCTAGTAATTCTCCCCATGCCCTCCTGCACATTAACTCTTCTGTCTCTACTGGATCATTCACACAGCATAGAAACATGCTCTAAAACATCTCATCCTAAAACAGAGAGAGAGGAGTTGTCCCTTGAGTTGTCACTTTCCTCCAGCTCCCACTCTAGTTCTCCACTCTTTTTATTAAAAAAACTCTTCAAAAATGTTGACTGTATTCTCTGTTTTATAAGTTCTTTCCATGTATTCTCTTAAACCTACTCCAATCAGAGTTTTGCCACCAATACTCAACTCAAACTGCCTGCCAACATCAACAATAGGCTTTATGTGGCCAAATCTAATGGTCAATTCTCAGTTCATTGATCTCCCTTTTCTCCCTGAATCATACTCTTCATTTGCTTTTAGGAATCAGTTTTCCTTTTACCTCATTGGCCGTTCCTCCTTTGTTGGTTCATCTTCCTCAACCTGATCTCTAAATGTTGGGTTTGGCCCTTCCACCTCTTTTCTTCCATGTCTAAACTCACTTTCTTGGTGAGTAAGTGGCCACATCAAATCTTACGGCTTAAATATAATTTATATGCTGATAATACCCAAATTAAAAATATATATATCTCCTCAAGACCCACATCAAGGATCCCACCAAGGCTTCAAGCCCACAACAATAACTAGTTCCCAGTAGAGCTCAGAAGGAAAGTTGCACAATATACTGAAGAGGAGGAATTACCATATACACAGAAAACAGCAGTTAAAGGACAACTTGCATTGTCAGAAATCTGGGAAGCATGATTAGAGTATATTCTACAGGGGTCAGTCCAAGGAAAAAAGTAAGGAAAGATCTGTATGGAAACAACCTAAGTGTCCATTACATATGAATGTATAAAGAAGATGTGGTATATATACAATGGGATACTACTCAGCCATAAAAAAGAATGAAATTTTGCCATTTGCAGCAACATGGATGGACTTGGAAGGTATTATGCTAAGTGAAATAAGTCAGACAGAGAAAGACAAATACTGTATGATATCACTTATACGTGGAATCTAAACACGTACAACAAACAGTGAATAAAAGAAAAAAGAAACAGAATCACCAACATAAGAGAACAAACTAGGGGTTACCAGTGGGGAGAGGGAAGAGGGGAGGGGCAACATAGGGGTAGGGGAAAAGAAAAAACAGATTATTATGGGATTATATGAAATCATGTGTGTGAAACTTTTGAAAATTGTAAAGCACTATAGAATTTAAAGAATCTTTCATTCAATTAAAAAATTAGAAAAAAATAAGATAGGATCTGGCCAAATTTATTAACATAGGTGTTCTTACCTAGGATTGGAGATTTAATATGTTTGTTGAGTCTCTGTGTATGACTCTAACAATTTGCTTGGTTGCTAGTGGGCCTGGCTTCAATGATGGCGTATAGCGAATGAAACTGAGATGCCAAAACCTCTTTGGGATTCTGTAAGAATGAAACCTAAGGCCTAGGGAAATGGATATGTTGGAGCAGATATTCCCAGCCACACACTAACCATACCTACTTGGGGCCTAGATGGTATTCCATTCACCAAGATATGAATAAATTAATAAGTAAGAAAGAATTTATCAGTCATTAAAAAGTATGCATTTACAAACATAAAACTTGATATTTAATTATGTGCAATATTAGGCATTTTAAGGGTTTTACATTTTTAATTTTGAATTTGTTCTTCAAAAATATTTTTTAATATTTGAAGATGACCAGAATATACCATTATTGAAAAAAGCAAAACATAAAAGAGTATAAGTGATATGATAAAGAGCCTATTAAATACACATATGTGTGTATGTGTGTGTATGTATGTATGTATGTGTGTGTGTGTTATTTTTAAAAAAGACTAGAAGGGACTTCTGATTTCAGCCAAGCCTGATTCACCTTTCCACCTAAAACAGCTGAACAATTAAAGAAAATATATAAAACAACATTTTTTAGACATTGGCCATCAAGCTATACAGAACAATGATTCCTTAGAAAGAGGAAACAAACAATTGCCTCCGCTTACTGTCTGGACAGAATTTTCAGGCCAGAGCACAGGAAAAGAGAACTTATGTGGAGCCCAGTGATATGCCTTAGTTGAGGAGACAGAGCAGGATGTCCAGATAAGCCAAGGCAGGTATGATATGCTGGGCACAGTACTGGAGAGGAGAGAGATACATAGCAGAAAGTTCTGGAGATCTACAGAATGTCACCCTTTGAGTTTTCAGTTAAGTACTGATCAGAGCATGTTTATGAAGAAACTACTTAAGGCTAGGGAAATAACCAACTGAAAAGAGCAGAGGGTACAAGCCCTGGGACTCAGAGCTGGGGATACTGAAAAATTATAAGGATAGAAAATAGTGGAGGGAATTCCCTGGTGGTCCAGTGGTTAGGACTCTGTGCTTCCAATGCAGGAGCATGGGTTCAATCCCTGGTTGGGGAACTAAGATCCTGCATGCCGCATGGCATGGCTGAAAAAAAAAAAAAAAAAGAAGAAGAAAATAGTGAAATAAAAAGGTGGAAAATTGTACTTCATAGGCATTGCCTCAGCAGTGGAATAAAAATTAGCTCTGTATTAAAGGTTACTCTGATCGCACCTAATGAAGTTAAAAGCAAGCTTCAAAGGATCAAAATATTTCTAATTAACTATGTCCAAAACAAAGCTCAGGAATAATTATAGGAGTGCAAAAATATACAGCACCTAACAAGGTAAAACAACAATGTCTAGCATCTAATAAAAAGTTACCAGAAATAAAGAAAGCAGGAAAATACAACACATCATGAGTAGAAAAAAAATAATAAATAGAAACATACTGAGAAATGAGACAGGTGATATAATTACTAGACAAGAATATTAAAAGTTGTTATAACTATATTCCATTTGTTCTACAGGGTAGAGGAAAGACTGCATAATAAATAGAAACATGGAAAATAGTAAAAAGGTGCAAATTGAACTTCTAATGAGGATGGAAATAACAGCAGTTTAGACGTTGCAGAAGAAAATTTTTGTGAATTTGTAGGGATAATAATAGAAACTATCCAATATAATTTTTCTATGTATATGTCTAGATTAAAAACAAAACAAAAGATGGGAAAAAATGAATAGAAAATCAGTTGTGAGACAATTTTAAGCAGCTTAAGATATATGTAATTGGAATTCCTGAAGGAGATTTAACTTTAAATGTGAATGAACATCAAGAATCATCAGACATTTGAGGATAGTCTCTAACATGGAAGAGACCAATAGAAATAGTCAAAAGGAACTTGAAGAAAAGTAGGTAACAGGAAAAAAATCCTATTAAAAAAAACAACAATGTAACGTATCCTCAAAGAGAAAAAAGAAGAGATAGCATCCATGAAATAAGATGATAAATCTATTTTTAAAAAGGATGACAGAGAACAAAAACAACAAAATACTTTTGGAAATGGAAAATATAACAATAATTATAATAAAAATTAAGTATTAGTTTGGTCAAAAGGTTCGTTCGGTTTTTTCCATAAGATGGCTCTAGTAGTGCTTAGTCGTCTTTAACTTCATTCCAAACAATCTTGTTAGATTGTATTGTGACAGCTGTCATGTCAGCCTGCATTAAAAAAAAAACTTACTGGGACTTCCCTGGTGGTCCAGTGGTTAAGAATCCGCCATCCAATGCAGGGGACCCAGGTTCAAACCCTGGTTGGGGAAATAAGATCCCACATACCGCGGGGCAACTAAGCCCGCAGGCCACAACTACAGAGCCCACGTGCTCTGGAGCCCACGCGCCACAACTAGAGAGAAGCCCACACGCCACAACAAAAGATCCTGCGTGCCGCAGCTAAGACCCCATGCAGCCAAAAACATAAATAAATAAATAAATAAATAAATAAATAAATATTTTTAAAAAATCAAAATTGGTGAATTTTTTTTAAAGAAAGTTTTGTTTGTCTATTTATTTATTTATTTATTTTGGCTGTGTCGGGTCTTAGTTGTGGCACACGGGATCTTCATTGCAGCATACAGAATCTTTAGTTGCGACACGCAGGATATTTTTTAGTTGCAGCATGCATGCGGGATCTAGTTCCCCAACTAGGGATCGAACCCGAGCCCCTTGCATTGGGAGCGTGGAGTCTTACCCACTGGACCACCAGGGAAGTCCCGAACATGGGTGAATTTTTGTGTAGCCATTTTAATGTTAAAGATGGGAGAAAGAAAGCAACATTTTTGGCATATTATGCTTTATTATTTCAAGAAAGGTAAAAACGCAACTGCAATGCACAAAAAGATTTGTGCAGTGTATGGAGAAGGTGCTGTGACTGATCAAACGTGTCAAAAGTGGTTTGCAGAGTTTCGTGCTGCAGATTTCTCACTGGACGATGCTCCACAGTCAGGTAGACCAGTTGAAGTTGACAGCGATCAAATTGAGACATTAATTGAGAACAATCAACCTTATACCACGTGGGAGGTAGCTGACATACTCAAAATATCCAAATCAAACGTTGAAGATCATTTGCACTAGCTTGGTTATGTTAATCACTTTGATGTTTGGGTTCCACGTAAGTTAAGCGGAAAAAAACCTCTTGACCATATTTCCGTATGCGATTCTTTACTTAAACGTAACAAAAACGTTCTGTTTTTAAAATAAATTGTGACAGGCGATGAAAAGTGGATACTGTACAACAATGTGGAATGGAAGAGATCATGGGGCAAGCGAAATGAACCACCACCAACCACACCAAAGGCCGGTCTTCATCCAAAGAAGGTGATGTTGTGTACATGGTGGGATTGGAAGGGAGTCCTCTATTAAGAGCTCCTTCCAGAAAACCAAACGATTAATTCCAACAAGTACTGCTCCCAGTTAGGCCAACTGAAAGCAGCACTCGAATGAAAAGCATCTGGAATTAGTCAACAGAAAACGCATAATCTTCAATCAGGACAACGCAAGACCACATGTTTCTTTGATGACCAGGCAAAAACTGTTACAGCTTGGCTGAGAAGTTCTGATTCATCCACCATATTCACCAAACATTGCGCCTTCAGATTTCCATTTATTTCGATCTTTACAAAATTCTCTTAATGGAAAAAATTTCAATTCCCTGGAAGACTGTAAAAGGCACCTGGAATAGTTCTTGGTTCAAAGAGATAAAAAATTTTGGGAAGATGGAATTATGAAGTTGCCTGAAAAGTAGCAGAAGGTAGTGGAACAAAAGGGTGAAAACGCTGTTCAACAAAGTCCTTGGTGAAAATGAAAAATGTGTCTTTTACTTAAAAACTGAAGGAAATTTTTGGCCCACCCAATAGAAGAGTTCAAAGAGAAAACTGAGGAAACCTATCAGAAAATAAAACAAAACCATAAACTGAAGGAAAATGAGTGATGAAAAAAAAGAAAGAAAGAAAATTTAAGGGTCAACTGAACAACATCCAAATTTGGAAAGAAATGAAAAAGAAAAAAGCATATAGGACATCACTGAAGAAATAACACAAGAGTATTTCCTATAATTGAAGGACAAGTTTTAGGACTGAATGAAACTCATTGAGTATCCAGCACAACAAACGAAAAAGACCCACATCAAGGCACATCATTGTTGAATTTCAGGTCTGGGATTAGGAAACGATTTAAGAGCTGTTAGAGAAAAAATAAGTCACATGCAAAGAGTTAAACACCAGAATATCTTCACACTTTTCAACAGCAACAGTTGAAGCTAGAAAGCAATGAAGCCAGAACAGCATGAGGGAATATTGTTTCTAACCTAGATATCCATCCCTGCCAAACTATTGGTCATGTGTAAGTACAGAATTAAGATATTTTTGGACTAACAAGATTTTTTTTAAACAACTTACTTCCCACGTACCCTTTCTCAGGAAGCTGCTGGAGATCCTATCACCAAAAAGAAGGAACAAACCAGATGACACACTCAAACTGGGTAACTGAAGAGAGTTTAATAAAGGGACTGTTTAGAAGGGTGTGGACAGGGCTTAGGGAAAGCAGTAAGGAGTAGTACAGCACTCTGGGCCTAGTAACAGCCCTAGGCTTGAAGGGGCAGAGGGAGAGAGTGGTTACTGGAAGCCAGAGACAATGCTATCTGAAGAGGACTACCAGGCAGGAGCTGTGGCTTCAGACAGAGGGAAGAAGCCCGGAGAATAAATACCCCATCCTCACTTCTCTCCTTAACATCGAATGCTGAGTCTCCCATTGGCCAAACCCAATCAAAAGCCAAAGAGAATGGCATATCTGAGAGTTATTGAGGAGTCGGTTCCAGACCACCACAATAAAGCAAACATCGCAGCAAGTCACACATATTTTTTGGTTTCCCAGTACATATAAATGTTATGTTTAAACTATACTGTAGTCTATTAAGTGATCAGTAGCATTATGTCTTACACAATAACAAAACAAAACAAACAAAAAATGTATGTACCTTAATTTAAAAAAACTTTATTGGTAAAAAATGCTAACCATCATCTGAGCCTTCAGTGAGTAATAATCTTTTTGCTGGAGGAGGGTATGAAATAGTGCAAGAATTACCAAAATGTAACATCAAGATGCAAAGTGAGCAAATGCTGTTGGAAAAATGGTACTGAAAGACTTGCTCAATGCAGGGTTGCCGCAAACATTTAATTTGTAAAAGATGCGTTATCTACAAAGTGCAATAAAACAACGTATGCCTGTACATAGCAGAGTGGCAAAGGGAGCAGAGGAGTTGAGGGAAGAGAGTGAGGCAACTGGAATACTGGAATATATCTAGTACAGAGGGAGACACAGGATCCAGGAAATGGGATCCAATACAGCACCATGGCAAAAGGATTTCTCAACTTGAAGATGAAGCAAATACCTGGATGACTCCTGTGTAACATAATCCAGATTGGAACAAGACATTGGAGAATTACAGGATGAGTATCTTAAATTTTAAATAAAGAAAGAAAGTGAAAAAGAAAACAGCAGATTACCTGATATGTTTAATATTATGAAAGGATATTTACAATTCTTCCTAAAAGTTGGGAGAGTAATTTGTCATAGTTGTACAGCAAACTAAGCAAAGGAACCAGGCAACTATTAACTGAAGAAAAATAAAAAGTAGTACCAGGGAGGAAAAATAAGAGTCTGCATAATTAACTCAACCATGAGTATAATGTGCATATAAAGGTCATAATAACAAATATTGAGTATTCATCTAACAATATGACCAGATGAGGGGATGAAAAGAGGGAAATACATTTGTGTCTATGAATGTGGGGGTGATAAATAGCAACAAATAGTTAATATTTAAAACTGAAATATTAAGAAATAGCAGTATAGGTATGTTATTTAGAAATATGAGTGTAAATACCAGAACAGCCAGCTAAAAGACTTGAAAGCAGTGACTCGTGGGAAATGGAGGGAGAGGGGGTAGTCTTGTGGGAGAGACGGGTCCAGACATTGCATTCTTCATTACAAGCCTTATAGTACAATTTGGCTTTTTAGACTATGTACATGCATTAATGTGACAAAAATTTAAATTAAATAAAAACCCTAACAAACTGAAGATTTTTCTTTTATTAAAACAAAATTAAAATGTGGCCAACTCCTTTACACCAGTATAGTAAAATACACAAAATCTTGTTTGTCCTATCTTCTTCCATGGTTTCCAGGTTTCCTCTTCTCTGTGCTCTAGACCCTCACATTTTAGTAAATGAAGATTATTTAGCTCCTTCACAAAGAATGGGGAAGAATTAATAAAAAATGTTTGACGAGTATAAAGAGGTCCGAAGGGATAGGAATCTGGGGCAAGTCTTTCTGGCTAAAAATTGTTATAAAATGAGATATGAAAAAGAATTATAGAATGTGGGGATCTTCTTCAGAAGTTTCCTCCCTCGAAAGAGATTTTTATTAAACAAATACATTCTGCAAATGCTGTCAAGTATAGCAACAACTAGTCCTTCAGTGCATTCACTCAGCCAGTGAATTCAATATTCAAGATAAACCTAATGCTTAAGCTAAAATATAACAAAAAATAATTAAATAATAGTAAAAGCTAACAGTAACTGAGCAGTTGCTAAATGATGAGCATTGTGCTGAGCACTTTATTGCATTATGTCATTTGAATCCTCACAATAATCCTAGGAGTGAGATTTGACTATTTCCCCATTCTACATATGGGAAAATCTTTTAAAGGATGAGTGACTTATTCAAGGAAGTGGCAGTCTGGATTTAAACTCAGATCTTAATCAAAAGCCCAAGCTCTTATAAACTTCCAGTGTATTTTGAATGAAACCAAAACTGACAATCAGGGGTCTGGGGGTGGGAATGGGGAAAGATAAGAAATCACTCTGGCTGTCAAGTCTCAAGGCAGGACTATAGGAGTGGAAGAGAAAGTTACTGAGGACCAATTAACACTGCAAAAGAATGATATTACTTTACAAAAGAATGCCACTGCAGACTGTCACATGAGCATCACTAGAATAAACCAAAACGCATGTTAACTAATTCACCAAACACTTATTGAGTGACCTCTGAATTGGTCACTGAGCTGGGTACTGGCAATACAATTTCTTCAAGTATATAATATAATGTACTTAGAAATGAAGAATTAGTTGAAGAGCCACTACAAAATTGGAGGCCTTTTGCTATCCTGAGAACAAACGATAATCAGTTTCTTAGAAGAAATTAATTGTTATACTATGGCTCTTTCAGTAGAGGGCACTAGGCAATCAAGATAGTTTTGAATATCAGGTGGCAAAATAGTTAATAGAAGCATCTTTTTAGAACTGCGTAGTCATTATCTTAAAAAGCATATCAAGGGTTCCGAAACTGGAGTAAGTCATGAACCAAAGAAAAGAGGTTTAATATATGAATATTGGTGAGATCACTAAGGTTAATATTCTAGATGCTTGCATAGTTATAGATTTCTTTTGAGTGATTCTATTTATAAAATGATTTTCATGACTTATTTGCAAGTCTGTATTAGGGCCACCAGGAAATGTCAGTTTAGCACCTAGCACTTGTGAGAGAGATAGCCTAGGGTAGTGGAATGAACTATGGGTCAAAAGTCAAAAGGCTAGAGTTTGAGAGCACTTACCCACCTCCATCCCCCTCCCCTACCCCCACCCCATTGGCTTTTACTAATTATGTAGCCTGAGGGCAAATTACGTAATTTCAGGTTCCATACCTCTAAAATATTGATAATTTCTCCCCTGTTTATGAATGTAAAAATGTATTGCAAAATGTTGTAAATATGTAAAGTACTATAAAGTGTGAAAATTCAAGCTGTTAGAAAAAGAAATTCCAGAAACTAAATGCAATATACCCTTTTGATTCCAGGAGATTGGCTTTAGAACCTTCTGACAATAGTGTACATCTTGCTAGTGTAGACAGAGATAAAAGGCAGAAATCTACAGTCACAATTTCAGGATACTTTCTCCCTCTTAAGATTTTTCAAGTCTCTTTTCTACCCCCAGTATTGAAGAAGTACAAATTAATGAAGATTTGCTAAAAGATCTTTTTATGATGTAATCATCTCTATCGACAAACTTTCATTAATTTGCATAGACAAATTCTCCAGTTTTCAGGAAGAAAGCACATCCAGCTGTACACTTTTCACGAAACACACACGCACACACATAGACACTCCGTTTGCATGCCTAATTAGCAGTATGATCACTCAGCATCACTTCCAAATGCCTTGATGAGTAATGTTTCCATTAACAAATTAATAGGGTATGATTATAGTTTACTTATGCATGGGAAAACTGAGGAACAGAAAGATCAAATGATTTACTTAAAATGACATAGTATCAATCACGGACTTTTGCCTTCTAATCATCCTAGAACCACTGGAAACTACTGGGATCACATAAGACTACTGGAAAATTAGCATTCTAAGTTCCATTCTATTTATCTTATTATTCATTTGGTTATGAAATTAACAAATATATTTCGAACAGCTACTATACGCCAGGCCCTGTGGAAGGTGCTAGAGCTACAATAAGGAGGGGGGAAAAAACCAGCACATTCCCTACACACTCATGAAGTTTATAATCTGGAGGGGGAAACAGACCAAAAAAAAAAATGTGAGGAGAAAAATAAAATAGCTGTGAGTTGTGAACATTCCATAAAGAAAAGAAATAAACATGAATTATGTTAAAAACAAACAGAGGAACGTGATCTTAGAGAGAGTGCTGAGGAAGAGTCAGGTCAGGAAAAGATGGTGACATTTAAGCCGAGACCTGAAAGAGCGGCAATGTTGTGAGGGTTGCACCTCTCTTGACAGAGGCAATAAATAGCATGTGCAAAGACCCTGAGGAGAGAAAGATACTGATGTGCCCGAGGAGCTGAAAGAAAACTGGATGGTCAGAGCATGGCAAGCAAGGGGAGAGTGACTTGAAAAGTGAGGTTTAAGACATATGGTGGCGGGACTTCCCTGGTGGTCCAGTGGTAAAGAATCCGCTTTCCAATGCAGGGGATGTGGGTTTGATCCCTGGTTGGGGAATTAAGATCCCTCATGCGGGGGCAACTAAGCCCGCACACCACAACTACCGAGCTCGCGCCCCTCAACTGGAGAGCCTGTGTACCGGAAACTACAAAGCCCACACACCCTGGAGCCTTCAGGCCACAACTAGAGAAGAGCAAACCCGCATGTCACAGCTAGAGAGAAGCCAGTGCACCGCAACGAAAGATCCCGCATGCCTCAGCAAATATCCCGTGCGCCGAAACTAAGACCCAACGCAGCAAAAAAAAAAAAAAAAAAGACATATGGTGGGGTCAGATCACACTGAATTTTACAGGCCATGGAAAAGTTTGGATTTTATTCTAAGTACAATATGAAGTCTCTGAAGAATTTTAAGGAGAAGAATGACATGACTGGAGTTGTATTTTTAAGAAGATTCTTTCTGCTACTGTGAGAAGAATGGGTTGGAAAGGAGCAAGAGGGGCAACAGGGAGATGGAATGAGAGTGAAGTGCAATAATAGCCTCTCAGATAGATGACAAAGAACTCAATGAAGGTGGTGACGGAGATGAAAAGTTGTTCAGGAACTTGAGGTGTATCATAGATACTCATAGTTCTACTGGTTATTAGTGAAGTGTTTCTATGCATAGTACACAAGATACAAACTTTTCACTTGACAGAATGAGTTCTTTTAACTCTTTCAAAGAAATCAAGGCTGTTATCAAGCACTGTAATCAATTCACCAAATATTAATTGAACACCTTCTAACTGTGTAGAAATTAAATTTGAGAAATTTCCCTCCCCTTCAAAACATGTACCAGTTTGGAAATTGGAAACTCCCTGAATTAAACAAACAATTAGAAAATAACCTATTGTTTAACATAATACTAAATACTAAGGGTAGAAAGTAAGTTCTCAAGACGGACAGAAATTTTAAAAATAATAATAATTTGTATCTTTATGGTTCTAAAACAGGAGATTCTTTCTGGAATTTTAAGGATACATAAAGTTTAGGTAAACCAACAAATTCAGACAAGGAAAGGATTTGCGTAAGACCATTGTGGCAGATATTTTGGGGAATTTCTTCTCAGCTCAAAATAATTCTCCCCTTTTCTCTCAGAACTGACCCTCCCTTCACAGGAATGAGTACCTGACAGCCATGTTTTACTATATGATTCCTACTCTTACGGTACGACTGACTAGACCACACTGGATGCTGGACCCAAACCAAGTCAGGCCAATCAAATTTCTATCTCAGAAATTCTGAATTGGGACTCAAAATAGGTAGGTTAGTCTTTAAGCACGGCTGGAACTGTGACATGTAACGTCAGGAGCAGTAGAGGGCAGAGAAGTGGGAAAAACTGATCTGCAAAAAGAAGGAGCAAGAGAAAAATCCTGATTTTTTTGGTTCAAGAGCCTACTACACCCTTCCAGAGTCTCTCACTGCATTATCCTTGAATTCTGTAAGAAAACTCCATGTCCTTAAAATAATTACCCTGTTTGCTTAAATCACCTTGTTAGTTGCTTAGAACGAATATGCCTTATCTGAGCCCAGCACAGTCATGAAAATGGGAATGATCATGATGAACAGGACTGACTAAAGCAGAAGATCATTCTATACACAGAACATTTAGTAGGACAGAAAAAGGATAAGGCTAGGCACTCTCTTTAACAAGCATACAGCTAGTGGAGTATGATAAACAGCATACCAAAAGAGCAATCTCTCATGGATGCTATCAAAGATATGTAACTATCAAAGAATGTAAACTACATTGTCCGACAAGAAAGGGAGGCATGGGTCAGGCACTCACACACTCAGGAGAAAGTGTTAATTTATGGAGATTAATTCGGCAAGATTCTTAAACTGGACATACTGTTTTCAACAAACAGTATGACAAACAATATTTATCAAGTTCCTGTCAGGAACTCTTCCAGATACTAGAAATTAAGTACTAAACAAGAAAGACAAATTTTCTGCCCTCCTGGAACATACTCTTACAGGGGCAGGGAGTTGAGGAAGAAATAATGAATAATAAATGAATTAATATGGCTCATAATTTCTAAGAACTTAGCAAAGTAAATAATTAGATAAATGGACATAGGTGTGAGCACAAGGATATAGACACATTACAATGTTAAAATATTAAAAAATTAGAAACAACCTAAATGTCCAATAATAAGGGATTGATTACATAAATTATAGTATATTCAAATTATGCAGTATTATATTACATTTCAAAAATATTTTAAAATAGTAATAGCTAATGTTCATTTAGTGCTTACTACTTGCAAGGTATTCTTCTAGTGTTTTATATATAGTAATTTGTTTAATAAACACAGAAATCCTGAAGTAGGTATTTCATTACCATCTCCATTTTATGGGATAAGAAAACTGGCACAGAGAGGTTAAGTAACTTACTCAAAGTCATACAGCGAGTAAGTGGGAGAGGAGAGATTTAAACCCAGAGACGAATTTGACTGTACAGCCTGTGCTCTTAACTATACCATCTCCAGAAAAGCATTCCAATGTGGGAAAATACCCATACTATAATTTTGAAGCTAAAAAATGCAAGATATTGATATAACTTTATATATAATTTTTAATTAAATTATGTAGACAGTATATTTATGCTCTAAATAAGCATTAGAAGATATTCCAAAATATTAATAAACTATTTTCTCTGAATGGTAGGATTACACATTTTTATTCTCCTCTCTGTTTTATATTTCCAAAACTGTTTTTCAGTTAAGAGAGATTACTTATTAAAGGGGGTAAACATTGTGCTGAGGCTTGACAAATGAAGGGAAATTAAGTAAAAACTGGCAGAAAAGTAAGTGGGAGGAGGGCTTCCCTGGTGGCGCAGTGGTTAAGAATCTGCCTGCCAATGCAGGGGACACGGGTTCGAGCCCTGGTCTGGGAAGATCCCACATGCCACGGAGCAGCTGGGCCCGTGGGCCACAATTACTGAGCCTGCCCGTCTGGAGCCTGTGCTCCACAACAAGAGAGGCCGCGATAGTGAGAGGCCCGTGCACCGCGATGAAGGGTGGCCCCCACTTGCCACAACTGGAGAAAGCCCTCGCACAGAAACAAAGACCCAACACAGCCATAAATAAATAAATAAATAAATAAATAGATAAAATTAAGTGAAACTCTAAAAAAAAAAAAAAAAAATCGACCATATCTTAACTATAGCGAATCCCTTTACATGTATACTAGATTATTTCCCTTTAAAAAAAAGTAAGTGGGAGGAGGTTTTATGTTTGCTACCATAATCCCTGTAGTGAATCAGAAAGCAGGGGAATCATTTATATGTTGAATCTGAAATATGACACAAATGAACTTATCTATGAAACAGGTTCACAGATATAGAGAACAGACTTGTGGTTGCCTGAGGGGAGGGGGGGGGTGTTGGGGGGATGGATTGGGAGTTTCGGATTAGAAGATGAAAACGATTATATATAGAATTGATAAACAACAAGGTCCTACTAGATAGCACAGGGAACTGTATTCAATATCCTGTATTCAAAATCATAATGGAAAAGAATATGAAAAAGAATATATATGTATAACTGAATCACTTTGAGGTACAGCAGAAATTAATACAACATTGTAAATCAACTATACTTCAATAAAATAAATGTAAAAAAAAAAAAAGAAAAGCAGAGGAAAATTGAGTTTCTGTAAGTTGCTTCCTCCAAGATATTTTTTAAAAAGAGATTTGATGATTGACATTTAGGGCATTTTATTTGTCATTTTTACAAAATGAAACTGAGCCCAAGAGAAGGAAGGTTACATGTCCACAAAAATTAATGATGGAGCTAGAAAAAAAAAAAAAAAGCTCTTCTGATACTCCAGGCACTTGTCTACATTGCCAATAATATTGGGGGAAATGTTTTTCTAGGATCAAAAAGGAGTTTTTGGAGCATCTCTGTTGGAGAATAGCATTAGGATGATCACATTGAATTGTATTTGAACAGAGCTTTATAAATGTAGAATGAATGAGAATGACTAGACATCTTATCATAAGCATTGTCAACCATTCATAAAATAGCTAATGTTGGTAGTTGGTTTCAAATTATTTAAGAATTGGTAGTACCTGCAGCCATGGAAGTGTCTGACAATAATTTGGCAGCAGTTCAGAAAAGGAAATGGAAAAAGAGTTTTATCTTAATATTTATATATTTGACACTTACTGTTCCACGTGGGAGTTACCTGATATAAGAAGATGGTGGGCCATTACATCTCTATTCCTGTTACATTTCCAACCACACAATGCACTTTTCTGAATGATGTCTCTATAACCAAATGAATAAGATCAAAACTGTCTCTTCAGAAAGCCCTAAAGAATCAGTAGAGATATGTCTTGGAGAATATTAATGTAATTTTGTGATCACTGGTCATTCTACAGGTATTTGTTAAAAGCCTATAAAGGGCAGGATAACTATGATATGAACCTCCATTGTATAGACACAGTCACTGCCCTCAAAGAGTTTGTCTCTAGTAAAGAGATAAGTAAACAATTATTATATATGATTCAAAGCAAGCATGCTTAATGTGCTATGAGTGGTATGAACCATATTTTAAATCATCACAAAAGTGGGAAGGATTGTTTCTAGGCAAATCAATTGAACTGATCTCTGAAGAATGGTGGAAATTCAATAGACAAAGATGAGGGGCAAAGAGTGCATTCTAAGCACTCTACCAGGTGTGAATATAGAAAACCATGGCATATGTTAATGTTGATACCACACCCAGAGAATTTTGAATTCCAGACACATTGCCAGGAATATACTCCTTCAGTTATTTTCCCCTACTCAGCTCCAAGAAGCTCAAAACTAGGCCAACAGCCTCCAGGCAGGAGATTTTAAAAGTTTTGAGATATATTTCCAGGACTATTTGAGGTGTCCAAGAGGAGAGATGTAAAGATACTAGCATTGGGGGTTCTTTAACATAGTGGCCAAAGCAGCTCACTCTACAGTACACTTCACAGTAGGCGAGACTTCCTCATGGGCTCCAGCTTACAATCAGCTCTTCAGTGGTTTAAACAGATGAGTAAAGATCACAGTTATCTCAGAAAAGCCTCTAACAAATATGTAAAAGTAACTGGAGGGGAAAAAGACCATGTGGAGAGAAGAATACTCTTTTTTAAAAAATCCTCATTAGTCTCAGAGAAATAAGAGAAAACACTGCATCCATAAAACAAGAACATGATGCCAAATAAAAAAGACATTCATAAGACAAACAAACAAAACAAAACAAAACAAAAAACAAAATCAGCCCTTGTAAATTAAGACTTAAACAACCCAAATAAAAATTCAATATCTGGAAGATGCTGCTGTAGAAAAACAAGTACAGCAAAGAGTAAAAAAACAGAGATAGAAAATGGGAAGAGGAGTGGGAAAAAAAATAAGAAGACTCATCCAGATGGACCAACATTCAAATAATTAGGGTCCCAGAAAACAAGAAAAGAGAAAATGAAAGGGAGGAAATAATCAATGAACATCTTCAAATTGGATTGAAAGATGTGTGTTTCCAGATTGAAAAGACATACAGTGTGCAACACAATAGATAAAAATAAACCCATATGAAGGCACATCATGAAATTTCAGAAACCTGAAGACAATGAAAAATTCAACAAGCTTCCACAGGTAAAAATAGGACATATAATATGGATCATGAATTAGAATAAATCTGGACTTCTGTGGTGGGCATAATTCTAACCTCAAGATTCCCCATCTCTTGTGTACATGTGTACTATGAAAATATTTACTATGAATATGATGGATATCACTCCCATAACTAGGTTGTGTTATATGGCACAGCTGACTTTAAGAAAGGCTTGACCTAATCAGCATGAAAAGGATGCCTAAAAGTGATGGGGCTCTTCCTGACAAAGGAGATTCTCCGTAGCTGGCTTTGAAGACAAGGAGGCCACATGGCAAGAAATGCCTGTAGTAGCTGAGAGGGGTCCCTGGCTGCCAGCCAGCAAGGAAATAGGGGTCTCAGTCTTATGACCACAAAGAGCTGAATTCTACCAACTTCCTGAATGAGCCTGGAGGTGATTTCAGCCTTGTGATATCCTAAGCAGAGAATCCAGTTGTGCTGTGCTCAGATTTCTGAACTATGGAATTATGAGCTAATAAATGGGTATTGCTTAAGCCTCTAGATTCGTGGTGATTTGTTAACAGCAAGAGAAAATGAATACAGCTTCTCAGCAACAATGGAAGCTAGACAACAATGGAGACACCCTCAACATTCTGAAGAAAAGTTATTTCTAACCTAGAATTATATACCTCACCAAAACTACCAATTAGCTGTTAGAGTAAATTAAGGATATTTTCAGACATACAAGGTCTCAACAATTTACCTCCCATGTATCCTGTCTTAGGAAGCTACTGGTGGGTGCTGCATTAAAATTAGGGGGGGAAATAAAACAAGAAAGGAATATGTGGTATACAGGAAGAGGTGTGAAAATTCCCAGGATATTGGTGAAGGGAGATCCCAGGATGACATGCACCACACAGCTAGTCCATGTTGGAGCAGTTTAGAATGCTCTGGAGACATTTTGCCATGAAGATTAAATTAAAAGAATACCTAATATAGCTGAAGGAATAGAGAAGAGATTTAGATATTTGGTGGAGAGTTGGGGTTGAATTATTGATAAGTATATAGAAAGCTAACTGTATAACAACAGTCTCAAAAAAGACACTTACTAATTCTAGGGGAAACAGAAAGTTGTACAAGAATTGTTGTCATAGTTTATTACTTGACTTAACTGTTAATAGTTTTTATGTGGTCATAATAGAAAATTTCACCACAGTGAAATTGCAGGAAGACCTAAAGCTCAAAATTAAGCAGTAGCTGTGGAATCTAACAAGTAAAACAAACCAATGATATAACAAAACAGAAACAGACTCAACAGACATAGAGAACAAACTAGCGGTTACCAGCAAGGAGAGGCAAGTGGGGAGGGGAAGCAAGATAGAGGTAGAGGATTTAGAGGTTAAAACTACTATGTATAAAATAAATAAGGGGGGCAGAGTCAAGATGCCGGTGTGGGAAGATGCAGAGTTCGAGTCTCCCCACAACTAGGGCAACTGCCAGACACTGGTGGGGCACCCTGATGCCCAAGGAGATGAGAAGAACCCCCAAATGAACAGGTAGGACGTGGGGGGACTGAGGGAGGAAGAGAAGTGGAAGCTGGACAGGACTGGCACCCCTGAGGGGTGGCTGAGACGGGGGGAGGAGTTCCCACACCTGGAGGGACACTCAGGGGCTCAGAGCAGGGGATTGGGCCCAGCGTTTCCCCTGTCCAATCGGCCGGGGAAGTCTGCCTGGCTCTCAGACCGGGTCCTATGCCCTCAGAGGTCCCCTCCGGGCCAGGCTGGTCCTGGGGACGTAGGAGGGAGGCCAGGGAGATCAGGAGAGGCAGGCAGGAGGGGCCCTCCAGAACGGGAGGAGCAGAAGAGCCTGCTCAAACCCAGGAAGGCTGCTGGGCTCCCAGATGGGGTTCCCCGCTCTCTGAGAACAGGTGTGGGTGTCTTCTGTTCTGCTGAGCCTAAGCACCACCCCCCCACACACCACCCACGGCCTTTTCCAGTCCTGTGGGTCCTAAGCATAGGCCCCGCCCACCACCCAAATCTCACCCCTGCCTAGGTCCTGCCCTCCACAGCCAAGGCCTTTTCCAAATTTTTTTTTTTCTCTTCCTCTTTTTTACTATTGTGGTTCTGTTTTACCTTCTGGTTGTTGTTTCATTTATATTTTTATTTTTATTTTTTTTCTAACATATCTGTTAGTTCCCTTGTCTAATTTTATTTTTACTTTGTTATTGTTCCCCTTTTTTATTTTTATTTTTTCCTTCCCTGCACGGCTTGCGGGATCTTGGATCACGAGCCAGGGGTCGGGCTGAAGCTCCTGCAGTGGGAACTCCGAGTCCAAACCACTGGACTAACAGAGAACCTCAGACCCCAGGGAATATTCATCAGAGTGAGGTCTCCCAGAGGTCGTCATTTCAGCACCAAGATCCAGCTCTACCCAATAGCCTACAAACTTCAGTGGTGGAGCCTCAGGCTAAACAACCAGTAAGACAGGAATACAATCCCACTCATAAAAAAAAGGTAAAAAAAAAATGAGACGGCAAAAAAATATGTCACAGATGAAGGAGCAAGGTAGAAACCTACAAGACCAAATAAAAGAGGAAATAGGCAATCTACCTGAAAAAGAATTCAGAGTAATGATAGTAGATGATGATCCAGAATCTCGGATATAGAATGGAGGCACGGATTGAGAAAATACAAGAAATGTTTAAAAAAGATCTAGAAGAACTAAAGAACAAACAAACAGAGATGAACAACACAATAAATGAAATGAAAAGTACACTAGAAGGAATCAATAACAATAACTGAGGCAGAAAAATGAATAAGTGAGCTGGAAGACAAAATGGTGGAAATAACTGCTGAGGAGCAGAGTAAAGAAAAAAGAATGAAAAGGATTGAAGACAATCTCAGAGACCGGTGGGACAACACTAAATGCACCAACATTCGAATTATAGGGGTCCCAGAAGAGGAAGAGGAAAAGAAAGGGTCTGAGAAAATATTTGAAGAGATTATAGTGGAAAATTACAGTGGAAATAGTCACCCAAGTCCAGGAAGCACAGAGAGTCCCATACAGGATAACCCTAGGAAAAACACACCAAGACACATATTAATCAAACTAACAGAAATTAAATTCAAAGAAAACATATTAAGAGAAGCAAGGGAAACACAAAAAATAACATACAAAGAAATCCCCATGAGGTTATCAGCTGATTTTTCAGCAGAAATTCTACAGGCCAGAAGGGAGTGGAGGGATATACTTAAAGTGATGAAAGGGAAAAACCTACAACCAAGATTACTCTACCCAGCAAGAATCTCATTCAGATTCGATGGAGAAATCAAAAGCTTTTCAGACAAGCAAAAGCTAAGAGAATTCTGCACCACCAAACCAGCTTAACAACAAATGCTAAAGAAACTTCCCTAGGAAGGAAACACAAGAGAATAAAAAGACCCACAAAAACAAACCCAAGGGGCTTCCCTGGTGGTGCAGTGGTTGAGAATCTGCCTGCCAATGCAGGGGACACGGGTTCAAGCCCTGGTCTGGGAGGATCCCACATGCTGCGGAGCAACTGGGCCCGTGAGCCACAATTACTGAGCCTGCGTGTCTGGAGCCTGTTCTCCACAACAAGAGAGGCCACGATAGTGAGAGGCCCACGCACTGCGATGAGGAGTGGCCCCCACTTGCCACAACTAGAGAAAGCCCTCGCACAGAAATGAAGAACCAACACAGCCAAAAATAAATAAATAAATAAATAATTTTTTAAAAAAAAAAATAATAATTAAACCTGATCTTGGTCATGCAAGTGTTCACAGTGCTTAAAAAAAAATTAAAAAATAAAAAAACCCAAAACAATTAAGAAAATGGTAATAGGAACACACTTATTGATAATAACCTTGAATGTAAATGGATTAAATGCCCCAACCAAAAGACACAGACTGGCTGAATGGATACAAAAGAAGACCCATATATACGCTGTTTACAAGAGATGCACTTCAGAACTAGGGACACATACAGCCTGAAAGTGAAGGGATGGAAAAAATATTCCATGTAAATGGAAATCAAAAGAAAGCTGGAGTAGCAATACTCATCAGATAAAATAGACTTTAAAATAAAGACTGTTACATGAGATAAGAAAGGACACTACATAATGATCAAGGGATCAATCCAAGAAGATGACATAACAATTATAAATATTTATCCACCCAACATAGGAGCACCTCAATACATAAGGCAAATGCTAACAACCATGAAAGGAGAAATCGACAGGAACACAATAATAGTAGGGGACGTTAACACCCCACTTACACCAATGGACAGATCATCCAAACAGAAAATAAATAAGGAAACACAAGCTTTAAATGACACAATAGACCAGATAGATTTAATTGATATTTGTAGAACATTCCACCCAAAAGTGGCAGAATACACTTTCTTCTCAAGTGCACATGGAACATTCTTCAGGATAGATCACATCTTGGGTCACAAATCAGGCCTCTGAAAATTTAAGAAAATTGAAATCGTATCAAACATCTTTTCTGACAACAACACTATGAGATTGGAAATCAATTACAGGAAAAAAAACTGTAAAAAACACAAATACATGGAGACTAAACAGTGCGCTACTAAATAACCAAGAGATCACTGAAGAAATCAAAGAAAAACACATAGAAACAGATGACAATGAAAACACAACGACCCAAAACCTATGGGACACAGCAAAATCAGTTCTAAGAGGGAAGTGTATAGCAATTCAATCTCACCTCAAGAAACAAGAAAAATCTCAAATAAACAATCTAACCCGACACCTAAAGCAACTAGAGAAAGAAGAACAAAGAAAACCCAAAGTCAGGAGAAGGAAAGAAATCATAAAGATCAGATCAGAAATAAATGAAATAGAAACTAAGAACACAGTAGCAAAGCTCAATAAAACTAAAAGCTGGTTCTTTGAGAAGATAAACAAAATTGATAAACCCTTAGCCAGACTCATCAAGAAAAAAAGGGAGAGGACACAAATCAATAAAATGAGAAATGAAGGGGCTTCCCTGGTGGCGCAGTGGTTGAGAATCTGCCTGCCAATGCAGGGGATACAGGTTCGAGCCCTGGTCTGGGAAGGTCCCACATGCCGCGGAGCAACTGGGCCCGTGAGCCACAACTACTGAGCCTGCGCGTCTGGAGCCTGTGCTCCGCAACAAGAGAAGCCGTGATAGTGAGAGGCCCACGCACCGCGATGAAGAGTGGCCCCCGCTTGCCACAACTAGAGAAAGCCCTCGCAGAGAAACGAAGACCCAACACAGCCATAACTAAAATAAATAAATTAATTTTTTAAAAAAATTAGAAATGAAAAAGGAGAAGTCACAACTGACATCATAGAAATACAAAGGATTATAAGAGACAACTACAAACAACTATATGCCAATCAAATGGATAACCATGAAGAAATGGACAAATTCTTGGAAAGGAACAATTTTCCAAGACTGAACCAGGAAGAATTAGAAAATATAAACAGACCTATCACAAGTAATGAAATTGAAACTGTAATTAAAAATGTTCCAACAAACAAAAGTCTGGGACCAAATGGCTTCACAGGTGAATTCTATCAAACGTTTAGAGAAGAACTAACAACGATCCTTCTCAAACTCTTCCAAAAATTGCAGAGGGAAGAACACTCCCAAATTCACTCTACAAAGCCACCATCACCCTGATACCAACAGCAGAAAAAGATATCACAAAAAAGAAAACTACAGACCAATATCACTGATGAATATAGATGCAAAAATCCTGAACAATATACTAGCAAACAGAATCCAACAACATATTAAAAGGATCATACACCATGGTCAAGTGAGATTTATCCCAGGGGTGCAAGGATTCTTCAATACATGCAAATCAATGAATGTGATACACCATATTAACAAATTGAAGAATAAAAACCATATGGTCATCTCAATAGATGCAGAAAAAGCTTTTGACAAAATTCAGCACCGATTTATGATAAAAACTCTCCAGAAAGTGGGCATAGAGGGAACCTACCTCAACATAATAAAGGCCATATATGACAAACCCACAGCAAGCATCATACTCAATGGTGAAAAACTGAAAGCATTTCCACTAAGATCAGGAACATGACAAGGATGTCCACCCTCGCCACTCTTATTCAACATAGTTTTGGAAGCCCTAGCCATGGCAGTCAGAGAAGAAAAAGAAATAAAAGGAATCCAAATTGGAAAAGAAGAAGTAAAACTGTCACTGTTTGCAGATGATATGATACTGTACATAGAAAATCCTAAAGAGGCCATCAGGATTTCCCTCATGGCACAGTGGTTAAGAATCCGCCTGCCAATGCAGGGAACACGGGTTCTATCCCTGGTCCGGGAAGATCCCACATGCTGCAGAGCAACAAAGCTCGTGTGCCACAACTACTACGCCTGCGCTCTAGAGCCCGCGAGCCACAACTACTGAAGCCTGTGTGCCTAGAGCCCACACTCTGCAACAAGAGAAGCCACCGTAATAAGAAGCCCGCGCACAGCAACGAAGAGTAGCCCCTGCTTGACGCAACTAGAGAAAGCCTGCGCGCAGCAACAAAGACCCAACGCAGCCAAAAATAATTAATTAATTAATTAATTAATTTCAAAAAAAGAAAAAAATAAGATGCCACCAGAAAACTACTAGAACTAATCAACGAATTTGGTAAGGTTACAGGATACAAAATTAATGCACAGAAATCTCTGGCATTCCTACACTAACAACAAAAAATCAGAAAGAGAGATGAAGGAAACAATCCCATTTACCATCGCAACAAAAAGAATAAAATACCTAGGAATAAACCTACCTAAGGAGGTGAAAGACTTGTACTCAGAAAACTATAAAACACTGATGAAAGAAATCAAAGATGACAGATGGAGAAATATAACATGTTCTTGGATTAGAAGAATCAATATTGTAAAAATGACAATACTACCCAAAGCAATCTGCAGATTCAATGCAATCCCTATCAAACTACCAATGGCATTCTTCACAGAATTAGAACAAAAAATTTTACAATTCGTATGGAAACACAAAAGACCCCAAAGAGCCAAAGCAATCTTGAGAAAGAAAAATGGAGCTGGAGGAATCAGGCTCCCTGACTTCAGACTATACTACAAAACTACAGTAATCAAGATAGTATGGTACTGGCACAAAAACAGAAATATAGATCAATGGAACAGGATAGAAAGCCCAGAGATAAACCCATGCACATATGGTCACCTTATTTTTCACAAAGGAGGCAAGAATATACAATGGAGAAAAAACAGCCTCTTCAATAGGTGGTGCTGGGAAAACTGGACAGCTACATGTTAATGAAATTAGAACACTACCTAACACCATATATAAAAATAAACTCCAAATGGATTAAAGACCTAAATCACTACATAGACCAGACACTACAAAACTCTTAGAGGAAAACATAGGAAAAACACTCTTTGACATAAACCACAGCAAGATCTTTTTTGACCCACCTCCTAGAGTAATGGAAATAAAAACAAAAATAAACAAATGGTACCTAATGTAACTTAAAAGCTTTTGCACAGCAAAGGAAACCATAAACAAGACAAAAAGACAACCCTCAGAATGGGAGAAGATATTTGCAAATGAAACAATGGACAAAGGATTAATCTCCAAAATATACAAACAGCTCATGGAGCTCAATATCAAAAAAACAAACAATTCAATTAAAAAATGGGTGGAAGACCTAAATAGACATTTCACCAAAGAAGACATACAGATGGCCAAGAGGCACATGAAAAGCTGCTCAACATCACTAATTATTAGAGAAATGCAAATCAAAACTACATGAGGTATCACCTCACGCCAGTCAGAATGGCCATTATCAAAAAATCTAGAAAGAATAAATGCTGGAAAGGGTGTGGTGAAAAAGGAACCCTCCTGCATTGTTGGTGGGAATGTAAATTGATACAGCCACTACGGAAAACAGTATGGAGTTTCCTTAAAAAACTAAAAATAGAACTACCATATGACCCAGCAATCCCACTACTGGGCATATACCTTGTGAAAACCATAATTCAAAAAGAGTCATGTACCACAATGTTCATTGCAGCACTATTTGCAATAGCCAGGACATGGAACCAACCTAAATGTCCGTCAACAGATGAATGGATAAAGAAGATGTGACACATATATAGAATGGAATATTACTTGGCCATAAAAAGAAACGAAATTATTTGTAGTGAGGTGGATGGACCTAGAGTCTGTCATACAGAGTGAAGTAAGTCAGAAAGAGAAAACAAATACTGTATGCCAACACATATATATGGAATCTGAAAAAAAAAAAAAATGGTACTGATGAACCTAGTGGTAGGGCAGGAATAAAGGCATAGACATAGAGAAGGTACTTGAGGACACCGGGGGTGGAGGGGGAAGCTGGGGCGAAGGGAGAGTAGCATTAACATATATACACTACCAATTGTAAAATAATTAGCTAGTGGGAAGCAGCAGCATAGCACAGGGAGATCAGCTCGGTGCTTTGCGATGAATTAGAGAGGTGGGATAGGGAGGGGGGAGGGAGGCTCAAGAGGGAGGGGATATGGGGATATATGTATGCATATGGGTGATTCACTTTGCTGTACAACAGAAACTAACAGTATTGTGAAGCAATTATACTCCAATAAAGATCTATTAAAAAAATAATAAAATCAAATAAATAAGCTTCAAGGATATATTGTATAACACAGGGAATATAGCCAATATTTATAATAACTTTAAATGGAGTATAATCTATAAGAAATTTGAATCACTATGTTATACACCTGAAACTAATATAATATTGTAAACCAACTATACCTCAATTAAAAAAAAAATTCAGAAGTAGAAAGATAGCACACTTACAGATCTAGAATACCAAATGAATTAATTAAAGCGTTGAAAAGTGCTGCCTCTACAGAGAAAGAATGGGTGAGATGTGAGGGGATTGCTCATTTTAGTTTCAAACCTTATAAAATTATTTTTCTCTTTAGAGGCATATATATCTTTCATGAAGATAAACACTAAAAAGAGAAGGAGGTAGTGAAAGGAATCTTTACAAATTAATGTGTAAATGGCTTTCTTGAGAGGGAAACTCCTAACAACCCTCTGATCATAATAAAGTGTTTTCATGTTAATATCCATTTTAAAAACCAAAGAAGTTTTTATTTTATTTGTGAAACAATGAGCACTGTTGTACATTTTTCAGCAGAAGCAACCCATTCATTATGGCTAGTGAGGATGGAAAGAAGTAGATTTAAAAATCTTGGGAAATAGACTCAACAGAACCTGGTAATTGATTGCTAAATGGATGGGAGCAGTGATAACACAGAAGGTATGAGAAAGGAGGGAAGAGTCAAGGATGGTTCCCAGGTTTCTGCCGTGAAGTACCTGGGTAGATGGTGGTATCATTTTCTGAAATAGAAAATATAGAAGAGAAATAGAATTGGAAAGACAGGGAAGAATGCAAGTTTGATTTGAGGCGTGATCAAATAAAGACCTACAGGATATCCAGGCAGAGAAGACAGGTGGCAACTAGATATAGAGAACAGGAGTTCACAGGAGAGATTTGGCCTGGAAAAAGAGAACTGGAAATGTAACAAGATAAATAACATGACTGGGGGGAAGGGAGCAGGAGAATCCTTCCTCAGGGTCAGACCTACGTTGCTAAACCAATTTAGAGAAGGCTAGGCTTCAAAAGTCTATGGGAAGGTTGAGTGCTATCACATATTCGGAATCTAAAAAAAAAGATGCAAATGAACTTACTTACAAGACAGAAACAGACTCACAGACATAGAAAACAAATTTATGGTTACCAAAGGGGAAAGGCAGGGAGACGGATAAATTAGGAGTTTGGGATTAACAGATGCACACTACTGTATATAAAATAAACACCAAGGTCCTACTGTATAGCACTATATATAGGGAACTATATTCAGTATCTTGTAATAACCTATAATGGAAAAGAATCTGATAAAGAATATATATATGTATATACATATATATAAATATCACTGAATCACTTCGCTGTACACCAGAAACTAACACAACACTATAAATCAACTATACTTCAACAAAAACATTAAAAAAATAAAAGTCTAAGGGAAGGTTGAAAATTATAACTTGGAGAAGTTGAAAAGTGCTAAATTACTCTAAGGGGAGGGTATACAAAGGGTTAGAAGACAGTGAGAGATCCGGTGGCTCGCAGTATTTGGGGAAGGCGACAAAAATGTCCAACTGGGAATTGAAAGTTATATGTTGTGTGATATGCCTTGCAACTCTACACCTTTTTCTTCCCAGGAAATCATTAGTAAAAACTGGCTTTACTTCTCAATATTTTGTGGAGCATATTTGTTTTCAGGGAATGTGACAAAAAAAATGAATTGTGTCTCAAGGTTTGTACAAGAAGGCAGACACGGTCTGTGGAAGGATGGCTACATGACTATAGGGTATCACCAGTAAAGTGTTAGGGGAAGCATTTGCAAACAACTCCGGTGAAGACTAAAACCAAGAGGGAACCAGGAAAGTCACTGTGGTTACACAGGAAGGTCTCTGATAATATCAATTCTTTTTTTTAACGGCTTGTTGTTCCATTTTTTTTTTTTTTAATTTTATTTTTGGCTGCGTTGGGTCTTCGTTGCTGCGCGCGGGTTTTCTCTATTTGCTGCGAGCAGGGGCTACTCTTCGTTGCCGCGCGCCGGCTTCTCATCGCGGTGGCTTCTCTTGTTGCCGAGCACGGGCTCTAGGCGTGTGGGCTTCAGTAGTTGTGGCTCGCGGGCTTAGCTGCTCCACGGCATGTGGGATCTTCCTCGACCAGGGCTCGAACCCGTGTCCCCTGCATTGGCAGGTGGATTCTTAACCACTGTGCCGCCAGGGAAGCCCGCCTTTTTGTATTTTTTTAAACTGAGATATAATTGACATATAACATTATATTAGTTTCAAGTATGCAACGTATTGTAATCTCAATTCTTAATAAAAAATACAAAAGACAGAAAGTAGGGTCCATAGCCAAGAACAAATATAAGAGATTGGCTCCAACATAAAGTTATCAGGAAGGATGAAACCAGATGAACTAAGCCTTGTGAATAAATGCTAAGAAGGGTGTGAAGAAAAACGGACTAACCTACTTCTTGAGTCAAATGGCAATGTTAATTCATTGGTTCCTGCCTCTGTGTCAGCAAGGAGCCCATCAACTATGATTCACCAATATTTTAGTCCCTTTCTGCCCCCACCACCTTCACACCCTAGGCTCTTAACTCTACTTTATATCTTAGCACCTATCAATACCTGAAACTGTATTATATATTGTTAATTTGTTTGTTGTCTGTCTCCCTCACTCTAAGGTAAGCTGCATGAGAAGAGGAGTTTTGTCTTCAATACTCTGCCCGGAATCGTACCTGTCATGTAAAAGATATTCTAATAAATATTTATTATCGAATGAATCAATTCCTGTCTTGTTTCTGCCTTTTGTCAGAAATGACTTCTGGATTAAAACAAGTAGGAAGGGGGCTTCCTGGTGGCGCAGTGGTTGAGAATCTGCCTGCCTAATGCAGGGGACACGGGTTCGAGCCCTGGTCTGGGAAGATCCCACATGCCGCGGAGCAACTGGGCCCGTGAGCCACAACTACTGAGCCTGCGCGTCTGGAGCCTGTGCTCCGCAACAAGAGAGGCCGCGATAGTGAGAGGCCCGCGCACCGCGATGAAGAGTGGCCCCCGCTTGCCGCAACTGGAGAAAGCCCTCGCACAGAAACGAAGACCCAACACAGCCAAAAATAATTAAATAAATTAATTTATAATAATAATAATAATAATAATTTTTTTTTAAAAAGTAGGAAACAATTGGTTAAGAGGGAATTTAAGGGATTTCCCTGGTGGTGCAGTGGTTAAGAATCTGCCTGCCAATGCAGGGGACACGGGTTCGAGCCCTGGTCTGGGAAGATCCCAAATGCCATGGAGCAACTAAGCCCGTGCGCCACAACTACTGAGCCTGCCCTCTAGAGACCACGAGCCACAACTACTGAGCCCATGTGCTGCAACTACTGAAGCCCGCGCGCCTAGAGCCCGTGCTCTGCAACAAGAGAAGCCACCGCAATGAGAAGCCCGAGCACCACAACGAAGAGTAGCTCCAGCTCGCCAAAACTAGAGAAAAGCCCGCGTGCAGCAACAAAGGGCCAACACAGCCAAAAAATTAAATACTTAATTAATTTTTTTAAAAAAACCTTTAAAAAAAAGAGGGAATTCAAGTCTAAAGCAGCATAAGTTTGTACCAAGGTCTTCAAAGTACTGTAATGATAACTGCAATCACTTACTGATCACCAAGTAGGTGCCAGGCACTGTGCTAAGCCCTTAACCTATGTTATCTAATACAATCTTCAAAGCAAAGGGATTGTTATCCCCTTTTGTAGATAAAGAAGGTAAGTGCCCAAAGGCTTAAGGAATTTGCCCCAGCTGGCCAATGTCCAAGCCAAAGTTCAAACTCAGGTCTTTCTGACTTCAGAGCCTGTGTCCTTAAGCATGCTGTGATTCTGCCTAATGAAAGTAAGACACTTCCATACCATATTTAAATCCCTTGGGACCCAACCAAATTATCTATCAGGATCCTAAAATTATTAAATTGCTTTTTGTAATTATGAATTAGGAAAAATGGACTAAGTGCTAGAAGACTGGTGGTGGGTAAGTATGTTTATGATTTTTAAGAAGAGTAAATTGTACAATAAAGGACTACAAAACTAGATAGTTTAGTAGTAATATGTATATAACAGTCTTGGTATTTGAAATACCTTTAGACTGGGCACTTCAGTTTGTACCCTGCCCTCCACTTCCTGTTGTCTTCTCCCAGCCATTTTACATATTTTGATTTCCTGTCTGGCCCTCAAAGAAATTTCAGTACGTAACCAGAAACCACAGAAATCTGTCCCAGCAGAAATTCAAGGACACACACACATTGTTTAGGATCACTTTTAGAAATAGTAATTGATCATTAAGAGCCAACAGAGGTTTACTATAAAATCATAAGACAAAATTATTACATTGATTCTAAGTGACAAGGAGGTAGTGGCAGCAAAAATAGAAAGTGTGGCCTTTTAAAACCTACATTTTAGAATATCTTAGGGGCAAATACACAATGGAATGGAATGGAAGCAATGCTTGCCTCTGGCAAGGGAATGAGAAAGCTGGAGAACACAGGAGGGAGGAAGACTTATATTTCACAGTCTATCTAAAGTACCTTTTGAATTTTACAGCTCTAACATTTCATGGGTGATGGAGCCCTTGCTGACACAAAGGCAGGAGCCATTGAGCATATGGAACAAAATCCAACCAAATGAGCCTAACTCCAGAGTTTCCTGAAGATTCTCTGAGATGATGCTGAAACCATCTTCCCAGCCTTTATTGTGACACAGAGAAACCAGCTTAAGTTGTTCTCAATTACCGCATGACGCTGAATTCAGCTGCCCGTTGAAGCTCAGTTGTTCCCTACACATGACTCAGCCACCGCTTCTCTTCACATGCGTCTTGTCATGTTGAACCCATTAAGTCACCGCCTAACAAAAATTTGCTCCCTCCCTCTTTTAAAGTTTCGGGTTAGTTGACTAATGTTCTTCAGTTTCCCAGCAACAATGAGAAATAGGCTTTTAAGCTGTGAAGTTCCCTTATTGTTCTTTACCTTTGGTTTTCCACAGACTTGAAGCTTGAGAAAACAGAATTAAAGTTTCAAACCATTGTTTTATTTAGCTATGTTTTGAATGATTTTGATATATCTTTGCTTAGAAAATGTTGAATTTCTGACTTTTTAGCAACAACAAAATGCGTCAGAAGATGTTATTAAAATTCTCTACCTTTTCCAAGGAGTAAAATGTAATTATTAGAGATAAAATAGCATACATAAACCCTAGTCCAGGAGAGGGGAAGAGTGATTGAGATGGACTTGGTGGTAGGGCAGGAAGGCTGGAAATGGAAGTACTCTAACTGATATCCTATTTTCCTCGATCATTTTTTCTAAAGCATTAAAAATATTTTTACTGACAACAACAAAACACAATTTTAGAGCATACAGTATAGGCAGTATTTTTTTTTAATTAATTATTTATTTATTTATTTTTGGCTGTGTTGGGTCTTCGTTGTGGTGTGTGGGCTTATTGCGTTGGCTTCTCTTGTTGCGGAGCATGGGCTCGAGGAGCACGGGCTTCAGTAGTTGCAGCACGCAGGCTCAGTAGTTGTGACACATGGGCTTAGTTGCTCCACGGCATGTGGGATCTTCCCGGACCAGGGATCAAACCCATGTCCACTGCATTGGCAGGTGGATTTTTTGTTGTTGTTGTTGTTTAACATCTTTATTGGAGTATAATTGCTTTACAATGGTGTGTTAGTTCCTGCTGTATAACAAAGTGAATCAGCTATACCTCTAGGTGGACACAAAGCACCGAGCTGATCTCCCTGTGCTATGCGGCTGCTTCCCACTAGCTATCTGTTTTACATTTGGTAGTGTATGTATGTCCATGCCACTCTCTCACTTCATCCCAGCCTACCCTTCCCACTCCCCGTGTCCTCAAGTCCATTCTCTATGTCTGTGTCTTTATTCCTGTCCTGCCCCTAGGTTCTTCAGAACCATTTTCTTTTTTTTTTTTTTTTTTAGATCCCATATATATGTGTTAGCATACTGTATTTGTTTTTCTCTTTCTGACTTACTTCACTCTGTATGACGGTCTCTATGTCCATCCACCTCACTACAAATAACTCAGGTTCGTTTCTTTTCATGGCTGAAAAATATTCCATTGTATATATGCCACATCTTCTTTATCCATTCATCTGTTGATGGACATTTAGGTTACTTCCAGGTCCTGGCTGTTGTAAATAGAGCTGCAATGAACATTGTGGTACATGACTCTTTTTGAGTTATGGTTTTCTCAGAGTATATGCCCAGTAGTGGGATTGCTGGGTCGTATGGTAGTTCTATTTTTAGTTTTTTGAGGAAACTCCATACTGTTCTCCATAGTGGCTGTATCAATTTACATTCCCACCAACAGTGCAAGAGGGTTCCCTTTGCTCCACGCCCTCTCCAGCATTTATTGTTTGTAGGTTTTTTGACCATGGCCATTCTGACTGGTGTGAGGGGATACCTCACTGTAGTTTTGATTTGCATTTCTCTAATGACTAGTGATGTTGAGCCTCCTTTCATGTGTTTGTTGGCAATCTGTATATCTTCTTTGGAGAAATGTCTATATAGGTCTTCTACCCATTTTTGGATTGGGTTGTTTGTTTTTCTGATATTGAGCTGCATGAGCTACTTGTATATTATGGAGATTAATCCTTTGTCAGTTGCTTCGTTTGCAAATATTTTCTCCCATTCTGAGGGTTGTCTTTTTGTCTTGTTTATGGTTTCCTTTGCTGCACAAAAGCTTTTAAGTTTCATTAGGTACCATTTGTTTATTTTTGTTTGTATTTCCATTTCTCTAGGAGGTGGGTCAAAAGCTGGCCTTACATTTAGGTCTTTAATCCATTTTGAGTTTATTTTTGTGTATGGTGTTAGGGAGTGTTCTAATTTCATTCTTTTACTTGTAGCTGTCCAGTTTTCCCAGCACCACTTATTGAAGAGGCTGTCTTTTCTCCATTGTATATTCTTGTGGCAGGCAGATTCTTAACCACTGCGCCACCAGGGAAGTCCCTATAGGCAGTATTATATATCACTGCTATAAACATTAATATAATGTACTAATAAAATGTTTTTTTGTATATATGCTTAAAGACATCTATTTTAGTAATGAGTCACTAGTTTATGCTTTCTCCATAAATAAAGAGTGAAAAATTAGTGAGAATTTTTGACTATTATTTTTCTGTGCTCTGTTAACTGAAGTTGAAATACATTGAGTGTTTTCTTTCTCCTGAAGGTATTGTCTTTGAACTTATCCCAAATTTAACACCATAAACATAACAACTTTGGCTTCATGTTTAAATCCTAAGAATTGGGAATTCCCTGGCTGTCCAGTGGTTAGGACTCCACGCTTCCACTGCGGAGGGCACAGGTTTGATCCCTGGTTGGGGAACTAAGATCCTGTGAGCCGCGGGACATGGCAAAAAAAATAAATAAAAATAAAACCTAAGAATGATTGTTGACCAAAGTAAATATACTCAAAATGCACAAATGCAAGAAATAATGTGGAATAAAAATTCTCAAGCCCCTGGAGAGTTTATTCCATTCATTTTGTTTCTTGGAGGCTAATTATCTGGTTTACGGACTGAACAGATCCTTTGTTCCTTCTCACTCCAAATATAGTTGCACTTCTGCCATTTAACCACTCATTTTATTCTCCCCATAAGAATCTAGGAGAAGTGAAAGGAAGAACAAATATTTTAGCTCTTAAACTTTCAAGAGGTCAGTACTTTATATAGTATAGACAATACTATGGTCTGCTACCCCAACTGACTGGTGACCAAAACTTCAAAACACTCTGGAAATTGCCATCAGCTAATGAGAGCCACTTCCCCAGGAGTTTATGCTTCTTTCCTAAGGATAGTTCTCATCCAACAACTGGTCAATGTGAGGTTATAAATGTCTGATCTCTTGTCTCAAGGTAGAACATCTCTGAAGGGACTCCCAGATCCAAAACTTCTTGTGGGATCAGCTGAGGCCTCTGCTGTGACTGCATCAAAGATCAATTTTTCCCACTGCCCTCACTCTTTACAGGTGTTGTCCCTAGATTACTTCTCAATAAACCTTTCTCCACAAATCACCCTCTAAGAGTCTGCTTCTGGGGAGACAATCTAAGGCAGATTTGATTTTCCACCAGCAGAAAACTTTTGTTCCCTTTAAGTTCTTGTAGCAGCATTGGACACAGAATCTTAACAACAGCAGTAAAATGAAAGCTGTATTATTTCTTACCTATTTCATAGCTACCCAAAACAACATTCTTTTTTTTTTAATTAAATTTTATTGGAGTATAGCTGCTTTACAATGTTGTGTTAGTTTCTACTGTACAGCAAAGTGAATCAGCTATATGTGTACATGTATTCCCCTCTTTTTTGGATTTCTTTCCCATAAAACAACATTCTTGACTCTCTCTGTGAGTTGAGGGAGAAGATGGAGCCCGCGAAATTAAGTAAGGCTAATTGACCTTCATGGAGATCAAACTCATGACCTTGGCATTATTTTACCATGCTCTGCTCAGCTAAGTTAATAGGTTCAGACAGAAAGCTTAAAAGTGAGATTTAAAGACTACTTCTGTAAATCTTGCTACCTCCCTTAATGACAACCAGCAAGAGTAATCCAAAAGTTGTCTTTCTGAGAGCTTTTACACTTCTCCAGTAGATTCTAGTTGAAGATGACAGATTGATCATATGAATTTCTCTTCTCCTGCCTAAGAACTCCCTAAAATTAAGACAATGAGAGAAGAAACAGCAAGAGAGAAAAGACTTCAACAGTTTTTGAAAACTGAAATCAGATGAAGTAGCAGTTAAGTGATTCTGCAGAGCAGAAACTGACTAGCTCCAGAAAAAAAAATACATTCTCTAACCCTCCAGTGAAATGGCTGGCTCCTGCCTAATCATCCTAAACTAAGTAAATAGAACAAAGGGGCCCAGAGAGGACAGAGCCAACTAAGAAGAAGAAAACTCTTTTTAAAACTCTAAAACCTTCAAGGAAGTAAGAGATTATATGACAACCAATTAAAAAACCCAAATGGACTTCTATAAAAAGATAAACAGGAAATGTAAAAGCTATCTTAGAAATTAAAAATATAATAGCCAAAATAACAATGTGATTAGGAGGGTTGGAAGAGAAAGTTAATTAATCTCCCAGAAAGCAGAGAAGGATAGAAAAGAGAAAATAAAAGAGATATAGAGGATGAATCCAGCAAGGCCAAAAACTAAGTATAAAATTTCTGCAAAAAGAGAAAATAGAGATGAGTAAATTATCAAAGAAATAATACTAGAAAATTCCCCAGACCCAAATGACAGGAGCCTATGAATTGAAAAAGCCCAGGTACTCTGAGCAGTGGCTGAAGAAACACTCACACAAAAAAAGTGTGACATTGTGAAATTTTTAAATACCAGAGATAAAGATTCTAAAAGCTTCCAGAGAGGAAAAACAGGTCATATGCAAAGGAGCAAGAAAGAGAATGGCTTCGGAATTCTGTTATCAATAAGAATGCTAGAAGATAATGAAGCAATGCTTTCAGAATTCTGAGGAAAAAGTACCATTCAAGCCGTAAGATATTTTCATTGCTTCAAGGACCCAGAATTTTTTTTTTTTTTGCCTGCACAGCAGGATCTTAGTTCCCCAACCAGGGATCACCCTTGCGCCCTGCGGTGAAAGCGCAGAGCCCTAACCACTGGACCGTCAGGGAATTCCCAAGCTTTTTTTGTTGTTGTTGTTTTGGGGTTTTTTTTGGGGGGCGGGTTTCAGAAAATTTATTTTCTGTCCATCCTTCTCTGGATTTTACTAAAGATGCACTCCAACAAAAGAGAGATATAGATCAAGACAGAGAAAGACATGGAATCTGGGAAACATTGCAATGCAACATGGAAGAAGCAGGCCCAGAGAGCAATCAATACAGATTGAAACAAGACAGAGGCTTCCACATCTAGGAATATAGAGATATGTTTATACACACACAAAGAAACAGTTAATATGATTTTTTTTTTTTTAAGTAATAATTTCTGGGAATTCCCTGGTGGTCCAGTAGTTAAGACTCCATGCTTTCACTGATGAGGGCCCGGGTTCAATCCCTGAACTAAGATTTCACAAGCCAAGTAGCGTGGCCAAAAAAAAAAAAAAAAAAAGTAATAGTTTCTGAGGCAATCATTAGGAGGTAATATGAAGGGGGTGGGGCAAGAAACTACTGTTTGTCTTTATAACTTATTTGGTGCAATTTGATTTTTTAAAAATTATGTGCATAAATACTTTGATTAAAATTTTAATGAAGTAAAATTGATAAAAAAAGGTTAAAATAAAACAATTTTCTCATAAAATATTTTTTAAAGGAAAGTACTGAACAATAGAAGCTGAACACAAAATGATCATGGTCCTTAATTACAAAAAATATGCCAAACTCCCACTTGCTCTTTTGACCCCTTGACAATCAATTTGCTACAAAAGGTAAGGATGACTGAGCCAGTAAAACTCAAGGTTTAATGCACTGCCCTTGAATGGCATGAGCTTATAATGGATTTAGAGCATACATTGACGGTGACTTATTTTGCACCGCTTCTGATTTAACTTAGCATTATGTCTGCAGGAAGGTTAAATTACGCTTTATTATGCAATTATGGTTAATTATTGTATTGCTGAACAAATGATATATTTATTCATTTGGTTATGTTACGAAATCTAGGGTTCTTTCAAATGGAGCAAATGCCAGGTAGACTTGACTAATTCCCTTGCCTTAACTTTGGTGTTAAACTTTAACAATTCTTATGGGTTTCTTTTCCCACCCTCCCACCAAATCAGAATGTTTACCACCTTCCCCTTCCAACATCAGTGACATGCCTTTTGAATTGAGCTTTAGTAGATCCTTTGACTATAGTTGGTAAAACAAAGTGCGTGAAAATTGCTAGTTAAGTGATGGGTACCTAGAGTCTTGATTATAACATTCTATCTACTTTTGTTTGTATTTGAAATTTTCTGTACTAAAAAGCTAAAATAAAGGTGGGCTCCCCAAAATGGAAAGCATTTGTTGGTATGTAGCCTTGATTGTTCAGTGAGTCAACTTAGAAAAGCAAGAGTCCATTTTCTTTGCAATTTTTTCCATTATAGATTCTATTTTTGTTTTTAATATAAAGAGCAGCCCACATAACAATAATGAAGCTTTCATCCTCTTTAGCAAAATAGGCCTTGGCCTGCTACACACCTGAAGGAGAGACCCTCCAGGGAAATCTCAGTAGGAAACTGTGTTGATGAGTCAGCCTGTGGCATACTTTCTCTGCCTTGATACTAAATCAAAGCTTCAGTTAGTGAGTAGGACTGCTTTGTTGCTGAAGCACTGGTCCCGCAGGGACAGTAACACTGAGGGTGTAGCTATTAATAGACTCTAACACTCCCTTCTTTTTTTTTTTTTTTTTTTTTGGCACTGTTTGTTGCAAAAGCCCAAGTGTTGCTTGTGGAAACCTAGACAAGTTGTTACCTGGATAATTAATCTCTCACTGAAACTCCATTAGTGGTTTTAGTTCAATAAAAAATGATGCTGCCTTTCTTGCTCTGAACGATTTGACTGGGTTGTTTATACATTAAGTTGTGCCAGGCCTGGTCTTCCCCACAAAGCCTGTGTCCTGCTGATCCTCCAGGTGACTCATCTACTATACACACATAAAAATCACAGTTCACAGGGTTGCTGTTAGAATTAGTTAATGTTTGCCCTGTGCTTTACGATCCTCACATGAAAGGCACTAAGGAAGTACAGTGTGTCTACACAAAGTAATAATATCAGTACACATTGTAAAGAATAGTGGGATCTTTCTGAATGCAAGGTGGAATATTAACTTCAGGTTATTTTTATTAGTGTTTGCAGAAGAACACGATGAAACTGAAGAGGTTTTCAGGTGAACATGTAACTGACAAAAGCAGACACAATTCTGTTGTAGACTAAGGATATGTAAATATCAAAAGACTAAGGATAGGTAAATATCAAAAGAAAGAAACAAAGAAAAGAAAAAAGTACATACTCAATGTTCAAAGAAGGCAGACTAAAAATAATAATGAAGATTCTTGATTCTCAAGATTCTTTTCCCATTGAGATAAAACAACTATAAACTGGCCCCAAAAGAGTTTACCAGAAATATTTGATCTTATTTTACTCTGCATAGTTTTACATGTAGTTGATGGAAGGCAGTTCAAAGAAAAAGGAGGAGGGAGGAAAAAACTGGCTAAGCATAAACATCAGTGAACACAGGAGATGCCGGAGAGTTGTTTTGAACCTGCCCTTTATTTCCCTCCTCTTGATAATGAAGGCCTAATAATATTGCCTTCCAAATATCAGTTCCTCCTTTCCCATTCCCACCTGCCTCACCCCAGTTGGATCCCGCAGCAGCTCAGATCCAGATTGCCACAGCAATTCCTAACACTCTCACCCTGTGTGCCAAACTCATCCTATCCAAACTCCTTTCGTGCCTTTGAAGGCCTGTTATTATCAGGCCCCACTCTACCTACCCTGCATAACTCTCTATTCAGCTACATTGTTCTTCTTGGAAGTTATTCCCTCCTTCATAATCTTTAAACCACTGAGATGTACTATCCTTCCCCTCCACCAAGCTAAACTAAAACCATTCTCAAAGTTTCTGGTCAATTTTAAAGCCTTCCCTAACCACGCCAGCTCTCAATAATACTTTCTCTTTTCTGACCTTTTTTTTAAATATAAATGTATTTATTTATTTTTGGCTGCGTTGGGTCTTCGTTGCGGTGCACGGGCTTCTCATTGCAGTGGCTTCTCTTGTTGTAGAGCACGGGCTCTAGGCGCTCGGGCTTCAGTAGTTGTGGCACGTGGGCTCAGTAGTTGTGGCTCGTGGGATCTAGAGCACAGGCTCAGTAGTTGTGGCGCACGGGCTTAGCTGCTCCGTGGCATGTGCGGTCTTCCCGGACCAGGGATCGAACCCGTGTCCCCTGCATTGGCAGGTGGATTCTTAACCCCTGCGCCACAAGGGAAGCCTTTTTCTGACCTTTTTTGACATCTAGGCATCTAGAGTTTGTGCCACAGACTTCCATGTTTGTTGCTCTTACCTACAGGATGAGACTGTAACCTCCTTGAGGGCAAAGACTGTTTTTTGGGGGTTTTTTTTAGCGACTCCATTCAATTTTATTTCACACTTAAGTAAACCTGCCTCTTAAATTTGCCAATTTCAAAGACTGTTCTTGATATACATTTTGCAGGTCACAGAGTGAGGCACTTCAGAGGAACTGAGTAAACATTTGTCTGATTGGCTCTGATCCTAACTGTGGTCTATTGTTGTCTCCCTTTCAAAACAGGATTGGCGGGGGTGGGGGGTGCTGTGAAAAACACTGGCTTTGGAGTCAGAGCTGAATGATAATTCCACTGTTGCCACTTACATTCCATCTCTGTTGCATGAACATGGGGAAGATTTTTCTTTTCTAACATCCAGAGAGCTACCAAGACATGTTCATCCAGCCCCTGACCCATGGAGAAGGACATCAGATCTGGCAACAAGAGCCATCAGGTTGTGTCCTCTGGCATGGGGGAAGGAGTATTTCACTAGCCATGTCCAGAGCCTAAAGGAAATTTTTTTTACTTCCCTTGCTACGATTCTACTCACTAATAAACTTTCTGGTTTTCCAGGTTCCGTGATACCAGAAGAGGGACTCCCAGGCAGAGGGTCAGAGTTTCCAGACACTAGAAAGGAATATATCACTTGACTTGGCTGTTACGTTACTGTCCTACGAGTTTGGTCAGTGTGGATTGTCATCAAGACACTCATCATCTTTGGGAAATTGAGAAATTCCAGTTTATGAAAAGGGCTGAAAAACAGTCACTGGCCATTGATGATCCACCAGGTACTCTACCAAGGAAGGCCTGCCAGAGCAGCTAACTCCTAAGCCATACTTCCACTCGGTCCCCACACTGTTACACACTTCTGCTTGTCAAATCACCTGTCCCAATTTTGGTTACACCAGAGTAGCCATATATTGCAGTGGCCTCAGTTTGAAACATGACCCTATTATGTACTAAATCACCCTGAGCAAATAGCCAAGGCTTATGTGCCTGTTTCCTCATATGAAGTAAGATGCTAACTGCATCTACCTCACAAGGATGTCATGAGATGCTAACATACGTAAAATACTTCAAACAGTGCCCAGCATCTAATTGCTCAATAAGTAATAATTATGAAAAAAGCAAGTTCTAGGTAGGACTATGATAAAATTAGTTTAGTCCCAGTCTCCTGACTCATTTTGGTAAAATATGAGGAATAATTTAAAGAATTTGTCAGGATTTTGTAAATATTTCTTACTTCTCCATTTTCGCCAGTTTCTTTTGACCACAAATTTGCTTCCACATAGCAATTAACAGTAATTCCGTGAAAACAAAAAGGGTGTCTGGGCTTTTTTTCCTGAGGTGATTAAGCATGGTTAAAGAAAGCTGAAGAGGTAATTTCTCAGATAGCTTTGTAAGGAGAAACATAGATGGGGTAGTGGCAACTGTGAAGAAGAAAGAAATATAGGAGGAATCCCATAAACCTGAGGGAAGAAAGGTGTTCAGAGGTGTTACTGGATCTCAAGATCTCCTTCTGAACCAGAGCTTCTGACTTAACTAAAGGTCGGCTTGATGCTTGCTCTCAGCTCTGCAAAGAGACAGTCTTCAATCCTTCAGTAGCTAAAGTTGTTTGTAATACAAACAAGCTCTTAGTTAATACCCAAGAATGTGCAAGATATGCTTTTTTGTGGACATTCTCTTAGGAAATTGAAATACATTGTATCTGATATATTCTTTGGATGATTTAGAACACTGATAGAATTTTTGAAAATTCACTCCAAACTCCAACAAACATTTCTGGGTCTTCAGCATCTTATGAAGGTTCAAAACCAAATTTGGTCTCTTGCTTTGATTCCAAAATCTCCCCTAAGTATACTTGAAAAGATGTTTTCTCTTATCCAACTATATTGGGTGGGTTTTTTTCCTCCTACTCTTTGGCAGCACAGCCTAAGAGTCCAGATTTTGGGTTGGACTGTCAGGGCTCAGTTCCCAGATCTACCGCTTTTTGATGAGTGACCTTTGGGCAAGCAACTTAATCTTTCTCTTTCTTCCATTTCCTCATTTGTAAAATGGAGATAATAATAATAATACCAATTCATAAGTCTCTTATAAGAATTCGAAGCCAGTATATTTGGAACAATGCCTGACATATAGTAAGCACTCAATTAGGATTAGTTGCTGTTGTAAGTTTTACTGTTGTCATTTATTGAATTATCTAAAAATGAGTTTTCATACAGCTTACTTAAAAGGCAAAGTATGGTGAGCATGCGATTTTATTTTACTTTTTAAAAAATTAATTAATTTTTATTTTTTTGGCCACGCCATATGGCATGTGGGATCTTAGTTCCCCAACCAGGGATCGAACCTGTGCCCCCTGCAGTGGAAGTGTGGAGTCCTAACCACTGGATTGCCAGGGAATTCCCAGAATGTGATTTTTAAAGATATTGAATATTATAACATAGATTTATCTGCCTAGCCCCCTTCTTCTGGTTCCACGTGGTCTTGGAGTTATTAATCAAGGTCCCCATTTTCCCAACCACAGGGGTGGGTACATGCCACAGGTTGGGCCAGACCCTTCCTCTCCTGGACTTTCCTGCGTATTATGCTGAGAATGGGATTGAGAGGGGGGAGCCTCTCTTGCTTTTGCATTATGGACTATCAGAATGTAGCCCTGGACTACTAACCACATCCTCCCTCCCCTTTCTGCTACAGAAGAGAATGATGCCATGAGACAAAAAGTAACAGTCCCAAGAGATGCAGAGAGAACAAATCTCTCCTGCCTAAATAATCCAACACAGTTACATGAGCCAATACAGTCACCCTTTTAGTGAAACTAGTTTGAGTTGGACTTCTACCAGCCACACGTGCACACAAAAATCCTAGACTTTCCAACATAATTTCAATTTCAAACATTCTGTTTTATTGTTCCCACAAATACTACTACTACTACTAAACAGCTACAATGTATACTGCTTTGTATGTTCTAAGCACTGTTCTAAGCATTTCATATGTTGTAACTCATTTAAACCTCCCAACTATGCTATGAAGTGGTATTATTATTATCCTTACCTTACAGATAAGGAAAGTGAGAAACAAAGAGATTAAGTAATTTCCACAAGACCACATAGATAGAAAGTGGAGATAGGATTCAGATCATGGTAGTATGAATCCCGAGTTCATGCTTTCTGTGCCTCATGGTGTGTCAAATGGCCACTGATCATAGATGTTGGTAGGAATTAAACTCTCTGTCGTGTACTCTAAGAAGATAGGAAGTGGCCCATATGATACATGTGTACTAATTTGAGAATGGGGAAGAGGGAAGGACACATAGGCCAATTATACTTCTATAGCTACTAAATGGAAAGCATGCCAGAAAACGTTATCAATGATTTTCCAAATAGATAAGTTCCTTAGATATTCTTCTCCCATATTCCACTCATTCTTCATGCCATTTTATACTCTCTAACCCTTTTCCAATTTTAGAGAAGTCTGGCACAATTTTCATTCATTTCTGGGATTCTTGAAACACTCGATACCTCTACTATTTTACCTCCCTTTAACTCTGAAACCCACTGCATTTTGGCTTAATTGCTATACCCTCTTCCTTATGAAACAGCCCTGGAAAAGGGTGCCAAGAGCTTCCTGCTCACCAGGTCCATTGAGCATGTCTTAGTAGATATGTTGCTTGATAGATACTTCTGGTTTTTTAACCCATTTGTCTAGCCTTCCTTGGCATCCTCTCCCTTGTTGTTTGGGCCACCACCTCTCCTCATTCTCTTCTTCCATGCTGGCTATTCTTTTCAATCTCTTCGTAACATCCTTTTCCTTTTTACCATTAAATATTGATAATCCTGTTCAACTTTTTAAATTCAGGTCAATGTTATTTCCTCCAGAGAGGCTTCCCTGTCACCTACACCCATAGAGTTCACCAAACCTTCATCTGGTATGTATCCATTGCCCCTCTTGTGCTGTATTGTTATTTTACTTGCTACTTATATCTCTCCTGCTTTGGGTTGAAAATTCCTACAAGGGATGATGTTTTATTCATCTCTGTACCCCAGCACTTAGCAAATTTTCACCATGGAGTGGATTCCCAGTAAATGTTTCTGAATGAATGAATGGGCTTGTCTGGTTTTCAATTGTGGAATATCTGCCTATTATGACTCAACTTGGCCTTTTTTTCTGTAAAACAGGAGAGACATTACATTATCATAAAGATGCCCGGAGATATAAATTACCTAATAAGTCAAAGGACACTTGGATATCCAGTAGTGAGCATCTCATACCTAGTAAGTCTGAATATCTGTTTTCCTGCTAAATAAATCACTGGTGATGTGTGTGTACTTGTGTGTTTACAGGAAATTAGAGAAAAGTAGGCTTTTAGTACCTGACACAAAAATCAAAACACCTGGGCTTCCCTGGTGGCGCAGTGGTTGAGAGTCTGCCTGCCAATGCAGGGGACACGGGTTCGAGCCCTGGTCTGGGAAGATCCCACATGCCGCGGAGCGAATGGGCCCGTGAGCTGCAACTACTGAGCCTGCGCATCTGGAGCCTGTGCTCCGCAATGGGAGAGGCCGCGACAGTGAGAGGCCCGCGCACCGCGATGAAGAGTGGCCCCCTCTCGCCGCAACTGGAGAAAGCCCTCACACAGAAACGAAGACCCAACACAGCCAAAAATTAATTAATTAATTAATTTAAAAAAAAAAATCAAAACACCTGATTGCTAGTCTTGGCTCTATGACTTAGCCCAGTGACCTTGGGCAAGTTATTTAGATAATCTGAAGCTTGAATTTTTAAAATGATAATTAAAATCTCTAGCCTGCCTACCTCATAGAGCTGAAGTGTGGATAAGATGGAAGGAATATGAAAATGCTTTAAAAACTGTTTTAGGTTGTTACATTGGTTGCAGAAAATATAAACACACCCAGATTATGTCAGGTAGTAAATGGTTTATTGAAAGGATACCTGGGGAAATTTTTAAAAACAAAATAAAGCAGAAATCTCAGCCACTAGTTTCAGCCAACCAGGGAAGTGGAAAGTGACACAATCATGGGGTCACACAAGAGTAATGGGAACCTGAGTATAGCTGAAGACTACAGAGACTGTAATGTGGTTTCTGAACTGGAAGTTTCTTCAGGGTCTGGCACAGATAAAGCAAGAGCTTGGTAATCTCTCCTGAGTGCTCTGCAATTGACATGATGTCTTTTCTCTCTGTCTCTTTTTCTTTCCTGGTGACTTTCTGCCTTTGATCCCACCAACTAACTGACCCCCTAAGTCTATAAATCAAACAACAGATAGATTGTTGCTAAGGGCCTAATGGCAAAGCTCTCTGCTCCAGGTTCTTTCATAGGAAGCCAGCCAGCCAATAGTTGGCTGTTCTTGGCTCAGAGGCACTCCCCTGGTCCAGTTAGTGGTGGCCATGGGTGATAGAGCCAAGAAGAACAAACACACTCATTTATGTACCCAAGGCTCTTGCTTTAGATTAGCCACAGTAGGATGTCACTAGGCTAAAGGGTCTAAGGGAGAAATGAGTGTTAAAGGATCCCAAGGACTAGGGGTTACCTGGTGGAAGCCTGCCCAGAAAGCAGCTGGAACCATGAAAGAAATGGCTGATGTCCAAGATGCCACCTGAAGCAGTTAGAAGGGGGTTTGATGAGAAATAACCTGGCTTCTTTTCCTTCCTGCTCTCCAAACTCCTCCCTTTAGGCAAACATACCAGGAATCCAGCTGACACAGGAAAGTTAAGTCTTCCCTGTGATACAGAGAAGATCAGAGAAGGGCAAGAAATGGATCTGAGGGCAGAGGTTCAGGACTAGCTCTGTATCTTATCATTAACAGAGTCAAATCTTCAGTTTACTTGGGGATGGCCAAGAGAGTCAACACTGTTATAGTGTAGACCTAGTACATTGGAATGAGTAGAACTGGCTTTGAATCTTAGCTCTGCTATTTATTCTCTTTTATTTGGGTTGAGTTACTTAACCCTTCCAAACCTGTGTCTCATTCTGTAAAATGGTGATAACAATACCCATCTTCCAGGATTATAAAGATTCAACATAATGAACATAAAACTTTCAGCACACGTCTAGACATGGGGAATGCTTTATTGTTACAAAGATGATAGTGATGGTGGTAGTGGTGGTGATGGTGATAGTGGTTGTCCCTGCCACTAGGATATGTTTAATTTTTGCATCTCCAATAGCATGTCTTAGAGGTTTTTAAGCTGGTTAAAAATATAGGCATCACTGGGCCTCTGAGTAACTTTATCAATATCAAGGTTACCTGCGGTTAAAGAGTCTAAATTGGAAAAATGCCATGGAGGTTTCTGCATCTCATCAAAAAAAAAAGAAAAAAAAAATATGAGGTGCTTTACACATATAAAATGCTTGCCTATGTACATGGTAACAGTCATACCACAATATTAACCATTTAAGAAAAAGTACAGGGGCTTCCCTGGTGGCGCAGTGGTTAAGAATCTGCCTGCCAATGCAGGGGACACGGGTGCAAGCCCTGGCCTGGGAAGATCCCACATGCCGAGGAGCAACTAAGCCCATGCGCCACAACTACTGATCCTGAACTCTAGAGCCCGCAAGCCACAACTACTGAGCCCATGTGCCACAACTACCGAAGCCTGTGCACCTAGAGCCTGTGCTCCGCAACAAGAGAAGCCACGACAATGAGACGGCCACGCACCGCAACAAAGAGTAGCCCCCGCTCACAGCAACTAGAGAAAGCCCACGCACAGCAACGAGGACCCAAGACAGCCAAAAATAAATAAATTAATTAATTAATTAATTTTAAAAAAAGAAAAAGTACAAAGCATATGTAGCTAAGGGACTGTATCTTTGAAACTGTAAATATATTTGAGTACTCAGACCAAGAAACGAATCTCAGGGGAATTATGTGACTGTGATTGTGAACAAGTGATTCATCCATTGTGATGGATAGGAAGTTAGTGGATAGTCTAATAGTGTTTTGGTGATTTAACCAAATTTTGGAAAAGTACTCACACTAATTTCTTTGTCATTATCTGGAATGTCAGGTTCAAAATATCATAGGGTTTATTTATTTATTTATTTATTTATTTTAAGTTAAACCTCCTTTTATTAGCAAATTCCCTGAGAGGAGAAGACAGTGCTTTCGGCTCTCTATTCTGATGTTTCTATGACTTTTAAATTTTTCAAATTTTAAAAATTGTGTAATATATAATGTACATAAAATAATGAATGAAATTGTACAGTTAAAGAGTAATGATACAACGACATGTGTGTATTCACTACCCAAGCCAAGAAACAGAATATTTCCACCCAGGAACTCCCTTATTACTACCAAAGTGAACACTGTCCTGAATTTTAATTAATGTATTAATAGTTCCTGTTTTCTTTACATTCTTAATCACTTGTGTATATATCCTTAAATAGCATATTATTTAGTTTTGAATGATTTTGAACTTTAAGTGGAATCATAGTGATTACATTCTGCTAAGACTTGCCCCTTTCACTCGACATTGTGAGTCATTCACGTGAACACAGCTCTAGTTCAATTTTGCATCTATATCGTAAGTTGACCTACAATGTTCTTTTATTGTATTATCTTTATTGTGTTTTGAAATCAAGACTATAGCTTTCTTTTAAAACGAGCTGGGAATCTTTTGTTCTTTCTCGGTTTCTGGAAAAAACTTCCATGAAGCAAGAATTAGTTGCTCCTCAAATGTTTAGTAAACTCACCCATAAGAACATTTTGACCCGTTTTGTTTTTGTTTTTGTTGGGGGGGGAGGTCTTAACTACCATTTTAATTTCTTTAAACTTAATGTTTATTCAAGTTCTCATGTCAATTTTGAAATTTTATAGTTTTAGATATTTTTGTATTTAATTTAGATTTTCAAATTTATTACATATGGCTGTTGTAATTCTTCACTGTCTTGTAAGTGCTCTCACGTCTTCAAGATTTCAAAAATATTTTGACCAGCTTTTCTAGTTGTTCTCAAAAGAGGGTTGATTTGAGCTCCCTAGTCCATCAGTATCAGAAATAGATGTTTGATCCTTTTTTGAATCTGCCTACTCTTGATTCATGCTTTAAAGTTTTATTTCTCCCTAGAAACATTAAAATTACTTACTGATTTTCTGTGTTGAATAATTCAACATCTGAAAATTCCATGGATCTGACTTTGCCATTTCTGTTCATGATGCCTTATTATCTTGGGTGATTATTGCTTATTGACATTATTATTGTTTTTCTTGTTTTTACTGTGAATTATGCTTTTATATTTGAACTCTCAGTGAAATTCTTGAGGCCTGGGATGCAGGTAGATTCCTCCAGAAAAAAAATTGCCTTTACTTCTGTCAGGTGTCTGGAGCAAACTAGTCAAGAGCCACTTTAAATGAAATGATTGGCTTGAGATATTTTTGGCCTACTCAAGAAGTGAGAATTCAAACTATAAACCTGCAAAAGGGTTGGCTGGTGGTAATGAATTTTCAGAGGAAAATTTTTGCCCTCCATTCATCACCAAAGTTTAAAATAGGTAATTTTTTGCAGTCCCAAGGAGGAAAGAAGCATTCATTTATAGTTCATCCTAATACTGAGGGTACAGCCCTCTGGATCCTGGCTTTAGGAGGGAAAACTCTCATGTTAGACTTTATATTTTGACTCTTGCTTTGTCTTTTGTGCCCCTAGTCCTTCTGGGCCATGGAAACTGAGTTTACCAAGAGAGGCAAATTCAGCAAATGTTCTCAAGGAGAAAACTCTCAGAGCTTCTTGTAAAGCTCAGAGCTCCTGACTTTATTCAGAACTTGGCCTGAATATTCTTCACTTTCTTGCCAGCTCATGTATATATACAAGATCATTTTTTGTTGCTTTCAGCAGGAGGGTCTAAGTCACTGATAGTATTGTTCTCTGTTTATATGATTAAAAAGAATCATATTATATACATGGTTTCATAACCTGCTTTTTAATATTCATAAGGTAAAAAGAATACTTACCTAACTTATGGAATACGTGTCTACAATCATTATTTAATTATTTATTCATTCAACAAATATTTCCTGAGGCCCTAATATAGACATTTTTTGTCCCCAATGATACAACAATGAATAAGACACACAGTTGCTACATGTACTAAACTTAAATTCTAGGGGAAGGGAAATATTAAACCTATTATTGCACAATAAACTATATAGTTACAAACTTTTCTTATCAAGAAAAATTAGAGGATACTTTGAGAGAGCCACTCAATTTAGACTGAGAAGTCAGGGAAGGCCACTCTGAACAAGAGACATTAGAAACTAAAGGATGAACAGGAATTAGCCACATGAAGAGTGAGGGGAAGAATTTCCAGGCAGAAGGAACAGCAGGTATGAAGGCCCTGAGACAAGAGGGAACATGCCATGTTTTGGAGATGAAATAAAGCAAGAGAAGCTGTAGTAGAGATCAAAGGGGAAAAGAGTGAGACATGAGCTGGAGAAATTGGCTGGGTCCAGAGCATGCATGGCCTTCTACTCTGTATTCGTCAGCTTTGGATGCCACAAAAGCCTGGATGGCTTAAGCAAGAGAAACTTATTTTCTCCCAGTTCTGGAGGATGAAAGTCCAAGATCAAAGTTCCAGCATGGGCAGGTTCTGGTGTGACTTCTCTTACTGGCTTGCAGACAGCTGCCTTCTTGCTGTGTCCCTACATGGTAGGGAGAGAGCTCTGGTATCTCTTCCTCTTCTTATTAGGGCACCAGTTCTGTCAGATCAGGGGTCCACTCTTAATCCTAATTACCTCCTTAAAGGCACTATCTCCAATACAATCCGTGGGAGGTTAGAGTTTCAGCATATGAATTTGGGGCGGGGGCGGTGGGTACACAATTCAGCCCATAGCATATGCCATGGATTTTTATTTCAAGTGTGATGAGAAGCCATTGAAGAGTTTTGTGCCAGGGAATGACATGATCAGTTTATGTTTTGAGAGAATCGGTGTGCTTCTTGAATTGAAGACAGAAGAGGAGAGACCAGCTAGGAGACAATTGTAATAGCCGAGATAAAATATGGCAGCTGGGACCTCTTTGGTGTGAGGAGTAGAGAGGATTCAATGCATTCTAATACAAATTTAGGAATAATCATTGTCACCATTTAGTGATTGTTTGGATGTAAGGAAGACCTAAATATCGAGGAGGTGTCTAGATTTTTGGCATGGGCACATGACTGGATGGTGGCATAATTTACTGAGGTGAGAAACACTAGAATTGCAGGTTTGGAGCAGGAAGAAGATAAATGTAAGTAAGTCTGTTTTGAAATGCTGAGTTTGAGATGTCTACTAGATGTCTAAGTGAGATGTCAAGTAGCAGATAGATCTGGGATAATGATACAAATGTGCAAGCTGGTATTTGAAGTCATAGGAGTGGATGAGATTGGACAGGAAGAGAGAACAGAATAGAGAAGAACAGGGGGCCTAAAACTAAGCTTTGAAGAACATAATTTCCTCACAACACTGTATGATGAAAATTTTTAAACATAAGGACTCACACTGTGAGCATCCATATACCCACCACCAAGATTCTACAATTAGCATTTTACTATATTTGCTTTATCCCATATCTATTTATCTGTCTATTCTTCTATCCATCTATCAAGGCATCTTATTTTTTGATGCATTTCAAAGTAAGCTGTAGATATTCGTACATCTCACCCCTAAACACTTCAGCATGCACATCAACTAGAGTTCAAAATTTATTTATGGTTCATTTTTATTTTTATTTTTTATTTTTTTAACATCTTTATTGGAGTATAATTGCTTTACAATGTTGTTAGTTTCTGCTGTATAACAAAGTGAATCAGCTATATGCATACATATATTCCCATATCCCCTCTCTCTTGCATCTCCCTCCCCCCTCCTTATCCCACCCCTCTAGGTGGTCGCAAAGCACAGAGCTGATCTCCCTGTGCTATGCAGCTGCTTCCCACTAGCTATCTATTTTACACTTGGTAGTGTATATATGTCAATGCTACTCTCTCACTTCATCCCAGCTTACCCTTCCCCGTCCCCGTGTCCTCAAGTCCATTGTCTACATCTTTGTCTTTATTCCTGTTCTGCCCCTAGGTTCTTCAGAACCATTTTTTTTTAGATTACACATATATGTGTTAGCATACAGTATTTGTTTTTCTCTTTCTGACTTACTTCATTCTGTATGACAGACTCTAGGTCCATCCATCTCACTACAAATAACTCAATTTCATTTCTTTTTACGGCTGAGTAATATTCCACTGTATATATGTGCCACATCCTCTTTATCCATTCATCTTTTTATGGACACGTAGGTTGCTTCCATGTCCTGGCTATTGTAAATAGTGCTGCAATGAACATTGTGGTACATGACTCTTTTTGAATTATGGTTTTCTTGGGGTATATGCCCAGTAGTGGGATTCCTGGGTCATATGGTAGTTCTATTTTTAGTTTTTTAAGGATATGGTTCTTTTTTAAGTTGAAATTTACATATAATGAAATGTGCCAACCCTAAATGCACTATTTGCTGAATTTCAACAAATGCATACTTGCCTATTTAATGCAAATTCCTATCAATATTTAGACATTATGATTACCCTAGGAAATTCCCTCAAGTCCCTTTCCAGTCAGTCTCTATCCCCTCTCCCATAGAAGCAACCATAGTTCTGATATTTTTCCACCAAAGATTGCCTTCTGGAACTTCATATAAATGGAATCATACAGTATATACTGTTTCTTGTATGTAAGGCTTCTTTTATTCAGCATATTATTTTTGAGATTCATTCCTGTTGCTGCATGTATGATTAGTTTGTTCCTTTTTCTTGATGAGTCTTATTTTATTGTATGGCTCCACCTTGGTTTGTTTAGCTTTTCTTCTATTGATGGACACTTAAATGCTATTTCCAGTGTGAGACCGTCATGCATGAAGCTGCTATGAGCATTTCTGTATAAATCTTTGTGGACGTATGTTTTCACTTCTCCTGAGTAAATATCTAGAAGTGGAATTGCTCATGAGGTCAGAAGGTCGATAGATGGTTGCTTTGGTTTGGTTTGGTTTGGTTTTTGTTCTTTTGTGATAGAATCTTTATTTTACATGTTAGCATCATAGCACGAGAATCCATCCCAGGCATTGTCCTGATCTGAACCCCCACCCATTATGTTTACACAAGTACTGTTCCATGATCATTTGTGTTAAATATATATAAATATAGAAAACTCCTTCTGCATATCCAGCTAATCTAGAAGGAAAATGATGTTTATAGACTTGCAATCCTTCCCCTAAATGAAATTTGTTTCTGGATTAAATATGTCTGAATTCTTTTGAGGTCACATGATGAGGAAAATCCAAATTACAGTCTGCAAAAGCTACTCAAGGAGTCAAGAGATTCCCTTGCATGCACAGGATTTTTGGATCCTTCTATAATAGTACTTTTTAAATTAATTTTTAAAATTGTGAGAAAAAACACAAATTAATTTACCCCCCTAACCATTTTTAAGTGTTCAGTTCAGTGGTGTTAACTATACTCACATTGTTGTGTAACAGATCTCTAGAACTTTTTCACCTTGCAAAACTGAAACTCTATACCCGTTAAACAACTCCCAAATTTCCCGTCTCCCCTCCCCGGCAACCACTGCTCCACTCTATGTTTCCGTGAGTTTGACCTAATCTAGATACCATGGAACCATACGGTATTTGTCTTTTCGTGACTGGTTTATTTCACTTCACATAATATCCTCAAGGTCCATCCATGCTGCAGCATGTGACAGGGTTTCCTTCTTTCTTTCTTTTTTTTTTTTTAATTTATTTTTGGCTGCATTGGGTCTTCGTTGCTGCACATGGGCTTTCTCTAGTTGTGGCGAGCGCGGGCTACTCTTCTTTGCGGTGCACAGGCTTCTCATTGCGGTGGCTTCTCTTGTTGCAGAGCACGGGCTCTAGGCATGGGCTTCAGTAACTGTGGCACGCAGGCTCAGAAGTTGTGGCTCGCGGGCTCTAGAGCGCAGGCTCAGTAGTTGTGGCGCACGGGCTTAGCTGCTCCGCGGCATGTGGGATCTTCCCGGACCAGGGATCAAACCCGTGTCCCCTGCATTGGCAGATGGATTCTTAACCACTGCACCACCAGGGAAGCCCTCCTTCTTTCTTAAGGCTAAATAATATTCCATCCTGTGTATATACCACACTTCCTTTATCCAGTCATCAGCAGATGAACATTGGACTGCTTCCACCCCTTGTCTAATGTGAATAAGACTGCAATGATAAATAAATAAATTTTTTAAAAAAGACTGCAATGAACATGGGTGTGCAAGTATCTCTTTGAGATCCTGCTTTCAATTCTTTTGAATATATACCCACAAGTGGGATGGCTAGATCATAGATGTTTTGTTTTTATAAGAAACTGCCAAACCTTTTTCCAAAGCATTTCACACTCTTACTAACAACACATGAAAAAACTAGTTGCTCCATATCCTTGCAAACTTTGTGGTCAGTCTTAGAATACCAACATTTAAATGTCTAATAAAATAGGTGGACCGATTAAAGGAGACTATGGAGTAGTAGAGAGATGGGAGAGAAACCAGGTGTGATTACATAAGAAGGCAAAGGAAGAGAGGTTTAAGAAACAGGGACTGATCAAGATCTTCTCATGTACTTTTGCTCTGCCTCTAATACATCTTCCACTCTATAATTAGTAATTTTTCAACAAGCAAATTTTATCATTTCCCTCCTTTGCCTTTCAGACCTCACATTGCTATGAAAATGGAGTTGCCAGGTTTAGCAAGCAGGATGTCCAGTTAAATTTAAATTTCATATAAATAACAGATAATTTTTTCAGTGTAGAGTATGTTCAGTGTAATATTTGGGACTTACTTATGCTAAAATATTGTTTATCTGAAATATAAGTTTCAGGTATATATCTGAAATATAAATTTAATTCAACATCCTGTATTTTACCTGCAAATCTATCAAAATAAAGTTCAAAAACTCCTACTTTGGCCTCCAATGCCTACCTGCCTACCTCTGCAGCATCTTCTTTGCTAGATTGCTTCTGAATCTCTATACTTTCTTGTAGTCAAACAAGAAAATTCTACAAACTTTCTCATAGGCTTCTTCTGCCTCAGTGCACTTGCATATGCTGTTTTCTCTGGCAGAAACATTTTGCTTTCTCTCTTTGCCTAGCTAAATTCTACTCATCCTGTAGCTTTCAACTTAACTGTCACTTTTGTTCTTCCCCTTGGCCATGAAGAGGCATGAAGGATCTTAGTTCCCCGACCAGAAAATGAACCCAGGCCCCCTGCAGTGGAAAGGCAGAGTCCTAATCACTGGACCAACAGGGAATTCCCCTGTCACTAGGACTTCTCTATTCATCTCAGGCTAGGTTAATTCTCATTGTTATATATGCCCTTTGGCCTTCCAACTTGTGGTTATTTAATTATTTATATGTGTTTTATCTTCCCTGCTAGGCTATAGGCCTCCAAGGAAGAGACTGCCTGTCTTGTTCATTGCTGTATCACCATAGCATAGTGACTGGCATAAAACAGGTTATCAAATATTTGTTGTGATTGCTTGCTATAAAGTGGATGCAAATTAATTTTGTTCTGTGACTTTTATATCATCAGTTGAGAACATTTGATGCTCAGTTAGATGTTGCAGAAACGAGGTTACAAATCTCTGCAGAAAAGAACCACAAATGAACACCTCAAGTATAGGAGTTGAAATACTTATGCAAAAAATTTAAAAATAATTCTTTTTCCATGTAATTTTACCAAAGAGGAAATGCTTGATTAGGAAGATGCCTGTTAGCAAAAGGAATTCAAGAAAAAACAAAAAGCACTTTGCATTTGTCATAATTTTTAGCTAAGAGAGATATTTATATGGAGACTTTCCCTTTCAGAAATCTGTGAAATATTAGTTTTTAATGTAGACACTAAACATTCTTGGCAGAATGAGAAAAAAAATCAAATTGAAAGCTTGAGAGGAGTGCTTATTATTTGAGTATAATCAATGAACTGAGTAACAGAAGGAAACGTAATTTAACATACCTCCACTTCAGTTTAAGTGAAATGGATACAGATGTACTCTTAAGTTTTGAGACTGTAATGACTAGAGTCATGAAATCAGGGCCCAAAGAAAGAAAAAACATGGATAACTCCATTAAACTGAGTAAAGGTCAACTATATGAGAAATGAGAAAATGGATTATTTCTGCAAACCCTTGATTTCTGTACCCTTCCTCTTGTATGTTAAACTATCTCAGTGGCTAACTTAAGCAGAAAGGGAATTTTCTGGAAGAACACTGAGTGGCTCATAGTTTTGATTGTAAGGAAGGGAACTGAGGGAAGCTAGATGGCCAGAACCAGAGCTAAAGTCAATCCTGAAATGGCCTGGTAAGGGTACTACTGCCATGACCAGTAGATGCTAGACATAACCCCAGGGATTGTTGCCATTGTCCCATCAGATTCTGGGTATCACAGGTGTGAGTGGGATGAATTCTACTTACTTATGGGTAACTCAGTCCAGATTCAAAGTCCCAAGTAAGAGCATCCAGTCTACCAAGCTTAGATCATTTTCTCTCACCCTAGGATTGCTGTGGGGCAGAGGGGGGAGGAGGTGGTGAGTGGAGGGCAGAAGGCAAATATCTGGACTTTCTGGCCTGTAGTGGGAGAAAAGATTCTGCCACCCACAAAAATTCCCAAATGGAAAATTCCCAAACAGTGTAAGGGGGGGAGGGTAAGATGGGGAGCAGCCACAAAATTATAAATATCCATTATATATGTCTATCTTTCAGGGGTATGAGGAGATATGAGAATCTTGCTCTATCTGACAGCTACTATTGTGTCATTTCTACAATTGTAGGCAGTAGGTTACTAAATCACCAATAACTTGATTTAGACATATCCATATATACATGTACACACAAGCATACAAATTGATCCATTGACTTTTTTTCTAAGTTTACTATTCCTATCGAGAAAGGGAAAGCTTTTTCTTTTTTCCAGGTCAAATAAAGAGAATGGTCACAGGTGTCATTAAACTACAGCTATATCATAGCCCCTAACCTCAGAGGATAAATTTGACAATAATGTATTTTGATGAAATTACATTGAGAGAAGGCAAATTCAGCCACGTGGAGAGTCATGAGGTCCCATTTAAAGGACTCCTTTAAAAGATGCTCCCTGATCATCTCGGTGCTTTGTGACCACCTTAGAGGGGTGGGATAAGGAGGGTGGGAGGGAGGGAGACACAAGAAGGAAGAGATATGGGGACATATGTATATGTATAACTGATTCACTTTGTTATAAAGCAGAAGCTAACACACCATTGTAAAGCAATTATACTCCAATAAAGATGTTAAAAAAAAAATGTGTTAAAAGGGTAGATCTCATATGAAATGTCCTTAACACAAAAACAAAAATCAAAAAAACAAAAGAGCCTAAGGAAATATGTGGTGGTATGTCTATTACCTTGATTGTGGTGATAGCCTCATGGGTGTAACCTCATCAAATTGCATACATTAAATATGTGCAGTTTTTTAATATACCAATGATACCTCAATTAAGCTGTTTATAATTAATTAATTAATTAAAGTTATGCTTAAAACTATTCCAAGATTTCTGGAGGACAATTAGGCACTATTATAAAATCTTCAAATATATGCATAACTATTATCTAACAATTCCACTTCTACAAATTTATCCTAAAAATGAAAGATATGTTGAAAGATTTAGCAAACTTTTAGTTGTGAATAATTTCAATGGTGTGATATATCTCAAATAAAAATGGAAATAAAATCTCAACAACAGTGGAAAAAACAACAAAAAAAAGATGCTCCCTTATACAGCTTCTTGCTGAAAAGGAAGATCTAATCTGGGGCATTGCTCTCCTCTTCACATTGGTTCCCGAATGAGCCCTTGTGCTCCTTTGATTTTATCTGATATTTGTAAATCAAAAGCATTAGGAAAATCTGCCCACCTCTGAACTCAGTTTCCCACTTAGTCTTGTAGAGTCATCTGTATACATGACAATTACTCACACGGGATTACTTATAAATATTATGTCAGTGCTGTGGTTGCTTTAGATTACTAATTCCTTGGAAAGGCAGGAGCTCTGCCTGTTTAATTAATTGCGTTTAACACCAAACAGTGGTCATTACATGTAAGGTTTTTAAAGCTGCTGTTGGACATTATAATAATAAAAGACTTTTGCTGGCTACAGCAAATGAAATCTCTCTTCACGTAAGACAGGTCTGACAAACAACAGTGTGGGGGCCAAAGCGAGCCCACCACCATCTCTTTATCTCTGTTCCTGTAAATAAAGTTGTATTGGAACACAGTCATGCTCGTTAGTTTACATACTGTCTGTATCTGATCTCGTGCTATAATGACAGAGTTGAGTAGCTGTGACAGAGACCGAAAAGACTGTAAAGCCTAAAATATTTACTATCTGGCCATTTACCAAAAAACCTTGCTGACCATGGATCTACTTCAGTGGTTCTCACCTCATATAACAGGATGGGATCCTCTGTAAAATCCCAAAAAAGAAAAAAATCCCTGTCCCCACACCAACACCCCAAATCAAAAGGTCTATGGTGGGACTTCCTTGGTGGCGCAGTGGTTAAGAATCCGCCTGCCAATGCAGGGGACACGGGCTCGATCTCTGGTTCGGGAAGATCCCACATGCTGCGGAGCAACTAAGCCCGTGCGCCACAACTGCTGAGCCTGCGCAGGCTCTAGAGCCCGCGAGCCACAAGCACTGAAGTCTGCGCGCCTACAGCCCGTGCTCCGCAACAAGAGAAGCCACCGCGATGAATAGCCCCCGCTCGCTGCAACTAGAGAAAGCCCGTGCGCAGCAACGAAGACCCAACACAGCCAAAAATAAATAAATAAATAAATTTCTTAAAAAAAAACAAAATGTCTATGGTCAGAGCTGGAGATATACAGCTTTTAAAAGTTCACACAAAACTGAGAATCATCAGCCTAATGTAATACACAGTACCTAGTATAATTTTAATAATTTTCATTCATTGTCTACTAGATGTCAGGCATTGCCCTAGACGCTCTACATGCATTTTCTCATTTATCTCCATAAAAACCGTCTTAGATACATTTTACAAGCCTTATTTTACAGTAAAGAAAATGGAAGTATTCTAAGGTTAACTTGTACAAGCTAACACAGCCAGTAAGTGGAACAAGAGCTTGCACTAGGTCTTTCTACCTATCCAAGATTGACAACAGAAGAAAAATATCCAGGTGGAAAGAGACTCTGACTCTTATCCCCTGAGATGTGCTTTTTCTCTGGGAGAGCTGTAGGTATTTCCCATTACTGATGCTACACTGACCTGCAAAAGAATGACTGGCCAGGGACTTCCCTGGTGGTCCAGTGGTTAAGACTTCACCTTCCAATGCAGGGGGTGAGGGTTCAATCCCTGGTCGGGGAGCTAAGATCCCGCATGCCTGGTGGCCAAAAAGCCAAAACATAAAATAGAAGCAATATTGTAACAAATTCAATAAAGACTTTAAAAATGGTCCACATAAAAAATTAAAAAAAAAAAAAAAGAATGATTGGCCTAAGTATGGCTGCAGAACTCTCCTGTTGATAGAAGGTAGCACAGCTGAGAAAAGACTGGAACATTCAAATAAGATGTTATTCAAACCTAGAGGATAACTAAAGGGAAATAAACTCATTGAGTAACATGAAGCTAAGTATTCATCTTCAATGAGAAGCGCACCGTAGGAACATCTTTCTTTCTGGTTCGTGACCTGCCTCCAATTTGTAGAGCTCATCTTTAATCCCTAACCTCTTGGAACATCATAAAGAACTCTAAAGAGTCCCCCACGTCCAGATCCTAGAAATTAAGGCATAGAGCAAAAGGAAGTTTCCTTTCCATCTTGCCTAAAGCACAACTTTCAAATTCTGGTTTCCTGAATGATTTATACACCAATGTTCAACTTTTTCTTAACTGGTTACTCATGACATGACAAATCTAATAATGTCTAAGAAATATTGAACATCCATTTTTGCTAGATGATATCATTTGGTTACAATATGTATTTGACCTCAGTGTATCTATAATTGCTTATTTAGGCAGAGCTCTAAATGATCTTCAAATCATTAACCCTATAAACAAAGTTTAATCCTTTCATACTAATCTTGGGTCTGTTCAAGTTCTGGTACTTGTTTTCTGCTAATTCTTATTGTGATGTGACTCAGATAGTTTTGATAATCAGTTTTTTAAAAAAATTCTAGTATCCTATTTATTGTTGCTAATTTATACCCCCAAAAGCATTGATATTTTATGATGCAAGGAGTAATCAGAAAAAGAAAAGCTTCAGATTTCATTGGGTAGATTTAAAATTGTACCCTCATAAGGGTGCCTTTTATTCATAAGTATGATACTCTAAAAATGAGCATTTATTATTGTTATGGGCTGAATTGTATCCATTCATCCCACCCGCTCCCACCACCAAAATCATATGTTATAGTCCTAACCCCCAGTACCTCGGAATGTGACTGGATTTGGAGATAGGGCCTTTAAGGAGATAATTAAGGTAAAATAAGGTCATATGGGTAGGCCTTAATCCAACATGCCTGGTGTCCCTATAAGAAGAGATTAGTACACAGACACAGTGAAGACCATGTGAAGACACAGGGAGAAGATGGCCATCGATGAGCCAAAAAGAGAGGCCTTGGAAGAAACCAAGCCTGACTACTCTTTGATTTTGGACTTCTAGCCTCCAGAATTTTGAGAAAATTTCTGATGTTTAAGCTATCCAGTCTGTGGTATTTGTTACAACAGCCCTAACAAACTAATACAATAATGAAAACCAACAATATTCCAGTGAGTTTTGCCCAAGTGAAAAGTGGAGCTGCTTTCTCCTATGACACTGTTTAAAGTAATACCTAGGATGCCCCTCTCTGCTGAAAGTTGTCTGATGTCCCTTTCATAAAGGGGTGCTGTTTACTATCACCCTGGAATACGTCTCAGGAGATCGGTTAAAATTCAGATATTCTCAATTCATAGAAGGTAGGCCAGTTCAAAAGCAATTTCAGGCAGGACTCGGAAACATCATTTTCTTTAGCTCTTTTAGAATCAAGTCTACAGGGACTTAGTTCCAGAAATCCCAGAACTAACTTGGGCTACATCTGCCATGATCACTTTGGATTGTTTCCCTGAATCTAAGGCAATCCCTTAGCTTTAGTTTGCAGTTTTACTGACTTGGGCCTGTTTTGGGACTGGACTCTAAAGATTAAGGGTAGGTCAGAAACTATTGACTTCCTCATATTTCCTTGGGACATCTTTACTTATCTTAATGAACACTGGTAAGAGGAGTGTAGACTGGGGGAGAAAGTAGATTATGGAGAATCTATGTGTAGGAAAAGGGGAGGGTGGGAAGGGGAGGACTAAATTGGCCTCCCACACTTACTTTACCTAAAGCAATTCAGAAAATCCAAATGACTCAGCTCCAGTACCCCCTATTTTGTGCATGTGTTCCTGTTTGAGGATGTCATTCCCTCCCCATACATAAATGATTTACACTGGAGAAGTCTTAGGTCCTAGCTGTACTTTAATAGAGTTAATCCAAACTCTATTCTCATACCCTCCAATTAGCCCTGTATTGAAAGCTGATTGTACTTGTATGCCTCTGGGTACAGATCTAATACATTGTATTGACATCTGTTAAAAGGTAGGTTCTATGACATTAGAATGAAGATTCCCACTAGCTTTTCCTTTTAACTTTCATAGAACTTTATACTTTTTAATGCAATAATCACCAAGCTATTTTATACTCTAGTTGTTGACATTTACTTCTCATTGTATTCCTCCTACTAGATTGTTACATTTCTTCAAGGCAGGGACACGTGACTCATTCATTTTTGAATTTTTTCCTCCTATTCCACTCCTTCCCACTCTCTGACCCCCTCCTCAATAACATGGCGTTTATTTATAACAAAGAGTTGTATAGATACATGATCTAACTTTTCTTAGTCTCTGTTTCAGCTGTTGCAGTAAGTGGGTTGGTATCTTAGGTCTTTTCTAGTCCTATACGACAACCAATGCTTTAGGTTGATAATTACACATTCCAGAGCAATTTTAAAGCATGTGGTAACTTAAAACATCACTTAGCATAAATGAAAAAGCATAGGCTATTCTAAATAAATAAATAATTAAAGGAAGAACATTATAGTACAGGTATATCAGAAAATACATTTAAAAGATTCGTAAGGCCTTATTAGCATTAATTTTTTTTTTGGGTTCATGCTAAAATCAAAACTGTATTTGGTTACTTGTCATCCTTATTTGACTGATCAAGAAACTAAAGACTATAATGACATACCTAAAATGGATTTTTAAAAAACATTTGAGTACTTACTACGTGCCATGTGCTGTTCTAAATCCTTTACATGAAGTGATGCATTTAATTTTCATAGTATATCAGTGGTGGAGGCCGAGGCAGAGTCCAAATTTCTAGAACTAGATAATAAAATATAAAATAAAACCAAATTGTTTAAATTGTGTTAAAGCTACAAAATAGTGATTTCTAAGCACAAATGACTATGAGACATTTAAGCTGTTTGTCTTTAGTAGTTCATTCTTAATGAGTTAGCTTAGCTTAAGGTACTTCTCAGGCACTATTTTGCTGTATTAATACAAATTTTACTGGATGAAAACAAATTATACAATTTTAAGAGTTTAGAAGCTAAATATAATTTAAATTTTAACATAATTATTTAATCTTATTCATATTAACTCTCAACACCCTAAAAAAAGTCACTATTATTTAACAACAACATAGCAAAAATTTTAAACAGCAAAATCAGGAAAAAAGAGCTTAATTCACCACCTAAAATTCTTACAGAGTTAATTTGGGAATAAAACCCTGAATATCTTTTTTTTTTCACTGAATAACCATATAATCTTTCTTCTAAATAGACTCAGTCTCAGGGGATAAATTATTCACTGTATCTTATATGTCTACCTTAACTGGGGAGTTCAAAGCATATAAATGACTTTTTGTAGATTAGTTTTTATTGCAAACACTTAAGTGTTTTCTTCAGAGCTGCTCTTCTCCTTTTTCTGCCAAATTTTTGTTTAATTATATCATTAAAATGAATTTTGGGAAGCCCCTCCATTTTAAACTTATTTTTAACTGAAATACTTATGAAATAAAAACAAATTTAACTTAAAAACCATATTTTTTTAAGGGAACATTGAAGGGGGTCTACCTGTTGAGGTGTAACTATTAATAGTTCAAAGAAATTATATTATCTAGGTTGATTCTATTGAAAGTTGCCTCACCTAAACAGGGAAGTTGGCATGTTTGCCTAGCAACAGCCGCTAAAATCTTCTGTTGTGGAAGGTTCCCTAGGAGTGAGAAGGGAGGAGGAGGAAAAACTGGAGGAAGAGATTAATCTGTTTTTTTCCCAGCAGGGGACTGAGGCCTGGCTGAGGGATAGCCTTTAGATTAGCACACACTAACCTAATCCCTCCATGGTAGCTAGAAATTTGCTCTTTGTAGGACTGGGGTTACTATTTAGTGGGTTGAAGAGATGGTTACAGATTTAGCCCACTTCAAAGAGAGTAAATTCCAATCAGCAGAAAGACATCAATAGGTCTTCGAAAAGAAGCTGAAATCTAAGTAGTAGGAGGGTGTTAGCAACCAAAAAGAACTCTTCCCTGCTTAGAGTTTAGGAAGGTGTGTGATATATTATTTACAAATAATATAAGAACACTAGCTGTTACAGTAATTGAATTTATCACCTTAAAAGCAGAAGCTTCTCTAAATATAGTACTTCTCTTGGTATTGGGGATGTATGCAATGAAGAAAGGACAGGAAAGCAAAATCTCTGCTCACCTGGCCAGACCCGAAGCAAAAAAAAAAAAAAAAAAGTGGGGGGAGGGTGATAAGGTACAAGAGTGTTAACGGGGTGCTTACTTGAGCACCATCTCTCTCCTCTATTCTAGACGATTTATTTTGAAACTAGGACTGTATTGTATGAAAAGAATTCCATTTCTCTCCTCTCTTAAAAGCAAGGGTTTGGCTAAACCGAATTATCTTGAAGGGGACTCCCATTTTACCCAAAATGAAAATGGCTTCTTTTCCATAAGGGAGAAGAAACTTCCAATAATCATAAGGTTAGCTTTAGATCCAATAGCTCTTCTAAGGGCCGAAACTTTTTCTGTCCTGCCCCAGACAGCTCTTAATTGGTCACATAGGCCTGGAGAGACGTTTTGGGGCAGTGAGTGTCCAAGCCTTTGGGCTGTTTACCCCTGCTGGGAGGCTGAACTCTTTGGGGGACTCTGTGAGAGAAATGACTAGGGCAAAGCTGGTGTGATCAAGAACCAGGATAAAACGGAATAAGAACAAATTCTTCTGGGGTGGAGGAGGAGAGATGTGAAAAAGAAACAAGAGCAGAGGGACGAGGCTAAGAGAAGGCCAAGGAGGAGAGGTAAGCGCGGGATTGGATGCAAACGTCAGAAATTTTCCAATTCACCATCTGGCCACTTGCCCGCTGGGCGCCGAGGCGCTGGTGGACCAGTTCTTCTGCTCAGGGGGTGGTGCGCTCTGGGTCCAGGCGGTAAGCGACACCACCCTCCCTCCCGGGCGTTGGTGGCCGGTGACTCAGAGCTTTGCTCCCGCGCCCGCCCCGCCCGTCCTCTTGCCCCGCCCCCAGAAGGAGGGGCCTCACTCTGGTCTCCGCCCCAGTCTCTGGGGCGGGCCGGAGCCCGAGGAAGAGGAAGGGGACGAGGACAACGAGCGACGGGGCGGAGGAGGAGGAGGAGGAGGAGGAGGAAGAGGAGGCAGACCAACAAGATGGCCCCTGCTGCAGGAGCAGCCTCAGCAGCAGGTGGGAGGCCGGAGGCGGCGCTGGCGGTGGCAGCGGCGGCCGTGGTCCGGCGGCCTGGGACAGAGTCAGAGTCGACGGTGGCATTGGCGGCGGCGGTGGCTGCCGCGGCGGTGGCGACGGCCGCCGGGACTCGGAGCTGAGAGGAGCTGCTGCTCGGACCAGCGCGGTGAGCGAGCGGCAGGCGGCGGCGGCGGCGGCGGCGGCGGCGGCAGCGGCGTGGGGAGCCGGGCGGCTGCGGCCCGGCCTCCGTCGGGAACAATAGGCAGCCGCGGCGGGGCAGGGGCTGTCCTCGGCCGCCCTCGGCTCCTCGGCCGTAGCGTCCGCCCGCCCGGCCTCAGGCCCCGCCGGCGGCCGAGGGGCTTGTCAGTGCCCGGCGTCCTTTAGGCCTCGGGCCTCCGCGTGCCGCCTGGAGGGCCTGCCGGGGTGGGTAGGCCGTGGGGAGTTGCAGACGCCGCCCTGGTCGAAGGGAGGGCGAGGGAGGGTTCGGCCAGAGGGAGGGGGGCCACAGGGCTGCCCAGCCCCGCTGTTCGTCCGAGGGCCTTGGCGGGAGTAGAGTGCGCTCGGGAAATGCTTTTTGGACCCCCAGTCTGTGGGGGTGGGGGAAGTGAGGGCGTCTGTAAACAGGCGCCGCCTGCACCTCAAGGCTGCTCCCTCCCCCTCCCCCTTAAGCACTCCTGTTCCTCGGCCAAATGGGTTTTACGATGTCTGTTTCCCTGGAGCTACTGCAGATCGAGCCCGATAGTCTTTTTTTTTTCTTCCTGGCGGCGCTGGGGAGGTTGTGTTTGCAGGTGTTTTTCAAAAAAATTTAAGTGCAGCAACACCAACAATTCTGCCTGGTAAAATGGGATTGTCAAGGGATGGAGAGAGATAGAGGGCTGAAGGATGTTCCTCTTTAAACATTTCTAGGCATCAGTTCTCTCTAAACAGTTTTGCCCACGTCCCGGTGAGAGTGGAACTAGGGCCCTTTTGGAACAGTAGATAATGTAACTCTTGACATCCCAGAATAGTCCCTGAAACTGGAAACAAAGCCGCTTGCTGGCAACGCGAAGACGAATTGTAATGTTTGAATAGAACTTTTTTCTTCAAAGGAACCGTTGTGAATTATTAATGTGCCGCATAAGAAACAATGTTAACTAGCATAAAATGGACCTAATGAAGCAGTTTTTTCAGGAGACAGAAGAGCTTCGTCTCCAGGCTAGAACTACTTTTCTTTTTTAATAATTTTCAAAAACTGGGAACAACTGTTCTGTATTGAATGTTTAGGCTGAAAAAGAGACGGCTCCTCATTATAGTTGCCCTGCATAGTGATTTCTGAAACTTCAACAGTTAACTACTATTTCTCCTAAACTTAATTTCTCAGGACATCTATCATGTACCTTTCCAAGTGAAGGGGAAAATTATCCAAGTTATTTCTATGTCAGTTTCTATACGTATGGAGAATTTATATTAAAATTGTTTGGATGTCTCTAAAAGACTGCTTTCCACTATTTAATATTAAATTGCGTGGTCCATCTAGTTCGCGTTCTTAAAAGGACCTGTGCTGGGCAGAGAAAATGCCAATTAATATCTTTCACCCATTTTTAAGGTGAATTTCTAATGAGAATTGTCCATATCTGTTGTAATTCAGAGCATTTTCAGGTTATATGAAGTTTAATGAGAGGCACTGGGCCTTGGTTCTTCCACAAGAGTTGACAGTAAATAGACTAGAAATTGAATAAACCTGGAGGTTGGACTGTTTTATTGTTGCTTAGGATTGAAGTATAATGGATGAATATGAATGACTTTCATTTTAAGCCTAGTATAAATAATGTGGATGTTTTGACTTTTTAGGGAGTGGGGAAAGAACAACTTTCACATGGCTTCTGCTGATGTGAATTTTCTGGGAATAAATTTCAAAAGGGGCGTTTTTTTTTTTGAGTGTTCAAAGTCATGATTTAATCAATCAATTTTTTTTGCTGAATTTTGTTAGGTTGGTACAGAATGCAAGTGAACTCTATCTCATAATGATACTTGAAATTATCTGTGACTCTAAACCTATTAGAACAATTGTAGTAACATACGAATTTGTAAGTGGTCAGTGTGCTTTGTTGTGAAAACAAATCTTATGTTGTGTCAAGGACTAATTTGCCTCATCAGTTTCCTAAAAACAAAGATTTTTAAGTGTTAAGGTTTTGTGTTTGAAATTAGATGCTGACCCAGCAGTCATTGAGTCTGGGTCCCAATTTATGCTTGATATAGAATTCTGTTTTTATTTGTGTCAGGCTGTTTTAAGATGTGATCCCTCAATTGTTATGTCTTCAGTATCAGTGTTTATTCCGATTATGTCAGTTCAGATTTTCTCAAGTTATATTTAAGAATTTTCTTCCAAGAAGTTTTGGGACCATAGCTTAAAAATTAGATTTGTATTTTCTCGGTAATATTAAAAGTTAATATATGTTTGTTTCGTTTGGAGAAATTTGAAAGGGTTTTTTTTTGTACATAAAAAATTTAAAATAAGTTTTTCAAAGCACATTTGTTAAATGAGTAAATGAGTAAAAATATTCTCATTTATTCCTCCTAATTAGTCTGTAATATAGGAAGAATCTGAGGCTTAGGCGAAGCTAAGTAGCTATAACTAGCAAAAAGGCCGCTTAATTAATAGGTAAAAAAGCTTACTCAAACTGAAGTCTTGTGACACAAATTAGATGCTTTACTATTGCTACTGCTGCCATATGTCCCAGGGTTAAACTTTGAAGCATCTCCTGTATTGACGGATTCCTTTTTTTTTAAAACCATGAACTGTGTTTTGTAATACTGTGCTTGCCTTTAGCTCTAATATCTTTTCTATTATCATTATTTGTACACGGCCAAATATTCACTTATAAGTTTGAGAACGTATTTACTCGTGTGAATTACCAAAGAAGCACTTACATTTGTTTTTAACAGATCTGAATGCCGTAAATATAGAAACTCATACCGTTTACATAGGACAAATTTGTGGTATTGCTGTAATTGTTTCATGGCTTTAATTTGTTATATAAGCAGTTAACTAAGTTGTGCCTTTGAAATAAATAATGAAAGTTTTATTTTTTTTTATTTTTAGTCTTTTTAATAAATTTATTTATTTATTTTTGTCTGCGTTTGGTCTTCATTGCTGCGCGCAGGCTTTCTCTAGTTGCGGTGAGCAGGGGCTACTCTTTGTTGCAGTGCGTGGGCTTCTCATTGTGGTGGCTTCTCGTTGTGGAGCACGGGCTCCGGTAGTTGTGGCACGCGGGCTCAGTAGTTGTGGCTCGCGAGCTCTAGAGCACAGGCTCAGTAGTTGTGACGCATGGGCTTAGTTGCTCCGTGGCATGTGGGATCTTCCTGGACCAGGGCTCGAACCCGCATCCCCTACATTGGCAAGCAGATTTTTAACCACTGCGCCACCAGGGAAGTCCCTTAGGGGAAGTTTAAAAATGACTTTAGTAACATTCGGTAGTGTTAAAGTCAGGTCAGCTAACATTTGGAATTCTTCATTTATAATTTTTTAAAGCCATAGACCATTTAGAATTCTGCAGTGTTTTTTACCTCCAGATATTAGAACTTGAAATGGAGTTCGGTGGGGTCTAATCAGTCCACTCGTACATATATCTTGCCAATGGTTGGCACCCAGTAAAGTGAAGAATAAACTGATAAGTGATCCTTGTTTGGCGGACACTTCAGAGCAGGATGTTCCTTGGCAAGGTATACTGACCTGGTTTAGCTTTGGCTATGTCCATGCTCAGGAGTTGAGGTGTTCTTTCGGATTGGATTCAAGTGGATTTAAATTCTCAGATTGACCTGCATCAGAACACTCACAGATTTCAAAATCAGCCTGTTCGTTAGGATCTTCTTTAAGATCGCCTTCTTTTTTGTTTAATCCTGGAGTCTAGACTGGATTTGGACTAGCCTTGGAGGTTATAGCATAATATTAATTTTGTCAGCCATTTATATAAAGGAATTTTTCTTACTCCAAAGTTTCTTAATGTTGATTCTATACATTTTCTCTTTTTTTAAATATTTATTTATTTTTATTTGGTTGCGCCGGGTCTTAGTTGTGGCATGCGAACTCTTAGTTGCAGCATGCATGTGGGATCTAGTTCCCTGAGCAGGGTTCGAACCCCGGCCCCCTGCATTGGGAGCATGGAGTCTTAACCACTGCACCACCAGGGAAGTCCCGATTCTATACATTTTGAAGTGTGAAGTTTACTTAATCTGAAGTGATGTTGTGCTGCATCCCCAAGACAGTTAGCTTTAGCATATTTATTTATATCCATTATTGGTCAGATTTGTGTCTGTTTACTTCTTATATTCTTATTTACTCTATGTAATGTTAGACATTTCTTGTCAGTTCACAATATTTTCCTGATTGAGGTTTGAGAAAAGAATTCTAGTAAAAAATTTGAGTTCATCTTACATGCACAGTTGAACTGACTCAAATTATGTTCTGCCCTAGAGAAATAAATGTTTTAAGGTTCATTTATATTTATTTGAGATTATTTATAAAGGTATGTTTGATGTTTGTCAAGCATTTTAGCACTGATATCAGTACACACCCATTACTGTGCATATATGGTAATAATTTAGTTCGTAATGCGTTTTTTTCTAAATATCTCCAAGATCTAAATAGCGTTTGAATGTGGTAGCAATGTTTTTGAAGAAGAGTTCTACAGTGGTCTATATATCTTAACATAAATTTTTTTTTAAATGGAGGTTTAAATTGCATAACATAAAATTAACCATTTTAAAGTAAACAGTTCAGTGGCAGTACATTCACAGTGTTGTGCAACCACTACCTTTAGTTCCAAAACATTTTATCACCCCAAAAGGAAACTCTTGTGCCCATTGAGCAGTTACTCCCCATCCCCCTCTCCCCCAGTCCCTGGCAACCACCATTCTACTTTCTGTCTTTATGAATATTACATAAAATGATTTTGAGCCAAGATTGAGCAAGAGTGCTATGTATAATTGAAATTGCAGGAAAAATTTTTGGGATATGATTGTTAGGAATCAAAAACCACCTCATTCTTTACATTCTTCTCTAAGTACAGTAGGCATGCTGCCAGGGATTCTTTATGGAAGAAAAGTTGGAAGTCACAGCAGTTCGAACTTTTCATCTTGATCACTCCAAAGAAGTTGTACTTAAGCTCTCAGACTCATTAGTATTTCCTCGTTGAGTTGTGAGAATTAACTAAGTTTTAATGTTCTATACAAATGTGAGCGATGAATAGTCTTATCTACAGCTTGTTTGGCTTTTGTTTTTTCTTAATATAGAGAAGAAACTTGGAATATTAATAGACAAGGACTTATATGAAGTTATATTAGAAAATGATTGTTAGATTGAAACTCTTTAATCTGTGTGAATCTAACTTTATTACTTTTTTTTAAATTAATTTATTTATTTTTGGCTCCGTCGGGTCTCAGTTGCAGCACACAGGAATCTTTTGTTGTGGCACACCGGCTTCTCTCTAGCTATGGCACGTGGGTTTCTCTCTAGCTGTGGCATGCGGGCTCCAGAGCACACTGGCTCAGTAGTCGTGGCACGTGGGCTCCAGAGTGCATGGGCTCTCTAGTTGTGGTGCATGGCCTCTCTAGTTGTGGTGCATGGGCTCTAGAGCACGTGGGCTCTGTAGTTGCAGCGCGTGGGCTTAGTTGCCCCTTGTCATGTGGGATGTTAATTCCCCGACCAGAGATCCAACCTGCATCCCCTGCATTGGAAGGCGGATTCTTAACCACTGGACCACCAGGAAAGTCCCCTAACTTTATTACTTTTATTCAGCTAATCTTTGAGGCTGTTTAGAGTTATGATTTGCCAGACACTCTGCTTGTTGAATAAAAATCTTTGAAACCTTGGTCTTGGCTCTATACCTGACTCCCTCCAAAAACATAGACACTGTTACAGAAGCAATTGGTTTGTAGCTTTTTAAAATTGTTTGTTTGATTGAGGGAGAAAATAAACAGACTTTTTTTCTTTCAGCTTTGACTTAAATTCAAAATTAGGTACTTCCCCTAATTAAATTTAAATCTTAACAATTAAGGTGAGAAGTGAAATACAGATTTTATGTTACTGTTAAAGATTTGTAATGGTTTACAGATACAGAAGCTCTAAATTGGGAAGAAGAATTTAAATTTTGATACTAATTTCCCCCCTTTTAGGAAAATTTTATTTAACTATTAAATTTAGTTATAAGAACAACTTAAAAAGTGATGAAAAGAATTATAACGAATATTTAGAACTCAATGCAGTAAAATTCCTGCTTTTCTTTAATAGTGACTTTTTTCAGGAAATATCAACTCTAAATATTTCTATGTTTATGTACATCTGATTAATCTTTAATAGTAACATTTATTAGAAAGCTAGTGTACTAAATTAATACATTCAATCATAAAATAACATCTTTAAATGAGGTTAAGTTTAGAGATCTATGCTTGAAAATATGGTTTAGTGGAACATTTGTGAATGAAACAGGATCATTATATTCTTAGCTTTATTATAGAACAGTATATCATCTAACCTGATCCCAATTGAGAATAAGTAGACAAAAAGACCTTTATCACAAAGTTAATGAACTAAATCATCTACACTAAGGCACTGGCTTAGAACCTCTCTTGCTCTGTACATAATTCTAAGAAGTTTGACATTTTCACAGCAGAATTTAATCTGCTGTTTTCTAATTTCACAGCAGATTAAAACATGCAAATTAGATGGGGGAGTAAAGGTACTCTAGGTAATATGGACAGCAAGTAGGGTAATGAGGTAAAAATCACATTAGCATGGGGCAGTTTAATGCAGGGCCACTTTTTTAGACTCTGAGTATATCATTAATTAATTACTGTATTCTGCTATATAACCTGTTGTTCCTGATGATAGATTCATTGTGGGAAAATTCGCTTTTTAAAAATTTTTTTTTATTTATGGCTGTGTTGGGTCTTCGTTTCTCTGCGAGGGCTTTCTCTAGTTGCAGCAAGTGGGGGCCACTCTTCATCGCGGTGCGCGGACCTCTTACTATCGCGGCCTCTCTGGGAGCACAGGCTCCCAGACGCGCAGGCTCAGTAATTGTGGCTCACGGGCCTAGTTGCTCCGCGGCATGTGGGAATCTTCCCAGACCAGGGCTCGAACCCGTGTCCCATTGGCAGGCAGATTCTCAACCACTGCGCCACCAGGGAAGCCCTCACTTATGTTTTTGATTTTGGGAGTCATAAAACTATGTACAGAATATATTAGAACATACACTTTGGAGTCAGATGTATCTAAGCTCCCATCTTTTGTCACATAAGCTTTATGATTCTTCATCTCTAAAAACAAATGGTAATATCTTCTTTTAAAGGATTGTTTTGTAATTTAAATGAGTTAGCATATATCTATAGTATAGCACCCATTCAATAAATGTTGTTTTCTTCCTTAAATTTTGTTTAACAAAAATCACTTTAGAAAGCTATTTATCTAGAATATTTGAAAATTTTCTGCTGTCAAATGTTAGTATTCAAGATACAAATAAACTGTGTATTTATGGAGTTGGTGGTCAGAAATGAAATACCATTCTCATTTTCTTTCCACATCAGTCTTTTCATTAATATGGACCTGTGCTGTTTAATATCAGCCACTAGCTACATATGACTACTTAAATTTAAAATTTTTAATGCACTTTTTTTTTTTAAAGCAGTGTGCTTTCTTTTTTTTTTTTAATTATTTTATTTCATTTAGTTTTGGCTGCGTTGGGTCTTTGTTGCTGCGTGCGGGCTTTCTCTAGTTGTGGCGAGCGGGGGCTACTCTTCGTTGCGGTGCGCGGGCTTCTCATTGCAGTGGCTTCTCTTGTTGTAGAGCACGGGCTCTAGGCGTGCGGGCTTCAGTAGTTGTGGCACGTGGGCTCAGTAGTTGTGGCTCGAGGGCTCTAGAGCACAGGCTCAGTAGTTGTGGCACATGGGCTTAGTTGCTCTGTGGCATGTGGGATCTTCCCGGACCAGGGCTTGCACCCGTGTCCCCTGCATTGGCAGGCGGATTCTTAACCACTGCACCACCAGGGAAGTCCTTTAATGGACTTTTTTTAAGAGCAGTTTTAGGTTTATAGAAAATTGCACTGAAGGTATAATTTCCATATATACCTTCCCCCACAGTTATTTCTGTTAACATCTTACATTTGTTATAATTGATAAACCAATATTGACAAATTATTAACTAAAGTCCATAGTTTACATTACGGTTCACTCTTTGTGTTGTACAGTTCTATGGGTGAGATTGTCTTCTTTCACTTAACAACGTACATTTAAGGTTCTTCCATGTCTCTCTGTGACTTGATAGCTCATTTCTTTTTATTGCTAAATAGTACTCTGTTGTATGGATAAATTTAAGTTTTAATTAATTAAAATCAAAATTTTAAATTTAGTTCCTCAGTTGCACCAGCGACATTTCAGGGGCTCAATAGCCACATGTGGCTAGTGGCTACCATATTGGAAAATGCAGATATAGCACATTTCCATCATCTCAGGAAGTTCTATTGAAGAATGCTGATATAAACCAAAGTCCGGTTCTCCATTTATATTCACTCTCACAGAGAACTTACCATTTGCATGGCCTCAATTTGTCCTAAGCCTACCTTTTCAATGTTTTTGCTTGTGCTGCCAGCAATCCTAAACTTGACATAATTTAAAATCCTTTACTCTCCCCCCAAAGAATCAGCCTTTCCAGATGCTGTCCATTATAATACGGTTTCTTATCAGGGCATCATCTTTTACTCCACTCTTCTTGTCCCTAAAATCTGGAGTCATCTTTTTCTTTCTTATTTTTTCTCTAAACCTTTTGAATATTTATCAAAGATAAACAGGTCTCAGAGCTAATAACTGGCAGAGTTGAGATTAGAATCTAGAACTCCTTTTTCTAGTTCTCTCTTGGGATCTCCACTAGTTGGGATTGCTTTTACAATTAATTTTAAAGTTGCGGTCACTTTTGAAGAGATTATTGGGGACTGTTTGATTATGTACTATGTAATTTAAAATATAAATCAAAACTATAGAGGCTCTAGCTATAGATTTAATAAATACTAATGTACTCATTCTTTAAAAAATTAGAACTTGAAATGAAGAAGTTTATCTTATTTCTTATCTTAAATAAGAAATTTATCTTATTTCTCTATAATTCAGTTATTATGGAAAAATATTTTTTCTTCTGTGTGTGATCCACTTTACATAATAAAAATTAATTACCTGTACTAATATGAATTGCCTGGTAAGGGTGAATAGAATTTAACTGAAGAGTGTTGCCATCCAGAATTCTCTATTGGTACTGATTTACATTTGTATTCTATTCAAATACTTTGTAAAATCCAATTTGGTTACCACATGAACTTGTACCTTCTTAAACATTCTTTAAATTACCATGTTAAAGTTTCCAGAGCTCTTTTGCCTTTCTTTTGGGGTAAGCTTTACCTCTACTTTTGCTGAAAACAGCTATACTGTGTAAGGTCTTGATTTGATCTTCTCTGTATACTGGTTATGCTTGCTCAAAAGTTCATTTTTGTGGAGACATTCTGTTAAAGAGTAGTAGTCTTCCATGTTTAAGTACTGTATTTAAAAAAAAAAAAAAGCCTGAATTTTAAACTTCATTTTGAAATGCTTTCCCTATAATTACTGCTCTTAAAACCCATGTTTTATATGTCAGCTTTTACATTAATTACTGTTTTGATTAAAACTGTCACTCTTTGCTCGAATCTGTCCTCTCTTTAAATTTATTAAAAACTTTTTTAAAACATAAGGCTCTCCTTATATTTAGAAAAGTTGAGTTATGAGTTATCTGAGTCAATTTTTTCAGAAATGTCATTTTATTATGTAGGTTTGCAGTTGACAAAATCTGCTCATAGGGACACAAAAGTTCCTTCCAATATATTCTCTTTCTACTGCGTTAGAAAAAATGAGGGCAGGAGAGAGAGAGGGTTTTTTGAAATAAGAAAATCCTTAGAGTAGAAAATGTAATATTTAAATCTCTTTAAAAACATGTAAGAGTAACTTAGAATATCACAAAGCTTAGAACAGTTAATGTCATGACAGCATCTTTGAATATTGAAGTTGTAGTACCTATTCCCATAGTGACGTGCATTATTTAATTCATTGTTCTCAGAGTGTTAAAACTTTAAGCGTCTTAAGTGTATCATGACAAAATGGTGAGGGGCAGAGGGGAAAGAATGGGCGGGGAGCAAAATCCTGTCAATAGAATCTCCATTTTTGAGAGAGATTTCAGGTTCACTTGTTGATTTTTTTTTTTTTTCAGTATTTTTTGTTTTTAAAAGACTTAGTTGGTTGGTTGATTTGTTTGTTTTAGAGTAGTCTTAGGTTCACAGTAAAATTGAGAGGAAGGTACGAAGATTTCCCGCATACTCAGCTGCCTCCACACATGCATAGCCACCCTTATTATCAACATCCACCGCCAGAGTGGTACGTTAATTACAATTGATGAACTTACATTGATGCTTAAAGTCCATATATTAGGGTTCACTCTCGGTGTTATATATTCTGTGATTTGCACAAATGTATAATGACAGGTATCCATTATTATAGTATCATACAGAATATTTTCATTGCTTTAAAAATCCTCTTTGCTCTGCGTATTCATCCTTCCTTACCCCAGCTTCTAGCATCCACTGATCTTTTTATTGTCTCCATAGTTTTGCCTTTTCCAAAGTGTCCTATAGTTGGAATCATACAATATGCATTTAAGTTTCTTCCATGTCTTTTTGTGACTTGATAGCTCATTTCTTTTTTAGTACTGAATGATATTCCATTGTCTGGTTGTACCACAGTTGTACCACTGGTGGACATCTTGGTTTGTTGCTTCCAAGTTTCACAGTTATGAATAAAACTGCTATAAATATCCATGTGCAGGTTTTTGTGTAGGTACGAGTTTTCAGCTCCTTTGAGTAAATATCAAGGAGAGTGATTGCTGGATCGTATGGTAAGAGTATGTTTAGTTTTGTAATACAATGCCAAACAAACTGTTTTTCAAAGTGGTTGCCCGATTTTGCATTCCTATCTGCAATGAATGAGAGTTCCTGTTGGCTCCACATCTTTGTCAACATTTGGTGTTGTCCGTGTTCCAAATTTTGGCCATTCTAATAGTGTGTAGTGGTATCACATTGTTTTAATTTGCATGTCCCTGATAACATATGATGTGGAGCATCTTTTTATATGTTTATGTGGAATGTATAATATTGTATAGTTGGACTCATGCAATACGTAGCCTTTTCAGATTAGTTTCTTTATCCTTATCTTTTTAATCTGTCACTTCACTTTTAGCTTTACCTCGCTTATAGGTAGTTTTAAGAATGTGGTTAATTTTGGAAGCGTACTATTTTCTTTTTTTTTTTTAATCAGTCATCAATTTTATACACCTCAGTGTATACATGTCAATCCCAATCACCCAATTCAGCACACCACCATCCCCATCCCACCGCGGTTTTCCACCCTTGGTGTCCATACGTTTGTTCTCTACATCTGTGTCTCAACTTGTGCCCTGCAAACCGAAACCGGTTCATCTGTACCATTTTTCTAGGTTCCACATACATGCGTTAATATATGATATTTGTTTTTCTCTTTCTGACTTATTTCACTCCGTATGACAGTCTCTAGATCTATCCATGTCTCAAGAAATGACTCAATTTCGTTCCTTTTTATGGCTGAGTAATATTCCATTGTATATATGTACCACAACTTCTTTATCCATTTGTCTGTCGATGGGCATTTAGGTTGCTTCCATGACCTGGCTATTGTAAATAGTGCTGCAGTGAACATTGGGGTGCATGTGTCTTTTTGAATTATGGTTTTCTCTGGGTATATGCCCAGTAGTGGGATTGCTGGATCATATGGTAATTCTATTTTTAGTTTTTTAAGGAACCTCCATACTGTTCTCCATAGCGGCTGTATCAATTTACATTCCCACCAGCAGTGCAAGAGGGTTCCCTTTTCTCCACACCCTCTCCAGCATTTCTTGTTTGTAGATTTTCTGATGATGCCCATTCTAACTGGTGTGAGGTGATACCTCATTGTAGTTTTGATTTGCATTTCTCTAATAATTAGTGATGTTAAGCATATTTTCATGTGCTTCTTGGCCATCTGTATGTCTTCTTTGGAGAAATGTCTATTTAGGTCTTCTGCCCATTTTTGGATTGCGTTGTTTGTTTCTTTAATATTGAGCTGCATGAGCTGTTTATATATTTTGGAGATTAATCCTTTGTCCGTTGATTCGTTTGCAAATATTTTCTCCTATTCCGAGGGTTGTCTTTTCGTCTTGTTTATGGTTTCCTTTGCTGTGCAAAAGCTTTGAAGTTTCATTAGGTCCCATTTGTTTATTTTTGTTTTTACTTCCATTAGTCTAGGAGGTGGATCAAAAAAGATCTTGCTGTGATTTATGTCAAAGAGTGTTCTTCCTGTGTTTTCCTCTAAGAGTTTTATAGTGTCCGGTCTTACATTTAGGTCTCGAATCCATTTTGAGTTTATTTTTGTGTATGGTGTTAGGGAGTATTCTAATTTCATTCTTTTACATGTAGCTGTCCAGTTTTCCCAGCACCACTTATTGAAGAGACTGTCTTTTCTCCATTGTATATCTTTGCCTCCTTTGTCATAGATTAGTTGACCATAGGTGCATGGGTTTATCTCTGGGCTTTCTGTCTTGTTCCATCGATCTATATTTCTGTTTTTGTGCCAGTACCATATTGTCTTGATTACTGTAGCTTTGTAGTACAGTCTGAAGTCAGGGAGTCTGATTCCTCCAGCTCCGTTTTTTCCCCTCAAGACTGCTTTGGCTATTCGGGGTCTTTTGTGTCTCCATACAAATTTTAAGATGATTTGTTCTAGTTCCATAAAAAATGCCATTGGTATTTTGATAAGGATTGCATTGAATCTGTAGATTGCTTTGGGTAGTGTAGTCATTTTCACAATATTGATTCTTCCAATCCAAGAACATGGTATATCTCTCCATCTGTTGGTATCATCTTTAATTTCTTTCATCAGTTTCTTATAGTTTTCTGCATACAGGTCTTTTGTCTCTCTAGGTAGGTTTATTCCTAGGTATTTTATTCTTTTTGTTGCAATGGTAAATGGGAGTGTTTCCATAATTTCTCTTTCAGATTTTTCATCATTAGTGTATAGGAATGCAAGAGATTTCTGTGCATTAATTTTGTATCCTGCAACTTTACCAAATTCATTGATTAGCTCTAGTAGTTTTCTGGTGGCATTTTTAGGATTCTCTATGTATAATATCATGTCATCTGCAAACAGTGACAGTTTTACTTCTTCTTTTCCAATTCGTATTCCTTTTATTTCTTTTTCGTCTGATTGCTGTGGCTAGGACTTCCAGAACTATGTTGAATAATAGTGGTGAGAGTGGACATCCTTGTCTCGTTCCTGATCTTAGGGGAAATGCTTTCAGTTTTTCACCATTGAGAATGATGTTTGCTGTGGGTTTGTCGTATGTGGCCTTTATTATGTTGAGGTAGGTTCCCTCTATGCCCACTTTCTGGAGAGTTTTTATCATAAATGGGTGTTGAATTTTGTCAAAAGCTTTTTCTGCATCTATTGAGATATCATATGGTTTTTATTCTTCAATTTGTTAATATGGTGTATCACGTTGATTGATTTGCATATATTGAAGAATCCTTGCATCCCTGGGATAAATCCCACTTGATCGTGGTGTATGATCCTTTTAATGTGTTGTTGGATTCTGTTTGCTAGTATTTTGTTGAGGATTTTTGCATCTACATTCATCAGTGATATTGGTCTGTAATTTTCTTTTTTTGTAGTATCTTTGTCTGGTTTTGGTATCAGGGTGATGGTGGCCTCATAGAATGAGTTTGGGAGTGTTCCTTCCTCTGCATTTCTTTGGAAGAGTTTGAGAAGGATGGGTGTTAGCTCTTCTCTAAATGTTTGATAGAATTCACCTGTGAAGCCATCTGGTCCTGGACTTTTGTTTGTAGGAAGATTTTTAATCACAGTTTCAATTTCATTACTTGTGATTGGTTTGTTCATATTTTCTGTTTCTTCCTGGTTCAGTCTTGGAAGGTTATACCTTTCTAAGAATTTGTCCATTTGTTCCAGGTTGTCCGTTTTATTGGCATAGAGTTGCTTGTAGTAGTCTCTTAGGATGCTTTGTATTTCTGCGGTGTCTGTTGTAACTTCTCCTTTTTCATTTGTAAATTTATTGATTTGAGTCCTCTCCCTCTTTTTCTTGATGAGTCTGGCTAATGGCTTATCAATTTTGTTTATCGTCTCAAAGAACCAGCTTTTAGTTTTATTGATCTTTGCTATTGTTTTCTTTGTTTCTATTTCATTTATTTCCGCTCTGATCTTTATGATTTCTTTCCTTCTGCTAACTTTGGGTTTTGTTTTTCTTTCTCTAGTTCCTTTAGGTGTGAGGTTAGATTGTTTACTTGAGATTTTTCTTGTTTCTTTAGGTAGGCTTGTATAGCTATAACTTCCCTCTTAGAACTGCTTTTGCTGAATCCCATAGGTTTTAGATCGTCATGTTTTCATTGTCATTTGTCTCTAGGTATTTTTTGATTTCCTCTTTGATTTCTTCACTGATCTCTTGGTTATTTAGTAGCGTATTGTTTAGCCTCCATGTGTTTGTGCTTTTCACGTTTTTTTCCCTGTAAGTCATTTCTAATCTCATAGCATTGTGGTCGGAAAAGATGCTTGATATGATTTCAATTTTCTTAAATTTACTGAGGCTTGATTGGTGACCTAGGATGTGATCTATCCTGGAGAATGTTCCGTGCGCACTTGAGAGGAATGTGTAATCTGCTGTTTTTGGATGGAATGTCCTATAAATATCAACTGAATCTATCTGGTCTATTGTGTCATTTAAAGCTTCTGTTTCCTTATTTATTTTCATTTTGGATGATCTGTCCATTGGTGTAAGTGAGGTGTTGAAGTCCCCCACTATTATTATGTTACTGTCAATTTCCTCTTTTATAGTTGTTAGCAGTTGCCTTATGTATTGAGCTGCTCCTATGTTGGGTGCATATATATTTATAATTGTTATGCATCTTCTTGGATTGATCCCTTGATCATTATGTAGTGTCCTTGTCCCTTGTAACATTCTTTATTTTAAAGTCTATTTTATCTGATATGAGTATAGCTACTCCAGCTTTCTTTTGATTTCCATTTGCATGGAATATCTTTTTCCATCCCCTCACTTTCAGTCTGTATGTGTCCCTAGGTCTGAAGTGGGTCTCTTGTAGACAGCATATAGATGGGTCTTGTCTTTGTATCCATTCAGCAAGCCTGTGTCTTTTGGTTGGGGCATTTAATCCATTCACGTTTAAGGTAATTATCGATATGTATGTTCCTATGACCATTTTCTTAATTGTTTTGGGTTTGTTTTTGTAGGTCCTTTTCTTCTCTTGTGTTTCCCACTTAGAGAAGTTCCTTTAGCATTTGTTGTAGAGCTGGTTTGGTGGTGCTGAATTCTCTTAGCTTTTGCTTGTCTGTAAAGCTTTTGATTTCTCCATCAAATCTAAATGAGATCCTTGCCGGGTAGAGTAATCTTGGTTGTAGGTTTTTCCCTTTCATCACTTTAAATATATCATGCCAGTCCCTTCTGGGTTGTAGAGTTTCTGCTGAGAAATCAGCTGTTAACCTTATGGGAGTTCCCTTGTATGTTATTTGTCGTTTTTCCCTTGCTGCTTTCAGTAAGTTTTCTTTGTCTTTAATTTTTGCCAATTTGATTACTATGTGTCTCGGCATGTTTCTCCTTGGGTTTATCCTGTATGGGACTCTCTGTGCTTCCTGGACTTGGGTGGCTATTTCCTTTCCCATGTTAGGGAAGTTTTCGACTATAATCTCTTCAAATATTTTCTCAGGTCCTTTTTCTCTCTCTTCTCCTTCTGGGACCCCTATAATGTGAATGTTGTTGCATTTACTGTTGTCCCAGAGGTCTCTTAGGCTGTCTTCATTTCTTTTCATTCTTTTTTCTTTAGTCTGTTCCGCAGCAGTGAATTCCACCATTCTGTCTTCCAGGTCACTTATCCGTTCTTCTGCCTCAGTTATTCTGCTATTGATTCCTTCTAGTGTAGTTTTCATTTCAATTATTGTATTGTTCATCTCTGTTTGTTCTTTAATTCTTCTAGGTCTTTGTTACACATTTCTTGCATCTTCTCGATCTTTGCCTCCATTCTTATTCCGAGGTCCTGGATCATCTTCACTATCATTATTCTGAATTCTTTTTCTGGAAGGTTGCCTATCTCCACTTCATTTAGTTGTTTTTCTGGGGTTTTATCTTGTCCCTTCATCTGGTATATAGCCCTCTGCCTTTTCATCTTGTCTGTCTTTCTGTGAATGTGGTTTTTGTTCCACAGGCTGCAGTATTGTATTTTTCTTGCTTCTGCTGTCTGTCCTCTGGTGGTTGAGGCTCTCTAAGAGGCTTGATGGGAGGCTCTGGTGGTGGGTAGAGCTGACTGTTGCTGTGGTCCGTACTATCTTCTAAAGATTAAGTACCAGTGTTAAAAAAAATGAACTCATCTTGTGATGATAGATTTAGCTGTCTTACATTTTATGTGAATTGTCCAACACTATCTTTAGAAATATGAAACTTGCCACAATCAAGTAGTGATATTTTTCAGTCATTTAACAATTGTTGAACAAATATATGCCATACAACAGCATACAACAATATGGACTTCCTCTTATAGAAAGAGTTTAGAATGTATTGGGATCATCAGAGGGGCAACCTAATATACATTGGGCTATAAAAAGGTTTCTTGAAAGAGCTTCCTGAGTTGAATACGACTTAAAGGATGAATAGGGGTTTAACATCCCAGATTTAGGGGAATACTTGAGCCAAACAAGACTTAGAGTGAAAAAGAATATGGTGTATACAGAGAAACCTTCATACTTTTGTTGCTAGAGTATAAAACGTGAGGCAGATGGTGGTGAAAAATAAAGCTGGAGAAGTAGGTGGGGGCCACATCCCAGGGATCTTGTATGGCATGTTCAAGCACTTGGGATTGATTCTGCTAAGGCACCATCTAAGAGGTTTTTTAAAATTTTATTTATTTATTTATGTATTTATGGCTGCGTTGGGTCTTCATTGCCGCACGCGGGCTTTCTCTAGTTGCGGCAAGCACGGGCTACCCTTTTGTTGTGGTGCGTAGGCTTCTCATTGCGGTGGCTTCTCTTGTTGCGGAGCATGGGCTCTAGGCGTGCGGGCTTCAGTAGTTGTGGCATGTGAGCTCAGTGGTTGTGGCTTGCGGTCTCTAGAGTGCAGCCTCAGTAGTTGTAGTGCACGGGCTTAGTTGCTCCACGGCATGTACGATCTTCCCAGACCAGGGCTCGAATCTGTGTCCCCTGCATTGGCAGGCGGATTCTTAACCACTGCGCCACCAGGGAAGTCCCTAAGAGTTTTTGTTGATGTTGTTTGTTTTTTAACTTGAGATACAAAATACATGCACTAAAGGGCAAAAATCATAGCGGTAGATCTTGATTACTTTTTACGTATATACACTTGTGTAACCATCACCCAAATCAAGATATGCAATGTTTCTAACACCCAAGAATTCTTTCTACTCTTTCCCAGACAGTACACCCTCTACTGCCTCCCAGCTTTCCTAAGAGTTAATTCTGACTTCTAGCACTATAGTCTATTTTGCCTTTTCTTAAATGAAATCATGCATCATGTCTTCTTTTTGCTTCCTCTATAAATTAAATCCTACAGTAGGTGCTATTTTGTATCTGGCTTTGTTCGTTGTAATATCTGTGAAATGTGTCCATGTTATATGTAACAGTGGATCAATTGTTTTATTTTTATTAGTGCTGTATAGTATTCCATTGTATGAACTTATCACAGTTTATCCATTTTGTTGATGGACATTTGGGTTGTTTACAGTTTATTTTTGGCTTTTTATGAGTAAAGCTGTTATGAACATTACTGCATATGATTTTTGGTGGACATACTTAGTCATTCCTCTCATATAAATACCTAGCAGTGGAATTTGTGGGTCATTAGTAGACTTTGGTTTAGCCTAAGGAGATACTCCCAGTTTTCCAAAGTGGATGTTACCAATTCACACTGCTGTCAGCATTGTATGAGAAGTTCGTATGCTCATATCATCTTTAATACTTCGTATTGTCAGTAAAATTTTTTTTAGCCATTCTGGTAGGCATGTGGTAGATTTCCATTGTCATCGTAATTTAAATTTCCCTTGTGAGTAATGACATCTTATGACTCTTAAATAAGCATATTATACACTTATTGGCCATTTTGATACCCTCTTTTGCGAAAGAGGATCTTTCAAGTCTATTGTCCTTCTTTTTAAAATTTATTTATTTTAATTTTATTTTTGGCTGCGTTGGGTCTTCATTGCTGCGTGCAGGCTTTCTCTAGTTGCAGCAGGTAGGGGCTACTCTTCCTTGCGGTGTGCGAGCTTCTCATCGTGGTGGCTTCTCGTTGTGGAGCACTGGCTCTAGGCGCGTGGGCTTCAGTAGTTGTGGCGCGTGGGCTCAGTAGTTGTGGCTCGGGGGCTTTAGAGCACAGGCTCAGTAGTTGTGGCTCATGGCCTTAGTTGCTCCATGGCATGTGGGATCTTTCCGGACCAGGGCTTGAAGTCGTGTCCCCTGCATCGGCAGGTGGATTCTTAACCACTGCGCCACCAGAGAAGCCCTATTGTCCTTTTTTTTATTGAGTTTTTTGTCATAGAAGAAAACCATAAGTGAATAACCAGCAGCTGTGAGGAGTGTGGAGGAAGGCAAGAACAAAGCTGGAGACAGAGATCAGTTAAAATGTTCCTGTGTGATGCAGGTGAGAGAGACTGTATGCTGTATGAAAGCAGGGACTTTGTTTCATTCAGGGCTACATCTTCAGATCCTAAGACACTGTCTGGCATGTGGTAGGTGTTCAGTAAGTAACTTTTGAATGAATGAACACAAACTTCAATCAGGGAAGTAGAGATGGAAAGGAAGATATAGATTTAAGAGATAATAGAAAAGTTTAATAGAGGTAGAAGAGGACGGAATCTAGGATGATTACCAGATTACCAGGTGTGTACATTGAGTGTCAAGTTGTATAGCGATGTAACTAAAGAAAGAAGGGCTACAGAAGGAATTACAAGTTTAAAAAAATAGGGACAAGTTAATTACCATGTGACCTTGCACATATTACCTAAGGTTTGTGCTCAGTTTCTTCAACTCTAAAACTAAGGTATAATGATATGTAATATCTAATAATAGGGTCATTGTGAGGACTAAGTGAGATAATGCATGCAAAATTTAGAATAGTGCCTGGCACATAAAATATACTAAAAAAAAAATTAGAGATAGAAACAATCGAAAATCCCTGTTTTCATGGAGCTTACATTTTAGTAGTGGTGTGTCCACACTGTAACAAAATAACTAAAATATAGCATATTGGATGGTGAGAGGTATTGTGGAGAAAAATTAATCAGGAAAGAGATGGGAAGCACAGATTGTAGTGGTAGTGTGATTAGGGTTGAGGGATCAATTTTAAATAAGGTGATCAAGTAAGGCCTTCCCTAAGGGAATTCACATAAAATATGTGTAGGGAAATGGGAAAAAGGTTCAGGGTTAGGAGAAGAGAGGGACAAATTGTTCGTAATTTAAGATAAGAAAGCAGGGCTCCCTATTTTACCAAAGAATAGAGTGTGATAATAGTAGATTTATTTGTTATTGTGCAACCCACAGCAGTTAGGCTTGTCCCATCCTTTTATCCTCTCTTCCCTGTAATACACTACACAAACTTAAAGACGAATTTATTCCCTAAAAGATCTTTGTTACATATGTTGGAGTAAATGTTTTATGTTTAATTCTGACATAGTAGCAACAAATCAGTAGGTTCTCTAACAGTAGCTAGTACTTGGGAACAGCAAAATATCTTTTTACAATTCGTATAACTGTTTCAAACCACTTGATATGTGTAAATGACATACATTATAACTATAGGCTTCTGTGTTTGGACTCCATGTAGCAATTCGTTCATTCTTTTAAACTCAAAATGAAATATTGTCTGGGATAACAGTCTAGAAATAGTTCTAAAATGGAAAATTAATCTATCCTTTTTTTTTTTAAGCATTATTTTTCAAGTATGCGCAATTGAAAATCATTGGAAATAGTTTGAATTCTTTCAGGCATACTCCATAAAAATAAACAGTGATAAAAAATGTCCTTAAGCCTTGGCCAGTAGATTATGGGGACAGTTTAATAATACTAATATTATTGTTATTTTACTATTATTAAATATGTTAGATTATATCTTTAACACAAAAGTTCCCTAGGTCATAGTATACACTACATATCACCCAACCATTGTAAAAGAAGTATGTTGCATATGCAGCTTACCTATTCTGAATAATCTGCATGTTTTCTCTTTGCTGTCCAGTTCTAGAATCAGTCAGAGCCCTATGGTATCTACCAAGTGCCACAAGGAAGTCTAGGACACAAGCTCCCTCAGAAAAAAAACAGAAACAAGTAAAAGTAAAGCAGTAGGGGCTATAAGTGTGACACATGTGCTGCTTTGTTTTCTTGAGTAAAGAGGGAATTCTTTGTTTCCAGTTTTTGTTATTGATATTTGTTTTTTTTCTTCCTGTTCAGCACCAGAAATCTGCTACATTCCAAATCCAAATGTCATCACTACTCCAAAATTGAGTTCATGAAGGGTAGCTTTCTAACTGTGGTAGAGTTAACTGGAGTGTTTTGTAACAGCTTAGTAATATAAATGTAGAACAATCTAACAAAGATGTTGAGTGAAAGAAGCCAAAATACAAAACACATACTGATGATTCATTACATAGAATTTTAAAACAGGTAAAAGTAATCTATAGCATTAGAAGTTAGGATAGTAGTGACCTTTGAGGAAGAATAAAGAGGTAATGATTGGGAGGGATGGTGAGGGGGCTTTCCGGGGTGCTGGTAACGTTCTATATCTTGGGTATACAAGTATACTCACTTTGCTTACTATGTTCATTGAGCTGAACACTCTTGTTCTGTATACTTTTTATGTGTATGTTATATTTCAATACATTAAGTATCTTAAAATATTTATAAGATTAAGATTAATTTTGTGTTTTAGTCCCCTGATTATTTCTCAGTGAAATATTCTGATAAAGTATTCTTTGTGATTCTCTTCAAAAGAAATAATAGAAGTTGCTGTAACCTGGTTTAAGAAAAAAAAAAACCTAGTAGGCTTAAATAGTTCCAGTATTCCTGTACTAAATCTACTTAATTTAAAACTAATTGTGCTCAGATTAAACCTAAAACAGGCACCATTTAGTTTAATTTAGACAGATATTTATTTATGGCTGATTAATAACATAATTATTACGAAGTATAAAAAATTACAGGTGCTAGGACTTTCCTGGTGGTGCAGTGGTTAAGAATCCACCTGCCAATGCAGGGGACAGGGGTTCAAGCCCTGGCCTGGGAAGATCCCACATGCCACAGAGCAACTAAGCCCATGTGCCACAACTACTGAGCCTGTGCTCTAGAGCCCTCGAGCCACAACTACTGAGCCTGCATGCCACAACTACTGAAGCCTGTGCCCCTAGAGCCTGTGCTCCTCAACAAGAGAGGCCACCGCAATGAGAAGCCCGCACACTGCAACGAAGAGTAGCCCCCGCTCACCACAACTAGAGAAAGCCCATGGGCAGCAGTGAAGTCCCAATGCAGCCAAAAATAAATAAATAAATTTATTTTAAAAAATTACAGCTGCTGAAAGTTGGAAGACAGTGTATTATAGTGGAAAAAGTACAGGATTTGGTGTTGGACAAGTGTAGGTTCAAATTATGACTAGATCACTAAATTATCCAGGTAACTGTTTTCAGTTTTCTTTCCTTCCTTCATCGATAAAGTAGAGGAGATATCTCAGATGGTTGTTGGAGGATTATATGAGATGATTTGTAAGTGCTTAGCACTCAAATCCCAGTCCCCCCTCCCACAGTTTTGGGATAGAGGGGGAAAGATTTGAGGAGTACATAAAGAAGTTGTAGGTAGGTGAAAACAATTATAACTTGCTGAAGATGACTAAGGTGATGCTGGTAAGGAAGGTTAAATCTTTCTTTATGTAGTAACCAGTAAAGACTAACAACTTGGGAGTATTTTAATCACTTTCAATATTAAGAGTTAATAGTGCTGCTCTGGCACGTCGACATGGAGGACTGTTGCACAGATGACAATTTATATTCGGTTGGAATATAATACGAAGTTTCAGATAGATTTAAATTGAGCCTAAATAGTATGTATTTTTAAGTCTAAAGGATTTGTTATCCATGCTGTGCTTTGAAAATGTTACCGTTTTGGTACATTTGAATGCTCTTCCCTGTAGTTACTGATAATTTATGCTGCAAGAATAAGGAGCTAAATTTAGGCATGTTGTGTTTGTGAAGGTACTTAAATATATTAGTAATTTTTAGGCCTTAAAAAAAGAGGATAGATTCATTCTATGAAAAGTTTGTAATTCAGTTGAGGCAACCTTTCAGATTCCAATGTCAGTATTACATTCAGTATTACTCTTTTCTCAAAAGGCTATGATGAAATTTATAAATGTAAAATTGTGTCTTGATTATATAAACAATCAGATATCTATTATTGAAAAACAAACCACCCCAAAACTTAGTGACTTAAAACAACAACCATTTTATTTGCTTACAATTCTGAGTTAGTGCGTGGGGCTAGGTTAGCCACAGGTGGTTCTGCTGCTGGTCTCCACTGAGGTCACTCATGCAGCTTCAGTCATCTGGCAGCTAAAATTGGGGCTGATTGTCCTAGGGGTCTGAGCTGGGACAATTTTTCTCTGTTCTGTTGGTCTCAGCTCAGGTCTAGCTCAAGCCTTCTCACATAGTGGCACCATGTTCCAAGAGTGGAAGTTGCAAGGTTTCTTGAGGCCTATGCTGTGGAGCTCTCCAAACATCACTAATGCTATATTCAACTACAGTATTCAAAATAAGTTAAGGCCACCCAGATTCAAAGCGTGGGGGAAAAGATTCTATCTCTTGATAGAAAGAGCAGCAAAGTCAAATTACAAAGGGGCATAGCTACAGGGATGGGAGGAATTGTGGCCATCTTTGCAGACTACCACAACAAATGATTAAGAAACCTAAAGAGGAAGTCTTATAATAGTAAAGTTAGACAAACCTGGGTTGGAATCTCAACTCTACCCCTTACCGGCTGTGAGACCTTAAGAACATTGCTTAACTTTTCTGGGCCCTGATTTTCTCAAGGGTGTGATAATATTTTGCAAGGTTATTATGAGTATTAAAAGATAATGCACTTCAATTTTTTAGAATGTTTTGACCCATAGTAAATTCTATTGTTATTACTTTAGAACTTGCCATTCCTTTAAATCTCCATTTGCTTGTGTTGCTCACTTATTACCTGAACCTGTGATAATCTCCTTCAAAGATAGGAATGCCAGCATAGCTTGCTGCTAATAAGTGGTGTCCCAGAGGCCCTCTGAAAGATAGCGAAAATTGAGAGTTTCTTCCTCTGTTTGCCAGCTTTGATATATTAAGACTCATTTGCTCATATTAGAAGTTGTCTGCTTAAAATATCAAACAAAAACCTAGGTTTTATATTTGGGTACATAAGCCTTGAGTTATCTCCCCACCTCCCTCTTCCAAAGTGGAAATGTGTGTGTTCATTGTAAAAAGGAACTGTCAAGATTTTTAAAAATTGCATTTACACCTCATAAACTAATTAATATTAAACTGTTTGGGATATAAGAATACTTGGGTTTTTAAGCTTTTAATGTCTTTTGTTTATAAGTTTCTGTTTTGTAGTGTTTAGGGAAGAAATCATTTAAAATTGGCATCACTTGCTAATAATATTAAATTCAGAGTTTATGTTTTGGCCACAGAGAATTTGTCATCATGTTGCTGATGTTAGATATCTTTTCCCCAGTGTCTTAAGGTGGAAAGTAAGATTATTGATTTGAGACTTTCTTCTTTTTTAATATAGACAGTTAAAGCTATAAATATCCATCTAAGCCTTGCTTTAGTTGCATCCCATGAGTTTTGGTATGGTGTGTCTTCATTTTCATTCATTTCAAAATATTTTCTAATTTCCCTTTTGATTTCTTCTTTGACTTACTGGTTATTTAGCAGTATGTTGTTTAATTTCCCTGTATTTGTGAGTTAAATTTTTTTTCTGTTAGTAATTTCATTCCATTGTATGCAGAGACTATAATGTTTATGATTTCAATCCTTTTAAACTTATTGAGACTTGTTTTATGGTCTAGCATATGGTCTATCTTGGAGAATGTTCTGTAAGCATTTGAAAATAATTCTGCTGTTGTTGTACTGAGCATTCTGTGGATGTCTTTTAAGTCTAGTTGGTTTATAGTGTTATTCTTGTGTTATATATCCTTGTTTATCTGTGCATGTTACTTTTGGAAAAGCCCTAGGTTCCTTCCCTAGCAGCTTTCTGTTAGCCCAGTTGACTTTCTATTGGCAAAAGCATAAATATTCCAGCTTGATAGGTTTGCTAATGTATATTGTCTGGCTTCTTTTGTATTAAAGCCATAGAGAAAATAGCAAGAGAGGAAGAAAACCCAAGACATTCTCTGATTTTAAGGAACTTACAGTCTAGCAAGTAGTGGCTTTCTCTGTTGAGGATACCTTTAACATGGATACCACATAAGAAATTGTCACAGTAATCCAGGTAAGAGATGTTGGCAGCCTAACATAAGGATTTAGGAATGGATGGGAAGGTTTCAAGAAACATTGAAGAAATAAAATGAATGGGACATGATGACTGATTAGTTGAGGCAGGGAGCAGGTTTGAGGAAAAGTGAATAGTGAAGGATGATTCCCTATGCTTCTGTCAACAGGTAAGTCACTCAATCATTAACATAAGGAACGAAAGGTTTGGTAAGGTTGAGATGGTTTGAGACCCCAGTTGGACATGGATGACTGGTAACCAACTGGTTATGTGACCCTGGCACTCAGAAGAGAGGCTTGAACTTTTGGAAGTTGTCAGCATCTAGTTGGTAGTTGAAAGCTGAAAATAGATGAAATCACTGAGGGAAATTTTGTAGAGAAGAGAATTGAGGAAGGAATTCTGAAGAGCCACATATATTCCAAGGATGGGCAGAGAAGGAGAAGCCTTCAACAGGGACACGTAAGGAGTGGCCTGTTAATTAGTGGAATACCTGGACAGTGTGCTGTTATAGAGCCCCAGAGGGACAGCATTTGCAGGAGTAACTGGTCAGCATTATTAAATGCTGTATAGAAAAAAAGGAGATAAGGACTGAGATGTGACTGTTGTATTTCATAAGAAGGTTGTTGATATACTTGTTAAGAATAGTTTCAAAATCGTGGTTGGAATAGAGAATAGAGACTAGAAGATAGAAGAAGAGAGGAACAGGGACAGGGATTGAGTGACTTTTTTTTTTTTTTTTTTTTTTTGATTAAATAAGACAGGGTGGAGATAGAAATGTGGTGTGGTTTGTTTTGTTTTTAGTTTTTGGGGTTTTTTTTAGCTCCTCTGCAGAAAGGTTTAAACATGCTGGTGAGGAAAGAACTAGTAAATTGGGATACATTGAAGAAACAGAATATTAGTGCTGCCCCTTAAAACAGCAGTCCCCAACCTTTTTGGCACCAGGGACCGGTTTCGTGGAAGACAATTTTTCCACAAACCGGTGGTGGGGGGGGATGGGTTTGGGATGGTTCAAGCACCTTACATTTACTGTGCACTTTATTTCTATTATCATTACATTGTAATATGTAGTGAAATAATTTTACAACTCACCCTAATGCAGAATCAGTAGGAGCCCCGAGCTTGTTTTCACTTGCCACTCACTGATAGGGGTTTTTTTTAATTTTTTTTCTTTTTTTAAATTTATTTAGTTTTATTTTTTGGCTGCATTGGGTCTTCGATGATGCATGTGGGCTTTCTCTAGTTGCGGTGAGCGGGGGCTACTCTTCATTGTGGTGTGTGGGCTTCTCATTGTGGTGGCTTCTCTTGTTGCGGAGCACAGGCCCTCGAGTGCCTGGGCTTCGGTAGTTGTGGCGCGTGGGCTCAGTAGTTGTGGCTCGCAGGCTCTAGAGTGCAGGCTCGGTAGTTGTGGCACACTGGCTTACTTGTTCTGCGGGATGTGGGATCTTCCTGGACCAGGACTCGAACCCGTGTCCCCTGCATTGGCAGGCAGATTCTTAACCACTGCTCCACCAGGGAAGTCCCTGATAGGGTTTTGATATGAATCTGCAAGCAGTTGATTTATTACGGTCTCTGTGCAGTCTAACCTCTCTGCTAATGATAATCTGTATTTGTAGCCGCTCCCCAGCACTAGCATCACCGCCTCAGCTCCACCTCAGATCATCAGGCATTAGATTCTCATAAGGAGGGTGCAACCTAGATCCCTCGCATGTGCAGTTCACAGTAGGGTTTGTGCTCCTATGAGAATCTAATGTTGCCGCTTATCTGACAGGAGGTGGAGCTCAGGTGGTAATGCAAGCAATGGGGAGCGGCTGTAAATACAGATGAAGCTTCGCTCTCTTGCTCGCCACTCACCTCCTGCTGTGCGGCCCAGTTCCTGACAGGCCACAGACCAGTACCAGTCTGTGACCTGGGGGTTGGGGACCTCTGTCTTAAAATGTCTCAGTTTCACTGGATTTCTCAGGAGCTTTATAGATTAGTATTTAACAATCTGAAATATAAATTTATGAGACACAAGTTAAATTTTCTTTTCATTGTGACCATTTTCCCCTACATTCAAGATTACTGAGGACTTGCCAATCAGATTTGTCATTGTGTTTAAAAATAACTTCTGGGGATAGGTGGAGCAAACTTCCTCTTTAAAAAGGAGCTGTTATGCTAGCAGGAGGATGGATTTCAAAACATGACCTGAGAAACTATTTAAAGTCTTGTTAAAATATTTGGCCTAGCCTTCAAATTTTATTCATGTATCTTTTGTACTGGGACTGAGTCATCTTTATGGTTTAGAAAAGAGCCTTAATTAAGTGGGCATCAGTTTTCTTTCTTTTTTTTTAGGATATTTAATTTTTAGAGTAAAATGAATTAATATATAGAAAGGGCTCAAAACAGTTCCTATGCATTGTTATTGGTGTTGGTTTTGTTATTGTTTTTTAGCAAGTGTTATTATTAAGACGAGATCAATTTTCACAAAGAAAACAATTTTCAGACACTTGCATTTAATTTGAAAGCAGTTGACATGATAACAGATCAACTAAAATGCTTAGCGTATTCCAAAATAATGTCTGATTTTGGTTATCAGTTCTCATTACGTCCTTGATGTTTGGACTGCCACTAAATGGTGAGGACATATTTACATACAGTGTATGTAATATTCAGCAGAATATTAATGCAAAAACTGAAAAAATAACCTTTTGATGTTTTGCTATAACAGGTCACTTTCCCTGCCTACTGCCTCACAGTTCCTTTGAAGATGATGCTTTTGAGTCTGGCCTTTTCATTCTACTACCTCTTTAATAACTGATGTCCTATTCAGTGGAGTACGTTTTACACACAGTGTAGAACTTTGCTATGTAGAAGAGAAACCTGGAGCTTCAAACTGTGTACACAAAGTTAGAAACTGTCCTTCACTTGCAGTGTTTCAACTTCAGATCAGTCATCTTCTCTGTGAATGGTTTTATCCTTCCTTACTGTTTCTTCTTCTAAATTTGGCGTTAGGTTGGAGGTACATGTGTTTCTTTTTGTTCCTCTGAACACTAGGAAGGTAAGCCACCTAAATTAGCCCTTTGTAGCTTTCTCAACCCTTCTTTATCAAGTTCTATTTTCCAGGTGTTTCCTCCTCTAAATCAGAAGCCCTTCTCTTTATACCTGTCCCAAGTATTTGTCAATATTTGTACTGACATTAGCGTATTAAGTTATTTATATCTAGGATGATGTGTACAATATAGGGTTACAATTCAGTCCATTTATTTTGGGAAGAAGTATTTTTACAATCAAAATTGGGTCTTCACAGGGTATTATTGCTGGAAAAACCTTGAACCTCCAAAAATCACACACTGTTTCATCTGTAAATTAATTAATACTCTGCTGAGAATTATAACACTGAGTAGTATTATAATAAGCCTTCATTTATTTTTATTTTTGTTTTTATTTTCTTTAGCTTTATTTTTCAAGATAAAATTTTTCTCTTCTCTTATGTTTCCCTGCTTGTTGGTTGCTATGGAAATGTCCCAGAGAAATGGCAAATTAAGTTAAGGCCAGAGATAATAGTTAAACTCATCTCATGGGGTAGGATGGGGTAAAAGGAGATCCAAGATTTTCTTCTTACAGACAATAAGGTTTTATTTGTTTGATGTAATATCTTACTCAGGGCAACTTACACTTTAAATTCACATAAGAACTGAGTTTTAGTCTCAGCTCAAAGATTTATTAGCTTTGGGCAAGTTACTTAATGCTGCTGAAGCTCAAAACGGGTATAAAATTGGTATAAAGATGCCTCAGAGGAGTGACTAGGCCAGAGTAGATACTTGATGAATTTCATTTTTCATATTTCTTTCTCTAAATCAGAGACACAAAATGAACCTTAATAGAGGAGATGGTAAGAACTTTTTAACAATTTCTAAAATGTCAGTTTGTAACATTTAAATGAAATCTTCAAAGCAGTATAATTTAGCTATTTAGTAGGGTTATTGCTGTGCTCATAGAACAATCTGAAAGGTGTCTTTATATTTTTTAATTATTACATTAAAAATTTGAAAACTAAGAGTTTATAAAAAGCCTTTAATGACTATTTAACAGTTTTATTAAAGTATAATTTACATACTGTAAAATTTACTTATTTTAAGTGCACAGTTCAATGATTTTTAGAAAATTTGCAGAATTGTGCAACCATCAACACAATTCAATTTTAGAACATTTCCATCACCCCTAAAAGCTCCCTTGCCTTAATGACTATTAACTTTCACCTGTAAGTGGCACAAATTACAGAATTTAAAAGTACCAGCTTGTGAGTTAGGCTGGACTGAGTTTGAATCATAGTCCTGCCACTTACTAGCTTTATGTCTTTGGGTAATTCTCTGTATTTTGGATTCTTTATCTTTAAAATGGAGATAATAATTACATTACAGTATTGCGGTGAACATTTACTTAATTAGATACAGTATATAGAGCACTGAAAGTGCTGGCACCTAGTTGGTGCTTAACAAATACTGGTTACTGGTGGTGATTTGTATTGTGGTTTAGATTTGTGGTAGACATTTAAATGAGAGAAGCACCTGAAAACACCTAGCATAAGGCCTGACACATGGTTTACTTTCAGAAACCCAAGCTCTGTTACGCATCGTGTCATCATAATTTTGTCTGTAGTAGCTCTTTGGGAATTGCTTTTAATCACGCTTAAACCTTAAGACTCACAACATGTAGTTGTTTGTTATTTTGCAGAGTCATGGATTTGAATTGAGTAACTACAAGGCAGCTACAAGACTTAGAGTTTGATGTCTGCAAACTAGTCACTTAGAGGGTGGAATGAGTCACTGGTCTTACTGTTTACTGTTCGTCGAAATAATTTTCTTACTCTGATAAGATCTTATTTCTTTGTAAAAAAGAAATAAGCTCTGAAAAAAGTCTAATGATAATATTGATGATTAATTTTATTAATATAAAAGTATAGAGATTTTTCTTTTAAGTTTTAATCAGAACTTAGAAGTTGGGATGACTTAGTAAAATGTCAAATGTCAGATTCTGTATTGTAGCTCCTATCAATGACATGAAGAAGGCAAATAAAACAACCTTTTAAATGCTGTCTACGCACCCACCTACTGGTGTAAAAATGTGTATTTTATTGGGGAAGTTATATTTTTTTAATTTGGGCTTGCTTCAAGGTTGGACTGATTGCTATTTAATTTGTGTGTATTCTGAATTATCTGTTATGAATTATCAACAGTAAGATCACTAATTGTTGCCATTTACATAGGAGAGTAGGCCTTATGGTAAACTGATGGGAAAGTTAACCATTGCTCTCAACACTGAGCAGCAGAGTCACTCTTGGATTTTTTAAGACATAAAGAGGATTATCGTTCATGCTCTGTTTCTGATTAGGAGGGTTCCAGTAGAAGTATTCCTAATGAGCTAGATTTGGGCTGACCCCTAACACATAACTATTTATCTGCAGACTTTGAGCACGTGTGCATTAATTAATAGAATTTTTTTTTCTTCTGACAAAACCTGAAGAAGTTTAAAGAATCTGAATGTTGGTATTTAGTAATTTTATCTCATATGTTTACTCTTGACTGAAAGAATGTTTGTTTATTACATCCACAAAGCCATATGTCCTGTGTGGTTTAGATATGTTTTGTGGTTGAACAACTGTCTTTGAGAAGCTTGGAGAATGTTTGGAAAGATGACTTTGGAGAAAGATGTTTAAAGAATGAGGAAGTGGAAATTCTTCTTAGACCTAAAAACTACAATTGATGACACTTTGAGTCTTTAAAAAATCTTTGGTTTATGATTTTGATGATTGAAATAGAATCATCAAAGAGCGGCTTACTGTTCTTAACCATCAACTTTCCTAGGCAAAATCAAACTTTTAAAATACTATTTTCCCCTTAGTCTCTCAAACCTATCCTTATGGTCAAACGAATGCTTATATTTTTAGTGACGATATGGGTGCTGATTCTGAATGTTAACTCTATCAAGTTTGTTATATATCTCTAAGAACTATTTTACTGGAAAATGTAAGAGGTTAGCAACTATATACTTCATTTTACTAGGTTAATACAGATGGAAATGATACATAAAAGTAAAAAATTATATTAGTTCTTTGAAACATAAATTCTAGAAAAGTTATTAAAAGGGTTTTTAATGAATTTTAAAAAGAACAAATAAGTTTTGATGATTTGGCTATCCAAATTTGTAAAAGGTCAATTTTATAAGGAAAAATGTTTTGAATAGCCTTATAGTAATTTATCTTAGAGCCTAAATTGTGTTCTAAATGTGCTCTTATGTTCTTTTGTTTTCATTCTTTCAAATTTTTTGCATTTATATAACTAATTCGTGATTATATACATTTTGTAAGTTGCCCAACTGTGTAACTGCTGTTAAGTTTGTTAGGTATCTTTCCAGACCTTTTTCTTCTATCCATTTATATTCATTAATACCAAGACTAATACATAGGATTTTTTTCCCCAACACAAATGACATCATATTTATTGGTCTGAAAGTTTTGCTTTTACTTAACGTTTCTACATGCTTAACTAATTCTCTTTTTAATTATTCCATATGTTTTCATAGTATAGGCATACCCTGTGTTAGAAACAGTGAAACAGTGGTCATTTCCTGCCTCTTCAGTGCCTTCACATTACTCTTCACATTATGACCAAATACCATACTATGAGTTAAAAGATCCTGTAGTTTTTGGTTCCTTCTAATTCTTTAGTCTCATCTCATATCTTTCTCTCTTGCTCTCTGTTTATTTTTTGTTTTGTTTTGTTTTGTTTCTGGCTTCCCTGTTGCTTTGGTTTTTTTCAAGCTCCCCAATTGTATTATATTCTGTCTAGTCTCAGAACCTGTGGTTATGCTTTTCCTTTACCTAAAATCTACATACACATATTACGTATTATTCTTTCCATAACTTTTATTCAGCCTTCATCTTCAAATCTTAACATAAATATCACTTCTGCAGGGAAGCAATGCCCTACACACAACCTCACCCCCATTTGGTTAGATTATCTCAGTTATATGTGCTTATATCTCCCTGTCCCTTACCTGCATATCATTTACCATAACTTGCAGTCATGTTATTTATTTGTATCATTATTGTTTGTATAGCTAATGAAGGAAATAATGTTAGCCCCATGCAGACTTGGAATGATTTGCTCACTGTTTTTTATCTCCAATACTGGGCATGTAATAAAGACCAATAAAAATTTTTTTGCAAGTAGCTAATGTTTAATTTTTACTGGGAATGGAAAAAAGGTTTCTGGGTATAATTTCTCAGAAGAACTGGTTTAATGAAGAAAGAGAAGAGTTGTAAATAGTAGCATTAAAATACTTTTTTTCCACTTAATATATATTTGTAAATCAACCAATTTGGATAAAGAAACTAAAAGGAAAGTATAATGGCTTATCTGTGGAGGTGGGGTGGGAATGAGGACTAGAGAGGTGGGAGATAGCCCTGGGAGGGAGATATTTCACTGTAATTATTAAAATTCTTTTTGACCCACGTGATCATATATTACTTAACACTTTTTTTTAAGAGTCTGATGAGATTGTGGTGTAAATACAGAGAAAATATATGTTCTTATAAATTATTGCTTTTATTTTTTCTATATTCTTAAGTTTTCAACAGTTATTTTATTTCAATATGCCTGGATCAGTGATTCTTATCTTCCCTTTCCCTCCCTCTCCAAACGAAACACATCTTTAAGAATCTGATAAGTCATGGATCTTATTCCTAGAAGAATGAGCATGTTGTATATAAACAGCTTTATGTAGCATTTCCAAGGCTGATGGATACCTTAATCTGTGCCAGATATTGTTAACTGTAGTTTTAATATGCAAGGATATTTATTAAATCTTTCAGATATTCAGTGATGGCTTTATGTGCAACGTAATCCAGTGGGGGAGCAGGGGATACTGAAAGTAGGATTCAGGAAACTTGGTTTCTGATCTTGGCTCTGCCATTATTAAGCTGTATGACTTTGAGTGAAACTCTTTTACTTGTCTTTGGTATCCTCCATGTCAAGTTGGTATAGTGGAAAGTGCATAGACTTTAATGTCAAGTACTGGCCTGAAGTTGGTGTGTTTTGACTTCGCCACTTACTACCTGTATGACCGTGGACAAATTCTCTGAATGTTATTTTATTTCTCTGTGAGAAGAAGGAAAATGATTCCAACTTCTTTGGGTTTTAAAGATTAAATGAAAAGAGGTGTTTGAAAAAGCTTAATAACACTTACTACTGATAGAGATATACATAAATGTTAGTTACCTCATCTTGGAAAATTAGGCTAGAACTAGATTCCTCTAAGGTATCTTTTATCAATGATTTCTCTTAGGCTTCTATTTTAAATAGTTCCGTTATGACAGAATAATTTGGAAAATTTGTTATAACAGCACTGATCTGAAATCACGTGGGAGAGCAGCGAGGTATTTTAAGTCTGTAAAACTGATGTTGACCATATTTTCTGCCTGTTTTCTGTATTCTACTGTGCTGGATATGTAGTAAATCTCCAAATACTTGCTGCAATTCTAAGATTCATGAAACACTAATGTAGGTTAGACTTTCTTAACCTGGAGTCTTTAAATACCCAAGAGATCTATGAATAGATTTTCACAGGTCTGTGAACTCTTTGAAATGAAATGCAAAATTTTTACTGTGCCTAAATTGTAGTGAGAAACAAGCTGTAGCTTTCATAGTGAACAAGGCAGATTAGGTCTCTGTTCTCATGAAGTCTACATTCTAATATGATAGACATTGAGTAAACAAATAAAAATATAAGGAAGTATAATTTATAGATGGTAGAACTATTTTGTAGAGAATTTTAAGTACAGTGATGGACTAGAGAGTGACTTAAGAGATTATTTTAGCATTTTAAGTGGTCAGGGAGTTCTGAGGAGTTGACATTTTTGGCGACATCTAAATGATAAAGAGTAGCCTTCAATTCAAAGATTAGACAGAGAGTCTAGCTAGTACTAATATCCTAAGATAGGAACAAGCTTCACTTGAGTAGCTGAAGGATAGTGGAGTGATGGAGACAAGTGTTAGAAACTGAAGTTGGAGAGATAATTACAGGTCTTATCATTTAGGGCTTTGTAAACCAGAATATAATATCCAGATTTTATTCTCAATGTAATAGGAAGCCATGTCAAGATTTTCAACTGGAGAATGATGAGAAAAGGAAACTCAAGATAGAACCCTGATAACTCACTTCAGCATTTAGGAGTTTAAGAGATCAGAAACAATAAGCCAGTGAGTTGGCAAGGATGAGGGGAGTGTGGTTCATTGACACTTTCAAGAAGGAGGGAATAGTCATGTTTCATATCTTGTTGAGAAGACAAGTAAGATTAGAACAATGACCTAATCATTAGATTTGTCAACAGTGTTGTCTGCCATGAGAACGAAATTACTGTGAAGTCAATAAATAGCTATTAGGGGACTTCCTTGGTGGTCCAGTGGTTAAGAATACACCTTCCAATGCAGGAGATGCAGGTTCAATCCCTGGTCGGGGAACTAAGATCCCAGATGCCACGGGGCAGTTAAGCCCACATACCACATCTTCTGAGCCCACGTGCCACAACTACTGAGCTTGCACACTCTGTAGCCCGTGTGCCACAACGAAAGATCCTGCATGCCACAACGAAGATCCCGCGTGTTGCAACTAAGGTCCAACACAGCCAAATAAATAAATATTTTTTAAAAATAGGTATTAGCAGCTTTGTGACATTGGTCTTTTCCTTTTTAACTTTCAAAAAATTTTTAAATTTTTTTATATTTCATTTTTGTGACATTGGTTTTTGAATGAACCTGCAAGTAATTCTTCCTTTTTTAACCTTTAATCTGTGGGTGGTGATATGGTTAAGAGTTTGGGTTTTGAGCCAGACTGTCTGGGTTAATATTGCATCTCTATTTGTTTTTAGCTTATTCAGCCTCACTAAACCTCCATTTCTCATGGAGTTGACAGTTGAACACGGGGGTTAGGGGTGCTGACCCTCCGCTCAGTTGAAAATCTGTGTATAATTTATAATTGGTTCTCCGTATATGCAGTTCCTCCTCATCTGTGGTTCCGCATCCAAGGATTCAGCCGACTGCAGATCATGTAGTACTGTAGTATTTACTATTGAAAAAAAAAAATCCATGTATAAGTGGACCCTTGCTATTAAAACCCATGTTGTTCAGGGGTCGACTGTATCTGTAAAATGGGATAACAGTAGTTACCTACCTTTTATAATTTTGTTCTGTGTAAAGCAGTTAGCTGTATAAATAGTAAAAATTATAATGATTGTGCAATAAAACGTTTATATTTTGTGCTCTTTGGGGTTTCTGTAGTTTTATAGTGTTTAAGGAAATAAAGTGCTGTGTTTTAACTTTGTTTTATGATTAATTAACAAATGTTAAGTGCTCTACAAGACCATACTGGTAAAAAGGAAAGAACCATTAACTCAACTTAAGTAGAGATTAACTTAAGATCAGATTCTTTGTAGGCATTATTTTAAACTGCCATGCTAATCTATAGAAAAGTTTGTATGGATGATACTTTATCAACTTAATCAACTTCAGCAAACATTTCTGACTAATATCCAGTCCTCGTTCTGAATATTATGTCTTCCAAACACTTTTTTTCCTTTATTTTGGAGCATTCTACAACCCCATGTACAATTGTAATTGTAGCATTTGACTCTACAATTGAGTGATTACATACTGTATTTTCTTTTTTAGCACTCTGGATGATAGTCTCATTTTTATTAAGTAATAATTTACTAAACATACTTGTAGCTACTCATTCTGTTTGCAGATGCATTTTATTTAAATTATTTATAATTAAAACATTATAGAAATCAAAATGTGGACAATTTCTTTATTCACTTTCTTATTATTGCAAGGGCGATTTGGACATATAATCAGATAACTTTAATTTTAGATCTTAAATGTGATTAACTTGGTAACTGTTTAGGTTCTTAAATTTTTTTTCCACTGTCCATTTATCTGAGAGCACACTTCGCAGAAACCCAGACAAAGCTGAGGTTACTCAGAAGGCAGATACTATGAGTATGCTGTTTCACTATTTCCCTAACAATTCAGAGTCTGGCACACAGTAGTAATAGTGCTTAGTAAATATTTGTTGAAGGAATGGATACAGTTTTTAGCATACCTAATAGAAATTGTTCTCTCAATAACGGGCTTGCATTTAAGGTTGAGTTACTTCAATAAAACATGAATTAAATGTAATGCTTGAAGAGTAAAATGGGTAGATAATTTACTTTTCTAATAATTACAGCTTAAATGACATTTTTGTTTCCATCTTTGTAAGCAGTCTCTGCTGAGCATGATCAAATTGTTAAGAACTTGTAACACTATGTTACTATATTGTTCTGTGCACCAGTTCTCATTTTTAGAAACTACAGTTAAAGTACTGCAGGTATTGTTTAAGATGTGTGCTAAAAACTTCAGATTAGGTTTTGTATGTAAAGGAAATTTCTGTTAGATGCAGGTGATAAGTTTTGTGATTTGGTTTTTATCCCCTACCAAAAGGAGAGGGTAGACAGTGAAATTTGACTGTGTATGTGTTCTGGTTAACTGTATTGACCTATCATTTTTAAATTTGGGAATTTAAAAAATCTTTTGAAGGTAAATACTTTTAACTATGTTCTAACACAACATACTGTAGCAACAAGTATAAACCATAACAGAGGCTTAAAAGATCTTTACCAGTAAATAAAACTCTTAAAAATAAACCTTAAAAAGAACCCCACGGTCTCTTTTTATCTCATTACCCACACTGAATTTGATGATAAAGTATTTTAAGGTAGATTTTATTTTAGGCCAATTTTTTTAAGACTCTTTATTAGGGTGTAACATACACCGAAATGCATATGCTGTAAGTGTAAAGCTTGATAAATTTTCACAGCTGAACATATTAACGTGTTCAGATCAGAGTATTATTAGCTATCTTAAAAAGGCTAATTTTAAAATATAAAACAATCATAGACTTAGATAAACTTGAGAGACTTACATTTTGGATCTAACTTTATTACTAACTTGTCACCTTCAGCAAGTTATTTCCTCTTTTTGGGGTCTACTCCCCATCTCTAAAATGAGGGGATAAGACTAGATGTTTTATTATGGCTCTCACTTTGTAAAAATGCAAAGAGGTGGACTATGTTGATGTAAATGTGGTATAAAATCTTATAGGTAGTAGAGTGAGAATGTACAGTTTAATTGAAAAGGAAGACGCTCATTTTTTTTTTCTTTGTTTTTCAGGTAATATTTCACACTATGTGCTGACTGTATTTACAGAAGATATTTAAAAAAAAAAAAGATAAACTTTTTTCAAAGATTTTGATTCCAGTGGAATCTTTGCTTTAGATTGTGTGTGTGTGTGAGTGAATTGTAACTCCAGAAACAATGCCTGTACAAGCTCCACAGTGGACGGATTTCCTCTCCTGCCCAATTTGCACTCAGACTTTCGACGAAACAATTCGAAAGCCCATCAGTTTGGGTTGTGGCCATACTGTCTGCAAGATGTGCCTGAACAAACTCCACCGCAAGGCTTGCCCGTTTGACCAGACCACTATCAATACAGACATTGAACTCCTCCCAGTAAACTCAGCATTGCTGCAGCTAGTGGGTGCTCAGGTAAGTTGAGTAACTTGTTATCCTTTTAAATTTCTGTATGTGTGTTTTTTCCTCCCGAGGGAAACTTGTTAAGATCTGGTAATATAGCATTCTATTTTTTTTTTTTTAACATCTTTATTGGAGTATAATTGCTTTACAGTGGTATGTTAGTTTCTGCTTTATAACAAAGTGAATCAGCTATACATATACATATATCAACATATCTCTTCCCTCTTGCATCTCCCTCCCTCCCACCCTCCCTATCCGCCCCCCCAGGTGGTCACAAAACACCAAGCTGATCTCCCTGTGCTATGCGGCTGCTTCCCACTAGCTATTGGTTTTACATTTGGTAGTGTATATATGTCCATGCCACTCTCTCACTTTGTCCCAGCTTACCCTTCCCCCTCCCCCTCAAGTCCATTCTCTAGTAGGTCTGCGTCTTTGTTCCTGTCCTGCCCCTAGGTTCTTCATAACAATTTTTTTTTTTTAAACCACTGTACACTCTAAGATTTATTTATTGATTGATTGATTGCTATGTTGGGTCTTCGTTTCTGTGCGAAGGCTTTCTCTAGTTGCGGCAAGCGGGGGCCACTCTTCATCGCGGTGCGCGGGCCTCTCACTATCGCGGCCTCTCTTGTTGTGGAGCACAGGCTCCAGACGCGCAGGCTCAGTAGTTGTGGCGCACGGGCTTAGTTGCTCCGCGGCATGTGGGATCTTCCCAGACCAGGGCTCGAACCCGTGTCCCCTGCATTAGCAGGCAGACTCTCAACCACTGCGCCACCAGGGAAGCGCCCATGACAATTTAAAAAAAAATTTTTTTTTACATTCCATATATATGTGTTAGCATACGGTATTTGTTTTTCTCTTTCTGACTTACTTCACTCTGTATGACAGACTCTAGGTCCATCCACCTCACTACAGATAACTCAATTTCGTTTCTTTTTATGGCTGAGTGATATTGCATTGTATATATGTGCCACATCTTCTTTATCCATTCATCTGTCGAAGGACACTTAGGTTGGTTCCATGTCCTGGCTATTGTAAATAGAGCTGCAATGAACATTGTGGTACATGACTCTTTTTGAATTATGGTTTTCTCAGGGTATATGCCCAGTAGTGGAATTGCTAAGTCGTATGGTAGTTCTATTTTTAGTTTTTTAAGGAACTTCCATACTGTTCTCCATAGTGGCTGTATCAATTTACATTCCCACCAACACTGCAAGAGGGTTCCCTTTTCTCCACACCCTCTCCAGCATTTACTGTTTGTAGATTTTTTGATCATGGCCATTCTGACTGGTCTGAGATGATATCTCATGGTAGTTTTGATTTACATTTCTCTAATGATTACTGATGTTGAGCATTCTTTCATGTGTTTGTTGGCAATCTGTATATCTTCTTTGGAGAAATGTCTACTTAGGTCTTCTGCCCATTTTTAGATTGGGTTGTTTGTTTTTTTGATATTGAGCTTCATGAGCTGCTTGTAAGTTTTGGAGATTAATCCTTTGTCAGTTGCTTCATTTGCAAATATTTTCTCCCATTCTGAGGGTTGTTTGTTCGTCTTGTTTATGGTTTCCTTTGCTGTGCAAAAGCTTTGAAGTTTCATTAGGTCCCATTTGTTTATTTTTGTTTTTATTTCCATTTCTCTAGGAGCTGGGTCAAAAAGGATCTTGCTGTGATTTATGTCATAGAGTGTTCTGCCTGTGTTTTCCTCTAAGAGTTTTATAGTGTCTGGCCTTACATTTAGGTCTTTAATCCATTTTGAGTTTATTTTCGTGTATGGTGTTACGGAGTGTTCTAATTTCATTCTTTCACATGTAGCTGTCCAGTTTTCCCAGCACCACTTATTGAAGAGGCTGTCTTTTCTCCATTGTATATTCTTGCCTCCTTTATCAAAAGTAAGGTGACCATATGTGCATGGGTTTATCTCTGGGCTTTCTATCCTGTTCCATTGATCTATATTTCTGTTTTTGTGCCGGTACCATACTGTCTTGATTACTGTAGCTTTGTAGTATAGTCTGAAGTCAGGGAGTCTGATTTCTCCAGCTCCGTTTTTCTTTATCAAGACTGCTTTGGCTATTCGCGGTCTTTTGTTTTTCCATACAAATTGTGAAATTTTTTGTTCTAGTTCTGTGAAAAATGCCTGTGGTAGTTCGATAGGGATTGCATTGAATCTGTAGATTGCTTTGGGTAGTAGAGTCATTTTCACAATGCTGATTCTTCCAATCCAAGAACATGGTATATCTCTCCATCTGTTGGTGTCATCTTTAATTTTCTTCATCATTGTCTTATAGTTTTCTGCATACTGGTCTTTTGTCTCCTTGGGTAGGTTTATTCCGAGGTATTTTATTCTTTTTGTTGCAATGGTAAATGGGAGTGTTTCCTTAATTTCACTTTCAGATTTTTCATCATTAGTGTATAGGAATGCAAGAGATTTCTGTGCATTAATTTTGTATCCTGCTACTTTACCAAATTCATTGATTAGCTCTAGTAGTTTTCTGGTGGCATTTTTAGGATTCTCTATGTATTATCATGTCGTCTGCAAACAGTGACAGTTTTACTTCTTTTCTGATTTGGATTCCGTTTATTTCTTTTTCTTCTCTGATTGCTGTGGCTAAAACTTCCAAAACAATGTTGATTAATAGTGGTGAGAGTGGGCAACCTTGTCTTGTTCCTGATCTTGGTGGAAATGGTTTCAGTTTTTCACCATTGAGGACGATGTTGGCTGTGGGTTTGTCATATATGGCCTTTATTATGTTGAGGTAAGTTCCTTCTATGCCCACTTTCTGGAGGGTTTTTATCATAAATGGGTGTTGAATTTTGTCAAAAGCTTTTTCTGCATCTATTGAGATGGTCATATGGTTTTTATTCTTCGGTTTGTTAATATGGTGTATCACATTGATTGATTTGCATATATTGAAGAATCCTTGCATTCCTGGGATAAACCCCACTTGATCATGGTGTATGATCCTTTTAATGTGCTGTTGGATTATGTTTGCTAGTATTTTGTTGAGGATTATTGCATCTATGTTCATCCATGCTATTGGCCTGTAGTTTTCTTTCTTTGTGACATCTTTGTCTGGTTTTGGTGTCAGGGTGATGGTGGCCTCGTAGAATGAGTTTGGGAGTGTTCCTCCCTCTGCAATATTTTGGAAGAGTTTGAGAAGGATAGGTGTTAGCTCTTCTCTAAATGTTTGATAGAATTCGCCTGTGAAGCCATCTGGTCCTGGGCTTTTGTTTGTTGGAAGATTTTTAATCACAGTTTCAATTTCAGTGCTTGTGATTGGTCTGTTTATGTTTTCTATTTCTTCCTGGTTCAGTCTCGGGAGGTTGTGTTTTTCTAAGAATTTGTCCATTTCTTCCAGGTTGTCCATTTTATTGACATATAGTTGCTTCTAGTAATCTCTCATGATCGTTTGTATTTCTTCAGTGTCAGTTGTTACTTCTCCTTTTTCATTTCAAATTCTATTGATTTGAGTGTTCTCCTTTTTTTTCTTGATGGGTCTGGCTAATGGTTTATCAATTTTGTTTATCTTCTCAAAGAACCAGCTTTTAGTTTTATTGATCTTTGCTCTTGTTTCTTTCATTCCTTTTTCATTTATTTCTGATCTGATCTTTATGATTTCTTTCCTTTTGCTAACTTTTGGGGTTTTTTGTTCTTCTTTCTCTAATTGCTTTAGGTATAAGATTAGGTTGTTTATTTGAGATGTTTCTTGTTTCTTAAAGCAGGATTGTATTGCTGTAAATTTCCCTCTTAGAGCTGCTTTTGCTGCCTCCCATAGGTTTTGGGTCGTCGTGTTTTCATTGTCATTTGTTTCTAGGTATTTTTTGATTTCCTCTTTGATTTCTTCAGTGATCTCTTGGTTATTAAGTAGTGTATTGTTTAGCCTCCATGTGTTTTTATTTTTTACAGATTTTTTTTCCTGTAATTGATATTTAGTCTCATAGCGTTGTGGTCGGAAAAGATACTTGATACGATTTCAATTTTCTTAAATTTACCAAGGCTTGATTTGTGACCCAAGATATGATCTATCCTGCAGAATGTTCCATGAGCACTTGAGAAGAACATGTATTCTGTTGATTTTGGATGGAATGTCCTATACATATCAATTAAGTCCATCTTGTTTAATGTCTCATTTAAAGCTGTGTTTCCTTATTTATTTTCATTTTGGATGATCTGTCCATTGCTGAAAGAGGGGTGTTAAAGTTCCCTACTATGATTGTGTTCCTGTCGATTTCCCCTTTTATGGCTGTTAGTATTTGCCTTATGTATTGAGGTGCTCCTATGTTGGGTGCATAAATATTTACAATTGTTCTATCTTCTTCTTGGATTGATCCCTTGATCATTATGTAGTGTTCTTCTTTGTCTCTTATAATAGTCTTTGTTTTAAAGTCTATGTTGTCTGATATGAGAGTTGCTACTCCAGCTTTCTTTTGATTTCCATTTGCATGGAATATCTTTTTCCATCCCCTCACTTTCAGTCTGTATGTGTCTCTAGGTCTGAAGTGGGTCTCTTGTTGACAGCATATATACGGGTCTTGTTTTTGTATCCATTCAGCTAGTCTATGTGTTTTGGTTGGAGCATTTAATCCATTTACATTGAAGGTAATTATCAATATCTGTGTTTCTATTACCATTTTCTTAATTGTTTTGGGTTTGTTTTTGTGGGTCTTTTCCTTCTCTTGTGTTTCCTACCTAGAGAAGTTCCTTTAACATTTGTTGGAAAGCTGGTTTGTTGGTGCTGAATTCTCTTAGCTTTTGCTTGTCTGTAAAGGTTTTAGTTTCTCCATCGAATCTGAATGAGGACCTTGCTGGGTAGAGTAATCTTGGTTGTAGGTTTTTCCCTTTCATCACTTTAAATATGTCCTGCCACTCCCTCTGGCTTGCAGAATTTCTGCTGAAATATTAGCTTTAACTTTATCGTGATTCCATTGTATGTTATTTGTTGTTTTTCCCTTCTTGCTTTTAATATTTTTTCTTTGTATTTAATTTTTGGTAGTTTGATTAATATGTGTCTTGGCGTGTTTCTCCTTGGATTTATCCTGTATGGGACTCTCTGTGCCTCCTGGACTTGATTAACTATTTCCTTTCCCATATTAGGGAAGTTTTCAACTCTAATCTCCTCACATATTTTCTCAGTCCTTTTCTTTTTCTCTTCTTCTTCTGGGACCCCTATAATTCGAATGTTGGTGCGTTTAATGTTGTCCCAGAGGTCTCTGAGACTGTCCTCAGTTCTTTGCATTCTTTTTTCTTTATTGTGCTCTGCAGTAGTTATTTCTACTATTTTCTCTTCCAGATCAGTTATCTGTTCTTCTGCCTCAGTTATTCTTTTGAGTCCTTGTAGAGAATTTTTATTTTCATTTATTGTGTTGTTCATCATTGTTTGTTTGCTTCTTACTTCTTCTAGGCCCTTGTCAGACGTTTCTTGTATTTTTTCCATTCTATTTCCATGATTTTGGATCATCTTTATTATCATTATTCTGAATTCTTTTTCTGATAGACTGCCTATTTCCTCTTCATTTGTTTGGTCTGGTCGGTTTTTACCTTGCTCCTTCATCTGCTATGTGTTTCTCTGTCTTCTCATTTTGCTTAACTTACTGTGTTTGGGGTCTCCTTTTCACAGGCTGCAGTTTCGTAGTTCCCGTTGTTTTTGGTGTCTGCCCCCAGTGGCTAGGGTTGGTTCAGTGGGTTGTGTAGACTTCCTAGTGGAGGGGACTAGTGCCTGTGTTCTGGTGCATGAGCCTGGATCTTGTCTTTCTGGTGGGCAGGTCCATGTCTGGTGGTGTGTTTTGGGGTGTCTGTGGCCTTATTATGATTTTAAGCAGCCTCTGTTCTAATGGATGGGGCTGTGTTCCTGTCTTGCTAGTTGTTTGGCATAGGGTGTCCAGCACTGTAGGTTGCTGGTTGTTGAGTGGGGCTGGGTCTTGGTGTTGAGATGGAGATCTCTGGGGGGTTTTTGCCATTTGATATTACGTGGAGCTGGGAGGTCTCTGGTGGACCAATGTCCTAAACTCGTCTCTCCCACCTCAGAGGTACAGGCCTGTTGCCCGGCCGGAGCACCAAGACCCTGTCATCGACACGGCTCAGAATAAAAGGGAGAAAGAAAGGGAGGGAGGAAAATAAAGTTATTAAAATAGAAAACAGAAAGTAATTATTAAAAATAAACAATTGTTTTAAAGTAATAAAAAAAAAGAGAGAGCAACCAAACCCAAAATAAATCCACCAATGATAACAAGCACTAAAAACTATACTTAAAAAAAAAAAAATGGAGAGACAGAACCCTAGGACAAATGGTAAAAGCAAAGCTATACATACAAAATCATACACAGAAGCATACACATACACATTCACAAAAAGAGAAAAAGGGAAAAATATATATATATCGTTGCTCCCAATGTCCACCACCTCAATTTTGGAATGGCTCGTTGTCTATTCAGGTATTCCACAGATGCAGGGTACATCAAGTTGATTGTGGAGATTTAATCCGCTGCTCCTGAGGATGCTGGGAGAGATTTCCCTTTCTCTTCTTTGTTCTCACAGCTCCTGGGATTCAGCTTTGGATGTGGCCCCACCTCTGCGTGTAGGTCGCCTGAAGGCATCTGATTCCCGCCCAGACAGGACGGGGTTAAAGTAGCAGCTGATTAGGGGGCTCTGGCTCACTGGGGGGGTAGGGTTACGGATTGTGGGGTGAGCCTCTGGTGACAGAGGCTGGCATGACGTTGCACTAGCCTGAGGCATGCCATGTGTTCTCCTGGGGAAGTTGTCCCTGGATCACGGGACCCTGGCAGTGGCGGGCTGCACAGGCTCCCGGGAGGGGAGGTGTGAATAGTGACTTGTGCTTGCACACAGGCTTCTTGGTGGCTGTAGCAGCAGCCTTAGCATCTCATGCCCGTCTCTGGGGTCCGCGCTGATAGCCGCGGCTCGCGCCCATCTCTGGAGCTCCTTTAGGCGGCACTCTTAATCCCCTCTCCTCACGCACCAGGAAACAAAGAATCAAGAAAAAGTCTCTTGCCTCTTCAGCAGCTCCAGACCTTTTCCCAGACACACTCCCGGCTAGCTGTGGTGCCCTAGCGCCCTTCAGGCTGTGTTCACGCAGCCAACCCCAGTCCTCTCCCTGGGATCTGCCCTCCGAAGCCGGAGCCTCAGCTCCCAGCCCCTGCCCATCCCAGCGGGTGAGCAGACAAACCTCTCAGGCTGGTGAGTGCTGGTTGGCACCGATCCTCTGTGTGGGGATCTCTCCACTTTGCCCTCTGAACCCCTGTTGCTGCACTCTCCTCCATGGCTCCGAAACTCCCCCCTCCGCCTCCCGCAGTCTCTGCCCGCGAAGGGGCTTCCCAGTGTGTGGAAACCTTTCCTCCTTCACAGCTCTCTCCCACTGGTGCAGGTCCCGTCCCTATTCTTTTGTCTCTGTTTTTTCTTTTTTCTTTTGCCCTACCGGGGTACGTGGGGAGTTTCTTGCCTTTTGAGAGGTCTGAGTTCTTCTGCCATTGTTCAGTAGGTGTTCTGTAGGGGTTGTTCCACATGTAGATGTATTTCTGATGTATTTGTGGGGAGGAAGGTGATCTCCATGTCTTACTCTTCTGCCATCTTGAAGCTCCTCCTGCCTTCTATTTAAGTAGATAAAATTTTGTTCAGTACTGTGCAGATCCTTTATTTCAGTACGTTAAGGAGATTTGTTATGGTGGTGCAGTGTTTCTCAGTCACTGTACAGTAACATTCATTCGGTCTGGTGGTCAGACTTTCTCAACAGCCTTAGCTATCAGATCACTAGAGAAACCTAAGAGGTAAGTCACAAGAACTTCTTAATATTGAAGAAAATATTATTCACAAAATAATTGCATTTTACTTAATAGGAAAAGTGAAGCTGCTTCAGACTATTTTACTTAGTAGACACTAACTGAAATGAAAGATCAAGAAAGTGACGAAAACTATAGAACACAGCCTTTGGGAACCATTTGTCTAGAGTAGGAGCAAATACCCCTAGGTACCTAAATATGAAAGTTACTCTAGTAATTCTGAAGGTAATACTCTGAAAGTTTTGTGTCAGTATTCTCAAGGTAGAGATCAGTAGTCTCTTCAGAAGGTTTCACAAAGCCAAGGGAAGCAGGCTTTTCAGAGTTAGGTATGATTCACTTAAACAACCCCTCACTGTTAATTTGCATAGTGTGAGTTAAAGTATCATGTTTACCATAAATCATTTTCCAAATAAATATACTGGAACTTTGGACATTAATATTTATATTAATATTAGCACCACTAATATTTGCTAAATCAGTCTTCCTGTAAGTTGATAAAAAGTAGGGAAGGTTGATATTATGTATGTAGGAGATAAAGAGAGCAGTTTTCTAACAGCTTATTCCAAAGGAAAACTTACTGGGGCTTCCCTGGCGGTACCGTGGTTGGGACTCCGTGCTTCTGCTGCCGGGGGCATGGGTTCAGTCCCTGGTTGGGGAACTAGGATCCTGCATGCCACGTGGTGCAGCCAAAAAAAAAGGAAAACTTACTTTATTTACAAATCTATCTTGATGATGTCGCCAACACTACAAAATATTAATATTTGTCAGAGGGAAATTGCATTCGATTGTTTTTCTTCTCTTCCTATACTTAATTTTTCATTTCATAATCATTTCTCTTTTTGTTTTGAAAATTCCATTATGACATTTTGGAAATGTTTTAAAAATAGACTTATCGGGGATAACTATTTTATTAATATAATATTTTAATAACAAATAACCAAGACTTACTTTTTTTCATAAAGTTGTCTAAGGATGAACTAATTCTTTTTCTACAAAATGAGTAAGACCTTGTCATGTCTTAACTGTAACAACTAATGTTTATGAAATTCGAGGATAGGACATTTTAATCCATAATAGCCATTATTTTAACCCCACAGATTTCCATTAAAAAACTGTTAGAAGTAATAAATGAATTAAGCAAAGTTGCAGGATACAAAGTTAACATGCAAAAATCGGTTTCATTTCTGTACACTAACAGTGAACAATCCAAAAGAAAATTAAGAAAATAATTTCACTTGCAGTAGCATCAAAAAGAATTAAAATACTTAGGAATAAATTTAGCGAAGGAGGTGAAAGACTTGTACATTGAAAATAAAACATTGCTTAAAGAAATTAAAGAAGACATAAATAAATGTAACGACATCACCTGTTCACACACTTAATATTATTAAGATGACAGTACTACCCAAAGCAATCAACAGATTCAATGCAAGCTTTTTCAAAATCCCAATGATGTTTTTTGAAGAAATAGAAAAACCCATCCTAAAATTCATATGGACTCACAAGGGACCCTAAATAGCCAAAACAGTCTTAAAAGAAGAACAAATTTGAAGGAATCACACTTCCTGATTTTGAAACTGCAAAACTCTAGTGATCAAGACAGTGTGGTGCTGGCATAAAGATTGGCATTTAGATCAGTGGAATAGAATAGAGAGTCCAGAAATAAACCCACATATATGGTCAAATGACTTTTTACAAGATTGCCGAAACCATTCAATGGGGAAAGGACAGTCTTTCCAACTAATGGTGCCGAGCAAACTGGATATCCAAATGCAAAAGAATGAATTTGGACCACTACCTCACACCATATACAAAAATCAAAATAGATCAAAGGCTAAAAGTAAGAGCTACAACTGCAAAACTCTTAAAAGAAAATATTTGCATAAATCTTTGTGACCTTGGAGTAGGCAGTGGTTTTTTAATTTATTTTATTTTATTTATTTATTTGGTTGTGCCAGGTCTTAGTTGTGGCAGGCGGGTTCCTTTAGTTGCAGCTCGCTGGCTCCTTTGTTGCAGCACACAGGCTCCTTAGTTGTGGCACGTGGGCTCCTTAGTTGTGGCATGCATGTAGGATCTAGTTCCCTGGCCAGGGATCGAACCCGGGACCCCTACATTGGGAGCATGGAGTCTTAACCACTGTGCCACCAGGGAAGTCCCTAGGCAGTATTTTTTTAGCTATGACACCAGAAGCACAAGGAACAAAAGATAAATCAAACTAAATCAAAATTTAAAACTTAGTGCTTCAGGGAATTCCCTGGCAGTCCATTGGTTGGGACTCCGTGCTTTCATTGCTGAGGGCCTGGATTCAATTTCTGGTCGGGGAACTAAGATCCCACAAGCCACGTGGTGTAGCCAAAACAAAACAAAAAACTTAGTGCTTCAAAAGACACTGTCAAGAGAGTGAGAGAACAACCCACAGAATGGGAGAAAATAATTGTAAATCATATACCTGTAAGAAACTTGTATCTAAGAACGCTTACAACTCAATTATAAAAAGAACATGATTTTTAAATGGGCAAAGATCTGGACACTTCACCAAAGAAGATATGCAGGTGGCAAATGAGCAAATAAAAGCTTGCTCAGCATTGTTTGTCATTAAAGATTTGCAAATTACAACAACAATCAGAAGTACAAACTACTATGTGTAAAATAAGTAAGCTACAAGGATATATTGTACAACAAGGGGAATATAGCCAACATTTTATAGTAACTATAAATAGAACATAATTTTTAAAAATTGTGAAAACAACAGCAACAGTGAGCTACCATCACACATAAATTAGAATAGCTAAAATTCAAAACATTGACAGCACGAAGTACTGGTGAGGATGTGAAGCAAGAGAGACTCGTTTATTGCTGGTGGGAATGCAAAATGGTACAGCTACTTGGGAAGTTATTATATGATTCTGTTTATAGGAAATGTCCAAAATAGGCAAATCCGTAGAGACAGAAAATAGATTAGTTTTTTCCTATGGCTGGAGGGGGTTTGGGAGGAAATATGGCAGGGGTGACTATGGGGTTCTTTTGGGGGGGCCATGAAAATGTTCTAAAATTGTGATGGTTGTATAACTGAGAATATACTTAAAGTCATTGAATTATATACCTTAAATGGGTCAATTATGTGATATGCAAGTTATATCTCAATAAAGCTGTTACAGAAACAAAACAAAAATTTAAAAGTGCAGTAATTTTGTGTGTATGTATATAAAAGATCTTTTGAAAGAATTCAGTAAATTTAATAGGAGTTTTGATGTCACTGGTGTTAGAGTAGGAGTGCATAAAACATACTGAATAAAACATTTGATTATAATTAATTAGTGAGCACTCAAACACACTTTTTTTTTTTTTTTTTTTTTTTTACCTCTAGGTTCCTGAACAGCAGCCCATTACTTTGTGTAGTGGGGTTGAAGATACAAAGCATTATGAGGAAGCCAAGAAGTGTGTAGAAGAATTAGCACTGTACCTGAAACCACTCAGCAGTGCTAGAGGTAAATCAGATGAAATTATCCATGCTGAGCACGTGTTCATTAAAGATGCTTTTGTCACCATAAAAATTGTGAGCTATAAGTGAATGTTAACGAAATTCATTTATTTATTGTAAGCCAAACCCACTGGTGCTAAATAATATCATTACAAACCACATCAAATAAAGTAGTGAGTTTAAAGTTTATGTACTATTTATTGGAAACATTTTTTGAATGAGTTGCAAAAGTAAGTATAAACACACTAGTGGTTTCAGAAGGGCTCTCTATCATTTGACAACTCTAAATTGTCAGCCTTCTATCCAGTTTTGTGTGGTATGCTGTTGGGGATACAATAAAATTGGAAGTTGCCATTACTGTCTTGCCATTATGGCTTGTTTTCATTAGGAAGGTGAGCTTAACCACTAGGAAATATACCAGACCTGTTAGGACCTCAAGATTTGGGTTTTTTGGGGTTTTTTTTTTTAACATCTTTACTGGAGTATAATTGCTTTACAATGGTGTGTTAGTTTCTGCTGTATAACAAAGTGAATCAGCTATACGTATACATATATCTCCATATCCCCTCACTCTTGCGTCTCCCTCCCACCCTCCCTATCCCACCCCTCTAGGTGGTCACAGAGCACCACGTTGATCTCCCTGTGCTATGCGGCTGCTTCCCACTAGCTATCTATTTTACATTTGGTAGTATATATTAAGTCCATGCCACTCTCTCACTTTGTCAAGATTTGGGTTAATTACTAATATTGACTGGCCTTTTTTTCTTTATTTCTCCATTATTAAAATGAATAATGATATATTTAATGTCATAATGAGTGTTAACATTTGCATGCAATAACAGCTTTTGTATACTTTTAAAATGCAAACTAGGCTTCACTTGTGTAATTTGTATTGTTTGTTTTAAATATTCTGATAGAACCCAGAACTATTCCACATAGCCATAAGTCAATCAGCCCATCAGAGGAAGTTTTTCTGGACTCTAAAATTACATTGGAAACCTAGAAATAACTTTATTTTCTGTTTTAAAGGAGTGGGTCTGAATAGCACTACTCAGAGTGTTCTGAGTCGCCCAATGCAGAGGAAGCTGGTGACTCTGGTCCACTGCCAACTAGTAGAAGAAGAAGGCAGGATTCGTGCCATGAGGGCAGCTCGATCTTTAGGTGAACGAACTGTTACAGAGCTCATTCTCCAGCACCAGAATCCTCAGCAACTCTCTTCCAATCTTTGGGCAGCAGTCAGAGCTAGAGGCTGCCAGTTCCTTGGGCCAGGTATATAATTAAGTTTGATATTTACTATACTAGTAATTCTAAAAGTATTTATAGTGTAGGAGCTATAAGTGATGTACAAAGGCTAGTTCTTTGCAATATTCTGTTGTTATCAAGTAATATCCCACTTGGTATCCCACAATAATGGCTTGGGTAATTCCATGTCAGTTTTTCAGGATACTTCAAACTTTTAATGCCAAAAGTTTATTCATTTTGATAGAGGTTTTCCCTAACTGTATTAATCTTTTATCTGCTTTCTTTTTTTTTTTTCCATACACATAGCTATTTATTACGCCATTGTTAGTCATGGCAGAAATGAGAAAGAAACGTACTGACCATCAAATGAATGAATGAGCTGCATACCAGTTGATTTGAAAAGCTATCCACAAAGTATTTTTAGGTAGAGAAAGGAAGCAGGAAAATATATAATATGAATCCATTATTGCGTTATCTGCTTTCTTAAATAAAGTATATGGTATATAATAAAAAATTGCCCCCAAATGGTTCAAAAGTGTAACTGAATATCGATTGTTATTGTGTTGCCCATTAATTAAGTGGTACCTGTAGAAATTATTAAATGTTTCCCTTCTAAGAAATGGAGTTATCTTATCTCTGTACGTGATAAATTTTGGTTTTGCTCAACTTTTCCTAGCAATGCAGGAGGAAGCTCTAAAGCTGGTTCTCCTGGCCTTAGAAGATGGTTCTGCTTTGTCAAGAAAAGTATTGGTTCTCTTTGTGGTGCAAAGGTTGGAGCCACGGTTTCCTCAAGCCTCTAAAACTAGCATTGGGCATGTTGTCCAGCTCCTTTATAGAGCCTCCTGCTTCAAGGTATGAACCTATGGTAACTTTCAGCTTAAAAGGAAACGTCCTTTCCCCAAACTTAGGTAGTAAGACTTTGAGTTTAATAAAGTTGCCTGTATCTTTTCATAAAATTTTAGCAGTTTTTCTTTTCTCTTTTAAAGAATATAGATGGTGTCCTGTTAAAGTTAAATCTTGTATTGAATTTTGTATGTTAGATATTGTACAACATAGATTAAATCAAGGCTTATAGATTTTTGTATTTGAAGAGACTAAAAAGCCATGGCCGTTTTCCACCAAGACTGCAAACAGAATTGGTCTAAAGAGAGAGAGTCATTGAAGCAGGAGTACATTTTATTTGGCTGTTTGCTCCTGATATAATTCCACATATACAGTACTGGAGCTCCATTTGCCATTTTGGTTTTAGTATATATAGTAATGCTGGACATGTCCTTTGTATGCCAAGTTGAATCAGCACTACTTCAAACACTGGTGCCCACTATGTATCACTTATTGTTCATCCTGTTTTCCTAGGTTCTTAATATCAGGGCTTCTTGCTTTTGACACAACACATAACAAGTACTTCATGGGCCAGGGAAGCATGTCTCTAAAAAATTGTTAATTCATACAAGCTATAAGGAGGTCACCACATTCCCTCATCAGACACTGAAACTAAAAAACTCCCACATTAGCCATCCTGCTATATTCTAATCTTGTCATTTTTTGAGAAGGATAAAATGGTTCACAAAAGCAACAGAGCATATAGATTTAACTTAAAAAAATTTTTTTTAAGTTCTAGCTAAATGCCAATATTATTCTGTTTCTTTCTAGACTCAGATTATATACTGAAAATGGGGTGTGGATTCCACGTCTGTACCCACCCCTCTTGTTTTCCCTACGTCCCTCTGGAGCTCTCAGAACCTCAACTGGTCCAGATTGTCCCTGAATAACTCACATTTGTTGTAATGGTTGTAATAACCTGACTGTACAGTGTAATCCAGAATACATTTCAGAATGTCTGTCTGCTTCCAGTGTTACTTCTCCATTAACAGCGCCAGATAGATACAGTATAGGAAGCTTAAGAAATAAAGGGAAGGAAATCCAGCCCTCCTCTGTGAAGAAGAATAAGGGGCTCAAAAACGCCAGAATACCCCAAGTGAACCTTTCTCAATCCTAATTAAAAACGTTAATAGTAATTTTAAAAAGATTGGAATATGTAAAAATCCTATTATTTTTCACTTGGGTCATGATTATGTCCCTTTATTTCATTGTCCACCTGCTTTCTTCTTTTGGTGGCAGTTTGTACTATACTCTCAATCATGAAAAGATTCATCTTCTCTCATCACAATAGGTCCGTACCCTAAACTGTATTCACTGTTGCAGAGTTTCTATTAAGGGTCTGCCAATACCCATTTCATCTTCTTCATGGAACTCAAATCAGCATTTTCCTTTCTTTGCAGGTGTTTTTGTCCGTATAGCTGTGTTCTAGCTGGGTCTTTTTAGCATCTCTTTTATTTCCATTGGAAAAGCCTTTTCAAGCTGCAGGATAATTCTAGGCATTTTTAGTACAGTACAGTTCCAGGACTTCAGACATTGCATTTCTTGGAAATCTTTGAGTGTTTTTAGTTAAGAGAGTTTTGAGAGCCAAGTCCACGGAACCAGTACATCATATAGAAAGCATATACTACATTTTAATGAGATTTAATGTATATTGAGAGGGTGTTTCATACATATACATATACATTTGGTCTTTTGACTTGCCTTTGAATAGGAGCAAAATATATTTAGTTTTTGTGACTATAGTTCTTGATGTTTATCTGTTTGGTCTCTCTATGGACTTACCTAACAAAGTTTAAGTTAGACCTTCTTATAATAAGAATGGAATACAAGTAAAAATATATCAGTATGACCTGGAAGTCCTGACTAAGATAGTCTATTGTTTCTTTGATGGGAGGGGAAAAAAATTGGGAATTTTCTATAGAGGAATTTGAGTCTTTATGGGAATAAAAGATTAGCAAGGCAAAAAATGTTGTAAAATATGTTAGGATATAGGTGATCCTAGACTAGAATTAATTCTTTTACTTTGATTTATTAGGGCTTTGGCCTGAATCCAGCTTGACTTAAAATATGAATTATTAAGGGTGATACCACTAGTACCTACCTCAACAAGTTTAAAGAATTAAATGAGTTAATATGTCACTATAACAGTTAATAAGGTAACTTAACACACTGGCACATACTATGTGCTCAATAAATGTTAGTTATTTTTATTGCTAAAAAATATTATCATCATTGTCGTACAGCATCTTAGAATTTGCACTTTCAGGTGGTGACCTAACCTACAAAACTGCAGGGAGAATTAAACCAAATACAAATTAGTCATCTTTAGAATCACACCAGCATCTGAAGCTCTTTCAGTTATTGAGTACCAGCTATCTCAATACCAGGCAAGCCCAAGAGTAATAATCCATAGATATGAAGAAGAAGCATGGTGTTTTTCAGAATACTTGTATGAGTATTTTCTTCTTTTTTAATTCCACATCTTTATGGGAGTATAAATGCTTTACAATGTTGTGTTAGTTCCTGCTGTACAACAAAGTTAATCAGCTGTTTGTATACATATATCCCCATATCCTCTCCCTCTTGAGCCTCCCTCCCACCCTCCCTATCCCACCCCTGTAGGTCATCACAAAGCACCGAGCTGATCTCCATGTGCTGTGCAGCAGCTTCCCACTAGCTACCTATTTTACATTTGGTAGTGTGTATATGTCATTGCTACTCTCTCACTTCATCCCAGCTTCCCCGTCCCCCACTGTGCCCTCAAATCAGTTCTCTATGTCTGTGTCTTTATTCCTGCCCTGCCACTAGGTTCATCAGTACCGCTTTTTTAAATTCCATGTGTATGTGTTAGCATACGTTTTTAGCATATGTTAGCATATGTTAGCATATGTTTTTCTTTTTCTGACTTAACTTCACACGGTATGACAGATTCTAGGTCCATCCACCTCAATACAAACAACTCAATTTCGTTCCTTTTTATGGCTGAGTAATATTCCATTGTATATATGTGCCACATCTTTTTAATCCATTCATCTGTTGATGGACACTTAGGTTGCTTCCATGTCCTGGCTGTTGTGAATAGAGCTGCAATGAACATTGTGGTACATGTTTTTTTTTTTTTTTTTAATCTTAAGGAATTTATTGACTGATAACAGGAGTCTAGAAGTAGGGAGGTTCCTATCTGGCTAATTCACCAGATCAACCACATCCTCAAAAACCCAGGCTTCTCCCATCAGTCTTTTCTGCATCTCAGGTGGATCAGCTGCTCTTCACGTGGCTGCCCAATGGTGGAAGAAATTCCCAGCTCACATGCTCAGACACTAAGAAGCAGAGGAAGAAAGTTTGACTTCCTTGTGTCTCCTCTTAAGAAACCTTTCCCAAGAGGGACTCCACTGTCCCTCCAACAGATGTCCCATTGCATCTCATTGTGAATGTGACACACTAGGTCACATGACACTTCCTAAGTAGTCTCCAACTCAGATAATGGAATTGCCAGCATTGGCTTAGACCAGGGTTTATTCACCTTTTCTGTGCCATGGGCCCCTTTGGCAGTCTGGTGAAACCTAGGGACCCCTTCCCAGAATATTCTATTTAATTGCATAGAATAAAATGACCAGATTACAAAAGAAACCAACTATATCAAAAAATATATTTTTTAAGTCATACAGGAATAAACTTGCTTCTTTATTAGTGCACTAAATAGCAAAATCTAGTGGCAGATCTAATAACAACCATGATTTTTAAGTAGTGACGAAGGTAAACAATGTTCTGAGATACGTGTAATAACTTTTGTGATATGAAAATATTTGTGATTTCCATTGGTGACAAAGTCACAAGTTACTGCTAATGATACTGTGGTTTGTTGCTTACATTCATAATAGAAGGAAATGTTAAATTTCAGTTGGAGTTTAATGAAAAGAAAGACATAGTTTTTTTTTTTCTTTTTTCCCAATGAAAGATTGTGAATCCCATGCATTCCATCCACGGACCCTTAGTAGGGGTGGTCTGTGGACTACATTAAAAGCCCCTAGCTTAGATTAATTAAGATTCACATACTGAGTCTGGGAGTGGGCAGCTCTTTACTGAGACAAGTGGCTTCAAAGGAGTGTGGATATCTAAACTAAAGCAGGACTAACTCAAGCAAAAAAAGAAGTAAGAGTGTGAAGAGGGTGGGAGAGTAGGGTAGAGGAGGAGTGGGGTCATCTTGACTCCAGGGTCTGCTCCGTGTAGGGTCAGCAAGGGCTTCCTTCAGAGGGAGAACACGTCTCATCACTGGAGGAAGAGACCTTGTCAAGGGGACTCAGACATACTAGGATTCCTGCCAACCTTGGCATCTTACATACCGCCCCCCGCCCCCCTGTTTTATTTACTTTTGTTTCTTGGTTGGTTTTCTTTAAACGTCTGTATGTATGTCAGGGTACAGATATAAAACTTTCCCTTTACATAAATTCAGCCTACTGGAATATATCCCTTCTATCCCACTCCTTAGAAGTGACTACAGCTCTCAGCTTAATGGATGTCTTTTCAGACTACTTGCTATGCACATGTGATATCCCACCAGCTTACAAACTTTCTTGTGTTAGCAATGCAGAGTACCAGGCCCTGCCCTCCCCCATGCTGGTGAATGAGAACAGCCTCAGTGTGCTAGATGCTAGACTCACAGTGTCCCCTTCGATTCCCCAAAGACACTTGAGGTTCAGGCAGGGGAGGTGGCCCTCACACCGCATACCTCAGAAGTGGCAGAGCTGAGATTTGAACCCATGTCTATCAGACCCCGAAGTCCATTCTCTAAATGCCATATGTGTTGGTTTGTAGAGCTGTACCTGATGGTCCAGTCATTTTTTCCCTTTTTTTTTTTAAGGAGTGGGGTGGGCATATTCCTGGAACCTGGCTTGGATGGTGCCAACTTGAAATGGGCGTTCACATTGAAGTGTTCGGGTGTCCCATCAGTAAGGCTTGAGTCTCCTAAATCATTCACAGGAGACTCCAGACGTATATTCAAAAGGCAGCATTGGAAGCATGAGAAGAATTTACAGTAAAGCTAAAAAACAAGGCAAAGATGTCCTCTATGAGTTCCATAATTTAACATTATCTTGGAGGTACTGACCAATGCAGTTAGACAAGAGAAAAAAAAAAAAAAAGCTTATACAGATTGGAAAGAAATAAGAAAGATAATCTTACTTGGGGAGATCATTAATCAGATGAAAAACTATTATAAGCAAAAAAAATTCAATAAGGTGGCTGGATACAAAAGTTAAAATACAGAAACCAGTAGCACTCACGTTTATGCAAGCTGCATCTCGTTAGAAGACATACAGAAGAAAAGATTACATCACAATAGCAGCAACACAGGTGTTTTGGAATTAATTTTTTTAAATGCAAAGTCTGTAGGAAGGAAACATCTAAATGCTCTTTTCTCCTCAACATCTTACTATAAAAATTTTAAAACATAAAAGTTTAAATAATTACATGGAGAACACCCATATACCCACCACCTAGATGCTCCAGTTAACTTTTTTTGTATTTCACATATATTACACATATCAGTCCATATATAATCCTTTTATTCATTCAAAAATCCGTTATTTTTGTTTGTTTCTTTTAATTATTTATTTTTCTTATTAGTCATCCATTTTGTACACGTCAGTGTATACATGTCAATCCCAATCGCCTGCTTCATCACACCACCACCCCCACCCCTTGCTGCTTTCCCCCCTTGGTGTCCATATGTTTTTTCTCTCCTTCTGTGTCTCAATTTCTGCTCTGCAAACCGGTTCATCTGTACCATTTTCTAGGTTCCACGTATATGCGTTAATATACGATATTTGTTTTTCTCTTTCTGACTTACTTCACTCTGTTATGACGGTCTCTAGATGCATCCACGACTCTACAAATGACCCAATTTCGTTCCTTTTTATGGCTGAGTAATATTCCATTGTATATATATACCACATCTTCTTTATCCATTCGTTTGTCAGTGGGCATTTAGGTTGCTTCCATGACCTGGCTGTTGTAAATAGTGCTGCAGTGAACATTGGGGTGCATGTGTCTTTTTGAATTATGGTTTTCTCAGGGTATATGCCCAGTAGTGGGATTACTGGGTCATATGGTAATTCTATTTTTAGTTTTTTAAGGAACCTCCATACTGTTCTCCATAGTGGCTTTATCAATTTACATTCCCACCAACAGTGCAAGAGGGTTCCCTTTTCTCCACACCCTCTCCAGCATTTCTTGTTTGTAGATTTTCTGATGATGCCCATTCTAACTGGTGTGAGGTGATACCTCATTGTAGTTTTGATTTGCATTTCTTTAATAATTAGTGACGTTGAGCAGCTTTTCATGTGCTTCTTGGCCATCTGTATGTCTTCTTTGGAGAAATGTCTATTTAGGTCTTCTGCCCATTTTTCAATTGGGTTGTTTGTTTTTTTTAATATTGAGCTGCATGAGCTGTTTATATATTTTGGAGATTAATCCTTTGTCCGTTGATTCGTTTGCAAATATTTTCTCCCATTCTGAGGGTTGTCTTTTCGTCTTGTTTATGGTTTCCTTTGCTGTGCAAAAGCTTTTAAGTTTCATTAGGTCCCATTTGTTTATTTTTGTTTTTATTTCCATTACTCTAGGAGGTGGATCAAAAAAGATCTTGCTGTGATTTATGTCATAGAGTGTTCTTCCTATGTTTTCCTCTAAGAGTTTTATAGTGTCCGGTCTTACATTTAGGTCTCTAATCCATTTTGAGTTTATTTTTGTGTATGGTGTTAGGGAGTGTTCTAATTTCATTCTTTTACATGTAGCTGTCCAGTTTTCCCAGCACCACTTATTGAAGGGGCTGTCTTTTCTCCATTGTATATCCTTGACTCCTTTGTCATAGATTAGTTGACCATATGTGCGTGGGTTTATCTCTGGGCTTTCTATCCTGTTCCATTGATCTATATTTCTGTTTTTGTGCCAGTACCATATTGTCTTGATTACTGTAGCATTGTAGTATAGTCTGAAGTCAGGGAGTCTTGATTCCCCCAGCTACGTTTTTTTCCCTCAAGACTGACTGCTTTGGCTATTCACGGTCTTTTGTGTCTCCATACAAATTTTAAGATTTTTTGTGTTCTGTAAAAAATGCCATTGGTAATTTGATAGGGACTGCATTCAATCTGTAGATTGCTTTGGGTAGTGTAGTCATTATCACAATATTGATTCTTCCAATCCAAGACCATGGTATATCTCTCCATCTGTTGGTGTCATCTTTAATTTTTTTCATCATTGTCTTATAGTTTTCTGCATACTGGTCTTTTGTCTCCTTGGGTAGGTTTATTCCGAGGTATTTTATTCTTTTTGTTGCAATGGTAAATGGGAGTGTTTCCTTAATTTCACTTTCAGATTTTTCATCATTAGTGTATAGGAATGCAAGAGATTTCTGTGCATTAATTTTGTATCCTGCAATTTTACCAAATTCATTGATTAGCTCTAGCAGTTTTCTGGTGGCATTTTTAGGATTCTCCATGTATAGTATCATGTCATCTGCAAACAGTGACAGTTTTACTTCTTTTCCAATTTGTATTCCTTTTATTTCTTTTCCTTCTCTGATTGTCATGGCTAGGACTTCCAGAACTATGTTGAATAATAGTGGTGAGAGTGAACATCCTTGTCTTGTTCCTGATCCTACAGGAAATGCTTTCAGTTTTTCACCATTGAGAATGATGTTTGCTGTGGGTTTATCGTATGTGACCTTTATTATGTTGAGGTAGGTTCCCTCTATGCCCACTTTGTGGAGAGTTTTTATCAGAAATGGGTGTTGAATTGTGTCAAAAGCTTTTTCTGCATCTATTGAGATGATCATGTGATTTTTTATTCTTCAATTTGTTAACATGGTGTATCACATTGATTGATTTGCGTATATTGAAGAATCCCCGCATCCCTGGGATAGATCCCACTTGATCATGGTGTATGGTTCTTTTAATGTGCTGTTGGATTCTGTTTGCTAGTATTTTGTTGAGGATTTTTGCCTCTGTATTCATCAATGATATTGGTCTATAATTTTCTTTTTTTGTGATATATTTGTCTGGTTTTGGCATCAGGGTGATGGTGGCCTCGTAGAGTGAGTTTGGGAGTGTTCCTCCCTCTGCAGTTTTTTGGAAGAGTTTGAGAAGGATGAGTGTTAACTCTTCTCTAAATGTTTGATAGAATTCACCTGTGAAGCCATCTGGTCCTGGACTTTTGTTTGTTGGAAAATTTTTAATTACAGTTTCATTATCTGTGATTAATCTGTTTATATTTTCTAATTCCTCCTGGTTCAATCTTGGAAAGTTGTACTTTTCCAAGAATTTGTCCATTTCTTCCAGGTCGTCCATGTTATTGGCATATAGTTGCTTGTAGTAGTCTCTTAACGATGTTTTGTGTTTCTGTGGTGTCAGTTGTAATCTCTCCATTTCCATTTCTAATTTAGTGATTTCATTCCTCTCCCTTTTTTTCTTGATGAGTCTGGCTAAAGGTTTATCAATTTTGTTTATCTTCTCAAAGAACCAACTTTTAGTTTTATTGATCCTTGCTATAGTTTTCTTTGTTTACATTTCATTTATCTCTGCTCTTATCTTTATGATTTCTTCTTTCTACCAACTTTGCATTTTCTTTGTTCTTCTTTTTCTAGTTGCTTTAGGTGTAAGGTTAAATTGTTTATTGAAGATTTTTCTTGTTTCTTGAGGTGAGCTTGAATTGCTATGAACTTCTCTCTTAGAACTGCTTTTGCTTTGTGCCATAGGTTTTGGGTCGTTGTTTGCATTGTCACTTGTTTCTAGGTATTTTTTTATTTCTTCTTTGATTTCTTCAGTGATCTCTTGGTTATTTAGCAGCACACTGTTTAGCCTCCATGTGTTTGTGTTTTTAATTGTTTTTTCCTGCAGTTGATTTCTAATCTTATAGTGTTGTGGTCAGAAAAGATGCTTGATATGATTTCAGTTTTCTTAAATTTTCCAAGGCTTGATTTGTGACCCAAGATGTGATCTATTCTGGAGAACGTTCTGTGTGCACTTGAGAAGAAAGTGTAGTCTTCCACTTTCGGGCAGAATGTCCTAAAAATATCAGTTAAGTCTGTATGGCCTGTGTCATTTAAAGCTTCTGTTTCCTTACTTATTTTCTGTCTGGGTGATCTGTGTATTGGTGTAAGTAGGCTGTTAAAGTCCCGCACTTTTCTTTTGTTACTGTCGATTTCTCCTTTTGTGGCTGTTGGTATTTGCCTTGTGTATTGAGGTGCTCCTATGTTGGGTGCATAAATATTTATAATTGTTATGTGTTCTTCTTGGATTGATCCCTTGATCATTATGTAGTGTCCTTTCTTATCTCTTGTAACAATCTTTATTTTAAAGTCTATTTTATCTGATATGAGTATTGCTACTCCAGCTTTCTTGTGATGTCCGTTTGCATGGAATATCTTTTTCCATCCCCTCACTTTCAGTCTGTATGTGTCCCTAGGTCTGAAGTGGGTTTCTTGTAGACACCATATGTAAGGGTCTTGTTTTTGTATCCTTTCAGCCACTCTGTGTCTTTTGGTTGGAGCTTTTAATCCATTTACATTGAAGGTGATTATCGATATGTATGTTCCTACTACCATTTTCTTAATTGATTTGGGTTTGTTCTTGTGGGTCTTTGTCTTCTCTTGTGTTTCCTGCTTAGAGAAGTTCCGTTAGCATTTGTTGTAAACCTGGTTGGTGGTGCCAAATTCTCACAGCTTTTGCTTGTCAGTAAAGCTTTTGATTTCTATGTCAAATCTGAATGAGACCCTTGCTGGGTAGAGTAATTTTGGTTGTAGGTTTTTCCCTTTCATCACTTTAAATATGTCCTGCCACTCCTTTCTGGCTTGCAGAGTTTCTGCTGAAAGATCAGCTGTTAACCTTACTGGGATTCCCTTTTATGTTATTTGTTGCTTTTCCCTTGCTGCTTTTAATATTTTTTCTTTGTGTTTAATTTTTGATAGTTTGATTAATATGTGTCTCTGTGTGTTTCTCTTTGGGTTTATCCTGTATGGGATTCTCTGCGCTTCCTGAACTTGATTGACTATTTCCTTTCCCATGTTACGGAAGTTTTTGACTATAATCTCTTCAAATATTTTTTCAGGCCTTTCCTTTTTCTCTTCTCCTTCTGGGACCCCTATAATTCGAATCTTGGTGCATGTAATGTTGTCCCAGAGGTCTCTGAGACTGTCCTCAATTCTTTTCATTCTCTTTTCTTTATTCTGGTCCCCAGCAGTTATTTCCCGCATTTTATCTTCCAGCACACTTATTCGTTTTTCTGCCATTGATTCCTTCTAGAGTATTTTTAATTTCAGTTATTGTGTTGTTCATCATCGTTTGTTTGCTCTTTAGTTCTTCTAGATCCTTGTTAAACATTTCTTGTATTTTCTCCATTCTATTTCCTAGATTTTGGATCATCTTTACTGTCATTACTCTGAATTCTTTTTCAGGGGTCGCGTATTTCATCTTCATTTATTTGGTCTTGTAGGTTTTTACCTTGCTCCTTCGTCTGTAACATATTTTTTTGTCGTTTCAATTTTTTTTTTTGATGGCTAGGTCTGTATTCCTGTCTTACGGGTTGTTTTGCCTGAGGGGTCAAGCACTGGAGTTTGCAGGCAGTTGGGTAGAGTGGGTCTTGGTGCCTAGATGAGGACCTCCAGGAGGCCTCACCCTGATTAATATTCCCTGGGGTCTGAGGTTCTCTGTTAGTCCAGCGGTTTGGACTCGGTGCTCCCACCACAGGAGCTCAGGCCCGACCTCCAGCCCAGTGGCTGGGGTTCCTCCTGTCCCCTCAGGGGACTGGTGCCTGGTAGGTGCCCTAGTTGTACCAAGACACGAGCTCCGCATCCTCCTAGTCCGCCATCTTGACTCCCTCTCTTCTCTTCGAAGTATTTTTATATCTCTCTTTGGTCATATAAAGTATAAGCCCAGTTTGTTTCTTACCTGACTCATTATGAGATTACGTGTGTCTTCTTAGGTCACCAAACGTGATGAAGACTCTTCTTTGATGCAGCTGAAAGAAGAATTTAGAACCTATGAAGCTCTGCGGCGAGAACATGACTCCCAGATAGTGCAGATTGCTATGGAAGCAGGCTTACGAATTGCACCAGACCAGTGGTCCTCTTTGCTTTATGGGGACCAGTCTCACAAATCTCATATGCAGTCCATTATTGACAAGGTAGACCCTTTTTTGTTCCTTACTTCTTGGACTAATCATGCAGGTTTGGTAATTCATTTATTTAACAAGTGTATATTTAAGTGAATCTTGTATATGTCAGGCTCTTATAAATTATATTCTCTGTAGCTGAGTGTCATATCATAACTAGTCACATCATAATAGCAGTTTGTTCATGTAAAGGTTTTTTAAATTGAGGTATAATTGACATTGTTCATATAAGATTTGATTTAATTAGTTTTAATGCTTTATCCAGTGCTGTCTCACATTCCTGTGACAGTCTCCTATCTATTTTTTCATTGCCTTTCTTCCTTCTTATTTTCTGAGTTTTGATCACTGTATTAGTTGAATTCATTTTCTAAACGCCTTTATTGTCTTCCTGGAACAGCCATTTAATGGCCTGCAAGATGTATACATTGAGGTTTCTTGTGATTCTTAGCCAGAAAAATTTCACATTATAAGTTACCAACCATTCTATATTTGATCAAATTTTCAGTAAACTTATTTCTACTTTGTTGTTTGTTATGATGAAAAAGATCACTTGAGTACACATGAATTTTAGGTCAGGCCCCATTATTTCTGACTCTGAGTTATATTTAATTCTTTTTAAACTATAGAGTAATACTTAAACTGGTTTTGTTGCAGTTCAACATGAAATATGTGAAAGTGCTGTATAAAAATCTTAAAAGTGCAATATAAATATATTATGTACAGTAATTTTTTAAAATTTTCACTATTTACCTTAATTTTTACTATTTTATCTTAAATCCTTATAACCATAGAGATGATTATACATTAGAATCCACCTTACATTTAATTTAAAGAAATAATGTCGGGACTTCCCTGGTGACACAGTGGTTGGGAGTCCGCCTGCCAGTGCAGGGGACACGGGTTTGGGCCCTGGTCCAGGAAGATCCCACATGCTGCGGAGCACCTGGGCCCGTGTGCCACAACTGCTGGGGCCCGTGCACCTAGAGCCCGTGCTCCACAATGGGGGAGGCCACCACAGTGAGAAGCCCGCACACCACGGTGAAGAGTATCCCGCACTCGCCGCAACCGGAGAGGGCCTGCGCGCAGCTGCAAAGACCTAGAGCAGCCAAAAATAAATACATTAAATAAATAAATTAAAAAAAAAAAAGAAATAGTTAGTATGTAAGAGTAGCCTAAATAAAATAATATTTAACACTTACTGAGAGCTTAGTATGTGTGTGGTGGTTTTATTTTATTTTTTGATTTTAGTGCGTTAATACTTTGCTCAGAATATTTTATTTTAGTTTAGTTTATGTTATTTTAGTTTATAGTTTCGTTCAGTTCAGTTTTTGGCCGCACTGCGTGGCTTGCAGAATCTTAGTTCCCTGACCAGGGATTGAATCCTGGCCACAGCAGTGAAAGTGCCAAGTCCTATCCACTGGACTGCCAGGGAAAGCTTCCTATCTGGTGGTTTTAAATAATTCATTTAATCTTCTCAACAGCCCTGTATTATTCCTTTTATACAGAGACAAAGGGAGATTAAATACATTTCTCCAGGATCACATAGGTAATAAGTGACAAAGCTGGATTTGAACTTGGACATTCTGACTCTAGAATCCCTGCTGTTAACTACTAAACCTCTTTCCAGACTATTCTCCCCCCACCCCACCCTTTTTTTTTTTTTTTTTTGCTATTCCTAAAGGTAGAATTCTTGAAATAAGTAGAAGGTTGATGTCAAAGGAGAATTAGGAAATGTTTTATAACTGCATGGTGTGTAATTGTCAGTATAATGTGTATTATTTGTTCTGTCCTATAGATACCTTTATCAAAACTTCACCTGCAACTCCTAGGCCTGAAATTATGCAGTGGACTGATTATAACCTTAATCATGATCTTTTAAAGGAGTGGCTTTCTACCTCTGAAGAGAAACTTGACTTGCTTTTATGAAAATTCTACAAGGAGGTTAAATTAACCTTCTTGTCTGAACTGGACTATATAACTAGATGTATATCCTGCAATAATTTTCTCACACCATGAGCAGTAATTTGAATTTAATATCCTAAACCTTCTTACAACAATCTGGTAAATGAAGTTAGCAGTGTGACATCTTATTATTATATAGAGCAATAGAACTTTGTGTGATAATGAAAATATTCTGTATACATGCATTGTCCAATATGGTGATCACGAGACACACTTGCCTGTTAAACACTTGATGTGTAACTTGTGTAACTGATGAACTAAAACTTTTATTTTACATACTTAAAATTTTTAATAGCCATATGTTGCTAATGGCTACTGTATTGGACAGTGCAAATGGAGAATTTATTAAAAGTGATAAGGAAAGCAATAACCCTAGTAAGTTAATAGACAAAGAAACATGAAATAACACTTCACAAACAGGAAGTATATCTAATTGATGGGCTAGAATTCGGCGCCAATAATAAATACATTTAAAGCAGTGACATGCCAAATATTGCCTGTTAAACTATAAAGAAACATATACTCTCATTCATTGCTGATGGTTTGTAAAATGCATTACAGGTCGTTTGAGAAACAATTTGTCAGTGAAGCCTCAAAATATTCATGTACTTTACCAAACCTACTATTTCCAGGAATTTATTTTAAGGGAATAATCCAAACTTTCAAAAAGGTTATGAATGCAAAGGTGTTAATTGCTAAATTATTTACAAAGGATAAAATAAAGGGATGGTTAAAGAAGTTACGATATATCTGCTCAGAACACTGTTACATGGCCATTAAAATTGTGGTCATGTCAGGACAGATACTCTCTTCAGCTACTAAGTAGCATTTGATTTCTCTTTAAAAAAAGTTAGTGAAATATTTTTGTTAAGTCTCAGTGGTAGATACATGGGTATTATTATATTAGTTACTTTGAAGTATTTCATAATAAAAATGGTTAGGTATTTTTAAAATACCTTTGTTATAATATTAATGGTAGGCAAATCCATAAGTTTATAAATAGCTGATCATAAGTGTATGAAAAACATGCAAAGATGAAAAAATTGAATAAAGACATGCCAGCATTTTAATGATTAGTTGTGTTATTCCATGTTTTTTAAAATGTATGCTTTTTAAAAATTTACCTTTTAGAATGACCTTTGGGGGAGAAAAAGTTCCACATGTATATATATATATATATTTTTTTTTTTTTTAAGTGAAAGTGAGTTTATTTAGAGAGATACACATTCCATAGGCCGAATGCAGTCAGTCTCAAAAGTGAGAGCAGCCCTCATCTATATTAATAAACTACATAGAGATCTAAATGTTTCCAAGTAAGAACCCTTAGTTAGTATCACATAACCAGGTTTTTTACTTTACAGGTCATATGTATTGACCAGCTTAGGGGAGTTAGTGCAAGTATGTGTGTCATTAAGCCTTAGGAAAATACACAACCTGTTAGCTTCCAAGAATCCCAAACCAGTATAGGATTTTTTGAACTGGAATGAACTTCTCAAATTATTTAGTCCATACAACAGATGGAGTTCAGATAGAGTCTGTAAAGGTTATATCTGATGTCATAATCTTTGGTCCATAACAGAACTTGAATTCAAACACAGTTTGAGTACAGTTTCATTGTTTGTGCTGTTGTATAGCATTATCTCTAGACTGTATTTCCAAATTTCAATTATTTGGAAAGACCCCAAGAGCCAAAGTAACACAGTATTGTAAGAACTGGAGATGTAAAGAGTATTTCCAAATTGAGGAGGTGAGAAAGATCTCACATTTGAGGAATGTGATGGCAGAGGGAAGAGAGTATACAATATACCAACCTGTGGATGCAGAGAAGTGCAGGGTTTGTTCAAGTAACAAGTGACCCAGTCTGGCCAGAGCATGGGATGTGTGGGAAGATAAAAATTAAATATAATTAATTGCAAAAATGGTTGTGATATTGTAAATAATCTTTATTTTAAAAGGATTATCTGGTCTTTGGGGGAAGTTAACATTTATCTTTTTTTAAGTTGCAGACCCCAGCCTCTTTTGCACAAAGTGTTCAGGAACTAACAATTGCTCTCCAGAGGACTGGAGATCCAGCAAACTTGAATCGACTAAGACCCCATTTGGAGCTATTAGCAAACATTGACCCTAGTCCAGGTAAGCCCAGGGGAAATTAACGGGCTATCCTATATGTGCCTTAGTGCTATTGGGTGAGTCTTTTAATTATCTTTTGTTACATTTCTCTAGAATTTCCCAGAGTAGTAATTCCAAATCTTTTCTATAGTATTTAAGTTTCTGGCCCCAATCTTGTCTGTCTCTTTATTACTTCAACTAATATTTATTTAATACTTTTTACTGTGCTGCTCACTTTACCAGCAAAATAGGTTCCCTCTGGGATCCTTTATGTTTCCTCCCTCTCTCATCACAAATTGTGCTCTATTTTTACCAATTTCATCTCTTTTGACAAAACTCAAGTTTTCTCATTTTTTCTGTATCATATGTCCTTAGTTGCATTTTTTTGGTCCCAACTTTACTTTCTCTGCAATAATCTTGTTCTGTCACATATCCTCCCTTGTGTGTCTACTTTGTCCAGCCATTTCCTGTTCCTTCTCCTTGACCTGAAAGTCACCCAACCTTCATTTTTCACTTAATACTTACATCTAGGGTGTGTTAGCTTATATCCTATTGCTGTCACTGTGTTTATTCCTACTACTGAACTAAAATTCTTAGCATTCCCTAGTAATTTCCTAGTTTCTAGTTCCAAAGATTTCTCCTCGGTCCTTAAATAACTTGATTTGTCTTCAGCATTTGATAATATTGTTGACCACTTCCTTGATATAGAAACTCTCCTGATACCTTATCTTTCTGTAGTCTTATGATTCTCTTCTGGCCTGTCTGAATGCTGGTTCTGTCGTATTTTGACCACTCTTTCTTCTTCTGCCTCCTAAGGAGTAGGCTGGTTGTGTTCTTGGAATTTTGTTTTTTCTGCGCTCTTCTGTTGATGATGATGGTCATTCATTCTCAGCATCAGGTATTATTCCTTTATAGATAATAGACTCCCAAATATCTCTATCACTACTATCTCTTCATCACTCCAGACCTACTTTCCCAAATGCTTTCTGAGATTCCGTATCCTCTCCTCTCCTTAGTGTGTTTCAAAACAAACTCATCTTCCCTTGATACCTGCTCTTCCTCCTGTCTTCCCTTTCTCTGTAAATGAGCTCATTCTCTGAGGTATGTAAGCTTAAAACTTGAGTCTTTTGTCTTACCTCATATCTTTTCCTTTCACTTGCTCTACATACCATTTCAGACAACAGGATTTTTTTTTTTTTTTTTTTTTTTAAGCTGCATTGGGTCTTCATTGCTGTGCATGGGCTTTCTCTAGTTGTGGCGAGTGGGAGCTACTCTTCGTTGCGGTGCGTGGGCTTCTCATTGTGGTGGCTTCTCTTGTTGCGGATCACGGGCTGTAGGCACATGGGCTTCAGTAGCTGTGGCATGTGGGCTCAGTAGTTGTGGCACACAGGCCCTAGAGCGCAGGCTCAGTAGTTGTGGTGCACGGGCTTAGTTGCTCCGCGGCACGTGGAATCTTCCCGGACCAGGGCTCGAACCCGTGTCCCCTGCATTGGCAGATGGATTCTTAACCACTGCGCCACCAGGGAAGCCCAAGACAACAGGATTTATCTGTTCTTTCACAATATCCCTCTATTCCATGCCTATTAATACTGCCTCAGTTGAGGGCCTCATTCCTTTTCCTGAGACTGAACGCCTTTCATTTTTCTCTACTCTTAATTCTTCCTTCTAGTCTACTTACTGCTGCAAAATGAATCACATCTCAGATCTTATTTTACACTCATAAACTTTTAGTGACACCCCTTTGCTTATAGAATAAGGTTTGGAACTCTTGACCATGACATTCAGAGTAGTAAATTTATTACCAAAATCGCTTAATCAAATTTATTACCAAAATCGCTTATGTTTTTATTTTATTACTTTTTAAAAATTATTTATTTTTTTTGGCCGTGCCACACGGCATATGGGATCTTAGTTCCCTGGCCAGGGGTCAAACCCAGGCCCAGGGCAGTGGAAGGACAGAGTCTTAACCCCTGGACTGCCAGGGAAACTCTGAGATAGCGCGTATCTCTCTCCCCCCCCCCCCCCCCCCCCCCCCCCCCCCCCCCCCCCCCCCCCCCCCCCCCCCCCCCCCCATTCTGAGCAATCAGAAGAGCACTTCACAAGCTCACTACCTCATCAACACTGATCTATCTACCTACTCCTGTGCCAATATATTCTACTCTCCTTGTGTAATAGTGGATAAACTTCTAGCTAAGGCCACCCTCTCTCCTCATGTACCAATATCATCTTGTCAAATATATCCTTCCAGTATCATCTGTTTCTTGTGTCATCAGTTTTCTTTCTCTACTAGAGTAGCTCTATCAGCATACAAACATTTTATTGTTCCTCTCATCAAAACCCACTTTTGACACCTTTGTCATCTACCTATGATTCCAATTCTCTCCTTTTTATAACACTCTCTTGAATGCAGTCCTATCAGGCATTTATCTCTACCACTCAATCAAAATTGCTTTTGTCAAAGTCACAAGTGACTTCCATGCAGCTAATTCCAAATGTCAATTCTTGGTTCTCTTTGTGTTTGACCTGTTAGCAACATTTAACATTGTTGTTTACTCTCTACTCCTTGTACCACTCTTTTAACTTCCAGGCCACCACACTCTCCTAGTTTTCTTCTTACTTTATTGAATCCTCCTTCTCAGCCTCTTTTGCTGATTTCTTCTCATCTCCATAGGCTCTAAACTTTTTTTTGTTTTTTTCCCATAGCGTCTCACCTTTTTTTCCCCATAGCCTGTAACCCTTGAAGTGCTTCCAGAATTTAATCCTTGTGTCTCTTTTCTATTTATACTCATTGCCCGGGTAGTCTCATGTAGTGTCTTTAAAGTCTCATTGCTTTAAATATTATTTATATGACTCACACATTTACTGTATTTCGTCAATTCTGAAGCTCACATTTTTTTTTCAGATTTTAGCATTTCCTAAACTGGGCTGCATTTGTATTATCAATGACAGGTGATAATTAGCAATCTTTTCCATTTTGGTAGCACGTAAAATAATGGTATGTGTTACAGTTCATGGTGTTTTAGAATCTGTGTAACATAGTGTATACAGTCTAGACCTTCTTCCTGAATTCTTTTGTGTATCCACCTGCCTGCTCAATATCCAATAGCTCTACTTGAATATCTAATAAGAATTTCAAAAGTAGTCTGTCCAAAAGTGAGTTCCATCCCCTGTCCCCCGCCCACCCACCCACCATTCCTATTAGTGGCAACTTCATCCTTCCATTTCCTCAGTCCAGACACCTTGGAGATACCATCAACTCGTCTTTCTCTCATAAGGTACATCTAATCTATCAGTATATCGTGTAGGCCTTATCTTTAAAATCCATTAGGAATCCATCTACTTATCACCTTCACTGCTACCCCCGTCATCCCTCTTCATAGATTATGGAATAGCCTTCTGTTGTCTGTCTGGTTCTAGCATAGGAGCCAGAGTGATCCTGTTACCCCTCTGCTCAAAAACTCTCGAGTGCTTTCCATCACTCAGTAAAAGCCAGTCTTTTCTATGACCTACCAGGCGTCACATGATCTGGTCTTCCTTTACCTCTCTCCAACTTCTTTTACTCTTTTCCCACCTCATTCATTCCAGATTTCACCTCCGTGAACATGTCAGGCATACTCCCATATTAGGGCCTTTGCACTTATTCTTTCTTTTTCCTAGAATGTTTTTCTCTTCATATATCCTAATATATCTACAAGGCACACTCAGACCCTACTTTCAGGTCTTTAATCAAATGTAACCTTCTCCAAGAGGCCTTTTCAGGCTACCCCGTCTAAAATTTTACACATACCTGGCCCACTCCCTTTCCTTGCTCTATTTATTCAACTCAGTATCTAAATACTCTGTATTTTGGTTGTTTATCTTATTATCTGGCTTTTCTCCTTGAACAGAATAGAGGTTTTTGTTTTGATTGCTACTCCTTCCCTCCGAACTAGAATAATACCTGGAACTTAGTAGGTGTTCATTAAAATACTTTGTTGTATGACTGATCTCTTTACTTTCTCTGCATCTTTATCCTTTTCTCCTGTTGAAATTCCACCTGTCTTTCAAAGCCTAGTTCAAATGCCATCACCCAGGAGTTTTTTTAGAGTGTTCCAACAGGAAGTCATTTCTACATATGTGTTCTCGTTTCATTTTATATTTCTTTTAGAGAACATTTCAGATTTAGCCTTACAGTTAATTTTTCCTTTATAAAGTCACAGTACTTACTAAATGAAGAGTGTGTATAGCATAGCTGCTTTATATAATAGCTCTTCTACTAAATTTTTTAAGCATTCTGTTCAGCAATACTTGCTTTACAAAGAATTTCAAAATAGACATTACAAATTGGCTGACTGTAGGCAGTCCACAGTCAAGTTTGTTTGATCCACAAAGTGTTGGTCTGCACTATACTCTAAATTTTTTAGGTGCAAACACTCAAAAACTAGAAATTTTTACATAAAAATCTCAAATTTCAGTTTTCCCTAGGAAACAGTGGTGTATCTGCCAGTGTCAGCCTTGCATCTTCACATAACAACAGTCAGCTAAAGTTGAATAGTAACGATAATCTTAGATGTGAGGCATACTCTTTAACACAATCCCTGTCACTCGTCATTGCCATTTTCAACACTAAGGGTCTGATGACAGTTGCCGTTTATTATCTGTCATATTTAATTCCTTTGTTACCTTCACTGTCCCTGAAGTTATTTTAGATTGTAACCCCTGCTTTAAAAGGATATATTTATTCCTTTAAGATGATGTTTAGGTGAATAAGCTATTTCATGAATAGCTGTATGAAGCTTAACTTGATTTCACTAAAGTGCTGACACTCCTTTACTAATTTAATATTGGGCAGAACATTGAATAACATAGTCTGAAAATGTTTTTAATTTGTTGTGTAGATGCTCCTCCTCCTACTTGGGAACAGCTAGAAAATGGGCTGGTTGCTGTGCGTACAGTGGTACACGGGTTGGTTGATTATATCCAGAATCACAGCAAAAAAGGAGCAGATCAGCAGCAGGTAAGGGAGATGTTTGAAACTTAGAAGTAAGCCACTGTGTCTATCCTTACAGATAAAAGCAAAGCCAACAGGATGACGTGAATCTTTTTAGACTCTGTAAAAACTAGAAATTAAACTAAAATAAAAACCTATTTTTAACTCCCTGTTCCATTAGACATCATGAAGAATGTAACAAAAATTATAAGATTTATAGTTTAGAATGGTTAGCAGCCAGTTTATTGGATTAGCCTAGTAATTTTATGTGACAACATTGAAATTAAATAATCCTTGTTGGTCTAATGTGCTGGAGTCACTTTTCACATTGGATACAGCAGCATTTGATTCTTGCTAAAGGTTATTCCATTTATATAAAATTATTCTCTTTGGTTACTATTACATTTCAGTTTGACAGTAGATATCACTTTTCAGTGCTAATGCTGTATCTCTCCAGTACTGTTCACATATTTTGTAAATGCTTTTTCTGCATTAGCATTCAGATATTTTTCATTCATAATGTCTGTTATGACAGTGGGCCAAATTTTCGTCAGGTATTTTTAGATGAAATATATGGCAGTAAAATATAATAGCCTGTGTTATGGCTAGAGTTTTTAATTTTACTCCCAATAATTTCCTTTTGCCCTCAGAATTTATGTTAGGTTCAGTACATCTTTTATTTTGTAGTAGTAAGCTTGAGAAATTAAAACTTTGTTATTAATTTATCTGGCTCAGTAAATATTAACAATAGATTATTCAATATTCCTTTTTTCTTTAAAAGTAAGAAATATTAAAAGTGTCCTAGTAGAATAATATGGATATGCTTTTCCCAATCTAAGCACAGATCAGGACTTTATTTTATGATTAAGAAATTTCGAAAATTAAAAACTTACTTTTAACTCCCTGTTCCATTAGACATCATGAAGAATGCTACAAAAATAATATTAACTTTTAAGTTCTGCCTCTTGTAGATTTGTAGTGTGTTATAAGGAAACATAATTGTAAGTATAGCTATATTGAACATTGTCCACAACAAATATTAGGAGACAGTTTAAATATTTGAAAGTCCTAATCTCCAGTGGTTTGCTTGTCCACTGTAAAACGTTGGAAAGAAGATCATAGAGCTCTCATGAGATTGAATCAAGAATTTATGTGATGTTACATGTTTGACAGTTAATATCAGCATATCAGAAAAATCAGGACTACTTTTTTTTTTAAGTAATTTATTTTGCACACTTTCCAGGACTTTTCTCTGGGCAGTCTAGATAAGTGTATGAGCTAGTCTGAATTATTCATCTAGATTATTAAGATCCTAAAATGGCAATGCAAGATTTACATTTTTTTTTTTTATGGCTAATGTTTTAATTTTGGTCGTAGCCTCCACAGCATAGCAAGTATAAAACATACATGTGTCGAGACATGAAGCAGAGAGGAGGATGCCCTCGTGGGGCCAGCTGTACATTTGCACACTCACAGGAGGAACTGGAAAAGTAAGTGTGAAAGTCATCAGACTCAACCTTCCAGTAATTTGTTAGGGAATAAGATAGAATTATTAAGTAGAATAATTTGCTGCCATTGAGAAATATGAAAAGATGTAGTTGCATTCCCTTTGATGAATAGGAAATGTTTAGAAAGTAATACAGAATTTTAAAAAAGAAAACCAAAGCAGTTTCTTCACCTTTCATTACATTGTACCTACAAGTAGGAAGCTACTTGTGGTTAACTGAATCTAAAAGTGACTCATTTTCACTATACCCCCCCAATTAAAAGTCTAAGAATTTTCATCAACTTTAACTGATTGATTTTAACTAACTGCATAATGCATTTCCAATGGAAAAATTTGCCCTTTGCTCTATTCAAGAAATTATTTATTGCCTGGCTCATTTTCACAGATTATTTCAAATTTCAAGGACCAGATAATTTCAGTGATGTTAAATTGCCAGCACATAGTAGAAAGAAAGGAAAAGCTTCTTAATTGTTTTATAAAACCAGTATAACGCTGACAGTAAATTTGACAAAGCACAATTAAAGAAAACTACAAATTCATCTCACACATTAATATTTTTAAAATCCCAAATATTAAAACTTAGAATTCAGTAATACATTAAAATAGACACCATTACTAAGTGCAAAGGTAGCATAATATAATTACTCTGGGTTAGAGAAGAATGGGTATGATAACCACGTGGTCATATCCAAAGATGCCAAAAGGCATTTGAATAATATCCGATGTCCGTGATAGATCAAGATCCCTTAGTAGAACAAAAACATAGATGTTTTCCCAACATGATAATTAAATCTCAAATCAAAAGCCAGCATGATAGCATGATGCTTAATTGGTATTAGTTTATTAGATTCAGTCTTGTTACAGACAAGAGTAAGGGAAAATTTTCTACTAGTAAAAAATGTTATTTAACATTCTGGAAGTTGTAGCTAATGTATGTAAACAGAATGAAATAGCCGAAATCATTAAATGGGAATACTCAAGAGAAATACTAGAAACGAGAAACAAGAATTTAGTAAGGTAGCAAATCAAAAAATTAGTTTACAAAAATGAAGTACTCTCATATAAACTAGAGAGGGAAACATAACCAGTTAAAAAGTAAGGTGACATTAAAATCCCTTTCGCGTTAACAACAAAAACAAAAAAAGATAAACACCAAATAATAAACTAATAAGAAATATCCAGGATCTATTGAATTGAATTAGTAAACTACATAGGAACATAAGAGAAGAGTTGAATAAATGAAGAAGCATACTGTGTTCTTGGATAACACTTGGCATTATAAAGGTTTTATTTCCTCTTAAACAGTAAGTTCAGTGAAATCCCAATTAGAATCTTAACGTGATGATTTTGGGAACCTAACAGAATCATTCATTTGGGAGAAAAAATATGCCAATAGCCAGGAAAATTTTGGGTAAAAAAGGTCTTCAACAGGGGCTAGACTAATAACTATTAACCTGTTTTATGAGCTAAAGTAAGTATAAAGACTGTGGTATTAGCATAGGAATAGATAGACCAATGAAATACAATAGAAAATCTAGAAAGAGTTCCAGATACATATAGGAACTCAGCATATGTGCAAAAGGTGGCATTTCACATCAATAACAAAAAAACATGACGATGAAACAACTCTATCCATTTGAAAAATAGGGCTGGATTATTACCTTTACACCAAAACAAATTATAAATTTATCAGAGATTTAAATGTTTTAAAAGGAAACTATAGAGTACTTAGAAATTTTTGTTGTTATATAATCTTACAGTAGGAAGGATTTTTTAAGAATGACACCTAGCATCTATAAAGGAGAAGATCAATAAATTTGATTACGTGAAAATTAAAAAGTTAAGATAATGGCCCAAACACCACAAACTTAAAAAAAAAAAAAGTGGGGAAATGACATAGAAAAGGCTGATATCCGTAACATAAAATGAGCTCCTACAAATCTGTAAGAAAGAGAAGAACCAGTAGATATATGGATCATGTAAATAAGCAATTCACAGAAAAAACACTAATGGCCAGCAAACATGTGAAACTATGTTCAATATCATGAATTGTTAAAGAAATGTAAAGTAAAATAAAACTTTATATTTTTGAACTGTCAAATTGTCAAAGACTGAGGCTAGCCAGTGTTTAATGAGATATTGAAAAAAGCCTTTTCTTGTTAATCGGTAGTAGTTATAGCTTTGGAGCATTATAAGAATTTCTAACGTGCATACATTAGACTTAATAATTCTGCTTTTGGTTATTCACACGAGTGCAAAGTACATGTACATAATTTTCTGTTACTACATTGTTTTAATAGCAAAAAATTAGGGACAACCTAAAATGTACTGACAAAGAAATATTTAAGATTATGAAGTAGAGGAAAATATTTACTGTGCAGCCATATATGACCCTATTTCTGTAATTTATAATCTTAACAAATCTAAGAATATTAAGCCAGTGTATGGAGTGGAAAAATCTGTATTATATACCAAGCTGTTAACAGTGGTTACCCCTAATGGGTGGTCCACCCCCCGCCCCTTACCCCAAAGTGTGTGTGTTTGTGTGTGTGTGTGTGTGTGTATACACATACACAAGTTTTTAAGTTGATAGCTAGAGCCAGTGTTTCAAGAGAATTTCTAGAAAATGATGTGCTTGGAATCCTTTCCTTTTGTATCCATTTCTTAAATACATTTTAGTTCTTGATTTTTGCTTTTGCTTTTACAGTTTTGGTTTTTGATGTGTGCCTTTGCTTTTTATATAGATTTCGTAAAATGAACAAACGCCTGGTTCCCAGAAGACCCCTGAGTGCCTCTTTGGGTCAACTTAATGAGGTGGGCCTGCCTTCAACAGCTATCCTTCCGGATGAAGGTGCAGTGGATCTGCCTAGCAGAAAAACCCCTGCTCTGCCAAATGGAATTGTATCAGCAGGGAATACAGTAACACAGCTGATTCCACGAGGGACAGACCCCAGCTACGATTCTAGTCTGAAACCAGGAAAGATAGATCACCTGAGCAGTAGTGCCCCTGGATCCCCTCCTGACCTGTACGTTGTTTTTCCTAACTTTTATTTAAAGTTTCTTTATAGACATAAAGTAGAAGGAAGAAGGAATAATCAATGCTTTGTTTTGGGGGGCTTATTTTGTTGTTTTTTACTTCTATTTCCTGTGCCAGTGATTTTTGAGAAAACAATTAGCATAGGTGACATAAGATCAAAGTTTGCAAATTTTGTAGAAGAAATGGCTGTTGGAAGAAACCAGTTTCCCAAATTGTGGCAATTTTTTTTACGTTTAACAATTTGTGTACATTAGAAGTATTTTCAAGACCTTAAACTTGACTTGCAGAATCTTGCTCCCATAGGCTAGAATCTGTCCCTAAGAGTATTTCTGCCTTGCCTGTTAATCCACATCCTGTACCTCCAAGAGGGCCAACAGACCTGCCCCCTATGCCTGTCACCAAATCACTTCAGATGGTACCGCGAGGTTCTCAGTTATATCCAGCACAACAGGCAGATGTTTATTACCAGGATCCTCGAGGAGCTGCTCCACCATTTGAACCAGCACCTTATCAGCAGGGTAATGATCTTTCACTTATGTCACTCACTTTTCTTAGAAGGTATGAGAATGATTTCAAGAGTGATCATATTTTCAGTAATCTCAAAATAAATAAATGCTTTTTTTAATACTTGGAAAAAACCGAGGTTATATGATCAGCTAAATAGTATGAAATAAATGAAGTAGCAAAGCTATGAAAAGTAATTTGCCCTAACTGGTAAAAGCAGTTGTATATTAAATATGTTTACATATTTATAGAAGTAAGTCATCCAAGTAGACAGTGGAAATTTGCTGAGGCCGTATATATTTTCCTGACCAAAATTTTCTTCGAGTACGAGAAAAGAATTTAATATTACAGTGGATATAAATTAAACACACAGTACATTTTTTTGCTTTCAGTTGTCACCTAATTTTTTTCTAGGCCCTGTAATATATATGAAAAAATGCAAATACATACTTTTAGATAGTTTATAGTATAGAATCAGTATTAGTAAAGAATAGAAAACTATATGTGTGAGAGTATATATATCTATATATGTGTTTAAAATGAAGTGTTCAGTTGTGGTAGTTAATATTACTGTGGTAGAAATTAACTGCAAGACTCAAGGAAGATCATTGAGAACTTGAGGAATCAAAAGACTTTGTGGAAGGATGCCCTAAGTAGAGGTATTGGGAATAGAAAGGAAAATTTACAAATGGATTGTAAAGATGAGAGTCTAGAGTAAAGGAGGAGTAAGGAGACTCGTTGTTAATCCAGGTGTGACTGTTGAGGTCTGGATTAGTGTGATGGGAAAAAAGAAAGTATTTGAGAAAATAGACAAATGTGGAAAATTAGCCAGTTTTAATAATATACCAGGTATGGAGAATGAGGAGAGGACTTGATTGAGGTTTCACATAATGTAATTCATGTGAAAAAATAAACAACGATTTTTAAACTAAAGTGTTGACTCTCTCTGTCAGAAACAGTATAGTGCTATTGTTTTTTAAACCGGGATAGATTCAAGGTGTTCTCCATTTCCTTTTCCCAAGGCTATATTAATTTTGAATCAGCAGTGTCTTTTCTGATTTCAAAAAAAGTAGTTTTAAGTTGGCATGGTGTCATTCATACATATAAGAATATGATAAAAGTTGATCTGTGTCTTCCTTTTGACCATTCATTGCAGGAAAATCCCAACTGCTTTTGTTGAGTTAACCTTACATATGCTGAATCAGTAAGGGTTCAATTGCAGATAGCAGAAACCATTCTGGCTATATTAGCAGAAAGAGGTTTAATGCAGAGAGTCCTACAAAATCAGTAGAAGCATTGGAAAAGCAGACTTAAGCTAGGTCTCCAGGAATGAGTCCCAGAGCTAGTTGCTGAAAGACCCTGTTACAATGAAGCTGAAGAAATAGGAAACTTCTGCCCTAATCACCAACTTGAGGAGCTCATCAGTTGAGGCAAACGTCTTGAAATTGGGAAGCTACTGCCACGACTGTTGTCTCAAGAACTCTAGGGGACTTCCCTGGCGGACCAGTGGTTAAGACTCTGCACTTCCACTGCAGAGGGCACGGGTTCAATCCCTGGTGGGGAACTAAGATCCCACATACCGCACGGCACAGCCAAAAAACAAAGAACTCTAGAGTTATGCAGTTAGCTACTAGATCTGTAGCAGCAGAATGGATCTCTTTCCAGTTAACTCAATTTCACATTCAAAACTTATGCAGATCAGTGATTTGTAGAACCTAAGCTTCAGGGAAATATAGTTTTTTTGCTTTTCAGTGTTTGCAGTATGTTAAGGCACACCAGAAAGATGGTCAAACAATTGAGAGAGCCAATTTACTGTTGTAGACTATAAGTAGATTGGTGTTTTCAGTAACTTTTAAGGATAATTTTTGCTTGTTATTTTTCACAAAGCTAGCCTGACTACATAAGCAGAGGGAAAAACATCTAAAGAAAGGAGTGGATTTTTAATTCTTTAGTGTTGAAATATTTTAAAAGGAAAAGTCTTAAATAGAAAAATAGATTGGCTCATTGTTGCTTTTGGTTCCTCTTTTGTATTGTACAGGTATGTACTATCCTCCACCACCACAATGTGTGTCCCGCTTTGTCCGACCTCCACCATCTGCTCCTGAACCTGGTCCTCCCTACTTGGATCATTATCCGCCGTACCTCCAAGATCGTGTAGTAAACTCTCAATATGGCACACAGCCACAACAGTACCCACCTATGTACCCACCACACTATGATGGCCGTCGAGTATACCCTGCTCAGTCTTATACAAGAGAGGAGATTTTCCGAGAAAGTCCTATACCCATTGAGATTCCACCTGCAGCAGTACCATCCTATGTACCAGAATCCAGAGAAAGATACCAACAGATGGAGGGTTACTATCCAGTGGCTCCCCACCCAACTCAGATCAGACCTTCGTACAACAGAGTATGCTGGGTTTTTGGGGTTTTTTCTTATTATATAGATTTACTTGATTATTGCTTGCAGTGATTTTTTTTTTTAACCTTTTGCCATGGTAATAACTCTTTGATCAATCAGTTCTTTTTTAAAAGAAAGCATCTTCTCTTTTTTCACCTTTTCATAATCTGCATAGGTTGTTTGTTTTTTTTTAACTTTTAAAGGGGAAAAAAATTAATACCCCACTCCCGCTAACCCATCTTAGTTTCTGAACATTAGATGGTTTTATTAACATTTCTAGATTTATTTAAAAATTATGGTCTCTGACCAAGGAAAAGAAACTTAAATTTAGCTCTTTGGGAAATCCTGAGAGCTTTTGGGGGTTTTGTTTGTTTTGTTTTGCTTTGTTTTATTAAGTCTTGCTGTTTCGGATGTTAAGATGAGTATACAAGCTGCTTATTTAAAATATGTGCTAAGTGAATCAATGTGTCCTGAAATTCTTTTTCAATTTTTACTCATCTTTGCATTTTCAGGAGCCTCCTTACAGCCGGCTTCCTCCCCCTCCCCAGCCCCATCCTAGTCTAGATGAGCTACATCGAAGACGAAAGGAAATAATGGCACAACTAGAGGAAAGGAAGGTTATCTCTCCACCTCCTTTTGCACCTTCACCAACATTGCCTCCTGCCTTCCAACAAGAGGAAGTAAGCACATCTTTTTTAGTCTCTTTATCAGTTTTTCCTTAATCAGTGATTTATTGTGTCCTATTTAAGTCATCTTCACCTATTCCCAAGGTCATGAGGGTGTTTTCCTCTAAAAGGTTTATTATTTCACATTTAGATCTACAGTCCATCTAGAATTGATTTTTGTATATAGTGTCTTAGGAGTTAAGATCAGTTTTTTCCCCAAAGGATATCTCATTGATCAAGCATCATTTAATGAAAAGACCATCCTTTCCCCAGTACCCTGCAGTCACCTTTATCATAATCTGGTCACCTTTGTCATAGTCAGGTGACTGTATGTTTCTGAACTCTATTCTGTTTCATTGATCTGTTTCTCTATCCTTGTACCAACACCACATTGTCTTAATGTAGTAGTATTGTACATCTTAATGTGGTGGTGTATGTTTTCCAGTTTTGGTCTTCAGGATTATCTTTGCTGTTCCTGGTCCTTGGAAATTCCAGACACATTTTAGAATCAGCATGTGGATGTCCACAGAAATCTCTGCTGCAGTTTTTATTAGGATTACATTGAATCTCTGGATCTGAGTAGCCCAGTATGGTAATAACCACTAGCCACATGTGGATAATGATGCTTAAAATGTGGCTAGTTCGAATTCATGTGTGCTGTAAGCATAAAACATACATTGGATCTGAAGGTTTAGTACCCCCCCCCCAAAACATCAATATATTTTACATGTTAAAATGATACTACTTTGGGTGTATTAGGTTAAATAAAATGTATTGTTAAAATTAATTTTACCTGTTTCTTTTTATTTTTTAATATGGCTACTAAAATGTTTTAGATTACATATGTGGGTCAATTATATTTTCATTGGACAGTGTTGCTTTAGATCCATTTGAGGAGAAGTGACATCTTTCCAATATTGAGTCTCCAAGAACATGGTATACCCTCCACTTCCTTGGATCTTCTTTAATTTTTGTCAATAATGTCATATCTCATATAGTTTTCAGTGTCTTGCACATCTTTCAATAAACTTATTCCTAGAAAACTAATGTTTTTGAAGCTATTTTAAATGGAATCCTTTTTGAAATTTCATTTTCTCTTTGTTATTATTAAAGAGAAATTAAGTAGATTTTTGTGTATTTTGACACCTGTGTTCAGCAGCCTTGGTAAATTTCCCTATTAATTCTAGTATTTGTTAGTGGATTCTTTTGGATTTTCTGTGCACAGTCATGTCCTCTGTGAATAATGACCATTTTACTTTCTCCTTTTCAATTCTTAAGTCTTTTCTTTTTTTTATCTTGGTTGTGTGAGCTAGATCCTCCAGTATAAAATAAAAGTGATGATAGGTTTTCTTATTTCCAGTCTTTGAGCAAATGGAGCGTCTAATAATTTACCATTATGATGTTTGCTGTCAGCCTTTTTGTAGGTAATCTTTATCAGATTAATGAAATTTCCCTATATTCCTAGTTTTTATAGTTGAGACTGTCAAAGGTTTATTCAGTAGTGAGGAAAACAGCAGGATGATAAAGTTGATTCAAAGAGTAGGAGAGACAGGCTAATATAGGTAGTGAAAGGCAGGGAAAAAAGCACTGAAATAGAGTTGCTAGAATAAACTGGTTAATGTACTAGAGGGTAATAAACCATAATTTGAGGGTTATCAGTATTTCCACAAAGCAGTACTAACAGTTATCATGAATGAGTGTTGTCTTATTATCTTTTTAATGTCTTCAGGGTCTATAGTGACCCCATAGACATTTTTCCACTTCTGATAATTTTTTTCCTTTGTCAGTCTTGCTAGGGATTTATCATCAGTTTTATCTTTTCAGAAAGCCAGCTTTTTGCTCTGTTGATCTTATTTATTTAATTATTTTGGTTTGTTGATTTTACATAACTGCCTCAGCTCGATGTGTATGTGTGTGTGTGTGTATATATATATATATATATATTTTTTTTTTTTTTTTTTTATGTCAAGTAGGTTTTTTCAGTAGGGTTGCAGTTGATATTATGTAAGGAAAATGTCTTGCATCCTTTATTTGTAGAATTATGATTCTAAACAATATTTCTAGCTGACAAATTATGAATAATAAGCAATGAAAATTGAAATATATCACATTGCATATAATAAACAGTAAACTTTTGGGTCTACAAAAGTAATCTACTAAATAAAGATTGTTCATAGTATCTGGCTTTCCTGTCTAAACACTTTGGATGAATTTTCCACAATAATGTAGGTTAATTAGTAAAGCTATAACATCTATTTTTTTTATCTTCTATTAATATAATTTTACTTGTAAAGTATCAACATTACATGATATTTTTTCAAAAACTGACTATTAGAGACATCCCAGAGCCTTGTTATGCCATACCATTTTTTGAGAAATATGGAAAGCAGTATGACACTGTGAAAAGTGAGCTAATTTTGGAATGAAATATACTTATCTATGAGGTTCAGCTTTGTGGCTCAGTGTGTGATCTTTTGTAAGTTATTTAGCCTTCATTAACCCTGAGGCTCAGGTTTCTCTATTTGTAAATCAAGCATAATAAAACCTACCTCACAGTGGTGTGGTGAAGATTAAATGAGACATAAGGCATCTGGCACAAAGCAGGCATTCAGTAAATAATAACTGTGTATTTATTACTTTTTTACTTGTAATAAAAATGATAATAATGCCTGGCTGTTACAGAACTTCATCTATTGACAGAATTATTTTAGTTACTGACATACAAAGCTATATAATTAAACTTCAGTTCTGATTATAAACAACCTACATATAATTATACTAAATTCATACATTATAAAAATATATAATATAGAAAGAAATTTCTCCAAAATCTCATTTTCTATATCACTGTCAGTTTATTATATATTTTAACTTTTTATATATGTTTCAACTTTTCTGTGCATGAACTAACACACCATTATAATTTTTAATCAGATCATTTAGTAATAATATATTCAGATTTTACGTTTTGCATTTTTTTTGTTTTTGTTTTTACTTAACCAGTTATCCTGGATGTCTTTCTGTATCAGTATATAAATTTATCTCATTTTTTAAAAATAATTTATTTATTTATTTATATTTTACTTTTGGCTGCGTTGGGTCTTCGTTGCTGCACAGGGGGTTTCTCTAGTTGCAGCGAGTGGGGGCTACTCTTCATTGCGGTGCGCGGGCTTCTCATCGCGGTGGCTTCTCTTGTTGCGGAGCACGGGCTCTAGGCGTGTGGGCTTCAGTAGTTGTAGCTTGCAGGCTTAGTTGCTCTGCGGTGTGTGGGATCTTCCCGGACCAGGGCTCGAACCCATGTCCCCTGCATTGGCAGTCTGATTCTTAACCACTGCACCACCAGGGAAGTCCTATCTCATTCTTCAATGTATTGCTGTATAATACATTGATTGCAGGGGAAAAAGCACTCTTGTTAGTAGGTCATGTCTTTAAAAAGCTAGCTGTTCTACACAAAATTTGTAAGCAGAGGAGAAATGTAAAAAGGAGCTGGAATTTTTAAAATAGAAGTAGGACAAAAAAAAAGGAAAGAGGTTATAAACAATGGAAACAGGAGTTGTGGTTGAAAATGAGTGGTACTGTGAACAGCATATCCCTCTGCCAGTGCAGAAGACCGAAGTGATGACTCAGAAAATAGAAGGTTTTTTTTAGTATAGGGGGAAGCATAGAGCCATTTAAATGTACCAGTACCCCCTGGATTATTAGTATGTCAGTATATACATCTGTGATAAAGTGAGAGCAATTTATTAGTGTTCTAGCACTCCCTATACTGGTATAACCTTGGTCCGATCACCCACGTTGTCTCTCATGGACTTGAAGAACATATGAGATAGTGTATACATAAAAGTACTTAGAAAACTGTAAAACATTACACAAATGTGAATGTAAGTAAAAATGCATTAGACCTAGAATACCTATTTAGTTATTACATAATTTCAGAGCTCATCCTGAGAAAAGAAAATTAGGAGTCTTATCCTTTTTACTTCATTGACTCAACCCTAAGGACCAGAATTTATTCAAGATATGAATTACTGCTATTAAAGAGATTTAGGTAAAAAAGTTATTACGTCGTCATGTACTATATAGAACATTTAAGATTACATTTTAAAGAATTTCTAATGTTCTTGTTTACCTGGAATGTTATTGAAAGAAACATTAAGGAGGGTCTAGCAAAACTAGGGCCTAGTACATACTTGCTTAAGTGTTAACTGAATCTGATGAGAAAGAGGATGGGCAAATCTCTTCAAAAATCCTAATTTGATTCTCTGAAAGATATTGAGATACTTCTTTTTTTTTTTTTTTTTTTTTGAGATACTTCTTTTTGACCCTCTGTTAACAAAGTGTAAAGGCTGAATATCATTTTTCATTTGTTTTATATTTTTCATAGTCTACAAAAATCTTCTAGTGACACAAATCAAATAACCGTTACTCTGTTGCTTCAGCATGATGTTCTAAAGAAATTCCTGCTTTCTTTGTGCTGTTACTCATAGACCCATTTCCTATTTTGTTTCTTTTTTCCTTTTTCCATCTGTAGTTTTTGGATGAAGACTTGAAGGTAGCTGGGAAATACAAAGGAAATGATTATAGCCAGTACTCACCGTGGTCATGTGACACCATCGGCTCCTACATTGGAACCAAAGATGCAAAACCCAAAGATGTTGTGGCAGCAGGGAGTGTGGAAATGATGGTATGTGTAATAACTAAGCCATAATTAATACAAATCAAGATAAACCAAATAAATTATCCCCAGTTAATAGTGTAAACACAAGTAACTGAGCTTTGCTTAAGTTTCAGACCATATTCTATACTATGTGATTGAATTATATTTATATGTTTTTTTAGTTCTTTCAGGTATATGTAAAAATCTTTTCAAACTTGTCTAGACAAAGAAGAGCGTTTCTTATGTTTCTGTGAAGCTAGCAATTAACCCAACAGCTGTTTAGAATTGAAAGTAAATTAATTTGCATAATTAAGACCTTGAATTTCTTGTCCAAATAAATTATAACTCTTCTGCAACTCTTAAGTTTAAACAGTAAAGTTGAATCTAGTGAACAATACTAGTGTTTGAATCAGAATTATAGTTACTTAGCTTCAGTAGCAAGGGTCTAGCAATTAGATTTCCATTTATCTTTCTGACTGGAATGCCTTTTAAAAGCCTATGTTGGCGCTTATATTTTTAAACAGTATTTTTCTAACTATTGATTGTTGAAAATTAATTTATTGGGTCATGATGGGCCTTTTTTTAAAGAAATGAATTAGAATAACAATATAAATACAAGAGTACATTACATGTAGTTAAGGATAAATGTTTGTCATGAAAATATATATGTATACATATATACATTCAAATATATATATATTTGAATGTATATATGTACTGGGTCATGATGTAAAAAATATTATAGGGAGTGGTCAGAGGTTTGAAAAGCAATGTTTTATATGACAACTAAAGGCAACTAATGATTTTAGTCTTATCAGTAAGAACATTATACTCTATTTTAACCTTATTACAGAGCTAGAGGAAATTATGTTAGAGATCTAAGTGTGGGGTGGAGTTCTCATTTTACTTTTTACCAGAATGTGGAGAGTAAAGGAATGAGAGACCAGCGATTGGACCTTCAGAGAAGAGCAGCAGAAACCAGTGATGATGACCTCATCCCATTTGGAGACCGACCAACAGTATCTCGGTTTGGTGCCATTTCTCGAACTTCCAAAACAATATATCAGGGTGCTGGCCCAATGCAGGCTATGGCACCTCAGGGAGCTCCCACAAAATCTATTAACATTTCAGGTAAGAATCTCAGAGGTAAGCCGATTTGGAGTGTTCATAGTCACAACTCCCAGCACCACCTACTCCCCATTTACCGTCAGTGCTTTTCATAATCTTGCAGGGCAGTAGTCTTCAAACTTTTCTGTGGAATTATCCCTGTAGAAAGGTAATTATAACCCAGGGAATTGTAGGGGTACAAACTAAAATTAAATATCTGTATATGAAGGTAATAACCTATGTGCTATTTTTAATAGTTTCATTGCTTTTGTTAAAATAATACATCTCATTTTTTAAAAAATATCAAACAAAAGAAAAAATTACAAAGATTGACATTTTAGTGGGGGAAAAACAAACATCAATACCCCTCCATCTTTCAAGGTAACTGTGTACATAATATGCCTATGCCTTTTAGATTATGGCTACCTAAAAAGAAGAATCAAATCTATGAATTGCATCATTCCACTGTAAATTACTCTCTTACAGATTATGGTCCGTATGGAACCCACAGTGGCTGGGGAGGTTCTCCATATTCACCTCATCAAAACATACCTTCTCAGGGACACTTCAGTGAGAGGTATAAGTCATTCTTTTTACTTTTACAAGCCTTTAAAATTACTCAACTTACTTTGTTTTTCTGGTCATAACATGTTTTAAAAATAAAATTTTAAATTTATTCCATACTTTCTTTCCCACAAAAGGGAGAGAATATCTATGGCAGAAGTAGCCAGTCATGGAAAACCCCTTCCATCTGCTGAGAGGGAACAGCTACGACTAGAATTGCAGCAGTTAAACCAACAAATTAGCCAACAGACCCAGCTGCGTGGACTAGAGGTACCAGCCTAGAGATGTTTTTTCATTCCAGTTTGTGAAGAGTTCTCAAAAAGATTTTACAAGGAGGAACTTCGGAGGTAAAATGAACATAAAACTTTGAGGTTTGTTTCCCAAGAGTTAGTGTAGTTGTCCATTTTTCAAAGAATGTAAGTACTTCGAAGTTCTGAGACAATAGGAAATATAGAATTTCTGTTACCTGAGAATAGAAAACATATTTTATATGTTTTATATATTATACATTATATATTATATATGTATATATATAAGCTCCTTTTATATTTTTACACTGTATAATATTTTAGATAATCTAAAATTTGTAGATTATCTAAAATATTATATAAAATAAAAAATATAAAAGGAGCTTATATTCCTTGATGGCACATTTAAGTTGAAGATATATAGTATATAGTTTTTCAATCAACAGATGCTTTTAGCTTAAGATTTGTTTTTAATTTCTTATATTTTCTTTAATTTTTAAAAATTTCTCTCATTTCTTTTACTCGTCAGCATCTTTAGTAGACGCTTAGAACTTTGACCAAAAAAAAATAGCCTCTGTATAATAATAACACCTTTCATTAATATAGTTCTTTCATTTTATAAATTACTATGACATATCTTATTTGACCCATATATGTCCCTGACAATTAGATTAGGGAGGTGGTATTGTCCTCCCCCTTTTTGGTTGAAGGATATTAGTTTCACAGAGGTTGAAACATGAACCCAGCTCTTCATACTCCAAATTCAGTGTTCTTTCCACCATGCTACCTGATACTTATGAGAAACAAAATGTCAGAAGGCAAAGAATTCTTAAAGTCCTTTAAGTGCCACATCAGGAAGACTAGGTTTTGTTTATATTATCCTTTGCATTGGAACATAGACTTTGAATATGGAAAGCTAAAGACCTTCTAGTGATAAATGCATTGCTCCCTTCTGGAGAAAAAGATGCTCTTAGAATGTTTCTTTCTAGATCTAGATCTTTCTACCAAGATCTGTAATAATAAGTAAGATATTGCTGTAATAATAAGTAAGAAAAATAATAAGTAATAATAAGTAAGAAATAAATTTCTAACTTATTAGCAAGACCAGTAGGAGGGATTTTTGTTTGTGTGTGTGTTTGTTTTTGAACATGTGTCTGGCTTGTGCTCTTATGTAAGCAAGAAGGTTTAGAAATAAAAACCTGTATAGTACTCATGTTTGTCTCCTTTTTCCTATTGCTTTATTAACATTGGTCCAAAATTTCTTGCTGATTCCTATCGTAAGAAAAAAGAATGCTGTGTTTATTATGTTCACCGTTAGTTTATTAACTTGTTGAAGATTTGGACCTTTAACTCCATAAAGCATTATTCCTTACCTTGCTATTTCATGGCTTTTTGTCTTAGTTGAAATTTCTAGACTGATTTTCTGTTCCAAAAGAATTTCAGCACTATTTAACCCACTGTGGTTAAAAGTCCCTGCCATTACTGAGGTTTCATGAAAGAAATTATAGAATTTATATCAGAGAAAATTCAATTAAAAAACAAAAGGAAAAAAATAGAAAAGAAAAGGAAAAAAGCACATTTATAGTTGACTTCTCTTTCCACTAAGAAAAAGAGCGACTTATACCAAAGATTAAATTACTATTCACTGAGTTTAAATGCCCCATCTTTTCCCTTTTGTATTCAAATGGTACTCAGAGAAAGAAGCAGTGCCTTAACGTTTGCATCATTTTTATTGCCAATCCCTGAGTAGTAAGTTGCTTGGGCGGGTCTGGCGTCAGGCCTGGTCACTCTGTGCGCGGCGTGGCATGTGTTGAGCTGTGTGCTTGGCTTTTGCACTAGGCTGTCGGTAGCAGGTTGGCGCTGCAGAGGGAGGCGAGCGCCTTGGCAGGCCAATCACAGCCCCCACCGCCGCCGCCAAAGTGGCCTGGAGCGCCCTCAAGTGAGCAGCTGAGCTTGGAACTGCACCAGGTGGAAAGGGAAATCGGGAAGAGAACCCGGGAACTGAGCATGGTAAGTGCTATGGTGGGAAAAGAGAGGAAAGCTGAAAGAAAAGCCTCTGTGTAGTTGTGTCACTGAACTCGTGGCTCTGGAGTTCTAGAATCATCTAGAGCTGTAGAGTCATCACTCCAAGGCACTGCAGTGAGTGATTAATACTGACAATGAGTGTCCTGAAGATGGTCTGCCTCCCTGTTTTATCATTCTTCTCCTCATTCTCTTTTGGTTTGAGTGTGTTCTTTGTCTTAGTTTTCTGCATTACAAAAAACTTTCCGGGAAAACAAGGCGGTTATCTGGAAGTTACTAAATTTCTGTTAAACGTATTGATTAAGGAAGCAGAGGGGATGGTGTTTTTTGCAGTGCCCTCATGTTAAACAAAGATGTATTACCAAATAACATTTCTAGGTTTCACAGCCCTTATGTTATTGATGACATATTTTTTTGTCATGAGTGAGATGCCATCTACATATTATTTCCTGTGGAATTGTATCCATAGATATGCTTAGGGTTTGTTTCATAGTGCATGAACTCTCATTTCAGTAAATTTTTAGTCTTAAGAGATTGAACCATTCCCTCAGATTGCGTGGTAATTGTTTTTTTGTTGTTGCATAGTTTTCATATTCTTTTTAAGCAAATAGATGGGATATTTCATTTTTCTGTTTTCAATAAGTGTATTATAGATACTTATTATATTTTGACTTGCTTTTTCTGAGTCATCAGTTTTTCTGTGAGATTTTTCCATGTTAACTTGAGGCATTTGTCCCCTTGCTATCCAGCTTGGATAGTGAGCAAGTGGGCCGTACTCCATTATGTTTTTGTGCATGTCTCTCTCTCTCTCTCTCTTTTTTTTTTCTTTGTCTGCATTGGGTTTTCGTTGGCTGTGTGCGCGGGCTTTCTCTAGTTGCTTCACGCAGGGGCTACTCTTCGTTGCTGCGCAGGCTTCTCATTGTGGTGGCTTCTCTTGTTGTGGAGCATGGGCTCTAGGTGCACAGGCTTCAGTAGTTGCAGCACACGGGCTCAGTAGTTGTGGCACGCGGGCCCTAGAGCACGCGGGCTTCAGTAGTTGCAGTGCATGGGCTCTCGGGCACGCAGGCTCAGTAGTTGTGGCGTACTGGCTTAGTGGCTCTGCGGCATGTGGGATCTTTCTGGACCAGGGATCGAACCCGTGTCCCCTGCATTGGCAGGCAGATTCTTAACTACTGTGCCACCAGGGAAGTCCCTATGTCTCTCTTTTAATCTGCCTGTTTCGTTGGTCATTTTACAGAACTAAATATGATTTCTGATCATCATTTTGTATTATCTATATCTGTTCTGTCTTCCATTAGCACCATTAAATAAAAGATAATTGAATTTATTTCCTTTTCTTTCAAAGGAGAACCAATGTTCTCTGGACATGAAAAGCAAATTGAATACAAGTAAACAAGCAGAAAATGGACAACCAGAACCACAAAATAAGGTTCCAGCTGAGGACCTTACATTGACATTCAGGTAAAGAAAGGGACATTTTCATAGTCTTATACAGTCATGACAGAAGTACCCTCATACATATAATTTGATTTTTTAAATATTATTTTGTATACATTGAGAAAAGAATATTTTTGCATAAGTTCAGGAGTTAAAACTTATTTTAGATCAGACCCAAGGTTGAATTATCTGTTAATACCTAAGAAATAAAATTTTCTGCTTCCATCTCCTTTTTCCCCTTGTTTTTTAATTTATTTAAAACCAGTGTTAACATTTTGATGTATACCCTTCTGGTCTTTTTTTTTTTTCTTCTGGTTTTTTGAAGTGTGTAGGCATTTAGCCTCTTCCACCCACCTACCCGCCCCACCCCCACCCATCCTCCTGGTTTTTAATTTGGTCTATCCCACATCATCCATTATTCTTCTACAGGTACGGAAGGATACATATCAGCTATTATGAACAACCCTGCAGTAAACAATATTATAGTTAATTCTTTGTTTGCATATCTTGCATCTTAGAGTATTTTGCAACTTAGGGTATTTTGAGGCTTTTGATGCATAGTCCCGAGTTGCCCTCCTGATGATATACAACAATTTCTAATGCCCTGTTGCTTTCAGGCTTAGGTTTTTGGCTCTTTAAATCCATGCATTATCCTGGGTTCAAAGCAATTTCTTGTACTAGTAAACCTGCTAAAAGCAGGGGTCAGCACTTTTTCTTAAAGGCCAGATAGTGAATATTTAAAATTATAAGTTTTACTATTTCTGTCAAAACTCAGTTCTGCCACTGTAATGTGAAAGCAGCCATAGACAATATGCAAGCAAATGGGCAGGCTGTGTTCCAATAAAAATTTGTTTACAAAAACAGGCAGCTAAAAAAAAACAAAATTAAAAAAAAAAAGGCAGCTAGCTAGCCTTAGTTTGCCAACCCCTATGCTAAAATAAAGCATGGATATAGAGCTGTAAATTAAAGTTTGAATGCCATTCATGTATGCCATTCCATACTGCTAAAAAGAAAAAGGCCCTGTTGATTTTATTCTACTAAATAATCATTTTTATCTCTCTCCTTTTTTTAAAATCCAAACTCCTTTTTTTTAAAAAAACGTTAACAGTGATGTGCCGAATGGATCAGCCTTGACACAAGAGAACATCAGCCTCCTATCAAACAAGACCAGCTCTCTGAACCTGTCAGAGGACCCTGAGGGAGGAGGGGACAGTAATGACTCCCAGAGATCAGGAGTTACATCCAGTTCTGCTCCCTAAAACATGAGGAGTCCTACTTTTATCTTCTGTTCCTAACCAATTTGTGGGGCATAGGGGTAGGAGAACAAATAACTTCTAAACCTTTTCTCTGCGAGTGGTCAGAGAAATCCAGGAAAAGCACCGGAGGCAATGTGCACAAACACCACTACTAAAAACAAACCCTGCACATAGTTCACAATAATGCATTTTTTAATTTAAAAAAAAAAAAAGAAAAAGAAAAAGAAAATTAGCAGTATCTGCAAGCAATTCAGATTAAATTTGTTTTTGTTCTGTGAATGAACTTTATTTTAATAACTTTGGACGCCTTGGATCCAGGGCTTTAAAAAAAAAAGAAGATATTATATATACACTCTGTTTGATTAATTGTATGATCTTAATGAAGTAGGTTTTTCTTGTATTTTGGTATTATTACATACCCAGTGTATAATTCCTTACCCCCAATCCTTTCCAACTCTCACAACCCCATAAATTACAACAGACAAAAAGCACTGGCCTTTCTGAGAATTCTGTGGTGCTTGAGAAATAGACAGTAATAGACTAGTTATTAGAAAATGTGCAGCAAACCAACTTTCCAAGAGCTGTTATTTAGAAGCCATAATCTGCTTTCTCTTTCTGGGTCACTAGCTTCATGTGTAGGTAGGTTTTTCATATGGCATTAAAACTTTTTGTAGTTATTGTTCAGGAGGGCTTTATTTCTTGTTTTTGTGTTTATTTTAGCTTTTCAGACAGATAATTACCAATTAATTTTTGAAGCCCTCATTTCCGATATTATGGACCCCTTTCATTCTCTTAATGTAATCAGAAACATGAGTCAATTTTAGATTGCTTGAGTAGATTTAAATGGAGATTACTTTCAGGATAAACTGTAATTTATTAGCACTGAAAATACATACTTGGTTTATTACCTATATTGAGGTGATGGCTGGAAATTTAGAGCTGTGCTTTTCGAAATTGAACCTCTGCTGAAATCATAGAATGTTCAAAAACCAGGACAATCAACCATGTTTTAAAACTGCAACACTTGATTTTAACTTAAAATGAACAGAGCCACATTAGTTCAATGGATGTTTATGTTTTACTCTCAAAAACCAAAAGTATACAATTCCTGTACACTGGAACCCTTGGCTTTCAGAGATTGGCAAATACGAACTGCCTGAATCTTAAGGATAGTTCATGGATTAATCAGTTGCTACTTTTCAGAATCATTAGCACAAGTAGATAGTAAGTACCTAGAAGTCAATTTTTGTAGTCTTGGCTTTACAATATTGAAGATTCTTCATGAAAATGTTGAAAAGAATAAGGAAGAATTTTTATTACTTAGTTCTGCTGCACATATTCTGATGCCACATGTCTGTACTGAACTAAGACCATATGAAACATGTTTAGTGGGGGTTATTTGATATAGTCACCCACCCTATCCCTATGTTTGCCTGATTTTCTAAAAATTTCCCTTTCTGGATTATACTACTAAAACAGAAAGCACTGGTTGTGTAATAGTTACTGCATTGCTTTGGTTGGGTAAAAAGCAAGAGTTTGTATTTTTCTTGTTTCTTATTTTCTTAACCCTTAACTCCTGCTGAGGTTATAACAACCTCAGTCTAAGCTCTGTGTCCATCATATTGTTAAATGAAACAAATGGGGGGTGAGGGTGGGGGGAGGGTAATACAGTCCTGCCATTGCCTACCAGTAGGAGAGTCCAAACAGAACACTCTTTTGAGTAGCAATTATTTAATTTGCCCAGTCAAGGCACCGTGTTTATATACTATTTCACATTGAATTTGATTATGCCCTACAGACCTGGCTGGTCAAGGATTTGATATACACATATTGGCTTGGGATTCGAGCTTTCTTTTTTATTTAAATAAAAATTTATATATATATTATATATATACATATATACATAGCTATATCTGTATATATATTGGGTATGTTTTATGGATTTTTTCGCATGAGCGCAGCTGTTGCGATAAAATGACTGATTGGGAGGTAGAAGCACTGAATGAAGATGAGGCATTTTATCAGTTGATATCCATATTTTCCTTTTTTTTTTTTTAAATACACTTGCTTTTTTGCCTTTTTTATTTGTTTTATTTTGCTTAAAATCCTCTTATATTTACTCTTTAAGTACTTAATGTTTTTTTGGGAGAAGGAGAGAAACTTTTATGTCTGACGGAGTCCTGAGATTTTTCGTTTCTCTCTATAGCCATAAAAGACAACATTCTTGGCCTCTAACCTTCTGTAGGCAGATTTGGGCAGATGTTATTTCTCCTTTGGACATGTTTAATTCCTAAATTTTAGGAGCAGTTGGTTCAATTTGGAACTCAGAATGATTCTGGTACTGAAAAGGAATTTATGGGTATTGATTTTGTTGAAATTTGGAGTAAAAGTAAAATTCCATTTTGGGTATCTGTTGAAACCCCTAATAACTCAACTTCTGTTGTTCTTGTTTATTTTCTTCAAATACACTCATTCTTCCTTTCACCATTTTGATTTTGTAAGCTAGGCAGAAACAGGGATTAATTTACACAGTATTCCTATTCTGAATAATACCAGAGAAGCCACTGTTTTGAACTGACTTAAAATACTCTCTTTCTCTTTTTAAGGTATTTTCATGGAGTGAAGATGGGGGGAATCTCTCAAATTGTAGCCTTAACCCTAGCTGTACCTCTCTAAGGCCTCACACTCTAGAGGAAATCTGAGTGGGTAGAACAGCAAGAGGAAGGTATACTGTCCCGTTGTGCCTGTAATTTACCTGTTTTAAATTGGTTATTCTGCCTTACCTCATAGAAATTGTTAACAACTTTCCCAGTGCTCACAAGCAGTTTTAGGAATTCAATAAAACCTCCAATTTTTTTTCCTCTTTCTTTTCCTTTTCTCTGTTGTATACCTTGTGATATGATGAGCCTATAAGGGTCAATGGCCTGTTCAGGCAAAACTGCTTGACTTTCTAACTGCTTTTTTGTTAAAATCTATGAAAAATAATTGATTTTTCTAGCTTTTTGAATTTATTCCTTTAGAGACATGTAGAAGATGAAACCAGTCAGATAGGAAATACAGTTTTTATGCTTTCTACTTATTCAAATGTTAATTTCTTCTGAAGATGACTGTTTGCTTTTCACTGAATTAAAAGGCAAGACTCAGACAGACATCTCAGATGAAAATGAACAATTCTGAGAGGGTTAAGGTAGGAGTAATGAGCATTGTGTTCAGTCTGGATAACAACACCAGAATTTTATTACAGCTAGGAATATAAAAGTACTTGGACTTTTTCTTTCTTCAGTGAGTCTCTGGAAGAGGGTAGAAGAACAGAGAATAAGATATCTAGACTCAGTTTTCTGACTTATATACAGTTCTTTTGCCTTACTTATAGATATTGTCATAAGTTCAATAGGTGCCACGACTTGGGTAATTTACAGAGGCTGAAGTGACCAAAGATCCATTCCTTGTTACTTTTCTAATCAAAAGAAAAGTTAGTTATAACATAGGTTTCTAGTAATATTCAAATAATAAGACACTATTTCTAATGCCAGCTACAAAATACTCAGCTACTCAGAATGTATAAGAATTTATTTCATACAGCATTAATGTGGTTGATTCCCTTCTCCCATTTTATTTCCCTTCCCTTCTCCTAGTCTTTCCCATGTATTTATTTATTTATATATTTTTTTTTGCCTAAAAGACATAAAATTGGTATGATTCTCATTTGCTACCTTGAATATGTAACTCCATCAGACTTTCCGTTGGTCTTTAGGGTTGGAGCTCAAACTTTTTGTTTTTCTTTTTTTCTCTGTCCCTTCTGTATCTTGCAAATTCCCCTTGATTTACCCACTGCCCTCCCCAATCTGCAACAGTGACAGTTTGCTGCCTCAAAACAGAGCATTCAAATGAATTCGCTTAGCCAATAACTTCTGTGAAGTTGCCTTTTCTAATGGTGTTATTACTCAGTGATGCACAAATGTGGTATTTGCCCTACTGGTAGGCAAACAAAGGTCTGGTTAGGAACGGTAACCTGCTGTTTTCTTTAAAGGAGAGCCAAAGACTTGTGCTTTACTCTGTTTTGGTTTGGGAGGAAATAGTAGCCATTTCGATTGTGAAACTTCTTAGTAGCTGTGAGTTGATTATACTGTGTAGGGAGATGTATCTAAAGTTAACTGTTAAAGTTAGCTGGCCTTATAAAATGTAAAGGTAATGAAAATTCTTCAGTTTTTCTAAACCATGAATGTCATCTTTTACAGTATTGTGTGTAAGCAGTTCCTCCTCCCTTTTGCTGAGGTTATCCTGTCACGATAGCATGTTGTATTTTTGTTATTTTACTTGTGCCTAAAGGACAATCTACTATCACTATGGTCAAGTAACTATTGTCAGTACATGTTAGGTTATATTGAGATTCAGAGAAAAATAGATTCTTTTCACTAAAGAGTACTCGGTTGTTATTGCTTATGTACAAATGGTTATAGATGGAGATCTAACCATCTTTTTCTACTTTTTTTTGTTTTTTTTGCTCATTTTAAAGAATTGAGTAAAGGTTTCATATATAAAATCTATCTGTAAAAAGCACTTGTAATGTCTTATATATCATTAAAAGGAAAGGCTCAGTTACTTTTTAGGGGAAATTAATAACCTGTCTGGAAATTAACTGCAGTGTTTACTTAGATTTTTACCCTAAAAGAGTCCAATTGTGTTTATTTTTTACTGATGATACGTGGTTATAGTGTTTGCAAGGTGATCTCTTCCCTGAAAAGTCTGCCTATCCTTTTAGATAAAAATTAGACAGAGCTACTAAACTAAGCAGATTTTACATTCAACGTTAGGGATTGAACAGGCAAGCAGTCTACTACTGTCATCATTTTACCTGACTGCCCATTTTGCTGGCCCTCATTCATACCTTTCTACCTTGGACAACTATGATTTTTATATTTATTTGTTGCTTCAGCTCAGCTTTATGGAATTTTCCTGCTGAAATTACTTATTGGGAATTGTAGGTGGATTGCAGTTAATATTTTTTAAAATTCTTATTTCAACTTTCCTGAGCCACTTACAAAAAGAAAGTTGTTTTTGTCGAAAGATACTGTTAATTGTAGTAAATGCCAGCTTACCATTTGGTTCTTAAGATTTTATTTCTTTGACTGCTAAAGGTGTTTTCACTTGTATTAGATTGTAACGCTAGCTATAATGTTAATGAAGAATAGGAAACTGCCACCACCAAGAAGTAACACCTTTTAATAATAAGTATGTTCCCAGTGGGTAGATTCTCAATACTGCACTGAACAAAGTGGGTAAAGAGCCCTTTGAAATCCTATTGTGATAAAGGGACTAACCTCACCACTGGATCCTTGTTTTCAGAGCTTCTGAATTTTCAGCCAAACACTGAACTTCCCCTAAACTTTATTCCTGAGCAGAACATCCCTAGAGTAATAACCATTATTTTCAAAAGAAAATAAGGCACAATAACCCAAGAGAGAGAACTTAAGCCTCACAACAATATTGTGTCCAAAAATATGTATTTAGAAAAATAAAATCCTGTGGAGTTTGTTATCCTAATGTATGTTGTATACTAGATAAGGTGACTTATTTTCTTGTATTGAGGTCTCATTATTTCTAGTTGGGTTTTTTTGTGTATGTTGTTTTGTTTTTAATTTAAACTCTAAGTAGACAGAGCTCACAGGTCTTTGGCATCCATTCTAGGTTGTACACTCAGAGTCATCTTATAACTGGAAACTGTCAGGTGGGCCCCTACCCCAACTCCAGATGGTCAAGAAAGGGTCAAGAAAAGAATGGAAACAAACTATTGGGTGGATAATTGGTAGCCTTTTTTTTTTAACCTGATTTTTTAAAATCACCATTTATTAGTGTAATCTCTCTCCACTGATAGGCTGCCATTCTCACAATATCTGAACCACCCTGTAAAATATTCCTCTGATTTCAAGGCATTTTAAGCTTTTGCTTATCTTGTTTACATCCTCTGTTCAACCAAGACACTGTTCTGAGAGCTACTTTTTCCAGGTGTATTGTTGCCTAAATTTCCTTTATTCCCCCTTTCATCCTTTCTCTTCTTCCCACCTTCTGGGAATGAAAGGAACTTGGGGGAAAAAAGGTTTTCTTTTTTTCTTTTTTTTTAAATTTTATTCATTGATTCATAGGCTTCATTATCTTACTTGACGATGAATCTGTGAGTTTTTAGAACAAGAGAAATGGAAAAAGTGAATCAAGATAATGAACAAAACCTTCACCCACTTAAAACATTTTCCAGTTGTGAGATTCCTCTTCTTGTGTGTGGTCTCTTCCCCTTGTTACCCCTCTTACCCTTTTTCCCTGACTATGGTCAATTTGGCTCATACCAGTCTCCCCGAGACATTCTGCAGTCATTATCACCTTTTTGGGTGGATTTTATTTTGTTTTATTTTGTTTTTGTTTTTTTAAGTAACTTTTTAACATTGATGCATATTTGCTTGGGATAGAGCTTGTGTAATTTACCAATCGTATTGATTGTATGTGATTGTGCCCTGCGGAGGTATATTTAACAAGTCAAAAATAATCTAGGATAATAAAGGAGCCCATGAGATTTGAGTCAGGTTATAAATGATTTCATGAAATCATTTACAGTTTGAATAGTGAGAATTTATATCTCCTGTTCTTAAATTAATGCTAGACAAAATACCATTTTTTTAAAAGTTTTCTTGCATTCCTATTTTTCTCCCTTGCCTTTTAGCTCCCTGTTCTTTCTTGCCTGCCTCCTGTTCAGAAATAAAAATATTGAGCCTTAAAGAGACAGCTCATTTTTAAATTGCTGAAGTTTGTGAAATTTTACTTTTTCCAAGTGTTTCCAACTTTTCTTTAAAAAGTGAAGACATAATGAGTTGGAATTTCACAAGCTGTGAAATTAGCACTTGGCAAACTGTGAAATCTTATTTGAAGACTTTATCTCCTGGAAGTTCTTTTGGAATAGGAAAAAAAGAACCGTGTTTTTGAAATAGACCATTTCCCTCTCTTTTTAAAAATCTGTTTATATTTTGAATTTTTAAACAGACTTCAAAAAAGTGAAGTGGAAGAAAAATAGTAGTAGGAAGATGTTTAGGACAGCAGAATGCTGGGTCTGAATAAGTACATACTCTACTTGTTGCAGAGTTTTGAGAGGATGAGGGCCATCTTTTTAATTTGTATTAGCTGTGTGCATATTGTCTATATCAAAGATGCCACATTTTGTTAAAATGCTGTTCCTTTCTTTATTATCTTGGAAACTGACTCAGCCTCATGTTGCTCCAAATTAGTGTTTAAGGCTCCCACAAGTTGCAGATAAAAGGACTATTTTAACAAGTAGAAGGAGGTGATTCGCCTTTCGGTTTGTAAATATATGAAAGTCTACAAGGTCTTTATCTGCTTTCTGTCAGCATTTATATTAAATGATAAATTGATGAGGAGAAACGCGTAGTCTTTTTTTGTAAATGAGCCTGTGCCCTCTTATTCTAACCTTGGGATTGTTTTCTTACACCTTTTTTATGGAGTTGTGTTTGTTTGTTTGTTCATTTTTTAGGTGAAAAATAGAGAAGTAGGTAATGTATACAAACACACATACTTGTAGTGTCAATTTTATAGATATCACAGGAATTAGTCCAACACCACAGTTCGGAATACTTCATTTGTTATATAGTGATTGCACATTAGGAGTAAAGGTAATGGTTCTGAAATCCTAGAGTCAGTGTTCAGTGAGACTCCATGGTTAACATCCAAAGTTCTGGTTTTTATGCCTTCTCTTAAAATCAGAACCTTTTTATGCTTAAGCAACATGGCCTTGCTCTGAATACCTTCCTGATGCAAATATTTTTTGTCTTTCCGTTCTTACTCACTTTTTCTAATTGTACTGAAATCCCCACCAATTAGTCATTCTTGGCATTGAGAGGATTTTCTCTTAGAGACCACTGTAAAATATGCCCTATTCAAGAACTCAGTGGCATGAAGAAGAAAAAAGGGGAGGAGAGGGGAATACTCTAGATTTAAAAGGAACTTTAGAGATACAAAAATCACATGCAACATGTGGACTTTGGATCCTAATTCCAACAAACCAAACATTCAAAGACTCTTTTATATAATATAGTTAGGGGAATTTGACTTAAGTATTGAGTATTAGATAAAACCAAGGAATGACACTTTTGTTCAGTGTGATAATAGCAACATTGTTATATAATAAAATGTCCATATTTTTAAAAGACAATAACTGACAATGGCTAGAGTTTCCTTTAAAATAACTGAATATTTTTAAAAGAAAAATAATATACGTTACCAGTGAACAAACATCACTCCTTGTACCATCAGTTAGCAATTAGTTGTCTGTTAGTACCATATCTGACCTCAAGAGAAGGGGCCACAGTAAGAAAAAGTTGAGAGGGTATGAAGGATGGTAACTATTGCAACCATTCTTGAATGTCATCAAATCTAGAATGGGAATTCCAAAACCAGACTTGCTGTCTTTACCACTTACCTAGGCCTACCCTGCTTACAAGCAGCAGGGTACTTTGTGATCCCTTACACTGAGACTCATTGATTAATATGAGTTTGAGGGCTTCCTTGGTGGTGCAGTGGTTAAGAATCCAACTGCCAATTCAGGGGACACAGGTTCGAGCCCTGGTCTGGGAAGATACCACATGCCACAGAGCAACTAAGCCCGTGTGCCACAACTACTGAGCCTGCACTCTACAGAGCCCACAAGCCACAACTACTGAAGCTCACGTGCCTGGAGCCCATGCTCCACAACAAAAGAAGCCACCGCAATGAGAAGCCTGTGCACCGCAACGAAGAGTAGCCCCTGCTCACCACAACTAGAGAAAGCCCGTGTGCAGCAACAAAGACCCAATGCGGCCAAAAATAAATTTATTTAAAAAAAACCATGAGTTTGATATTTTTGTGTATATTAGCATCTCAACCCCAGTAATCAGCTAATCTGCAATGATCAATTTGTAAATCCCTCTGCTTTCCAACATGGTGGCTCATTTAGTTAATGGCTTCCCCCCTTATTTGGAACACCTAGCACATCAAAAGTAAACTTTCAACTACTCACTGAACACTTAGTACAGTATTTACTAAAGTAATTTACTGAGAACTCCGTATATGGCACAACACTGTAGAGGACAAAGGAAATACTCTCTACCCTTAAGGAGCTCAGACTCCACTTACGGAACTTGACATGTATACAGTTTAAGGATAGATAACAAATCATCTACAAAGCACTAGACGGAATTACCAAAGGATTATGCAACCACAGCTATCCTCAGAAGAGAAGAGCAAGGAGCTGTGAGGCTATACACAAAGAAGATTCAAACTTGCTTGGCTAGCCAGCAAAGGCTTTCTTGAGGAAGTGGCATTGAAGGTAAGAAACAGCTTGGGCGGGGGGGGGGGGGGGGGGCGGTGCGCAGGGGGGGGGCAGGAGACTCCTAGTCAGAGAAAAAAGATGGGTGAACTCTGCTAAAGAAGAAAGACTGTTACGGAAACGAAGGTCATTGAAGTTAGAGTAGAAAGAGTGAGTTAGTGGCTTTGGATGCAGAGCCAGATCACAAAGTTGGGTTTTATTCTTAAAAGGAGTCCAAAGAAGGGTTGTAAGCAGGGGAATTAAAGGGATCAGATTTGTGCCTATTGAGGAGCTTCTGTGTCAGTGCTTCTCAAACCTAACATGAATGCAGTTCACCTGGGGGTCTTGCTAAATTGCAGTTACTGTTTCAGCGGGTCTGGAGTGGGGCCTGAGATTATCTAACAGGCTCCCAGGTGATACCAGTGCTGTTTGTCCGAAGACCACACTTTGGAATAGTAGGGTTCTTTCTACGTGATAGGCAATTTTAGAAGCAGAAGGATCCAGTTTCTGCCTATCAGACTTAAACTTTTAGTGAAATGAGTAAGATGTAAGGCATAATTAGCACCACTTGGAGACCACTTAAAGGCAAGTGTGTAAGGCTGGGAGAAACAAGGTAATTCAGGAAAGTTTTTGCATTTGAGGAGTTGATCCTGAAAAGTATAAAGAAGGGTTTATACGATGAACAAGGTGGGAAGTGGAGACTCCAAGCCTGGGAGCACATACACAATTATGAAAGAATATGGCCTGGAATAGAACTTCAAGGAGTTGGGGATAACTAGAAAAGTTAGGTTGAGGCCAGGTCTTGAAAAGCTTTATGTACCCTTCTGAGTTGTGATTTTATCCCTTAGCAATTAAAAACCAGTAAAGATTTTAAGCCCGAGAGTGATGTGATGATTGTAATTTGAAGTGGAGTAGGGCCTAAGGCAGAGAGCTCAGTTATGAATCTGGTGCAGTAGACTTACAAGAAATGATGAGGGCTTGCACCAGGACAATGGGAATGAAGAGGAGGGGAGGAATTTCTAAGAACAGCACGAGCGTAACTGGCATTTCTAAACACCCAAGTGGGCGCCATCAAACAGATGCCACCAAAATCGGGTGCGTCCCGTAATTCCCTTGACCAAGCGCAAGACCTGATCCCATATTATCAAGTTAAAGGGAAAAAAATTACCTTTGCAGTGTCAAAGCCCTTAAAAATACAGTTTTATGGAAAACCTACAGTAACCTTAGTTTATCATCACCTTCCTATCCTCCCAAGTCCGACAGTGTTCAGGTTATTATGAACTAAAACATGCCCTCTAATTTTCCTCAGCCCCTATGCTTACCATTGTCATCATCTAACTGGGCATTTTGTTATCCTGACAGCAAGCCGGGCAACCTGATGAAATCCTGGCCTTAGGGCGTGACACAGACTGCCTCTCCAGAGTGGGCTGGCCCGTTCCTCTCTGAGCATCTTGAGGGTTTTGTCTCCAGCAGCATTCCCTGGTTAGCTGAACCTCTGTAGCCATACCAAGATGTGATTCCTGAAACTTGTTTCTGTTCAAAGTTAGAACAGCCTGTGCCCAAGCAGTATCTATTGGTTTACAGCACTGGCCATTTGGGAAGGGCCTGAAACCAACTATGTCCTGATGGGATAAAAGCTGCCAAACTACATTCATTTCTAGCCCCTCATTTCCTCCTCAACCCTCAAATGGACTTGGTCAGATTTGCTAGAGCAGCCCTTGGCAGAGGTAGGTAAGAGACACCAGTCACACAATTGACCTGTACTTATCAAAACACACACCCTTGGCCTTGGCTTTACTGTGAGTTTCTTCCCGTTGCTTCTTGGTCTGTCCAACCCAACCCCTATCTCTCCAGGGAACTTTCTCCCACTACCTCTACCTTCTTCCTCTGCTGTCTTCCCAATTTCTCTTTTACCACCTACAACTTCCTGAACGAACGTAGAAGCAATGAGCTTTGACTCCATGCAACTCTCTCTTGCTCAACCTCCCAAGAATACCCTTGTCTGGTGTTTCTGTTCATACAAGGTGTCAATTCCTCTGGATAAGTAAGTATTTTTACTTTACTTGATAATCTTAACGTTCCATTTGAGAGGAATTTAAAGTTATTTTCATGTTAATAAGTCAGCAAAACTACTCTGAACCTGGGTTTCTTCAAACACAAATATTTATTGAGTACCTGGTACATTCAAGACCCAGTGGCATGTGCACTGGACATGTTCAATAAATATTTGTTGTTTTGATTTGGTTCCCATTTGGTTTCCCTGAAACCAAAACTGAACTTTCTAACAGTTGTGAGAATTTGGACAAATTCCAATGAGATTCTTTGAGAATCTCACCTGAAAGCTGCCAAATGATAATGCAGGATTTATTTTGATAAACTTTATTTCACCTTAATTAAAATGTCGTAACCACCAAGTAAACTAGAAACCTAAGAGAGCTGAAGACAACTCTGTTTTTTTGTGCTAGATGTTTTGCTGAATTTCTGTGGAAGAGTTAAGCTTTGAGTTACTCAGTAACCACAGCAGGGGCTCAGCTCTACTGTTTGTTCTCTGCCAAGGTCTTACTCTTGGATCCAAAGAAAAGAATAGAACAGCCCAGGATATGAGGCAGTGGCGAGGACCAGCTCAATTACCTGCTCACAGGAGTTACTACTGAGACCACAGGCAAGGCTAGGGGAAGAGGAATTTTTTATTTTATGACTGATCTTGAAGGAAGTATTAAAAAGAAAAGAGAGGGTGATTGAATGCTACATTCTTTCCTCTGCATGGCTCCTCAAATCTACCCCTAACACAGCAAAGCACAGAAGCCCTCTGAGATCCTTCCAACCTTGTTTTTGCCCAGAATAGAGAGAAGTAGTGCTAATTTTTATCTGATAAAAGTTCTTAAGTCTGCCTCCAGTTCCAGAAATGGTTAGAAGTTTCCATGAAGAATTTGATTTTAAAATATACAATTATTAAAACACTTTACAGAATACCAGTGACAGTGGAAGGGAGGGGAGAGATAGAGACCCAGATTAGTTTGCCCAGTGTACAAGCTGTTTTTTCCTTTCCTCATCAAATCAGTCTAAGATGAACCAAGAGGAAAGGGATTTGGGGTCATCAAAATCTAGACAATGAAAGCCAAGGGGAGCTGTGTGCAAGAGAACCAAAGACTGGGCTGGTATTAAAGACTCCAAAAGACCAACTGAAAGTCTCATTTGGAAGGTGCGTCAGAGACAAATGCTTTCTAATTACATATGGGCAACCAAAGGAAAAGGTGGCAGTCCCTGAGTTTGCTTCTGGGCCCTGGATTTTGAAGGACACCTGGGCAAACTTGATAGAGACTACCCAGAGGAGACGAACCAGATGGTGACATATCATAAACACTACCCCAAGAAAAATAATTGGACACTGTAAGTTTTAACCTGGGGAGGCATGGACATTTTCTTGATAGCTATCCAGACAAGGCTTTGAATCTCACCTTTGCCAGCTTTGTGATTTGGGGCAAGTTCCTAACCCTTGTAAATAGCAGTTGTTTCGTCTGTAGACTGGGCATATTATTATCTTCCTGGTAGAGCTGACAAGAGAATTATATAAGCTAATGCCTGTAAAGCACTTAGCATAGATCCTGGAATGTAGTAAATGGACCCTATCATTATCATATTCAAAGATTTAAAGATTTTGGACTTCCCTGGCGGTCCAGTGGTTAAGACTCTGCACTTCCACTGCAGGGGGCACGGGTTCGATCCCTGGTCAGGGAAGATCCCCTCGCGTGCTGCGAGGTGCAACCAAAAAAAAAAAACAAAACAAAAAAACAAAGATTTAAAGATTTTGACCTAAGCTAATGTGAAGTAATGGTTAAATTCTAGACAATGAAATATTATACAGTCATTAGAAATAATTTTGCCAGTCAGGGCACACCTAAACACCTCTGTTCCATCAGTTCCACCTGAACTGGGCTTCTCTCAGTCTCCTTTTCTCCTTTGTCACCAGCCAGGGGCTCAGGCTGTTTCTAGTTCCTCTTTGGTGCTGCCACCACCTTCGTGTCATACCCTGGTACTCCTCTCTCCCCAAGCCTCTGTGGGACACAACCCTGATGCTCTTGTTGCTCACAAAGTCCAGACCTTCTTGACTAGGTGATATATTGACATGTTCAAAAATAGAAAAATAAGAAGGTTCATATTGACAAATCTCACTTCCACCCCTGTCTGTCTGCACCTGCCCCATCATCCCCACTTTGTGATACAAAAGTTAGCATACTATAAACACTGCTCTGCAGCTTGCTTTTTTCTACTTAGTGAGCCTAGAGATCCTTCCATTTCAGTACAAAGAGAACAGCCTCATTCTTTTTGACAGTGGCAAAGTTTTCCATTGTGGGGATGTACCTTGGTTTAACTAGTCTGCTATAGATGGAAGTTGTTTCTAATCTTTTGCTATTGCAAATCAAGTTACAATTGGTAACCTAATTTATACCCATGCAGATATGTCTATAGGATACACTTTCTGAAGTGGGATTTCCAGCTCAAAGTGTAAACTCATTTGTAATGCTGGTATTGCCAGATTTCCTTCAAAGGGTTATAGCATTCTGCACTCGCACCAGCAATGAGTGAAAGGGCATTTTCCTCACACCCTAGCAAGAGGGTGTGTTGTCTAACTTAGTTGATGTATTTGAATTCTAATGGTTTCAGTGATAATCCTTTTTAGGGAATCAGATGGGAACTAGGAAAAGAACAGTGCTTAAAAAGTCTTGCAAAGAACCACCGAGGAATGCTAAAATTAGCAGGTGAAAGTCTGATGAAAAACAATGTATCTTCATATTCTCAAAGTATCTTCTTACAGGATACTTGTTTAATAAAAAGGGAAATATTGTAATTTTACAGCAGAGAAAGAAACTCGGCAGTCCTGATCTTAACCAAGTGATCAAAATTAACATCACCAGTAATGGAGCAAATTGATATCATGCGCCTCCTGATATGATGCACTGAGAAGGGTACAATATTATTTCTTTAGTATTCCTACCAAAAAAAGTATAACTTGAATCTAATCCTGAGGAAACCTCAGATATACTCAAATTGAGAGACGTTCTTCAAAAATAACTGGCTCGGGGACTTCCCTGGTGGTGCAGCGGTTAAGAATCCGCCTGCCAAGGCAGGGGACACAGGTTCGAGCCCTGGTCTGGGAAGATCCACATGCCGTGGAGCAACTAAGCCCATGCACCACAACTACTGAGCCTGCTCTCTAGAGCCCAGAGCCACAACTACTGAGTCCACGTGCCACAACTACTGAAGCCCGCGTGCCTAGAGCCAGTGCTCTGTAACAAAGAGATGCCACCACAATGGGAAGCCCGCACACCACATCAAAGAGTAACCCGCGCTCGCCGCAACTAGAGAAAGCCTGCACGCAGCAACGAAGACCCAGCGCAGCCATAAATAAATTAATTAATTAATTAATTTTAAAAGTAAAAATAAAAATAACTGGCCTGTACTCTTAAAAAATTCCACAGTCATGAAAGACAAAAGGGAGCAACGATTCCAAACTAGACGAGACCAAAGAGACATGACAATTAAATGCAATGTGACCCTGGACCAGGAAATGGGGGGTGGGGGGAGTGGAGTTTTGGGGGCTATGAAATGTTTCCCAAAGTGTGATCCAGGGATCCAAGGAGGTCCGCAAAACCTTTCAGCGTATTCATGAAGTCAAAACTATTTTATATAAACTATTTAAATAATTATATTTAGATGTAATTTAGCAAGACTATAAAGAGATCCTGAGACCAAAAATTTTGAGAACAACTGCTATAAAGAACATTAGTGGGACACTTGGCAAATTTAGAATATGATTTATGGATTTGAAAATGGTACTATATTACTGTCAATTTCCTATCTTTGATCTTGTACTGTGGTCATAAAAGGGAATAGCCTTGTTTTTAGGAACCTCACTCTTCATAAGGGTAAAAGGGCATTATATCTGCAAATTATTCTCAAACAGTACAGAAAAATAATAGGGAGAGGGAGTCAGAGAGAGAGAAACAGAGAGAGGGAGAGGAAGAGAGAAAGAGGAATACCAAAAGCAGAGCAAGAAACAAATGTGGTAAAATGTTAACAGTGTGAACATTTGGGGAATCTGGGTGAAGGGTATACAAGAATATTTTGTACTATTTTTGCAACTTTTCTATTACTTTAAAATTATTTTAAAATAAAAAGACTTTGTGTCTTAGTCTTGCAAATTAAGAAATTTTTACATTATCACCTCCTGATCTTTCCCTCTCCTGACCCCAGTTCCATGGACCAGACCCACCTGTCTGCCCTTCCCCTTCCCCTATACACACTTGAGTCAGATGGCCAGTAGCATTGATTGGGATGTTTATCTTCATGTCTGGGGTCTGCTATGAAGCACGGTGCTCCTTGAGGACAAAGTCATCTTTATAACCCCGGGCCCAGCACCAACCATGCCCGGTACGTACAGGCATTTATTAAACATTTGTTAATTAAATGATCATATGACTCAATGAATGGATGAAGAAATTAAACACAACCCCTGATGTATAGTTCTTCACTACCTGGCCGGGTGGTATCTGCATGCTTATCTCTTTTCCCACAGATGTTCACCAGAACCCCTTCACCCTTTGGGCAGGGTCCCCTCATCTGCCTTCCTCCAAGGACCTTCTTTACAAGGCACAAGTCTCACAACTCCTACAAGCTGGAACAATAGGTCTGAACAGCATATTCCCACCTCAGGATCTTTGTATCTCCTGTTTCTTCTGTGTGAAAAGCTCTTCCCAAAGATATTTGATTCCCTCCCTCATTTCACTCTGGTCCCTTAGTGTCAGTTTATTAGGGAGGCCTTTCCCACCTCCTTTCTACAACCGTAGCCTCCTTCCCTCCTCCCATCACTTTCTGTCCCCTTGCCCTGTTGTATTTTCCTCTGTAACCCTTATTAACACCTGACTGACATGTTATCGATTTATTTTTTATATACTGATTCTTCATGTGATCGCTGCACGTCTTCCTGTCTGGAGCTCCCAGCCCCTAGAACAGTGCCTGCTGACTCAGGTAGTGCTCCTGTGTTTGCTGAACACAAGTGGTTGAATAGGAGACTTTCCACTTGCCTTTAATCTGGAGTGACAAGGAGCCTCCGACCATTCTGGGGCTTTTTAGGACAGTTCCTTGTAACTTCATACTGTACACAGGGGCCCTCGAGATGTCCAGGGTCTAAATCAGTCAAGAACTTAGACGCAGCTTCAGTCTAGGTAGAGGTTTCCTGTCTGATGAATAAAGAACTCTTTAGAATGCCTATGACCGTACCAACTTCAAGGAGTCTTCAATCACACAGAAGGTGGCATACTTGTATCCTGTGAATACAGTTGCAGCAATCCTTATGATACTGTTTTTGGCTATTTAGGAAGAGGGAAATAAATATAAACCTGCCCTTTATCTCCATTAGTTTGACTTCATCTCCCCAATAACTAAAATAAGTAAAAATAACAATATGCATAAATAAAAATAATTCGTTCTGTTTGCTTCTTAGAAGTATGTCAGTAGTTGCATGTATGTTTTTCACCTGCCCCACCCTTTCTCCTGATCCCCCAAGAGAATTTTTCGAAGTATTTCCCACCCAGCTCATCCACCCTAGAAATGTCCTTGGCAGCACCCTGAGGCCCCTGCTCCTGTGCCCCCTCCCACCACTTCAAGGCTGAATGGGGAATGAGTCCACTGTACACACAGGTGTAACCATTGTGTGTCCTTGACTGGGTCACTGACACATCAGCTCTTAGAGGCCTGAAAGTAGCACCTGTTTCAGAATATTTCTCTTCTCTCCCCTATGATTAGATAACGTGGGCTCTTTTTCTCTCTCTTTCCCTAAAAACCTGTGAGAAAGAGGATATTGCACTGAGAGGTAGAAGACTACCTCTCATTCTGGGCATTCAACTTGGCTAGTTATATACTATTTTATTTATATAGAAAATAGACTATCTTCTACCTCCTGGTTTGGTTAACCAGGGAAAAAGAAAAAAATTCCTGCAAAGTTCTCATCAGCTAGGTATTTTCTGACTAAGTTTGAATTTGTGAACATGTTCGCCTTTTCCTTTTCTATAGAGATGAAGAAGAAAGTGAGGGAGTATGGGTAGGAAAGGTGGACCTTCTTTCTCTGGACCTGACTGAACTTTAAAACTTCTCTACTAATTAACCAGCACTGGGCTCTACACTTTGCTTAACCCTGGGAGCAGGTCATCAGCCTTTGACCTCAGGCCTCCCCTTCTCACCAGCTCCATCCCCCATCCTAGCCTCTGGAACCTCATCCAGATTTAGAGGAAAGAACCAGTTCAGAGGGATTGCCTCAGACCACACTATCTCCACTCGCCTAGACCTGTGGAAGATTAGCAACCATGCTTTCCAATGGGATAGGAACTGTAGCTGCTGGAAAAAGGTAAGAGGGGTGAGCTTTCCCTTTGCATGCCCTCACTGGGTTTTCTGACCTCTGAGGGACTCACCAGGATGACCTCGACACCTTCGAGAAGACCAGGCCCTCTCCCTGGTAGTTTTAATCAGATTTGTTTGGAAGATGTCATTCCAAGTGCCCTCCCCCCCACTCCCTTCTAGGGGTAAGGCCTTTCCCTAAGCCACACCTTAGATTCTTAACCCAAGAAACAAAGGGGATATCTTCCCTTGTACAGAGATGCTACATCAGTGTCAGCCCTCACAGCAGTCCAGGAGATACTCCAAGGGGAATTGCTGGGCCTGCCATACATCTGAAAAGAGGGCAAATTTAATCTATGAGGACCTCCTAACTCCCTTTTTGCTCCTCCTTCCACTCAATTCCCCCCTGCCCCACCCCCGTCACATCCCCCATCCCCCCACCCAAGGTCTCAGTGACCTTTGACAAAGGACTGCAGCCCTCAACATCACACACATCCCCTTCTTGATCGGGTGTTTTACAGGAAGCTAGAAGTGAGGCTGTGGCTTGACCACCTTGGTTTTTCTTTGTGCTTAACAGAGTTCCTAGGGCCCCCTCAGCCTCCACTTGTATTTCCAAATGTAGCTGAAGGACAAAATGGGAAACAGAGGCAAGCAAGCTGAGGAGAAGAGTGGCAAGATTCTCTCTGCTTCCTCACCCTGCCTTCCATAGCTCCCTCAGTGCCTCTGCTCTCCCATTCTGTGCCTCTGTTCTTAAAAGGACTGCAGGGTTCACTTCAGATCATGCAAGAAGCCAAGTACCCCTCAGCTGCCCCCAGCATCCAGCCAGCCCCACACTTGCCCAGCAGACCACTTTGGTGAGTTCTTTCTTCACTGCGTGCATAACCTGCTTTTCTGCTGGGGGAAGATTGAGAAGACTCAGTACCCTCGTACAGACTCCCCTCTCTAGACCTTAGGGCCCCAAATCAGCCACAGGAAGTTCCTGGCCCCTCATGTCTTATCTACAAAAACATTACAAGAGAGTTCATCTCTTGGTTTACTTAATTGGGTGTCCCAATTCTCCTAATTTGGCAATTTCATGATCTCATTTTTTTAAAAAGTGAGATTAGTTTTATTTACTTTGGCGAACACACGGTGGAAGTTACTAAAACGTCTAGGAATCAGAAAATGATGAGGGCCTGAACTAAGGCAGCGAGAGAACAAGGAAACAGAATGCATAGAATCTAGGGTGTGACTAATGAGAAGGGTAAGAGGGAGAAATCCAGGGTGGCTCTCAGGTACCTGTGGGTCCCATTTGCTGAGTTGAAGGGCACAGAAGGAGAAACATGTGTGTGGGTGAGAGTTATGAGTCCAGTTTGCTCGTATTTCACTAAGGAATCTGCAGGACATCCAGGTGGAATTGTCCAGCAAACAACTGGTCTGGAACTCAGTGGAAGGATTAGGCTGGAGCTAGAGACTTGGGTGTTTTCAGCACATTGATTGTGGCTTTGCCCCATTCATTCCTTCTTAACCCTCTCATGTTGCTGAAATCCCTCTGCTGAATCAATCAAAATCCTCCCAATCCTTTAACATCCAGGTTAAAAATCCATCTATTTCTGAGGCCTTCCCTAATCAGCTTCTGTTAATGTCTCCTCCAACTGACCTAAGTTTTCATTGGGCACTAAAGTTCTCTGCCATTTTTCTTGTGTGCATGTCCCATCTCACCAGTTGGAAACTTTGCATTCGTTATATCTTCCAGCATGAGGCCTTGGGCACACAATACTTCTAATAACCTCTGTTGCTTCAATAGTTGATTCTAATTTCAACATGACTATGGCCAGGCAAGTGAAACTATCCACTTGTAAGGAGTCCAGGACTGGACTTGTCCTGGGCCCTTGAACTTTCCAAAGATTTTGGCCCTCCTCGTGGCCACAGCAGGTGGGATGGTAATCTATGCTTTACTGGGGCAAATCTGTGGTGGGCAGTGGGACAGGTGATTTCTCAGCCTAGCTTAACTCGGCTTTCTGTCCCCCTATAGGAGTGTATGTCTTCTCTCCTTGCTGCTTATTGGCCTCTGGGGCTGTGTGACCTGTCATTGGAGCCCTGGGGAGGACATCTGCACTGCCAAGCCTCGGGACATTCCCATGAATCCCATGTGCATTTACCGTGCCCCAGAGAAGAAAGCAACCGAGGGCGAGGGCTCAGAGCAGAAGATCCCCGAGGCCACCAACTGGCGGGTCTGGGAACTGTCCAAGGCCAATTTCCACTTTGCCACCACCTTCTATCAGCATCTGGCAGACTCCAAGAATGACAAGGACAACATTTTCCTGTCACCCCTGAGTATCTCCACAGCTTTTGCTATGACCAAGCTGGGTGCCTGTGACAACACCCTCAAGCAGCTGATGGAGGTACAACCCAAAGCCCTTCTGCCTAACCTCCTTGCTGGAACACCCAGGAGAACATCTATGTGTTGGTCTAGAGCCCTTTAGAGACTTTGGGTGGTATCCCAGTCTCTTTGTGTTACTTTTTCTCTTTCTCCTTCCTACCCTTTATTCTTCTTTTATCCATTTATTCATCTAGAAAACACGAGCTGAGCATTTATGCTGTGCCAGGCACTGTGTTGAAGGGACTCACAACTATTGGTCAGGGGCTGACTGGCACTGTGCTCGTCACCCATGTTAGCTAGGCTGCTTTACCAGACCCACCGCTATTTTCTTTTGGCTTCTACAGGTTTTTAAGTTTGATACCATCTCTGAGAAGACATCTGATCAGATCCACTTTTTCTTTGCCAAACTGAACTGCCGACTCTATCGAAAAGCCAATAAATCCTCTGAGTTGGTATCAGCTAACCGTCTTTTTGGAGACAAATCCCTTACCTTCAATGAGACCTACCAGGACATCAGTGAGATGGTATATGGAGCCAAGCTCCAGCCCCTGGACTTCAAGGTGAGTTGCAGATGTCATCCCTGACCTCAGAGTTCTTCTTCTCCGCTCAGAAATTAAAGAGATAGAGAAGCAGGATCCAAATTAACACTGCTATGGTAGTTGAAGCAGGTGGAGGTGTCATAATACTATAAGTCGGAGCCCCTGGGATATGTATTCTTGCTTGAAACCTGAGAAATCAATGTAATCTCTGGATTGTAGAGGCTGCTCTGAAAAAGTTATGTAAAAGTCCTGCAACAAAGAAATCTACTGACTTTATTCAACCAGTATTTCTCAAGCTTTTTGGACCACATGGGCATCTCTCCTGCCCTCCCCCCAACTCCTGCGTCACTCATTAGCTTCCCAGAGAACATATCTCATGAATACTCATAAAAGTTCAAATTTCCAGAGTCAGAGAAGATAATATTTTGTTTTCTTTTCTCAGACTATATCTTTCTCCTCTTCTGTTTCTTTATTTCTTCCTCTTTTTCTTTCCTTTCTTTCTCTTTCTTCTGGTACCATTTATTAACGATATGGAAGCTTCACGACACTATACTAGATATGTGAGGTTTCCGCAATCTGGGTTAGAGACATGGCTTAACCAAATGGTGGGAAAGAGCAGAGGGATGATGGACAAAATAAAGTGCTTCACGGAGAAATGGAGAAGCCAATTGAATAGCACAGTTGGGTAGGTTTGTTTCCTGTTCTCTTCAGGGAAATGCAGAGCAGTCCAGAGTGACCATCAACCAATGGATATCCAATAAGACTGAAGGGCGTATCACTGATGTCATTCCCCCAGAAGCCATCAATGAGTTCACTGTCCTGGTGCTGGTCAACACCATTTACTTCAAGGTACTCAAAATGTCCCTGGAGAGACCTCAGGGATGACTTGTTTTCCCTCCAGCTTACCCTCTTTCATACCATTGGGCATGTGTCAGTAGATCTTTTTGAGAAATGGTACATGCATGGTCTGGGTAAAATACAAATTTGCTGAGTCTAGAGTCATGTCTAGGGCTGTGGCTACTGGGCTGAGGTCCAAAGGGGGCCTGGTAGTGTCTCTGGGCCCAAGGCAAAGTGTACACACTCACAGACCCAGCATGCTCAGCAGCAAGGTGTGCGTGGTAATAAATTCTCATATATATGTGACGATTTCTCCTGTCCTTAATTAACTCCATTTTGAAATCTGGAACAAAATGACAGAGTCTATAGACAATCCTCAGTGATGAGATATTGTCCATCATCTAGAGCAGCTTCTGCAGTGACTCAAAATTCCTCTTGCCTGAAGCTTCTGAACCTCCTGATGCCAGACTAACCTCAAACTTTGCAGAGGCCTTGTTACATGATCATGCAGACTCAGAGAGTCAAGAGTTCTAAAGACTGTTCCAACTTTATTACATTTAGGAAGGATGAGGGAGGAGGTACTGGGAATAAACAGACCATTGATACTCAGGAGGGCCTCCAGCTTAACGCAGGTTGAATTGTGCCCTTCCCGGGTCATGCTCCAGATACACTCTTCTCCCCCACTGGGCCCAGGGGGTTAGCCAGTCACTGCTGTTGTCAATTATTCTGTTGCTTGGGGGGTCCCTCACCCTAAGAATGGAGTAGGTTGCATTTCTGCAATGTGTACTGCCCTTTACAATTTATGGAGCACTTTGCCTTTTATTAGTCCTCCTGATCTTCATAACATCACAAATGTGAACTTGGGCTGCTCAGACAGTTTACTTAATTTAAATTCTGAGTCTTCCATTTCTGACTGCAAACTTGAGCAAGTTACTTGACACTTTTCTATGCCCCAACTCCTGCATCTATAAGATGGTAATAATGATACATCTACCTTACACGGTTACTGAAGGGATTAAGTTAATGAACATAAAATGCTTGGAGCAGTGCCTGGCACACAGTAAGCATCCTTACAAATATTAGTGATAACCAGCTCCTAATCTTACAGATGAAGAACCACCACCCAAAGAGTTAAATGACTTGTCCCAAAATCAAAGAGCCAGAAGATGACAAGGAATGATAATTACAACTCAGAAATGTCAAAGGAGTGTCTTGTATCCCCTCCTTCTTTGAACAGAAAGTTGGCCAGGCCTCACTCTCTGCCCGTCAGGACTCCCAGATGACCCCCTGGGGTTATTACCTCTGTCTGGCTTTATTCATCAGGGACAGAGCCCAGCATTTTGAAGGATGGCCTTTGAGAAAGAGGCTGGTGGGAGGCAGAAAGCAAAAGGCAATTAGATTTAAACTCCAGAAGAGACTTGCAAAGAGGCCAGTAGGTTGTTCTTGTTTTTATTTTTCTTGTTATAAAAGCAAATAGTCACTGCTGAAAATCTGGGAAATACAGAAAAGTTCACAGAAAAAGAAACGACTCATGATTCTATCACTCTGACACAGTCAGTGTTAAGACCTTTGCATGCATATCCCTCTAGCCTTTGTTCTTAAAAATTACACTTACATATTAATGTAATAAAATATTGTGACTACTTCCCATGTCAATATTCTCCTACGGATGTTTTTGGTCTTCTTGCTTTGTGATTCTCCCACCTGGCGTCTTCTTCCAGGGCCTGTGGAAGTCAAAGTTCAGCCCTGAGAACACAAGGAAGGAACTTTTCTACAAGGTCGATGGGGAGTCGTGTTCAGTATTCATGATGTACCAGGAAGGCAAGTTCCGCTATCGGCGCGTGGCAGAGGGCACCCAGGTGCTTGAGTTGCCCTTCAAGGGTGATGACATCACCATGGTGCTCATCCTGCCCAAGCTTGAGAAGAGCCTGACCAAGGTGGAACAGGAACTCACCCCAGAGGTGCTGCAGGAGTGGCTAGATGAGCTGGCAGAGACACTGCTGGTGGTCCACATGCCCCGCTTCCGCATCGAGGACAGCTTCAGCGTGAAGGAGCTGCTGCAAGACATGGGCCTTGAGGACCTCTTCAGCCCTGAGAAGTCCAGGCTCCCAGGTGAGTGCAGGAAGGACTTTCCTCCTCTCTCTGCCCCCAAAGAAGTCTGACCAAAGGTGGAAGAGATGGGGAAAGAGTAGAAAAGGGCAAATCAGGACACCTGGATTCTAATCCCGGTTCTACTGCTAACTCAGGGAAATCCCTTCCCTCTCAAGGTGTCAGTTTTCTCTTCTGTAAAACGGGACGTTGGCTCTTGGATCTCCACAGGCCCATATGGCACTGGAACCTTTTGAGTCTGTAACTGATAGAAGAGATGGGACCAGGTAGAAAAGAACTTGAAAAGCATTGGAAAATTCAGAGCAAGGAGACAGATATGATTAAGAGCCAGGGACATCCGGGTCCCACAAAATAGGCATAGCTGACATGTAATAGCCCTTCTTCACCTGATATTCCAAAGGGCTCATGTGATTTCTAAGGTCACATGGACAGATACAGTCACCCCCTTCCCAGTTTTGATACTTTGATAACGGTGTTAAGTTGGTTTGGTTCTTCCAACCCACCATCCTTTAAAAATATGCATTAAAATCTCTCTCTCTTTTTTTTTTTTGGCCGCACTGTGTGGCTTGTGGGACCTTAGTTCCCGACCAGGGATTGAACCCTTGGCAGTGACAGCACGGAGTCCTAACCACTGGACTGCCAGGGAATTCCCTAAAATCCCTCTTTTTTAAAAAGGAGTTTACAACGTTAGTTAATTGGATTTACCTTTAATGGTCTGTCCTTAAACTAAGTCTGAAAACCACTCCCAAAGTGTTGCCACACTGGAAGGGAAGACATTCCGACCAGATGGAGTGAGTTTTTCTTTAAGAACAGAGTTCACCCCACCCCCCAACCCCCCATGAGCTGAAGCAGGAGATTAAATTCACAGGAGCCAGGCTGAATAAACCCAAAGTACTTTATTATTTTTAACATGTATTTATTTTTCAGGGTATCATTAAGTGAGGGTCCAGGATTTCTTTCTATTTTTCAAAAAAGCCCCAAAGGACCTCTTAATTTAAACTGAATTCCTTTCTGTGGGTTGAAGCCAACTTTCTCCCATTTCACAGAGCTTTCTCTGGTCTTCCTTCTAGGTATTGTTGCAGAAGGCCGGAACGACCTCTATGTCTCAGATGCATTCCACAAGGCATTTCTTGAGGTGAGTACACCTCTCTTCGCTCTCTATTCTTCTGCTGCTTTTTTATTCTCATGCTGCTTTATTATTCAATACATCAATATCTCATGTGATTACTAGCTTTGGAGTTGTCCCTCCACTGGCTCTTACAGTGTAGACAGCAGATGTGTGAACACTAGGAGACAGCTGTGGAAAAAGGCATGATTCCAGTGTCCCTCAAACCCCAAATCTGTAGCGCCCTCCTCCACGAGGACTGCTACAATATAGCCCTGACTTGAAGCCCTCATGGTCTAATTGTTCCACCCTCCATCCTCTACCTCTCCTGGGAACATAGACATTAAGGGGAAGGTGACACAGGAAAAGCAGCCAGCAAAGGCATTCAGAGGAGGAGAACCAGGAGAGGATGAGCTAATGGAAACCCAGGAAGGAGTATTAAGACAATGGAAAGCATCTAGTAAGAAGATATTTTGAAAAGTGACCGAGGTGACTTTTCCCTGAGGAATTTGGACAGTGCAGTAGGGGCACATGCCTAGTTGTAATGGCTGAAGAGCAAATGGAAAGTAAGGAAGGGGAGCTGGTGAGTGCAGATCATGTCCTAAAGTGTGTTCCAGAAAACTAGAGCTCTAGACTACACTGCGGGTAACAGAACGTTAGATGGTCAAATAAATGTATATCCTCTTCTTGGGAAATTAACAAGAATTAATGCACATTGGAGTGCCGACGTCTGAGCAGTTCCATAGTGAAGAAAATGGTTCAGTATTGCTTAACCTAGTGTTGCCCCAGCTAAGACGCCCATGGAACCCTTTACTAGAGTAAGAGCTGCATAAAGCCTTTAGAACTTCTGGTTCTCAAACAAATACGGAGCTATATAGATCAATGGCATTAGCTTTCTGGGGAGCTTGACTCAGGATGGGGTCTGAGAATCTGTATATTTACAAAGCTCCTCAAGGAATTTTGATGCACAACCATGTTTGGGAACCATTTATACAGATTATTCTTTGGGGGAACCAGGCTATGAGGGAAATGTGATGGGCCAATGTTAGAGAAGGTCACAGGATTGAGGAAATTGCAAAGAAAGAAGATTGTGGTCAGAGAGAAAGGTTTCAGGGCATCGTGCTAGTAAATATAGTCGCAGAGTCCAAGCTCAGTGGGAAATATGTAGTTAGGAGGAAAGTGGAGGGATCAAGGGACAGGAGGAGGTCAGAGTAATTGTAATGGGAGTGAGGAAGTGTGATAGCTTAAAAAAACCAAAGGTTATATAGTCTGAGAGAAGGATAATGTAATTATAATCTCAAAAGTCTAGATGTTCTGAGAGATGGCAAGTTCAAGGTGTAGCCATGGACTGGTTTGCTTTAGTGAAGGTAATGCTCATTGGGTTTGATGAGATGAAAGACATGGGAGGTTAGAGTATTGAATGGGTCTCCTACCACGACATTTTAATTGTCTAGGTCACGTGATAGCAGGAGTTAGGATAGACAGAAAGGCTACGGGCTAGGCAACAAAATCCTCAATGTGGGAATATAATCCATAGAACAATAGATATTAGTGACCTATAGGACAACAGCAAGAGTAGAGGGATATATCTTAAAGACACTGAGGTCAGAACAGGGGATTTTACATGAGTAATGGATTAATGGTTTTGGAAGTAAAAACAACACTGATACCATATGGATTATGGAAGAAAGAGCACTTAGAAAGGCTGCAAGGGAAGATGAGTCCTCAGGGTTTTAACTATGATTGAGAATCTTCTTCCAAGGACCCCAAATAGAAGTGATCAGCTCAGACCTCCTTGAGGGCCTTGAGTAACTATTAAGAAGCAGAAGTTTACATTCATTTTGTCTACTTGAGCCCACTAAACAATGATGCAAGGCTCCTCCATGGCTCTTGGGAACCCAATACACACACCCCTACTGATTGTAGATCTCCTGAGAAGCCATTAAAAACCAGAATCTGATTCGAATAAAAGGATCCTGGTCTTACAAAAGCTCCAGTCTGCTCATAAATTTAGTACTAGAATGATCATGAAATAGATAGTATGGCCAGAAGGGAGGCGGTAAGGAAGGAGGGAGGGAGAGAACAGCATCAACCAGCTCCTGAAGACTCAGGGATCTGAAGTGCTTTCATTAGAGTCAGGGACAGAGTTTTAGTGACATTCTGGGTCCCCAAACAAAAGTTTCTAAAGATATCTCCCTCCAGACCTGTGCAGTTCTACTTAGCAGCAAGTTCAAATACCATCACTTCAGTCTATTACTCCAAGAAATACTCATCTCATCCAGCCAGAGGACCCTCCTCTTTTCATGGGCCCTAGTTCCTGAGTGGCTGCTTACAGTAGTTGTATCTGGGATCTTGATGCTCCAGGAGTGAAACTATCTCAACTGTAGTGCTCTAATCTGGAGTCAAAATGTCTTTTAGTATCTAGTACAATACCATATACAATGGTGCCAGCCAGAAATGTGACAACCTCGTATACATCCAGATTTCTGGTTTAGAGATTACCTGAATGGACCCTGGCACTTATTATTCAGCACAAGGCTTGGATGAATACAAGTGCTTACATCAATATTCAGTGGATGAAAGAAAGGCTAAAAGTAGGGTTCCAGAGGGAACCCAACCTGACCCAAGTGTACTTTCACCTGGAAAACAAATGGCATTTTGAGGAATTGCTGTGTCGATGGATGATTTACCTGCCTGTAATGAGCTGCAGAGTAGCTAATGTAGCAGTTTGTTTCCTATTTGACCTGCAGGTAAACGAGGAAGGCAGTGAAGCAGCAGCAAGTACCGTCATTGGCATTGCTGGCCGTTCGCTGAACCCCAGCAGAGTGACCTTCAAGGCCAACAGGCCCTTCCTGGTTCTTATCAGGGAAGTTGCTCTGAACACTATTATCTTCATGGGCAGAGTAACCAACCCTTGTGTTAACTAAAATGTTATCCTTTATAGTTCTTCCTATTTTGGTTTGTGAATAGAAGTAAAAATAAATACAACTACTCCCATATCTCACAATTACAAATGGACTTTGCCACCTGAAATGAAGACATTTCAGGAAAGGAGAAATGGATAGACGTGCTGTTGGGCATTTGGTAAAATGAGGCTTTCAATTGTTCTCTACCAGTGAACACATCTGGGTCAAGAAAGTGAAGAAGGGAGATACGTCACTGCTTCATCTTGACAGATGGTAGGCATCCTGAGAGGGCAGGGGGAGCTTGAAATCTAGGTAATCCCCTCATACTAAAAAAATCCAAACATTTTAAACGAATTAATCTCTATACAGAAAAGACAGAGATTCAAATCTGAATATTAAATCATTTAATTCTCAAACCACTCACATGCATAATGTTCTTTTACACAGTGTTAAAATAAAGAGGAAAATGTATTTTTATACAAACAGAATTTCAAGTATACATTAATAGACTTTTCAAATTACTAACCAAGTTGCTAAGATTTCATTCACATTGTTCTTAAAGCTGTTCAACGAGAAAGCTTTTGCTAAACTGCTTTAAATATGTTTATATAAACCCATATATTTTCACTTTCTCTGAATCTCCCTCCCCCAACCCCAGTCTCTGCCCACCCTCCTGCCCTCCCCCCTCCCCCGACACAACAGGGCTCCTGGGGCTCTAGGAGACATGCAACCCCACCAAGAACTATTGGCTTGTCATCAGGGGAAGGACAGAATCTACAGGAGGAGAGACTGAGAACGCCTGTCAAATTAAGGGAGAGAACAAATCTGATACTTAGAAACAACACAAATCAGGATCATATTTTGTAGCCTGTGATTCACTTGCCTTTTATTAAAAAAAAAAGTCTCAGCCTCCCACGAAACCACCCACAAGTTTCTGATAATTTGGTAGCTGAGAAAATAATTTAACATTGGGTACTTTCCCCCGTGAAACTTCTAAAATCAAGGTAGGCATTTTGAACTTTTTCATTTGGTTGTTTCTTTTTCCCTTTGGCTGGGGGTGGGGGGCAGCTTAAAAATGGTTGATTTCTGTGTTTACATTATGGCATTTAGTTAATTTCACGAGGTCCACCAAGAGTTCTCCCTCCTCAACTCTCCTCCTGAAGTAATCTGGCTTCAGGGCGAGGAACAGCCACTCTCCTTAGGAATTAAAGTGCATTTTTTCAGTAAAAGTGGGGTGGGGGAGGTGTGGTTTACACTTAAGTGATAATGATTAAAAGAGGGTGGGGTGAGAGAAAGTCCTACTCCTATATATAGGTATTTATAGTTAAGGTCATAATAAAAACAGATATTCTCTAAGGAAATAAGATGTACAAACCCAGTCGAGCACCCTCAGAGGTGCAAGAGTGCTAGCCTGGCTCACCGACTTTTCTGAGGCATCTTTATTAATGGAGTAATCGCTTCAGATGAAAGACACAAACCTCAAATGTTAGTTTTTTCAAAGGGAAAAAACAGACCGGTAGGTTCTTCTAGTTAAAAACTCTATCTCATTCCCTTTCAGGGATAACAACATTTTAGAAATTGATTGTCTGTTTTAATATGAATCCTTGATTAACAAGTTGTGAAAAAATGTTAGATAAGTTTGTTGCTTAGAAATATTATGGTAGCCTTTAGAAACTCAGGATGAGGAGGCATAGTTGGTCCTTGCTATCAATAAATATCAGCTGAGGGGAAGTTAAAATTTTCCTGTAATCTCTTTATTTGATAGCTACCACCAGAATCTTACTTTCTGTTTTCCTATAAATGCTTTACTATTTCTTGGGGGACAAACCCAAGAATTTTCCAAAGAGAAGTAAATGCTACATTATTAGCTGTATGAAGAAGTGATGAGAAGGGGGAAATTGTCCTGGATTCTGGCCTCTGAGTCCAGTGTGATCTGCTTTTCACAGTGACCAGTGGGAAGGCACAGTGCCAGGGACAGGTAGATGGGAGACAGCTGTCACCCACCATATAAGCACCATTGAGAACAGGTGGACAGATTTCTTTCAGACTATGTCCATCTGAAGGAAACCATATTTCGGCTACATTGACTTTTCTTTGAACCCTCCGTCTTGTCTTTTCTTCTCAGAGACAGCATAAGTGGGTCCCACCTGAAATTATGAGAAGCCAGGATGTCTAAGGGCAATCTAAGGGCAATCTTGCGGGATCTTATTAGTTCTCTGACCAGGGATTGAACCCAGGCCTTTGGCAGTGAAAGCGCCAAGGACCCACTAACCACTGGACCACCAGGGAATTCCCTAAGTGCTCTTTCAACCTACTTCTCCCTTTACTCACTTATGCTGACGTGCCAAAAATTGAGAGTTCTGATTTTAAGATTTCTTAAAGGAGAAGCCATTGGTTCCTGACTGATCTGGCAGATCTATTTAAGTTCTGCTATTAGACCACAAAATAATTCAACAGGCTAAAACAGTGAACATAGACCATAGAGGATGAAAAGTTAACGGACTGAGACATTTCTTTTGCCTATAGTTTGGGAATGTTTTTCTTTTGTTGTGAAACTGCAGTCAGACCAGCTTTTGTTTAGCTCTTTCAGAAAGGATTTCTTAGAGGTTTAAGAGGAATCAGCAAGCCAATCAGTAGGACAGAAGAACTTGGCCGAACTTCACAGTCCTGATAGAGAATTCCTGATAGGGAATTTGTTTCATTACTGGTGTAAAATATAGTACAAGTTTCTCTCTCTATATTTTTACCATTACTTCCCCCTCCTCCTCCTCTACTCTCCTTCCCCAAATCTTAAAATCCAGTGCGGTGTGATTTGCATAAAGTTCAACAGTGTTTCACAGTACTTCATCATGTTCCTCAGTATGAAAACCCTAATGGGCTACTCTCTGGATGCAAACAAGTCTCAAAGGCTATTGCTTTTCTATTCCACCCAATATAAGGAAGCCTTCACAAATCTTCTAAGGCATAGGAGGCATTTTTCTCTGACATTGCAGCATACACATGCTAAGCAAACAGCCAGGCCTTAATGTTACTTTAATGAAATTTCATAGCCTGATGCTAATTCAGTCCTCTGCACTAGCAATTTTTCCTTCCACCCACTTTTTCTTCTCGAACACACCACCTATTTGAGATTTAAATTATCAATTATTTGTAGGCAATATATGAATGAAAATTTCTACAGTGCCGGCAGTCTCTCAGATGAGAGACTGCTATATTTGAACTTGCTCTCAAACACAAATTTCTTTCATGAATTAGAAATCACTTGGTAGCTAATTAGTTGGAATGGTGGTTCTCACTTTTTTAAGGATAATCAAACAGTTCTCCCCTCCCCATTATCACGTGTGACGTTGCCATGGGCAGGTATCTTTATACCTGGGCAGGAGAAGGAAAGATATGAAAACTCGTTTGGGAATTACTGGGTTAAGTCTTTGATATCCTGGAACAAAGATGCTGAACTGACTCACTTCACATTTCATGTAAAACTCAGAAATATTTACGCCTTAGCTAGTGCTAATTTAATTCACAAAGAAACAGGGAAAAGTGAAAGTCACTTTACATCGAAATCCCACTTAGAAGACAGGCTAGGAAACAATCAAATACATCACCATCACCCCAGGAAGGGCCCTTCTTTTTCTTCATTAACTTTAACAATGCCACCTGCTTACTTTACAAATAAAAATCACCCTAGGTGGCTTGGGCTTGGCTCTCCTAATAAGTTCAAGCGCTCCATCTCAGCTAGCAGAGTTAAAAAAATCTCCACTTAAATCACATATGCAAGGGAAAGAGGATTCTAGGGTGCAGACTTTGAAAATTTGTTTTGCTGACTTATGCATACTTTGGTATAGAGAGGAAACTGAGTGGATGGCAACATCTCTCTATTGAATTACTCCGAGGACAAATAAATGATCCATTTTACCACTTGAGCCTTGGCCCACTCTAAGTTTTAAACTCAGAGCCATGCCTGGGATACCAATAAAGGTATCTTATGACAAAAGAGAACCAGGTAGAGGTTATCCTGCCAAAGACCATTCAGGACTACCTAGAAAATGATTCTCAACCTTGGCTGCCCATTAAAATCATCTGAGGAGCTTTTAAAGCCCAGGTTGCACAGCAGGCCACTTAAACGTGAACGTCTAGAGGGGGCCCCAGGCATCAGTACTTTTTTAAATGCCCCAGGTGATTCTAATGTGCAGCCAAGATGGGGAACTACTTGTCTAGGTCAACTGGCTCTGTAACAGAAAGCATTAAGGTCACTGTTCACCCAAGCCAGATAGAAGAAAGATAAGACTCTATGCTTCCTCCCAGATTCATGGATTTAACATGCCTCAAACAAATTACCTAGGCATTTCTCACTTTTTTGTTTGTTTTGTATTTCAATAAATCACTTTGGCTGTAAAACAGGCTGCACTGCCGACAGTATATTACTGACTTAGTAAGACTGCACCTTAAGTATGTGTTTGTAGCAAAACAGCTGGGGACAGGCCTAGGCAAAAACTCTGGGCACACACAAAAGATAAGCCAGCAGGAGTTAATTCCTGAGTCTAGGATATTAGGAGCATGGCTTATAGGCTGACGATGATTCTATAGTTAGAAAAAAAATAGCAGTGGTGAATAGATTCACTTGATTTTACTGCCTATCATCTCCCTATAGCATTCAAACTGTATTCGGGCAAACATCACTATATCAGTTGTCACCAATGGGTACTGCTTGTCTCATTTGGAATCTCACACTATACTGTCACTTGCCCTACCCAGTCACCAGGAAAGTAACTACTTATCAGCTAGTACCTAAAACACAGATGCCAACCTCTAAAAATCTGAAAATGGATCACTCTCTCATTTTCACTCCTAATCAGAGAAGCCCTGTTTGCAATTACAACCAGCCAGTGCATTAGAAATGAAAAGGTGGAAAGCATCCGGGGATATTTCTGAAAAGGCCAGTAGTCCTTCCTCAGCTGTAACAAATGTTCAAACGGTAGGTAACCTGACTTGGCTCAGTGTACTTGTGCCCCAAACGGCAGATCAGTTGAGTGCTACAACTGCATTTAAGGATTAGGTGGCCTGCCTAGTGGCATTTTACTCCCGAAACTGAATTTCCTGACACCCACAACAGGCCATCCTGACTATTTCAACAGTGTTGGCATTAAAAGCAGAAAAATCTCTCTTCGGAGTGTCTAAAAGCAAAACAGGTCATCCAAAAAACTGCATGCAAAACTGCAAGTTAAGATATTGGCAGAAGGCTCATTATCAGGAAACTATGGTTGATATTCCAGTCCCCCAAAATGGACTGCAAATGGCAATTTAAAAATAAAAAAAAAACAAACTCAGGATTCAAACAAAATTTTCACATCATTAAAAGGAGTTGAGTGCACCTTTAAAAACAACAGAAAGACTCCACTTCCACGGGGCTACTCTTGCCAAATAGAAGCCAGTGGATAAAAGCACTAAACCCAAGTGTTCTGACACTGTTTGATATGGGCAACGAAACCAAACACTGACATCTGAACATGACAAGAAGTGAGATACTGCAGTCTCTATATTTTGGGTCTGGCTTTCCTTTGCTTGCTACAGAAAGCTACACTCTTTCTTCAGCCAAGTGCTCAGAGGTAGAGGAGCTGAAGCGAGTACAAGAGAATGGGGTGGATGGTGGCTGAGGAATCCAGCCTCCTGCCTAAGGGGCTACAGGGCAATCTTGGAATATTCTCAGTCTTTAATGGGAGGTAGAATTTTCTACACTGACTTATCTGCCTTCATCAGACACCTTTTTCTCACATACATACATAAAATCACATACACATAGCTGGCAACTCACAATTATATTGCAACTTGCAGCAACTGTACACCTAGCCCAACAGATACTTTCAATCTAAATTTTATATTATCCCCCAGCTTTTCTCAGGTAGATGCAAGCCAAATTTGTTCTTTTGAGATCCCTCCTTTTGCCAGGCTTCTAAACATACATTTCACTTTAACGCCTACATCTTTTGTCGCTGAAGAACAGCTGCACTAAGTGGGTGCAAAGTGTTATAACATCTTTATAAATAGAAAGTGCAAGAAACAATTTTCTTAGGCAAAATACAAACAAAGCAACTAAAAGCTCTCATAGCCTACTATGCCAAGAATTTGATTTTTATAATCAATGATACAGCTAACAAGATGCTTCTAAAGCTACCAAGGTCATAGTGGATGAGTAAATATATTTATAAACATACATTTATGAAAAAAAGATATTAAGAAAATAGCCAAACTTCCCACAAAAGTTATTTGCATGAACTATCTTTAGTATACCACTCTGTTCAATGCACATGCATATACAATTGAATTATATTAGTGTTATTTTTATTGGCCCACTTTTCCAAAAAGAAAACAGGCTCATTTTTTAAAACTTCAAGTTACATGATTTAAAATCATTTTTGTAAAAATATCAAATACCATATAAATTCTAAATATCTTCTTTGCTATCTGGCTGATAGCCATTCTAGAGGTGGATTCCAGCCACACGTAGTGACTCCTGATTTAGCATCTTGGCTTCCAGAGGAAACACATTTTAAGCTTTGTTCCCTGTGTTGTAATTCTGTTTTTGCAGTGGTTCTTTAAGAACCACTGTAGTTAGGATTCTATTTATAGGAAACTCAGTAGATCATCTTCAAAAATGTCAAAACACCTGCTACAAGATATGCTAAAAGCAGAAATCTAAACCTTAAGGAATTTCTCAGGATGCGGTTATTAAATGGTTTAGACTTGTGATGCTGAAAAGAAAGAATAAGTATTTTGTCTATCTGCAGGTTCCCTTTCTTCTGACTTTGTTCTCTTTTTCAATTTGAGAGCACAGTACAGTTGACCCTTGACCGACATGGGTTTGAACTGCATGGGTCCATTTATAGCCAGGTTTTTTTCAATAGTAAATACTACAGTACTACACCATCAGTGGTTGGTTGAATCCCTGGATGCAGAGGAACCACAGAAACGGAAGCCAACTATAAGTTATAGGGGGATTTTCCACTTGCAGAGGGTCGGCACCCTAACTCCCACATTGTTCAAGAAACAATTATACTTAGTTTTCGTGCAAACACCAGATGATTTCAAATTTAAGAGTCACAGAGAATCTAGAGGAGGGCCCAAAGAGCTGTAAGAAACCGAATGAGAGGCATCTTCATAGATTATCAAATATTTTTCAAGTGTCCAGTATTTTCACTATAAGCATCTTTGCTGCAAACATTTTCACAGCATAACTAATTGGTCATAAGACAATTTTGCCACAAAAGATAAAATAACTGGATGACAGTTTTTGGTTTGATAGTTTGGTTTCGACTGGCATTTCTCCCAGTTAGCAACATTACTGATGCCTTTATTGAGCTGACAGATAATGATTTGCTCCAAGAGTTGGTTTCTTATTTTGAAACACTACATTGGAGGATAAAGAGGCCAAAAGCCTCAAAGGTGCAGAGTTGAACCCACATTTCCCACAGAACTTTGGAAAGTCTATGAATGGACATATGACAAAATGCCAAGAACAAACAACAGTGCAGAGGCTTTCACAATGCAATACAAAGCTTGGCTACAAATATGCATCCTGGTATTTGGAAACTGATATCTCTCTTAATGAAGGAAGAAATTTAAGCAAAAAGAAAAAGCACAATGCTGAATGAGGAGATGAATCAACAAGCAAAAAAAAAAAAAAAAAAAAGTATAAAATACTAAGAATGAAAGACCTGGAAAACAAGTGCTTAGGTACAACACACAAAATCAGTTATTTGTGCAGGATTGCCATGAATCTACACACATTTTAGAGGTATTCAAATATTTTGTATTTTGCAATAAAGTTTTTAAAATTTTGTTATTCATGCTTCATTATGTCCTTTTTAATGTCCCTCTTTTATTTTTTATTTTATCTTTTATGGCAAAATTGCCTTACAGCGAATTAGTTATAAGGTGAAAATGCTTGCAGCAAAGTTGACTATGGCAAAGATGGTTCTAGCAAAAGTACCTAGAACCAATTTTTCATTCCCTGGGAGTATATTTTCAAAGGCTTCTCTGTCACAAAGAGCAGACTTTGAGGTACAGCAGAGTGGAAATATGGATAAAAAAGAAAATGTTAAGACTATTTTATTTTTATTCATCAAAATTTGCCCCAATCATTATATGATAAAATCTAATTAATCCTGATGCCTAAATGACTCAAACATTCCAACCCTGGTTATTCAACTACAAATGCCGAAGTCTTTCTTTTCTCTTCCCAGCATTTTCTAGAGTCCTAAATTAAGTCTTCAGCCCTGAGTACCCCTTTTATATCCTGTATTTGTAATTCCTGAGGCCTGACCGGGGAACAGAGATCTCTTCACTATATGATAATTGGGGATGACCAGCAAGAAGCCCTCACAACTAATTCTCTAAGAAACCACTATACATGGAATGGATAGATAATACCAAACCTTTCTTCTCTTAGAAAGTGTATTCATTTGGGGATGATCATTTTTAGAGCAGAATCCATTCTCTGCCATTATTCCTTCTGAAGGCAATAAAAGTCCATTTATAAGCCAGCAGGAATTTAAATAAAGCGTCCTAAATTTGACAAGTCTAACCAAAAATTGTAAAAATTCAATGATTTGTTATTCTATATAACAGAAGCTGATAGCAACTGATAATTTTAAAAGATTAACAACTATAAAACTGGGCAACGGATTTTCCCATATGGAAGGTAATATAAATGGAATGAACCTATTCTCCTAGCACAAATTTGTGCCAGAGGTGGTATGGTGGCAGTAAAGATGTGTAGGATATGTAGGCAAAACTTGCAATCATCTCAAGAATATAATCCATCTAGCCACTCAATAGAAACTCCTGTTGAAACAGATTTAGCAGCCATATAAATTTTCCATACCACAGGAGTTTTTGCCTATTTGTAAATTAAATACAGCTGACATCTCTAATAAATCAAGGTCTGTAACAGCAAGCTTTTTATTCCCTCTAGAGTATTTCTGGTTTAGCATAGACAGTTACTGTGGCTTCACAGGAAAACAAAAAACAAACGGCAAATGCTCACAATTTGGAACTTGGAACAAAAGAAAATATGGAAATTTTGCTATAATATAAATGAAACTCGGGGTGGGAAGCTAAAGAAATCTGTTCCAGGTATTTGTCTCATTCTCCTTCTAGCTCCTTTACTGACCCATGGTAGATTTAAGAAATGGTTTCTATGGCACAAACAACTGACCTAAATCAACACACAAGAGTTAAGACAAATCAAAAAAACCTAATGCTACCTATAACAGATTAAATTTGGCCCCAAATCCTTGACACATCTTCCATCAAGTGGTAAGGTATTTCCTCTCCCCTTGAATCTGGGCTGACCAGTGACTTCTTTGACCAATAGTGTATGGTGATGACTCTATGATAGCTCTGGGCCTGGCCTTGAAGAGGACTGGCATCCTCTGCCCAGCCTCTTGGAGGCCTGAGCTGCCATTTCATAACTCTGACTGCTATGATGGAGAGATCAGATACATAGTCCCTGAGACTCCAGAGAGGGAGAGGAGGCCTGCTGGGCCTAGTCTTCTAGCCCTCCTTACCAAGGTGTCAGGAATGTGAGATCATCTTGGACACTCCTGACCAGTCCAACCACCTGCTGAATACTACCAGGTGACCTGAGTTGTCACCACAGGGAGCAAGAAGTTGCCTAGACTAGCCTTTCCTGAATTTCTGATTCACAACATCATGCGATATATAAAGTAGTTGCTGTTTTAAGTCACTAAGGTTTAGGATAGTTCATTACACAGCAATAGATAACTGGAATGCTATCTTTCAATTTTTGCCTTGGTAGTAACTCAATCATTCACAATTAGAACTACCAAATGGGTGACTCCTCTAAATTGGTGGGCAATATCCCCAGAAAATATTCATCATTCAACATCTGCTCAGAGGTCAACTGCTTTATCTCGTGAAGAAATCTTCCAATCACTTATTCCTGAATTAAAAGTTCACTAAAAGCAGTGCTGTTACTGGCTATTGTATATTCTAGTTCACTCCAACACTTATAAGTAAACAGAGTTAACACGATGTACTGGAGATAGCCTGGGCTTTGGAATCAGATTGGTAAATATTGACTCTGCAATTTATCCATTGTGTAATCTTGGGCTCAACAGTTTCCTCATCTATAAAATGTAGTATAATTACACCTATTAAAGGCAACATAGTCTACTAAGAATGTCAAGTGTAGTGAAAGACTGCCTAGGTCAACCTCTCTGTGTCTCCGTTTCTTTCTCTCTAAAGTGAGGATAATAACAGTATCTACCCTAATGGGATTGTCATAAGGATTAGATGAGTTAACGTGAGGCACACAGAACTGTGCCTAACACACAGTAAACACTTAAAGTCAGCTATTTTTAGTTACTACCATTACTACCTCATAGGATTATTTTGAGAATGTACTGCAATTATGTCTCTAAAGCACTTAGTATGGTTAATTCTGTCCCCTTCTTTTTGATCTTTTATCTCTGTAGTGAAAAGTGCAGGCTTTTAAAAGTATACACCAGCCTCTAACCAAGTGGGTTTAGGACTCTCAAGTATAGGAAGCCACATCTAAACTATGTCTAAAATCAATTTTGTTATACAAATTCCAAGCAGATTGTCTGGTACCAAAAATTACTTAATGGAACAAAAATTTACTTAATGGAACAGATTCTCCTGTATGCTACCTACCATTTAAGATAAGTGATTTCATAGAATAGGGAACATTTTCCTATGAGATACATACTTTGACTTCCAGCATTATGGATTAATTGAGATTCTAAAATTCACAGTATATTAAATTGTGTTGTTGGTCATATGAGATACTGAACAAATATCTCTCTTAACTGGGTGGTGAATTCTAGCTTCCTTAACAGGACTTACTGAGTAGACATGAAAAAAGCAAGCATTAGAGAAGTGTTTTTTTGGTTTTTTTTCCCTAAACTGCTCTGCCTTTGTAACTAAGCTTTGTGCTTAAAGCTTCCACTATTTGAGCTAATGGACCTTTCTTAATTATGTTACTATGGGAGGTATTTATCATACAGATAATGGGGAAGATGTAAGATAAGAAATTTATTTATCTTATATATGCACGCTCTGTGAACATAATGTATATTTCAGGTAATATTTGCCTTCTACGTCATTGCTGTTCCTCACAATTGAGGGAAAAGATAGTCTGCCTACACAATAAAACTGGATAGTCTGTACAGATATCTTGCAGGTTTTGATATCACCGTTCCTATCAACAACTACATCCTTTGGAATGTAATTAAGTCAGGTTTGAAAGTACTCAAAATATCCAACTTTGGCTTGTCCTGAGCAAGAAAACATACTTAATGCAAAGTAAAAAGACTGGCCCTGGGAAAAGCACCATTTAAGAATAAGAGTGAAAACAGACACTAAAAAGCAAAGGAGGCAAAGCAACATAAGACTGATAATTATCAAAGAAGTCATAATGCTTGGCAAACTCCATTGTTTTCAACAGATTCGTATTTAAATGACATCTATTACCAAGACCTCAAATGGTGGTGGATGCAGATGATTCACTGGGCTACCTAAATACAATTTCTTTCGCAAGTCCTCTACCCCAGATTAATCAGAATCCCAAATTAACCAGAAAAGCAGCACTCCAAAATCTCAAGAACTATTACTATAAGTGCTCTAAGACAAGGCAGATATCACCTATGCAAATATTCTGGAACCTTCTAGATGAAGATTATCTATTACTTGGAGGGCGTAACATATAAAACCTACTAATATCCAACTTAGAAAAAAGGCAACTTTAAGAATAAAATGCCTACTGAAGAGGTGCCGTATATGCGGCTAGGTCACTCATACAAACTTCGTATGTCTTGGTAGAGCTCACAACAAAGTAAGAATCAAATCCACTGTATTGTATCAGCATGGCCTAGAACACTTTGCCCAGATAAATTTACCTCAGAAGTCCATGTATTGTTTCCAAATGGGGAGCAATTATATTCTCCTCTTACAAGGAATTCTGTTTATTATCATCCTAACATTTTCCATTTTTTCCAGATCTGGCATAAATAAGCTATTTGAACAGTAAGAATGAACATTCACAAATCAAATACATAATGGCCCATTACAGATTTAGAAGAATTACAAATAACAGAAATTGGAAGGTAGGTCTAAAAAGAACTTTAAATCTTCAGATGTTTCATTATGTTTTAAAACATTGACTTAAAAAAAAAAAAAAAGGAAGATTTTGGCTTTTTACTATTCCACATGGAACAGAGTGAGTTTACTTGAGGAAATGAAGATTTATAGTAAAGGAAATGGGTAGAGGTTTCTACTCTAGAAAAACAGTACTTTGGATAAGAGTCAAACCACTTATTCATAACAGAAATTAATTTTTAATACTAGTGGGAATAAATTCATTCTTGCCATCATCATCATTGTGTTAACTTAGAGAAATGGCAAAACACTTATAAAAACATTACTTTTTTTACAGTACTTTATGTAAACATGGTATTCATTTAACCCTACATTATTATGCATGGGAATTATTTTAAAAAATTACTTTCTTAAATCTGTAATTACCATCCTAAACTTTAATGCACCTTTAAGGCAAGGACAAATCATAAGGCCTACTCTAAATGCTTTAAAGCAATGGGATTCAAGAAGGAGCACAAATGAGACAAGGATCTAGAAAAAGATGGCAACCTCTTTCAAGAAACTGATGCATATATGGCAGTATGAATTTAAAACCTCAACCAAACTATTATTATAAAGGCAAAATGGCAAGAGTGACAAACTGAGAGGCAGTGGTGTAATTCTTTCAACTCTAATTCTGGACTTGACAAACTTTTGTTTTCAAGCTTTGCAGGCCATGTGGTCTCTGTCAAAGTACTCAACTTTGCCACTATTGCAGAAAGTAGCCATAAACAATACCTAAACGAATAGGTGTGGATCTATTCCACTATCACTTTCTTTACACATACATGTGACCTCAGGATTTGGCCTGGGGGCTATGGTTTGCTGAACCTTGGTCTAATTCCTAAATCCTAGAGATATACTTTGCTAAGGGGCATCCTCTCATATTAAGGGATTTACCTGGTTTAATTGCTAGTTGTCCCTTCTCTAAATCTCAGCAACCAAAATACTGAATGAGTAAGTATACAGATAAGGAGAACATTTGAGGAAGAGAAAAAAAAAACCACGTCTGTTGCAGCTGAAAAAATAAAAACTTCCAAGATTCCAACTCCTTCCTGATTAAATGCCTTTGCACTATGACTAAGAAGACTTTTATCTTTGTTCAATTTAATTTCCTTTCCATTACCCACTGCTTTCATTTCTTTAAATTAGATCTTCCAGTCAAATAAAATGTCGTTTTTACCAGTTAAAACAAAATTAGTGTTAAGTAACAGCTAAAACTTTTCAAAAGTTATTTCTTGACTAAAGACTATTCAGCTATTAAGGATGAAGTTCACTATTTCACTCTTCCATCAAACCACTTCCAACCAAGGCCTGATTTCAACTATGAAGTTAGTAGGAAAATGGTTTATTTCTATTGTCATGCCATCTTTGGAAAACCCTGTTTCAATGATGTAGGGGGAACTGGAAACATTAAAACAAAAAACAGAAAACAACAAGAAAACTTCCCTTAACTGCTATCTCCCTTCTTTTCCAATTTTTATCCTTCAGGAACGAATTTACTTTTACACATTCAAGATTAGATTTGACCCTCTAGTATAACGGATAGCTTGGGGGTAGTTTGCAACTCACATAAAGTAAAATTCAACTCAGTTCAGAGGTAAATATGGTTCTGAGTAAAGAGAGAACAAGTCATTAGAAAGAGCCTTCTGCCTAAGTACAGTATTACCGTTCATGCCAATGCCATATTTTAAACTGGTATCAGAGTTCTGAGAGAGAATAAAAGGTACCTCTTAGAATGAAAGCAGATTAATGTATTGTCATCTCCCTTCTTTTGCTGAGAATATTGGGTAGCTCCTTTGCTATTAAGTGCTACTCAATAAATGAAAACAGTCCCAGTGTTTGCTATTTCATGGCATTAAGGTACTTAATGATGATTTAGCTCTCACTGCTAATGCTGTTCCCTTCATAAGGTGACACGTGCAAGTTAAAATTTGGTAATGAGTTTTCAGCATTAGCTAAAGTCCATTTAGTACATCCTTAAGAGAGGTATCCTCTGTGCACACACCTTTATAGCTATTCATTAAGGTAGATAGAACACTACTAACTCCTATGACCCTACAGTGATGTTAGCTAAGAACTAGGACAATGTCACAGTGAACCTGGATAACAATCTTGGATAGTTATTTAGAATAATATCTCTTCTAACCAAAACGGGGAAACTGCTTTCAAACTTAAATTTGTTTAAAAGTTAGGCTGGCTTGAATTTTCATGAATTTCATAGCTCTGCACTAGGCCAGTTAATAGGAGAACCAGCAAACATGATTGTGCTGATGTGGTCCTAGATGACCGAGAAGCACTCTATTCACAGTACAGATACAGCAAAAACCTATTAGCAGTGAATAAAAAGGGAGGGGGAACCCATCAAACACTCATAGCATTTCCACATCTATCAGACAGTCCCTACTTCATTTAAAATGTTTGTTGCTAACCCTGGATGGAGTACTGACAAATGCTGCAAAGTTTCTCTTTACAGAAATTACTGCACCTCACTTTTACAATTTGGTAATAGTTTAAATAGCTCTATTTTCTCAAATAACATCTAAGAAATTAACAAAGCAATAAAGAACTTTCCAGCATAATACTTCTGAAAAGTAGGATGGACTTGACAATTTTTTGGTAGGCTTAAAAGCTCCATCTAAAGCAGCATATTCTGTACCTCTCACCTCCCTGCCTATTTAGTAATGGCAAAATCTGTCCACTGAAAGCCTTGGTTACCAGCTGAAATGTTTCCTTAAAGATTTCGGTCTAATTTCAACTCCACTTTTTCTATGCCACAGAGCATAGTTGGTCCCTAAGACGGCCCTAGGCGACAGTTTTCACCCTATCATGCTGTTGCCCATCTAAAGAGGAGAATGCCATAGTCTATGTCTTCTGAAGACAAAATACGGCTTCAACATAATGTTTAAGGGTAGGCTCTAATCAAATGGTAGCATTATTACATTCCTATTAAAAGATGCATTCTGTTTTTCCAGAAGAAAAAATAACCATTCATTAGTGATATGGTGCAGCTGTATATATATGTACAGGTCTCAGATTGCTTAAGAATTACCCTTTGCATTCTAACTTCCTATCATCAAAGCAACGCCATTCTTTCCTACCCACTTTTTCACATACCCAAAGCAGTCTCAGGAAGGGAGCACACTACTAACGTTCTCACAAATGGCTCACCACCAGTCCAGGCATGACCGGCCCCTCTCCCAAATCTCTTTTACAATCATCTATGCCCCTGCACCAAAACAATTTCCTAAACCACTACATATTTAAATACTCTTTAAAAAATTAATGATCAATTAAGAGAAGCTAGAGATTTTTCTCTTTTCTATTGGCACTGTAACTTGTAAGCATCTACTTGCCTGCAACCCTTAATAATCCTCCTTCATTCTCTGCATGCAAGACAGGGCATCTAAAGCTCTACATGTTTGGTAAATTCTTTCTGACTCTCACTGCTGGATTAAGAATCTCAGAAATACCCAGAACTACCAAAAAGGTCCCTTGAAGTTTTAAAAATCTTAGGAATGATTAAGTAACCAAACCTGATCAAAATCGATCCCTTGATTAATTTATTGCAACATGATTGTGCATGATGTTTTCTGGTAAATGCCCTGTAGTGTATTATTAAAAAGCAAAGCTCTTGGAGTCACCAGCAATATGCTGATGCTTGGTTTACGAATTACTAAGTTTGCAGACGCAAGACGTGGATTTAGTGAGGTTCTTCTATTGGACTGAAAATATAAACTATCACAAATGTAGAAGGAAAAGGAATTGTAGTTGCAGTAAGAAGCATAGTGTTGAATTTCTACAACCACAATATTGCAGAAAAAAAGGTGTTTAAAATGTCATATAAAAGTTATCAAATATGGAGACCTGTGGATTTAAAAATACAATCCAGGCTCACTTCACTGTAAAGTGACATTTTTGATGCATAATATTGCTGTTATGTGAAGCTAGGAGCCAAAGAGACTGGATGAAACTTTGGTAGTCAGCCTTACGCGATAATTCATCTGGACTAGAGCCATTTCCTAACACCTGAAGATGTATAAGCACTATGGCTTACAAATACCAACCAGGAAGTTGCAGTACGGCTGGCTCTGTGTTGTTCGATAACTGCAGAACAAAAACACTTCCTTCCTCGCTCCCCCCTTCCTCAACACAACACCCAGGCCCCCAAGTGCAGAATTACCTACTGCAAACACTTCGCTGCTCATTTCACTTCCAGGTGCCTGAAGTGCTTCAGGTGATGCTGCCTATTAGAATACTGCTCCACGATGGCTGCACACGTGAAACAATCAGGCAAAGTATCAGACGCCTTGTCAGGGCAAAGATTAATCTAACCTTTCAAAACAAAAAGAGCCACCGGGATTCTTTTTTTTTTTTTTTTTTTTCTTCTTGAGATACGAAACTGCGTGTTCTGGCAGGGAAGGAAGGAGAGAAATTCCCTCTCATCACCACCATCATGATTACTTCCTTCTCTCTTGTGGCTGGCTGGTTCAGATGACCAAGGCTCCTGCTTCATTTTTCAGATCTGGGCAATTACAGCCACCAGGGTGATATGGACCAAAGTACAGTGTTCAAACATGACTGGTAGATAAATGGTCATTTATCATTGTTTTGTTAAAAAAAAAATTTTTTTTTTATAAAGTTAACAAACCAAGGCTGTTGATCCCTGAATTAGAAAGCTGATTTGCTTGATTATTTTCCAAAGTGTGAGGTGGGAAGAAAGAGGGGAAGAGCCTCTAATGCTTTTGTGTATGTTGCTGATACAACATCTTGCTAACATCTTCTGATCTGGTGTTGTGGCATTTTGTGAATATAAGTACCAGCCCATGGCCCTGATGCTGGTTACTTACGGCCCAAAGGGGAAGAAGGTCTGCCCCCCTCCTTGCTGTTTCAATCTGGCCCAGTAGTGGACACAGAGCCCTGGGCAGTTTCCCCAGAAGCAACTGTCTCTTCTTGTGAAGGTGACTCTTCCTCGGCTTGTCCCCGAGATGTGACAGTTGTTTCAGGGGAGATGCTATGAGGCCCCTCCAGGGGTATACAGCCAGGGTGGTTTTTGCGAAAGTGCTGATTCAAGATGGCCTGGAAGGGGAAACTTTTGCCACAAACATGACAGTGAAAGGGCTTGTTGCCTGTGTGCTTGCGGATGTGATACTCCAGCTGATCTTTCCGGGTATATTTCTTGCCACACATGCGGCAGACGAATGGTGTAATTCCCATGTGCAGGCGCATGTGGCGGTCCAGGCTCCCCTTCTGGTTGAAAGATTTGGCGCAGTAGATACAGGTGAGACGGGGGTTGTACCGGAACCACCGCTCAGATACTTCCTGCTCTCGGAGATACTCCACATAGCCACTTACTCCCATCATTGCTGACTCTTCTACCTGTACCAGGTGAGGACAATAAGAAAGAATATATATTATTAAGTATATATAGTAAAAGACATCAAATCTATTTTTACTTCTGTTACTAAGCTATATGCTTATTTTTTGTAGCGATCCAAATAGGAAATTAATTACTATGAAAAAGTAAAGATGTTAAGATAGAAATTAAACAAAAAAAAATCGAGGCCACTCTACTCCATTACCATAAAAGAAGAGGACAGCTGAGTTACTTTCTGGCTGAAAAACTGCATGCTTATTAAACCCCTGCTGAATGTTTAATTTACGGTGAAAGGAGAATCTAAGCCCACTCATACCATCCATTTGGACTCTAATTTGCAATTATAGTCTAGACAATCAGGTAGGTACTTAGGCAATGTTGGTCCAACAGAACTTTCTGTGATGATGGAAATACTTGATAATCCGCACCACCTAATACAGTTGCCACCAGGCATATGTGGCTATTAAGCATGTGTAATATGCTAGTGTGACTGAGGAACTGAATTTTTCATTTTAATTGCTTTCACTTAACTAAAATTTAAATTTAAATAGCCACATGTGGCATGGCTAATGGCTACTATATCTGACAGTACAGAATACATTATGGCAAGCATATTATAAATCATATTTATGGCATTATCATTAATACCAAAATTTAACCCAACAGTAACTAGCTTTATAAAAATGTATATAATTCGTAGGTGACAGTATTCCTTTTTACCCAAAAATATTTTAGTACCACACCAACATATTTTCTTCATTCTGAAGACTAACAAAAGTTTAACTGACCTCAGAGAATATTGGCAAAAGAGCTGGGAAAGGAAACTAGGCTGAGATATGAACTTACTAACTTGGTTATTCCCTCCTATAACCTCTTCACAATTTGATACTCAGTAAGTATTTACTGAGTGACTATTGTCCGCCAAATACAATGACAGGTGCCACAGAGAAAGAAGTACAAGACTTGGTTTCTGGGACCTCCCTGCTGGCGCCATGGATAAGACTCCACGCTCCCAATGCAGGGGGCCCAGGTTCAATCCCTGGTCAGGGAACTAGATCCAACACACATGCTGCAACTAAGAGTTTGCATGTCACAACTAAGGAGCCAGCCTGCTGCAACTAAGGAGCCGCCAAGCCACAGCTAAGGAGCTCTGGAGCTGCAACTAAGACCTGGCACAACCAAAATAAATAAATAAGTATTAAAAAAAAAAAGTCACACACACAAAAAAAGACTTGGTTTCTGATTTTGCCCTCTGAACAAAAAGATAAAACTTCTGAACAAAAAGCAGACAAAACAAAGAGAAGTAGGAGAAATACATATTCCTAATGATGTTGCTAATTCACTTTTCAAACCGTTTATAGTAAAGGTAAGTGTCCTTAAAATACACTGCACAGAAGTATTATCATCTAATTTTACATACCTATTATTTGTAATGGTTTGATTTAAACAGATTATTAAAAGTAAAGAGAGGGCTTCCCTGGTGGCACAGTGGTTAAGAATCTGCCTGCCAATGCAGGGGACACAGGTTCGAGCCCTGGTCCGGGAAGATCCCACATGCTGTGGAGCAACTAAGCCTGTGCGCAACTACTGCGCTCTAGAGCCTGCGAGCCACAACTACTGAGCCTGTGCTCTAGAGCCCGCAAGCCACAACCACTGAGCCCATGTGCCACAACTACTGAAGCCTGCGTGCCTAGAGCCTGTGCTCCTCAACAAGAGAAGCCACAACAATGAGAAGCCCACACACTGCAACGAAGAGTAGCCCCCGCTCACCGCAAGTAGAGAAAGCCCACGCGAAGCAATGAAGACCCAACACAGCCAAAAATAAATAAATAAATTTATTAAAAAAAAATTTCTGATTTATTTAGCCTGCTGACTTCTGAAGTCCTTGTGTGCGTGGGTGTACATAGCACATGTTTTATGTATAACGTTTTGAGTAAAACGCTTATATACAGGGCTTCCCTGGTGGCGCAGTGGTTGAGAATCTGCCTGCTAATGCAGGGGACACGGGTTCGAGCCCTGGTCTGGGAAGATCCCACATGCCACGGAGCAACTGGGCCCGTGAGCCACAGCTGCTGAGCCTGCGCGTCTGGAGCCTGTGCCCCGCAACGGGAGGGGCCGCGATAGTGAAAGGCCCGCGCACCGCGATGAAGAGTGGCCCCCGCTTGCCGCAACTAGAGAAAGCCCTCGCACGAAACGAAGACCCAACACAGCCAAAAAAGAAATAAAATAAATAAATAAAGTAGCTATTAATTTAAAAAAAAAAAAAAAGCTTATATACACATACATACACACACACAAAAATATATAGGGGCTTCCCTGGTGGTCCAGTGGTTAAGATTCTGCGCTTCCACTGCAGGGGGCATGGGTTCAAGCCCTGGTCAGGGACCTAAGATCCTACATGATGTGCAGCGCGGCCAAAAAAACACACACACACAAATATATATGAGCATTTTATTTATTTGTTTATTTTTTGGCCACACAGCATGTGGGATCTTAGTTCCCTGACCAGGGATGGAACCCGTGCCCCCTGCATTGGAAGCACAAAGTCTTAACCACTGGACCGCTAGGGAAGTCCCTATATAAGCATTTTAAATATATAGGAGAAAATTCCATACGTGTAGCAGAGGTAAAGTACAATGCAAAGAGGAGAATATGTAAAAGTTGACTCTGGATTAACTGGAGAAAAATGAATCTAATTAGCAAATAATCTTATACCCTTTTCTTGAATATCTAAAAATGTGTATTGTCTCCTTTCACATGTTAGCTAACAATGCTCTTCAGTATTTCCAACAGAATAGAGGTGGTTCTCAGCAGGTTTGGGAAGCAGTATGTGAGGTCAAGCATTGAATGGTAAGGCTTTAGATGATTTCTCATTTATTTCATATAACATTTCTTCCTGCTCCAATTCCCTGGATAATCAAAACTGAACTCACATAAAGAATGAGGGACTGGGACCTCCCTGGTGGTGCAGTGGTTAAGAATCCACCAGCTAATACAGGGGACATGGGTTCGATCCCTGGCCCGGGAAAATCCCACATGCTGTGGAGCAACTAAGCCCTTGCACCACAACTACTGAGCCTACGCTCTAGAGCCCGCAAACCACAACCACTGAGCCTGTGTGCTGCAACTCCTGAAGCCTGTGCGCCTAGAGCCTGTGCTCCGCAACAAGAGAAGCCACCGAAATGAGAAGCCTGCGCACCACAAGGAAGAGTAGGCCCCACTCACCACAGCTAGAGAAAGCCTGCGCGCAGCAACGATGACCCAACACAGCCAAAAAAAAAAAAAAGAATGAGGGATTATCCCACTAATAGGTCCTGGGTGACCATGGGCAGAGCATAGAATAACTTCTCTGAGGCTTAGTTTCCCCATCCATAAAATAAAAATATTAGAATATGTTTCGCCAATTCCATTGGATTCTCATGGGAATCAAATATAATAATACCTTGAGATATCCCTGAATGCCTGATGTTATACTTTACAGCAATTAAGGGTGCTGGAACTTGGGTTCAAACCTGCATCCACTTATTGCTTGACTTTGAGCAAGTTATTTAACTACTCTGTGTGTCAGCTTCTTCATCTGTAAAATGAATATAACAATAGCATGTACCTCATAGGCTGCTATGAGCATTGAATGAAAGTGCTTAATGCAGCTCAATAAATGTTAGCTATTATTAAACATTACAAAAATTCACAATATTATTCATAATCTTGAGGATACCAATTCCCTAAAAAAAAATGCCTAACTTTAAGGAAAACAATGTCATAGCAGTATTATCCACAAACAGAAAGTAAATGTATTTTAGTTATCTGTCATGAACCATAATCAGAAAACTCACACATTATGATCAATTTCACCTAAAAATTATTGCAATAAAATTGCAATAAAAGAGCAAATAAATGAGCATAAAATGTAGATTAGGTCCTTGTCAAAGGTAACAATGTATTTTTGGTAGTTTTATTCCTTTATACTCTAAAAAAGAAGCAAGGCCAGAAATGGCTGCTTCCTGGTTCTCTCTGTCACGAAGAAGTGGATCATTTCACTTCTCCCAGTTGGCAATTCCCTACCAGATTGTAAACTCTGTAAGCACAGGGATAATTCTATATTGCCGAATATGCCAGAACTTGACAGTGCCTGATATGTAGCTGGTGTTCAAAAACTATTTTTTAAATGAATTATTCCATACAATGAGTAAATTCCATATAAATGAATGCTTCCCATACTTTCTAAGACAAATACCAGTCTAGATTCTTGACATGGCCTTCACTGCTGTCCACAATCCTAACTTTCAGTTACTAATCAGAGACTAAAAGAACTGAAGGGACTTATCTGATTGGTTCACTAATTTTATTTAAATATCTCCCAAACTGAGGACTTCACAGGGAACTAAATAATTCCTTATTTAGTAGTTGTCTCTTTATTGGGCACCTACTCAGTAATCTTAGCTACTCAGAACTACTTAGAGGTAAAACAACTCCCATTTAGTGGGCACCTGATAAGACAACGTCAGACACTAAGATTAGAAAATGTGGGCTCTGCTCTCAAGGAGATTTCAATCTAGAAGGAGACAAATTAATGTAAATAAGAAAAGAATAATTTATATGAGTCAGTAGAGAATTAGGAAAAAATTACACGGTACCATGTATAAATGCTACAGTGGTTTAAGAAGGGGAGATCAAAGAGGACTAGGCTGGTTAGGACAGATGGAACTAGGCGTTAGGCCTTGCGTGGACTCAGACACCTGGGAAGAACAGAGTATTCCAGACTCAAGGTGCAGACACAGAAGTCTGATGGAGTTCTGAGGCACAAAGTCTGCCTGTTTGGGACAGTTAATGCTGATGAATGGTGGGAAAAGCTGGGTTAGAAAGATTATAAATTACTTGCAAAATGAGACCAAGTATCTTAACCTTCATGCGGTAGAAAAAGGAAAAAGCCGTAGAATATTTTGAATAAAGGAGTGACCTTAAGTATTCTGTTCCAGTTAAATCACCCTTATAATCAGGAAGCTCTTCAAGCCTACCAAAATTTGTTTTTACTACAACATAAGTCCATGTCCTGTTTTGGTTCTATGTGGTGGGAAAAAAATAACTGGTGAGTAGACTCGTCCTAATAAACTTTCCACGTTAAGGCAGCGGTCCCCAACCTTTTTGGCACCAGGGACCGGTTTCATGGAAGACAATTTTTCCACTGACAACGGGGAGTGGCAGATGAAGCTTCGCTTGCTCGCCGCTCACCTCCTGCTGTGCAGCCCGGTTCCTAACAGGCCACAGGCCGCTACCAGTCTGAGGCCCGGGGGTTGGGGACCCCTATGTTAAGGCATATATTAACTCATCTCTTAACAGCAATTCCAGACAATACTACTTATCTCCTATTTCTTTACAGCCTGTACCTTCTGCTTCAGTCAGGTAAACAACCTTGCAGAATTCCAATTTTTGTCCCTATCCTAACTATATGTGGAATAAGTCATCTCTGACTACTTTAAAAACCACACTTAAACTCTCCTGAGTAACACTTTCCTTAAGTGGATATTGATTCCTGTAACTGCCTTTTAAGCACTCCTATTCCCACAACACAGTTACTTAAGTCTATATAGTCTTATCTATATGTGCTTTGTGTATCTGTTAGTCTGTCTTATGCCCACATTCAGTTGTAAGGTCTGTCTCATTGCTGTATTTATTTTCACAATAGTTACCGTCACATAGGTCACAGAGTCATCACATTTCATTTGAGAGATGAAGAGAAGAAGGGCCCTAATAATATGAGTAAACTTACTTTTCCTCCAAGCTCCTAACACTTTCTCTCACACCTTACTAAAACTAAAAAATTCTCCTATAATGGTTGCAGTTCCTTTTCTGATACCAAACAGCATGATAATATACAAGTAAATACAGTTTATAACAATGTCTTACTGCTGTTACTATACTATATACACAATAAACATCTAGTGGTTTAGATAAAAATTAAACAAGATACTATCAGTATAGTGCAGAAGATAAAAAATTAGCTACGCAATCTTAATCCACCAGTGTTTCCTTTTAAAGGGCCACAGTGTTTACAATTAATTGTGTTCTACTTGGTGAGTTCACCAACTTTTTTAAAATCAATCTTCAATGATAGACACCTGTGAGAAAAAATAAACAAAATTATCAACCAACTACATACTTATACTACTTGCTAAAAAGAGTTGCAAATAAAATAGAAGACATCATTCCTATCCTTTCTAGAACATTTTAGTCTAACAGGACATTTAGGAAGAAAATAAATGAAAGGATACAAGCATACTAAAAAGCAAACAGGACACAAAAATGCATAAGCAATTCATTTACAAATCTACAATACTATATAAACTAGTAATTATGTAGTCTTATATCGACACATGTACAAAATCAAACTCTCTCCATCCCAGGTCCTACATTACCTGCATGTAGTTTTCAGAGGTTATTTTTATTACTCTTAGGACTATAGACTGCCTCCTATAATCAGGAAAGAGTTTCACAATCTTATCCTTTTCTACTTCCCAAAATCTGCTGACACCAAAAGTGTATTTCCTGCATGCTCACAAGCAAGAATAAAGAGAAAAGTAATCATATACAGTATTTATTAAACAGGGCCAATGTCACCTCTCCTACATCTTTCCTTTCTTATTCATTATACTATGTTCACACACAGTGGCAATTTCTTCAACCACTGCAGCAGTTCTAAATCCACAACTACATACCTGGGAGCTGGGTTGCTTAGGCTCATCCATTCTCCCAGGAGACTCACTTCTGGCTCTGTGTCTCTCCGTCAAGGGAACAACACTGCCGGAGGGGCTAAATCTGTCGGAAGAGGAGCACAAAGGGGACTAATAGAAAAGTAGTGTCAAGGAACTTAAAAAATGGTGATGTCTGCCTCCTTTATCCTATAGTCTAGGAAGGGGGAACAAACTGAATAACAAGATTTCTAAGAAGTCCTTTCATGGAGCCAATACAGAATCATACATGAAATAAGAAAAGCTTGCCCTAGTAAATTTAAGAAATACAAAATGACGCAGCCAATATGACCTGGTGAAGCTAAGGCTAAATATAAACTTCTACCCTTACGTAAGTACCAGAAGACCAAAAAAGAATAAATTAAAACTGGGTCTGTAATTCTGTTTCTTCTATATAACTTTTAGGTTCTTGGTTGATCCTTTCCCCAAGCCCCATGATAATTTTTTATATATTTCAGACTGTTGACGTAGATCATGAAGATCAAAAATCTTTGCATTTAAGCTATTATTTCTGATACAGTTCTAATATGGGGGGGACAACAGTGCTAACATAGGGTGACAATAAGTATTATGCTCAAGAATATTTTAACTATTAAGGACACATGAAGGAAAATACTCTAATCAAGACCAACTTAAATGGATATAGTATATACTCTCTGAATTTCTGTGACACACTTGTCTCTCAAGACCAGATGCGAACCAAAATCATAGCTTGTTTAGTTATCACTGTTCATACAGTCAATTTTAAATTTTTAAGAAAGGAAAAGAATATTACCCATCTTAGTTGGTAATATTTATTTCAATTGAGACTTTCTTTCAATTTACTTAGATTAAAATTATTGTTATTTCCCCCCAAAGAAATGTTCTAACAACTGCAATGCACTAGAAAGAGAAAAGTGGGGCATAGGGCATAGTAGCACTGGTGAAAAAAAGAAACTGTCAGGTTTGTGGTAGCAGCTGTCATCAATGACAAAACAGAAAAAATATCATCAAATGACAAGTGAAAAAAAAGGAATGAAAAACATCCAAAAAGCTTTTCTTTGGAATTACTGTGATTACACTAAAAAGAACAATCACTGCTGGTACCATATTTCATCTAATTTGGTAGATGGGGGCAAAGAAAAGTAAACAGTGCTACAACGGAATGTGAAACTCCCAGAGGCCACCTACCTGTGTGAGAACATACCAAGGAAGGGCAATGCTGTCAGATTCCCAGCTGATGACCAGCTCTCTTCCTGGAATTCCGAAGAAGCCCTGGCAATTACTGATCCTAGCGTGACTGCAGATGCTATTCTGATTCATGAAGTGTCTAACTTTACCATAATTCTCACAACACTGTGAATACTTCAGGACTAGGAGCTTCCTGCTTTAAAAAAATTAGAATGCAAGTCTTTTGGCACACTTCCAGTTTACCCAACATAAACTTAGACTAAGAACATCAAGTAAGGAAGATACTCTTTGTATCACACACACGGCCTGCTTTAATTACATATGCACAACAGCCATTAGATGGGCAAACAAAACTTACCTGTCAATTTCACTGCTTGTTGGCCTAGCGACCTTGGCTCCTGAAGATCCTAACATGTAATTTTCCTGTCCTACAGAACCATGGCCTGTGGTGTCAATCACCATGGCTGTGACTTCCTCTGCACTACTCCCATCTTCTCCAGAAGGCTGATTCTCAGGCCCAAGCCACTCTTCTAGATTTTCAGTTTTGATGTGTACTGCTCCAAGAACTCTAACTTCATCATCACTCCGGGCCCCTCGGTCTGCTACTCCTGTCTCCACGTACCACTGTCCTGCTCGGTTGATCCGAAGAATGGGCTCCCGGCTCTCTACATCAGAACTCTGTTCAATTATCTGAGGGCTGGTGGACTCCTCAGGAGGGCTGAGCTCCCTGATATCCAGCACAGCACTAACCTGACCTCGCCGGTTTCCCTTTGGGGTATTATGTCGGGGGCTAAGGGAGCGGTTCAGATTTGGTGTAACTCTGTGAGACTCTGGAGGTCCCTCTGGGTGCTTTGTCCTTGTTTGACTTAATTCAGCTTCAACCTCAGCCACATTGATTTTGAAATGAATGCCCTCCAGGATCTGTGTACATTTGTCTATAATATGCTGCATCTGCAGAAAACTGGCAGCTGTCAGGTAGCTGATGATATCTGCCAGTTGCAGGCATATCCGCCCCGTGTAACAGAAAGAAAGGAGCTGTTCAAAAACAGTAGGGTTCTTTATGACTGAAATGGAGACAGTACTCATCTCATTCAAGGACATGTGATCTCGGAAATAGGGGGAGCTGGCAGCCAGTACCACTTTGTGAGCCCGAAAAGCTTGTCCTTGCACGTTGACCACGATGTCACAGAGACGGCCCTGCATGCGCAGCTGGTTTAGATGGCTCAGGACAGAGTTGCTGAAGTCAGGGATCTCCAGTTGTATGTTCCCACTTTTCTCCATGGTCGTGCCTGAGGGTGTAGGCAGGCATTCAACCCTGCTGAAAGAGGAAACGAACTGTCGTTAGTAATTATAACCAGTCCCCTCAGGCTTTCCAATTCACACCTATTTAAAAATATTATCTGGTAAAATCTCAAAATCTCCAAATAAATAGAGATACTTTCCTTATGTTTAAACATGGAAAAGAAATACCAACAGGTTTAGTAGTTTAGGTTTCACAGCAAGGTACCATTAAAACCAAAAAGTGATTGTTAGACTTCTAAAAATTCAAGCTATGCCCATATTTTCCTTCTTAACAAGCTATATAACATCAAAACTGAAGTTCAACAGAATAGAGGGGGTAAAAAAAAGCAGTGTGACAATTTTTATTTACTAAGTGTTAATCATAAGGTATTTGCACACATTATAAAATGCGGTGACAAGTTTTCTTTGGAGAAGGAAAGAAAGAAGCTTTTTGAATAAATGTAATTATACACAGGTGGGCTGATTAGATACCGTTAATATTTTACTACTTGATGCATGAGTTATGTTTATTATTTTATGAAGTGACTAATATCCCTCCTGAGTATAATCCATTATTTCTAAGCTGAAGGGTCAGAGCTCCCCACAGAAAGGCTTTGGGTTTAGGACTTGGAGGTAAACTCTAGGTTACGAAAAACTCCAAGTTGTGTCAGGACTCAAATGCAGAGAACTTGAAGAAGTTCACTCTCAGGATTAGGTAAAGGTAGATAAGTCTGCCTCTATCTAAATTCAAAGTTGGAAATTTCAGGGTGGTAATGATACTTTGATTCTGAAATTTAGTTCCCCAAAGCTGGTGAAAAACAGAGCATTTACCAAGTATGGACGATATTTTTACATTAAAAGATTTCTGAAAAGTTGCAGAACCGCTAAGCCTGTAACTGCATCCAATAGTCTTCACTGGTTGAGAGTAGTTTGTATAAATCCCATTAGAAAGACACTGACTTGAGCATACATAGTTACCTAAGACCTGAAACTTCAGGAACTTATCCTGACAAGCTCACAGTATTGCCCTGCATTTACCACACACTTATCAGTAAATAGGGAAGTGTATACACTGCTTTCAAGAACCAACTTTAGCCAATCTGACCTTTTTCCAAAGCGTTTTTGTTTGTTTTGAAACTTTTAATCCAATAAGAGCCTCTGTCGATGCCATCATGAATTCAGATGTTTATTTTGGAGCCTACACCAGCGCCTTTTTTGTTTGCTCTTTCCGGCAATTCCCCAGTGAGGAGGAAGCCCCTGGAGTAAGGTCTTTCTCTACCGTCGGCACTGGAGGGGTGAGAGCTGTAAGAGGGAGAATCGGGAACTGCATGGGGTTGGCCACTCCGGTACTCGAGTGGCTTTCGTCCGCGTTAGGAAGCATGGGGAACGGGGAAAAAGCAGAGGGGCGAAATGTCACCGAGGAGCGGGGGCGGAGAGGGGAGCAAGGCGTGCGGCCGGGGAGCGAGCAATCAGGTGAGGGTAGAGGACCGGGAAGGGGGCGGCGCCCCGGGACCCGGTCCAGGCGGTAGGCGTAAGCGGGCGGGGAGCTGCCTAGAGGTGGGTGTGTGTATCTGGGTGTGTCCGGGCTGCCGATGGGGAGGGGGCCGCCCATCCCGGGGTCCTGAGGGAGGGGCCCACGAGGGGGCGGGTCCGGCAGCTCAGCCCGGCCCGGGGCCAAGCGGGTGGAAGGTCTCCGGGTGCCATGAGGCGGGGTGGAGGGAGGTGGCTGAGCGCCTCAGGAGCAGGCTGCGGCGGAGACCGGGCGAGGCGGCCCCAGTGCAGGGCAAGGGGACTGCTGTGCGGGGCCCGAGCCCAGTCAAGGAGCAGCACCTACCTCCGGGGGTGGAAATGGGCCGGAATGGGCCGGAACACCGTCCCGGAAGTGAAACCCCCCACCCCCTCCCCCGGAGCGGGCGACGTGCCGGAAGGAAATCGCTCACCCTTACACCGCCCCCCTTCCCCCTCCCCAGCGCTTTCCGTCCCTCGCGCCCCCTCCCCTCTCTTCCCCTCCTCCTCAGGCCGTAGGAGGGCGGGAGCCCTGCGTCACGTGGGCGGTCGTGTCCCCGCCCCGGGGCGCGGCCAGAGGGCGGGGCCGAGGGCGGGCTTAGAAGACTGGACCGAGGTGTGCTGAAGGAGGAAGCGAATGAGAGGGGGAGGAGTTGAAGCCGACGCTGGCGGAGAGTCTGCGTCATGACGTCATGGAATAGAATACTTATATACAGGCGCCTGGCCACCATCTCGGTCTTTAGAAGGTACGAGGCGGCTCTCGGTATGTGCGTGTTTTGTGTGCTGTTAAGTAAGTTCTTAGCCTGAGAGGCCTCCAGCTCTTGGCAGTTAGGATCGCCTTAAGCCGGCTGGCATTTCTAGGCCAGTCGCAGGCCTTCGCACGGTTCACAAGATGAAGATGGTGGAGGATTGCGAGTTGGGTGCGGGCGCGACCTAATTATACTCCTCGGGTTGTTGGGCCGAACTGCGGAAAAACCCCGGCTCGCGGGCTCTGCCTCTGATGAAGCCTGTGTTGGTAGGGACATCTGAGACTGTTGATGAATGCCAACGGCTCTGATGGCGGCGCGTGCCGAGTCACCGAGTGGGTCTTTTTGTTAAAGACCTCGGCTTGAGTCTCCTTCAGCCACTTGTTCTCAGGAAGGCCACGTGGTTTTCTAAAGGCTGCATTCCGCACTGCACCATTATTTCCGTCAGTGGTTCTTAATCTTAATTATGTTGAATGCTCTCATGCAGTTGTGGGCGGTGTAAACGACTTGCTTACGTGGTATGGAAACGACGCAAGGTTTAAACTTACGTTTAGAACAAAATGAATTTTTTAAATCTCTAATTTTTCCTAGGAACGGTGCCAGCCATGGGTGCCAGGCATGAATGCAATGTGGCTTTAGATGGCTTCTGGTGGACAGGTAAGTAACGGCTAAATACGGTGGGAAGAATGAAATCTGCTTAGATGTGGTTTTTATGTTAAGCCTGTGATGGTTTAAGAGTAGTGGGCAGAAGGGATTTCTGAAAAATTCTGTTCTGAGGCTTAACTACTTAACGACATTAGTGATTAACTTAGCAACACAGCATGTTTTATTGGATTATTCTTTGTCTGTTTTCTAGTTGTGTACCAAAGGGATGAGAACCGCTGCTGGGGTGAGTTACTGAAATTCCCTGACAAAGGGAAGTTAGGTTGAAAGTCCACTGAATGTGCCACAATGATGACAGTTTATTTGCTACTCTTGACTGTGAGGGTGACGAGAATTATTACCACCATTATGCTAACTGAGGCACACAAAATGGTGGTTTAGAGAACGTAGAGATTGCACCCAAGTTTATATGAAACTGTTTCTTCCCAGGTCTTAAAGTACAAGCTTAATGCTGTATCCATGGGCAAACAGGTGGGAAACCTATTTTATAGTCCATGTTTATCTAGTACTTTGAATTCTTTTTTTTTTTTCATAAGGGGTTACAAATTGCCAAGTCAATGTTGGTGCTTATATTAGGGTTTTCCTCCCCTTTTTTTCAAACGTAAATTGCTGCATTCTAGTTTTATATTTAGTATGAGGGGGAATCTGAAGAAACAGATACTATGATGGTTGCATAGTTCAACAGATTGAATCATGAAAAAGATAATGCCATTTGTCTGATGTATCTGAGTTAGTAAAACTTTTGCTGATAGTGTAAGTAAAATACCACTACTAACTAGTTTCTCGTTTTTTGTAGGCACTATGCAGGAAGTTAGGCACTATGTAGGCACTAAGCTGAAAGTTGAAGGGGTAAGTAAAATTGTAACTGAACTAAACATTGGTGACTGGGCAAACATGACAAAGAATACCACTAATGGCTTTTTAGGGTTGCCTTCTAATGCACAGGAAGCAGTCCTCCCATAAAGTGCTTGAACAGTGTGCTGAATACATTAAATAAAAGCCAGATCCTTGTCCTGTCTTAATTTGTGAGAGCAGCCTGTGTGATGATAAGCAAATACTGACTGAACATGAAGGTCTTAATTAGCTCTATCTGATTTCAGGCACTTTTTAGATTTGTGGGGAGAAAATTGATTTTTGGCTATTATAAAACCACTGTCATTTCTTAGGTGGACTTGAATCCTTGACCTGTCCGGGCCAACTTTTTGGTAAGCATTAATGTTAAAAACAATTTAGTAAGCTCAGCTGTTACTGAGAATGCTGATAAAGTGGAATGCTTAACTACCAAGCTAATTTTCTATGTCTGGTTTGCAAGTGCATGTTGAGCATGCTCTGAACAGGGTTTTTGTAATGATGTTGAGCAAATGTCTGACCTGAAATGAGCATGTAGACAAATCTAACACTGAAGAACCCTGTGACAAACATTAAGTAAGAATTTAACAATAAGATTGACATTTTAATGAAAGGTGTCTCATTTCTCTTACAGATCCTGGGTACATGTTTTTATCCATGGATGGCTTGCTTGGGGTAAGACATGAAAACAGTTCTTTGGCTCCTGGCATTTGGGTTTATATTCCAAAAATGTGCTGGTCTTAGTAGTTGTTCACCTATGTTAGTGTTTTCTGGTGTTGGACCGTTGAGAAATAAACAGGCCTTAGTATGAAGCTGTTGTGAAGTGTGTCTAAAGAAATACTTCTTTGCAGGTGCAAATTTTGGAGATCTTTTATATAAAGGTATGTATGTGTTTTATCAGTCTTACCTAGTTACTGAGCAAAATGCTGTTAGTGATGATTTTTAAAAAATTAAACAGATGGGAATCTCTCTGAAAAAGAATGAAGATTTTTAAAAACTGAAACAGTATCTGGAAAATTTTTGAAATCTACTTATTATACCTATTCAGTTTGATTAAATTTCATTAAATTTTTGCAGGTGTCGAGAGGTACTGGCTACAACGCAGGGAGCAAGAAGTTTTAAGCAAAGGTATAGAAGTCTCAAGTTTGGGTTCTGTGTTTTGTGGTTTAAAGCCGATACGATGATGATAACATAGTTCAGCAGACTAACAGTGATGAGCAAATACTGTCTTTCGCTCCTATCTGATGTATCTGGCTGCAACAATTCTGTTTATATACCCTTGAAAGTGGAAACCAGCCGCTGTCTCACAGAAATATTCAGGGATTTGGATAAGTGTAACGGCTCATGCAGATGTTCTGTACTGTTAATTTCAGGATTAGGCATTTACATTTTGGATAAGAACAGGCTAACGTGAGGAAATTTTTATGGCATATACTGTAGATTACATCAGAATGAATAATTTAGCTGATTATTATTATTATTCTTTAATTTTTTATTTATTTTGGCTGCTCCGGGTCTTAGTTGTGGCACGTGGGATCTAGTTTCCCGACCAGGGATCGAACCCGGGCCCCCCTGCATTGGGAGCGTGGAGTCCCACCCACTGGACCACCAGGGAAGTCCCTAGCTGATTATTTTTGATAGTCATTTCTCAGAGCAGTTTTTGATTCATAGCAAAATTGAACAGTAGGTTCCCATATAGCATCCTCCCCATCAACATCTACCACCAGAGTGGGACTTAAAATTTTGAACCTATGTTGACACATCACCCAGAGTCCAGTAGTACATTGGGGTTCACTCATGGTGTTGTACATTCTCTGGGTTTGGACAGATGTATCGTGACAAAGATCCACCTTGCACAGAATAGGTTCACTGCCCTAGAATTTGAAAAATTTAAAAATGGGCTACAAAAAATGGGAGAAAGGGCAAATTTTAAATGTAAGGCTTTTATTTTTCATTTTCAAACAGGCAAATGTGTTACCCTGAAGATTTCAAGGTCAGTCAGTCTCTGGTATATATGGTGAGTTAGAATGTAACCAGTGATGTGATGATTCTGCCAAATGAATAAAATGATATCACCCATAAAACCGTTCCATTTTGATTCTGAGGTTACTTTATCAACAAGTATCACAAGTTTTTTCCCTTCTACTGTGATTTGACATTATATGGTCTTTACTTTTCAGGGCATTTATGACAGCAGTCATGCATCTTAACAGTTGACAGGTGAGGCTTGAAAATATCAGTACTGTTGTCTTGTTCCAGAATACATGATGATCTCACCCCAACTTGAACTCTCTCACTGATAACTTGATGATGTTCAAAGATCTGATAATTCTGTGTATTCCAAATGCAATTAGAATTGGCATGGAAATGGGACTTAAAATGGTTTCTCTGTTCTTGCAGGCAGCTGGATGGATGCTCATGGGATAGGAGAGGAAACAACTTTAAATTTTTTTTAAAGCCTATTTTATTTATTGGCCATGCTGCACAGCATGTAGGATCTTAGTTCCCCCACCAGGGATTGAACCCGTGCCCCCTGCAGTGGAAGCGCAGAGCCCTAACCACTGGACCAGCAGGGAATTCTCCAACTTTGAATTTTAATAAATATTTATGAACCATCTGAAGTGTGCTCATTTCAATTTAATGAGATGAATGAAGGGAAATAGGACATTTTTGTAATTGAGACCTGACGGCATATTTTTTGCAGAAATTTTCTGTGATTTAATGTGAAGTGCCTGGGTCAATTTTGAAAACCAACCATTGGAGTTGTAGTCTGAGGCTGGAAAAGCAAAAGATGAGCTTGAACCACCTTTGTGCTGTGCAAGAAAGTTCCGTAGGAATGAAAATGTTGAAAGAACACAGGAACTTAAATGATCCTTAATTTCCAAAATGGGCAATTAAATCATTGAAATACATTGTTTATGTTGAAAATTGCAGAGAAAAGCAGAAGCTCTTAATGTTAAGTAGTGGTAGGGGTGCAGAAATTGGGGAAAATCTCCATTTGCTGTAGTAAGCACCAGGGTGATGGGGTCTGGCAAGTGTTGATGCGGAAATTGGTGTAGGAATTGGTTTCAGTGCTATCTAGAAGACGCATATTGAAAAACACCTAGAACAGTGAGATCTTTAAGAATGAGATCAGTAATACTGTGGCTATAACGTCCTTTAGAAAATGGGTACTGGTTTTGAACATTTCTGGGGTGGGGAATGTGGTTTGTTCAAGTTAGTGAGAAAATTAGTGAACCAGTGAGTTGCTGGTTAATTCCTAAATACCAAGGAAACCATTAGCTCTGGGAACATCTAAAAAGTAAATACTTGCCAATCAAATTTCAGCTTTCTAATTTGGCATTTGAGGTGTGGAGGAACATTAAATTGGGGTTTTAAGTCTTGGTTGCATGCCAAAACGTTTACTTAAACTGCCACTGACTGAAATACCATTCTATTCTTTTTTTAACTTTGGGTTTGTTTATTTATGTATTTTTTATTTATGGTTGTGTTGGGTCTTCCTGGTTGCGGCAAGTGGGGGCCACTCTTCATCGCGGTGCGCGGGCCTCTCACTATCGCAGCCTCTCTTGTTGCAGAGCACAGGCTCCAGACGCGCAGGCTCAGTAGTTGTGGCTCACGGGCCTAGTTGCTCCGCGGCATGTGGGATATTGCCAGACCAGGGCTCGAACCCGTGTCCCCTGCATTGGCAGGCAGATTCCCAACCACTGCACCACCAAGGAAGCCCTGAAATACTATTCTAAAAACCAGTTTATGTAAAAGCAAGTTGACAGATTTTTTTTTTTTGGCTGTGCTGTGAAACTTGTGGGATTTCTGTTCCCGAGATTGAATCCGGGCCACAGCAGTGAATGCACCTAATCCTAACCACCAGACCACCAGGAAACTCCCTGCAAGTTGACAAATATTAAAGTGTTAGTTACCCCTTGGTGTCTGGGGGGTTGGTTCCAGGACCCCCTGTGGATAACCAAAATCCATGGATGCTCAGGTCTCTTAGAGGTATAGTACTATAGTGGGCCCCACATGGATTTTGAAACTTGCATTTTGAACATAATATCCAATGTTAAATACTGATCTCCCATGCCTGGTTGGATTATTTCATACTTTAGAAAACTTCTGTCAACATTTACTGTATGTGCTATTACTCCTCATCAAAATCTTCATGAAATCTTAAAAAAAACAGTATTTCTTGAATATTCTAAAACATGACAGTTTGGATTAGCCTTCAGATTTTCAGGGCATAAAAGATATATAAAAAGTATCCAAGAATATGTTTTAAAACAAGGGTAAGGTAGTATAACAAAAATACCTTCAACTTTAAGACACTGGGAAAAAACCCTAAGCAAACAAAGGGTATGTTGGGCCAAGTTACTTAGTAAAAAATACAGCATGTTGATCAGTTTTAAACCAAATCAAAAGTATTAAAATTTTAAGCATTCACGTAGTGTAAGAAGATAAAACTTAGACAAGAAAACCCTCAAACTATTTCAACTTATAAGCAATAAGATTTCAAATTAAATTATCTTCATTGCTTGGAAAATATGCTTTTATCTCAAATTCACTTTAAATGCTTGACATATAATTAAATACCCAGGAAGACTCCTGCTAAATTTGGTAATATTATATGGTGATACTTCTCTGGGATGACATTTCACACAATGGTTTTCAATTAATGCTGAAAAAAAAAATCACTTGATAACTTTCATCACGACTGGCTGATTTGTGGATTTACACTTAATAGGCACACCTTGGAAATAATTGTGAGTTCAGTTCCAGACCACCACAATAAAGCCAATATCACCATAAAGCAAGTCACAGGATTGCTTTCCTAGTACATGTAAAAGTTATGTGTACACTATAGTCTATTAAGTGTGCAATAGCATTATGTGTTTAAAAAAGATGTACATTAAAAAAATAGAAGTATAGTAGATTTTAATATTGTGTTAAACATACTTTAAAAATATTTGATGGCTGGGAATTCCCTGGCAGTCCAGTGGTTAGGACTTGCCTTGACACTTTCACTGCCGTGGCCCTGGTTCGATCCCTGATCGGGAAACTAAGATCCCGTGAACCACGAGGTGCAGCCAAAATAAAACAAAACAAAACTTGACTGCTAAAAGATGCTAACCATCTGAGCCTTCAGTGAGTCATAGTAGTAACATCAAAGATCACTGATCACAGATCACCATGACAAATATAAAAATGAAAAAGCTTTAAATATTGCAAGAATTACAAAATGTGACACTGAGACATGAAGTGAGCAAATGCTGTTGGAAAAATGGAGTGGATAGACTTGCTAGACTCAGGGTTGCCATAAAACCTTCAATTCATGAAAAAAACAAAAAATGCATTATCTGTAAAGCACAATTAAAAAAAAAAGCTAAGTGCAATAAAAGAAGGTGTGCCTGTACTCAGTAACTTACATGGCATAAGGCCCAACAAAGGGAAGAATGTGATAATTGCTCAATGTGTAATTCTGCCTATTTGTACTACTAAGCCAAGACTTTGATAGATAATCCACTCATTTGGATTACATGTTTCTATGTATGTGATTTGATCAACCAAAAAATTAGGTACAAAATGTCAAGCTTTTTCCTTTTTTTCTTTAAAGGGCAGCACAATGGTTTGGGATTGGTTAGTACAATACAGAGATTACAGAGGATACTTATAAAATGTCTCTAACACCAATGCCAGTACTCATCTCATAAGTAAGGATATTATTAATTTTTGTGTTATTCACTTTTCTTTAGAACATAAAGTCATTAACTTGAACTTGCTGTATACACACAATACATACACAACCTTACGCAAAATACTTTTCATAAGTAACATTACATTTTAAGATATTGGAAACCGAATATCTGTGATCTGCATTTTGACTTAGTGGGAAAAGAAGAGAACATTGAACTAGGGAGGATTATACTGATAATAAGACTCGAAGTTAAAAGTGTCTTCCTCTCCCTTTGTACTTAACACAGCCTATACAATGACCTGAGAGATTCATTATGAGAAAAATGTCCATCACAGCTTTAAAACCTTGCTTTGGAAGGAACTAATGAGAAAGCAGATTGGAAGGTGAGACTTCATCTTTGTTTTCAAAGAAGTGGTCTTAATTTTTCTTCTTACAGAAAAAGTTTAAATCGGTTCATTGTAAATATGTCTAAACTATTAATTTTTGCAGTTTTCAATTATACAAAAGCTACAAGAAGAGGGCAGTAGAGATCATCTAATCTTAAATCATGATGTCATCCATTCAAGTCCTTGGCATAATCCCTGGTCAGCAAGAGCACAGAATACCTGTATATGCCACAAATGATCTTTAATATATATCAGAAATTATTTTCAAAAACTGGGAGATTTCTACTATAGCCATGCATTCTTTAACATCTTGTTCATTAGCAAAAATCAGCAATGCAGCTTTCCTTAGGTCTTCATGGGCTAACATTTTATAGAGTTCCTCAGTTACAGCAATCCTTTCTCTGTCTGTACCGTCCACAACAGTTATTACAAACTCTGTTAGTGTAATAAGTGTTCCAGGAAGAACGAAGAGACTCTTGGCCACCAGTATCCCACATTATGAAATGTGTATTATTAATCACTATTTCTTCTACATTGCTTCCTATTGTAAGGGATGCATGTACAACTTCATTCACAGAAAACTGGTAAAGGATGGTAGTTCTCTCTGCATTACGCAGTCCAACAATGATAAGTATGTGCTCCTGGTGGTTGAACAGTCTCCCTATCCTGGTGAAGAGAATACACGTTCTTAGGCAGCAGGCCCCCTCCAGCCACCAGGGCCACCTGGCCTCTCCCACTCAGGCAGAAGGGGAGGCAGAGATGTGCCAGAGCCTCAGCCTCTTGCTTGGAACTGGAGAGAGACCAAAGCCCAGGCCATAGATATTGGCAGATATTTTCTCAAAAACAAATGAGTTTGGGAAAAAATCTGATGGTATTTGTTGCCAAAGATAAAATTCAAGCTTTCAAATGAAAATTACAATTTTGGAAAGCTTGTATCTGTCACTGTGCACTTACACCTTCTCCATACTTAAAGACTTACGATGAGATCAGTCATGATGTTAATCAATGTGATTTTTTAGATATTGTTTAATGAAATTTGTCAACACCTGGACGATCTGCATAATTCAGTGATCCAGTATTTTTCAAATGATCAATGTGCAGTATTAGAAAACCATGCATAAAAGTTGTATTCAAAATATAAGACAGACCAATGGATTTTAGAAAAATTTACCAATATGATTTCAGATTACACATTGCAACTAACCTTTAAGAAACTTGTCAAGTTGTGGTGTAGTATCAAAGAAGAATATCCATAATTTTCAGAGAAGGCTATTAAAATACTCCTCGCTCTTCTAACTTCATATTTATGTGAGACCAAATTTTCTTCAGCTATTTCAACCAAAACAACATATCACAACAGATGGAATGCAGAATCAGATATGAGAATCCAGTATCTTTTGTTAAACCAGAAATCAAAAAGATCTGCAGAAACAATGTCACTATTCTCACTAACTTTTGTTTGGGAAAATAATTTAAAAATAAAAATGTACTATTTTTGCTAGCATGTAATGGGTTAAATCTTAATCTTAAATCTTAATTCCTGCTACAATAAAAGAGGTATATAGAACTCTTTGGGATCCTCAATCATTTTTAGAGTGTAAGTAGTCCTGAGACCAAAATGTTTGAGAACTGCTATTCTAGGTAAAGATACCGGAGCCTAAAGAGGTTAAATGACTGGGCCAAGGTTGCATAACTAGAGAGTGTTAAAGCCAGGAATTAAATCCAGTTATGTCCAACTCAAGTTCTTTCTACTAAGTCCATCGTCTTAAAAACAGAAGACTGACTTAGAAGTGCATTTAATATATGCCTTACATATGAAATTTTATTATACAGATATCCCATCTAATATTTTTGTGTACTGGTTATTTCTCATGTCATGAAATAACTCACTTTCCATGAAACAAGAAAAAAGTATCCTTAAGGCAGCATCTCTAGGTTGAGTTAGGCTTAACAAAAAATCAGCAGCAAGGAATGTGGTCAGTGTCACAGTTCTGGCTCTTCAGAGAGGGGAACTCTGGGAAAAGACAGTGCAGCGGTATAGATGCATTGTTTTATTCCGCCGAAGCCCATGAGCATAAAATGACATAAAAGCCAAAGCCCACAAGCATAAAACGTCACACTCATCATCTAACACATCTCTTCCCAACAAGGAGAAATTGCTCATAAGACAAAGCTCTCTTGAAGCCAATAATAACTATCGATATTGTAGCTGGCAGTTGCTTACCTTGTTTTTAAAACTTGCAACATAGAATAAATCTAAATTCCCTAGGAGGCTGGGGAGATTGGACTTGGAACCAAAACCTGGCTTACGGTTTACAATTAGTTTGTGTGTTCCAAAACCCTGGTTGTGTTGTTTCCAACTTTATCAGTAACTAGGTTCTTTATTTTTGAGAAAATATTTAATTAATGGGAATTCCCTGGCAGTCCAGTGGTTAGGACTCCACGCTTTTACTTCTGAGGGCCTGGGTTCAATCCCTAGTCAGGGAACTAAGATCCCGCAAGCTGCGTGGTGTGGCCAAAAAAAAAAAAAAATAGTGACATTTCCCTGGATTTCAGAATAAGCTTTTTTTTTTTTCCTGACAGGCAGGACTGAAGAAAAGCTGAGTGATGCCCAAAGTGACTAGGTCTCTGTGATGCCAACATGAGATTGTATGACATCTGGGGACTTGGGGCCTTTGGTGTCTGTAGCCTAGAAAATATTCTCTGGATTTTGGGTATCTTTTGTATCTCTCATTTTCAGGATAGAAAGACAATATTTTGGTCAGAATTAGGTTCTAAACAGTGAATAGTAAATTTATTATATTTAGAAACTAGGTAATGCAGATGTGGGGTAAATGAATGTAAAGTTGCATTTTCTTACCTAATAAAGGGCATCTCTAGAAATTCCCTCCACTGAGAAAGGGTAGGCAGAGTTGGACGCCTTTCTCACCATAAGAACTCTGCCAGCAAGAATTTTCTGGCTCCAGAGTACATCCACAAATGGGGAGAGACTGGGTTAAAGGACAAACTTTAGGGAAAAGCTCCACCTAATGGCATCAGTGAAGGTCACACTCTTCACAGCCTATTGAGCATCACAAATTAGACCTGGAAGCAAAGTTGATTTTATTTTCAAACAGAAAGATTATAGTATCAAACTGCTTACAGCACTGAGAAAAATAGGCTGGAATATAAGACTGATATTTGGTGTTTATAAATTGTAAATCAAAAGAATGTCAAGGCAAAAGTGAAGATAAAGTAGAAAAGAACAATGTCATTAATCAAGGCCTTATTCCCATTTTATAATTACTAATTAATTATAAGCCTTTATTTGTGTCAACAGAACGTATAAGAAAATCACAATGAGTTTCAGTGTTCACTTTTCTACATTTGAGGTTGGTTTAAGGTCAATTAATATTTTCAATTACTTATAATTGAGGGAAAGTGTTATTCAGGGATTAATGATTATTTTAAAAAATAGAAATATAAGCAGAATACTGATTAATGAAATTACTGTTTTCCTTTTACCACAGATGTCAGTTTTGTTTAACCTTAAACTATAAAATACATAGATATATCTGTATACTGTTTACAGATGGATAATATCATTATCTTACATTTAAGTAATGCTTTAAAGTTTTTCAAAGCATTCTCACTCACACTATCTTCCACATATATTACCTCCTAGGATTCTGGCATGAAGAGGCCAGTGAGGGAGCCAGGGCAAGTACTGTTTACATTTCACACATGCAGGAAGGGACGCTAAGAGAGGTTTATACAACTTGCAAGGTAAAGCACTGATTAAGATTTTGTGACTTTTATTTCAGTGATTTTTTACTTTATATCATGTTGCTTCTCACTATATTATGTTGATAGCTGAAATGTCATTATCCAGCTTACTTTATAGGATTCTCTTGATGAGGCTGGTTGAACTGACCCCTCCATCAACGGACCAGTCTAAAGGGGCAAGAATCTTCCCACATTTCACATATGGTTTGATTACCTCTGTCCTAAGAGAACAATCTACTATCTGGGTATGAAAAACATGATTAGAAAACACTATGCCATTATGTTACTCTGTCAAAGAGCCATGTTTCACACCTCTCCAAGTAAAAAGAAACTTCAAAAAAGTCCCAAATAAAATAATCCTAATAATGCATGCTCTCGTTAAAATTGGATACCTTTTATCTGTTTCTTCATTGAGGTGAAGAATGTTGCCTGGATTCCTTCCATTTAAAAGCTTGAAGTCAGATCTGTGGCTGAACTCCAGATCTGATTTTAGCCTTGGGGAAGCAAAGAGGACAAAACTCAAAAGCTCAACTTTCTGGATGGCATGGATGATTCAATGAGCTCTTTTCTGTTTTTGAGTCTGTTGGCCAGGAGACCTGGATATGATAGGGCTTCAGTTCCTCAGGCGGGATAGAATCTGGGGCATTGCTCATAAGGTCGTGGCCCTGGAAAGATTTGGGGAAGGCTATGACATCTCTGATGCTTGGTGCTCCAGTGACAAGGCACATCAGTCTGTCTAACCCTGTAAAATACAAAGTTAATAGATGAGAATGTAACCTAAGGTTGGGGGTGACTTAATTTTTCTATAAAGGTTGTAGAAAACTTTTAAGTAAGAACCTTTAATAAGTTGCAGCTAAGCATAGTTCCCTGCCTTTTTAGAGAACTTTTGTTTGTTTGAGAGGTTTTTTTTTTATCTCATTCCAGAAAAGTGCTCAGGACTAATATTCACACGCTACTGGGATTAATAGTCACAGCAATTAATGAGTCCTGAGCAAGGGCTTACTGAAGGTTGAACAAAATTAGGTGCTGTGCAGGGGACTCCAAAAACACAGAAGGAAGTCCCTACTGTTGAGAGCGTACAATCTAGGTAAGCTACCTAGAACTTCTCACACTCTTCCTTGTTTGATAAAACAAGCAGTGTGAGCAACCAAGGCCATCAGAAAGGCACTGGCTCTCATTAGTTATCTACTTCATACATAGTAGTGTATATATGTCAATCCCAGTCTCCCAATTCATCCCGCCCTCCCCTTCCCCCTTGATATCCATACGTTTGTTCTCTACGTCTATGTCTCTATTTCTGCCTTGCAAATAAGTTCATCTGTATCATTTTTCTAGTTTCCACATATAAGAACCTACTGTACAGCACAGGGAACTCCACTCAATGCTCTGTGGTAATCTAAATAGAAAGGAAATCCAAAAAAGAGGAGATATATGTATATACATAGCTGATTCACTTTGCTGTATAGCAGAAACAAACACAACATTGTAAAGCAACTATACTCCAATAAAAGTTAATTAAAAAAAAAAAAGAAAGGCACTGGCATATTCCTACTTTCGCACAAGCTGAATACTGTGGAGCAGTACTTTTCACACTCTTACGAATTTGTCTGTGAGCCTCCATGGATTTGAGCAATATTGACTTAAGACTCTGTAGTTTCATTCTATTAAAAAATCTTTCAAATGCAAATTATCAGTTAAGTTTTATCTTTATAAATGGTTAAATATATTTTTAAAGTATATCATCAGGGAATTCCCTGGTGGTCCAGTGGTTAGGACTCGGTGCTTTCACTGCTGAGGGCCCGGGTTCAATCCCTGGTTGGGGAACTAAGATCCTACAAGCCACACGGTGCGGCCAAAAAAATCATCAAAATGAAAAACACCAAATTAAATTCTTTAGAACCCTTGGGCTCACCCGCTACCCTCTTTACTCCTCCACTCCCCCTAACCCCACCCTCACCCCACCCTCTTCCCCATAAGCTGAGCCTCCAAATTTGACACTTAGAGCTACAGAATGAAATTTAGCTTGTAAAAGGACAGATTGTTTACCTATGGCAATTCCTCCATGAGGGGGCGCCCCATAATCTAAAGCCTGGAGCAGATGGGAGAGCAATTTCACGTCTTCCTGAAATTCAAAAGATAATTCAATTTAAATACACACTGAGGGTCCACTAGGTGCCACACAGTACAACTGGTTGCTAAAGGGAAAATAAAAGTTGAGTTAAAAAAGTACCTTAAGGGGGGGCTTCCCCGGCGGCGCAGTGGTTGAGAATCTGCCTGCCAATGCAGGACACGGGTTCGAGCCCTGGTCTGGGAAGATCCCACATGCCGCAGAGCAACTAGGCCCGTGAGCCACAATTACTGAGCCTGCACGTCTGGAGCCTGTGCTCCGCAACAAGAGAGGCCGTGATAATGAGAGGCCCGCGCACCGCGATGAAGAGTGGCCCCCGCTTGCCGCAACTAGAGAAAGCCCTCGCACAGAAATGAAGACCCAACACAGCCATTAAAAAAAAAAAAAAAAAAGTACCTTAAGAGGTTTACAGTTTAGCAAGAGAATATGACAAGTCACAGATACTACAACATGCAGGGAAATGCCTGGGGCTCAGTAAATGCAGCTATTATTATGCTGGTAATGCAGACAGGGTAAGACCAATTAAGGACATGGAGATGTGGCCTCAGAAAGGTAGGATGAAAGAAGGAACCGGATCTGTCAGAGGGACCAAGAGGAGAGAACGTTATTAGAAGGGCAACAATGCAGATGCTGCCAGAAGGTAGGATGGCTTGTGGGCCAACAACAGACCGCTGGATTTGGTGACCGTGCAAGTTACTTTCGTGAGGCAATGCCTGTAGAAATGTTGAAAATGTGTCTGAAGTGGTTCCCTAACCAGTCTACAGATCACAATCAAGTGGCAAGCTTTTAAGGAACAAATGCCCAAGCCTCACGTCTAGAGCTTTTTATTTAATTGGTCTGGTAAGGAGCAGTGAGTGTTTTTTTTTTGTTTTTAATGCTTTTCAGGTGATTCTGTTCTAATGTGCAGAAGGGCTGAGAAACACTGGTGGGTAGGGAAGAAGTGGAAGCAATGTATTCTCACTGACATTTTGAGAAGCTTGAAAGGAATGAAAAAAATAGGCTGGGAAACATTAGGGGCTTTGGCTTAAGAGGAGAAAAGTTAAGGGAGTTTGCAATGTTTTTAAAGCTAAAGGGGGAGTTTGGTGTTGAGCTTTCCAATCCTATTCTTAGAAATAAAGTTCCTGGGACTTACCTGGTGGCGCAGTGATTAAGAATCCGCCTGCCAGTGCAGGGGACACGGGTTTGAGCCCTGGCCCGGGAAGATCCCACATGCCGCAGAGCAACTAAGCCCGTGCGCCACAACTACTGAGCCTGCGAGTCACAAATACTGAGCCCGTGAGCCACAACTACTGAAGCCTGCGCGCCTAGAGTCGTGCTCCGCAACAAGAGAAGCCACCGCAATGAGAAGCCCACGCACAGCAACGAAGACCCAACGCAGCCAAAAATAAATAAATAAATAAAATAAATTTATATTAAAAAAAAAAAGAAATAAAGTTCCTCTATCCCACCTCACCCCTGTTAGTTAATCCCACAAAATGATCTTTTAGGATCAGACTCTTGGACATTTGCCTTCCTAAAATCTATCCTAGCCTCCTAAAGAGTCATCAACAAACTGCAGATTCTTAGGCTTGCATCTATAGAGACTCTTCTTTTCAAAATTCTGATTAACCCACTCTCTGTCATTAAAATCTACCCCCACCTCAAATACTAAGTGACATAAAATCCTTTCAAACCTTTCTCTCTTTCTCTAGCATTATCAACATTTTCAGTCATTTCAGACTGCATCCTTTTTTGAGCAGTGCAGTGGTTAGGAGTTTAGGAGCTTGGGTTCAAGAACCAACCTGCCTGGATTCGAATCCTGGCTCTGTTTGCTTCTGTGCTGTGTGACTTTGGGCAAATTAATTCATCTGCCTCAGTTTCTTATCTTTAAAATGAGCAGAATAAAGGTCTTAATTTAAAAAGTAACTGTGAGGGACTTCCCTGGTGGCACAGTGGTTAAGAATCCACCTGCCAATGCAGGGGACATGGGTTTGAGCCCTGGTCTGGGAAGATCCCACATGCCGCGGAGCAACTAAGCCCGTGTGCCACAACTACTGAGCCTGTGCTCTAGAGCTCGTGAACCACAACTACTGAGCCTGTGCTCTAGAGCCCACGAGCCACAACAACTGAGCCCACGTGCCACAACTACTGAAGCCCACGTGCCTAGAGCCCGTGCTCTGCAACAAGAGAAGCCACCGCAATGAGAAGTCCGGGCACCGCAGCGAAAAGGAGCCCCCGCTCACCACAACTAGAGAAAGCCCACGTGCAGCAACGAAGACCCAATGCAGCCAAAAATAAATTAAAAACAAACAAAAAAAGTAACTGTGAGGATTCAATGTATCCATGTGTATAAGGTACCTAGTGCCTGGCATATAGTAGTCACTAAAAAATACATATTATTATTTATTTTTCAAAGTCTAACACTAAAGGTAGAGAAATAAGCTGATACTATTCTATATCTAGTGAATCCTCCATTCATAACAAATTTTAACAAAACAGACAAATATTACAGTTTTTTAAAAAGGCCAAGTTAGAAGATGATGTTACCTTTAGTACTGTTGCCAGGATGTAATGCTGTAGCTCTGCATCATGAATTCGGATAGAACCACCTCCTATCTCACTGCCGTTTAAAACCAAGTCATAGTGCTGGCTACGGACCTAGAAGATTCAAAGAGCCTTTATGTTAGAGAAAATCTCTGGTTTTCTGTTCTGTACGTTGAAGACCCTGTAGCTACTTAGAGACAATGGCTCAAACCCAGCAATTTCTTCTGGGGCTTCCAGAACTGGGTCAGACTATGAAACCTGAAGTTCTTTGCCTTGTTTCCATATTTCCTTTTAATTTGAAAGTATAGATATGTTACCTTTTGGGGCTCAGTGTAAAGGAGGTGGACGTCACTGGGGTGGGGAGCAGTAAATGGGTGATGGGCTGCCTCCAGCGCTTCGGGATTTTCCTCCTTGGGAAAGAAGAGGGGGAAATCCACAACCCAAAGGAAAGAGAACAGAGCTGGGTCACGAAGCACCACTCCTCTTGCTTCTAGAAGGTCAGCACACTCCAGTCGTAATTTTCCCAACAAAGAGCACTGCAAATAGAAGATACAAACGTTGAGCTAACTGCTGTGACAGAGTAGGCAGAAAATGACACAACATGGATTCTAAAGCCAGGCCTTTCTCTGAGAAAGGATTAGCCAATTTACAGATGAGGTGCTCTTAGCCTCTCAGGAGAGAAAAATCTGAGGATGATCTGACTGCGACATGGTTGAGAATCGTCAGACTCAGCCGACTTGGTGAGTATCTGCTAACACAGTGACTGAGAACACAGGTATCAGAGCTTGATTAACCTGGGTCTGTATCTCACTTTGGCTACTGACTAACTTCTCTGCACCTTTTTCCATAGTAAAATGGAGATAGAAATATCTACTCCAAAGACTGTTGTGAAGATCAAGTCAGATAAGCTCTGTAATACGAACCAGCTATTATTATTATTTCCTTACTGTTCCTGAAGGGTTGTGGTGAGGATCTGATGAGAGCCTGGAACACACTTAATGTTCAATAATGTTGGCTGTTATTAGACAGTATGGATTAGAGGTTACATTAAGAATGTGACTTCTGGAACTGGACTTTGTGGGTTAGAAACCTGGCTCCTCTCCTCTACCTCCTCGCTGTGTGAGTGTGAACAAATTCTCAACCTCTGTGCCTCAGTTTTCTTATCTTTTAAGATGGTAACAGTATCAATACTTCTCTCAATAGGGTTGGCATGAGGATTAAGTTAGTTAATATACACCAAGTACTTGAAACAGTTGTGGGCAGACAGAGAGTGCTAACTGTGATAAGTGCTAACGATGACAGGCAGGGCATCCCTGAGAAAGGGCAATTAGTCAGAACAGGAGACATGCCTGGAGACATGCACAGGGTGTCACTCTGTAGCCTATTCTATCTGACACTTAGATATCCGCAAAGGGCACCTTCACTGTGACATATTCAGAATGCTAATGTTATTCCTCACAAATCTGCTTTCTAGCTTTCTCTCAAGGAAGTCCCAATAGGAATTAGAGTGATGCCTTTCTGGGAAGAGAACAGGAGCAGTTTTAGTTCATGCCAGGGTAAAGTTTAATGGCCAAATGGATTTGCAGCAGGATTTTTAATACAAAATCCCAAATTCTTTTTTAAGAAATGCATTGACAATAAAATTTGTAATTAACTGGTGCATCCCCCAGCAAATTTAACAGTACTGGCTCATGGCTGGTATTAAAAACTAATGTTGATAAATGAATTAATTAAAAAAAAAAAGACTGTAGGGAATTCCCTGGCAGTCCAGTGGTTAGGACTCCATGCTTCACTTATGAGGGCCCAGGTTCGATCCCTGGTCGGGGAACTAAAATCCCACAAGCTGCGTGGCGTGGCCAAAAAAAAAAAAAAAAAGAGGGCTGTAATATCAAGAAAAGTTGTAATTATGTAGCTTTCCTCACTCTACTATTGCAGGGAAAGGTAAGGACAGTGGATTATATTTAGCTTTGTAGCTGAACTCTGAAACTTTTCCTTTGGAAGATATGATAAATAAGCACAGTGCAAATATAAATTAGAAGAATGAACTTGATAAAGTACTAATCAGACACTATAAGGATATCATACTATAGTGTAAGGATGAATTTTTATTTATTTATTTATTTTTGGCTGCGCCCCATGGGTTGCGGGATCTTAGTTCCCCAACCAGGGACTGAACCCGGGCCCCAGCAGTGAACGTGCCGAGTCCTAACCACTGGACTGCCAGGGAATTCCCAAGGATGAATTTTTATCATGTTTGATCTTTACAGTATATTTTCAATATTCATGTTTGAGTTTTATACCACACTTTGTATATTTTATTTATTTCCCTAAAGTTAAATCCATTGTTCCATACGTCTCCTGAAGAATGGTGATTTAGCCAGTGCATGGCAGCCTGCACCACCTCCCAGCTGCTGCTCCTGAGGAAAAAGGGTACTGCCTCAACCAAGTAGAGCCAGGGGTGTCTGCCAGCCCAGCAGCCCTCCACAGTCTGATCTGTCCCTCCACATTTTCAGGAATGCATTATGCACAAAAGTTTGGGACAACCAACTTTTCTTAATCTGTAAAACTTCAAAACTGAAAATATTTTTTCACAGTTGTACAATGAATACCAATAGCTCTCTACCTAAGTGGCTTTCCTAGAGCCAGACCTAATCGCTGTGAGCAATGCCAATGTAGGCTGTTAGCTGATGAAAAAAACTCTAGTTTTTATACAGTGCATTTTATTACAGTGCCAAAAGACATAAAAACTCATGCAGAGCAGCTCCAATTTATGAAATTAACAGTCAATTTCAAATATGTACTATACACACAGGAGAAGAGAGGCATCATTCAGCATCAACAGCACAGATGCCAGGAGGTAGTGTTGCTTACTGCTTTCTTATGCTCTCCGGCAGTTAGCAGGACCACATCCTCCTCTTGGGTCTCCAACAGTCTGATTAGTCCCAAGCCTTGCTCCTCCATTATGAACTTAGCAACTGGAGAATTCCAGTTGTTATTGGTTTTCAAGAATATAGGTAAGACTTCCTGTGACAAAGAAAAAGACTTATACATTTTCCAAAAAGCGGGGTTGATTTATTTTTCCTGGAGTACAAAGACTTCTTGTTTCCAAAAGAAAATGAACCTACATGCGATTATCTCTATTCCCTCCCTGAAGCCCTTCAAAATGATACTAAAGTAATCTAAAAATTAATCTCACCAAAATGAAAAAAAAAAAAAAAAAGGAATGAAGGGTGGGAAGGGATATAAGAGCGAAGAGATTTCTGAAAATTTTTGGCAGGTTGCAGGCGAGTGGAATAGGAATGACTAAAGAAGCAAGACGCAGGAAGCTCTGGCCTAGAGAACAATGGAGCAGCTACAGCACAGGGAGGAACTGATCTTACCCTGCCAGATCCTAGAGGTGCAGGGCTCTTAAGAAGAGCCCTGGGGTGACAGCCAACTGTGTTGTTGCTCACCCAAAACTAAACCTAACCATTTACAAAACCTAACCATTTCTAAACCTAACCATTTACAAAAGCCCCCTTAAACAGCTTTTTAAAAGGCTCATATTCTTAAATATGTACAATTAACAATCACATCAGTACACACTGAAGAAGCTACAGCATTAAAAAAAAAGAAAAAAAGACCCAGATAAACAGAAAAAAAATGACCCTAGAGGAAAGAGACAATTTAGGGACCAAAAAACTTGAATCCTCAAAGATATTAAAAAAGGTGTTTTATCAATAAGACCAGAATAAAATGTAATGAAAATAAGCAAGAAAGAGCTAGTGGGAAATAAAAATATGATTGCTTAAAAAAAAAAATTCAACAGAAGAGTTGAAGAAATCTCGCAGAAAGAATAAAAAAGACAGATTTTCCACAGATGAAAGACATGAGCCTTCATATTCAAAGGGCCCTTCAAGTGTGCAACACACTGAATGAAAAATGACTCAAAGTTATACAGACTGTGAAATTTCAGAGCATCAGGAATCAGGAGGCTGAAAGCTTCCAAAGGGAAAAAAAAATTAGGTTTACTATAAAAGAATACATTCATACAAACATCAGACTTCTTATCAGTAACAGTAGGTATAAAAAAAATAAAGCAATGCCTCCCATGAGCTAAGGCTCATTGTCACATGCAGCTAGTTAAATTTAAAGTAAAATGAAATAAAATAAAAAATTCAGTTCCTCAGGTATATATTTGCCACGTATCAAGCATTCAATAGCCACACTGGCTGGTGGCTACCATAGTGGACAATGCAGATATGAAACAGTTCCATCACTGCAGAAAGTCTACCGGACAGCACTGTTCTAAAGGGATATGACTACCAATTCAGAATTTTATACCAAGCCAAATTATTAATCAAGCGTGAGGTTTTGAACACAAAGACATTTTTAGACGTACAAGGATTCAGAAAGTTTCTCTTTCACATGCTGTCTTAGGAAGTTACTTGAGGATATAATCCAGCACTAGTAAGAAAGAGGAAGATCTGGGATCCAGGAAAAGAGTAGCTTCAACTCAGAAGAGGAATGAAGAAAATGTCCAGAAAGACAGCTGTGAAGAGGTACAGAGTAATTAGGTAAGGCCTGTGTATGTGAGCCTTACCTCTCATTGCAGGAGGTACGATGCAAGGTTTAAAATGGGTAAGTAGGGGCTTCCCTGGTGGTGCAGTGGTTAAGAATCTGCCTGCTTGTGCAGGGGACATGGGTTTGAGCCCTGGTCCAGGAAGATCCCACATGCCTCAGACCAACTAAGCCCGTGCGCCACAACTACTGAGCCTGCGCTCTAGAGCCCGTGAGCCACAACTACTGAGCCCACGAGGCACAACTACTGAGCCTGTGCTCTAGAGCCCGCGAGCCACAACTACTGAACCCGCGAGCCACAACTACTGAGGCCCGCAGGCCTAAAGCCCATGCTCCACAACAAGAGAAGCCACTGCAATGAGAAGCCCGCACACTGCAAGGAAGAGCAGCCCCCGCTCACCACAACTAGAGAAAGCCTGTGCGCAGCAACAAAAACCCAACACAGCCAAAAAAAAAAAAAAAAAAAAAGGCATTCTGATAAAAACAGAGGTACTCTGGTATGGGACTGGAATAGAGTGAGCTAGAGTAAACACTTACTGTATTGAACTATTAATCCTTCTTTACTGTTTGTTTTTTTTTTAAACCATGTACATGCAGCATATTGCTAAAAATAAACATTAAAAACAATTCAAGGCAAATCAAGTTAAAACATATTAATACATTTTAAAAATATAAAAATTGAGGAAATTAGGAAAGTAAAAAAGAAAAGAGGAGAAGAAAGAGAAGAAGAAGAAAATGTAATAATAGTCTCATCAACTAGAGGCTGCCAAAGTTAACTCTCAGGCTTATTTCGTGTTCCTGTGGTTCCTAAATACAGGTTTCAAACACTAGTAAAATAAAAACAGAGAAAATTGGGAGATATAGGGTTGACAATTTTGAATTTTATCAAAGGCATAAAACAAACCCCAAATATCTACTATTACCATCATTTCATAAAAGAAAACACATTTCTATAGCAAAAAATGAGAAGTATAGCCCTTTAAATTCATTTAACTTTATGAAAAGCTTTTTATACCCCTGGCTTTTCTTATTTTGCCTTGACCCATTTTGGAAACCATTATCCTTATCTTTCTTTTTTCTTGAAAAATCCCTTTGAACTTGATGTATGAGACTTGTGATGTGTGGTAGTAGAGGTGGGTAGTCCATTTCCTTTTTTTTTCCCTCTCTTTTTTTAAAAAAATTGCAGTATAGTTGATTTACAATATTGTGTTAGTTTCAGGTGTACAGCAAAGTGATTCGGTTATTCATATATATATATTTATTTTTTGATTCTTTTCTGTTATAGGTTATTACAAGATACTGACCGTAGTTCCCAGGGCTATACAGTAAATCACTGTTGCTTATCTATTTTATACATGGTACTGTGCATTTGTTAATGCCAAACTCCTAATTTATCCCTCCCCCACTTCCCCTTTGGTAACCATGTTTGTTTTCTATGTCTGTGAGTCTGTTTTTTGGTAAATAAGTTCATTTGTATTGTTTATTAGATTCCACATATAAGTAATATATTTGTCTTTCTCTGACTTACTTCACTTAGTATGATAATCTCTAGCTCCACCCATGTTGCTGCAAATGGCATTATTTTGTTGTTCTTTTATGGCTGAGTAATATTCCATTGTGTGTGTACACACACACACACACACACACACCCCACATCTTTATCCATTCATCTGTTGATGGATACTTAGGTTGCTTCCATATCTTGGTTATTGTAAATAGTGCTGCTATGAACACTGGGATGCATGCATCTTTTCAAACTAGAGGTTTGCTCTTTTCTGGATATATGCCAGGAGTGTGATTGCTGGATCATATGGTAACTTTATTTTTAGTTTTTTAAGGAGCCTCCATACTGTTCTCCATAGTGGCTGCATCAATTTACATTCCCACCAACAGTGTAGGAGGGTTCCCTTTTTTCCACACCCTCTCCAGCATTTATCATTTGTAGACTTTTTGATGATGGCATTGTAGTTTTGGTTTGCAATAATTAATAATTAATGATGTTGAACATCTTTTCATGCGCCTATTGGCCATCTGTGTGTCTTCCTTGGAGAAATGTCTATTTAGGTCTTCTGCCCATTTTTTGACTGGGTCGTTTGGTTTTTTGATATTGAGTTGTATGAGCTGTTTGTAATTTTGGAAATAAAGCCCTTGTTGGTCACATCATTTGCAAATATTTTCTCCCAGTCCATAGGTTGTCTTCTTGTTTTGTTTATGGTTTCCTTTGCTGTGCAAAAGCTTATAAGTTTGATTAGGTCCCATTGTTTATTTTTGCTTTTATTTCTTTTGCCTTGCGAGACTGATCTAACAAAGTATTACTATGATTTATGTCAGAGAACGTTTTGCATATGTTCTCTTCTAGGAGTTTTATGGTGTCATGTCTTATATTTTAAATCTTTGAGCCATTTTGAGTTTATTTTTGTGTATGGTGTGAGGGTGTGTTCTAACTTCATTGATTTACATGTGGCTGTCCAGCTTTCCCAACACCACTTGCTGAAGAGACTGTCTGAGTAGTCCATTTTCAATCCACAAATACAGTGTTTATACATGGTTATGATCAGTGAATATATAGTGCTGTATTCTCCTTTTCCTACAAATCATTATAACCTGAACATTTCTCCTACATTACAAACTTTTAGTTAAGAGACAAAATTTTTAAAAGGAACTTTAATATTTAATCCTTTAATTCTACCTTAATTTATTTAATCACTCCCATATGGTTTCATTTTATTCCTGTAAATGATACTGTGCATAAGTGTCCTCATATCTAAGATCCTTTCTTTAAAGTATAGAAAATTATTGACTCAAAGAGTCATATTTTAAAATATGACTATTTTTAAAGTTAGTGATTCCAAAATGGCTGAGGTAATTTATACTTCCAGTGACAGTGTAAGAATGCCCGTTCCCTGCTCCTCCGCCGTATTTTAGTGCTACTGTTCACCAAGCCAAGAACACAAAGTGTATCTGTCAAAGGAAAGGTATATTCATAATTCTAAAAAGGGTATGGGAAGAACAATGAATACTGGCTTTCTTTCATACCTGCCATGCTTTCATTTAAACCTTGGGCACATGGGGCTCTATTTAATTTTCCCAACTGCATTAAAGTACCACTGTTTATTTTAAAAGGCTATGGTTGAACTTTCACATTCTGATTAATGGTGAATTCAACTAAGTTGAAGTTTTGGAGTTATACCCAGGGGTAAGATTAACTTTAAAAATAAAAAGAAGAAAAGTAGAATGATCTGAAATAACAAGCCCCTCAAAACTAATGATAGCATAAGAGCTCAAGCAATTAACAGTTAAAAATATAGAATCCCTAAAAGAAAGGAAAAAACCTGCTCCTTACCTGATTAAAATGGTCAGCTGCAAATTTTCTAATGGACTCAATGTCTTTCCTTTTTAAGTATTTCTGATGAAAGAAAATCAAAGTAAACTCATCAATATGACACTTAGCTTCACAAACATGTTTATGAAATGAAATGGGAAACAAATATATTTTGTGTTTTTCCATCACAATAATAAGATTCAATAAAGATTTAATTTCTGTTGTCAAATGACAAAATTTTAAGGCTTGTTACAGGGTGTATTTTTTTCCAATTATGCAGGTCTTATTGGAAATAGCTGTGAATGTATTCCACAGAAGACTGTGTATCTATAATATGTTCAAAATGAATCTTTGCAACTGAATTGTGAAGGATCAATAAAATCAATAAGAGGATTCAGAATTTGATTATTTCAAGTCTCTTAAAATTCTTTTTATCTTTTCTAAATTACCTCAATGTGTTTCTAAGTGAGACATTATGGCTATCATCATCACTAATATTCATGGAGCACTTAATTAGGTATGGGAGATATAAAAAAGGTGAAAACATGGTTCATGGCCCTGCAGTCCTTATAATCTACTTGGGAAAGAATTGGACATACTCCAATTGGGGTAAATAATAATAACAAGCAATATATGTTATACCAAGCTTACCCAAACACATTCAATATGTCTGGACTAGAATACAGACACCAAATTACTTTCACTGAACATATGAAGTGAAAAAAAAAGTAATGAGACTGAATTCTTATCCCCATTTTAAATATGCTAATAGGCTTATGTATCCAACTGAATAGCCTTTCAAAATAGTAATCTTATTCAAAATACTTTTAGAACTCTTCTTAAATTATTTTCAAAGCAGGTGTACTAACTACAGAAAATAGACATGCCCCATTACTTAAGAGTCCATGCTTACCCAACCCAACCCAACCATTCTTTCTCTCTCCTACCCTCATCTCCCTTCCTTTTGCTTTTCATAGCTCCACCTCCTTTCTCTTCCCATTATTAATGCAATAGACCCCAGAGCATCAGAAGACCAAGAACCAACACGCAAGGGCTATGCTGGAGCTGATACGGGGCTGGGAGCTGTTGGACAAACTGAGGCTGGAGACAGAATAGGAATACTATTTTATACTCATCACTGGTGGAGATAAACTCAAATGAAGGAGAACTTTACAGCATTATTTAAAAGGGAAAATAAAAGCTCTAGATCTCGAGAGTGTAAACTCATATTCATAAAGTTTTATCATTTTCTACTTATAGTTTTAGAGACACTATTAGACTTTATATGAAAAAATGCATTTTTATTTAAAGAGAATTTTTCTTTCTAAAGTTTAAATGTACCAATGTTGAACATATTTACTTCCCAAATGTACATTTTAGAGAAAATACAGAATTGTGCTCCACTTACTTCTCCTTCAGGGATACATATGGCTTTGATGGTTCCTTGGGGTTTACTAAGCGCATCCTGAAGAAATCCAACCTTTGTGTTTCTGAACATATCACTGATATCTACAATCTGGAAAATGGATAACAGGAAAAGGTAATTAAACGTGAAGTAATGTTTATCTCAAAACCTTTTTTAAAAAGTAAATTTATTTAGTTATTTTTGGCTGCATTTGGCTCTTTGTCGCTGCGCGTGGGCTTTCTCTAGTTGCGGCGAGCAGGGGCTACTCTTCATTGTGGTGCATGGGCTTCTCATTGCGGTGGCTTCTCTTGTTGTGGCTCACGGGCTCTAGAGTGCTGGCTCAGTAGTTGTGGCTCGTGGGCTCCTGAGTGCAGGCTCAGTAGCTGTGGTGCACAGGCTTAGTTGCTCCGCGGCATGTGGGATCTTCCCAGACCAGGGATCGAACCCGTGTCCCCTGCATTGGCAGGTGGATTCCCAACCACTGTGCCACCAGGGAAGTCCCTCAAAACCTTTTACAAAGAATATTTTAAAGAGGAAAGTAGATCTTGTTAATGTTTATAGAGCGCATTCATAGAGTGTTTACCATGGGCTGGGCACCATGACAAGTGTTAATGTACTAATTATTCATTAGTAATAACTCATTTCATCTGCACAACAAGAGTATGAGGTAGGCCCTCTTATTATCCCCATTTAATAGTTGAGAAAACCAAGGCACAGAGAAAGAAATGACTTGCCCAAGATAACACAGCTAGTAAGTGGCAGAGCCAGAATTTAACTTAAGCAGTCTGACTTAAGAACCACCATTTCATATTACAAAAGAAGAAACAAGGAGTAGTCAAGCTGGCTGCTGTAAATAGGCAGTTATGACTTTTTTGTGTGCTATGTTTTTTTCATTCTGAGAATTGAGCACTGCCTATTCGTGGACCAAGCAGAACTCAGTTTCTAAGGAATCTGCACTGAGAACTGAGATATAGAAATGTCACCAGCATTACAGTGATGAAGGGCTGTTGCTGTCTAAGAGCAAATAACAAGAGGCCTGCTAAGGAAAACTGCTCTGTGTAAGTTCTACTGTTACCCTTAGTTAAATATGTGTAGATCTTAACAATATGAATAAACATTTCCATATGTTTGAGCTCTTTATAGACCAGGGAAAAAGAATAAATAACTCTTAATCATTTGCCTTTCAAGTGCCATTTTAGCTTAAGAAAAATTCAAGAGGAAAGAACAGGTTTTTTTTTTTTTTTTTTCCTTTCAAGTTACCATTCGTATCCATGTAACTAATAACTTGCCAGTAATAAAAACATTATAGCAAGAACCTTGCTCTTGGAAATGAACCTTGGAACACAGTAGATAGAGAAAAGGTACTGTAATGCTAACATGCTATTATTCTCTCCTGCTGTAGCTGGGTAACAACAAAAGTAACACGCTAAGGTAACAACAAAAAATATGATATAACAGTGTGTGTAACTGGTTGTAAACATCAAAGTGGTTCAAAAGACTATAGGACTATTTGGGGGCAGAGTCTTGGAAAAGTGAAGAAAAGTACCTTCATCCCAAAGCGAGTGTCAGGTTTATCAGTTCCATAGCTGGCCAACGCCTCAGCAAAAGTCATAGAAGGAAAAGGAACCACCACAGGATCTTTGTCACTGGGCCATGAATACTGGAGCAAACCCTCAATTAGACTCTGGATGCCAGTTTGTTCTACAAAGGACATCTCTATGTCAATCTGAAACCAAAGCAACATATGGAAACTAACTTGAAGAGCCACAATATTAGTATATACATACATATTTATATATTTCTCGTTTCAAATTACCATTGGATTCTGTTCTTAATACAAGGGGAAGCAGGTTAAATATTACTGTACATCTAGTGCTTTACATACATCAAACTGTTAGTTCCCACAACTATCTCATGGCTTAAGGCTCAGAGAGGCTAAGTGACTTGCCTGAGTATGTACGGTTACATTACATTTGATCTTAGGTCTGTCCAACTCCAAATCTTATGGTTTTTGTGCTGATTACTGATTTCTGTGCCATACTAATTAATATGATATCATACAGAAACTAAATCATAATAGCTTTGATGACGTTGACCAGATAAATAGATTAAGTATCAACATACAGAATTGTGTTTTAGTGCACAAGAGATTTTTTTTTTTTAATGTCTGAAACATTTATATTAACATATTTCCATACAAATAACCCAATGAAAGTTTAGTATTAGTTGTTTTGTTTGTTTTTTTATACTGCAGGTTCTTATTAGGCATTAATTTTATACACATCAGTGTATACATGTCAATCCCAATCACCCAATTCAGCACACCACCATCCCCACCCCAGCGCAGTTTTCCCCCCTTGGTGTCCATATGTCCATTCTCTACATCTGTGTCTCAACTTCTGCCCTGCAAACCGGCTCATCTGTACCATTTTTCTAGGTTCCACATACATGCATTAATATACGATATTTGTTTTTCTCTTTCTGACCCTACTTCACTCTGTATGACAGTCTCTAGATCCATCCACTTCTCAACAAATGACTCAATTTCGTTCCTTTTTATGGCTGAGTAATATTCCATTGTATATATGTACCACACTTCTTTATCCATTCGTCTGTTGATGGGCATTTAGGTTGCTTCCATGACCTGGCTATTGTAAATAGTGCTGCAATGAACATTCGGGTGCATGTGTCTTTTTGAATTACGGTTTTCTCTGGGTATATGCCCAGTAGTGGGATTGCTGGGTCATATGGTAATTCTATTTTTAGTTTTTTAAGGAACCTCCATATTGTTCTCCATAGTGGCTGTATCAATTTACATTCCCACCAACAGTGCAAGAGGGTTCCCTTTTCTCCACACCCTCTCCAGCATTTGTTGTTTGTAGATTTTCTGATGATGCCCATTCTAACAGGAGTGAGGTGATACCTCATTGTAGTTTTGATTTGCATTTCTCTAATAATTAGTGATGTTGAGCAGCTTTTCATGTGCTTCGTGGCCGTCTGTATGTCTTCTTTGGAGAAATGTCTATTTAGGTCTTCTGCCCATTTTTGGATTGGGGTGTTTGTTTCTTTAATATTGAGCTGAATGAGCTGTTTATATATTTTGGAGATTAATCCTTTGTCCGTTGATTCGTTTGCAAATATTTTCTCCCATTCTGAGGGTTGTCTTTTCGTCTTGTTTATGGTTTCCTTTGCTGTGCAAAAGCTTTGAAGTTTCATTAGGTCCCATTTGTTTATTTTTGTTTTTATTTCCATTACTCTAGGAGGTGGATCAAAAAAGATCTTGCTGTGATTTATGTCAAACAGTGTTCTTCCTATGTTTTCCTCTAAGAGTTTTATAGTGTCCAGTCTTATATTTAGGTCTCTAATCCATTTTGAGTTTATTTTTGTGTACGGTGTTAGGGAGTATTCTAATTTCATTCTTTTACATGTAGCTGTCCAGTTTTCCCAGCACCACTTATTGAAGAGACTGTCTTTTCTCCATTGTATATCTTTGCCTCCTTTGTCATAGATTAGTTGACCATAGGTGCGTGGGTTAACCTCTGGGCTTTCTATCTTGTTCCATTGAGCTATGTTTCTGTTTTTGTGCCAGTACCATATTGTCTTGATTACTGTAGCTTTGTAGTATAGTCTGAAGTCAGGGAGTCTGATTCCTCCAGCTCCATTTTTTCGCCTCAAGACCGCTTTGGCTATTCGGGGTCTTTTGTGTCTCCATACAAATTTTAAGATGATTTGTTCTAGCTCCGTAAAAAATGCCATTGGTAATTTGATAGGGATTGCATTGAATCTGTAGATTGCTTTGGGTAGTATACTCATTTTCACAATGTTGATTCTTCCAATCCAAGAACATGGTATATCTCTCCATCTGTTGGTATCATCTTTAATTTCTTTCACCAGTGTCTTATAGTTTTCTGCATACAGGTCTTTTGTCTCCCTAGGTAGGTTTATTCCTAGGTATTTTATTTTTGTTGCAATGGTACATGGGAGTGTTTCCTTAATTTCTCTTTCAGATTTTTCATCATTAGTGTATAGGAATGCAAGAGATTTCTGTGCATTAATTTTGTATCCTGCAACATTACCATATTCATTAATTAGCTCTAGCAGTTTTCTGGTGGCAGTTTTAGGATTCTCTATGTATAGTATCATGTCATCCGCAAACAGTGACAGTTTTACTTCTTCTTTTCCAATTTGTATTCCTTTTATTTCTTTTTCTTCTCTGATTGCCGTGGCTAGGACTTCCAGAACTATGTTGAATAATAGTGGTGAGAGTGGACATCCTTGTCTCGTTCCTGATCTTAGAGGAAATACTTTCAGTTTTTCACCATTGAGAATGATGTTTGCTGTGGGTTTGTCATATATGGCCTTTATTATGTTGAGGTAGGTTCCCTCTATGCCCACTTTCTGGAGAGTTTTTATCAGAAATGGGTGTTGAATTTTGTCAAAAGCTTTTTCTGCATCTATTGAGATGATCATATGGTTTTTATTCTTCAATTTGTTAATATGGTGTATCACATTGATTGATTTGCATATATTGAAGAATCCTTGCATCCCTGGGATAAATCCCACTTGATCGTGGTGTATGATCCTTTTAATGTGTTGTTGGATTCTGTTTGCTAGTATTTTGTTGAGGATTTTTGCATCTATATTCATCAGTGATATTGGTCTGTAATTTTCTTTTTTTGTAGTGTCTTTGTCTGGTTTTGGTATCAGGGTGATGGTGGCCTCATAGAATGAGTTTGGGAGTGTTCCTTCCTCTGCAATTTTTTGGAAGAGTTTGAGAAGGATAGGTGTTAGCTCTTCTCTAAATGTTTGATAGAATTCACCTGTGAAGCCATCTGGTCCTGGACTTTTGTTTGTTGGAAGATTTTTAATCACAGTTTCAATTTCATTACTTGTGATTGGTCTGTTCATATTTTCTGTTTCTTCCTGGTTCAGTCTTAGAAGGTTATACCTTTCTAAAAATTTGTCCATTTCTTCCAGGTTGTCCATTTTATTGGCATAAAGTTGCTTGTAGTAGTCTCTTAGGATGCTTTGTATTGCTGCGGTGTCTGTTGTAACTTCTCCTTTTTCATTTGTAATTTTATTGATTTTTATTGATTTTATTGTCTGTTTTAGTGCACAAGAGATTTTTTAAAGAACTTTGTCATATCATGACCATTAAAACACTGTAGGAATCTGTCATTCCTTAGTTTATGACCATATTCTTTATAAATGGATCAAAAATTAAATAACTAATGCCTCAACTGCAGGTTAGTTTAATTAAATATCTGATAGATAAAATGTAATGAGAAGTATATATAATTTCTGTCCTGGTTTTGACATTCTTGGCTGTAGCAAGGCTGAATCAGTAAGAGATGAGTGAATATAACTTAGTACCTGAGTAAATTCGGGCTGTCTGTCTGGTCTTGATCCTTCATCTCGATAACATCGGGCAACTTGAAAATATCTACAATTGGAAAATAGTGTTAATTGAGTCAGGATTCTAGAAACACACACACACTTTCCCCCAAAAGTTCCTGGCAATGCAGGGTACGAAATAATAATGATACTAAAAGGGCATAAGAAATTTTAAAATTCTTTATGATACTCTAATCTAATCAGATACATAGTTGACCCATGAGAAGTTAACTGCTCAATATATTCTTACAAATATACAATGGCACCCTTGGATATTCATATATTAGACTGACATGCAAGGCAGTCCATGCTTCTTTATACACACTCTTTTGCTTCAGCCAAATTGAAATACTCACTGCTCCATGAATACACTTGAGCTTTCCTGTGCTACACCATTCCAACTCTCATCTTCATCTGCTGAAATGCAGCTCTGTCCCAGAAGGCCTAGTTCCCAAAGTTTTTCATGATATTTCCCAAAACAATATAATTTCAAACCTCTTAATACAACTAATTTGCAACACTCAACATACTTATTTTTGGTTTACATCACAGTTGATTTTAATATCCTATTTTGTCTTACTAGATTCATTAGCTCCTTGAGAGCAAAACCTATTCTTTTTTGTTTTTAACCCCCTACCCCATCTACTAGCATAGAGCTTTGTACACGATGGTCACCCAATAAATCTTTACATAATGACTACATATTTTTAGGGTATTTTACAAGTATTTTCCAAACTCTCATAAATTTTCAAACCTTCTTTTAAGAGATTAGACAACTTTGTATTTCCTTTTCCCCTTTCTTCCCCCTCTTTTCCTTTTCTGACCAGTACTATCATAAAGAAAGCTCACCTGTCTAAACCACCAACCATCAGAAGCTGCTTAAACTGCTGAGGACTCTGAGGGAGAGAATAAAACTTTCCAGGTTCCCTGGATGGTATTACAAACTCTTTTGCACCCTTTGAATGAGAGAGAGGGAGAGCAGAGATATTATTAAAAAGCAAATTCAAGATCTGGTAGAAGTCAATACTTCAGTTCATCAATGAAATCAACTAAAGAGCAAAGTTCCCACAATGACAGATCATTTCTTGCTCATCCTTTAGTCCCCAAAAGGCTTGCACATAGTAGGCTTTAAATATTTGTATACAGCAAGTATTAAATGTATGCTTGTTGAAATGAATGCCCAATTCTGTTACTAGCTAAAAAGGATTTTGTGCATCAATTCCTAGTCAAGTAATTCCTAACTGCTTTTCTAAATTTAAACTATAATTTTCTAAGTCCATAGACTGTATAAATACCAGTGTTTGAAAATTTCAGTTCTTAATGAACAATGGATTTATTTTTAATGAACCAATTCATTATTGATTTGTAGCTATAAACTTCAATGGAAAGAAAATGATGTAGGATTAAAGGATTCTGACTAAAAGTACTGACCCATATAATTTTCTCAACTCTTAAAATACCTAGTTAGTCTGACATCCTAAGGCAGTAAAATAAATAAAAGAAATAGAACTAAGGGAATATAAAAGCAAAGTGGTCCAGTTTCATAATTAACAGGACATTATTAGTAGGCTGATTTAAGGAATATACATACCCCTGGAGTCCTTTTAAATAATGTTGGTGTTTCTATATCCACAAACCCTAAAAAGAGAGAAATATCAGAATTTAAAAGATGGGAATTTACCAAATATGATGTCTACAATACAGTCCAACAAATCTGAGGCTACCCTTTAATTAGGAATTTTGACTGAAATAAGCTACGAAGCATATTGATTCTGGTTTCTACAAACCCAAGAGGGAAGCTGAAGATTTTCATAAAATTCTATTCTGTTCATAAAGTTGGTAATTTTGTAATGTAATAATTCTGTTTGATAGATTCTTGTGTACTGAACTGTCCTGGTTTTTCTTGTGTTCTGCTAGTGTAGCAAAAATAACACAAATACAGTAGGAAAAAACCCAGGACTGACTGAAGAGTCTAGTTTCATTCACATGACATTTCTGAGCTCCCAACAAATGATGTACAAGCATGATAAAGAATTAAGAAAACTTACAGATAACAACCAAAGGGCTGGTCCACCTTCAACAGTGATGGTAAATACTTAGACAACATTAACAGGCACTATCACCTTTAAAAGGCTGTATTTATGACCCACTAGGGAACTAAATTATGTTTTATGTTACTAAATTATGTTCTAGGATAAAACACATGGAAATTACTGTTTCTTCCCTTACCATGTAGATTACAGAGATATTCCCGCATTTTCATGACCATCTGGGACCTCAGTCGCAGGTTATACTGCATTTGGACACCACGCAAATCTAAGTAGCGATACCGCAAACGAAGAGCCTCTGTTTTCTAAACAAATTTAAAGATTTTTATGTTTAAATATTTTTCAAATATTAAAAAGATATTAACTTTAGATACAGATTGTGAATTTTCAAGAACTTTAGCTCTATCTTTAGCTTCCACCATTTGTGCACACACACCACCATCCTTAATTCCTATGACTTCTAGGCTTGTTACTAGCATAGATTTTATATTTTTCAGTGAACCACACTTCACTGACTGAAATTTGCCTTCCTTACTAAACATTTATTCATTCTTTTTTTTCCGCCTTTTTTCTTTTTGACCACGTGGCTTGCAGGGCCTCAGTTCCCCGACCAGGGATTGAACCCGGGCCATGGCCATGAAAGCCTGGAATCCTAACCACTAGGCCACCAGGCCACCAGGGAACTCCCTACCCATTCATTTTTAAGCCTGGAGTTTAATCCTGAAAAAAAAAATGTAAAGATTTCAAAGATCATTAGAAAATATATACCAGGGCCAAAAACAGCCACGACTTTATGACCTGGATGGGACGACAAGTTTAAGAAATGCAAGCGAGCAGCAGACGAATCTCTACAGCTGTACTAGTAGGAACACAGTGATAAGGTCTGCTTATTTTCAAGGCTGGAATTCTCTGCATCCCTCCTGTGCTGACAACCTTTTTTAAAAAGTCCTTTCCCCTGGAATAGTTTATTTCTTTGATACTAGAAATAGAAATAGAAGAACTACCTGTCATTTCTCTTTCTAAAAGCTTAGAGCTGGTGGAAAACTGCATATTTCCTTTTTTTCCCCACAACAAGGTCAACTCTGTAATTATACTGCTTTTTCTAATTAAAATATTAAGTACTGGGAACTCAATTGTAAGACTAAGTGGCCATGCAATTTAAAAAATCCTTTATAGATTAGTTTATAAATTAGGTATATATAAGTCTACAACTGTAGACAATTGTGACAAAGCTGAAAATTAGCTGGGCTTACATATCCAGTGCTGTCTAGCTTCCTCAAAGAACATCCTAAATTACAGTAATCATATTTATATGCCTTATAAACATTTTATCACTGTTAGAGGCTTAAACTTAATATATGCAGGATCTCCTATGCCACGTGGCCATTTCTAAGGTAAACGTAAATTTCCTCTCAAAATGTAAAACCATAGCAACAAAAAAAATGGAACAAAATAACATCTAAGTCTTAAAGACAACCTTGTTTCCAGCTGTCTGAAAAAACATTCTAGGTGTTCAGGAGCTGCAACAGCTTAATGAACTGTTGATATTTAAGAACAGTTCACCAGGAAATTGTAAAACTAACAGAATAATTCATGATATAGCTATAATAACATGCTTAATTTTGTAGAAGTTAAACTTTTTCTTTAAAAAACTCTGAAGACACTTTACTGGTTATCAACATTTTCTAGATACTCTATTTTATTAGTAACAGAGGATGGCACCTTCACAAAGTCCTTAATTTCAAAGGGCAGCTTCTTGCAGGAATTCAGAAGTTTAGCTGTTTTAACTTTGATTTCAATCTCACCTGTTGGCATTTTCTTAAAGAGAGAGAGAGAGAAAAGACCTATTTTAAAAATCACTCATCAGGACATGTACACAATGAATATTTATAAAACACAAGCATTTATTTACATATGTAAAACACGGGGTGCTTATAGTGTATAGTCTAAAACATAAATGTCTGTGTACGACTTTGACATTCTTATGTATATCTGTGGCTGATGAGCTCATTACCAAATGTCTTAACATGCATATTTACATAAGTGTTTATGTTTGCAGTGAAGATTTTAAAATCTGTAGGTTCATTTGTAGAACCTGCAGAGCTTTAGTGCTGGATATCTAATAGATACTCAGTCGCTGTTGCCTGAATGTGTTGACAGACAGTGCACATGTACACAGGTAAAATTTAAATAGACAGTTTCTAAATTACTAACTGGATTCTCTTGTCCTGGAGGTCGGGAAATTACTGTCCCGGACACTTGCACCACAGATTCCATGGGCGCTTCACATAAAATCTTCTTCACAGAAGCAGCCGACTACAGAATAAGAGGGGAAAATAGTTCCAACAAATAAATGAATTTAAAGGACTCTGCAGCAACTGTAGCTTATGGCTTAGAAAAATGTTAATACTCATAACTTAATTGCAATAAATACTGGGGCTTCTCTTAATGACTTTATTAAAGAATTTGGTAAACTGCATCCCCATTTTGACTCCGTATAATACAGCAAGTAAAACTATTAAGAATTAAAAATTTTTTTCCTTAAAGGAGAATAAGGAGAAGAATGTTTAATGCAAACAATTCCCACATACTTTAAAGGCAACTCTCTCCAGGGTTTGCCTTAGGGGCAGTTAAATCCAAGAGCAATAATGGAGTCCAAAGTGAAGGAGTTCTCCTGGGTTAGCTATGCTCATCTCTGCATCCTGATCCCTGAAAGATAACCCATGGCTCTTTACTTACTTCAAACATTAAAAGCTGAGTAAGTCTTATTTTTCTCAGGTGTACAAACATTTGTAAATATTACCAAAATAGAAACCAATGATGTTCAGCAAGCATGATGAGAGTTATTTTATCTAAATTTAATGGTAATTATTTTTTGAGCAGGTAGTACCTTCACATGGCTCAAATTCAAAGGGTATAAACAGATCTACAGTGAAAAGTCTCTCTCCAGCTCCTTAGTTCCCCTCCCCAAAGATACCCAATGTTATGTGTCCTTCCAGGGACAGTTCATAACATACACACACATACACAAGCCCTTTTTAGTACAGATAATATCACTCTACATGCTCTTCTGTATCCCGTTTTTATATCTAACAATATACCTTGGATTTTTTCCCATATTAGTACATAATAAGCTTCTTCAGTCTTTTCCATAGCTGTAAGGATGTACATTATTTTTTACACCAGTCTCTTACTGGGGAACATCTAGATTGTTCTTTCGATTAAAAATATTTCAGCAGTGAATAACCTTGTATTTGTGTCATTTTGCATCTATGTAAGTCTACGTGTAAGATAACTTTAAGATCATTAACTACAAGTGGAATGAATGGTTCAAAGGATATATGCATTTATAATTTTGATATTGCCAAATTGCCATCCATAGAGCTAGTGCCAAGTTATACTCCCTCCAGGAATGTATGAGCACTTGTTTTCCCAAACACAGTGTGTTGTCAATCCAGTGCATAAAAAATAACAATTCTGTGTAGCTTTAATTCATATTTCTCTGCCTATGAGTGAAGTTGGGCATATTTTCATATGTCTACAGACATATAGAAAAATAGCCATTTATATATTTTTTCTATAAATTTTATGTTCATATTCTGCACTCATCATTCTAGTGGGTCACTGGTATATTTTAAAAAAAATTTTAATTGATTTGTAGTAGCCTTTTAGATATTAGAGAAATTAGCCCTTTGTCTGTGATGTAATTGCACATATTTTTTCGCAGTTTTTCATTTGTCTTAATGTGGCTTATGGTAGTTTTAATTTTCATTAACAATAAACTTCTTAATTTGAAATCTCAAACATACTTATCCAACATGCTTCATTTATTCTAACCACAGCATCAAAGAGGCTTGGAGATAACAGGAGGAACCTTCTATTACCTCATCCTGAGGAATGATAACTTGAACAAGCCCATGGAAATCTCTTAGGACCAGGAAGATGTTTTGCCTGATTAATGAAGAAAGTGAACATATTAGGATAAAATCTTTGAGACCAAAATTTAAGCAGGCAAAACAAATTAAACAAATAAAAAACCCATGCAATTTCACATGTTGCTTTTTTATAATAAATAATATGCATTCATAGTTATATTTGTGTAATTATCTTGTAGCTTATTAATGAAAAAACTTTTTCGTTTACAATTTCAACTTTTAGTAGCTATATGTACAGCTTACTAATGCTATCCAGATGGCTTATTAATGAAAAGGCAGATTTTAAAACTTAAAAAATTTTATTGGCTTAAGTCTTTATAAGAAATTTGAGTTAAAATTGGAAACTTTCCATATATTAAAATCCAAAGGTAATATTTTAGCATATTAGAGACATCTGATTGGTCATTTTTTAAAATATGGCAACATAAAATCTTTTATTTTCCTAAAAATAAGATGTAATCTAAAATTTTCTAAAAGAGGTCCAGTACTAACTTAATACCTCTATAAGCCATCAAAAGGTCCCCCAAACCCCAATATTTTAGCATTCAACCGACATTTCACATACAGTTCTTAGTACCAAGAAGAGGTACAGAAAGCCTCCTCAGATTTTCCTTCAGGAGATAAAAGTCACCAAATGTATGGGTCAAATATCCACCCATTTGGGACATATTCTTTAGGAAAATCACTCAGTCTATGTATTTTGGATCTCTTCATTGTGAATTAATGTTCCATTCAGGTATGCTCTGGAATATAGAGATGAACAACAATAATATGTCCTCTAACATTAAGGAATCATTGTTCATGTTTTTAGGCTTTTTCTCTACCTAAATTTAGCAAAAACTATGCTTTTTTATGCTATGGAAGCTTACCAGCTTACCCAATTACTGGTCCTAGGAACTCTTCAACCTTAGTAAACCTAGGGACATTTCTGTCCCTTGGTGGATCACACTTATTATACCCTTCAACAGATGTTACTGGTACTTACTGAGAGTGACACTATTTGAGTCTTTCAAAACAAAAACAAAACTGAAAATTCAATGACTTCTGAGACTCCTACAGGAGTTGCAAGGCTTTTATTCTTCTGACTGGTTAGAAATTAATAGCAGTTTGAAATTGCCTTAGGAAAACCACCATCATGCATACTTAAACCACCTGCCTCTATCTACCTTCGGTACTGAATCCATCCACACAAGGTGACTTCTTGGCCTAAGTAAGAAGAACGCAACTCTCCACACGTGTTGGTCCGGGCAACAAAGCTACTGAGTTCTTAAAGAAACGAAAAAAAGTAAGATTAAAAATATATCATTTGCACATTGTTTGAGAATAGACTCTCAAATCATACCATCTTTGGTATTTCATGTCAATGGATGAAATTTATAAAGTTGAAGAATGTAATCAATCACTATTAAATTCACCTGCAAATGTGTCAAAAACCATGTGAATAACTGTCTTAATGTAAATTTTTGCCTTGTGTTAAGAATCTAAATATTTTTGATCACCCAGCATCTGCATTGACCTAAGACGCACTGTTCTTAATAGTGCACATTTCTTCCCCAAATGAAATAGGATCTTGGGAATTTCATAAATTTGATGGTGCAGTAACTGGTTTTAGTATGAATCTAGAGTGAAATAGTCACTTGTACATTTGAAAACCCTATTCAAAATATTCTCAAGTATGAAAGAATTTTTTAGGCTTCTTATTCACAGCATGAGCTTAATGAATAGCCTATTCACGTGGTTACTTTTCTGCTCTTTTTAAATTCCAGGGAGAAAACTACATTATAAGAAATGAAGAGGGTGAATGATGTGCTTCTACACATAAAGCTATCCAGTCGAGACTAGGGGAAAAATGGAATAAGCACTCTTGCTGCAGAGAAAAGGAGGAAGGGCTGTTCAGAGGACAAACCTCTTCACTACATTCACCTGGAATTCTCCTCTGTGAACTCAGTACCAGACTTCGGGAGAAAGAACCCCAGGTCAGCTGTGTGGTCCTTCTAGTGGGTCTGGATAAACCCCTGTACAGCCGACTTAACCAACAGAACATGTTAGAGCCGCAGGATGGCGAGACGCTCAGGAATCTCACGCTGCACGTGTTGGATGGCGGTCAAAAGTCAGTTTTGGAAATACACACAAATCCCTTAAAATGTTAGTAGTTCCCACTCTCTTATATTTAAGCCCTTGTCCGCTGAACATTCAAGAGCTCGTGTCGGCAAACTAGATAAATCTGCAAAGTCTTTGGGGCCTTTGGGGAAGTTGGGTAGGGGAAAGAACTTTTAAAATCTTTGTCCCCTCTTAACGCATCCGTTTCACTTCTATTAACAAACAAAGCTTCGGCCTGAAGTGACAAGCGCACGATTCCATACAGCAGCCAAGGCGGGACACCGCGGCCACGCAGAGGCAGCACGGGGCCGGTCAGCAGGCGCACGCCCTTCCCATCCTTCCACGCTTCCCAGAAGGTTCCCGCGGGCAGAACTGGAAAACAGGGAGGAAAATCAGCCCCGCGTTTCAAATCTCCCAAACCTGGTGGCCGACCTCGGGTCTTCAGAAGGAGGAATGCAAGCAAATCCAGAATGTTTCTAGGGCCCGAAACCACACACAGATCGCCTCTGGGAGCCAAGCGCTCCTTAACCCACCCCACGAACAACCAAGATTACGGTGGAGGGAGTCAACCAGTCAGAGCACAGGGAATGCCGCCATCTTTACTACGGGCGGAAATTTGAAGGACCGCTTAGCACCGGTAGAAAAGCGCGGAAGATTAACTCCCGGCGATTAGGAAAGTAGACGATAATGGTTAGAGCGCTCCCGTGCCCTCAGTTAAAATGGCAACCGTAGTTGCTTCACTGACTTGAAATCGGCGCCATGGAGGCGTCTAGCGTCCTGCCGCAGAGCTAGTCGGGAAACGATTTTAAACTGAGGAGGCGGCTGAACGCAAGGTTGCTGCTTCTTAACGGCGGGATTTTGGAGCTGGCGTTGGCCCCTGAGGGCTCAGCTGGAGAGGGGCGAGTTGGGACACACTGTCCCTTTCCCTTTCCCTCCGTGGGCTGAAGCAGACTCCGCAGGAGCGAGGGTCGCGGAGCTGGGTGGCTGAGTCAGCGGAAATGTCCCTCCCGGCGTGAAGTGTCGGGCTCGGCTGGCGCCTGCGGGAACGGAAATCTCCTTACTGGGCCCGTTTGCGTCCGTCGTGAACCCACCTGTGGTGGAGCGAGAGGGAATTTGGGAGCGCCAGGGGTTCCTCCGGACTTACTCTTCGCTGTCATTTTGGCGGCTGTTTTACTTCAGGGGATTTCAGTTTCGACGTAGTTTTGGATCCAGACTTGAAGAATGATTCGTGAAGGGAATGGTTGACAGCGTCATCACGGCATTTTATTGGTAAGATGCTTTGTTATTGGTCCGGGCGTGGCAGTAAACTTTGTGTTTTGCCCTGTTGTGTGGTCGTTATCTTTACAATACTTGGGGGTTTAGATGTGTTTCACACGACCTGCTTAGCATTGGCGTTAGGTGACGATGTACAAAAGTGATTTAAGTCAGGGTCCCTTCCTTCACGGACTTAGTACAAGAAAAACAACTGAGTTGTAATTGTGTGTTCTGAACTGCAAGTGCAAGAGGAATCGGCTGGAGAGCTAGCTCTGTGGATGCTTGGAAGCTTCTCCTGAGGAGATGAAACTTGAAGGATAGATTGGATTTGGTCAGACAAATGGGTGTGGAGAAGTAGTCTTAATTGGCAATAGGTTGAATAAAAAAGTCCGGGAGCAGAGGCAAACATGACAGGCATGAAGAGCAGGAGGGTGAGGAGCAGCCTAGGGGAAGGGGTGCATGTTTGGGGGGTAGGGCAGTGGCTCTTTACCGTTTAAAGAATCATCTCCTGGACCTTTCTTCACCCCCTTCTCCCACCAGATACACACGCATACACCATTTTGCATCCAACCTTAGAGGGCTTTTAGATTTTGGAAAGACCCTTTGTCCATGGATCTTGGGGTAAGAACTGAAGTAGTAGAACATGAACCTGGATAGGATCAGATAATATGATCAGGTGCCTTGAAACCCAGGCAGAGAAGTTTGGGCTTCATTTATTTAGAAGATGTGTGGGATTGTTATGGCATCTCAAGCAAGGTAATGACAAGATAAAAGTGGTGTCTATGGAGAAACTAGTCATGGATTGGGGAAAGGGGTTAAGACTGGGAATAAGATAAATGGCTATAATTAAGAATGCAAGTGAAGGCCAAATCTGAGAGGGCTAGTATGTATGCTTTTAAGAAATATGTCAGAATTTGATGCTAATTCGGATGTAAACGTGAAGTTGAGGGAAGAGTAAAAGTTGACTAAGGAGTATTTTAAGGGGCAGGGAGGAAAATGAGAAGGAAGAGTGGAATTATTACTGAGAAACAGGGTTTTGGAAGGGAAAGATTGATTGTGAAATAATGTTTAGCTTTAACTTAATGAGTTTGAGGACACAAAAGTTTAATGTTTTACAGGAAATTGGAAATGCAGGTGCAAAGGTCTGAAAATAGAGATTTAGGAGTCATATGTAGAATGAATGTTATCATATGGAGAATGAGTGATTTCAGAGTCTGGGGAGACACGCACTGTTGGGACCGGAGGAAGGATAGGAATCAGCAAATGAGTCAGAAGGAACCATAAGAAACAAGGAGGAGAAATAATTGAGTGTCTGAAAACAACAAGGTAACAAAGTTTAGAGGAGTAAGGAGGAGCAAACTTGATGAACGAAGTATTTGGCCATGGTTTTCGCAAAAATATTATTGGTAATCTTCAAAAGTGCCGTGCCTTTATAGTGATGGATTCATAAGAGAGGTTGCTGAAGATTTCCAATAAAATATTTATTAGTAAGTGGAGGCAATAGTTGTATACCGTATTTCCAGGAAATTGGTCTCAAGACGAATGAGACGGATAGGATTTAAACAAAAAATTTTTAGTGTTAGGAATACAAGAATATGCTTGGCAGTGGAAGAAAAGTATCCTGTGAAGTAGAGATTAGAGATGATAGAGGTTTGAAATAAACGTGGGAGATGGTGCCCAAGGGAAATGTGAAGGGACATGGAGATCTAGAATATTGGTTGATGGATTGGCTTTAGAAAGCAAGTAAGAGGACCTCTTTCCTTACAGTTGGAAGGAAGAATATTGGGACAGTGAAATATTAAGTCAAGCTATATTTTTAACCTCTTAATTATCTGGCGGGGCAAAATTACACATTATTGAGTATGGAGTGAGAAAGTAAAATAGGTATAAACCATTTTCTAATCTTTAATGCATGGATTGGGCTATTTCACATTACTGCAGTATTAAATTACTCACGGGAAATGTTTTCTCAAAACCAGTCCTTTCAGAGCTAGTAGTCTTTCTCTCACCTAGATAGACTTTAAAATCCTTTTGGAATTCATAGAATTTCTCTTTTAAGGAGTCAAATTTAGTAGGGCTTATTTTGCCTTGAAATTGATCCCTATTGAAAGGCAGTGTGCAAGAAGGAGGTAAGAGCACCCACTCTGGTGTTAGACTGTCTCGGTTCAAATTCTGGCTCTGGCATTTTTAGCTGTATGACTTTGGCAAGTTATTTAATTTCTTTATCTTCCTATCTGTCAACTGGGAATATAATAACCCACCTCATACAGTTGTTTGAGGATTAAATGAGATAATATTTGTTAAAGGGCTTAGAAAGTTACCTGGCATATGATGAATACTCAATAAATGTTAGCAGTTATTCCAAATAACAGATTTGAAAGAAACATTCAATGTAGATGGGACTGATTAAAATTCCATTTTGAATAGACAATTCTGTATGCATTTAAAGCCAGACTGCTTTAGAGTAGCTGCTATTTAAGTTGTATGGTATATGATCTTTCTCTGGGCATTATCTGAGTTTTGAGAACTATATATTTAATTTATGGAGTTTGGTTCAAGATATAGAGTGTGTCATACTTTGACATGATGAAATTTAAATACGATAAATAAAGCTCTTCATTTGTGAAAAAAATTTTTGAAAGGGTAACTGTGCCACTACTTGAGAGTAATTTTTATAACTTTTAAATCATAATTCCTTTCAATTTTGGAGTTCCATGAAATACTTCTGTTCAATTAAACCAATACTTGCTTAACAATTAAACAGCATTCAACATTATACTAGGGTAATTATACAAGAGAAATACAAAGAGCATGATTTCAGTCAAAGTAGTTTAGTTTTGCTGGGAAGAGAAGAAATGCACACCAAAAAAATAGTACAGGGAAGTAGATGAATTCGGGCCAAAATGAGTGGTAGAGACTAGGTGATTGAAGAGAGCTGTGTGGGCTGGTGTATTATTAATCTCCAAAGGTTTTGTAGAATATTCTCGAGGGATTTTGTTAGACTCATTTAGAGGGCTTTTGGGCTTTTTCAAAATATTTACCCCTGAGGACCTCATTCTGTACACACACACACACACACACACACACACACTGCTTCCCAGAATGAGCCACTGATACAGACAGAAGTGTGTAACATAGGTATTCTGGGGGGAAAAAGGTTAACAAAACCCTACTATTTGAAAGGGGATCAAATTCACACATGGTTTTAATGGAGGTGGAATGGAAAAAGAACACTTGAGATAGGGAATACAGTTGATAAGCAAACACATGACGACAAGAATGTGTTTATGTCTAAGAGAAGTAGGATAAGGACAAGCTGAATTATGAGTTATGAATACCCAACAGAAGAGTAGAATTTATCTCATCACTGTAAAGTTTTTTGCACAGGTGACTAATAATAAAGTACCATTTCTGAAAAATGGATTACCCTCAGATATGGAACGTTTAGTTGTGGTAATAAGACCTGGCTAAGGAAGTAGCTTTGGGAATGGATGGAGAGACTGAGGAAGGAAAAATTCAAGAGAATGTGCTTAATGATTGTTAAAAAATGAAAGTGGGAGACTACTTAAATAAATTTAAATTAACTTAGAAAATTGACAAGAATTTGAAAATGGACCAGCTAGCTTTTGGAAGGAGGACAGAAGGAGTTGAATTTAGTTTTGAACATAACTGTGTTTGAGCTATCTGTAAGATGTTCATAAAAATAGCCTATAGCCAATGAGAGATATAGGATTTGATTAAAAAGTCAAAATGGGGCAGGGAGTAGGAGGGAGAGAGAAAGAATTCCTTTATAGTAGATAGAGGAATCAGTGAAACTATGAGCATGAATTAACTTTTTAGTGTTTAGAATTCTGGTTTTATTTCTTTTTATGTAGACCATGGATTCTTATGATGCACCAGAATCGACTCCTAGACAGTGTGCATCCTCAAGGCTTAAAGATTACTTTATAGGTGCCACCCCTCTGCAAAAACGATTAGAATCAGTCAGGAAGCAGACTTCATTTATCCCGACTCCACCTCGAAGGAAAATTCCCCAGTGTTCACCACTGCAGGTATGCTCTATGTGTTCCTTTGTGTTACTAATAATTGAGAATGTCTGTGAATGAAACATTTCAATTGTTGTTACTATTTATAGTATTTTTAGTATATTCTTACTCCCTGTGGTAATAAAATAAATGAGTAACAGCTATAACAATTATTCACACTATCAGTACCATATGTTTTTTAACCTCTTTTTTTTTTTTTTTTTTTTTTTTAGTTCTTTCTCTTTATTTACTAGCTTTCAAAATAATGCTTGGGGTTGGTTTCCTAGCATTCTCCAATGGTGACAAAATTTTTGTTTTTTTGGTTGATTTTTTTTTTTTAACTTTTTATTTTATATTGGAGTATAGCCGATTAACAATGTTGTGATTGTTTCAGGTGCACAGCAAAGGGACTCAGCCATACATATACATGTATCCATTCTCCCCCAAACTCCCCTCCCATCCAGGCTGCCACATAACATTGAGCAGAGTTCCCTGTGCTATACAGTAGGTCCTTGTTGGTTATCCATTTTAAATATAGCAGTGTGTACAAATCGATCCCAAACTCCCTAACTATCCCTTCCCCCCTGGTAGCCATAAGTTCCTTCTCTTAAGTCTGTGAGTCTGTTTCTGTTTTGTAAATAAGTTCATTTGTATCATTTCTTTTAGATTCCGCATATAAGGGATATCGTATTTCTCTTTCTCTGTCTGACTTCATTTAGTATGACATCCTCTAGTTCCGTCCTTAACCTCTTTTAATTTGGGACGTTTCCACAATATTTCTTTGTCTTTTATGACATTGACATTTTTGAAGAATATGTTTCCTCCTCTTCCCTTTTTAAATAGAATATTCCTCATTTTGTATTTGTCTGGTGTTTTCTCAAGATTAGATTGAAATTATGTATTGCTGGCTGGAATACTGTATAGGTCGTGTTGTATCCTTTTGGGGAATAACATCTGGTAGCACATAGGTGATGTTAATTTTGATCATCTTGTCAACGTGTTGCCCAATAATTACTGCTTTTTTCCCCCCTGCAACTAATAAGCAGTCTGTGGGGAGACACTTTAAGATAATACAAATATCCTGTGCCTCATCAAAATTTTGCCTCACACTTTACATCCTTCATCCATTGATATTTTTTGCCTAATCCCATCTTTATGGTGATGGTTGAAAAATAATGATTTTCCATCTCTATTTCCTCCATATTTACCAACCAGCCTTTGGCATTCTATTTTAGGCCCTTCTCATTTCTGTTCCATTTATTTATCTATTTATCAGTACAGATTCATGAATTCCTGTTTTTAAAATTTTTCTAATTCCCTACTAAATTATTTTCGTGTTTATATTGTTCCAGATTTGTCTGGTGGCAACATGCTCTGTTTTGATCATTCATAAAAAAACCCCTGTGTATAACATTAGTAATTTGTAATTTTACTGAACTATGAAATAAAGCCCCAGTCAATACAAGTTTTTTTGTTGTTTTATAAATTTATTTAATTATTTATTTATGGCAGCGTTGGGTCTTCGTTGTTGTGCGAGGGCTTTCTCTAGTTGCAGAGAGTGGGGACTACTCTTCCTTGTTGCGGAGCATGGGCTCTAGGCACGTGGGCTTCAGTAGTTGTGGCTCCAGGGCTCTAGGCACTCGGGCTTCAGTAGTTGTGGCTCGAGGGCTCTAGAGCGCAGGTTCAGTAGTTGCGGTGCATGGGATTAGTTGCTCCGTGGCATGTGGGATCTTCCCAGACCTGGGCTCGAACCTGTGTCCCCTGCATTGGCAGGTGGATTCTTAACCACTGCACCACCAGGGAAGTGCCGTCAATACAAGTTTGATGGATGCTTTTGAGTCACTTAGCAAGGAACCTGGCTGATCAGTCACCCACATTTTCCTTTTAACTTTTTCTTGTCTGTGTTGTGGGTCTAGTATCTTTTGGCGTATGAGAAAATTTTTGCTTTTTTGTGAAAACTTTTTTAAAGAAAAATTACTAGGGCTTCCCTGGTGGTGCAGTGGTTAAGAATCCGCCTGCCAGCGCAGGGGACACGGGTTCGAGCCCTGGTCCGGGAAGATCCCACATGCCGCGGAGCAACTAAGCCCATGTGCCACAACTAAGGAGCCTGAGCTCTAGAGCCTGCGAGCCACAACTACTGAAGCCCATACGCCTAGAGCCTGCGCTCAGCAACAAGAGAAGCCATCGCAATGGGAAGCCCACGCACCACAACGAAGAGTAGCCCCCACTCGCCCCAACTAGAGAAAGCCCGCGTGCAGCAACAGAGACCCAACACAGCCGAAAATAAAATGTAAATAAAATAAATAAATTTAAAAAAAAAAGAAAAATTACTAGTCCTGGTAATGAAAGTTATGGTTCTTGACCAGAAAACAGAGATTGTATATAAATTAAAGACTGGAAAAATAAAAAAACAAACATTGCAACAGTAAAACAAACAAACAAACAAACAAACAAAAACTGGAATGTCCAGTTCAGTGTTTCCTTTTCTCTATGATACAAATAATTTTGCCAGATCTTTTTTTTTTTTTTTTTTTTTTTTTTGCCGCACCATGCAGCCTAAGGGATCTTAGTTCCCAACCAGGGACTGAACCCGGGGACTGGCAGTGAAAACACCAAGTCCTAACCATTGGACCCCCCTTTTTTTCCCCCAAATCTTTTGATAGTAATAAGAAAAAAGTTTACAGCTTTTCCATGAGTACTCTAGTAAGAACAAATATTTTTGTCAAGTGGACAACTGTGGTGAAAGTTCCAAAAGATTTTTGGGACTGTGGAAGTATGGATTCTATAGAAAAGTTCAATTCAGGATAAAACTAGGAGCTTATGTGGGGGTGTATGTGAAGACCTTCAGCACTGCTATAGTGCCAATACAAATGAAGTGTTTTGTTTTTAGTGGTCCCTGTGATTCTAATAGAGCCTGGCCAAAATACTCCCACTTATCTTTTTATTTAATCTACTGAATTAGAGTGATGGAGTGAATTTACTGCCAAACAATTTTAGAAATTACTTAATTAAAACCAATCAAATTAGATGCTCCAGGAATATAGTGGTGACTATTTTTAAACTCTATAATTTGAAGTTTCTAAAAGTCAAATATAACTGTTCATCCAATAAATATTTATTGAACAGCTGTTCTAGATGACATTGTTCTAGGTGCTAGAGATATAGTAGTGAATAAAATAGGCAAAATTCCTGTTCTCATCAAACTCATACTCTAGTAGTGAAGACAGTAAAAATCAGACAAGTACCTAATGTCAGATAGTAATAAGTGCTATGAAAAAAATAAAGCATGTTAAGGAGATATAGAGTGACAAAGCTGGAATGGGTGCAGGTGCTACTTTAGATAGGGTGGCCTCTTGAGTGACATTTGGGCAGAGACCTGAATGAAAGAAAGGAACATGCCATGTGAACTCCCTGGGAAGAACATTCCAAAGGGAAAGTACAGCAGATGCAAAGATCAGGTACCCAGTAATGGCTTTGTTTTAAATATTTAAGATACTGTGATTAAGTTCTTAGTTACTAATGTTCCCTAATTCTTAAACTTCCTTTGTCCTGATTTTTTTTAGGAAGATGTTGATCCTCAAAAGTTTGCATTCCTTCTGCATAAACAATGGACTTTATATAGTTTAACTCCTTTATATAAATTCTCCTATACTAATTTCAAAGAGTATTCTAGACTTCTGAATGCATTTATTGCTGCTGAAAAGCAAAAAGGACTTGCTGTGGAAGTGGGAGACGACTTCAACATCAAAGTGATTTTCTCTACTCTCCTGGGAATGAAAGGAACACAGAGAGACCCTGAAGCATTTCTTGTCCAGGTATATCATATAAGCAGTACTTGCTTCCTAGGAGAAAAGAATGTGCGTTGTCTTGATTTAGAAATTGTGATATTTTCTTACTGTTTTTAAAATTCTTAAGCTTGTGATTTATAACCTATTTTATGTCTTGTTTGACCAAATTATAGTAATTAGATATGACCAACTTAAAAAAAAAGTTTCTTTCCTTTTACAATATAATCATGTTTATTTTAGAAAACTTAGAAAATACATAAAAGTACAAAGAGAGAAGTTTGAGCTGCGAAGAAGGTGGGATTCTTCTCCTGGAGCTGAGTAAAACCTACCCCTAGCTAGGGCTCCTTCCTTCTTTCCTTCCTTCCTTCCTTCCTTCCTTCCTTCCTTCCTTCCGTCCTTCCTTCTTTCCTTTTGAGGTTCTTGGCAGGCGAACCTCTCCTCTCTGTGGGCCCACAGATCTTCTACTTACACAACCCCAAAGACTTGTAGGCTTGAGGAAGTGAGGCTCCATCTGTTTGTGGAAATTTCTCTCAGTAAACTAGTGCATGGTGGTGACTCCAGAGTTTCATCCATAGTCAGTATAATGGAAAATTCTAAGACTTATGACTCTTTTCAACATGAACTTCAGGATTATATTAGAAAGCAAAGAGCCAGAGGATTACAACCAGAGGTTTGCTTTAGAAAGGGGACAGAAGACTGTGTACAGAGAAAAGGACCACACTGCACCCAGACCTCCAATGCTGGAGCAGAGATTCCCCTTCATGAGGCCCCACAAGTCCTCCAGTTCCTACAAAAGGCCGAAAACAGTGGAAAGCCACTTACCCACACTGTCCAATATTCATCACTTCCGGCAAAGACTGGAACCTGTAAATCACTGTCAGAAAAAACACGACCATTTCTTCAATAACCGGTGGTTTCCAAGCCCACCTGTGCAAGGAATGACCACTGGCCCCCACACAGCACAACACAGAGAAGAGGCCAGCTGCTTCTCAGAGGACCAGTGTCCATCAGGCAGGAGATCAAGACAGAGGCTGCACTGGCAGGTCCAGGGAGAAGGGAGGAGGAGGACATGGCGATGAGGAGCAGGTATCGTGGAAGAGGAAGCACCACAGGGATAAAGAGGATGAAGATTCCCACAAAGAGAACAGGAGGAAGGCCAAAGTGGCGCCAGGAAGCACAGAGAAGTCCAAATACGGAAAGAAGAGCACCCATGATTGGGACACCATGAAGGAGGGAAGAAGGTCCAGTAGAGAGAAGAAGCATCCTGGCAAACATAGTACCCAGGAGTGGGACTTGTGGGATGAAGCTATCCTCGGTGGTTCTTACTGATGCTGGAGATTTGGGACCTGGATATTAAATGATTTGGATCCATTGGAAAGGCTGGATTAAATGGTATTGAAGCAATTCAATAGCCATACTTCAAAGAAAATAAAATTAGATCCCCACCTATATCAGACTCTGTTCAAATATAAAAACCCAGTTGGTTTAAAGATGTCAATTTAAAACCAAAATAGAAAAGTATTAGAAGTAAATATAGGAAAATTGTTTTCAATCTTGGAATATGAACGGCTTTCCTGAACAAGACATGTTAGCCAGGGGCCATAAAAGAAGAAAAAATAATACATGTATTTGCAAAAACACTTAAACTCTGCATGTAGCAGAAGATTTTGTTGTACATTTTCTTAAAAACAGAAATTAAAAGCTGCATTGTGCATATGCATTGAGCAGCTCCAGAAAGATACACGAAACACTGGTAACTGGGCTCTGGGGGCAAGAACTGAGTTGGGGGAGGCGGGTAGACAGAGGTAGCTGGTAGACTAACTTTTCAAAGTGTACATTTCTATTTTGAATTTTGTACTATATGAGACTACTACCTTTCCAATAAATATTTTAAAGGTTAAAAAAAAATAACAAAAAAAACAAAGAAAGTTAAAAACCACAGTTTAACATTTTGGTATACATCTATTTGTCAATAGACAATCTGAATAGGCCTAGTCCTATTAAAGAAATTGAATCAATAATTAATAACCTTCCAAAACAGAAAGCAACAGGTCCAGATGGGTTCACTAGTGAATTCCACCAAACGTTTAGGGAAGAAATTATACCAATTCTCTACAATTTCTTTCAGAGATAGAAGCAGAGGGAATACTTCCTAATTCATCCTATGAGCCCAGTATTACCCTAATACCAAAACTAGACAAAGACATTATAAGGAAATTACAGACTCCATCATGAACCTAGATATATCTATTTGGCTGTCTGTATCTATTAAAATTGCGATCATATTGCCCATACTTCTGCATTATGGCTTTTTTTTTTTTTTACTAATAATCAGTGCTGTAGATAGTTACTCATGTCATTTTGAGTAACTAAATGTAAATGTAAATTTTACGTTTTTGTAAATTTATCTGTATAATTCTATGGTTTTTAGTGGGATTAAAATCCTAGAAATAGAATTTTAGCAAAAAAGTAACATTGTTGCATATTGTGATGTATCACACCAAGTTACTCTCAGACATGTAACATTTTACATTCCTTCCTGTATGTAGTATATAAAAGTAATGGGACTGTCCTTTGATTTATTAAGAAACCAGATTTATTTTATTATTTATGCCTGCTCCTTCTGTTTCTGCTAAATTAACTCATTTTAGTCATTGATAAATTAAATTCTGAAACAGTTGAAATTTTGTTTATTTGTATGGATCAGGGGTTAGCAAACTATGGCCTGCTGCTTGGCTTTGTAAATAACGTTTTATTGGAATAGAGCCCCTTTCATTTATTTACATATCATCTATGGCTGTTTCTGTATTACAACAGCAGAGTTGTAGTTGCTACAGAGATCACATGGCTTGCAAAGCCTAAAATATTTACTATCTGGCCCTCTGCAGAAAAGGTTTGCTGACCCCTGGTATAGATCATAGTATTGGCAAGGATCTCAGGATTACTGGGATTAGGTTCAGCTGCATGTAACAGAAAGTCTAAATAACAGTGAATTAAAGACAATAGAGGTTTACTTGTCTTCCAAAAAAGTGTCCAGAGGTAAGCTTTTCCAGGCTGGTAAATGCTTCATGAAATTGTTAATAATCTAAGCTCCTTCTGTCCTCTCTATCATCCTTGGTGCATGGCTTCCCTCCTATGGTCACACTATAATCTAAATTGGCTCCTGGAGCTCTAAATACTATATGTAAGTTCAAGGCAAGAAGTAGGAGGAAGATGGGAAAGTCAGACAGGATGCCTGCCACTGAGTAAATCTTTAACGAGACTTGCTGACACCCAACAGTTACTTCTTTTTACATCCCAGATGGAAGGGAGACTAGAAAAAAATTTTTAGTGGGTACTTTGCCACCCCAAGTGAAAGCACTGTTTTACTGTGGAAGGAAAAATAGATACTGGGTAGATAATTAGCAGTCTCTGTCAAGTTGAAGCAGTTGATGCCCAAAGAAGTTACATGGTTTGCATGTCATCAGGCAAGCAAATATTCTTGTGAGGGATAGAAATGACCTCTTGAATTCCTAGTATAGTGTCCTAATAGTTTTCTAACTAAATCTCATTTCTTGCCAGGGTTACAGGACTTATAGGTTATAAAAACGTGATAGACATAATACATCTGGCTTTAAGGTATTTGAAAGTCTCTTATAACTTCTTGAACAAGGAGAAAAATGGCAAAAATAATTGTTTAAATGATCATCTCTAAAGGGATATAATATAGGGCTGTGATCTTCACCTTGTCCTGGTCAAACTTGAATTAAAACTTCTATTAATATCTGGAAGGTATGTTTGTTATATAATTTACAAATTTAAAGTTTGAGGGATTAGTCAATCTGCTGGAAAATATAATCAAGATTCTAAAAGAGCTGAATGGATTGACACAGTGGGCCAAATTGAAAGAGATTAAAATTTTAATAGGAATAAGTTGACTGCCTCAGTGTAAGTTGGGGGGGGATTTACTTATTAATAGCAAACATGAGTATGTAGGGCTAATTTATGTAGAGCTGTCAACTAAAAACCAGAAAACTATTAAGATTATATTAGTAGGAGTATAATCTAGGTTAAAGGTGGTGACAGTCCTGTAATCAGACCTTTTTGAAGTAATTATGTTCACTTATGAATGATTCCTTTGCCAAAGAATTTCAGAGAAGAGTGTCCAGATAGTGTGAGCACTTGAATGTATGTCATAGAAGGAATGGTTGAAGAAACTGGAGATGTTGACCATAGCAGTATATATGATAAGGATCATCAAAAATTTGAAGGGCTTTTTCTGTAGAAGAGAGATTAGATTAGATTTCATCTACATGCACGTAAGGAAGAAAGTAGGACCAGTGGTTGGAAACTATAGGGCCTAACATATGAAAGAACATTTTAAGTGGATAGACAGAGCTGCCTTAGGAAATAGTGACGTCTTCCTCAGTGGAATAATTCAAGCACATTGGATTTGGTGACCTTTTACAGTCCCTTCTAAAGGTTTTTTAAAAATGTTATTTATTTATTTTTGGCTGCTTTGGGTCTTTGTTGCTGTGCGTGGGCTTTCTCTAGTTGTGGTGAGCGGGGGCTACCCTTCGTTGCGGTGCACAGGCTTCGCATTGCAGTGGCTTCTCTTGTTGCGGAGCTCTGGCTCTAGGCACGCGGGCTTCAGTAGTTGTGGCTCGTGGGCTCTAGAGTGCAGGCTCAGTAGTTTTGGCGCACGGACTTAGTTGATCCACGGCATGTGGGATCTTCCCGGATCAGTGCTCAAACCCGTGTTCCCTGCATTGGCAGGCAGATTCTTAACCACTGCGCCACCAGGGAAGTCCCCTTCTAAAGTTGAGGTTTTTGTTTTACATTTTTTTAAAGTCTTTATTGAATTTGTTACCATATTGCTTCTGTTTTATGTTTTGGGTTTTTTTGGCCAGGAAGCATGTGGGATCTTAGCTCCCTGACCAGGGATCAAACCTGCACCCCCTGCATTGGAAGACGAAGTTCAAGTTGAGATTTTGAGATTTTTTTTTCAGGGTACTGTACCTGGTTATACCATATTGGCACCCCTTTTTGCATTTTGGTTGCACCAAGATCTTGCCATATACCATGTCTGTCCTAATAAAGAGTATTAGGAGAAAGGTCAGTTAACTTGATACACCCTAATAATGATCGGGGAGACTATTACCTCTGTGGTTTTTGGCAGGTAATACTACATATCTTCTTATTTTTAAATGTACTAATTAATGCTGAGAAGATGCACTTTAGGAGGAGATGTACTTTTGAATTTAATGAGCCCGTTTGATTTTTCTTCATAGATTCTGTCAAAATCTCAATTGCCATCTGAGCACAGAGAAGGTAAAGTGTTGTGGACTGGTTGGTTCTGCTGTATATTTGGAGACAGTCTTCTGGAGACTGTTTCAGAAGATTTCACCTGTCTACCCTTATTCCTTGCAAATGGTGCAGAGACTAATACAGCCATAATTGGAACCTGGTTTCAGAAAACTTTTGACTGTTATTTCCGTCCCTTAGCAATCAATGCGTTTAATCTTTCCTGGATGGCTGCTATGTGGACTGCATGCAAAATGGACCATTATATGGCTACTACTGAATTTCTTTGGTCTGTACCCTGTAGCCCTCAAAGTCTGGATATTTCTTATGCCATACATCCAGAAGATGCAAAAGCTTTGTGGGACAGTGTTCACAAAACACCTGGGGAAGTTACCCAGGAGGAAGTTGACTTATTCATGGACTGCCTGTATTCACATTTCCATAGGCATTTCAAAATTCATTTATCAGCCACAAGATTGGTTCGTGTTTCAACATCTGTAGCTTCAGCACATACTGATGGAAAAATAAAGGTTAGTTTGAGCAAATCTAGTTAAGTAATTTTTCCTTATTGTTGCATAGTTTTCAAAATGTGTGGCAATTGTATTTTCCACATTGAAGAAACACTTTGGGATGTCTGCCAATTGACGACAGTAGAGAGATTTTGTTTTATGCTTTATAAATGGTTTACTAAAAAGTCTTAAGCCTTCTATATGCAGCTTTATAGTGGAAGGATACTATACACTGTGTACCCATAGACTTTGGTAATAATATGACTTATTCTGTAGTAACTTTGAAATTTTCAGAATTTTCTTGTCAACTTTGAAATAATTATCAGAGTAACAGAGGATTTTGTGTGTTAGATAAGAAAATTAGAGTAGAAACACAGAACTAAAATATCATCTTTATATTTTAGGCTTTTCTATCCCTACTGGGAAAGAAATAATAGAGACATTGTTTTAGTGTCTATGAAGGCCTTATTAGAGAAAGTATCAGAAATAAACTGAGAAAAAAAACAACAACAACTGAGAGTAGGCACCTAAATATATTTAAGTGTATTATATTAATATATTTAAAATATATTAAAATACAGCCACAATAAACACTCATGAATATTGGTCTTGTCACTGTGCTAGGAGTTTAACATACTTTAACTCTAATCTTTAGAGCAACCTTATAGTTAGGTGTTTTTATCTACATTTATTTTATTTTTAAAACAAGGAAGCTGAAGCCAAGATAGGTTTAAGTGACATGCAAGATAGCTTAGTAAGAGGAAGAGTCAAGATTTAAACACTTAATCTCTTAGGTTCCAAGAAGTTCATACTCTATCTTATAAGCACTATTTTAATGCTTTTCAGACTGGAGGTCACAATGCAGCAGTAGGTTAGGAAGTAATTTGATGGGAAGAAACCAGCTTTAAAAAACAAAAGAAAAATAGAGTGGAAAATATAAAAATGAGAATATATAACATGTAGTAAGGATATACATTTGCTTGTACTGGGTCATGATGTTAAATTTATTTCTTACTATGGTTCACAGTAATAAATTTGAAATATTATACTATTCCATCTTACTTTGACATTATAAAGAAATAAATTTACATGTTAGCACCTCAGAATTCAATTTCATGAAGTCCTTATATTTTAAAATTTTATTTCCATATTCTCACATTCTATTAATAAACTATATTTTAAAACTATTTTATATAATGTGTTCTTATCCATCTATGAATATAAGGGTGACCCTGTTTTATCTGGTCTATTCTAAGGGCCTCTTGTAAGGATCTAAGACAGTAACTGTGGCTCCTAGGTTCAAATACTGCCATGATGAAGGTAACATTTATCAAGCACTAACTGTGCCAAGCATTATTAAGCATTTACACATATTGTCCCATTTAGTTTTCACAACAACCTATTTGCATAGGTTGTAAAGAGGAAATTGTGGCACAGAGGATAAGTAGGCTCCTTCAAGATCACACAGCTAATAAATGGAGCTGGAATTTAAACCCAGTCATCTGACTCAAAAGCTTATGCTTTTAACTGCAACACTGTACTGCCTCTCAAAAGTTTGAAATTAATGTATTAACCAGGTTTCTGCCTCTGCTTAGTTTCTACAAGACACTTTGGCATCATATATCCCTTTGAGAAGAAGGAAGCTATGGAACTCTTTCTAGAAAATGTAGACACTCAATTTGCATATAAGTCTAAGGGGTTCATAGATACTCCTTCTTCCCCCTTCTCTTTAGGCAGATAGTTAGCTTATCCATGGAAGCCAGGATAAATAAGAACCCTAGTCTAATTCCATCTAAGCACCATTGACTAATAGTTGTAAATTTATTAAAGTCAGTCATCTTTATTAAGTAAAGTCTATTTGACTTAGAACAGCAATGGTTTGGGTTTATATTCATAGCTTAGTTTGTAGATATGGAATTTAAAATAAGCCTGGAATATCAAATATCAAATATCAAATATCAAACTGCTTTGCTATAAGTACTTGTATTTTAATTTTAAATGTCTTTTTTTTTTTTTTTCAGATTTTGTGTCATAAATACCTTATTGGAGTGTTGGCATATTTGACAGAACTGGCAATTTTTCAAATTGAGTGAGGCCTTGTGGGGACTATAAGTTATGGATTATATACCTTTTTCTCATTGACTATCTGCCTGATTGCTATGCTGAGGGGGACTGCAGGAGAAATGGGCATCTGTGCATTTGTTTTCCTCACAGTGCCTTGGAGTTACCCAGATGAAAGCCAAGAAGGATCTAGAAGAACAAAGAAGGTGGTAGTGGATGAACCACAGCCAGGTGCTCATGTAATATAGTCCTGGTCATCTGGGATGCCAGTCTCTAGAATATGCCGAGTTATTAATTTGTTGGCCATCTTTCTAAAAAATATATAATGTTTTATTATGTCAAAATTTTTAGGATTCAAATGAGATACCTCTAATATTGAATATTTCTGATTTGCATCTTTAAAACCTTTAATCCCTAATTTTAAGCATTTTAGACTTGTATTCAGAGAGAATTTATATGTTCTACAGACATTTTCCTAGCATTTTGCTGTAGAGAACCAGCAATCAAAATCCTCCCCAAAGGAAACTAAAGTTACTATACATTTTTTAAGCCACTAATACGCTTCTGTTTTTAATGCTGTTTAATTCTTATTGCAATGTTGAATTAAATATTCACTTTTAAAAGGAAGCCTTGTGTTTATCAGTGTCTTGGTGACAGATCTTTAATAAGTATCTCAGGAATGGGAAGTCAAGGCTTTTTCTCTAGCACAAAGGTTACACAACAACTATATGGAATCATACAAATCGTAGAGTTGAAAGGCAGCTGTGAATCTCTTTTGAGGGCAGGGATTATATTATGTAATTTTCATGTCCCTAATTTTGTTTTAGCACAGTGCTTGCTAAATATCTGTAGATTAAGTGAATTAATTTTAACCAACTCCTATATTTTGCAGATGAAAACTACAAAATTGCACAACTTAGATGTGCACAAGATGTTATATCTAAAACTCTTCTTTTTACTCACTGAGCAGAGGAAGATTTTGTTTTACTTTAGAAACAATGTTTTTTAAAATCTTCTTTGAAAGAAAATAACTATAATAGGCTGTGATTCAAAAACAAGGACTAACTTCTGGAATGGGGTATTATTTCACATATACTAGGCACAGCAGAAGTAGTGAAAAAAGCATGGGCTTTGGAGTCAGACATTCATTCATTCAACTAAAATTAAGCTCCCACTGTCTATTCAGAATTGTATTGGGTAAAAAGAGATACAGTAGTGAAGATAAAAAAGATCCCTGTCTTGTGGAAATTATATTCTACTAGAGGAAGACAAAAGATAAATAATTTCAGATGGAGATAAATGCTATAAATAAGGCAGTGCAGTATGAAAAAGGGTGACTGGGATAGTGCCTACTTCATATACAGTTGTCAAAGAAGGTCTCTCTGAGGAAGTGACATTTGAGCTGAGTCCTGAATGATGAGAGGGAACCAGCTGTTTGAAGATCTGAGGAAGCATGTGCTAGGCAGGTGAAACTGCAAGAGCAAAGGCCTTGAGACAGGTAAGAGCTTGGCTTATTTGAAGAGTAAAGGAAGTCTGTGTGTCTGGAGCATGGTAAGGGTGGAGTAGTATGAGATGAAACTAAAGAGATTGTGTAGGGACTTCCCTCACGGTCCAGTGGTTGAGACTCTGTGCTTCCACTGCAGGGTCGTGGGTTCGATCCCTGGTGAGGGAACTAAGATCCCACATGCCATGTGGCCAAAATAATAGTAATTAAATAAATAAAATTAAATTAAAAAAAAAAGACTGTGCAGCAGAGACTTCTTCCATTGTGTTATGTCTCCCAATTTTTGGCTGGGCGTGTGGTTGCCCAGAATAAAGATGACATTTTCTAGCATTTCTCATAGGTAGGTACAGTCATATGACTAAGTTCTGACCCATGGCATAAAAATGCAGGTGTCATGTAGAGCTTCTAGGAATCTTGTTAATAAACAGTAGGCCTGTACCCCTTGCCCTTATTCTTCTTCCAGTTTTGCTGTTTGGAACACATAAAATGACTGGTACTCTAGCTGCTCTTTTAGGTCACTGGGATAAGGGTCAGGTCCTAGGGACAGCAGAGCATGGCCTGGAAGGAGTTTGTGCCCTGAGGACTTCTTGAAGCTGAACTCCAGTGCCAGCCGGGATGTTCTTCCTCCAGACTTAACGTATCAGAGATGTAAACTTCTATCTTGTTTAAGCTATTGTTACTTTGGTTCTCTTGCTCATAGTCAAACCTAATGCTAACTGATACAGAGAGGAAGGATCCACATCATCTAAGTTTTTACAGGTACTATGAAGAGACTGGATTTTATTCTAAATGCAATGGGGAACCACTGAAGTTTTATGCAGAAGAGTTATATGATCCAATTTGTATCTTACAAGATTTTATAAGATATGCTGGAGAATGAGTTGTAGGTGGACAAGAGTGGAAAAGGGAAAACAGGTAAAATGTTGTTAGAAATGGTACAACCTCATGGAGAAGTTAGCAATATCTAACAAAATTATGTGTGATTTACCCTTTGACTAGTAATCCCACTTCTGGGATTCTATCCCCAAAATTCACTAGCAAAACTATAAAATGAAACAGGAATGAGGCTATTTATTCCAACAGTATTTGTAATAGCAAGACTAAAAACAATCCAAATGCTCATCAGAGAGGGATTCGTTGAATAAATTATGGTATACCTGCACAGTGAACTACTACTGTGTAATTATAAAAGGGTTTGAGGAAGATAGCTAATATTGCCATGGAGTTCTCTCTAGGATATATTGTTATGTGAGAAAGCAAGGTGAGGATAGAGTGTATAGTATGCTATCTTTTATGGAAGGAATGGGGGTGGAATATGAGTATGTGTGTATATTTCCCTACAAAAACAATGGAAGGATAAACCAAAACCTAGTAAAAGTGATTGCTAATGGAATGATGGGAACCAACTGGGTAGAGGGGACAGGAATGAAAGTTAGGACTCATCTGAATGTTCCTTGTTTATAGTTTGGAACCATATAAGTGTTTTATGTAATTATGAAACAAAATTAGATCAAAAAGAAAGAAAAGCAATCCTTAAAAATTGAAAACAAATGAACCTAACTATATTACGTTCAGACCATAATCACACAAAGAATCATTTTTAGTATCTCTAAATCCTTGTATTTTGACTGTATATCATCAGTGGGCTATATCCTAGGAAAAGAAGAGCAGCAAAGGAATCTTAAATTGTATTGAGTTATCTTATTTTAATAATATTGGTATTGTTATTTTACCACTCTTCATAACAGTATAAAATATATGTAATTATAACAATGTTAGAAACCAAGATTTCTAACAGTGTAAGAGAAAAGGTATACAATTATAAAATCAAGTAAGTTAAGTAGAAACTCTGTAATATTAACTTTGGAAATATCGAACGAACTCATTTATTTTTGAAATGCAAATTTTAATTTTGATGAAGCCCAATCTGTCAAATTTTTCCTTTTGTTTCTTGTACTTTGGGTGTTGTATCTAAGAAATCATTGCTTAATTCAAGGTCCCGAAGATTTACTCCTATGTTTTCTTCTAAGCATTTTATAATTTTAGCTCTTAAGTTTAGATCTGTAATCTATTTTGAGTTAATTTTTATGTACGGTGTGAGGTAAGCATTCAGATTCATCATTTTGCATACAGATATTCATTTGTTCCAGCATCATTTACTGAAAAGGCTATCTTTTTCCCATTGAATTGTCTGTTACCTTTCTTAAAAATCAGTGGCCATAGATGTTTGGGTTTATTTCTGGACTCAATTCTATTTCGTTGATCTAAATGTCAGTCATTATACCAGTACCACACTGTCTTGATTACTGTAGCTTTGTAGTGTGTTTTGAAATCAGGAAGGTGAGTCTTTCAGCTTTGTCCTTTTTCAAGATTGTTTTGACTCTTCTTGGTTTTTTGCATTTTCATAAGAATTTTAGGATCAGTTGGTCAATCTTCGTAAAAAAGCTGGGATTTTGATAGTGATTGCCTTGAATTTGTAGATCAATTTGGAGAGTATTGCCCTCATAATGATATTAAGTCTTCCAATCTATGAATGCGTGATATCTTTCCATTTATTTAAATCTTTCAAAATTTTCTTCAACAACGTTTTATTGTTTTCAGTGTCCAAGTTTTGCACTTTCTTTTGTTAAATTTATTTCTAAATTGTTTTTTATGCTATTGAGAATGGAATTGTTTCCTTAATTTCATTTTTGGATTGTTGCTAGTGTATAGAAATATAATTGATTTTGTATATTGCTCTTGTATCCTATGATCTTGCTGAACTTGTTTATTCTAGTAGCTTTTTCAGTGAATTCCTTCAGATTTTCTATGTATAAGATTCATGCCATTGAAAAAAGACAGTTTTACTTCTTAATTTCAATCTGGATGCCTTTTAGTTCTTTTTCTTGCAAAATTGCCATGGCTAGAATTGCCAGTTCAATGGCAGGTAGAGGTAGTGAGAATGTACAGTCTTATCTTGCACTTGATCTTAGTGGGAAAGTATATTTCACCATTAAATATGCTGTTAGCTGTAGGATTTTCATAGATGTCCTTTATAAGGTTAAAGATGTTCTTTTCTATTCCTAATTTGTTGAAGGTTTTTTTTGGTTTTGTTTTTTTGTTTTTTTTTCTTTTTTCACCGCACAGCTTGCGGAATCTTAGTTCCCTGAGCAAGGGTTGAACCCAGGCCCTGGCAGTGAAAGTGTCGAGTCCTAACCACTGGACCACCAGGGAACTCTCCTGAAGGTTTTTATTATGAATGGATGTTGGATCTTGTTAAATTATTTTTCTGCATCTATTGGGATGATACATGATTTTTTTTTTTTTTTTTTTTTTTTTTTACTTAAAACCACACCTTTCACTTCTGGCTTCCAGTTCTGCATGTAAGGAGCTTGGAAGTCGCCACTCTGTTCTAACAGGTAAAGAGATCAACAGATGGAAAAATCAACTATTCTTGGGTCTGTAAGAAAGGGGAGGACACAGAACAAACTGCTGCCTCCAAGACTGGAGAGACAAACAGGCCAATATGGGGAATCATGGCTTACAGGAGCAGTGGCTCATGAGCAGAAACCACTGCAGGAACCAGTGCCAGGGTTGGAAAACATGAATTATAATTGATGAATTGCTGGAGGCTCAGTGTGGATAAACCTGAGAATTAAAAACTCCAGGGGAACCTGGTCACAGGGGGGCCCTCACATTATTGTGAGATTTACCTCCAGGAGCTCAACCAGGTTCCTACAGTAAATATCAGAGAAAAATTCTCATGCTTCTGGTAGAGGGGAGGGAAAAAGAACAATTTTGAAATATACCAGAGCAGTTGGTTTTTCTTAACAAGGTCTGCCCTTAGGGGAGATTAGTTATGCAGAGCCTAACTGACATGGGGAAAGGGAAATATCTAACACTAGCCTGCTCTAGCCATTCTGTCCACCTAAATGGGGAGAAAAAACTGAGAAACTCTTGTGAAGTTCACAGTCCATAGGCATAGGCTCCCTAAAAGCCTGAGACCTAATCACAGGACTACAGAGCCCTTCTCTTCTCCCCATACCTCACTACCCCCTTACTAAAAGCCTATTTACAGCAGTTTCTTTTACCTGGTTCATCATGTCTGGCTATCAAGAAAAAAATTACAAGGCATATCAGAAGGCAAAAAAAAAAAAAAACTATTTGAAGGAACACATCAAGCAAGCATCAGAGCAAGACATGGCAGATGTTAGGATTATCAGACTGGGAATTTAAATCTACTATGATTAATATGTTAAGGGATCCAATGGATAAAGTATTTCCATGCAAGAACAGATGGGCAGTGTAAGCAGAGAAATGGAAATCCTAAGAAAGAACCAAAAAGAAATGCTAAAGATAAAAAATACTGTAACAGTAATGAAGAATGCCTCTGGGGACATCCCTGCTGGCGCAGTGGTTAAGAATCCACCTCCCAATGCAGGGGACACAGGTTTGATCCCTGGTCCAGGAAGATCCCACATGCCGCAGAGCAACTAAGCCCGTGCACCACAACTACTGAGCCTGCGCACCCTAGAGCCCGTGCTCCACAACAACAGAAGCCACCACAATGAGGAGCCCACACACCGCAACGAAGAGTAGCCCCTGCTCGCTGCAACTAGAGAAAACCGCACAGCAACAAAGACCCAATGCAGCCAAAAAAAAAAAAAAAGAAATGCCTTTGGTGGGCTTATTAGTAGACGACACTGCTGAGGAAAGAATCTCTGGGCTAGAGAATATATCAATAGAATCCTTGAAAAGCAAAGAGAGCAAAGATTGAAGAAAGAAACCCAAACAAACCAATAGCCAAGGTCTGTGGGACAACTGCAAAAGGTATAACATACAGTTGACTCTGAACAACATGGGTTTGAACTATGCTGGTTCACTTATACACAGATTTTTTCAATAGTAAATACTATAGTACTATGTGATCCAAGTTTGGTTGAATCTGTAGGTGTGGAACTGCAGATACAGAGAAGCCATGGATATGGAGGAATTGTGTGTATGGAAGGCCAACTATAATTATATATGGATTTTCGACTGTGTGGAGGGTTGGTGCCCCTAACCTTCTGTGTTCAAGATTCAACTGTTAACACACAATGAGAATGCCAGGAGAGAGAAAGAAACAGAAGAAATATTGGAAACAATAATGACTGAGAATTTCTTCAAATTAATGCCAGACACCAAACCACAGATCAAGGGAGCTCAGAGAACACCAAGCAGGATTTAAAAAAACCCAAAAATCAAAAAAACTGTATTGAGGCATATAATATTCAAACTACAGAAAGTCAAATATAAGGAAAAAATCCTGAAAGAAGCTAGAGGGAAGAAAACACCTTACCTATAGAGTAACAAAGATAAGAATTACATCTGACTTCTCCTCAGAATCTGTGCAAGCAAGAAGACTGTGGAGTGTTAAAAAAAAAACCCCAGCAACCTAGAATTCTGTGAAATTATCTTTCAGAAGTGAAGGAAGCGCAAATATTTTCCTGGACAAGTGAAAGTTGAAATTTGTCATTAGTAGAACTTCCTTGCAAGAAATGTTAAAAGAAGTTCTTCAGAGAGAAGGAAAATAATATAGGTCAGAAACTTGGATCTGTATGAAGTAATGAAGAACATCAAAGAAGGAATAAGTGAAGGTAAAGTAAAAAATTTTATTTTTCTTAATTGATATAACATGACAGTTCAAAATAATACAACAATGTTTGATTATGTATGCTTATATATAATATACATAAGTATGTTTATATATAAATATATTACGTAATATAAATTATATACATATAAACATGTATTTATATATGTCTATATATAAGTGAAATGAATGACAACAACGATACAAGGGACATAATGGGCTGTCCAGATATTACATATGTCCTTAAGAAGTATTTCTAAATATTATTCAATTTGAATATCTTTATAGAGAAATGTAAGTTTGACTACTTCTTTTACAATGGGGTGATACACATTTATACATAGAATAGAGACTACAGAGACTATAGAAGAATTTCCAAAAATGATTGAGCAAAGGAACAAAAAAGCAATTTAACCAAATGAGCAAATGAAAGGACAGGAAAAAAAGCAAACTCCAAGGTATAATTGTAAACATAAATAAAATGATAATTAGGGAAATTTTAATATGGACTGGGTATTAGGTGATGTTAAGGAATTGTTAATTTTATCAGATGTGATAGTGTTATTATAAGTAGACCTTATATGTAAAAATTAAATATTTAAGTGTGAGTGAAATAACATGATGCCTGGGATTTGCTTTAAAATACTCCAGTGATGGTGGGAGAAGTGAAAGTGGGAAGGAATAGATAAAACAAGATTAGCAAGGTATTAAAAATTGAAGCTGGATGGTGGGTACATGGGCATTCATGGATTTGTTATATTCTTTTTTTTCATGTATTTGCTTCTCCCAGAGTGAGAGATGAGAGGGAGAGAAAGACACCCAATATGAAAGCAGGGTCTCTTATAACCTAATCTGGAAGTGACATACCATCACTTTTGTAGCATACAATTAGACTCACAGATCAGACCAACCTTAGCGCAGTGCAGGAGGGGATTACACAGAGATCAGAAGGCAGGGATCACTAGGGGCATCTTGGAACCTAGCCACCACACCCACACAGAAAAAAAGACTTGGGGAATAAACATCAGAAAAGAAAGCTAAGAGAGGAAACTATTGGCAATGAGGTCCTTTATGATGGTACCTGCCGGCTGCCTGCTTCTCCTGTCTTATTTCTGGACACTTGGCTTTTTTCATTTTATTCTCCTGATAAACCAAACTGCTTTGATTTCCCCAAACAGTCCATTTTGTCTCATTGACTTCATTCTGTATATCTTGCACATGCTACTCTGTCTGGAATGCCCTTTCCACTCTTGCTACTTAGCAAAACTACTCTGTGTTTCAAACCTTTTTCAGCCATAACTTCCTTTCTGATCACTCTTCCAGTCTACACCCCGCCAGACTATTTATTTATTTATTTATTTATTTGGCTGCGCTGGGTCTTACTTGCGGCATGCAGATTCTTAATTGTGGCACGTGGGATCTAGTTCTCTGACCAGGGATCTGTATCTATCTATCTATTGATCTATCATCATCTATCATCTAGCTAGCTAACTAGCTAGCTAATTTTTAAAATATTTATTTATTTATTTATTTGGCTGTGCTGGGTCTCAGTTGCCACATGTAGGATCTTTAGTTGCAGCATATGGGACCTAGTTCCCTGACCAGGGATCGAACCCGGGCCCCCTGCATTGGGAGCACAGAGTCTTAACACTGGGCCACAGGGAAGTCCCTATCTATCTGTTTATTATAGGAACTGTTGCATGCAGTTCTGGAAGCTGAGCAGTCCCACAGTCTGCCTCTGCAAGCTGGAGAACGAGGAAAGACAGTAGTATAATGCAGTCCGAGTCTGAAGGCCTCAGAACTAGGAGCTCTGATGTTCGAGGGCAGGAAAAGATGGACATCCCAGCTTAAGAAGAGAGAGAGAATTCTGCCATCTTTTCCTCTTTTGTTCCATATGGCCCCAAACAGATTGGATGATGTCTGCCCATATTGGTGAGTGTGGAAATCTACTCAGTCTACTGAATCAAATGCTAATCTCTTCTAGAAACATCTTCACAGACACACCAAGAAAAAATGTTTTACCAGCTATCTGGGCATCCTTTAGGCCAGTCAACTTGACACATAAAATTAACTACCACAGTGGTCCATACAACTTTCACAAAATTCTAATTTTCTCTTGAAAGCTAGAATTTTATTGTTGATGATAAAATGCTGTCAGTTGTTTTCCTTGAAGTGACAGCCTCACTGTTCATTTTCCACAAAATGTCCACCAACACCCGAGTCTGAATAACTTTGTCTGTCAGTCATTCTTTCAAAAAGAAGTGGCTTGTTCAGCTTGCAACTCAAAACAATCACACAAAGATTTTTCTTGTGACAATCACTGTTTTGGTATGCAGCAGTAATAATTCATATATCTAAGGGTTGAGATATCTTAGGTGAAATTGACTTTTTTTTTTGAACTGTAAGTGGATGGTGGTGAATATTATAACTAGTAGTACAGTTTGGTGCCACTGCCTTGAACTGTGCGAACACCTCAGCAGCATTATCTACCATTGTTTTTGCATCATCAGTGCAAATGTCATCACAGTAAAAAAAAAAAAAAAAAAAAAAAAAAGCAAAAAACTTGCTAGGATTACTAAGGGAAAAGCTTTGACTCATGGATACTCTGAAAGAATCTTGAGGACTTGAGGGTTCACTTTGAGAACCACTAATCAAACTCAAAGTTTGAAACTGTAAGCTTTTTTTCTTTTTTAACGTCTTTATTGGAGTATAACTGCTTTACAATGGTGTGTTAGTTTCTGCTTTATAACAGAGTGAATCAGCTATACATATACATATATCCCCATAACTCCTCCCTCTTGCATCTCCCTCCCACCCTCCCTATCCCACCCCTCTAGGTAGTCACAAAGCACCGAGCTGATCTCCCTGTGCTATGCAACTGCTTCCCACTAGCTGTTTTACATTTGGTAGTATATATATGTCCATGCCACTCTCTCACTTCGTCCCAGCTAACTCTTCCCCCTCCCCATGTCCTCAAGTGTATTCCCTACGTCTGCGTCTTTATTCCTGTCCTGCCCCTAGGTTCTTCAGAACCTTTTTTTTTTTTTAGATCCCATATATATGTGTTAGCATACGGTATTTTTCTCTTTCTGACTTACTTTACTCTGTATGACAGTCTCTAGGTCCATCCACCTCACTACAAATAACTCAATTTGGTTTCTTTTTATGGCTGAGTAATATTCCATTGTATATATGTGCCACATCTTCTTTATCCATTCATCCGATGATGGACACTTAGGTTGCTTCCATGTCCTGGCTATTGTAAATAGAGCTGCAATGAACATTGTGGTACATGACTCTTTTTGAATTATGGTTTTCTCAGGGTATATGCCCAGTAGTGGGATTGCTGGGTCATATGGTAGTTCTATTTTTAGTTTTTTAAGGAACCTCCATACTGTTCTCCATAGTGACTGTATCAATTTACATTCCCACTAACAGTGCAAGAGGGTTCCCTTTTCTCCACACCCTCTCCAGGATTTATTGTTTGTAGATTTTTTGGTGACGGCCATTCTGACTGGTGTGAGGTGATACCTCATTGTAGTTTTGATTTGCATTTCTCTAATGATCTGTGATGTTGAGCATCCTTTCATATGTTTGTTGGCAATCTGTATATCTTCTTTGGAGAAATGTCTATTTAGGTCTTCTGCCCATTTTTGGATTGGGTTGTTTGTTTTTTTGATATTCAGCTGCAAGAGTTGCTTGTAAATTTTGGAGATTAATCCTTTGTCAGTTGCTTCATTTGCAAATATTTTCTCCCATTCTGAGGGTTGCCTTTTTGTCTTATGGTTTCCTTTGCTGTGCAAAAGCTTTTAAGTTTCATTAGGTCCCATTTGTTTATTTTTGTTTTTATTTCCTTTTCTCTAGGAGATGGGTCAAAAAGGATCTTGCTGTGATTTATGTCATAGAGTGTTCTGCCTATGTTTTCCTCTAAGAGTTTGATAGTGTCTGGCCTTACATTTAGGTCTTTAATCCATTTTGAGTTTATTTTCGTGTATGGTGTAAGGGAGTGGTCTAATTTCATTTTTTGACATGTAGCTGTCCAGTTTTCCCAGCACCACTTATTGAAGAGGCTGTCTTTTCTCCATTGTATATTCTTGACTCCTTTATCAAAAACAAGGTGACCATATGTGAGTGGGTTTATTTCTGGACTTTCTATCCTGTTCCATTGATCTATATTTCTATTTTTGTGCTAGTACCATACTATCTTGATTACTGTAACTTTGTAGTATAGTCTGAAGTCCAGAAGCCTGATTCCTCCAGCTCTGTTTTTCTGTCTCAAGATTGCGTAGGCTACTCATATCTTTTGTGTTTCCTTACAAATTGTGAAAGTTTTTGTTCTAGTTCTGTGAAAAATGCCATTGGTAGTTTGATAGGTATTGCACTGAATATGTAGATTGCTTTGGGTAGTATAGTCATTTTCACAATGTTGATTCTTCCCATCCAAGAACATGGTATATCTCTCCATCTGTTTGTGTCATCTTTAATTTCTTTCATCAGTGTCTTATAGTTTTCTGCATATAAGTCTTTTGTCTCCTTAGGTAGGTTTATTCCTTGGTATTTTTTTTTTTTACATCTTTATTAGAGTATAATTGCATTACAATGGTGTGTCAGTTTCTGCTTTATAACAAAGTGAATCAGTTATACATATACATATGTCCCCATATCTCTTCCCTCTTGCATCTCCATCCCTCCCACCCTCCCTATCCCATCCCTCTAGGTGATCACAAAGCACCGAGCTGATCTCCCTGTGCTATGTGGCTGCTTCCCACTAGCTATCTATTTTACGTTTGGTAGTGTATATATGTCCATGCCACTCTCGCACTTTGTCCCAGCTTACCCTTCCCCCTCCCCATATCCTCAAGTTCATCCTCTAGTAGGTCTGCATCTTTATTCCTGTCTTGCCCCTATATTCCTTGGTATTTTATTCTTTTTGTTGCAATGATAAATGGGAGTGTTTCTTTAATTTCTCTTTCAGATTTTTCATCATTAGTGTATAGGAATGGAAGAGATTTCTGTGCATTAATTTTGTATCCTGCTACTTTACCAAATTCATTGATTAGCTCTAGTAGTTTTCTAGTAGCATCTTTAGGATTCTCTATGTATAGTATCATGTCATCTGCAAACAGTGACAGCTTTACTTCTTCTTTCCCAATTTGGCTTCCTTTTATTTCTTTTTGTTCTCTGATTGCTGTGGCTAAAACTTCCAAAACTATGTTGATTAATAGTGGTGAGAGTGGACATCCTTGTCTTGTTCCTGATCTTGGAGGAAATGGTTTCTAATGATTAATGATGTTGAGCATTCTTTCATGTGTTTGTTGGCAATCTGTATATCTTCTTTGGAAAAATGTCTATTTAGGTCTTCTGCCCATTTTTGGATTGGGTTGTTTGTTTTTTGATATTGAGCTGCATGAGCTGCTTGTAAATTTTGGAGATTAATCCTTTGCCAGTTGCTTCATTTGCAAATATTTTCTCCCATTCTGGGGGTTGTCTTTTCGTCTTCTTTATGGTTTCCTTTTCTGTGCAAAAGCTTTTAAGTTTCGTTAGGTTCCATTTGTTTGTTTTGGTTTTTATTTCCGTTTCTCAAGGAGGTGGGTCAAAAAGGGTCTTGCTGTGATTTATGTCATACAGTGTTCTGCCTACGTTTTCCTCTAAGAGTTTTATAGCGTCTGGCCTTACATTTAGGTCTTTATTACATTTTGAGTTTATTTGTGTGTATTGTGTTAGCGAGTATTCTAATTTCATTCTTTTACATGTAGCTGTCCAGTTTTCCCAGCACCACTTATTGAAGAGACTGTCTTTTCTCCATTGTATATCTTTGCCTCCTTTGTCATAGATTAGTTGACCATAGGTGCATGGGTTTATCTCTGGGCTTTCTGTCTTGTTCCATCGATCTATATTTCTGTTTTTGTGCCAGTACCATATTGTCTTGATTACTGTAGCTTTGTAGTACAGTCTGAAGTCAGGGAGTCTGATTCCTCCAGCTCCGTTTTTTCCCCTCAAGACTGCTTTGGCTATTCGGGGTCTTTTGTGTCTCCATACAAATTTTAAGATGATTTGTTCTAGTTCCATAAAAAATGCCATTGGTATTTTGATAAGGATTGCATTGAATCTGTAGATTGCTTTGGGTAGTGTAGTCATTTTCACAATATTGATTCTTCCAATCCAAGAACATGGTATATCTCTCCATCTGTTGGTATCATCTTTAATTTCTTTCATCAGTTTCTTATAGTTTTCTGCATACAGGTCTTTTGTCTCTCTAGGTAGGTTTATTCCTAGGTATTTTATTCTTTTTGTTGCAATGGTAAATGGGAGTGTTTCCATAATTTCTCTTTCAGATTTTTCATCATTAGTGTATAGGAATGCAAGAGATTTCTGTGCATTAATTTTGTATCCTGCAACTTTACCAAATTCATTGATTAGCTCTAGTAGTTTTCTGGTGGCATTTTTAGGATTCTCTATGTATAATATCATGTCATCTGCAAACAGTGACAGTTTTACTTCTTCTTTTCCAATTCGTATTCCTTTTATTTCTTTTTCGTCTGATTGCTGTGGCTAGGACTTCCAGAACTATGTTGAATAATAGTGGTGAGAGTGGACATCCTTGTCTCGTTCCTGATCTTAGGGGAAATGCTTTCAGTTTTTCACCATTGAGAATGATGTTTGCTGTGGGTTTGTCGTATGTGGCCTTTATTATGTTGAGGTAGGTTCCCTCTATGCCCACTTTCTGGAGAGTTTTTATCATAAATGGGTGTTGAATTTTGTCAAAAGCTTTTTCTGCATCTATTGAGATATCATATGGTTTTTATTCTTCAATTTGTTAATATGGTGTATCACGTTGATTGATTTGCATATATTGAAGAATCCTTGCATCCCTGGGATAAATCCCACTTGATCGTGGTGTATGATCCTTTTAATGTGTTGTTGGATTCTGTTTGCTAGTATTTTGTTGAGGATTTTTGCATCTACATTCATCAGTGATATTGGTCTGTAATTTTCTTTTTTTGTAGTGTCTTTGTCTGGTTTTGGTATCAGGGTGATGGTGGCCTCATAGAATGAGTTTGGGAGTGTTCCTTCCTCTGCATTTCTTTGGAAGAGTTTGAGAAGGATGGGTGTTAGCTCTTCTCTAAATGTTTGATAGAATTCACCTGTGAAGCCATCTGGTCCTGGACTTTTGTTTGTAGGAAGATTTTTAATCACAGTTTCAATTTCATTACTTGTGATTGGTTTGTTCATATTTTCTGTTTCTTCCTGGTTCAGTCTTGGAAGGTTATACCTTTCTAAGAATTTGTCCATTTGTTCCAGTTTGTCCGTTTTATTGGCATAGAGTTGCTTGTAGTAGTCTCTTAGGATGCTTTGTATTTCTGCGGTGTCTGTTGTAACTTCTCCTTTTTCATTTGTAAATTTATTGATTTGAGTCCTCTCCCTCTTTTTCTTGATGAGTCTGGCTAATGGCTTATCAATTTTGTTTATCGTCTCAAAGAACCAGCTTTTAGTTTTATTGATCTTTGCTATTGTTTTCTTTGTTTCTATTTCATTTATTTCCGCTCTGATCTTTATGATTTCTTTCCTTCTGCTAACTTTGGGTTTTGTTTTTCTTTCTCTAGTTCCTTTAGGTGTGAGGTTAGATTGTTTACTTGAGATTTTTCTTGTTTCTTTAGGTAGGCTTGTATAGCTATAACTTCCCTCTTAGAACTGCTTTTGCTGAATCCCATAGGTTTTAGATCGTCATGTTTTCATTGTCATTTGTCTCTAGGTATTTTTTGATTTCCTCTTTGATTTCTTCACTGATCTCTTGGTTATTTAGTAGCGTATTGTTTAGCCTCCATGTGTTTGTGCTTTTCACGTTTTTTTCCCTGTAAGTCATTTCTAATCTCATAGCATTGTGGTCAGAAAAGATGCTTGATATGATTTCAATTTTCTTAAATTTACTGAGGCTTGATTGGTGACCTAGGATGTGATCTATCCTGGAGAATGTTCCGTGCGCACTTGAGAGGAATGTGTAATCTGCTGTTTTTGGATGGAATGTCCTATAAATATCAACTGAATCTATCTGGTCTATTGTGTCATTTAAAGCTTCTGTTTCCTTATTTATTTTCATTTTGGATGATCTGTCCATTGGTGTAAGTGAGGTGTTGAAGTCCCCCACTATTATTATGTTACTGTCAATTTCCTCTTTTATAGTTGTTAGCAGTTGCCTTATGTATTGAGCTGCTCCTATGTTGGGTGCATATATATTTATAATTGTTATGCATCTTCTTGGATTGATCCCTTGATCATTATGTAGTGTCCTTGTCTCTTGTAACATTCTTTATTTTAAAGTCTATTTTATCTGATATGAGTATAGCTACTCCAGCTTTCTTTTGATTTCCATTTGCATGGAATATCTTTTTCCATCTCTTCACTTTCAGTCTGTGTGTGTCCCTAGGTCTGAAGTGGGTCTCTTGTAGACAGCATATGTATGGGTCTTGTTTTTTTATCCATTCAGCCAGTCTGTGTCTTTTGGTTGGAGCATTTAATCCATCTATATTTAAGGTAGTTATCGATATGTATGTTCCTCTTAACATTTTATCAATTGTTTTGGGTTTGTTATTGTAGGTCTTTTCCTTCTCTTGTGTTTCCTGCCTAGAGAAGTTCCTTTAGCATTTGTGGTAAAGCTGGTTTGGTGGTTCTGAATTCTCTTAGCTTTTGCTTGTCTGTAAAGGTTTTAATTTCTCCATCTAATCTGAATGAGATCCTTCCTGGATAGAGTATCTTGGTTGTAGGTTTTTCCCTTTCATCACTTTAAATATGTTCTGCCACTCCCTTCTGCCTTGCAGAGTTTCTGCTGAATGATCAGCTGTTAACCTTATGGGGATTCCCTTGTATGTTATTTGTTGTTTTTCCTTTGCTGTTTTTAATATTTTTTCTTTGTATTTAATTTTTGATAGTTTGATTAATATGTGTTTTGGCATGTTTCTCCTTGGATTTATCCTGTATGGGACTCTCTGCGTTTCCTGGACTTGATTGACTATTTCCTTTCCCATATTAGGGAAGTTTTCAACTATAATCTCTTCAAATATTTTCTCAGTCCCTTTCTTTTTGCCTTCTTCTTCTGGGACACCTATAATTCGAATGTTGGTGCATTTAATGTTGTCCCAGAGGTGTCTGTCATTCTTTTTTCTTTATTCTGCTCTGCGGTAGTTATTTTCACTATTTTATCTTCCAGGTCACTCATCTGTTCTTCTGCCTCAGTTATTCTGCTATTGATTCCTTCTAGAGAATTTTTAATTTCATTTATTGTGTTGTTCGTCATTGTTTGTTTGCTGTTTAGTTCTTCTAGGTCCTTGTTAAACGTTTCTTGTATTTTCTCCATTCTATTTCCAAGATTTTGGATCATCTTTACTATCATTACTCTGAATTCTTTTTCAGGTAGACTGCCTATTTCCTCTTCATTTGTTTGGTCGGGTGGGTTTTTACCTTGCTCCTTCTTCTGTCATGTGTTTCTCTGTCTTCTCATTTTGCTTAACTTACTGTGTTTGGGGTCTCCTTTTCACAGGCTGCAGGTTCGTAGTTCCCGTTGTTTTTGGTGTCTGCCCCCAGTGGCTAAGGTTGGTTCAGTGGGTTGTGTAAGCTTCCAGGTGGAGGGGACTGCTGCCTGTGTTCTTGTGGATGAGGCTGGATCTTGTCTTTCTGGTGGGCAGGACCACGTCTGGTGGTGTGTTTTGGGGTGTTTGTGACCTTATTATGATTTTAAGCAGCCTCTCTGCTAATGGCTGGGGTTGTGTTCCTGTCTTGCTAGTTGTTTGGCATTGGGTGTCCAGCACTGTAGCTTGCTGGTCACTGAGTGGAGCTGGGTCTTAGCGTTGAGATGGAGATCTCTGGGAGAGCTTTTGCTGTTTGATATTACATGGAGCCGGGTGGACTCTGGTAGACCAATGTCCTGAATTGGGCTCCCCCCCTCAGAGGATTAGGCCTGACACCCAGCCAGAGCACGAAGACCCTGTCTGTCACACGGCTCAGAAGAAAAGGGAGAAAAAGAGAAAGAAAGAACAAAATAAAATAAAATAAAATAAAATAAAATAAAATAAAATAAACTATAGTTATTAAAATAAAAAGTAAAAAAAAATTATTAAGAATAAAAATAATTAAAAAGTAATAAAAAAGAAAGTAGGAAAGAAGAGAGCAGCCTAACCAAAAAACAAATCCACCATGATAACAAGCGCTAAAACCTGTATTAAAAAAGAAACAAACAAACAAAAAAAACGGAGACAGAACCCCAGGACAAATTGTAAAAGCAAAGCTATACAGACAGAATCACACAAAGAAGCATACACATATACACTCAGAAAAAGAGAAGGAGGAAAAAAAAATATATCTATATATAAAAAAAAAAAGGAAGAGAGCAACCAAATCAATAAACAAATCTACCAGTGATAATAAACTCTAAATACTAAACTAAGGTAAACATAAAACCAGAAACAAATTAGAAGCAGAAAGCAAACCCCAAGTCTACAGTTGCTTCCAAGGTCCATTGCCTCAATTTTGGGATGATTCGTTGTCTATTCAGGTATTCCAGAGATGCAGGGTACATCAAGTAGATTGTGGAGATTTAATCTGCTGCTCCTGAGGCTGCTGGGAGGAATTTCCCTTTCTCTTCTTTGTTTGCACAGCTCCTGGGATTTAGCTTTGGATTTGGCCCCGCCTCTGCATGTATGTCACCTGAGGGCGTCTGTTCTTTGCTCAGACAGGACGGGCTTAAAGTAGCAGCTGATTCGGGGGCTCTGGCTCACTCAGGCCAGGGGGAGGGAAGGGTACAGAATGCAGGTGAGCCTGCGGCGGCAGAGGCCGGCATGACGTTGCACCAGCCTGAGGCGTGCTGTGTGTTCTCCCAGGGAAGTTGTCCCTGGATCACGGGACCCTGGCAGTGGCGGGCTTCACAGGCTCCTGGGAGGGCAGGTGTCAATAGTGACCTGTGCTTGCACACAGGCTTCTTGGTGGCTGCAACAACAGCCTTAGTGTTTCATGCCCATCTCTGGTGTCTGCGCTGGTAGCCGCAGCTCACGCCCGTCTCTGGAGCTCGTTTAGGCGGTGCTCTGAATCCCCTCTCCTTGCGCACCCCAAAACAATGGTCTGTTGCCTCTTAGGCAGGTCCAGACTTTTTCCCACACTCCCTCCCGGCTAGCTGTGGCGCACTAGCACCCTTCAGGCTGTGTTCACGCAGCCAACCCTAGTCCTCTCCCCGGGATCTGACCTCCGAAGCCCGAGCCTCAGCTCCCAGCCCTGCCCTGCCCTGGCAGTTAAGCAGACAAGCCTCTTGGGCTGGTGAGTGCTGGTCGGCACCGATCCTCTGTGCGGGAAGCTCTCCGCTTTGCCCTCTGCACCCCTGTTGCTGTGCTCTCCTCTGTGGCTCTGAAGCTTCCCCCCCCCCCCCCGCCCCCCCGTCTCCACCAGTGAAGGGCCTTCCTAGTGTGTGAAACTTTTCCTCCTTCACAGCTCCCTCCCAGATGTGCAGGTCCCGTCCCTATTCTTTTGTCTGTTTTTCCTTCTTTCTTTTGCCCTACCCAGGTACGTGGGGAGTTTCTTGCCTTTTGGGAAGTCTGATGTCTTCTGCCAGCATTCAGTAGGTGTTCTGTAGGAGTTGTTCCACATGTAGATATATTTCTGATGCATTTGTGGGGAGGAAGGTGATCTCCACGTCTTACTCCTCCACCATCTTGAAGGTCTACTCGAAACTGTAAGCTTTTTGAAGGCAGGGACTGTTTCTGTTTAGTAGGAGTCCAAATGTATATTGATCTAAATTCACACTGAAAATACATGTCCTCTTTTCCTAGGAATTCAGAATCCCTTTAGTAAATATTCTAACTTTCTAGGATAGGGATATTAATAGGTTACTGACAGTTATTGGAACACACTGAATATTTAATGTTAGTATAATACCATCCGTCTTCTACATTTAAAAGTTCCTAACCATGACTAAATAACTTAAAGGTTACTATTGTTAAGGACCCTTAAGACAACTCTAGTTGAAGAGTTTTGTCATTTCTAGAAACTATTCTTATCAGTCACTTCCAGTACAGAGACCTCAAAGCAATTTACAGAGCCAGTGTCACAAACTACTTAGACAACCAGCCAGTGATATTTGGGTTTACTGGTCTGTTTTTGCCTCTTCCTTCTTCTCTCCTCTATTTCTTTCCTTATCCCATTTTTTTTTCCTTTTCCCATCTGTTTCCTAAGTTAATATAAAGTTTGAAATGCTTTTTCCCTACTTTCACTCAAATATTGTTCAGGAGGGACCTTTTCTACTTCACAGTTGCCAAGAACTAGTCTCTGCAGTGTAGATAGTTGCAGGTAAAATATTGGAGAATAAAACTGGGGAACAGTGACATTAGAAATGGGAACGTGGAGAGTACTATAGAGAAGAATGGGTTTGGAATCAGGGGATGTGCATTTGAGGTTCAGCATCTACCATGTCATTTTAACCTTTCTAAGCTTCAATTTACATATTTATAAAATGAAGATAACCACCAACCCAACCCAAGTTTACTTCATAGTGTTGTGGAAATCACTATGCAAATAAGTTAATAAATATTCTATTTTACACCAATGTCTTTTATAGAATAAGTACACTTCACTCAATAAAACTGGAGCACCTTCAGTGTAAGGAAAAAAAAGACCCTTTACACTCCGACGGTCACTTTGGCCAGTGCTATAGTTCCTGGGTCTCTACTCTTGAATCACTGCCATGTGAATTGCTCTCACTGGGGACTTCCCTGCTTATGGAAAGTCTAATCCCTAGAATTTTGTTCCTGTTACTATTCCCCTCCTTTTCTTCAAATGTATGAAATAGTAGAGTCTTTGGAAATATGTGATTTTGTCTTGAAGACTGACTGTTAGTGATGCAGTACCATAACGATCTCATAAAAATTTTTATACTTTTTCAATGTTGCATACCAGACCTTAAAATTAAGGTCTGTTAGTATATTTAGTTCCAGGCCATGTTTCAGGTAGGTCTGCAGTGGCTGTGTGGCATAGAAAGAGAAATGAAGTAGGAGTTTGGGTAACTGATTTCAAATGTTGGTTCTATCATTGACTATTTACGCTTAGGCAGGACTTCCTTGGTTTTCAGTCTTAAAGCAGAGCAATAAATGGGTTTAGACCAGATGATGATGATGATTTTATTTAGCCATTAAAATATATATTTATTTATTTATTTATTTTTCGCTGCGTTGGGTCTTTGTTGCTGTGCGTGGGCTTTCTCTAGTTGCGGCGAGTGGGGGGGTTACTCTTCATTGTGGTGCATGGGCTTCTCATTGCATTGGCTTCTCTTGTTGTGGAGCACAGGCTCTAGGCATGTGGGCTTCAGTAGTTGTGGCATGTGGACTCAGTAGTTGTGGCTCGAGGGCTCTAGAGCACAGGCTCAGTAGTTGTGGCACGTGGACTTAATTGCTCCGTGGCATGTGGGATCTTCTCAGACCAGGGCTTGAACCCATGTGCCCTGCATTGGCAGGAGGATTCTTAACCACTGCGCCACCAGGGAAGCCTGATGATGATGATGATGATGATGATTTTTTAATTAATTTATTTTTGTCTGCGTTGGGTCTTCATTGCTGCACGTGGGCTTTCTCTAGTTGCGGCGTGCAGGCTTCTCATTGCAGTGGCTTCTCTTGTTGTGGAGCATGGGCTCTAGGCGTGCGGGCTTCAGTAGTTGAGGCACATGGGCTCAGTAGTTGTGGCTCACGGGCTCTGGAGTGCAGGCTCAATAGTTGTGGCACACGGGCTTAGTTGCTCCATGGCATGCAGGATCTTCCGAGACCAGGGCTCGAACCTGTGTCCCCTGTGTTGGCAGGAGGATTCTTAACCACTGTGCCACCAGGGAAGTCCCTGGACCAGATGATTGTTAAAAGCTCTTCTAGCTCAAAATCGTTTGATTCCAAGTCCCACACCAGAAAATAAGTTTAGAGGTTAGGTAATATACTACTATTATATAAAATATATAATAAACATTCATAATTCTAGCTGGCAATCCCTTTATTCCTTCAGGTTGTAAGTACTTATAACTTTATAATAGGAAATGTAAATGATTGATATAGAAACAGAAAATCTAAATTAAGTAGCAAAGATACAAGCATTAAAAAGCAATAACCAAAATTTTTTTATGGTAAGTACTACCTTTATTTTAAAAAGTTATACATGCTAGAAAAAAGCATAAATGATGCATGTAAACAATTGTTTACCAAATACTTATTTTTTTTCCTTATAAAGGTGCAAATGATCTTTAAATGTAAACACAAATGTTGCCAAACATTTTTGTAGTGAGGGGAGGGAGAAGAAGGTTATTCCTTATGGTTGTGGTTAAAGTCTTTTTCAAAGCTTTTCCTGCAAGATACATTGAAAAAAATTGGTGTATGATCACAATGACAAAAACACTTTAACCACTGAAGTCTGTATTCTTTTTTTTCCTTAAAAATGTTAACTTTTTACCAGAAAGTGCAATTTGAGAGTAGTGGTAATAGTGGCTTTATAGAATGAGGATAATGATATATAGTTTTTATAAAAGAACCAAGATTTTATTAATTAAATGCCTCAATTGATTTTATACTCGTTAGCATACTATTACACGAACTGAAGAATTCATTCCCTTGGAGGCTGTGATTACAGGTAAGCCTCAGCTTCAGCAGGCCTGAGCATCAAGTGTAAATTGCATAACAGTATTCACTGCTGGGGAGAGGACATTTCTCCCTGCTGGTCCTTAGTAGCAATAGGAAATAGGAAGGAAAGTTGCTTCAGTCAGTAACATTTTTGAGCAAAAACTTGCAGAGTTACACGTGATTCTACTGGGGGATTCTCAAGACAGTATATGAGAATCATATACTGTTTTTGTAGAGGCACTGAGCAGAGCTCTAGATCTAGCAGGAACTCTATGGAAATATTTGAAAAAAAAAAGACTTTATAGTGGCAAACAAGACCATAAGGAAGGAAACAAGATGTGAGCTTCCACTGATGAAAACTTTGGCATCTGAGTCCTGGTCTTATTGATTTAATATTCCTTTTGAATTGTTCTAGTTAAATGAGACGTTTCCTTTGTTTTGTTTTTTAGATTTTCAAGTCTTCTGGTGCTTAGTGCAAGAATGATGGCTAACTAATACACCTTGCATACCTATCTTTGTCACTGGTAAGTAAGTCCCTGTAAGTAGTGGAGTCTTGTGGATGGAGTGCTTAGAACTGACAACTAGATCCCATATAGACCTCTTCCCTTATTAGTAGTTTCAAACTTAATCAGTATCTTAAAAATAAGGTTTTACTGCTTGAAATGTTTGTCTTTTTTTTTTTTGTCTTTCCTTTTTTTCTCTTTTGGTGGGAGGAAGGCTAAATCCCAAAACAAAAACAAAAAACCAAAAACCCAGCAACAAAAATCCCATGATAAATTAAAACCAAAAATAAATATTCTTCTGCACAGAACTGAAAATTATTGTGCAAAGGTGGCGTCTTGCAGGTGAAGTACTTTCAATGTATTTGTATTTCCACATGTTGAGGCACCGGCAAAGAATAAAATTTGTTTAGTGTTTTCTAGAGCTGTACAAAGCTCCAAAGTCAAAGCTCTCCACAATACAGAGGAGCATATGCATGACTGTCTTCTGTATGTTCACCATATATGGGATTCACAATGTGTCATTTTTATAACTCCTACACCACCTCCAAGCCGACGGTAATTCATCCCGCCATATAACCTGCAAAGAAAGAAACACAATCAGATTTCTAAATAGAAAAAGCACTATTTCTTCCATAACGTAGATGTTAATAAAACACAATTCTTTGTTTTATATCACAACTAATATTTTTAGCTTCATACATCTCTTCCAAAGAGTAGGAGCTGGAATTGAGCACTGGCAAGTAGCAGAATTACTTCAGACATTGACTGAAATTCTCTGACTTACAGGACACTGTTTTAAGAGAGCACCATATCCATTTTGCCTTGTAACTTTATAACTCTACATCTAGACCAACTTATAACAATTACACAGAATCACATATTCTACATTTTTGTGTCTAATTTTGACCCTGGCTATAATATTTTCCCACCCACATTTTGCTTTTGCCTAAACTTCAATTATTTATTTCTATCCTTTTGTTTTGTATGTACTCTTAGAAGTCTTCTCAAACCCTTTATGGAACAAAGCTGGATATGATTAAATAAAGTCTGCATCTGGTTTGTGATATGTGAACAAGATCATCTTCAAAATTAAGGATTTCCATGGAAAAGAATATTAGATCCTCTGTCAACTGTAAGTATTGATTTTAAATTGGCTTTAAATCTGGGACATGTAACTACAAAAATTTATATAGTAATCCCTCAACAGATGGTCCTTAAGAATTTCATGAATATTACTTGGTCAAATATTACTAACATATATTAGTAACAGTTACTGAGAAACAAGTCCTTACATAGGATCATAGTCATTAAGTGGCAGAAATAAACTTGGCTGTCTTCCCAAATTATGCTTACCCAGATTCCCACTAAAAATAGAAAGCTGTATATGGAAGAAAATACACCACAAGTGAGAGGCTCCTACTCATGAAAACCTGCCATTCTCTTTCCCTTAACCTCTATTAGGTTTTGCTGAAATGTTACCTTTTCAGTGGGGCCTCCCTGGGCCACCTTTTAAAGCGGATAATCCTCCCTGGACTCCCTGCCTCTCTGCTATTTGCCATAGCACTTCCACCCCTGGTATGGCACTATCTCCCTCATTGTAATGTCAGCTCCAGGCGGGCAGGGAATTTTGTTGTGTTGACTTTTGTATCCCCAGGGTCTAGAGCACTCAGTAAATCTTTACTTCATGAACAAGGTTGTGAAAATGTGATATATAAGCAAAAAGTGCTACAGTGTTATTAGTCTGACTTTAGTATTGTGACCACTGAGCCATACAGAGCATGAGAGAGATGCAGAATCCAAAGAATGTCATTCAGATATCTGTCAAAGTTGTGGCTTTCCCAGAGATGAAGACTATAAAAAGAACCCAGTAAATTCATTAGTTGAATCTTATATACTAATGAAAAAAATCTGGGTGGATAGTTACAGGCTCAAAGTTAGAAAATGTACACTCAGAATACAGCAGGAATGGACTACGAGACCGCCCCTTCTGGAATATAAAAGTGACTATAAAAGACGTCAACTTATCTTTCATGGTCATGAGAAAAATCTTTCAGAATGTCTTCTGCCTCAGATATCATATCCAGACTGATATCTGTGGCTTATGCGCAACCTCAACCACTGAGATGGTTACCCAGACGTGTTTAGGCAAATAAGCCCAATTCACTGAGAAAGAACTGCTTAGAAGGTAAAACTGTTTTTTTTTTAAAAGCTAGTATTTAAAATAGATATTAGTATAGATATAAAGCACCTCAAACCCATACTATTAATATTTTATATTAAAAATGAGAATTAACTATATATTTTACCTTTTAAACTTGTAGTGTTTAAGAGACTTTGGCATATTAGAGCATCTATCAGATTAGTTTTGTGAATCAAGTTTAAAATGTGTGATTGAGCAAAGATTTAGACTTAGGATTTTAAGTTGAAAGGTTTAAGAGAATTTTGCTACATTTGTAAAAGTTTTTGAATATTTAAAATAAATGCAAGAGTCACCCAATTTATGTGAATTTATAAGAACTACTTAAGTATTTAGGAAGGATTTGTTAGACAATTAAGGATTTTAAAGTAAAGTAAAATTAAGCCTATAATACAGCTTAACTTAAACTCTCCCAACCTTCTTGCTAAAAGTGACTGTTACAATTTACTAGACTTTAAAATAGAGTAATGACATATTTAATTATTTTGAAAACTCAAGAGAAAAAAATCAGTTTTAAAATGAAATAAAGTATTATTTTTAAAACAGTAACTGCAATTTGTTTTTCCTGGGCATAAAAATTGCAATGACAGATTGACAGCCAAAGGTCTAGGTTCTAATTCTAACTCTGTCACTAACTTGCTTAGGCAGGTCTCTTTATTTCTCAGTGCTTTAGTTTCCTCAGCTGAACATGACGGAGCTAGAGGGGAGATTGTTCTTTCTGTTTTTGCTATCTCTAATTATAAAACTGGACAGTTACCAAAGAGAGGAATTTTGTAAGATGTCAGCCACTTTAGAGCAATGAAGTCAAAATAAGCCATCGAACATGGGTAACTTTGAGCCCTTTTCAAAGTACTGCAAGAGGTAATTCAATGTACTGACCATCTTGATTTTGATGGTCATGTTTTATCTCAAGCCCATGATTTTCAAGTCAGCAGTGAGGTGATTTGCAACATAGCTTAAAGGTTACCTCCATGTATTGGCATCAGGATCAAAAACTTCAATGGTCTTCAAGTACGTTGTGCCATCAAAACCTCCTACAGCCATGAGCTGTCCATTCACTACTGCCAGGCCAACCTATGGGACCAAAACACAGTGGCTGCTGAAGAAACTGCTCTCTCATTAGATATGGATGAATCCATATATCCAATAGATATCAATGAATTCGAGTGAAGTTAGATAAGGTAGTAGATAAGACAGGGAGATGCCTTTCAAAGAAGCAACTGATTACAAGATAAATCATAAGATGCAAACTATTGTATATAGAATGGATAAACCACAAGGTCCTACTGTATAGCAGAGGGAACTATATTCAGTATCCTGTGATAAACCATAATGGAAAAGAATATTAAAAGAGAATGTATATATGTATAACTGAATCACTTTGCTGTACAGCAGAAATTAACATAATATTATACATCAAATATACTTCAATAAAAGTAAATAAATCATAAAAATAATTCTCTAATTAAAGATATGATTGGATATAAGATATTTAACTTCTTGAGATAATAGGAATCAAAAGAAATTAACTTTTTTTCCAGTACAAAAGTGGCAGGGGTTGTTTTGCCCATACAGTGCATCTCCTCGCTGTCCCATTGTATTATACTTTACAGATCAGACTTCTTCTGCACAGCCCTCTCTTGGTGCTTTTGCTTGTCAAAGTTTTCAGTAGCCGGGCACTTACTCCACTACGGCGGGATGTCATAGCCACCACTGGAGACCACTGGTTGGTTCTGGGGTTGTATCTCTCAGCACTGCTAAGCTCTGTAGTGTCATCTCTACCTCCTACGGCATAGATCATATCCTGATACACTGCACAGCCTAGGTGTTTCCTCCGGGTCCCCATAGGGGCTATGGTGTGCCATCTGTTTTCCTGAGGATTATAACGCTCCACTGCAGGGAAAAGAAAAACCAGTAAGTGACCATGCAATCATTTCCTTTCACCTCTATAGTTTTCTTCATAGCTACTTCGCTTCGTGATAACATATATTTTCAATAAGCAATCTGAGTTTTGCTTCTGAGAAGGAATCATCTACCTTCGGACAATACTACTATATTCTCATTAGGGACTGATTTCTTTTAGGTATGGTTGGTGGAAAGGGCATGTGTTGGAGTCAAGGTACCTAGTTCTAGTTCTGGCTATATGACTCATTAGCTAGGTGACTTGTGGCATCTCTCCTTATCTTTAAATGACAGGATTAGACTATAAACCAGTTTATAGCTATAAGTTTTTATTTATTTTTAGATTATAATACAGAGGATTTTATTTGTTTTTTAAGGAAAGATGGTTGGGGGGAGGGAAATAGTAAAATAGTTGTTTTATTCATTATAAATTCCTAGCAATTTGTGAAATGAAGGGAGAAAGAAATACTTCGGGAATATACTAGTAGACTATGACTGCAGAAGGAGCTGAGGAAGAGCTAACAGTTGAACTCTCCTAGAGGGAAAATAATTTTCTTAATAAATGATAGGATAACATGGACTTTTTATACTTTTTGTAAGGGGACTCTCCTAAGAAAAATGTATTGCTTTGGGGAAACCAGACTGACTTAGGAAGGGACTAACCTGTGTTGAGTGGAGATGTCCCATCAGAGCCACCTACAGCGTATAAGAACCCTCCTAACACAGCCACAGCCACGCCTAGTCTCCTAGTACTCATAGAAGCCACCCGAGTCCACTTGTTCTCCTTCGGATCATACCTGCGGTAAGAGAAACCAAAGACTGCATGCATGTTTTTATTAAGTGAAGCCTTTTCCATAAGGTATGAAATTATGCTAAAGATATGTTAGATACATAGATTTGCTAAGGTCAGATGTACAGAGAGAATCTAACATATTTTACATAGTTATCAGTATTCTGACTTATGACACTGGGGCTAGAACTCTGAAAACTACATTTCTCCTTTGCCAAGCTGGCTCTCTACTAGATTCTGCCAAAAGGAAGGACTAGACACTTTCTGTTTGCTTGCCAACCCTGTCAATATTGTCTCAACATTGGCCTTTCACTCTGACAGTAGCAGTTAATTTCAGTTTCTAGACTTTTTCTGGCACTTCCAAAGCTAGCCTTGTTGGAGGTTTCAGTCACAGCTCTGTGAGGCAGCTCCTCTGAGCTCCTGAGATAACAGTACCAGTGTTCTGGTTATCTACTGCTGTGTAACAAACCACCCCAAAACTCAGTGACTTTCCACAATAATTATTTTACTAATTCTTATGTTTCCATGGATCAGGAATTTAGGAAGGGCTTCACAGGGAAGTTCTGGCTCAGGTGTCTCATGTGGTTGCTGTCAAATTGTGGCTGGAGCTGGAACAGCCAGGTGCTGAAGCAGCTGGGGGCTGGCTGGGCATATCTCCATGTAGCCTCAGGGTCTCTCCATGTAGGCTAGTTGGGCTTCCTATCAGCATGGCAACCTCAGACAGCTCAAGGCTTCAAAGGTGAGTGCCCCAAGAGATACAACTGAAAGATGTATCACCTTTTATGACCTAGCCTCGCAAGTCACATAGAGCTACTACCATACTGATAAGCCTGCCTAAATTCGAGGGGAGCAAACAGAGACCTCATCTCTCAATGAAGAGTTTCAAAGTCAAATTGTATGAAGAGCATGTGAGATATCAGGTATTGTAACCATCTTTGGAAAATACAGCCTTCCAGAACCAGCCAGGCAGATAACCCTCCATGGAGATGTGAGTCACAGCTGTTCAGGGCGCCCTCTCCTCAGGTGCTGATGGTCCTAGTTCTATGGGACCTCTCCTCCAAGCTTCTAGGCTCTAATAACTCTAATCTTTTTCCTTGTCTTCCCAGACCTAGGGTTCCTACAGTTACTTCAGTGTCCTTTTTTCATTTTTTTTTTTTCAGCCCTTCAATATGTGCTAGCCAATCTTTTAATGTTAAATTCTCTTTACTAAAATAGCTGATATGGTTTCCATTCTTTTTAACTGAGCCCTGATTGATAAATTATTGGTGTTCAGAAATAAATATGACAAAAATCACTTGGAATTGTGCTGGGCATTTTATTACATAGGTGAAAAATTCTGTTAGTATATTAAGTATTGTATAGTAAACTATATCAATATTACAGGATATAAAATAAATAATACTAAAAATAGCCCTTGTTCTTAAGAAGCAAGCTGGGGAGACAGAGCACATTCTTAAGGAAAAACCTCCAAACAAATTCTGAGAATGTAGTAACTCACAGAGATGAAAGAAGCAGAGATATAAGTGCTGCAGAATGGAGGCCCTGGAGAAAGGTTATGGTTAGTCAGTAAAGGTATCCTGAGGTTCATGCACTTTGAATAAAGTTTAGTTTTCATCACTTTTAGAAAATTCTCAGCCAAATATTCTGTCTTCAAATATTGCTTCTGCTCTTATTGCTATTTTCCTTCTGGGACTCCAATTACATATGTGTTAGTCTATTTGTGTTCCCTGAGTTGCTTATGGTCTACTCTTTACATTCAGTTCTTCTGTTTGGATATTTTCTATTAATCTGGCTTTGAGTTTACTAACTCTATCTTCTGCTGTGTGTCCAGTCTACTTCTACTCTGTCTATTTAATCTCATTCAATGAGTTCTTCATTTTAGATACTATATTTTCCAATTGTAGAAATATACATCTTATTTTTAGATTCCAATCCTATATTAAAATTATCCAACTTTTTACCCATTGATCTTTTCCTCTATTTTATTCAATGTATTTATTATACTTATTTTAAAGTCTTTTTCTGTCAACTCCAAATATGGATTATCTATAAGTTGGCTTCTGTTGTCTACTTTTTCTCTCAGTTATTGGCCACATTTTTCTGTTTCTTTATATGTCTCATATATTTTTTTATTGTATGCTGGGCATTATCATAAAATAATGGAATCTTAGAAACTGAAATTGATATTATACCCCCCCTTGACAACACCTATGCCCCAAACAATGGATTCACTCTTTCTTATATTAGGCAGACACGGTGAAATGTTGAACACCTCAATCCAATCAGGAATTAAGCTTTACAATCCACAGATTTAATGCAATCCCTATCAAATTACCAATGGCATTTTTCACAAAAATAGAACAAAAAATTTTACAATTTGTGTGGAAACACAAAAGACCACGAATAGCCAAAGCAATCTTGAGAAAGAAAAACGGAGCTGGAGGAATCAGACTCCCTGACTTCAAACTATACTACAAAGCTACAGTAATCAAAACAGTATGGTACTGGCACAAAAACAGAAATATAGATCAATGGTTCAGGATAGAAAGTCCAGAGATAAACCCATGCATCTGTGGTCACCTAATCTATGACAAAGGAGGCAAGAATATATAATGGAGAAAAGGCAGTCTCTTCAATAAGTGGTGATGGGAAAACTGGACAGCTACATGTAAAAGAATGAAATTAGAACACACCCTAACACCATACACAAAAATAAACTCAAAATGGATTAAAGACCTAAATGTAAGGCCAGATACAATAAAACTCTTAGAGGAAAACCTAGGCAGAACACTCTCTGACGTAAATCGCAGCAAGATCTTTTTCGATCCACCTCCTAGAGTAATGAAAATAAAAACAAAAATAAACAAATGGGACCTAATTAAACTTAAAAGCTTTTGCACAGGAAACTATAAACAAAACGAAAAGACAACCCTCAGAATGGGAGAAAATATCCAAAATACACAAGCAGCTCATGCAGCTCAATATCAAATAAACAAACAACCCAAACAAAAAATGGGTGAAAGATCTAAATAGACATTTCTTCAAAGAAGACATACAGATGGCCAAGAGGCACAAGAAAACATGCTCAACATCACTAATTATTAGAGAAATGCAAATCAAAACTACAATAAGGTATCACCTCACACCATCAGAATAGCCATCATCAAAAAATCTACAACAATAAATGCTGGAGAGGGTGTGGAGAAAAGGGAACCCTCCTACACTGTTGGTGGGAATGTAAACTGGTACAGCCACTATGGAGAAAGTATAGAGGTTCCTTAAAAAACTAAAAATAGAGCTACCATATGATCCAGCAATCCCAGTCCTGGGCATATATCTGGAGAAAACCATAATTCAAAATGGTACATGCACCCCAATGTTCATTGCAGCACTATTTACAATAGCCAGGACATGGAAACAACCTAAATGTCCAACGATAGATGAATGGATAAAGCAGATGTGGTACATATATACAATGGAATATTACTCAGCCATAAAAAAGAACAAAATAATGCCATTTGTAGCAACATGGATGGACCTGGAGATTGTCATACTGATGGAAGTAAGTCAGACAGAGAAAGACAAATATCATGATATCGCCTATATGTGGAATCTAAAAAAAGGCTACATATGGACTTATCTACAAAACAGAAATAGAGTTACAGATGTAGAAAATAAACTTATGGGGTAGAGTCAAGATGGCGGCAGGGGAGGACGTGGAGTTCACGTCTCCCCACAACTAGGGCACCGGCTGGACGCTGGTGGGGGACCTCAATGCCCAAGGAGATGGGAGGAACCCCTGAGAGACCGGGTAGGACGTGGGGGGAGTAAGGGGGGATGAGAAGTGGAGGCCAGACAGGACTGGCGCCCCTGAGGGGTGGCTGGGAGGGGGAAGGGGTCCCCATACCTGGAGGAACCCTTGGGGGGCTTGGAGATGGGGGGAGCAAGTGTAGCATTTCCCCTGCCCAGTTGGGCCCTGGGAAGCCTGCAGGGCTCCCAGGCCGGGTCCTCCGCCCTCTGAGGCCCCCTCCGGGCCATGTTGCTCCTAGGGGCATAGGAGGGAGGCAGGGGGAGAAGAGGAGAGGAGGATGGGGAGGAGCCCTCTTTTTTTTTTTAAATTAATTAATTAATTAATTAATTATTGGCTGCGTTGGGTCTTCATTGCTGCATGCGGGCTTTCTCTAGTTGCGGCGAGCGGGGGCTACTCTTCATTGCAGTGCGTGGGCTTCTCATTGCAGTGGCTTCTCTTGTTGCGGAGCATGGGCTCTAGGCTCACGGGCTTCAGTAGTTGTGGCACATGAGCTCAGTAGTTGTGGCTCGCAGGCTCTAGAGCGCAGACTCAGTAGTTGTGGCGCACGGGCTTAGTTGCTCCGTGGCTTGTGGGATCTTCCCAGACCAGGGCTTGAACCCATGTCCCCTGCATTGGCAGGTGGATTCTTAACCACTGCGCCACCAGGGAAGCCCCTAAGCCCTCTTTGATTGAAGAATTGGGGAGGCACAGCGGGCGTTTCCCCTGCCCACTTGCCCCTGGAAAGCCTGTTGGGCTTCCTGGTCTCGTCCCCTGCCTTCTGGGGCCCTCCCCGGATTTGTGGGTCCTAGGCGCATAGGAGGGAGGAGGGGGAAGAAGAAGAGAGGCCAACAGGGAGGGGCCCTCCAGGGATTGGAGGATCGGGGGGAACTTGCCTAGCATTTCCCCTGCCCTCTCGGGCCCAGGGAGCCTGCTGGGGTCCTGGACCTGGTCCTCCGCCCTCCAAAGCCAGAGGCACTCCTGGGCCCCTCCTGCTGCACTGAGCCTAAGCCCCCACCCCCCCCCCCAGGGCCTTATCCGGCCCTGTGGGTCCTAAGCATAGGCCCCACCCACCACCTAAACCCCACCCCCCAAAGCCAAGGCCTTTTCCACTTTTTTTCCCCTCTTTTTTACTACTGTGGTTCTGTTTTACCTTCTGGTTGTTGTTTCATCTATATTTTTATTTTTTTATTCTTTCTAACAGAAATAAACGAAATAGAAACAAATAAAATAGCAAAGATCAGTAAAACTAAAAGTTGGTTCTTTGAGAAGATAAACAAAGTCAATAAACCTTTAGCCAGACTCATCAAGAAAAAAACAGGGAGAGGAGTCAAATCAATAACATTAGAAATGAAAAAGGAGAAATCACAACTGACACCACAGAAATACAAAGGATTATAAGAGACTACTACAAACGACTATATGCCAATAAAATGGATAACCATGAAGAAATGGACAAATTCTTGGAAAAGTACAATTTTCTAAGACTGAACCAGGAAGAACTAGAAAATATAAACAGACCTATCACAAGTAATGAAATTGAAACTGTAATTTAAAAGTTTCCAACAAACAAAAGTCCAGGACCATATGGCTTCACAGGTGAATTCTATCCAACATTTAGAGAAGAGATAACACCGATCCTTCTCAAACTCTTCCGAAAAATTGCAGAGGGGGGAGTACTCCCAAATTCGTTCTACGAAACCACCATCACCCTGATACCAAAACCAGATAAAGACACTACAAAAAAAGAAAATAACAGACCAGTATCACTGATGAACATAGATGCAAAAATGCTGAACAAAATACTAGCAAACAGAATCCAACAACACATTAAAAGGATCATACACCATGATCAAGTGGGATTTATCCCAAGAATGCAAGGATTCTTCCATATATGCAAATCAATCAATGTGATACACCATATTAACAAATTAAGGAATAAAAACCATATGATCACCTCAGTAGATGCAGAAAAAGCTTTTGACAAAATTCAACACCCATTTATGATAAAAACTCTCCAGAAAATGGGAATAGAGGGAACCTACCTCAACATGATAAAGGCCATATATGACAAACCCACAGCAAACATCATACTCAATGGTGAAAAACTGAAAGCGTTTCCACTAAGATCAGGAACAAGACAAGGATGTCCACTCTCGCCACTCTTATTCAACATAGTTTTAGAAGTCCTAGCCATGGCAATCAGAGAAGAAAAAGAAATAAAAGGAATACAAATTGGAAAAGAAGAAGTAAAACTGTCAACTGTTTGCAGATGACATGGTAGTATACATAGAAAATCCTAAAGATGCCACCAGAAAACTACTGGAGTTCAATGAATTTGGTAAGGTTGCAGGATACAAAATTAATGCACAGAAATCTCTGGCATTCCTATACACTAACAATAAAAAATCAGAAAGAGAAATTAAGGAAACAATCCCATTTACCATTGCAACAAAAAGAATAAAATACCTAGGAATAAACCTGCCTAAGGAAGCGAAAGACTTGTACTCAGAAAACTATAAAACACTGATGAAAGAAATCAAAGATGACGTAAACAGATGGAGAAATATACCATGTTCTTGGATGGAAGAACCAATATTGTGAAAACGACTATACTACCCAAAGCAATCTCCAGATTCAGTGCAATCCCTATCAAACTACAAATGGCATTCTTCACAGAACTAGAACAAAAAATTTTATAATGTGTACGGAAACACAAAAGATCCTGAATAGCCAAAGCAATCTTGATAAAGAAAAATGGAGCTGGAGGAATCAGGCTCCCCAACTTCAAACTATACTACAAAGCTACAGTAATCAAGACAGTATAGTACTGGCACAAAAACAGAAATATAGATCAATGGACCAGGATAGAAAGCCCAGAGATAAACCCATGCACATATGGTCACGTAATTTATAACAAAGGAGGCAAGAACGTACAATGGAGAAAAGACAGCCTCTTCAATAAGTGGTGCTGGGAAAACTGGACAGCTACATGTAAAAGAATGAAATTAGAACACTCCCTAACACCATACACAAAAATAAACTCAAAATGGATTAGAGATCTAAATGTAAGACCGGACACTATAAAACTCTTAGAGGAAAACATAGGAAGAACACTCTTTGACATAAATCACAGCAAGATCTTTTTTGATCCACCTCCTAGAGTAATGGAAATAAAAACAAAAATAAACAAATGGGACCTAATGAAACTTAAAAGCTTTTGCAAAGCAAAGGAAACTACAAACAAGACGAAAAGACAACCCTCTGAATGGGAGAAAATACTTGCAAACGAATCAATGGACAAAGGATTAATCTCCAAAATATATAAACAGCTCATGCAGCTCACTATTAAAAAAACAAACAACCCAATCAAAAAATTGGCAGAAGACCTAAATAGACATTTCTCCAAAGAAGACATACAGATGGCCAAGAGGCACATGAAAAGATGCTCAACATCACTAATTATTAGAGAAATGCAAATCAAAACTACAATGAGGTATCATCTCACACCATCAGAATGGCCATCATCAAAAAATCTACACACAATAAATGGTGGAGAGGATGTAGAGAAAAGGAAACTCTTTTGCACTGTTGGTGGGAATGTAAATTGATACAGCCACTATAGAGAACACAGTATGGAGGTTCCTTAAAAAAACTAAAAATAGAACTACCATATGACCCAGCAATCCTGCTACTGGGCATATACCCTGAGAAAACCATAATTCAAAAGGACACATGTACCCCCAGTGTTCACTGCAGCACTATTTACAACAGCCAGGACACGGAAACAACCTAAATGTCCAACGATAGATGAATGGATAAAGAAGATGTGGTACATATATACAATGGAATATTACTCAGCCACAAAAAGGAATGAAATTGGGTCATTTGTAGAGATGTGGATGGACCTAGATTCTGTCATACAGAGTGAAGTAAGTCAGAAAGAGAAAAACAAGTATCGTATATAAATGCATATATGTGGAATCTAGAAAAATGGTACAGATGAACCTATTTGTAGGGCAGGAATAGAGATGTAGACATAGAGAACGGATATGTGGACACAGCAGGGGAAGGGGAGGGTGGGATGAATTGGGAGATAAGGTTTCATATAAATACATTACCATGTGTAAAATAGATAGCTAGTGGGAACCTGCTGTATAGCACAGGGAGCTCAGCTCGGTGCTCTGTGACGACCTAGATGGGTGGGATGGGGGGTGGGGGTGGGAGGGAGATCCAAGAGGGAGGGGATATAGGTATACATATAGCTGATTCACTTCATTGAACAGCAGAAACTAACACAACATTGTAAAGCAATTTTACTCCAATAAGAAAAAAAAAAATAAACCTATGGTTACCAGGGGGAAGTTGGAGGGAGGGATAAATTGGGAGATTGGGATTGACATAAATACACTACTACACATAAAACAGATAACTAATAAGGACCTACTGTATAGCACAGGGAACTCTATTCAATACTCTGTAATGGCCTATATGGGAAAAGAATCTAAAAGAGTGGATAGATGTATATGTATAAAGATTCACTTTGCTGTACATCTGAAAGTAACACAACATTGTAAATCAACTATACTCCAATAAAAATATTTAAAAAAAAAAAGGAATTGAGCTTTAGTTAGACTCAGTCCACCTTTGTTTTCAAATGTCTCAAGGATGAGATGTCTTGTATTTATTGCAGGCCCCTCCCTATAGTAGGACTTTATCTTCTAAGCACTGTAAGATTGCATGAGATTTCACTTACCCTGGTCTACTACTCTCCTGTGCTACCCCAGCACTCAGCAAACATCCCACTGGGAAAAACAAAAGTACGTTCCAGAACCCAATCTGTCATGCCAGCCTACATGATTGTCAAAAGTTCCACTGATTTATCCTCCTCCAGGAGAACCCCTCTGCCTAGACCAAGTCCAGTATTCAACCCATGTTAAAACTCGGCAAATGTTTTTGGGAAGAAAATAGCTGATGATCTCAGCTCACATAAGATGGGCTCTTTCTTCAGTGGACTCTTAGCTCATTTAGTCCTTGTTACTTCTACATGTCTCTGATGATTTAAAAAATATGATATTTGTACTTTGTCATTTTTTCCTAGTTGTTGCAGTGGGAATGATGGCTGTCACTACTTATTGCATTCTACTTAGAAGCAAAAGCCTTTGCATAACTTTTTAAACCCTTTTATTGTAAAATAAAATATTGATACAGAAAGCCACACAAGAACAAATGTATAGTTTAATAAGTTATTATAAGGAAAGTCTACTTATAACCACCATCCAGGCCAAGAAAAATAACTTTGCCTGCCACACTGGAAGCCCTTCCACGTATCCCTTTCCAATTCAAAACCTTCCCCCAGGCAGGGTAACCATTATCCTGACTTTTACAGTAATCACTTCCTTGCGTTCCTTTATAGTTTTATCACCCGCGTGTGCATCCCTAGACACTTACTCTTACTTATTAAATTTTTTTTGTATTTTTATTTACTTATTTTGTACTTTTTTATTTTTTGGTCGTGCCACGCAGCACACAGGATCTCAGTTCCCCGACCAGGAATCTAACCCGTGCCCCCTGCCATGGAAGCACAGGGTCTTAACAACTGGACCACTTTTTCATATTTTTAAAAAGTCTCCTTTTTTCTACAGGTTTTTCCTCTATTCTCCTTCTCCCTCCCCCATTCCCAGAATTCATGTTTTAGAACCTGGGGCATTTGACCTGCAACTTCTCCCACAATATGGATTTGATTGACTGTACACTTATAGTGCAGCTCTACACACTGGCCTTTCCTCTGTATGTTCTGCAAACTGGCAGCTGGATTCAGAGGTTAGACCAGACCACGTTTGGTCCCTTTGGCAAGACTATAGAAGGTGGTGTGTTAGGAGCTGTTATTAATTCCTAGGTGCATTAATTTACTGAGTGTTGCAATATGGTGATATTCTATCCTTTATTTTCTTTTGCTGGAATACTTTTTAAAAAGAAACAATCCTCTTATCTACGGATCCTCTCTCTCTCTCCCCCCCTCCTTGCCTCTCCTTCTCTCTCCTCTCTCACTCTCTCTCTGCTTCTGTTTCTTTCTCTCTCTCTCTCTCTCTGCCTCTGTTTCCTACTATTTTATTACCCAATTCATATGTGATACGGTTGGTAAAAGAAAGCCTGTATATATGCTTACTAGTTTTCAAGATAATAAATAAAATCTTCCAAAGGTAACTAATTAGGGTTTTTAAAAAAAAATATCAACAGGAACCCATAGATTTAAATATATTTATTGGATTTTAATCAGTTACAATTATTATCTCTTTTAAGGTTAAAATTGTGTCATCTTTGGTCAGTGGAACATCTTCAAATTGACTCTTGAATCTTTTTGATATCTAGTAGTCTTTGATAGCTTGCTTGCTATCTGGTATGACAAGATGGTCCAGGCTCATCTATACATTCCCTGTCCTAAATCTGGAATCAGACATTTCTCCAAGAACCCCTGGTTTCTTTTAGTGGGAAACGGAATTTCAAGACAGTCAGGGAGTGGAGATGTTCACTGACTTGGCTGGTCATTATTTCTAGGCCTCTTCAGTTGACACAGCTAGAATATAATTTTTTTTTAAGAAAAATTTAACTCAAATTCAGGACAACAAGGTGTTTTACTTAAACTCTTCTATTTTACATCCATATTCTTCCATATCTTCCCGGTTTTCAAGGACACAGAAGAGGACAGAATCAGAATAACCCATACTCATTTCCTTTATTCCACATTATACACATAGCAGTCTTAAAACAGCAATATTATCATTTCACTATTCCTGAGAATTAAAATTTCTTTCTGCATCTCTCTTCCATTCTTCCCCCACTTTAAAAATTAGTTGAACTAATTTACATTGAGTGACGATACAGCCAGGGCATGCTACACTCTCTTATATCCCTTATTTAGTCATAGTTCTCAGATTTACTGTATGTTTCATGTTCACTATTAGTCCTCTGTCAATCTCTCTCTAGTAATTTTTCTGAAGCTTGTTCTCTAGTAGATTCCTCAGAAACAACTCATGGGAACGTTTCCTGATTTCTTACATGTTAACAGTTTGTCTCTGCCTTTTATACTTCAAGGTCAGTTTCTCTAGGTAAAAAATCATTGGCTTACATTTTCTTTGGATATCTTAAATATGCTACTCCATTTTCTTCTGGCATAAAGTATTGCTTCAAAAAATGTGATAATAATCTAAATTTTTTCCCTTATAAGTAACATGTATTTTTTTGTTGATAACTAAAGGATTTTTTTCCTTTTTCTTCAAGGTCCAGTAATTTTATTAGAATATGTCTTAGTGTTCATTGTTCTGGGTCAGTATTCAGAGGATATAGTGTATTATTTCAATAAACCATTTCAATGTTTAAAAAATTACAACAGGAAAATAATTTTGAATCACAGTTTTTAGCATCTGCTCTGTTCCCTTGTTTTCATTTTCTTCTTCATGGACTCCTATTATCTGTATAGTGGATTTTTACCTGTCTTCAATATTTGTTGCTGTCTCTCAAATCCTTTTTACTTCTTTATTTCTTTTTGACTTTAAAACTTTCCTCTTTTTCACCTTCTATTTGTCTTTTGGCATTATCTGTTTTGCTTATTTGTTCTAACTTAACCCTTCATTCTAAAGTGATTTTTTCTTACATTTGTAATATTTTTCTGCGTTTTGTCATCTCATTTCTGAGCTTTTCAGATTCTGACTTGTGTGTTTTCATATCTTGCACTGTTTTCCTAATGCCTTTTAGCATATTTCTGAAATAGTTGATTAGTTTTGATCTGTTCTGTAGTTGTATCTTTCTGGTGTGCTTTCATTCTCTATAGAGACGTAATTGCTGCTTATTCTCTCTTCATATATTAGCTTTAATGGGATCTAGCCTCAATACCTTTCTGTTGGTCATTTTTACATGAAATGAGTTTTCCGGAACTCTTAGAAGAAAGAGTGGTTTGTGCTAATACTTCCAGTTTCATGGAGTTCCCTCTTTTTTTTTTTTTTCATGTAGCATTAAAAAATATAGTGGTTTGCCTCCTGAGATGTATTGGCTTTATTCAATACTCCTACTTTTAACCTGGCCTTCTCTTTTCACTGTATCTGTTGTCCTTGTCCTGCTCAATTTTGACTCTGCTCCCAGAAGTCTGGGCCCTGTCCTGGAAGGCCATCTTGGCTGGTCAATTTTGAGGGTTCCTAGTGACTAGATGGCTCTAGCCCAACTGGCTCTCAACTGGGGTGACTGTGCCTCCAACCCCACCCCCCAGGACATGTGGCAACGTCTGGGGACATTTTTGGTTATTACAACCAGGCATGTGCGAGTGGCACTTAGTCTGTAGAGGCCAAGGATGCTGTTAAACACCCTACCGTGAACAGGACAGCCCCTCCCCCACCCAACAAAGACTTCTTCTGAAATTATCCAAACTTTCAGTAGTCCTGAGGTTGAGAAACCCCAGTAAATCCTTCAGGTCTTACTGCAGGTCCCTTCCTGCACTTACTCTATATTGGGAGTGAGCAAAACCTGTCTTAGTTTTAGCTGTTTTTCATAAATTTTCCCCTCACACTTTCTAGTAAATATGTATTGGCTATTTTGGGTTTCTTCTGTTCTTACATCTGTCAGACTTCTGATTGCTTCTCGCTGTTTTCTCCTACACAGACAATGATATCATGCCGGTCTTTTGGCTATTGGGAGTTTGTCTTTGCCTACTTGTGTTTTGGGGTTTACAAGGACACCCTTTACCCTAGTTTATTTAAAATGTTGTCCATAGGATTTTTTAATTAAATTGTGGTAAAATGTACATAAAATTTGCCATTATAACCACTTTTAAGTATATGGTTTAATAGTGTTAAGTACATTTACATTGTCATACAACCAAGCTCCATAACTTGCCTGTAGGGTTTTTTTTTAAAAATTAATTAATTAATTATTTATTTTTGGCTGCGTTGGGTCTTCGTTGCTGTGCGTGAGCTTTCTCTAGTTGCGGTGAGCGGGGGCTACTCTTCCTTGCAGTGCATGGGCTGCTCATTGCGGTGGCTTCTGTAGGCTTCAGTTGTCGTGGCATGCGGGCTCAGTAGTTGTGGCTTGCGGGCTCAGTAGTTGTAGCACACAGGCTTAGTTGCTCTGCAGCATGTGGGATCTTCCCGGACCAGGACTTGAACCCATGTCCCCTGCACTGGCAGGCGGATTCCTAACCACTGCGCCACCAGGGAAGTTCCTGCCTGTAGGTTTATAGCTTTTCTGTTTATTGCTCTGTTTTTATGTGGGAATTTGGAGAGATTAAAAAATTATGCGGTTGGTGCTATTATTTTCCCAGAATCCTCTTGCATAGAATTTTGAAAGTGAAGAAATAAGTTTCTTGACAGACAGATAAAAAGGAACTGGCATTGCTTTCAAGAGTTACCTGCAACTTTATCTCTAAGACAGAGTTAAATTCTTCTACTTAAACATGGTAACCCAACTAGTAAATGTTATTTCAAAAATTTATCTCTTTTTAAGAAGTGAGAATGAAGTATAGTATGTTGTTGCCAGTAATCATAGCACATGAGACTCCAAAACCTAATCTCTAAGATAGAATGATAAAAAAATGACAGGGCAAGAAATTAAAAACAGAATCTATTTCACCAAAATTAACTGATTTGTAAAAGTACAGGGGCTTCCCTGGTGGCGCTGTGGTTAAGAATCCGCCTGCCAATGCAGGGGACACGGGTTCGAGCCCTGGTCTGGGAAGATCCTACGTGCCGTGGAGCAGCTAAGCCCATGCACCACTACTGACCCTGTGCTCTAGAGCCTGCGAGCCACAACTACCAAAGCCCGTGTGCCTAGAGCCTGTGTTCTGCAACAAGAGAAGCCACTGCAATGAGAAGCCTGCACACGGCAAGGAAGAGTAGCCCCCACTCTCTGCAACTAGAGAAAAGCCCATATGTAGCAATGAAGACCCAATGCAGACAAAAAAAAAAAAAAAAAGTATAGAGTAAATCATGGCAACCCACCAAGATTTCCCCAAGTATACTACAAGAATTAATGAGAGGGGCCAGGGACTTCCCTGGTGGTCCAGTGGATAAGACTCCATGCTCCCAATGCAGGGGGCCTGGGTTTGATCCCTGGTTGGGGAACTAAGATCCCACACACCGCAACTAGAGAGCCGGCATGCCTCAACTACTGAGCCTGCGTGCCGCAACTAGAGAAGCCCTGCTACAAAGACCCTGCGCGCCACAACAAAGACCCAGCACAGCCAAAATAAACAAACAAACAAATAAATAAATAAAAACTTAAAAAAAGAATTAATGAGAATCCACATACAAAATACCTTGGAGTCTTTATAAGGTATGCTACACAAAGAATTATTGCTTTAATCATTTTTTCTGGAGGAAGTCTGAGCAAAATCATTCCAATTACTGGGGAAAAAAAATCAGAACAGATCTCAGAAGTGGTATCCTTGATATCATATATAAAATGAAATTTAAAATATGATTCCAACACTTCAATGTTAGGCTCAGTCAGTGTAACACATAATTTAAAAAATTGGGTTATATCTTTCATCTTCCTAGACTTTAAAGTTAACTGAAAACTTTTTCCTTAAGGCCCATGGGAAATCTACTGAATAGTGAATCCCTAGTGTCCTAAATTGTTTCTTTTAAAAAACTGAAAATGACTTAAAAAAAAAATCACCTCTCAACGATGTTGAGGCAAGACACTCCATCCTGGCCACCCACAGCATAGAGAAAGCCTCCAAGCACAGCCACACCAACACTTGTCCTGCAGGTGCTTGTAGGAGCAACGTCACTGCTCCATTGGTTTGTTTTGGGGTCATACCTGCAGAGAACACGTCAAGAACACAGTTCGTATTACACGAAGAGGGCTATGTTTATATATGCAATGATATATAATATGATATATATATTCTTTCCCCAAATATGGGCTGATAAATAACTAAATATGTGATAGTCTAATTTATATATAGTTTTTGAAATTCAGTTTTACTTAAAAAGTTACATATAAATATATTTTCTTTAAAAATTTTTTTCAGAATGTTATAGATAAAGCTAAAGTTCTCTTTGAGTTCCACCCAATTTCTGTTCTTTTCCCATTTTGATTTGGTGTACATCCTTCGAGATTTTTTGGTAAAATTCTTTTAAATAGGTATATATCTATCCACATATATATATTTCTTTATATGCAAGCATGTTTTCTGTCCATAAGTAATGCCACATATTACTCATTGCTTTTTCACTCAATATATTTCTGAGATCTATTCATAATAGATATAGCTCTAGATTTCTCTTTTGAACTATTTCATTATATTGTGTGCGCCATATATTATTTAAATCATATTTCTATTGATGTATCCTTACATTGTCTGTGACATTTTGTTATTAAAAACAGTGATCACCCTTGTATATTTCTGCTTGTGCAATGGATGATGAGAAGCAGAATCATGGAGCATAGAGTATATTCATTTTTTTTTTTTTAACACCTTTATTGGAGTATAGTTGCTTTACACTGTTGGGTTAGTTTCTGCTGTATAACAAAGTGAATCAGCTATATGTACACATATATCCCCATATCCCCTCCCTCTTGCGTCTCACTCCCACCCTCCCTATCTCACCCCTCTAAGTGGTCACAAAGCACTGAGCTGATCTACTTGTGTGATGTAGCTGCTTCCCACTAGCTATCTATTTTACATTTGGTAGTGTATATATGTCCATGCCGCTCTCTCACTTTGTCCCAGCTTACCCTTCCCCCTCTCCGTGTCCTCAAGTCCATTCTCTATGTCTGCGTCTTTATTCCTGTCCTGCCCCTAGGTTCATCAGAACCATTTTTTTTTTTTTTAGATTCCATATATATGTGTTAGCATACAGTACAGTATTTGTTTTTCTCTTTCTGACTTACTTCACTCTGTATGACAGACTCTAGGTCCATCCACCTCACTACAAATAACTCAATTTTGTTTCTTTTTATGGCTGAGTAATAATCCATTGTATATATGTGCCACATCTTCTTTATTCAATCATCTGTCGATGGACACTTAGGTTGGTTCCATGTCCTGGCTATTGTGAATAGAGCTGCAACGAACATTGTGGTACATGACTCTTTTTGAATTATGGTTTTCTCAGGGTATATGCCCAGTAGTGGGATTACTGGGTCGTATGGTAGTTCTATTTTTAGTTTTTTAAGGAACCTCCATACTGTTCTCCATAGTGACTGTATCCATTTACATTCCCACCAACAGTGCAAGAAGGTTCCCTTTTCTCCACACCTTCTCCAGCATTTATTACTTGTAGATATTTTGATGATGGCCATTCTGACCAGTGTGAGGTGATACCTCATTGTAGTTTTGACTTGTATTTTTCTAATGATTACCGATGTTGACCATCCTTTCATGTGTTTGTTGGCAATCTGTATATCTTCTTTGGAGAAATGTCTATTTAGGTCTTCTGCCCATTTTTGGGTTGGGTTGTTTTTTTTTTGATATTGAGCTGCATGAGTTGCTTGTATATTTTGGAGATTAATCCTTTGTCAGTTGCTTCATTTGCAAATATTTTCTCCCTTTGTGAGGGTTGTCTTTTCATCTTGCTTATGATTTCCTTTGCTGTGCAAAAGCTTTTAGGTTTCCTTAGGTCCCATATGTTTATTTTTGTTTTTATTTCCATTTCTCTAGGAGGTGGGTCAAAAAGGATCTTGCTGTGATTTATGTCATAGAGTGTTCTGCCTGTTTTCCTCTAAGAGTTTTATAGTGTCTGGCCTTACATTCAGGTCTTTAATCCATTTTGAGTTTACTTTTGTGTATGGTGTAAGGGAGGGGTCTAATTTCATTCTTTTACATGTAGCTGTCCAGTTTTCCCAGGACCACTTATTGAAGAGGTATCTTTCCTCCATTGTATATTCCTTCCTCCTTTATCAAAGATAAGGTGACTGTATGTGTGTGGGTTTATCTCTGGGCTTTCTATCCAGTTCCATGGATAAATATTTCTGTTTTTGTGCCAGTACCATACTGTCTTGATTACTGTAGCTTTGTAGTATAGTCTGAAGTCAGGGAGTCTGATTCTTCCAGCTCCATTTTTCTTTCTCAAGATTGCTTTGGCTATTCGGGTCTTTTGTGTTTCAATAGAAATTGTGAAATTTTTAGTTCTAGTTCTGTGAAAAATGCCATTGGTAGTATGATAGGAATTGCACTGAATCTGTAGATTGCTTTGGGTAGTAGAGTCATTTTCACAATGTTGATTCTTCCAATCCAAGAACATGGTATATCTCTCCATCTCTTTGTATCATCTTTCATTTCTTTCATCAGTGTCTTATAGTTTTCTGCATACAGGTCTTTTGTCTTAGATAGGTTTATTCCTAGGTATTTTATTCTTTTTGTTGCAGTGGTAAATGGGAAGTGTTTCCGTAATTTCTCTTTCAGATTTTTCATCATTAGTGTATAGGAATGCAAGAGATTTCTGTGCATTAATTTTGTATCCTGCTACTTTACCAAATTCATTGATTAGCTCTAGTAGTTTTCTAGTAGCATCTTTAGGATTCTCTGTGTATGGTATCATGTCATCTGCAAACAGTGACAGCTTTACTTCTTCTTTTCTGATTTGTATTCCTTTTATTTCTTTTTCTTCTCTGATTGCTGTGGCTAAAACTTCCAAAACTATGTTGAATAACAGTGGTGAGAGTGGGCAACCTTGTCTTGTTCCTGATCTTAGAGGAAATGGTTTCAGTTTTTCACCATTAAGAATGATGTCAGCTGTGGGTTTGTCATATATGGCCTTTATTACGTTGAGGTAGGTTCCCTCTATGCCTACTTTCTGGAGAGTTTTTATCATAAATGGGTGTTGAATTTTGTAAAAAGCTTTTTCTGCATCTGTTGAGATTATCCCATGGTTTTTATTCTTCAATTTAATATGGTGTATCACATTGATTGATTTGTGTATGTTGAAGAATCCTTGCATTCCTGGGATAAACCCCACTTGATCATGGTGTATGATCTTTTTAAGGTGTTGTTGGATTCTGTTTGCTGGTATTTTGTTAAGGATTTTTGCATCTGTGTTTATCAGTGATATTGGCCTGTAGTTTTCTTTTTTTGTGACATCTTTGTCTGGTTTTGGCATCAGGATGATGGTGGCCTCGTAGAATGAGTTTGGGAGTGTTCCTCCCTCTGCTATATTTTGGAAGAGTTTGAGAAGGATAGGTGTTAGCTCTTCTCTAAATGTGTGACAGAATTTGCCTGTGAAGCCATCTGGTCCTGGGCTTTTGTTTGTTGTAAGATTTTTTTTTAAAATAAATATTTATTTTAATTTTTAATTAATTAATTAATTAATTTTTGGCTGTGTTGGGTCTTCGTTTCTGTGCGAGGGCTTTCTCTAGTTGCGGCAAGCGGGGGCCACTCTTCATCGCGGTGCACGGGCCTCTCACTATCGCGGCTTCTCCTGTTGCGGAGCACAGGCTCCAGACGCGCAGGCTCAGTAGTTGTGGCTCATGGGCCTAGCTGCTCCGTGGCATGTGGGATCTTCCCCGACCAGGGCTCGAACACGTGTCGCCTGCATTGGCAGGCAGATTCTCAACCACTGCGCCACCAGGGAAGCCCTGTTGTAAGATTTTTAATCACAGTTTCAATTTCAGTGCTTGTGACTGGTCTGTTTATATTTTCTAGTTCTTCCTGTTTCAGTTTCAGAATGTTGTGCTTTTCTAAGAATTTTCTATTTCTTTCAGGTTGTCCAATTTATTGGCATATAGTTGCTTGTAGTAATCTCTCATGATCCTTTGTATTTCTGCAGTGTCAGTTATTACTTCTCCTTTTTCATTTCTAATTCTGTTGATTTGAGTCTTCTCCCTTTTTTTCTTGATGAGTTTGGCTAATGGTTTATCAATTTTGTTTTATTTCTGATCTGATCTTTATGGTTTCTTTCCTTCTGCTAACTTTGGGGTTTTTTTGTTCTTTCTCTAATTGCTTTAGGTATAAGGTTAGGTTGTTTATTTGAGATTTTTCTTGTTTCTTGAGGTGGGATTGTATTGCTATAGACTTCCCTCTTAGAACTGCTTTTGCTGCATCCCATAGGTTGTGGGTCATCGTGTTTTCACTGTCATTTGTTTCTAGGTATTTTTTGATTTCCTCTTTGATTTCTTCAGTGATCTCTTCGTTATTTAGTAGCATACTGTTTAGCCTCCATGTGTTTGGATTTTTTACAGTTTTTTCCCTGTAATTTATATCTAGTCTCATAGCATTGTGGTCAGAAAAGACAGTTGATATGATTTCAATTTTCTTAAATTTACCAAGGCTTGATTTGTGCCCCAAGATATGATCTATCCTAGAGAATGTTCCATGAGCACATGAGAAGAAAGTTCTGCTGTTTTTGGATGGAGTGTCCTATAAATAAAAATTATGTCCATCTTGTGTAGTGTGTCATTTAAAGCTTGTGTTTCATTATTTATTTTCATTTTGGATGATCTGTCCATTGGTGAAAGTGGGATGTTAAAGTCCCCTACTATTATTGTGTTACTGTTGATTTCCCCTTTTATTGCTGTTAGCATTTGCCTTATGTATTGAGATGCTCCTATGTTGGGTGCATAAATATTTACAGTTTTCATATCTTCTTCTTGGATTGATCCCTTGATCATTATGGTAGTGTCCTTCTTTGTCTCTTGTAATAGTCTTTATTTTAAAGTCTATTTTTTCTGATATGAGTATAGCTACTCCAGCTTTCTTTTGATTTCCATTTGCATGGAATGTCTTTTTCCATACCCTCACTTTCAGTCTGTATGTGTCCCTAGGTCTGAAGTGGGTCTCTTGTAGACAGCATATATACGGGTCTTGTTTTTGTATCCATTCAGCCAGTCTATATCTTTTGCTTGGAGCATTTAATCAATTTACATTTAAGGTAATTATCGATATGTATGTTCCTCTTACCATTTTCTTAATTGTTTTGGGTTTGTTTTTGTAGGTCTATTCCTTCTCTTGTGTTTCCTGCCTAGAGAAGTTCCTTTAGCATTTGTTGTAAAGCTGGTTTGGTGGTGCTGAATTCTCAGTTTTTGCTTGTCTGTAAAGGTTTTAATTTCTCTCTTGAATCTGAAAGAGATCCTTGCTGGGTAGAGTAATCTTGGTTGTAGGTTTTTCCCTTTCATCACTTTAAATATGTCCTGCCACTCCCTTCTGGCTTGCAGAATTTCTGCTGAAAGATCAGTTGTTAAACTTATGGGGATTTCCTTGAATATTATTTGTTGCTTTTCCCTTGCTGCTTTTAATATTTTTTCTTTGAATTTAATTTTCGATAGTTTGATTAATATGTGTCTTGGCGTGTTTCTCCTTGAATTTATCCTGTATGGGATTCGTGGTGCTTTCTGGACTTGATTGACTTTCCTTTCCCGTGTTAGGAAAGTTTTCAACTATAATCTCTTCAAATATTTTCTCAGACCCTTTCTTTTTCTTGTGTTCTTCGGGGACCCCTATAATTTGAATGTTGGTGTGTTTAATGTTGTCCCAGAGGTCTCTGAGACTGTCCTCAATTCTTTTCATTTTTTTTTTCTTTATTCTGCTCTGCAGTAGTTATTTCCATTATTTTGTCTTCCAGGTCACTTATCCGTTCTTCTGCCTCAGTTATTCTACCCTTGATTCCTTCTAGAGAATTTTAAATTTCATTTATTGGGTTGTTCATCATTGTTTGTTTGCTCTTTAGTTCTTCTAGGTCCTTGTTAAACGTTTCTTGAATTTTCTCCATTCCATTTCCAAGATTTTGGATCATCTTTACTATCATTACTCTGAAGTCTTTTTCAGGTAGACTTCCTATTTCCTCTTCATTTGTTTGGTCTGGTGGGTTTTTACCTTGCTGCTTCATCAGCTGCGTAGTTCTCTGTCTTCTCATTTTGTTTAACTTTAGAGGAGCTGGGTCTTAGCGTTGATTGATATTACGTGGGGCCGGGAGGTCTCTGGTGGTCCAGTGTCTCGAACTTGGCTCTCCCACCTCAGAGGCTCAGGCCTGACACCAGGCCGGAGCACCAAGACCCTGTCAGCCACACAACTCAGAAGAAAAGGGAGGAAAAAAGAAAGAAAAAAATAAAGGAAAATAAAATAAAGTACATTAAAACAAATTATTAACATAAAAAATAATAATAATTAAAAAAAAAATGAGAGCAACCAAACCAATAAACAAATCCACCGATGATAACAAGTGTTAAAAACTAAATTAAGATAAACATAAATATCAAAAACAAATCAGCTGCAGACAGCAAACCCTAAGTCTACAGTTGCTCCTAAAGTCCACCACCTCAATTTTGGGACGATTTGTTGTCTATTCAGGTATTCCACAGATGCAGGGTACATCAAGTTGATTGTCGGGATTTAATCCACTGCTCCTGAGGCTGCATGGAGAAATTTCCCTTTCTCTTCTTTGTTCACACAGCTCCTGGGGTTCAGCTTTGGTTTTGGTCCCACCTCTGTGTGTAGGTCGCCCTCAGGCATCTGTTCCCCGCCAAGACCTCAGGCACCTTTTCCCCACCCAGACAGGAGGGGGTTAAAGCAGTGCCTGATTAGGGGGCTCTGGCTCACTCAGGCTGGGCGGAGGGAGGGGTACAGTAGTCATAATTGGAATGTGGGGCGAGCCTGTGGCAGCCGAGGCCAGTGTGACGTTGCAACAGCCTGAGGCATGCTGTGTGTTCTCCTGGGGAAGTTGTCCCTGGATCACGGGACCCTGGCAGTGGCAGGCTGCACAGGCTCCCATGGGGGGTGGTGGATAGTGTCCTGTGCTTGCACACAGGATTCTTAGTGGACAGCGGCGGCAGCCTTAGCATTTCATGCCCATCTCTGGGGTCCAAGCTGATAGCTGCAGCTTGCGCCCATCTCTGGAGCTCGCTTAGGCAGTGCTCTGCCTTCTGTGGGCACAGAGGGAAGGAATCGCCTCTCTTTGTGCACCCAAAACAATGGTCTCTTGCCTCTTCGGCAGGTCCAGACTTTTTCCCGGACTCCCTCCCAGCTAGCTGTGGCGCACTAGCCCCCTTCAGGCTGTGTTCATGCAGCCAACCCCAGTCCTCTCCCTGGGATCTGACCTCCGAAGCCCGAGCCTCAGCTCCCAGCCCCCACCCTCCCCAGCGGGTGAGCAGACAAGCCTCTCAGGCTGGTGAGTGCTGATCGGCACCGATCCTCTGTGCGGGAATCTCTCTGCTTTGCCGTCTGCACCCCTGTTGCTGTGCTCTCCTCCGTGGCTCCGAAGCTTCCCCCCCCAGCCCCCCGTCTCCGCCAGTGAAGGGGCTTCCTAGTGTATGGAAACTTTTCCTCCTTCACAGCTCCCTCCCAGAGGTGCAGGTCCTGTCCCTATTCTTTTGTCTCTGTTTTTTTCTTTTTTCTTTTGCCCTACCCAGGTACGTGGGGATTTTCTTCCCTTTTGGTAAGTCTGAGGGCTTCTGCCAGCATTCAGTAGATGTTCTGTAGGAGTTGTTCCACTTGTAGATATATTTTTGATGTATTTGTGGGGAGTGAGGTGATCTCCACGTCTTACTCCTCTGCCATCTTGAAGGTCCCCCTCTTCATTTTTAATTAAAATACTATCAAATTGCTCTTTTTGTAGCTATATATTTGTTTTTAATTTCATTAATTTTTCTTTCCAGTTAATTTCTTCTTTTTTCTTGGGTTTTGTTGCTCTTTTTATAACTTTTTGATTTAAAAGCATGATTTATTTTCCCGTCTTTCTTATTTTCAAATGAATGCACATAAGTTATAATGTATATAAATTTGCCTCTGAACATTACTTTAGTTGCAGACCACACATTTTGATATTTATGGGCTTCACTGTTATTAAGTTGTAAATATGTAATCATTTCCACCCTTATTTAGTTAACTCAATTTGTTTTTAAGTGTGCTTTTTTTTTTAAACTTCTATGGAGCTAATCCCTCTATTGTTGTTGTTGTTTTTTCTTTTCAACTATACAATCTGTATCTCTAGACCTTGATATGCTGCAGGGCTTCATAGATGTTTGGTAAGTATCAAGAACACAGCTGAATGAAAAAGGGTTGGATGAGAACAAGAAGCTAGAAGTTATTAAAAAATAAATTATTGTAGGTTTCCAATGTGCCAGGCATTGTCACAGATGTGGGAAAAGACATTTAAATAAACAATTACAGCCAATGTGATATGTACAAGTATGTTCAAAACACTTGTGAAAGATCAGAGGACTGAGTAACTAACTTGTCTGTATGGTGCCAGAGAAGGCTTTATATAAGAAGTAACATTTGAATCTTGAAAAGATATTCCAGGGAAGAATGAACAGCATGCATATATGTAGGCAAAGAGGCACGAAAGAGGACAGCATGTCTAAGGAACTGCAAACAACTTGGTGGGTCTGCACTAGCGTGTTTAGGGAATAGTGGTGCGCCAGGGGAGACAGACTGGAAAAACAGGTGGAGGTCAGATCATAAAGGACTTGTATGTCACAGTAAGTGGTCTAGGCTGCCAGCTAGTGCCACAGACACAAAACTAAAGCAACAAGTTACATCTGTTTCTAATTAACATCTCAAACAAAACAATATGAATAGGAGAGAAAAAAATTTCAAATTGACCCTACTTACCTTTCAACACTATTGAGATAAGAGGACCCATCATGGCCTCCTACTGCATATAACAGGTCATCAAGAACACTGACCCCAACTCCACATCGCCTTTTGCTCATTGAAGCTACCATTCGCCATTCATTGGTCTGTGGATCATATCGTTCAACACTGGAAATGGCATCTCCACTGCACCAACCACCAACTGGGGAAGTAACAGAAATGGTCAGGAGAATACCTGTCCTAAAGCATAGAATGTATCACTCACTGCTAACTTTTATTTGGTTAAGTCCTAATGCTTAACGCCTCTAGAAGCAGGTTAAGACATAAGTTATGATTTTTACTTATTCCACTGGGATTTCTATAATCTTTAAAATTTTCTAAATAAGTTAGTATTAGGTCCATTTTACAGAGGAGGGCAAGGACACCAATTCAAATTATATTGGGAAGTAATGTGGCATTTAATGGCTAGAACATTGAATTTAGTTAGAAAACTAGGGCTTGACTGTTGTTGCCTCTACATAAATGTAATGTATTATCAAAAACCAAAAGAAGAACCATACCTCAGAAGCCTGTTTAAAAAAAAAATTTCTTTTATTCTATTAGGGGAGAGGGATTTCGGCTCATCTACTCATGACCTCATCTTGTGACTAAAAATAATACAAAAATTCTTATGACTTATAAAATATTTTGCCTTCTGTTTAATCTGCAGTCTGTACTGAATTCTACAATATCCAACATGACATTCAGGATCAGAAAACATTTTGAAGAAATTACATTTTTCATAAGTAAGTAATACTCATTAATAACAGGTTCAAACTGAGTTCAATAAAGCTTCTCTGAGTGTTCCCTGAAAAAAAGTGTAATTATAGCAGATAAATTTAATTTGTTATTCTTTAAAATCATCTCTATTTCAATCTAAAATAAGAGCTAGATTCTGGAGCTTAAAAAGTGAAGTCTAAGGATAACTTAACCTCAAAACATTTGAAAACTAATGGTTTCTAGGAGGTCTCAATAACTTCCTGAGCCAGAATAAAATGGGAATGTTTCTAACCTTCTTCTGGTGGATTTGAAAACTCATTCCTTATTTCAAATCTCAATATGCTGTATACATTTTATTTTATTATGATTTCATTTAAATTAGGATATTCAACTAATACTAAATCACAGTAAGTTTTGTATATATTAATTTGCTTAAATTTGAATTCTGTTCTGGGATATATGCCTGGAGTTTCAATATCAGAGAAAACATCTTAACTTCCAACATAAAATCTGGCTGCAAATGTGAGGGTTATAAGCACTTGAGATAAATCAAACAGCCTAATCATTAAACTTCAGGCACAATTTATAATGAAAGCTATTAAAACCGGCTTTTTATTGGATTACATGGCTCCAAATCAAGTTAATATCACTTCATAATCTGTGTTCTTTGATACTAAAGAAAAAAAAATAGGCCATTAGGAAATCAAATTTAAACCTTTCCTGTGACCTGGGGAAACAAGAAAAGGAAAAAGTTGTTCAATTCCACTGCCTCATGGCAATTTTATGTGCATTATGATTTCCAAGGCAGCAGGTGATGGCATAACGGGGACAGAACTAGCTAAGTTATTATTACAAGCCAATACACTGTACTTAGCAAGATAAAGTGTATGCATAGTTTCTGCTGTGAGAACTCTCAATTTGTGTTAAGTGATGTACTTAAGACAAAATATTGCTGAAAAGGTGACATATAGTTTTATATGCGTGAGATGTTGGACTGTGAAAACAATTACTTCACAGACAGATTTGATCAAAAAGTGTTACCTTAAAGTAGGCAACTTTCACAAAGTGTCTGGAATAAGGATCACTGAACTGAATACTAAAAAAAAAAAAAATCCCCAACAAAACAGAAGCACAGAATTGAGAAGCATCAAGAAACCTAATGGAAAACAAGAGGACAAGCCAGAAGACATCAGTAGGAGTAAAATGCTGAGTAAAAAAACTACTGAGATTATAGATTTGATCTTAGGCTTCCAGGATGAAGAAATGAAGACTCAATTTTCCAAAGTTAAGTGAGAACTGGTAATCTGGCATTCCAAAGATAATGAAAAAACTGCAATAAAAACCAAAGCAAATTAAGGATTAAGTTTTAAGTAGAGACAGGTGGGTCAAGATCTAAAATAATGTCAGTGGAACAGTATCACTCAAGAATAGAGGTCAGATCTGGATAGCATAAAAAGACTGAGAAAGCAGGGAAAACCAATACAGTTGTAAAGAAAAAGACCTAATGGTTTTTCTCTACAAATGAAAAAGAAGACTTTAATAGTGTAAAAGAGGTGACAGATGATTTAACTTTTCTTCTTTATGTTTTTCTGTGTTAACAAATATTTCTATATTTCATGTGTATTCACTTCTATAATCAGAAAAACTTTTATAAAGTGTTATTTACAAATAGGTTATCATGGGACTTCCCTGGTGATCCAGTGGTAAAGAATCCACCTTCCAGTGCAGGGGACACGGGTTCAATCCCTGGTCGGGGAACTAAGATCCCACATGCTGCGGGGCAACTAAGCCCGCGCCACAACTACTGAGCCCAAGTGCCTCAACCAGAGAGCCCGCGTGCTGCAAAGTACACAGCCCATATGCTCTGGAGCCTGTGCACCACAACTACAGAGCCCACGTGCTCTGGAGCCCACGCCACAACTAGAGAGAAAACCCGCACCCCACAACTAGAGAGAAGGCTGTGCACCGCAACAAAGAGCCCGTGCTGCAATGAAAGATCCCATGTACCGCAACGAAGATCCTGCATGCTGCAACTAAGACCCGACGCAGCCAAAAATAATAAATAAATAAATAAATAAATAAAATATTAAAAAAAATAAAAATAGGTTATCTTTCATGCACAAAGTGACATTAGCAATCCATTATTGTTTTCCAATTTTCCTTTTCCATTAATCATGATGGGTCGACGCTAATTTCTCACTAGTGTTCCTCAGGATCAACAGCATGCAATTAATCTTTACTGAGTGCCTGCTCTGACAAGATTGCTATACAATCTGGAAACTACAAAAATAAATCAGAAATGGTCCTTGCTCTGAAGTAGTTAAAAATATAGTAGAGGAATCAGATACCCAATCAGCAGTATGAAATTATGAGATTACTAGCAAGAGTTTGAGATCATGAAATTGATCCAATTTAACTGGCTTCTAAAGAAGGCAAAGTGTGATTTCATTAATACCATGATTTAATCAACAGAGGCAAATGAGATTTTAGTGAAGATGGTTACACATTGAAAACATGGCACCTGACAATTTATAATCATGTTATATTGGAAGAATGTGGTGGGAACCAGCAGGATAAAGATGGCAGCTGTTGAGTAATTCAATTCAAGTTTAAATTTCTATTTAATGGAGCTACATTATTGTCTCTCAGCATCCCCAAAGGTGTACCTTGTCTAGTTCCACTGGATTGGTAACTCCCACTGAATCCATAAAGAACCCTGGACCTGAAATGTATTGTACTTTCCATAAACCTATTTGGCTTAGTTTCTAGCTTTTGATCATAGGAAGGTTCTCTTCTGTTCCATTTTCTCCTGAGTTCCCATTATCCTCCCCTCTTCCTTAATCTAGTTCTTAATTCACTGCCAGAATGTTCTGAGGCTGATGAAACAGTAGTATACTTCATCCCTTCTCCAGGTACTATAATAGCCAAATAAAATAGTTAATAGATCTTGATAACAATGGATATACCTCCACAAAGATGGCCCTACTAGTACTAGAATTCCTGAAACCAACATGACATCATGAAAATAAACCTTAGGTACCAAATAATTAGATCTTGCATCCTTCTAATTAAAAAAAAAATAGATTACTGACTTTCATAATTGGGGAAACAGAAACTCTGATGCAATTTATAGCATTCTTGTATGTATAGGGAGCTGGCACATAAACTACTTTTATAAATAAAAGACCTTTAACAATATAATTTATCTAGTTTAACCAACAAAGCTAAACAAATGTTATAAAGACCTCCCTGGGAACTTAACCAGATCTGGCAATGAATTTATTCACCGATTTATGGCAACTATAGATGGTATGTGGGAGTGAGGAGGCAGATGTACATAGGTGTGAGCATGCAAGCAAGTAAACCCACATGAGTATGTGAATATGTACCTGTGCATGCATATATAGGAATGAAAGTCATAGGAATAAATAAGAATGATAATAGAAATAAATCTATTAATAACAATAAACAGAGACATAGGATACTGGGAGTATGGGAGAATTCAGTACATGATGAATTAATAATCAAGTTTGAAATCTAAAACAGGAATGAAGGAATGCTTTCAAAAGAGAAGGAAAAAGCCCGATGAGGATTAGACAGAAAAAGAAAATGTGGCATCAATTTTCTTCTTGAAGAAATGCTACAGCCCTCTATGTGAAGAAATTTAGATGAAGAAATTTAAAAAGGAGATCTCAAACATAAATTATCAAATTTTTCTTCTAAAAATGTAAGGGAAAATACATTCCCACATGCCAAGAGAAAATAAAATTGAAGGGAAAAAGGTAGGCAAGTGGTTAGGCTGAAGGGAAAGGATACTATGCCCCAGTGATTACATAGAATTCCCTGATGAAAAGGAAAAGAACACTTAACATACCAAACAGAATCCGAGGAAGCCTACATTTAATAGCCATGGAATTACTGAAATGTGGGAGCATAAATACAAAGAATACAATAGGTTCCAGCTAGTTCCATGAATCAGGATTTGAAAAAAATTTTGAAGAGAAAGAACTTGCTATAGACTGAATGTGTCCCTCTGAAATTCATATATTGAAATCTATTCCTCAATGTGATGGTATCAGGAGGTGAGGCCTTAGGGAGGTGCTCTGCCCTCATGAATGGAATTAGTACTCTTATAAAAGAGACTTCAGAGAGATCCCATGCTCCTTCCTCCACATGAGGACATAGCAAAAGATGAAAAGATGGAGTCTATGAAGAAGGACAAAGTGGGCCCTCACCAGACACCAAAATCTGCTGGCACGTTGATCTTGTACTTGCCAGCCTCCAGAACTATAAGAAATAAATTTCTGTTGTTTATAAGCCACCCAGTATATGCTTTTCTGTTATAGCAGTCTGAACGGACCAAGACAGAACTAGTGAGGGGTTTTACCAAACAGTGAGAAAGTTGTTATTCAAGTGACTAAGAGAGCTGAATTTATGTGCACAGAAGTGAAATATCTAAGATTGAAAGTTCTCAGATATTTAGGGGCAGACAGTGGGAGCAGAATGATACAGCAGGATGTCTTGGGCTCAATCTAGCTCAGGAGAGCTAGGAAAGAGTGTAACTGTTTAATGTAAGATAATGTTTCTTGACAGTTCCATGTAATTATGAGGTGACTGGCACATTGGAATATAAATTCATGCATATGATTTATTATAACAAAACATCCACTGCATGACATTTTTAGATTTATATAAAAATGCAGCACTCTTTTGGAGAGCACCAGTGTTGGATCATGAGTTAAGAGTCAAGATACATCATAAGTTATTTTTTGTTTGTTTGTTTTTAAAAGGTGTGAACATTTTTTTTTTTACAATTAAAAAAAAATATTTTATTTTTTTGGCCATGGGCTGCACAGCATGCTGGTTCTTAATTCCCCAACCAGGGACTGAACCTGTGCCCCCCGCAGTGGAAGCACGGAGTCTTGACCACTGGACCACCAGGGAAGTCCACATCATAAATTATTATGCATTTCTTACAGATATCACAACTGACCAAAGGACTACTCAAATGACAGTCTCTCAAGTGGGAAAATATTCGGTTTAGTCACAGTATGTTAAGATACAAACCTGCAAAGAGTACTTCTCCACATCGAATAGGTTTCCGTGGTCTTGTCCTTGGTCCTTGCATTAGTGGTCGTTCTTGAGGCAATAGAAGATAGTTTTTAGCCTCATCTACCAAGTCTCTGTGGAAAAATTCTGCCGTTATTCCAAATGTCTAAATAATATTGTTAGTCAAATCCCAATATGGTTAAGGAATATGTAAGACGGCAAAGGGGAGCAAGCATAAATCAAACCAAATCATGAATGCCAGCCAACATTAAAAAGGTCACAAACATGAGAGCAATGATGCCAGTCACACTGTGAGCTGTGAATTGATTGGTATTTCCATCATGACTTCATATCTTACCGCAAATTTAGCCTAAAACTCAACATGCTTGAGGCTAACAATAACTTATGGGGAACTAAAAATTACAACTTAATTATCAGCCTGCATAGTTACTGCTTTCTAATGAATTTTACTAGATTTTGCAGGATACTGGCAAAGTAGCACATCAGCCATGACACTAGATATTTGCTAGATTAAAGTAATAAAACTAGGCCAAAAATTGGATTGCTAAAAAGAAACACTCTGTTGTCATTTAATATTAATTTTCTATCTGGTACTGTATGAATAGTTTATGCTCAACAAGTCTACTGAGGATGAACACAGTTTTTTTTTTTTTTTTCTATTAAGGTACTTTATGAGAAGAACCTAGTAATTACACTTGTTAAATACAATATCCTAACTCAAACTATTTATGTACTTATTTCACTTGAGTCCTTTGAGTGATTCAATGTGTGACTAGTGCAAATTCAATCTGTCACTCTGTTCTTTCTCAACTCTGAAAGTGTTTCCTAAATTACACTATATTTTCATTTCTCTATTTACTTTATATTACATCGAGTAATTTATTCCTGCTGGACCAGTCCCAGGCATGACCCAGTAATGTTCTTCCAGTATATGGCTTTGCTAAGGCCTCATCTGGGTTTATTTATGCTAAAAACAAAAACAAACAAAAACCCCCCAAAATCCCAAGCTGATGGCCAAGAACTTTTTCTAGCTTCCTCAGCTAAAAACAAAGACTGTGATCTCCTAATTATTGGTTTTTAATTAAGTTGTTCAAGGGTTCCTAGAAAGAGTACTATAGAGCTAATACTTAGCGGCCAACACAAAATTAATAGTAACAACAATAATAAGGGCTTAATACATATTAACTCATTTAATCTCCACCACAGCCCTGTGGAATAGGTACTGTTATTATCCCTATTTTATAGATAAAGGAACTGTACCAGAAAGAGGTTTAAGTAACTTGAATAAGGTCACACAGCTAGTAAATAATAAGGTCAGGATATCAGGAACAGGCTTCTTTTAAAAGTGACTTTATAAGTATCTTTAATTTCTTCATTGGAATCAGTACAATCCAATTTATATTTTATGGGAGAGAGGCACCTTTGTATTGTTTCTTCAGATTTCAGCATCCATAGTTCATGTGGTTTTCCTTCTGCTGTTATAAATATTTGGGGGGAATTAATTGCCACTTGTCTTTAAGTTTAAAAGGTAAACACCTAAAACCCCCTCTAACATCTCCTGTTAGAGGAACACACTTCAGATTATAGAAGAAATGCAAATGAATCTATATGTCCTATCTCTGTTCTAGAGATTCCTGATTCTAGAACAAGTTTCTTTAGTCACGAAGGGAGATCCAAAGGTTGGTATAGTTTAAAGAGAGTTCTGACTCACTCTTTCATTTTTATATGTGGAACATGCTGGGAAACAATAGTTAAAAACACCATATGGTTTAAGATTTGAAACTAAACCTTAAAATCTGTCAAGTGGAAAAGTAGTTTATTAAATTTTGTATATAGTACAGAGATAGCCCAATAAAGTAGGTGTTCTGTTTGTCATGTAAAAGCATTTAGAGTTTCTTTCAGTCAAAAAAAATTATGAAACTGCTTCATCAAGCTCTAGTGGAAATCTTTCCATAGCTACTTTAGGGGTGTAGTAGACCTTTAACTCTGTCCACAATCTCAGAAAGCAAGGCTGATCCTATTCCCTAACTTGGCATATGTAATGGAATGAAAAAGTGCTCCTCATACACTTTTTTGATGGAGTCAAGAGCATTATTTATCTCAAGAAAAGATGTATTAGCAGAGAATTGCCTCTTCAAACTCAAGCTTGCATTAAATCTTAGAAATCTACCTCTTTATTGCCACTTCTACACTAATAAATACCACACATAAAAAAACTAATGGAATGGAATACTGTAAGTTCAGTCATCTCTTTTTCCATCTCCTTTTGACCCTAGCCCAGAAGAAAAACCACTTAAATACTGCCTTGATTTCAGCACTAAAAAACACAATATTTAGGAAGCAATACAAATAAGGAAATTAGGAGAGGACAGGAATGTTTGGTTGTTGATTTTTCCCATCCAGGGTCATTCATACCTGCATTCTTCATCACTTTTGATGAGGGGATCAGAGCCTACAGTACCCACCAGAAACTTGGGACTAAGCAAAGGCAAACGAACATGCTGCAGCACCTATGAGATAATAAACACTATTAAAGGCACAAACTCCCATCTGCAAGATGTTTAAGAGAATACATAACCCATGCCCCCTACTGTGTTTCCAACTATTTTGAGATCTAATTGGATTAATTAATTGATCTAACTAATAAACAATGAAGACGGAGGGAAGGCATAAATACTAAATTTATTCTAACCACCAATTCAGTAATTAGAATAATCAGAAAATTGAAAGCACACTAATATCACTTTAGAATGCTACTTTATGCTTTCAGCAGTATGTTGTTATAAGCTCTTCTATAATTAGCTCACATGGCTGTACTCTAATTAACAATCTAGAAGAATATCCTATTAAGTTGCTAAGGACTATCATCATAATAACAAGAACATTAAATATTTCATTTAGTGACCACTTATGACCCATATAATTCTTTACTCTTCAAACTGTGGTGGGATTTCCAAGCCATAGGGAAGGGAAGCATCATAATTGCTATCGTTGCTTTCTTCTGTTCATTTTGTATCATTTAAGTTCTGATTTGTGCTATGGCCCAAACCTAGAGTTGATGCAAAACAGAAGAAGCAAAGGAGCAAAAAGTTCATAATGATAAACGCTTAAAATGCTTCTTAACACTTATCTCCTTGATTATTTAGAAAGAGATGGTCTTTTTTACAGTCTAATATGAAGGCTAGTGAAGATTGTTTCTTTTTTGCAAGTCAAATACATATTATTTCATCCAGTACAAAACAGTTACTTAAAGAAGCATTTCCATCATACCTGGGGTAACTGAGGACGTCTTTCTTGAATACTGTATTTAACCCAGGCCATCACTGCATTGAACACCTGTTCTTCACTGCGAACATTTAGTTCATCACTAGATATTATATCAATGAGTTGATTGGCTGGAAGCAACATGAACTCTTCACTTTCCATCACCTGTTTGAAGTTCGGTAAGAAAAAAAAAAGAACTCTGTGATCAGATTTGATTGTTTTAATATTTTTCTTCAGGGTTGTAGGGCAAAACTCTATTCCACAATGGAGCTGAAGTTCAAAATAGTACCAGAGAACAAGAAAAGTTTAAAAAGAAAACAGAGATAGGTGGAGCACAGAGGATTTTTAGGACAATGAAACTATCCTGTATGATACTACAATGGTGGATACATATCATTATACATGTGTCAAAACTCATAGAATGTACAACACCAAGAGTGAACCCTAATGTAAATTATGGACTTTGGGTGATAATAACATGTTAAGGTAGGTTCATTAGTTGTAACAAATGTACTTCTCTGGTGCAAGATGTTGATATTGGGAGAGGTTATGTGTGTGTGGAGACAGGGTACTTGGGAACTGTACTTTCTGCTCAATTTTGCTGGGAACCTAAAACTGCTCTAAAAAAATAAAGTTTATTAATTTTTAAAAAGGGAACATAGGAGAATACAGAGGGCACAATTAAAATTTAGGAAAAATAATAATTTGTGATTTAAGCAATTTAAGAAAAATGATACTTTTTTTCCAAAATGAAGTATGAAGATAAAAATTTATATTCAAAATAAACTAAACTAACTATACCAAATTAGAACTCCCAGAAATATAAGAGGCATATAAAAAAATCAGGAAAAGCTTTCAGAGGAAGGTTAGTTTCTGAAAGGGCAATGTCTAGGGCAGAAACACCAAGGGGCCAGTTTGAAAAAAGAATGAGCATGTCAGCATTTCTACAAGCAAAAATGAACATAACGATGAGAGCATTACACCCAGGAAAACCCCTCTGAGGACCAAACCACTCTGATATGTTCATATTCTCATATATATATATGAAACTACAAACACACCAATTATTTATCTGTACCCAAGGCTTTAGGGCATTGTCAGAATGCAGATGAAATGGCAACATTGCTGTGCAGTCCAGCCACAAATCCCAAAATCTTGTAAAGCTTGTCATCGGTATGTAGAGTAAAAGGGACAAGGTGCAATGCAGAGAAGGGAAATGGTCACTGCTACACTCCATGTGGTTTGTTCTCCCATTCAGAAGAGTGTGCTACATGTGATGTCTGTTAATGTAGGAAGGATATGGTTTAAGAGCTCAAATTCCCACCATGCAAGCTCTGATGCAGATGATGTATTCTCTCGGGACAGGGTTATTTTCATGCTCGTCAAAAAGTCAGCATATTTAGGAGGAAACGAGATAAGCCATAACAATTTGAATATCTGATTAAGAATTTTTCCCCAAGTACATTAGAAAAAATGCAAATCTCAAAATAAAAGTTAAGGGCCATAAAGTCATCTGTACTTATAGTAGAAAACACTAATGAGCACTTCGAGTTTTATGGCACAAGTCTTCATATCATCTGAATGAGAGACCTTCTGGGGTTCAGGAATGAAATAGGAAACCTTTAAATTTTAGGTGAGGTTGCTTAGCCAGGTCACTTAGTTAGAATGCCTGCATTGTACTCTCTGTGGCAGGGTTGTTGGATTTAGCAAATAAGAGTACAGGGCATATTTATACTAAAAACTATTTGTTGTTCATCTGAAACAAATTCAATTGGCCATCCTGTATTTTATCTGGCAGCCTTATGTTGGGGGCTATAAAGTCAAGAGCCAGATTTGGGGCCTAGCTCCAAATGAAGTATGCTGGCCTTCACGGCATACAAAATTTTAGCCATAGTTGTATCTTTCTTTCCTCTTATTTTCTTTTTACTCTGATTTCTTTACTTAAGACAAGTGGTATTGTATATCTTTGTGAAGTGCGTTAACATTCTTTTAGGATCTTGTCAGAGTATAAATTTTCCCCCCAATTTAGTGATTATAAAACAAATATATAAATATCAAGGAACACCAAGTTTAAAGTTTAACAAGTCACTTACTGGAAATCTTAGATGGCAAGAAGACACAAACATCTGTGTGAGAAAATGTTTTTTGGCACTAAGAGCAAAGAGTAAAAATAATATTTTTGATGAACAAAGTCTGGTTAAAATGTCACTTCTCTTTTTTCCATCAACAAGAAAAAGATATTAACGATCTACCATTAGGGCAAATCTAGCACTGAAGTCTATCCTTGAACCAAACAACCAGGTTAAGAAAATAATGCTTTAAAATACCCGCTTTTTAAATAAAAGTTTGCAGGAGATCTAATTTTAAGTCCCACACTATTATGGTAATGAGCTAACTTTTAGTTTCTTCAGATAAATGTAGATACAATCTGAAAAATGAATAAAGCTGAAAACAATAAGAATGAATAAGGAAAGTATTCTAGAGTTGTAACAGAAATGAATGGTGAATTCACTGATGTTGAGTTGAAAAAAAAATTTAAGTTTATGTTTATGAGCAAGCGTAACACTGTATGAATTAAGTTATGCCTAATAAAATAGAAGGAAATTAAATATAGATTTAAGTTCGAAAATAACTTAAATGAATCACAAGTTTTCAGCCCCAAACGGTAACTTTCTTTGCATCTACACAGAACCATTCTAGTCCATGATCAAGGGTAAGGTTTCCTCACTGGGATTTCAATATATCAGTTGACTTTGGAGGCAGGGTTAGAACTGCAAGGGATCCTAAAAACCTTCTCTACTGTTAAAAATATTCTTCAGATATTTGTAATTACCTTAGATCTAAAACTGAAGCTATGATTAAAGCAGGAAATTTAAAAAAAATCAACTTTATTCATTTAAAATGTACAGTTCAGTAAGTTTTGATAAATGTATATACTCATGTAACCATGACCACAATCAAGATATAGGACATTACCATCATTCCCAAAGATTCTAAAGCAGGGATTTCTTAATCTGGGGTCCAATGACTTTGGAAAATTATTTTGGAAATCCTAAATGATGGCAAATCTTTATTTTTTGGAGAGTGGGTTTGATATTTAGAAACAGTGGAATGAAGTTAAGAGTCAAATCTGTTAAAGAAGTTGTGTGAAGGAGTTACTTTGAATGAGAAATTAAGTGTGACTATAAAATACTGACTCAATTAATTTTAATGAAGTATAAACTCCATTTAGTTATGGTGTATTCCTCTTTTTATATTTTGTTGGAATCAATTTACTAATATTGTATTAAGGACTTTCTCATCTAAATTCATGAGAGATATTGATCTGTAGTTTTATTTTAGTGTCTGTGGTTTTGACATCAGGGTGATTTTGACCTTATTTGGCAACCTCCACCACTTTTTTCTGAAAGATTTGGTATATGATTAGTATTATTTCCTTCTTAAATGTTCGATAGAATTCACCTTCTGGGACTGGTGTTTTTTTTTGTGGGAAGGTTTTTAAATCACTGGTTTAAAATTTCTTTCATAGATATAGGGTTATTCTGGTTTTCTGTTTCTTCTTAAGTTTTTGTAATTTGTGTTTTTCAAACAATTTGCCAATTTCATGTTGTTGAATTTATTGGCAAAACATTGCTCATGATATTCCCTTATTATCCTTTTTAATGTCTGAGGGATTTGAAGTGATGTCCTCTCTTTTATTTCTGATACTGGTAATTTGTATCTTCTCTCCTTTTTTTCTTGATCAGTACAGCTAGAGGTTCATCAATTTTTTTCAAAGTACCATTAATTTTTGCTTCATCCTTTATACTTTGTTCCTTCTACTTTGGGTTTAATTTGCTCTTCTTTTTTTCTAGTTTACAAAAGTAACCACTGGAACAAAAATACAAACCTTCCTATATATCAAAAGATATTAAAATGAAAAGCAAAGAAGACACTATACAGAGAAATAGAGTAAAAACAACTAAATCAGATACTATTTACAAAAATATAATATAACAGAGTTGACAACAAACATATCAGTCATAGCAATAGATACAAGTGGGTTTTAACTGCCTATTTAAAGAAAAAGATTTTCAAACTGGCTCATAAAGCAAAACCCAATTCAAGAAAAATACCTAAAACATCATGATGCAAAAAGACTAAAAGTAAAGGGATGGGCAAAGATACATCAAGCAACTGAAAACAATAAGAAAACAGGAACAGAAAGCCAGATATCAGACAAAATAGAATTCAGAGAACAAAATAATTAAATCTGACAAAGGAGGACACTTTACAAAGCTAAAAGTTACAATTTATAAGATACAAAAGGATTATATATTCATCAAGCAACATAGTGACAACAAATACAAACTACAGATAATGCAAGGGGTAATAGATAGAAACACATTAATAATAAGAGACTAACATATGTGGACAAAAAATAAGAATATAAAAGAGCTAAGAGGGGAGAGTAGCCAAGATGGCAAAGCAGAAAGACCCCGAGCTCACCTCCTCTCATGAGCACACCAAAATCACAACTATCTGCAGAAGAACCATCGATGAAAAAGACTAGAACCTACTAGAAAAGATCTTCTACAACTAAAGATATAAAGAAGGAACCACAACAAGACTGACAGGAGGGGCAGACTCGTGATATAATCAAATCCCATAGCCCAGGGAATTCCCTGGTGGTCCAGTGGTTAGGACTCTGCACTTTCACTGCCGAGGGCCTGGGTCCAATCTGTCGTTGGGGAACTAAGATCCCACAAGGCGTGCAGTGCAGAAAAAAAAAAAATCCCATAGCTCTAGGAGGGCAACCAACAAACTGGAGAATAATCATATTGCAGAGGTTCTCCCAAAGGAGTGAGAGTTCTGAGCTCCACGTCAGACTCCCTAGGCCAGGAGTAAGGCACTGGGAAGAAAAGCCCCCAGAGCATTTGGTTTTGAAGGCCAGCGGGGCTTAATTGCAGGAGCCCCACAGGACTGGGGGAAATAGAGACTTCACTCTTAAAGTGTGCACACAAAAATCTCACGTGCACTGGGACCCAGGGAAAAAGCAGTAATTTGATAGGAGCCTCTGCCAGACCTACCTGCTGGTCTTGGAGAGTCTCCTAGAGAGGTGGGGGGTGACAGTGGCTCACCCTGGGGACATAGACACTGGTGGCAGACCTACTGGGGAACATTCAAATGTGTGAACAATGCTACTGGCAGCTGCCATCTTGGCTCATTAGCAACAAGACCTGGCCCCACCCAATAGCCTATAGGTGCCAGTGCTGGGATGCCTTGGGCCAAACAACTAAGTGGGCAGGGACACAGCCTTATCCATCAGCAGACTGGCTGCCTAAAGACTTCCTGAGCCCACGGCTCTCTCTAAACATGCCCCTAGACACAGCTCTGCCCACCAGAGGGCCAAGGCCCAGCTCCACCCACCACTGGGCAGGCACCAGCCCTTCCCACCAACAAGCCTGCACTAGCCTCTAGACCAGCCTCACCCATCAGGGGGCAGACACCAGATGCAAGAAAACTATGATCCTGTAGCCTGTGGATCGAGTACACCAACAGCAGGCCAGACCATACCCTGGAATCAGCTGGGATCTGGCCCTGCCCACTAGCAGGCCAATGCAAGGTTTGGGACACTGTGGACCCCATACCCAACTGTGTCAGGAAATGCCCCCATATTCCCCGATAATCTGAAATGAGCTCGGGGATCCCTGGGCCCTGCAGCAGACTCCAGGAGCCAGCTCTGTCTTCTGGTAGTCGCACTAGCCCCAGAATCTGGCTTTACCCACCACTGGGTGGGAAATGGCCCCAGGGTCTTTGGGACCCTGACTCCACCCACCAGTGAACCATAACTAACCCTGGCGCCCCCTAGGTTCTGCAATCATCTGCCTCGTGACCATGCCCCACTAAACAGCAGCCAGCAGCATCAACACAAGGCAGAGCTTGGCAACCAACTGGACTTGGGGCCAACCAAGCCTAACAGTCCACACACATAGTCAGCCCTCCACAACAGAAGGACCCACACAGCCCTCTCAGAGGGAACTCCTAGAGCATACAGCTTGGGTGACAAGAGGGGAGTGTACTGCTGGGATGCAAAGGACGTCTCCTAGAGTAGGGCACTTCTTCAAGGTTGAGAAATGTAACTAACACACCACATACATAAAAAATAAAATGCCAACATAGACAAAATGAGGTGGCAGAGGAATATATTGCAGATGGAAGAACAAGATAAAACCCCAGAAGAAGAACTAAGTGAAGTGGAGAAAAGCAATCTACCTGAGAAAGAGTTCAGAGTAATGATCATAAAGATCAAAGAATGCAGGAGGGCTTCCCTGGTGGCGCAGTGGTTGAGAGCCTGCCTGCTAATGCAGGGGACACGGGTTCGAGCCCCGGTCTGGGAGGATCCCACATGCCACGGAGCAACTGGGCCCGTGAGCCACAACTACTGAGCCTGCGCGTCTGGAGCCTGTGCTCCGCAACAAGAGAGGCCGTGATAGTGAAGAGGCCTGCGCACCGCGATGAAGAGTGGCCCCCGCTTGCCGCAACTAGAGAAAGCCCTCGCACAGAAATGAAGACCCAACACAGCCAAAAATAAATATAAAAATAAATGATTACTATAAAAAAAAAAAAGAGAATGCAGGAGAAGAATGGATGCACAGAATGAGAAGTCAGAAGTTTTTACAAAAAAATCAAAAAACAAAAGACAACTTTACTTATGAGACTTCCCTGGTGCTCCAGTGGTTAAGATTGAAAATATAAATAAAAATATAAAGAAGAACAAAACAGAGATGAAGAATACAATAACTGAAATGAAAAATACTCTAGAAGGAATCAGTAGCAGACTAAATGATACAAAGGAACGGATCAGTGAGCTGGAAGACAGAGTAGTGGAAATCACTGCTGTTGAACAGAAAAAAGAACAAAGAATGAAAAGAAATGAGGACAATTTAAGAGATCTCTGGAACAAATCAAGTGCAATAATATTCGCATTATAGAGGTCCCTGAAGAAGGAGAGAGAAAGAAAGGGCCTGAGAACATATTTGAAGACATGCTAGCTGAAAACTTCCCTAACCTGGGAAAGGAAACCATCACCCAAATTCAGTAAGCTCAGAGAGTCCCACACAGGATAAACCCAAAGAGGAACACACCAAGATACACTGTAATCAAAGTGACGAAAATTAAAGATAAAGAGAGAATATTAAAAGCAACAAGGGAAAAGCAACAAATAACATACACGGGAACTCCCATAAGGCTATCAGCTGATTTTTCAGCAGAAACTCTGCAGGCCAGAAGGGAGTGGCACAATATATTTAAAGTGATGAAAAGGAAAAACCTACAACCAAGAATACTCTACCAGCAAGGCTTTCATTCAGATTTGATGGAGAAATTAAAAGCTTTAAAGACAAGCAAAATCTAAGAGTTCAGCACCACCAAATTAGCTTTATAACAAATGTTGACACATTATTGACCAGGGGATTTTTGCAGAAACTAACACCTGTGGCCAGTGGTTTGCTATATAGGTGAATATTGAAACACCCGCATTTGAGTAAATATCAACAACTTTTTTTGCACTTAATGTATTTATTTGAAACTTTGTACATATCTTACTAAAGCATTCTAATATTTCATTAGAGTGTGACAGGCAATATAGCAGGAACCTCTGTGCAGGGGAAAAGAACATCTATTACAAATATACTGTGTTTCACTGTGCTTTCCCCTGGAAGAGCAGACTTACACTTTCTGGCAGCATTTTAATTTATTTTTTAGTCCTGTTGGTATTATTATCTCTAGAATATGTTCTTTTATTTTACCTGATAGTCGACAAGGTGGATCTCTGCAGGCGGCTCTTTTAGAAATGCCACAAGAAGGACCAGGTGTGGGACTACCACTACATTCATCAGAATGCTCAGTTACCCATTCTCTAGCTACTGCTGACAAAAATTGCTTGTTAGTCATTTTATTCTGTGCATTAAGGCTACAATAAACTTTAAACGCATTGAATAAACTGTAATTACTCAAATAGAAACCCACTTTCTTATACCATTTTCGAGTTTTCCAGAGGATATTGAAGTTTGCCAGATATAGATCAGATCAATCAACTCCTTTCATATATTTATTATACTCTAGTATACAAGTGGGCTTAGTTATCTGATGGCCAGTCCTCCTGTCTTCCTTTCCTGTAGATGCTGTGGAGGCCTCATGAATAGCTGTCACCATGCGGACTAGCCTCTTGTCTTTCCATGTAAGAAGAATCACTTCTCCCTTGCATAAGAATGACATTTCTCCCCTCTGTAGACTTTTTAAAATTTCTCCTTTAATTGGTTTGGTAGACCACAATTCTCTCTTATAGTCCCACAAACTCTGGTTTTATTTTTCAACAATATTTCAGATGTGGACACACTGTTGTAATAATTGTCTTGGTAAATATGGTGCCGTGAACCAAGATAAAGTTGTATGACTGATAATATTGTTTCTTGCAGTTTCTTTCCTTCACCTGTGTAAATTTCAAGTTTGCATATATACCCAGTTTCACTTTAGCTAACCATCGTGACCAAAACTCCATATTTTGTAAGTTTTCTGGAATTATAGGTTTTGAATCTGAGTCGTCCTCTCCACTTTATCATTGCCTCATCAAGTGATAGCTCTTGTTTGGGTATAAAGATCGACTGAAATTTTGGTAGAAAATAATCCAAGAGAGGTTTAACTTTTGAAATTCTGTCTGCAGGAAGTGGAGTTTCTGATTTATCGTCAAAGTGAAGAAATGTCATCATTTGTTCGAACCTTCTTCCCATGATAATCTTTGGAAAGATATGTACTTCACGTAAGTGATCAGTTGATCAATATTCTTTCCAGTGTGACTTTCTTATTTGTCCCATCAAAATTATTAATCCAAGAATCTTCTTCATGTCACTATTGATTACATCAGTCCATTTTAAAGCCTTCTCATACTTTTTATATGGTTTTTCATTCTGTTGGTGATACAAGTTTGAGATGTGACCAACTCGAAAAAGTCATTACCAAAAATTAGTTCTGTTATTTCACTAACACTTTGTGGGATATTACATTCAATAGTTATACCTGACACACCTGTAAAGTCTTCTAATTTTCATGAAATGTTGTCTTCAATACACTCTTCTGTAGAAGCAAAGGAGCATTTTCCAGAACCATGAGTTTCATTTTCACTTTCTGTATCAGAATCAATCACTAAGGTTTTTTTTTGTCTTTTTGTTGGTCTAATATTCATATCGTCTGAATCAGAACTATATTCTGAGGAACTATCATCTTCTAACACAGTAGCATATATGTCATTTGGACAATCAGAGAAAGTATCTGCATAAAATTCACTGAAAAATTCTTCTTCATTCAAAATTTTGTGATGAATCATTTAAAAAATTTTTATGGTAATGAACTTGCGTTTATAACATACACAAGGTTGGAACAAAAACCTAATGGAGCAAAATGTGAATAACAACAATCATAAGTTGTAAAATGAACCCTTGATCAATTTTAAGCTCTAACAACTTCGCATGGTGACGTTAATTATATCACTCTCTAAAAACATATTGATATTCCTCTGGTCAATAACGTTCAGGTAATAAAAGATGTATTAATAGGTCTCCAGTCAATACGTTGTTAAAGGAACTTCATTAGGTGAAAAAGAAAAGGCCACAAATAGAAACAAGAAAATTATGAAATGAAAAAGCTCACTGGTAAAGGCAAACAGTAAAGGTAGGAAATCATCCACACACAAAGCAAGTAGGGAGGTTAAAGGACAAAAGCAGGGACTTCCCTGATGGTGCAGTGGTTAAGAATCCGCCTGCCAACGCAGCAGACACAGGTTCAACCCCTGCTCCGGGAAGATCCCACATGAGTTGTGGCTCATGGGCTCCCACTCTAGAGCCCATGAGCCACAACTACTGAGCCGATGTGCCACAACTACTGAAGCCCGCGCGCCCTAGAGCTCGTGCACCCCAACAAGAGAAGCCACCACAACGAGAAGCCTGCGCACCTCAACAAAGAGTAGTCCCCGCTGGCTGCAACTAGAGAAAGCCTGCACACAGCAACAGAGACCCAATGCAGCCAAAAATAAATAAATAAATTTATTTTAAAAAAAGGACCAAAGTAGTAAAATCATCTGTATCCACAATAAGCAGTTAAGGGATACACAAAACAACTAGATGTAAAATATGACATCAAAAATAGTAACCGTGAGGGGAGGATAGTACAAATACAGGGTATTTAAAATACATCTGAAATTAAGAGATCAGCAAGTTAAAACAACCGTGTTTGTATATAGACTGCTATACAAAAACCTCATGGTAACTGCAAACCAAAATTCTATAATAGATATACACACAAAAAAGAAAAAGGAATCCACAAGAGAAGAGAACAAAAGAATAAGAAAGGGGAAAAAAAGACCTACAAAAACAAATCCAAAACAATTAACAAAATGGCAATCGCAACATACACACTGATAATAATCTTAAATGTAAATGGCTAAAGGCTCAACCAAAAGACATAGACTGGCTGAATGGATACAAAAACAAGACCTGCATATGTGCTGCCTACAAGAGACTCACTTCAGATCTACAGACACATACAGAATTAAAGTGAGGGGATGGAAAAAAATATTCCATGAAAATGGAAATAAAAGAAAGATGGAGTAGCAATACTTATATCAGACAAAACAGACTTTAAAATAAAGACTGTTACAAGAGACAAAGACAGACACTATATAATGATCAAAGGATCAATCCAAGAAGATATAACAATTGTAAATATATATACACCCAACTATATAAGTCGAATATTAACAGACATAAAAGGAGAAGTCAACAGTAACACAATAATAGTAGGGGACTTTAACACCCCACTTAAAACAATGGGCAGATGATCCAGATAGAAAATCAACAAAGAAACACAGGCCTTAAATAACACATTAGACCAAATGGATTTCACTGATATATACAGAGCATTCTACCCAAAAGCAGCAAAAAACACATTCTTTTCAAGTGCACATGGAACATTTTCCAGGGTAGATCACATGCTAGGCCACAAAACAAGCTTCAGTAAATTTAAGAAGAGTGAAATCATGTCATGCATCTTTTGTGACCACAACACTATGAGACTAGAAATCAAAAGAAAAAAACTGCAAAAAACACAAACACATGGAGGCTAAACAATATGCTACTAAACAACCAATGGATCACTGAAGAAATAAATCATAGAGGAAATTAAAATATACCTAGAGACAAATGAAAACAAAAAGATCCAAAACCTATGGGACGCAGCATAAACAGTTCTAAGAGGGAAATTTACAGCGATACAATCTTACCTCAGGAAACAAGAAAAATCTCAAACAACCTAACCTCACACCTAAAGGAACTAGAGAAAGAAAAATAAACAAAACCCAAAGTTAGTAGAAGGAAAGAAATCATAAATCAGAGCACAAATAAATGAATTAAGAGAGTAAAAAAAAAATAGAAAAGAACAATGAAACTAAAATCTGGTTCTTTGAAAAGATAAACAAAACTGATAAACCTTTAGCCAGACTCATCAAGAAAAAAAGGGAGGGGAGATCAAGACGGTGGAATAGAAGGACATGCAGCTCATCTCTTCCCACAAATTAATCAAAATACATTACATGTGGAACAGTTATTACAGAATACCTACTGAACGCTAGCAGAAGATCTCATACAACCAAAGCTTCAAGAAAAGATCAACATGTAACCAGGTAAGAGGAAAGGAAAAAAATAAATAAAAGGAATTGAGATGGGACCTGTGCCCCTGGGAGGGAGCTGTGAAAGCAGAAAGGTTCGCTCACCCTGGAACCTCCTTTACCTACTGGGAGATCAGCTGGGACAGAAAGGAAGCTTCAGAGGCTCAGAGGAGAGTGCAGTGGCTGGCTTGTGGCAGGTAGGCTAGAGAGAGACCAGTACAGAGAGTCCTGGACACCTTGGTGTACTTCTCAGCCCAAGACACACTCCTGCTGGTGTGTACAGTGGCTGGGTGCTGAAACTTGGGCTTCAACAGAAAGATCTGAGAAAAGGACTTGGTTTGGCTGTGTGGAGACAGCCTGAAGGTCATGTAGTGTGGTGTGGGCCACAACTTGGGGTGTGGGCAGGACAGAGCCCAGGCCTGTCACAGGAGATCCATTATCAACTTGCACACAAAGGGAGGGGCATGGCCTCATCATAGCATCCTCATTCTCAGCGTGCTCATGACGGACACAACTCTGCTGCTATGAGCAAGCATTGGTGGGTTGCCCACACACAGGCGGGGCTCAAATCTGATCCAGTTGCCGGCAGGGGCGTGACTCTGGTGAATTTATGCAGCTGGCAGTTTTGTGAGCGAAGTGCCTGTGGGACATGCAAGTGGATTACTGTTGCTCCCTTGTCTGGGGCAGGTCAGGCGTTAGAAGCAGTGGACTTTGTGGGCATGCACATGCGGAGGCAGGGCTGGAATATGGGCTGATTCCCAGCACTCCCAGATGGGTCAAGGTCCTGCCGTGCAACTACGGCAGGTCTGTGTGTTGCAGTTTCAGTGGATTTGCACTGGCGGCTTTGTGAACACAGCGCCTGAGGGACTTGATTGCCCATGTTCCCACAGCTAAGGTGGGGCTGAGGGCAGTGCCAACAACACTGTACTTTGTGAATGTGCACAAGGGGTGACAGGCAATGTCAAAGAGTAAACGTCTTGGTGAACAGCTCCTGCAGAGGAATACTCAGCAGCTCCTTTCCCAGTGACAGTGCTCCAGTCCAGCTTATCTCACACCACAGCTTAGAACCGACTCTAGGGGCTTCTACTCCAACAACTGGGGAGCCGACCCTGCCACCGACAGGGATGTGACATCCAGCGCAGGCTCTGGTCACCACACCACCAATCACACCCCCAATCAAGGGGATAACAGCCAGCACTCCCTGAGGAAAGACATGGTAGGCATCCATATCAAAAACATCCCTCACATCAAAAATATTAGACTCATGCAGGCTACACAGGGATGTTCCCTGTGTACAAAAACAGCTTTTCAAGACCACAGTAGATAACCGTTTCTCCTAAATTCATAGTCAGAGAAATATAAGTAAAATGAAGAGGTAGGAACTACTCCCAATTAAAAGAACAAGAGAAAATGCCTGAAAGAACAATGAAACAGATCTCTCCAGTCTACTAGACTCTGAGTTCAAAAGGGAGGTAATAAAAATGCAGAAGGAATTAAGAAAGGGTATTGATAGAAATGAAGATCACTGTAACAAGAAACTATGAAGAGGAGCCAATCAAAATTAGACAACTTAAATGCTGAGATGAAAATTGAGCTAAAGGCAATAAGAAATAGCAAACTAAATAATACAGAAGAACGAATGAATGATCTGGAAGATAGAATAATGGAAATCACCAAATAAGAATAGCAGACAGAAAGACAAATGAAAAAAAAAAAATGAAAACAACATACGAGACCTATGGGATAATATAAAGTGTGCCAACTAGGCATAACAGGGGTCCCAGAAGGAGAAGAAAGAGAAAAGGGGATAAAAAAATCTATCTGGAGAAATTATGGCTGAAAGCTTCCCAAACTTAAAGAAAGAAATAGATATCCAGGTACAGGAAGCACAGAGGGTCCCAAACAAGAGGAACCCAAATAGACCTACACCAAGACATATTATAACTAAAATGGCAAAAGTTACAGATATAGAAAAACAAAAAGTCAGTTACAAGGGAATCCCCATAAGGCTATCAGCTGAATTCTCTACAGAAATGCTGCATGGTGGAAGGGAGTGGCAAGATATATTCTAAGTCATGAAAGGGAAAAACCTTCAACCTAGGAAAATCTACCCAGAAAGATGATCATTTAGAATAGAAGGAGAGAGAAAGAATTTCTCAGACAAGCAAAAACTAAAAGGATACAGCAATACTAAACCTTTCCTAAAAGACATATTGAAAGGTCTTCTTCAAATAGAAAAGAAATAAGAATCTATAGGAAAGAAAAAATCACAATAGGAAAAGCAAATATATAAAAGGATTGTAGATCACTTACCAGTACAGAGGTTTTTTTTTAAAAAATCAAAAAATTTTGTGAAAGCAATTATAATTACAATAAACAGCAAAAGGATAAACATGAAGATGTAAAATAGGACATGATAAAATGTAGGGGAGGGAAGTAAGAAAATGTAGATTTTTTTTTTAGACTGTGTTTGAGATTATGTGATTACCAGTCTAAAGCAAGTAGAGCTAGTAATGGGTTAGCATACTTGAAAACCAGGGTAACCACAAATCAAAAACATACAATAGATTCCAAAAAAGCAAAAAGAAGAGAACTCAAGCATAATAGAAAAGAAAACCATCAAACATAAAAGGAAAAACAAAAGGAAAAGAAAGGAATAGAGAAGAAATACAAAATCAACTGGAAAATAAGCTTTAAAATGGCAATAAATACATATATATCAGTAATTACCCCAAATGTCATGGACTAAATGCTCCAATCAAAAGACAAAGAGTGGCAGATTGGATAATAACATGAGAGCCTACAATATTGCTGCCTATAAGACACTCACTTTAGGGTGAAGGACACACACAGACTGAAAATGAGGGGATGGAAAAAGATACTTCAGGCAAATGGAAGTGACAAGAAAGCAGGGGTAGCAATACTCATATCAGACAAAATAGACTTTAAAACAAAGCCCATAAAGAAAGATAAAGAAGAACATCATATAATGATAAAAGGATCAATACAAGAAGAGGACGTTATACTCGTTAATATATATGTCCCCAATATATGAGCACCTAAATACATAAAACAAATACTAACAGACATAAAGGGAGAAATTTATGGGAATACAAAAGTAGGAGACTTTAACATCCCACTGATGTCAATGGACAGATCTTCCAGACAGAAAATCAATAAGGCAGTGGAGACCCTACATGACACAATAGAACAGTTAGATTTAATTAATATCTTCAAGACATTACATCCAAAAAAACCCAGAATACATATTATTTTCAAGCGCACATGGGACATTCTCTAGGAAAGACCACATACTAGGAAAGAAAACAACTCTCAACAAATTTAAGAGTATAGAAATTATTTTAAGGCTCTTTTCTGACCACACAGTATGAAGCTAGAAATCAACCACAGAATGAGAAATGAAAAAAAAAAGATTATATGGAGACTAAAAAACATGCTACTAAAAAACCAATGAGTCAACAATGAAATAAAAAAGGAAATTAAAAAATATCTCGACACAAATGACAATGAAAACACAACCATACAAAATCTATGGAGGCAGCAAAAGCAGTCCTAAGAGGGAAGTTCATAGCAATACAGGCCTTCCTCAAAAATAAGAAAAATCTCAAATAAACAACCTAACCTACCACCTAAAAGAATTAGAAAAGAAGAACAAGCAAAACCTAAAGTCAGCTGAAGGAAGGAAACAATAAAGATCAGAGAGGAAATAAATAAAGATTAAAAAAAAAACAATGGAAAAAACTAATAAACCCAAGAGCTGGTTTTTTGAAAGGATAAACAAAATCAATAAACCTCTGGCCAGGCTCACCAAGAAGAAAAGAGAGAGGTCCTAAATGAACAAAATAAGAAATGAAAGGGAAAAATAACAACTGACATTGCAGAAATACAAAAAATCATAAGAAAACAATATGAACAATTATATGCCAACAAATTGGACAACCTAGAGGAAATGGATAAGTTTCTAGAAACGTACAGCCCACCAAAACTGAATCAAAAAGAAATAGATGGGGCTTCCCTGGTAGTGCAGTGGTTAAGAATCCGCCTGCCAATGCAGGGGACATGGGTTCGAGCCCTGGTCCGGAAAGATCCCACATGCCATGGAGCAACTAAGCCCGTGCACCACAACTACTGAGCTTGCACTCTAGAGCCCACAAGTCACAACTACTGAGCCCATGTGCCACAACTACTGAAGCCCGTGCGCCTAGAGCCCGTGCTCCGCAACAAGAGAAGCCACCGCAATGAGAAGCCTGTGTGCAGCAACAAAGACCCAATGCAGCCAAAAAGAAATTAATTAATTAATTATTTTTTTTAAAAAAAAGAAGAAATAGATGATTTGAACAGACCAATCACTGGAATTTAAATAGAATCTGTAATTTAAAAAAAAAAAACAAAAGAAAAAAAAAGTCCCAAACCAAAAATTCCCTGCAGACAAAAGTCCAGGACTGGATGGCTTCTCTGGGGAATTCCACCAAACATAAAAAGAACTTATATAACAATCCTTCTTAAACTCTTCCAGAAGATTAAGGGGGACAGAACATTCCCTAAGTCATTCTATGAAGCTATCATCACCTTGATACCAAAACCAGACAAAAACACTACCAAAAAAGAAAATTACAGGCCAATACCTTTGACGAATATAGATGCCAAAATCTTGAACAAAACATTAGCAAACCAAATCCAACAACACATAAAAAGGGTCATACATCATGATGAAGTTAGATTCATCCCAGGGTCATAAGAGTGGTTCAGCAAATCAATCAATGTGATACACTACATCAACAAAAGACAAAAACCACATGATCATCTCAGTAGATGCAGAAAAACTATTTGACAAAATTCAACGCCCATTCATGATAAAAACTCTCACCAAAGTGAGTGCAGAGGGAACATATCTCAGCATAATAAAAGCTATTTATGACAAACTCACAGCCAACATAATTCTCAACACTGAAAAGCTGAAATCCTTTCTGCTAAAATCTGGAACAAGATAAGGATGCCCACTCTTGCCACTTTTATTCAACATAGTATTGGAAGTCCTAGCCACAGCAATAAGACAAGAAAAAGAAATAAAAGGTATCCAAATCAGAAGGGAAGAGGTAAAATTGTCATTATATGCAGATGACATGATACTATATATACAAAACCCTAAAGACTCCACACAAAAACCACTAGAACTGATAAACGAATTCAGCAAGGTAGCAAGATACAGGATTAACATACAGAAATCTTGCATTCTTTACACTAACAATGAAATATCAGAAAGAAAAAGTAAAAAAAAAAATCCCTTTGAAAATAACATCAAAAAAATAATAAAATATTTAGAAATAAACCTGACCAACGAGATGAAAGACTTACATGCTGAGAAGTATAAAACATTAATAAAGGAAACTGAAGATGATTCAAAGAAATGGAAAGATATCCCATGCTCTTGGAAGAATTAATATTGTTAAAATGGCCATACTACCCAATGGAAGCTACAGATTTAATGTGATCCCTATCAAAATACCAATGGCATTTTCCACAAAACTAGAAAAAATAATCATAAAATATATAAATATAAGGAACTACAGAGGATCTAGAACTGCTAAAGCAATCCTGAGGAAAAAGAGCAAAGTTGGAGGCATAACCCTCCCAGACTTCAGAAAAACTATACTGGTATATATACCAATATACCAAAACTATATATACCAATATATATACCAATATACCAAAACTATATTGGTATTGGCACAAAAACAGACATATGGATCAATGGAACAGAACAGAGGGTCTAGAAATAAACCCACACAGCTACGGTCAATTAATCTTCGACAAAGGAGGCAAAAATATACAATGGGAAAAAGACAGTCTCTTCAGCAAGTGGTGCTGGAGAAGTTGGACACCCACAAGTAAATCAGTGAAGTTAGAACACACCCTCACACCATACACAAAAATAAATTCAAAATGGCTTAAAGACTTAAACATAAGACAAGACACCATAAAACTCCTAGAAGAGATTATAGGCAAAACATTCTCTGATATAAATCGTACAAATATGTTTTTAGGTCAGTCTCCCAAGGCAACAGAAATAAAAACAAAAATAATCAAATTGGACCTAATTAAACTTCCAAGCTTTTGCACAGCAAAGGAGACCATAAACAAAACAGAAAGACAACCAACAGAATGGGAGAAAATATTTGCAAATGATGCAACTGGCAAGGGCTTAATTTCCAAAATATACAAACGGCTCATACAGGTCAATATCAAAAAAAAAAAAACAAACAACCCGATCAAAAAGTAGGCAGAGGACCTAAATAAATATTTCTCCAACAAAGACATACAGATGGCCAACAGGCACATGAAAAGATATCCACACTGCTATTGAGAAATTCAAACCAAAACTACAATGAGGTATCATAACAATGGTCAGAATGGCCATCATTAAAAGGTCTACAAATAATAAATGCTGGAGAGGATGTGGAGAAAAGGGAACCCTCCTACACTGTTGGTGGGAATGTAAATTGATGCAGCCACTATGGAGAGTATGGAGGTTCCTTAATAAACTAAAAATAGAGTTACCATACGATCCAGCAATCCTACTCCTGGGCATATATCCAGAAAAGACAGAAACTCTAATTCAAAAAGACACATGCACCCCTATGTTCAGAGCTGCACTATTTACAATAGCCAAGACATGGAAGCAACCTAAGTGTCCATCAACAGATGAATGGATAAAGAAGATGTGGTGTATATATATAATATGTATGTATACCCTATATTATATATATTCCATTATATATAATGGAATATTACTCAGCCATAAAAAAGAATGAAATAATGCCATTTGCAGTAACACGAGTGGATCTAGAGATTATCATATTAAGTGAAGTAAGCCAGACAAAGACAAATATTATATGATATCACTTATATGTGGAATCTAAAAAAATGATACAAATGAACTTATTTACAAAATAGAAACAGACTCACAGACATAGGAAACAAATTTATGGTTACCAAAGTGGAAAGGATGGGGAAGGGATAAATTAGGAGTTTGGAATTAACAGATATACCCTACTATATATAAACTAGATAAACAACAAGGTGCTATGGTATAGCACAGGGAACTATATTCAGTATCTTGTAATAACCAAAATGAAAGGGAATCTCATAAAGAACTGAATATATAGATATATAAAATTGATATATATATATAGACTGAATCACTTTGCTGTACACCAGAAACTAATACAACATTGTTAATCAACTACACTTCAATTAAAAAAGAGAGAGAGAAAAAGAAAAAAAGGGAGAGGGCCCAAGTCAATAAAATCTGAAATGAAAAAGGAGAAGTTAGAGCTGACACCACAGAAATACAAAGGATCATGGAGACTACTATGAACGACTCTATGCCAATAAAATGCACAACCTAGAAGAAGTGGACAAATTCTTAGAAAGGTACGATCTCCCAAGACTGAACCAGGAAGAAACAGAAATTGAAACAGTACTGAAATTGAATCAGTAATTTAAAATCTCCCAACAAACAAAAGTCAAGGACCAAAGAGCTTCACAGGTGAATTCTACCAAACATTTAGAGATGACTTAACACCTATCCTATTCCAAAAAATTGCAGAGGAAAGAACACTTCTAAACTCTTCTATGAAGCCATCATACCTGATGGCTGATGCCTGACACCAAAACCAGACGAAGATATCACACACAAAAAGAAAATTACAGGCCAATATCACTGATGAACACAGATGCAAAAATCCTCAACAAAATAATACTAGCGAACTGAATCCAACAGTACATTAAAAGGATCACACACCATGATCAAGTGAGATTTATCCTAGGGATGCAAGGATTTTTAAATATCTGCAAATTAATGTGATACACCATGTTAACAAACTGAAGAGTAAAAACCATACAATCATCTCAAAAGATGCAGAAAAAGCTTTTGATAAAATTCAACATCGATTTATGATAAAATAAAAACTCTCCAGAAAGTGGGCATAGAGGGAACATACTTCAGTATAATAAAGGCTACATATATGAGAAACCTACAGCTAACAGCATCCTCAATGGTGAAAAGCTGAAAGCGTTTCCTCTAAGATCAGGAACAAGACAAGGATGCCCTCTCTCACCACTTTTTTAATTTATTTTTTTGGGCTGCGTTGGGTCTTCATTGCTGCATGGGCTTTTCTCTAGTTGTGGCGAGCAGCAGCTACTCTTCATTGTGGTGCACAGGCTTCTCATTGCGGTGGCTTCTCTTGTTGCAGAGCACGGGCTCTAGGCATGTGGGCTTCAGTACTTGTGGCACGTGGGCTCTAGAGCGCAGGCTCAGTAGTTGTGGTGCAACTTAGTTGCTTAGTAGTGGGCTTAGTTGCTCTGTGGCATGTGGGATCTTCCTGGACCAGGGATCAAACCGTGTCCCCTGCAGTGGCAGGCAGATTCTTAACCACTGTGCCACCAAGGAAGTCTCTCACCACTTTTATTCAACATAGTTTTGGAAGTCCTTGCCACAGCAATCAGAGAAGAAAAAGAAATAAATGGAACCCAAATTGGAAAGGAAGAAGTAAAACTGTCATTGTTTGCAGATGACATGATACTATACATAGAAAATCCTAAAGATGCCTCAAGAAAACTACTAGAACTCATCAAAGAATTTGGTAAAGTTGCAGGTACAAAATTAATAGACAAAAATCTGTTGCATTTCTGTCCACTAACATGAAGTATCAGAAGGAGGAATTAAGGAAACAATCCCATTTATCATCACATTGAAAAGAATAAAATACCTAGTAATAAACCTACCTGAGAAGGCAGAAGACCTGTACTCTGAAAACTGTAAGACGCTGATGAAAGAAACTGAACACAACACAAACAGATGGAAAGATATACTGTGTTCTTGGATTGGAAGAATCAATATTGTTAAAATTACCACACTACCCAAGGTAATCTACAGATTCAATGCAACCCCTATCAAATGACCAATGGCATTTTTCACAGAACCAGAACAAATAATTTAAAAATTTGTATGGGAACACAAAAGACCCCGAATAGCCAAAACAATCTGGAGAAAAAAGAACAGAGCTGGAGGAATCATGCTCCCTGACTTCAGATTCTCCTACAGAGCTACAGTAATCAAAACAGTATGATACTTGCACAAAAACAGACACATAGATCAATGGGACAGGCCAGAAAGGCCAGATATAAACCCACGCCATTATAGTCAATTAATCTACAACAAAGGAGGCAAGAATATACAATGGAGAAAAGACAGTCTCTTCAATAAGTGGTGCTGGGAAGACTGGACAGCTACATAAAAGAGAATTAGAACATTCTCTAACACCATATAGAAAAATAAACTCAAAATGAATTAGGAGTTTGGGATTCAAATAAACATACTACTGTATATAAAATAGATAACCAACAAGGACCTACTGTCTAGCACAGGAAACTATACTCAATATTTTGTAATAACTTACAATGGAAGAGAATGTAAAAAAGAATAGTAACTGAATCATTTTACTGTACATCTGAAACTAACACAACATTGTAAGTCAACTATATTTCAATAAAAATTAAAAAAATAAACAACCCCCCCCACAAAAGTTCTATGAATAATACTATGAATTAAGCTCGCTACTTTTGAAAAAAATGTTTTAAAAACCCCTCAAAATGGATTAAAGACCTAAATGTAAGACCAGATACTATGAAACTCCTAGAGGAAAACACAGGCAGAACACTCTTTGACACAATTGCAGCAATATTTTTTTGGATGCGTCTCTTAAAGTAAAGGAAATAAAAGCAAAAATAAACACATGGGACCTAATTACACTTAAAAGCCTTTGCACGGCAAAGGAAACCATCGACAAAACGAAAAGACAACCTACTGAATGGGAGAAAATATTTGCAAATGATACGACCAATAAGGGATTATACACATTGAAGCATTCAGGGGTAAAGGAATATGATGTATGCAGTATACTCTCAAATTATTGAAAGAAAAATATTTATATAATAAGGACAAAATGATAGAGAAAATGTGGCAAAATGTTAACAAGTGGTGAATCTTGGTAAAGGGTACGTGAAAGTTTTCTTTTTCCCACAATTTTTTATACATTTGAATTTTTTTCAAATAAAGTTTAAAAATTATTTTTCCAATCTGATAGGTTAAGAAATGTTTTGATGTATGTTTCTTTAGTTATGTGTAATGGTGAGTATCCTTTCATATGTTTATTTTACACCTGAATATCTTTTTTACACATCGCTTATTCATATCCTTTGCCTATTTTTCTAATGTATTTTTTATGGTTTTTCTCATTTGTATTTGAATTTGTATGAGTCTTAATGGGAATTAGTGTTTTTTCTGACACATATGCGCAAAATAGGTTTTCTGAGTTTGGCATTACTTAATTTAGTTTATGGTGCTTTATTGGTTGTTACTGTTGCTATGAACAATATTTAATTTTTATGCAATCAAATTTATCAATCTTTCTATATGGCTTCTGGATTATATCCTGCTTAGAAAGGCCGTTTTTACCCCCAGCCTACTAATGCTTTCTTCTAGTACTTTTAGAATTTAATTTTTTAGGTTTAATTTATTTATCAGTTGGGAATTCCATCTGTTTAAAGAATTTATTTTTTCCCCAAATCACCAGTTTTACTAAAGACACATATTAAACAATTTTACTTTCCTCCACTGACTTGAAACATCTACTTCTGGACCCTTCTCAGCGCCACTGATCTATTCCTTCTTTAGTTCCAAACTGTTTGTATTGTTTTAATATTTTTTTTTTTTTGGTAAATTATTTATTTATTTATTTATTTATGGCTGTGTTGGGTCTTCGTTTCTGTGCGAGGGCTTTCTCCAGTTGTGGCAAGTGGGGGCCACTCTTCATTGCAGTGCACGGGCCTCTCACTATCGCGGCCTCTCTTGTTGCGGAGCACAGGCTCCAGACGCGCAGGCTCAGTAATCGTGGCTCACGGGCCCAGCTGCTCCGCGGCATGTGGGATCTTCCGGGACCAGGGCTCGAACCCGTGTCCCCTGCGTTGGCAGGCGGATTCTTAACCACTGCGCCACCAGGGAAGCCCCTGTTTTAATATTTCTTAAAGCCAATGATTCTAATATTAAATTTTGGAAACTACCTGGCTGTTCCAGCATAAATAGTTATCCATTGGTATCTGAGGAGGATTGGTTCCAGGATTGCCCTCCACCCCACTCCCCTGTGCCCCCAGGATACCAAAATTCATGGATGCTCAAGACTCATATAAAATGGCACAGTATTTGCATAATAACCTACACAATCCTCCCATATACTTTAAATCATCTCTAGGTTAACTTATAATACCTAATACAATGTAAATGTTATGTAAATAGTTGCCAGCACCTGACAAATTCAAACATTATCTTTGGGAACTTTATGGAATTTTTTTTCAAATTTTTGATCCACAGTTGGTTGAATCTGTGAATGCAGAACCAGCAAATATGGAAAGCCAACTGTATGTATGTGTGTGTGTGTGTGTATGTGTATGTGTGTCTGTGTGTGTGTGTATGTGTGTGTGTGTATCCTCCTTAATCAATCCCTTCCTTTGCATTTCATGACCCCCACGTTGCTGGTTTTCCTCCTTTCTCTACGCTAGTTATTCCCAGCTTCCTTTGTCAGTTGCTTTTTCACTAATCATCCTTCAATATTTGGAAAAATTTTAGGGCTTTTCTCTTCTCTCTTCCTACTAGGTGATCTCATTGGCATTGATTCTTTTAACCTTGTTTATGGTGCTTTTTGTAAAAAAAGTTTTATATTTATATAAAATATTTAAAAGTTTTAAATTTATATACAAATATATCAATTTTCTTTTATGGCTTCAGGGTTATATCCTGCCTAAAAAGGGTTAAGCCATAGTTTAATTATTATGACTTCATTACTATGTTGATGACTCCTAAATTTTAATCTCAGCCTAGCCTCTTTTCTAAGATACAGATGCATATAAACAGTGAGCTGCTCAGTGTCTCTATTTAGCTATCTCACAGGCATTTCAAACTGAATATATCTAAAATGGAACCCATGATTTTACCTCCTCAAATTGTTCCCCTCTCCATTTCATTTCTAGTACAGATTCCCAGAAATGAGACTGCCGAGTCAAAGAGTGTGAACAAAAAGTGTGTAATTTTGATATACTGCCCAATTTCCTTATAGAGGGGTTATATCAATTTATACTTACACTAGCAGTGTAGATATTTCTCCATGGTCTTGTCAACAGGGTGTGTAATCAAACTTCTGGATACTTGCAATCTGATAGATTACAAATTTGTAATCTGATAGATAAAAAATAGTACTGTGGTATAGTTTTAATTCGTTTTTCAGTTATTATGAACAAACTTGAGCAGATTTTCATATGTTTAAGGGCAATCTGAACTTCTTGTTTACTGCCCATTTTTCTGTTAGGTCACTGGTCTAGGTTATTGACCAATAGGAGCTCTTGATGTATTAAGGATATATCGTCTGTAATATGAATTGAAAATATTTTCCCCCAGTTTGTCTTTGATTTTTGTCTTGATATTGTTTTGTTTTACCATGCAGAAATTTTTAATTTTTATATAGTTAAATCTATCAATATTTTCTTCTATGCTTTCTGGGTTAGTCAATTACACAGGCCTTCTTCATTTCAAGATTATAAAGGAATTGCTTCATGTCATCTGCTACTATTTTCATGGTTTCACTTTGTATTTTTTAAATCTTTGATCCATTGGAAGTTATCCTGTTGGACAGAAGAGTGGTATTAAGGAATAAAATGAACCATGTCTTTCCTTTGCTTAAAACCCTTTAATGGTTTTCTTTTCTTTTTTAAAATAAATTTATTTATTTATTTATTTTTGGCTGTGTTGGGTCTTCGTTGCTGTGCGTGGGCTTTCTCTAGTTGCGGCGAGCAGGGGTTACTCTTCATGTGGTGTTCAGGTTTCTCACTGCAGTGGCTTCTCTTGTTGCAGAGCATGGGCTCTAGGCGTGCGGGCTTCAGTAGTTGTGGCTCAGGGCTCTAGAGCACAGGTTAAGTAGTTGTGGTGCACAGGCTTAGTTGCTCCACAGCATGTGGGATCTTCCCAGACCAGGGCTCGAACCCATGTCTCCTGCATTGGCAGGCGGATCCTTAACCACTGCACCACCAGGAAAGCCCTTTTAATGGTTTTCTATTGGTCTTAAGATTACATTTCAAATTCTTAACATGGTCTATTAACTCCATTGTGATCTGGCTCTATTCTTTCTGTAAAATCATTATGTTACATCCTCCCTTTTGCCCTCTGGATCTCACTGGGTTTCTTTCAGTTCCTTGAACTTGTTACGCTTCATGTTTCAGAATTTTGTATGAACTGTTCCAGAACCAAAGTTAAATCTCTCTGTAATACACTGTTAAATCATCCAGGGCTTCTTCTCTGTAGCACCCATTAACTGTAATTATTTATTTATGTAATTATGAATTCAATGGCTATCTTCCCTGCTAGATTATAATTTCCACTAGAAGCAGACACCCTAGGCATCTTGTTCATTACTGTAGCCTTTGTTCCCAAGCACAGTGGCTGAAGTATAGTAGCTTTACAAATACTTATTAAATGAATGAATAAATGAAAAATAACAGGTTTAATAAAAAAATCCTTCTAATAACATCCAATTTCATTTTTCTGATTATTAGTTCAAATAATCTCTAATCTACAATTTATTCTGCTGAACAATCATATAATCAGGAAGGAAGTGCTTTATAAAAATGACCAATACCAAGTATCCTATCAGTAATAAACTGTATTCTGGCTTATAAATTAGCCTTTTATGAATATGTCTAGGGAAATCAATCCCTGAAAACTTTAGTTTTGCTAACAGAACACAAAATTGTCCTCTAAAATAAAAACCAGGCTTAGTATTTATAACATTTCTTTGATATTATGAGTTAGAATTAGCAGTAAATACCTAACAGGTATATGTTAGCACAATAGTGAACCCATATTGTTCTCCTGACAAATACATTGTGAATGCATCAAACCACCAAGTACAACTCACCTCTTGAAAGTTATGTTGAGTGAACTTGTCTGCTATCCTTAGCAACTCACGACATGAATGTGTGTCAGCAAAAGCCCGAATGCCCAGGCAGTTAGAAGGATCTAACTGTCTCTTTAAGAATTCACAACAGGCTTCCTGTATTTCTGCCAGCTGAAGGAGGCAAGCAGCTGGCAGAAGGGTCTGAACATTGCCCTCTTCCACAGTTATCTGGGAGGTATATGCAAAGTCTATCAGTAGTTCCATAGCCCTCTCATCTATGTCTCGGATCACAACTTCCGTCTGACGGCTCTCTGCCAATTCTCCTGTAAACATAGCTCGGAAGTAGGGACTACAGGCTGACAAAATGACTCGATGGGCATATATCTTCTTAGCGCCCACAACTAGCACCACATCGCACAGCTCCCGGTGCTTTCTCAGAAGGTTAATCACTTCCAAGGTTTGTCGAGGGTGCTTGTCTGAGATATAGGGCATGCGGGCAGGTTGGGGAACCCCTTCTGGCAGTTTGTTGGGGTCTCCAAGGGTGCAGCGGCTTGTTACATCCATTCCAGTCTCTCCTGGTCGAATGTTGGTACACCTACAGAGATGGGGGTGGGAGAGAGAAGAGAAGATGGGAATATTTTTAGAAGCTCATTCCTGCATTTCACATGTATTTTGTATGTAGAAATTCAGGTGCTAACTTACTAGGTAAATGCCACAAACTTAAATTATTGACAAATAATTAGAACTAAGATATTTGGGTTTTCATAATCATCACACTGTATCTATCAACATGGAGAAAAAAGAGAATCTATGCCCCTCAATTAAGATGATAACTATGCTTTTAACAAATATTTACTAGTTCTTATATTTTACAAAGCATTTTGCTATGGACTGAGGAAAATTCAAAGAAATATAAAGAGGCAATCGGGGAACCTAATTATCTAGAAGGAGAAACACATGAATAGCCAGAAAGGGGGCAACCAGGATAAAAAATGTGGTTCAGAAAGGCAAAATCTATAGTTATTTGTTTATACTGGAACATAGACCTGACTGGCATAAGCTATCAGGTTATTACAAAGGTATGTATTTTTTTGTGTGTGAAGTAGGAATATTACATTGCGTTTTTCCAGAGCTTAGGTGAAATATCCTACACACATGCTTCAGATCGTTATACTTCTGTTTCTGATCCTCTACTTACTAAGCAGTCTTCTGACTCATATGAGTCTCAGAAACTAATCATCTATGACTGTACTGAGATAGTCTAATACTGGCCTGCAAGAGACAGTATCAGTTTACTACCCCTAAAGCTGTAGCACTGACAAAACCGACAGTATAATAAAACACTAGAGTGTTGACAGAATCCCCAGGGAAGGAGAGGAGAATCTAAAAGGGCATTTTAGGAAGAAGAAACTACACTTAGCTCTTCCTTTCTTCAGCAGCAACCTGTTTTTCCCAAGTACTTATAAATTCAATATTTCTATGCTTGGCCTCAGCCTACAGGTAACTGTATTCTATAGTACAAACTGTTCATAATTCCTGACATCTGGTAGAAACAGCACTGTTTATGCTTGACAATTTAAAACTGAAACGTAAAACTGAGCAGTTAAAGGATAATTTTTACCACCCATGTAAACAAGCAAAAAAGCTTTTAGCCACAGTACTTAATGGTCTCTTGTTTGTAGTAGATGCTGAAATAATAAATCACGTGGTTAACAGTGGTACACTCAAGCTTTAAAAAAGAACCACCATTAAAGACAAGACCATTTAAAAATTTTCCATTATAATACTGACATTGTATGTTGAAATTAAAGAGTTTTTGTTGTGACCTTAATTATGTACACAGATGGTACTGTTGAACTCAGACATAAACAATTTTTTATTTCACCTAAGTACAATATGGAAGCTAATTTCTACATATCTACTTTTTTTTTTTAAAAAAACAGTATGCAAATAAAACACTTACGATTGTATTAGATTGTATAGATTCTGACTTTCAAGAATCGGTAATTTCTCTATTCTTATCAACTGTCTGGTTTGCAAACTTGGAAGGAATTCTCTTAAATGTGGTCATTCTCAAAAGTTCTGTTTTATCTTCTCTCTATACACATTCTTGGGGAAGTGCATTTAATCTCATGGTTCCCATCACCCATATGTCAATGGCTAAAGGATTCTTAACTCCTACCTGGATAAATCCCGAATTTGGATCCATACGAATGTCCCACCATCACTCAAACTCAATTTATCTTAATGATATATCTAAAACTGATTCCTTGACTCTCTACTTTTGTACAAGTATATGTCTCTCCTCTAGTCTTCCCCAGATCAGTAAAAGGCAGTTTCATTGTTCCAGCTGCTCAGGCCAAAAATCTTTTTTTAAAAAAATTAATTAATTGATTAATTTATTTTTGGCTGCACTGGGTCTTCGTTGCTGCACATAGGCTTTCTCTAGTTGTGTCGAGTGGGGGCCACTCTTTGTTGCGGAGCACAGGCTCTAGGCACGCGGGCTTCAGTAGTTGTGGCACGTGGTCTCAGTAGTTGTGGTCTGCAGGCTTAGTTGCTCCGCAGCATGTGGGATCTTCCCGGACCAGGGCTCGAACCTGTGTCCCCTGCATTGACAGGCAGATTCTTAACCACTGAGCCACTAGGGAAGTCCCAGGCCAATAATCTTGGAGCCCCTTCCCTTCCACATACCCTCAAACCCAATCCATCAGCAAATTCTGTCATTCTACCTCCAAATAATACCTAGAATCCAACCATTTCTTTACCTTTCCACTAGTCCCACCCTAATTCAGGGTATCCTCACACTTCTTTATATGATAATAGCCTCATAAGTGGTCTGCTTGCTTCCACCTTTGCTGATTTATATTCTCTTCTCTAAACAATCAAAATGATCCTTTAGAAAAGTCAGACTACACCATTCCTCTGCTCAAAATCCTTTAAACACTCATATCAGTGGCAAAAAACAAAGCCTATAGAGTTTACGAACTTCTATATGACTCCTCCCCTGGCTAACTCTCTGAATTCATCTCCCACTTTCCCCTTACTCATGGTTCTCTAGTCACACAGACTTCCTTGCTATTTCTGGGACATGCCAAGGCCTCTCTTGCTTCAGAGCCTTAATCCTTCTTCCTGAAAGGTTCTTCCCCAAATATCTGCAGAGCTCATTCCCTTATTTCTTTCAGATTTCTGTTCAAATGTCAACTTATCAGACCACCTTATACGAAACAGCATCTCTTACTTCTACTACCCTATACCCTTTACTGTGCTTAATTTTTCTTCTTAAATAATTACCTCCTGATATAATGTATTGGCTTTCTCTCCCAACCAGAACATAAGCTCCATGAAAACAAGGCCTCTGTTCTCTTTTACTCAATGCTATCCTTCAACATGTGGATCCAGTGCTCATTAAATAGCTGTCAAATAAATTCAGCTTTTCTTCCTGCCAAAATAAACTATACCCTCCAAACTTTCTTGTCTGGTTCTCTTGAAAGAATGCCCAGTTTGTAGCCAGGCAAACATAGATTCAAACCTTAGCTGCATCATTTACTAGGTATAATCTTGGGCAAATTACTTAACTTCTCTGATCCTCAAGTTCATCATTTGTAATTGTGGGGATAATTACACTTACCTCACAAGGAAAATGACAGTGTTGGGATTTGTCTGAATGTAGGTCCTCTGACTCCAAAGTCAGTGCTTTATCCTGAACTGTTTTGGTCAACTAGATGGAGCATTTGAAACGGAAATGATCCTGGCAATCTGGTTTACGTGGTTGTTGTTCTTAGAAGGGAGAAAAGGCAAGCACGCTGCCACATGGCTGGACTACGCTGCTCTTTTAGGAGAATAAGAAGGAGCAAGAACAAGGATCACCGAGACTATAAGGGGTGCCTCATTTAAAATCTTCTGAGAAGTTGTATTTAATTCTAGACGTTATATTTAATTCTATACATTAAGTTATTTCTTCTGTGGTTCTGCTATTTGTTTTTGTAAATGTTTACTTAAAAAAAATCTAAGCCCACATCCTCCAACAGTCTCATCACATCCAAAGGGTTCTACTGGCAGAAATGGTTTGTTTTTTCTCCCCCCACCACCTCACCCCATACATCCCAGTACATTTTTCTGGGCATCTTTGAGGGGAAGTTATAGTAAGTGTCCCAGAAATAGGTTGTGTTCATACCTTGTCACATCTATATTCACAACTTCTTTGTTTGGAGTCTGATGGATTAAGTACTCTAATGATTTGAGGGGTGGGGTGGTAAACTAAAGTGTGAACTGCTCCCCAGCAAGAGGAAAGAACCCTAGGAAAGCTATTTTTTTTAACCACTTTTTAAAAATTGAAGTATGGTTAATTTACAATGTTGTTAGTTTCAGGTGTAGAGCAAAGTGATTCAGTTATACATACATATATGTATACATATATATATATGTTCTTTTTCAGATTGTTTCCCATTATAGGTTATTACAAGATATTGAATATATTTCCCTGTGCTATACAGTATGTCCTTATTGTTTATCTATTTTATCCTGTGTATATGTTAATCTTAAACTCCTAATTTATAACCCCCCCCTCCACTATCCGCTTTGGTAACTGTAAGTTTGCTTTCTATGTTTGTGAGTCAATTTCTATTTTGTAAATAAGTTCATTTGCTTTCTTGTTTTTGTTTTTTGTGTGTGTGTTTTTTTTTTTTTTTTTGGTTAGGAAAGCTTTTAATTAAAGGCTTGGGGGAGCAAGCCTGATTGTCCAAGTGAAAATTCATCTGGAGAAACCAGAGGATCTGAAATTATTTGCTTTTCTATCCCAATAGTGAACTAACGACATTACAAATATATATATATATATATATATATATATATGTATATATGTATATATATATATATATATAATATATACATAAAGAAATTGAACTCAAATAACATTTTTATTAACTTAATTTTCAAGACTAATTTACATATGTTTTAAGGCTGAAGGAGCTAAGTGGAAGGATTATTCTGGACTCTATCCACAGTTAACAAACTAAGGAGACCAAATAGAGCTTTTGCCTTCTCCCACAAAAGGACTGCCAATTGCTTCATTTGCAAATATTTTCTCCCATTGTGAGCGTTGTCTTTTCATGTTGTTTATGTTTTCCTTTGCTGTGCAAAAGCTTTTAAGTTTCATTAGGTCCCATTTGTTTATTTTTGTTTTTATTTCCATTTCTCTAGGAGGTGGGTCAAAAAGGATCTTGCTGTGACTTATGTCATAGAGTGTTCTTCCTCTGTTTTCCTCTAAGAGTTTTATAGTGTCTGGTCTTACATTTAGGTCTTTAATTCATTTGGAGTTTATTTTTGTGTACGGTGTTAGGGAGTGTTCTAATTTCATTCTTTTACATGTAGCTGTCCAGTTTTCCCAGCACCAAGAGGGAGGAGACATGGGGATATATGTATATGTATAGCCGATTCACTTTGTTATAAAGCAGAAACTAACACACCATTGTAAAGCAATTATACTCCAATAAAGATGTTAAAAAAAAGGGGGGGGGGAAGGACTGCCAATTCTAGGAAAGAATCAGTCTTTCTAAAACCAAAAGGGTATAAAATCTGCCAATCAGTTTAGCAGATTTTGTATTCATTAAGTGCTTATGAAAAACATAACTTCAAGATAAAGTCCATTAATGGCATATTTTACCATCAACTCTCTCAAACCTTAACAAAATCTTACTTCTTTCTACCAGCCATGTACTTCACAGGAAGCTGACCAAGTCCCCAGCTTTAAGGATGAATCCCAAATTCTCTTGCAATTTTAGGTCAGGATGAAGCTGATAGGGAAGAGGCTACACTGGAGACACAGAGAGAACTTGGGTCCAAGAAGGTACTATCAGGCCATGCATCGACCAGCCCTGGAGCTCACACTACCTATGGCCTTCTCGTTATGTAAATAAAAGATGTCCATATCGATTAAGCCAGTTTGAGTCAAGAAACTTTATGTTACTTTCAGCCCCAAACTTTCTGATACCAAAAACACAGTAGTTAAAATGTGAAACAGTAAAATTAGCCACATGTTCTAAATTTACTAACCAACTTTAATACAGAAAATTGCCCTTGCTTTGACTGGCCAACTACTCCTGTATGTAGAGGTTCTTGCTCCATTATTATCAGATTTTCTAAATATGGTACTGATAGATTTAGAATTATGGTTTGAATTTGTGCCTTTTCTTTCAAATGAAGTAAAAATGTTGTTAGAAGACTAGATACTCTTTCTTCATGGCTGATTGCCCAGTTCCTGTTAGGCTGTTACATTAAGTTTTAAAATACTGTTTCTCTAACACCAGCTATGAGGGGGTGCTTGGTAAAAGCACAGATTCTTAAGAGGGGCTAGAGAATCAATATCTCTGGGGGTGTAGTTCCAGAGTCTGCATTCAGCAAGCAGGTTATTTTAACACAAATTAAAGTTTGACTAATAATTGGCTAATAAATTGGACCAATAAATAAAATTTCTTTATTAGCGGAAAATGTTGGTTTTTACAAAGAGACTATGTTGACCTAAGTTGAAAGGAAATAACAACATGGAGAAAGTAATGATTCAAAATGTAGCTATAGAGGAAAGAAAAAAAGTAAGAGCGAAGTCTTGTCAAACATACAAAATGAAATAAAACAAGAAGGATTCACATTTACCAAAATGTCAGTAAGTCTAAAAAATCAGACATTATGTATGAAATCATTTTAAGAAACTGTAGGGACTTCCCTGGTGGTCCAGTGGTAAAGAATCTGCCTTCCAATGCAGGGGACCCGGGTTCAATCCCTGGTCGGGGAACAAAGATTCCATATGCCGCGGCGCAACTAAGCCCACACGCCACAACTACCGAGCTCTCACGCCTCAACAAGAGAGCCCGGGGGCCGCAACCTACAGAGCCCACATGCCCTGGAGCCCGCACACCACAAGTAGAGAGAAAACCTGCATGCCACAACTAGAGAGAAGCCGGTGTGCCACAACGAAGACCCGACGTAGCTAAAAAAAAAAACCAAAAAAAACTAATTACTACATTTGAATTTCTACATATAATTGGAAGGAAAAAGCTGCTATTAAAATTTTTTCAATTATTCTTTCACATTCTGTGGGAAAGGGCAATGTTTATTTCAGAGACAGATGGTGCTTTTAAGAAAACACCTATTTGGGCCTTTTAAATATAAAACGCAAGGTGAGGGCCCCTTGGGATGATAAAGACCATTAGATGTACTTCGTCTGCAGTATTTTTTGGTTTGTTTTGAAATGTAAATTGAATTTGAATATCATTAGGAGGGCTTGGAATCTTAGTTCACCACAGTCCCCACCACTCTCTCTTATGTGAAACTATGCCATGCACTTATATGAACTACCTATAAGATATATGAGGATTTTGTTTTTTAACCTCTGTTCTAGAGGTAGCAAGATTGTAACAAAGAGAACTAAACTACTCAGTATAATAAAGTAACAGTAACTTCAAAGGGAGAAAGTTTTAGGGAGAGAAAGAGAATTAGAAAGGAAAAGAAACAGAGACTGATTAAAACTGGTGGCAGGTTGTGATTTAAGGAGAGAAACAGCCAGTGAGAAAATAATGAATGGCCAAACCTTTATGGCCTCCTTCATTATCCGTAAACTTTCAGTAAAAACCTGAGGTATTCAATGGCAGTCGTCAATGAAGGTGAAGAGAGAGACAGTGAGTATACAGTATTTCTAGAAAGAAGCTTGGCTGTGAAAAGAGACATAAACTACTATGTCTGTTTAAAGAGAGTAATAACTGGAAAATGATTATATATTGATGCAAAGAACCAGAAGGAGGGAGAAGTTTTAAAATATATGTAAAGAGGGAGAGAATAAATGATGGAGCAAAATTCTTGAAAAGTGGGAGTATTTAGAAACAAAATACAGAAGAACGGATCTTAGACAAAAGGAAGAAGGGCTCACCATAAGAGGTCAGAGTAAGGCAGTGGGAGGAAACATAGTGTGGAAACAGACACATTTATTTTTGGGTAAGGAGGTGTCAGGAGCTTGAGGAAGTTCATACCTGATGGCCTCTTTTTTCTGTGAAGTTTGGAGTTGGGGGAGCAGGTCACTTGCTGCCACTGAAAGGAGTGTTAAGAGGATTATGAGAAGAATGGATAAGGATGTGAAATAGCTACTGTGGAGTATGAGTAAGCATTGATTAGGGACTCATAGAAATACTGTTGGATGACACTGTTGGCCCGAATGATATTAAAGACTCTGAATACAGTAGCATGAATTCCCTGTGGCTGGTTTTATCCAGCAGTAATCAACAGCCCAAATTACAGAATATAAATGCCTGCCTTAATCTAGAATGGGTAAATGCCATGGACACACTCGGGAGTTGAGTGAGTGGTGGCTAGAAAATGGTTGAAGTGGTTGCAGGAGTAAACTGTGTAAAAACACAAGAGACAAAAGCATGTTGATTATGATTAGGTCAAAGAACAGCTGGAATGGGCATTCAAGAGGTTATGGTCAGAAAACAAGTTATTAGGACTTAAAATGATTTCAGAGAGAGATTTTCTGAGTGATAGTAGGAAATGAATTTTTGAAGTGAGTGAAGGTAAAAGTCCCAAGAATTTAGGAGGTCAAGGAAATGCAGGCTAGACAAATGGATGGGTCATTCCCATGAATACTGATATTTCGAATGATAGAAAAATCAAGTCGTGCATGTAGGAAACAAACCAAAGAACAAATAAAAGATCTTAAATATTCTTCATGTTTACTAAGGGAATGCTACAACTTTAGTACCTCCTTAAGTACATTTAATAACAGCATTTCCACATACCCAAAATATTTGAGTCAACTTAAATTTCATAGCTATCTTGGCACTCGTTCCTCAGATCTACTTCAAATGGAATAGTCTTAATTGAGGAAAGAGTCATTTTCTATAAGTGGCTATGATAATTTGAAATCAAGCACAATAAAAAGTTTAGAAAAACATAGCCTTCTAAAGCATTTATAATCAAGTTTTATCTCTTAGTCCAAAGACCTGCAGAATCTCTCCTTAGCTTGGAATTGTGCTCCGTATCTACCAAATGAGCATCTCTCCCTTTATACTTCAAACATTTGTTTTAATTTGGAAATTAGCAGCCTGCTCTTAAAAGATTCAGCTGAGTTGACCCTCATTTAAAGTCCTAAGCACACATGAATAGGGAGAGCTAGAGATTTGAGCATACAAATCCTTAAAACAGAAATAACATCTCAAGGTGCCAGTGAGGCTTATTAGAAGAGCATCCACTAGGCAGTACATTCCCTACCATACCAGAAAGCCAGGCGGTTAATTCCTTAATCTGAAAGTAGGTCATGAATACTTCAGCCTTAAGGCATCACTGTTTATTGGATGAAATGAGGGTCAGCATTGGGTGCCTTGGCCCAGCAATCAAGGTAAGATGGAGAAAGGGCAATTGGCCATGCAAACAAGCTGGTCTCCCTTTATGTCAGGAAAGCAAGTCTCCCTAGGATACCTCTCAGCAACTTCCACTGACATTTCATTGGCAGCACTGTGTTACATAGCCAACCCAAAATGCAAAGAATATTAAAGATATCAAGTATAATATTTTTTTTCTTGTGTCTATATAGTAGAAGGAGGAAAGAAAGGAGAGGTGTTGAGTAAGCCAACTTGGCATGGCACACCGAGAAAGAGCCAAATCAAGCAGGTGTATCTTATATTACTATTTTTTTAAATTAATTAAGTTTTTGGCTGAGTTGGGTCTTCATTGCTGCGCACGGGCTTTCTCTAGTTGCAGCAAGCGGGAGCTACTCTTCATTGTGGTGTGTGGGCTTCTCATTGTGGTGGCTTCTCTTGTTGCGGAGCACGGGCTCTAGGCACACGGGCTTCAGTAGTTGCAGCATGTGGGTTTGGTAGTTGTGGCACACGGGCTTAGTTGCTCCATGGCATGTGAGATCTTCCCAGACCAGGGATCGAACCCGTGTCCCCTGCATTGGCACCTGGATTCTTAACCACTGCGCCACTAGGGAAGTCCCCTTATACTACTATTTTAAAGCATACATTTTAGACTAACTAGAATAAACTGGAAATTCTAAAGACAAGAGATGTGAATGGGATTTGTCTTTTGATGTTGAACTCAAGGAGCTCATCTGTGATCTTCACCGTGAGTGAACATTATCAATAAAATCTCTAGATACAATTAAATAAAACAATACCCAAAGAACCTAAAGCTTCTTACCCATTTATGAATCTTCAATGGGTTTTCATCTTAGGCCCCACCTTAAACACCCCTGGTACTCCCTAGGATTTTGCTTTTGGCATCCTCCTTTTCTGTTCTACCCTCATTCACACCTACAACTTCAAGAATTTTCTGCATACTGATGACTCACAATTTTTTTCTCTCTCCAGCCCAAACCATTCTTCTGCCCCAGATCCATATTCCAATTACACGCTGGCTATCTCTACCTGGCTGTTTCCTAGACATAATAATCTTAAAGAATACAAAAGAGAATCTATTCTTGGCTTAGTAAAACCTGTTCCTCTTCCTGTATTTTTGATCTCATTATGGCAGCACCTAGTTTCCCAAGCTAAGATCTTTGGAGTCATTTATACTGTTACCTTTTCCTCACTCTATATTCACCAAATCCTTTTGATTTTACTATTAAGCAAACTCTTAATTCCATCCTCTTCTCTCAATCCCCACTGCCATAGATCTACTTCAGGTCCTCATCAGCTTTCATCTAAACTACTACAACTCCTTTAAATTAGTATTTTTTTGCCATTATCTCTTCCCTTTTTCTGGTCTACATCCTATCTTCTTAAATATCAGCCCCAAAACCAAATCTGATTTGTATAACAACATCCATTGGCTCTTAAATACCTAAAGGGTAAAGTTGAACTCTTTCCCATGGTTGTAGCCTCATTTTCCATGATTTTTTCCCCTTGTTTCCCCTTCTTCCTCCCTCATATACTCTACACTGCAGACATACTTACCATTCCATACATCTTATACACTTTCAGGTTTTGGTGTCTTTTTGTGTTTTCGTTTTTGTTTTTGGCACAGCTGTTCCTTCTGTTTATGGTGGCTTTATTATCTCCCTTCTTTAATTCTTATCCTTTAAAGTACATTCTTGAAAGCAAATTCTTATCCTTTCTAAAAGATCCAGCTCGAATATCACAACCTCTGTGAAGCTTTCCTCATCTCCACAGAGCAGAGGTTTACCTCTCTATTAAAATGCTGTTCATGGGACTTCCCTGGTGGCGCAGTGGTTAAGAATCCGCCTGCCAATGCAGGGGACACGGTTTCGACCTCCTGGTCTGGGAAGATCCCACATGCCACGGAGCAACTAAGCCCGTGTGCCACACTACTGAGCCTGCGCTCTAGAGCCCACGAGCCACAACTACTGAGCCCGTGCACCACAACTACCGAAGCCCACTCGCCTACAGCCTGTGCTCCGCAACAAGAGAAGCCACCGCAATGAGAAGCCCACGCATCACAATGAAGAGTAGCCCCCGCTCGCTGCAACTAGAGAAAGCCCATGTGCAGCAACAAAGACCCAACGCAGCCAAAAAAAAAAAAAAAAAAGTCCTGTTCATGTTGTATTATGGTATCTGTTTACATGTCTTTCCATCACTTCATCTGTATATGTACAGTATACAGGCATAGAACAAGTACTATATAAATGTTTGGTGAGTGAATAAACCAATTCCTAATAAAATCAGGCTCAGTTTCCTACTTGTATATTTATGGAAAGATGGAAGAATTACATTGCAAAATGTTTTAGTATCTCTAAATTAAATCAATGGTTAAAAAATAGTATCTTGGGAGACGGGCACACTGTTGGTGAGACTTCAGACTGGTATAATCTCTAAGGAGAGGAATTTGTTAATATTAACCAAAATCTTAAAATGCACATACTCTTTGGGCAATCTGACATCTAAGAATTTATCCTATACTTACACAGCTGGGCAAAAACCACATACAAGGATATTCACTGCAGAACTGGTTGTAACAGCAAACCGTTTGAAATAAATGTCTCTCAAAGGGACTGGTTAACTATGGTACCTACAGATAATAAAATACTATGTAACTATTAAAAAGAATAAGGTGGGTCTATGTATTTGTCATATCTACAAGATAATGTGTGAGGTGAAAAAAGAAAGATACAGAAGACTGTGCATGATGTGCGAACATTAGTGTTTTTTAAAAAGGGGAGCTATTCTATATATGCTTGTATATGTATTACAATACTGAAAGAATGCATAAGAAACTGCTTTCAAGTGGTTCCTCTGGAGAGGAAAATTGGGAGCTAGGGTCAGCATTGGGAGACTTACTTTTCATTGAATATCCTATCTTTTAAATTTTGTAGCATTTACCCATAATAGGTAGTTAAATAAATGAATGCAATGAAGCTTTACTAATAAAATGCCAATCAGTTGCATAAAACTTTATGATTAAGCATTGGAATACCCTAACAGCAATTTTCAATCTTTTCTTGTTCATAGTTTTTTCCCCCCTCATGGGAAAAGTCTGTAGACACTGTTCAGTTGTTCAGTCATTCAAACAATTATTCAGTGATCATTAGGTGCCAGGGATACAAAGATACAGAAGACATATGACACTCAAAGGGCTCACACTCTAGTAGTGAGAACAAACATGTATTCAAATTATCTCAATATAAACAGTTATTTCTCATTCAAAGCTTCTCCAATAGCTGGTAAGTATAAACCCAACATTACTTCCCAGAGACTGCTTTCTGGGTTGCAGCAGCAAGAATGACAACCATAAGGAAAGGGTAGGGAAGTGTGACCATGACTTAACATAGGTAGCAGGTAAAAGTAAAACCAGAGAGCAGTGGTAGGCCAGGCTCTGGCCAAGTGATGGTGATGAAAAAAAAGAACTGTAACTTAACAATTAATGGCACCAGAATTCTCCAACATGTTTAAACAACTGGCAATATTATATAAAAAAAGCAAGAAAAAAAAAGGGTAGGTATGAGTGATTAAGCAAATATTTTATACAGAAATTACTGATAAACCAAAAACATTCTCATGCTGTGCCTTCCCTTTTTAAAAAATAATAAGCTCATATTAAACAATTACATAAGATATGACATTTATGGCAGCTGAGGATGAGAAGCAATCAGTGATTCTTGCAATCATGTTAGAAGTTGAAGTGATGAAGCATTTAATATATGTGTTGTTAATTTCTTCATGTACTTTCAGTCAAATATTATTCCTACTTTAGAGTCAGACACAAATAAGATAATGGTATTTGTTATATCCATAACATCTTTTCATCTGGTGATCTCAAAGCACTTGCAAGCATTCATTAATTCCCAATATCCTGGTCAGATACATTACAGAAGTAAACTGGGGCACAGAGAAGGTGAACAGCTCAAGGGCAATCAAAAAAATCAATAATTGATTTGGAAAAAACATTTATATTCTGGTTCTTGCTCCTGGTTCTAAGTCATACCCCCATCACAAAATGCTTCTTCTCTTAAAAGGGTCTACCAGAGCTATTTATCTTTTTGTTTTGTTTTGTTTTGTTTTTAATGAAAGTGTTTATTGGCAATAAACTTAGCCCTCAACTTACTTGTATTTACAGTATCATTTTGAAATGGATACTCTAAGAGAATTTTTGTTTATACTCAGGATAAAAATTACACAGTATTTTTTTTTGTACTCACAATTGTTTCATTTTTTTTTCACACACACACACTGTATTGTATTTTTACAAGAGATAAATAGACTGACACCATGCATTGTACATGGATGACCACAACACAAGCAACAATGATTGCAATTACCAAACACGAAACACACTCATACTATGTCATAATATTGACATTCAGTCCGGTAATCCTCCACTGTAACAAGAGCTATTTATCTTTGATGTTAAACAAAAATGATTAAATACAGTTCAATAAATGTAAAATGAGTTTTACAAACGAAGAAATAGAAGTGGGCTGATTTTCAATAAGGATTTGAGTCCTATTTGTTGGAACAGATTGAAAAAAAGCATTACTAAATTTCTAAATTCTAGGGTTAGAATTGTCTATGTTTTCCCACACACCGTTCTATTTTTCTATGGACTAAGTCATGTCCAATAACTTTTTTAGTCCTCAAACAAACTTCCCTGCAATGCAGCTATTTTAATTAATAGAACAAATGTATCAATGAACATCAATGAAATAACCAAAACCATAATTAGACATTCAGTACAGTGTATTATAAGCAATCATTAGTCTTATATGGCAACAGAACCCTCTACATTCTATGGTTGAAGACTATAATAAACCGATATAGTATCACAGTACACTTAGTGATTACCACAAAAAATTACCATGCAAAAAGGAAAACTGAAGTGTTAACTACATAAAACTCACAGCACTCTTTAGAAATTTAAGTTTTATATCTTACTCTATTTAAAAAGCTATTAATTCCTGATACTACTTTTGATTTATTTTAGAACAAGAATCATTAGTTACAAGCAGAATTTGGTAAGATTTGAAAGCGTTTAAAATTTTTTTAAATGAAGCCCTGGATTATTATGTGAATTGCATTTAGTGAAACCGAAGGTTTTCTTCCTAAATGCCTACCTGCGCATTGGCTTTCCTTCCATGCAACATGAAAAGTACCCTTCACCACACTCTAAAGCCGAACCTAAGACAACAGAAAAGCAGTAACTTAAAAACTATTTCTGATCTTTCCGATAACAATCTCTATACAATAATTTCGTTCAGTGATAAAGAATTTTATATCCTATTACACGACAGGCCTTTTGCAGATGCACAATCATAACCCTTACCTAGTACCTTTAAGATGACCATCTTTACTCTGAATGCTAAAAAGATTATATGTGAATGTGAGGGTAAGTGCGCTAAATAGTCCCGACTGCTAGGTTAGTCTTGTCTCTCTTCAAAAAGTGCTTTGGAGACATTTAACTTTGACCTATCAAGTATATCTACAGAGTATTCACCAGATACCCATAGCAGTACTAACATGATAGATCGGATAGGGAACACGCTGGTTTAACAACGGATCTGAAAGCTGTTAAGCTGTCCCGAAAGGACAGGAGTAGGAGCAGTCACTTGCCTTTAAAAACAAACAACTCCACTTTCGATAGCCCGGGCAGATAGAACAGGGTAGAGAAACTATGGCTCCAGACTAACATTCTCTTTACAAGCCCTTCCCTCAATTCCCGAAACAATGTCCACCACCCACTTGGCAAGATTTCGCTAGGTCCAGAGGGTTAAGTGGGACTCACGATATCCACTTCCTTCCCCGCAAATTCCAGCCCCTGTCTAGGGAAGTTGTCCAGGGTGCGGAACCCCACGCCCTCAGGCAGAACGGCCCAGCGCCTTCCCTGGCTCCGGAGTAGGGCTGTCAGCCAGCTCGAGCGCAGTCTGGTGCCCCGCAAGGCCCAGCCCCAGTCCCCTAACAGCCCCTTCCTGGTGCCGAATGACAGGCGGCGGGAGACGCACTGCCCTCACCCAATGGGCAGCTCGGCAACTTGGGACCACAGATTAGCAAAGCGAGTCCTGGGTGCTGTCCACTGTCCCCTGCTCTAAGGCTGCTAACCTACCGGCTCCGACACTTTCTTCTCTGCAGTAGGCTCCTTTGCCTCCTCCGCCCGCCACCTCCTCTCTGGCCTCTTTGCCTCGGGTAGCGCAAGGAGGATGCCGCTCCTCGAGCCTATTTCCTCCGCATCCTCCGCCCCACTTCAGCAGCAGGAAGTGGTCCTGTTTCTAAATCGTTCCCTCTGGAACCCACGTACTCTGTCAAGAGGTTCCGGCGCGGATAAGGAAGTAGATGCGCCCTTTGTTGGGGGCTTAGGTCCTTTCAAAGACTGCCAGTCCTCGTTACCAGTTCCTTGTATCCCGACGGTGACCACTGTGCTAGTTCACCGCTGAACTGGCAGTATTTAAATACTGAAGGCTTCTTTCTTCTTTGTTTTCCCCATCAGAAGCCAATAGAAAGATGGGACGAGTCACGGAAAGCCAGGAATTTTGATTTATTTGTAGCTGGCGCGTTTCCTGTTGGCACAATCTTTTCCCTAATTGTGGATTGAATGATTGACACATGCGTACATGCAGTCGGCATGTATCTATTAGGCCCCATATATCTATTAGGTTCCAGATTTCCCAATTTAGCTTTCAAGACACCAGGGTTTTACTCAGGATTTTAAGGCTATGTCAGCTTCCCTTTCACTTAGTATTCTACAAGAGACACTTCACCAAACACTTCTCTGAACTCACTTCAGTATTACTGAGAAAAAAAAAAAAAAAACTTTGTCAGTTTGTCCTTTGCCTGATTTTCCCATAGCACACAGCCACCTAATTTTCACTATATGTTTAGAAAACAAACAAGTGATAGGGTGGGGGATACAATTTCAGTAATATCAGTGAAAGACTGTTGCTGGTTTCCTGATAACTATTATAGGCTGAGCATGAACGTAACCAGATTTTCTTTAGCTGTTCTTCACATGGAATCTACACAGATTTTTGCAGTTGTGTCTGAAAGGGAAAGAATGTATTCTGTTAATTAGCTTGTAGTGGGAAATGCATGGTCTTTAGATCCAGACACCGATAGTTTCAAATCCTAGTCCTGTGATTCACCAGATTTGTGATCTTGGTCAAATTTCTTAATCACTTAGGCATTAGTTTCTTTTGTGTAAAAGGGAAATAATACTCTTTTTATACAATTGTTGAGAGAAGTAAATTATAATGAAGATCATGTGTGTCTGGCACTTAGTAGGCACTCAACAAATGTCAGTTTTCTCTCCTCTTTCTTTAAATGGACTCAACTGAGCACTTATTGCATGCCAAATACCATGCTAGGCTTTGGAAATACAGTCGTGAACAAGATAGACACCATCCTGAAGCTCTAGTGATCATTTATGTGGTTATGATGGTTGACTTTCGAACAACTTTTTCATTATGAGTAATTGGTCTAAACCATCTCCATACAAATGACCAATACAGACTAATGAGAAATCAGAGGAAATCTAATGGGGACTGTGGGGTAAGATTTCCTAGCATTTTTAGAAGAGATGCAGGAAGAAATATCATCTTTTCCCTTTGGCCATTGTTGTGCCTGGATGAGACACCTGGAAGCACCACAACCGTTTTGCAATTATGAGGGAAGGCAGAGGAGAATGAAGCTAGACAATAAGGATGGTAGAACAGAGAGACTGAAAGAATTGGGATTCTTGAATGTAGTTTTTAAACTACTAATTCTCCCTTGCCCAGACACTTCCCTATTGCTGGCCTTGTAGTTATGTGAGATAATAAATTTCCAATAAGTGAGTTGGGGGTTTCTATTAATTGCAGCCAAAAGCATGCTAGTTTGTGTAAAAGGATATAGACAAAATAAACAAGTAAACAAATAAGTAAAATAATTTCAGTCAGTGGCAAATGCTATCTAGGAAAGAGCTAAACAGGTGATGTTATGGACAGTGACTATTTGGGGAAAGGAGAGGCTGCTTTAAGTAGCATGATCAGGTAAGTGCTCTCTGAAAAGGTGGGTTGAGATCTGAAAGGTGAGGGAGAAGCAATCCAGGTGGAAAGCTGGGAGAAGAGTGTTTCAAGTAGAGTGAATAGCAAAGGGAAATGACCTGAGACATAAATAAGCTCATCCTGTTCAAGGAACTTAAAAAAAGCCACTGTGAGTAGAAATAATATTAGATATGAGGTAAGAAAGATAGGCAAGAACAAGATCATATATTGTCTTGAAAGATATTGTAAGAAGTTCAGATTTTATTTTAAATTCTATGGAAGATATTTGGAGATATTTCAGCTCAGTTTAGGTTTAACAGTTGATCCTAAATTCAAAACCTTGAAAATTAGAGGAGAAAAATGTGGATGTTCCATATTAACTATAGGGACAGTCACATGTGGGAAAGAATACAGATCAATATTTCAAGAACTGTTCTTGCTATGGCTGATGGAAAATAAAGGTAGATTTTATTTGATTAAATTGGGGATTTTAATAAAGAAATTTTTCTTGGTAAAATTCAATAATACAATTAATTAATGGCTATAATTCAAAATAACTGCCGTCCATAGCTAATCATTAGTCCCAGAGTGTGTTAATGACTTATAAAGGAACCAAATGTAGGCACTAAGATAGCTCTCAGTTTTTACTTTCTCATCTGGGAATTTAAGGTTGACTTCAGATGCAAAATAATAAGACTAAGCCGGAAAGCAGTGAGTTTTGAGTTGGGGATAGGAAATTCTAGGGAGTTTTAGGATATCAGGAGGGGTATGTGGTTGGTTTTAGGTAGATTTAATTTAAATCTATGATTTAACATCCATGAACTTGGATATCTTGTGTAAGCAACCCAAATTGTGCTTATATAAACTCCTCTGTAAAATGGAAAACAATTTTACAATATTCATAGTGCTATAGGAAGTAGTAGATAATAATCATCACAAATTCTACAAAAATATCCTTAAAAACAAAACACTAGGAGAGAGAGATTATCCTCACTCTATAGATGAGGACGTTGAGGCACATATGTGTTAAATGATTGACTTAAGATTCTGCAGCTAGTTAGCATTAAACTAGTAAGTGATAAAGTATAGAGTTAAATAAAATCAATCTAATGCCGCTCCCCCTCATCTCATAATTAAAAATTTGTCACATGAATTGTAGGAAACTCTTCTGCACAAAATGAAAAGGCAACCTACTAAATGGGAGAAAATATTTGCAACACATATATCTGATAAGGGGTTAATATCCAAAATATATAAAGAACTCATACAACTTAATGGCAAAAAACAAACAAACAAAAATCAATCTAATTTTAAAATGGGCAGATGACCTGGATACACATTTTTCCAAAGAAGACATACAGATGGCCAATGGGCACATGAAAAGTTGCTCAGCATCACTAATCATCAGGGAAATGCAAATCAAGACCGTAATGAGATATCACTTCACATCTTTTAGAATGGCTATTATCAAAAAGACAAGAAATAAGTGTTGATGAAGATGTGAAGAAAAGGGAATTTTGTGTACTGTTGGGGGGAATGTAAACTAGTGCAACCACTATGTAAAACAGTATGGAGGTTCCTAAAAAATTTAAAAATAGAACTACCATATGATCCAGAAATTCTACTTCTGAGTATTTATCTGAAGAAAATGAAAACACTAACTCGAAAAGATATATATACCCCCAAGTTCATTGGACCATTATTTACAATAGCCAAAATATGGAAACAACCTAAGTGTCCATCAATGGATGAATGGATAAAGAAAATGTTATATATATATAATGGAATATTACTCAGCCATAAAAATAATGAAATTTTATCCATTTGTGACAACATGGATGGACCTTGAGGGCATTATGCTAAGTGAAATAAGTCAGACAGAGAAAAACAAATACCATATGATTTCATTTATATGTGGAATCTAACAAGCAAACAAAAAACAAGCTCATAGATACAGAGAACAGACTGATGGTTGCAAAGGCAGGAGGTGGGCGAAGTGGGTGAAGTAGGTCAAAAGGTACAAGCTTCCATTATAAAATAAGTAAGTCATGGGGATGTAATGTACAACATGGTGACTATAGTTTATAATGCTGTATTGCATATTTGAAAGTTGCTAAGAGAGTAGATCTTAAAAGTTCACATCTCAAGAAAAAATAGTTTGTAACTATGTATAGTGATAAATGTTAATTAGACTTACTATGGTGATCATTTTGTAATAAATGCAAATATCAAATAGTTATTCTGTAAACCTGAAATGAATATAATGTTATATGTCAATTATACCTCAATTAAAAAAACCCCACAAAAATAACTTTTAGAAATTAAGGAGAGCAAACTTTAAATGAAATGGTATTGCTTTTGTCTTTAAAAAATATATATATATGAATTATAGGCAGATTGTTACTGTTTAAATGGCAAATATGTTAATGTTTGAACCTCCTTTAAATGACTTGCTTTAATCATGCTCTTTGAAAACTATAATTATATTCCACCCTTGCTTAAAATATAATATAGACTCAGTTATCCACAGGATAAAATTTAGACTCATGATTAAATTAAAGCCTATCAAAATCTATAAGACTAGTCAGCATCTAATTCAGAGGTTCTAAATCTGAGTGCTGTGTATGCCTTCAGTATACTGTGAACCCTCTGCATTTATTTTTTTTCTTTTTTAAAAATTTTTAATGGAGTATAGTTCTTTACAATGTTGTGTTAGTTTCTACTGTACAGCAAAGTGAATCAGCTATACGTATACATATATCCCCTCTTTTTTGGATTTCCTTCCCATTTAGGTCACCAGAGAGAACTGAGTAGAGTGAAGACATGTGATGTGATTGTCTCCAGAGTCCCATTGCTTTCATTAAGGAGAAAGTGACCTAACTTAGTTTAGAATTTGAAATCTGTTCCCTGCCTCCTACTAACCCTCCAGTCATATGATGAATAAGTCATTAGCTAAGGAAAAGCAAAGTTATCTCACAAAATGGGTTTATTTTGTGGTAGAGAAGCAATCTAACATTTAAGCAACACTAACCACTTACAAATGGGTACCATTTAAACTAATTATTAATGGCTTATAAGGTAACTGGAAACTGAGGTCCATAAAAATGGAGGCAGACTTTAGAGCTATTCCCAGATGTGAGGAAATAGAAGATTTTAAAAAAGTAGAACTCTAAGCATGCTGTGAGCATATTTCTGAGGAAAAACATAGTAAATCCCCTTAGATGAGTTTTAGTCAGATACCCGTTTCTCAAGACTGCAGATACAGAGTAAGAGTGAGAAATTCTTTGCCAAGGACAGCTACAAATCTGAGTTTTTCATGACATCATGATACATCTGATTATAGCCCTGGGTTAGAGCCACAGGGATTTGTATAATCCTGAGTAGCTGATCATGATCTGAGACATTAAATTTAGAGAATTTACTTACTTGGATATATCAGATTCCCTCAAGGCTCAAGGAGGAGCCACCCATGCAGACTTTTCTATACATAAAAGTGAAGGAGAATTCCTAAAAGAACTGGGTTAATTCTGTTTTTTTGTATGTTTTTCATAATGCACTGTGAGCCATCCTGTTAGTCAGAGTAAAGCAGGTATGGAATCATAACCCTACCAACATAGGATGTGTGAGAAATTTTCTCCTGTACATTGCAGTTCGACGGAGCCCATTTAAATGCAAATCCTAAGGCAAAGGCCTCATGCACAATTAAGATCTCCGTGTTGAGTAGAGAATTCACATGAGAATCTGTACATATTTATATGTATTTAAATATGTGTGTGTGTGTGTGTGTGTATACAGACACACACACACACATATATATACATGAAAAATAAACCATACCATTGTAAAAACTATGAAAAAGCTTCATTAATAAAGAAAAAAATCACAATAATCACTGAAGAATCTACTTAGGAAATACACCTAATAGTGTTTAGAGTGTGCTCAAACTTCTGCCAGGTGGAACCCTTTCAATGCTATCAAAAAATGTATATTTTAAACACCAGAATATACATGCCCCAAATAATACCTAATCAAGGTCATGTCTTATCCTGGTCCAAGAAGAAAGTTAATGATGATGTGCTGTCTCGACTTATGAAGAATAAATGTCGTGATACATGTGAAGTACTTAGGAAGTACCTGGAACATCATAGATGTTCAACAAATGCAATTACCTAGATTTTTAAATGAAAAGTTTAAGGGAAAGCTCAGTGACTCACAGAAGAGGATGAAATGACTATGAAATAATTAAGAGATAAAAATGGTTCTTAAAAAATGAAAGATGGGGGCTTCCCTGGTGGCGCAGTGGTTGAGAATCTGCCTGCCTAATGCAGGGGACACGGGTTCGAGCCCTGGTCTGGGAAGATCCCACATGCCGCGGAGCAACTAGGCCCGTGAGCCACAACTAGCGAGCCTGCGCGTCTGGAGCCTGTGCTCCGCAACAAGAGAGGCCACGATAGTGAGAGGCCCGCGCACCGCGATGAAGAGTGGCCCCCGCTTGCCGCAACTAGAGAAAGCCCTAGCACAGAAACGAAGACCCAACACACCCAAAAATAAATACATAAATAAATTTTTTTAAAAATGTGCTTGGACCCAAGGTTTAGCAGTAAATAAGACTCACAAGGTTCCTTGTTTTATGGAATTTCATTCTTGAGGAGACAGGGGTTCTAAAATGAAACCATGAATTACACAATTAATTGTTTAATCACTATTGGGATAATTGTCTGAAAGAGACCTCTATCATGCTAAAGAAGATATATAGTAGGGAGCCCAGATCTGGTCTGGAGGATCAGGGGCAGTGAGATGGACAATCTCTAAGATGGCTCCTGTCTTGGTTCAGGCTACCATGACAAAATACCACAGACTGGGTGGCTTAAACAACAGTTTTGGAAGCTGGGAGGTCCACGATCAAGGTGCCAGCTGATTTGGTTTCTGTGTCCCACATCCTTATAGGCCTTATCTTCAAATGCAGTCACATTGAGACTTAGAGTTTCAACATGTGAATTGGGAGGTGGCGGGGCACAAATTAGTCCATAATAGCCCCCAATGTTCTCTGCCTCATGGTATTCATGCCCTTGTGCAACTTCCTTCTTTGACTGTGAGCTGTATCTAGTAACTGACAAATAGAATATACTAAAAGTGATGGACTGTTACTTCCAGGATTAGTTACAAAAGGACTGTGGCTTCTGTTGTGGATGTCTTCTCTCACTTCCTTGTTCTGACGGAAGTCAGCTGCCATATTGTGAGACGCCCTATGGAGAGGTCCTCATGGCAATGAAGAGAGAGAGACCTCTGGCCAACAGTCAGTGAGGAACTGAAGCCCTCAATGCAATAGCTCATGAGGAACTGAATCCTGCCATCAGCACCGTGAGTGAGGTTGGAAGCAAATCTTTTCCCAGTTGAGATTTCAGACTTTGTCAATAGCCTGACTGCAACTTCATGAGAGACCTTGAGGCAGAAGCATCCAGCTAAGCCATGCCTGGATTCCTGATACACAAAAATTGTGATATAATAAATGTTTGTGTTTTTAGTTACTAAATTTTGGGTAACTTGTTATGCAGCAATACGTAAGTAGCACAAAAGATTTCCCTGAGGGAGTGACTCTTACGTAGGAATACGAAGGATGATGGGAGTTACTAGGTGACAGAGTTTGAATGGAGGGAGGAGTGTTCTAGACAAAGACACGAAAGCCAGAGAGGCAAGGACATCTTGGCAAGAGTTCACTGGAGAGAGCAGTGTGAGACAAAGCTGGTGAAATGGGACAGTGCTTTGGAAAGTTCAGGAACATAACAGGAGGAATGATCACAAATCAGACAATGAAAGAGCATTTTCCTAGTTGCCTAGATGCATCCATAGAATTATAGGGTGGAGAGCACCATGATGAGAGCCAGGAGACCTGAGTCCTAGTGCTAACTCTGTGACCTCAATCGATCACTTGGTCATTCTGGTCCTCAGTTTTCTCATCTATAAGATGGAATCTGAATTCTTTACAACTCTCATTCAAGAGTCATTATAGTTATATGAAACCTATATGAGGAAAGCCATAAGACACTCCTGAAAGAAACAAAAGTAGGCTTGAGCAAAGAGAAAGACATCCTATGTTACTGGAGAAGAAGACTCAGTTTCATAGAGATGCCAGTGCTCCATAAATTAATTTATAAATTTAATGCAATCCAAGTAAATCAATATCAGAGTTTTGACAGAGCTAGATAAGTTGATTATAAAGTTCATATGGAAGAATAGAGAAATGAGAATACCCAGAAATAGCCTAAAAGTAGAAAGAGCAAAGGGGAGGGCTAGCCCTAACATATTATTACAACATGTTCTAAACCTCTATAATTAAAACTGTGATTTTGGTGTATGAACAGACAGATGAATAAAGCAGGGTAGAAAATCCAGAAATAGACCTAGGAACACATGGAAATTTAGCGTGTGATAAAGATGATATCTCAAATCAGTGGGGAATATATGGACTGTTGCATAAATGATGCTATACAACTATGGAAAAAGATAAAATTGAATGCATTCCATATAAGGAGTTGAACCCCAGTGCAGTCTCAACAAAGGCCTCTGAAGACACTATGGGACGCTTAGAAGCAGGGATGGCCCCTCAGAGTTTTCACAAGTTGGAATAAAGGAGCTGGGTCTTTCTATCCCACAACAACCAAATGTATCAGAAGTTTAAATGCAAATAATGAAAGTATAAAAATAGTACAGGAAAACACAGATGAATTTTTTAAATTAAGTGTGGAGGAAAACTTCCCTGTGATTCAAAATCTAGAGGCAAAAAGATAAATTTGACTGCATAAAAAAAATTTCCATGGAAAAAATATTACAAATGAAGTAAGAAAATGACAATTAGGAAAAACATATTTGCAATATAGGACTCATAATGTACTACATCCATGGCTCTAAAAAATGGAGAAAAAACCCAAATAATACAGATACTTGGGCAATATATGGACAAGCAGTTCACAGAAATAGAAATGGCCCTTAAACACTTGAAAATATATTCAGTCTTATTCATAATAAGATAAATGCAAATTATAGCTATACTAAGACATATCAGGTAGGCAGAAATCCAGAATTGGACAACATGCTTTGTTGGCATGACTGTGGGGAAGAAGGCATTCTCATTCATGGCTAGTGTGTGTACGAAATGATTGAACTTCTATGGAGAGGGATTTGGCAAGATTTAGCAAAATTATGTTTGCATTTACCTCTGACCCAGCAAACTCACTATCCCAAGGAAACACTTGCAAAAATTAAAAAAAATTATGCACCAGGCTATTAACTGCAGGATTCTTTGTGGAAGCAAAAGAATTGAAACAACTCCAAGGCTTCTCAATAGGGGACTGATTGAATGAGCAATGGGATATCCACATAATGAGGATTATGCAGCTAAAAAAAGAAGTGAGGACAATCTCTGTATACTTACGCAGCATGATCTTCAGGGTATATTGTTAAGTAACAAAACCTAAGTGAACAGTGTTTACAATATGCTAACTTCGATTTTAAAAGGGGCAGAAATATGTGCGAGTGTATATATGTGTATTTACTTATTTTTTAAAAAACAATGGAAAGATAAACTGAGAATTAATAAAAATGGTGAGCTAGAGGGGAGAGGAGGGAACAGGGTAGAGGAATTAGAGATGGAAGCCAGATTTCTCTGAAAGTATTCAATTCTATATTTTTATTTATTAAATGTTCTTAATAACTAAAAATTATTTAAGCAAGTTACACTTTTATTTATTATAAATTTTATTTTATAATAAAAATAAAAAATAAAAAATTTTATTTATTTAAATAAAATTTTATTTTATTATTTATTATATATTATTAAATAACATTTATTTCAATAAAATTAAAGGCATTTTATTTAAATGTCTTTAACAATTTTTAAACAAAATTTAATCAAAAGAGAAAAAAGCAATACCTGAATATTGAAAAACAAATGGGCCAAACAAATTGGTGGCATATGGTGAATCCTGTAATGCACCAGTCAGACATCTTCTGGGGAATGAGGGACATGATCCACCAGCCACTAGAAGTGCTAGTGGCAGAGAGATCTCAGCTGGCAGCCCTTTGTGGGAAGCACCTTGGTGGAAGAGAGGGGCTTCCTGCCCAAGGTCTCACTCCCTTCCTGGGGCAGCCTGCAGCCAGTAACTGGTTGACGCAGGGGTACAAGGTACAGCTCCTTTGCCCCATCTTGGGACAGCTCTGAAGGGCCACCCAACTTCAGAGTTCCCCAGATGGTCTGAATCAACCTTTGTTGAGACCATATTGCAGCCCAGATTCTCCTTGTGCCCTGTTTCCTTACCTTTCTTTCCAGGTGTTGCTCTCAAGAGCACTCCCTAATAAATTTCCTGCATGCAAACTCCATCTCAGCATATGCTTCCTGGGTCACCCAACTATGACAGTTGGTGCCAGGAATGCCAAGAGTGGGTCAAGAAGCAGTCACTAAGATAGTGGTGTTGGATCACCTGCTGCCAGGCTGGCAGAAGATATCATCACTTCTAGTAGAAAGTGTACAAATAGTCCCTGACGCAATTGCAGTGCATATGTTAAAAACTTTCACTATTAGCAAACTGGTGGGGAGGAAATATTCTAGTGGGTACAGTGTGTCAGGTGTTAGAGATATATAGAAGAAATATGGGTGGATGTTGCTAAGCTTATTTGATGCTATTTAATGAAATACTGAGAGTGATTAATTGGTTATTAAAAACTAAACATGAAAGCTAAAGGATTTCCCTGGTAACAAATATAGAAGCTCTCATCTTCTGCAACTGGAGAGCAGGAATAGCTGAGGACCAGGTCCAGGGCTTAATCATAAGGGTAGCAGAGCCTCAAAGGAGCTTAAACTCTCAATATTGGCAAGTCTGGTATGCCAAGGACGTGGTGCTAATTAGGAAAAAGTGGGACCTTGACATATGGAATGGGGATATCTGGGTTCATGCACCTAAAATATTTAATTCCCAAAGGTCTGTGAACACTTTGAGCCAAGGAAATGACTCCCACCTCCCTAGGGCTAGTCCTCCTCCTTTCTGCAGGACAACTCGAGCCCTTTCGGGGTCAGCTCTACCTTCCAGGCCAATACAGTAACTAGAGTTAAGTCACTAACTGGGGATGTGACGGACCTGATGATGAAGGAAAGGGACTATACGTTAAGGTGTTCAGGATCCAGGAGGGTACACATGATGATGGAGTAAAAGGGACTATATTCTAGGAGTTCAGGATGTGGGTGAATACACATGGGACTGAATTCTGAGAGTGCTGGATCAAGAGGGATAGAATACAGAGTTGAGTAAGGGAGTTTAATTAATTTGGAAGCACTCTCCTGGGATACAGGATTTAACAACCTGGCAAGGATCTCAGGACATGGTGTAAACATGCTGTCAGAATGGTTTCATACATATGGATAGTGATGGCCCATACTAAATGAGGTAAAGATGCCTGAATTGCCATAGAAGGCAGTAGAACAAGGGATTAAAAAGTTCAAAGAAGTGAGCATGCTAAAATGGATATATGTACTAACTATGTAAGCCTGGAAAACTCACCAGGCAATAATATTCCATGGGACAGACCAGAGGATACACCATTTACCAAAGTAATAAGGAAGGTGCTAGAGAGATGGGAACCCAGAATCACTAATAAATTCAGTAGTGGCTCTCCTCTGTAGACCAGATTGATGGTAGGAGATTCCAATACAAAACTGGGCTCACTGATTGCATTGGGGATGTTAGAGATGGCTCGAGAGGCCGAGCTGATGCTGCATGACCCATGGCCCCACCATAAAGCACATTATTAGCACAGACTATGCAGCATGGTCCAAGGCCTCCAGGTAAACAAAGACAGGCAGGACATACCAAGGGTTTAGAGGTTACCTCCAAGAAGCTGGGGGGAAAGGGACAACTTTTCTTTGGACAAGGTAATCCTTTACTGTTCATTTTCTCACCAGAACTTTTTATCCTCGTGCACCTTTATCCTTCCGTCACACCCACTTCAGATCAAGCTGGATGTCTGAGCGTTGCTGGAGAAAAGCACTTGACTCTGCAGGTTGGGGGTCACTAAAATTCATGGTCTTCAACCTCATTCACCTCTTCAATGCCATCAACATTTTTAAACTTTATTTTGCCAAATCTTCAAGCCCCTCACTCATCCCTTCCTCCCTCAGTTTAAGCATACTTTGTTCAAGGCCATCAGGCTTGGTTTCTTTAACTTCCAATACCACAGTCCAGAAGAATTATCTGTATCCACACCACTGCTACCTTTTCTATTTCAGAATTAGAGGACCAAGCCACGTTCCTCCTCTCTGAGGCCAACCCTCCCATCTATACCTTAACCCTTTTCCCTCTAATTTCCTTTAGGATCTTACTTCACCTGTCATCTCCTTTCTTAATCTTCTCTTTCTACTAGTTCCTTGCTATCATCCTATAGATACACCCAGGCTTCTGTGATCCTCCCGCTGCCAAGACATCTCCCTTAACACCTTGTCTTCCTTTCACTTCTGGGCAATCTCCTCCCTCCACATCTTAGTCAAACTTCTCAAAAGAGTAGTGTATATTTACAGCCAGCACTTCATTTCCAATTATAGTTGTTAAATTGATGACCCTGATGTTGTATCTGACAAATGCCAAACTTATCTTACATTAAAAATAAAGATATTTCTTGCATTTAGAGAGTCAAAAAAAAAAAGCCTTTAAAAAAAGAAAAAAAACTTAGTGGTTCTACTTCCTGACCTCTCTCATTCATTCCTCAGTCCACTGAAATCTTGATTTTACCTACCACCCTTCACTAAAACTGATCCCACAAAGGTTACTCCTAAGTGCCAAATTCCATTGTCATTTTTTCAGTCTTTTTTGAAACTATTTCCTTGGCTTCTATGTTGCCACACTCATCTGGGTCTGTTCATTCTCAGATCATTCTTTCCCTATCTTCTTCTGCTTACTTCTATGTAATTGCTCCCCAGGGCTCTGTCCTCAGCCCTCTGTTCTTTCATTCACTCATCTTGGATGACTTCATCTTCTTTTCAGGTTTTTGATAACATTTATACTCCAATGACTCCCAAATCTATATTTATATCCTGGTCTTGTCTACTAAGCTTTGGATTCAAATATACAGTAACTGATATCAGGCACACTGATATTTCTACCTTTTCTAAGACTGAACTCATCATCCTGATTCTGACCCAGCCCTTCTTCAAAATCTCTCTTATTTAGGAAACCACAAGCCACAAACCACCTGGTCACACAAGATAGAAACCTGGGAGTCAGCCTTGGGTCCTCTTTATGCCTGCAGTCTTATCCTTTCCAAACCATTCTCCCCATTGCTGTCTGACCTCATCTAATCCCCCTAACTACGACTCTTGCCTCTCTCCCAACCACATAGTCTCCTGCTACTTCAACCTACTTAGGTATTCACTAATGCACTTTGCTGTTTATTTTGTGCCTCGTGCATTTTTACATTTCTTTTGGGTTGCCTTTTTCTACTCCTTTGCCTGTTGAATTTCTAGTTATCTTTTGAGTTTGGATTTTCACTCTGCCATCCTCTCTCATATTATTTATTATTCCAAGCCTTGGGTCATCTGATAAGTATGCCTTATATAGTTATATTTGTCACTAACTCAGAGATGGTGAAATGGAGAGGGTGACAGAACATTAGGGCATTTTACTAGAAACCTGCCTCCAGGTTAACATTGATCAACTAACCAATAATATTCAAGCACGGTTGTTCTAAGTGAAACTCGTAACTGCAATATTATCCATCCCAAATTTCAGGTATTTACCCCTAGGGATAGCATGTTTCTAAAATAAAGCCATCCTATATATTCCCCCCCTCCATATTATGGGACACTGATGTTACAAGTAACAAAAATCCAATCTTTGTTTGAATTAGAAAAAAGTAATTTATTGACTTACACAATTGAAAAAGGGGGGTAAAAAATGGCTTTGGGTATTTCTAGCTCCAGGGCTCAAGGAATGGCCTCAGGATTCATTTCTTGGCTCTTTCGTTGCTCTGTCAAGCTCTCTCCATATAGTGGCAAGATGGTTACTGGCAATTCAGGCTGACCGTCTCTCATCAACCCCTGCTGAAAAAAGAATGCCTATTTACCTACTGCTCTGGCAAAAATTCAGGATTAGCTTTGATTACACTGATCTGTGTTCCATGCTTTTTCCTGACCTAATCACTGTTACCAGGGGTGTAGAAAACACTGCTTGGCTGGGACTTGATCTGGAGTGGGACTGGCCCTACCCAAACGACTTGGGCTGAGAGTGTGTGAAAGGGGTCCCCTACTAGAAAACTGTGTGCTGTAACCAGAAGAGGAAGGATGGGCAGGCAGAAACAATGGATGTTCAGTACATTCTCCTTCAAGTTTCAGCTGTGAAGATTAGCTATATGCAGAAACAGTCCTTTAGTCATACAGTAGGAGTGGCATTGATATTTTCTAATTACTGCCAAAACAATGGCTCAAGAAAGATTATTTTAAAACTAAATTATCAGTTTGGATGGGCATCCTCTAATACATAATTAGTTTATAGCTAACCAGTGGCAATCCTGTGGTAATTTAGACCACACTGACCTAGGTTCAAACCCTGGTTCAGCTCTTTTCTAGCTGTGTGGTCTTAGGTAGGTGACCCAACTTTGCTGAGTGTCAGTTTGAAGAATAATAATACTACCTTCACAGAGTTGCTCTGAGGATTAGGGATTATTTATAAGAATCACTTCGTAGTACTCAGCATATGATAGGCTTTTAGTTAATGAAATATGAATATTCATATAGTACATTAAGTTACCTTGGAGTAACTTTCTCAACTAATTTATCCTGTTATTTCACCAGAAATTAACTTGTATAAAGAACATGATTCTCAGTCTATGAACTATGGAATTTAAGAAATATAATAATAATTAAAATAATTTAAATTCTTTTTTTAAAATACATTTATTTATTTTTATTTTTGGCTGCGTTGGGTCTTCATTGCTGCGCGCGGGCTTTCTCTAGTTGTGAGCAGGGGCTGCTCTTCATTGTGGTGCGCTGGCTTCTCATTGCGGTGGCTTCTCTTGTTGCAGAGCACGGGCTCTAGGTGCGTGGGCTTCAGTAGTTGTGGCTTGCGGGCTCTAGAGTGCAGGCTCAGTAGTTGTGGTGCACGGGCTTAGCTGCTCTGTAGCATGTGGGACCTTCCTGGACCAGGGCTCGAACCTGTGTCCCCTGCATTGGCAGGTGGATTCTTAACCACTGCGCCACCAGGGAAGACCAATAATTTAAATTCTAATCAGAGGACCCATTGTCCTAGAGTGGAAAAAATGAATTTCAATCAATTTGGAAACCTCTCTTCCGTAATTTTTTGGAGCTGACCTGATTTTAGGGGGGCTTGAAGAGTGCTTATCTCATCTGCTCCTTAAGTAATTTGTACATCAGGCCTTCACTGTCTTATCTGGACCCCCATTGTTAGTACCCACAGGTTGTTGTCGACATGTCTCTTGTACATCCATTTGCCCCCTTCAGATCCAATGGCTCTTTATCCCAAGCTTTGGGTGGCGGGCATGGGAGTTAGAGGTGATCGTAGGAGTCTATCTGCTGCATCTGGGCCACACTGGAGGCAGGAATCTCCTTTGTAAGGCTGTTTCTAACCTAGTCTGCCCCAATGAATCATGCAGCTGTTTCTGACATGGAGTTAAGAAGAGAACAAGGCCCCTTTGATTTTAGGTTTCTCAGACCTATTTAGTGTTTTCCCACCCTTTCTAGCTTTCAGAGTACTAAAAGTAATCTTTAAGAACTCTATTTAATTTTTAGTTATTTAATTCAATTTAAGACTTTCAAGAAACAATTGTATTTGGGAATTCTTCACAACCAATGAAGATTAATTAAAAACATAATCATGCACAGTCATGCATCATAAGTCATCTTGCATTCAGACATTAAAAGACTCTCCCCAAACCAAAGACTATGAAAAAGAACATATTAAAAGTGAAATGCCTAAAATGTCTTGCTCCTCCACCAACTTCAGTAGGAAATGAGTGTTTAGTAGAGCAAGTACGCTGTATCGGTGATTGCCGGAGCAAGCTAGCAGCTGACAAAGCTTCTAGAATACTGTCTCTGTCTACAAAGTCATCTCTACAATTCTGATTACCACAACTTATCTGAATAAGAAATTTTAATACTACAGTTTAAAATTCTTTCAAAATTCCTCTTGTATTTCAGAAGTTCAGATCTATGACAGTGATATTTTGCTTGGGCCTTAGGCCAAATACTCACTTTAAAGCTAGGCTATCCAGCCTTCAGCTAAAATGTTTGGAGTTTCTCTAAAATGGTACCTCTTCCTTAATGATTTCC